>NW_027269262.1:32602500-33880000 GCF_023055355.1 Agelaius tricolor
CCATATTCTTGTATTAGCTCTAAAAGGCATGAATGTACATTCTTAATCTCCACTTCAGTCCTAATCTACTCCATCCAAAATCAACAGTTTTACTCTCTAACGTAGCTGAATCCAGGGCACATTAAAATGCTGGCATGGTTATAAGACCATTTTTAAATCACTGTAGAGATATCTTATCAAAAACTCACCGGAGAAAAACAGTCTCTGTCAAAGAAAGTGGCTAGTTTTGTCAGCACATAAAATACAAAAATACCACAGCATAACAATTGTAAACAAGATGTCCCAAAACCCTGACAGTATCTATCCCAGCAGACAGTGGTCATGTCTACATCAACAATCAGGGCAGCACTGCAGAGCAGACTGTAGAGCGAAAGAGTTTCTCCTGAGAACCTGACCTTCATACCACATTCATTTTAGGGAGAGTTATTTTGTCTTAACTTTAGTTGTGTCCCAAGGATCCAACAGCTATCAGTGACATGAACAGAGAGGGGCACTCCTTCCAGTTTCGTTTCATTTGAGAGGAAAACAGTTTTAAAGAAAACATACTGACACTATTTCATAGTGTGCACCTCTTCTACTTGTCCACATTTCCTGCAAAATTCACTCATAATCCCACACGAAATACAGATATATGTGCATCCAGTCCCTCATCCCTACAGTTATAAGCTTCAGATGAGAGGAAATGAAGGCAAATGTGCCCAACCTTTAGGTTACAAAAAAAAAAAAAAACAACAAAAAAAGGACATTCCTTTCTATTTGTAAATACTTCTACTTCTACAAATAATTTTTTTTCTTATAGAAGCTGTACAGGTAATCCCATTCTTTTGTCTCATTTGTCATCCACTAAATATGAAAAGAAATGTTAACAAATCTAAAAATTATGACATAAATTATCTTTAATCAGAACAATTATTCCCACAAGAACTTATTTTTTCTTCTTTTTTTTAAAATACTCAATGGGCAGTTAGGAAGTAGTAAAATAACACAAGCACAAGAGAAAAAAAAATGGAAATTAAAATGCAACCCCACCTTTCTTAATCTTAAAATATTTCTGAATCCTCCTAATTTTGGAATCATCAACTGAGTATCATTGCACAGCCTTAGATCTCTCTCCTTAAGGCCTTGGCTGACTTTTATCTCCTCTGAGTCTGACTGCAGCTTAATTGCAAAAAATACACAACAGCAGCAAACTTCAGAGATGATTAGACAAAGTTATTGTGCAGTGTCACACACAACTATCTGAAAGGAGCTTGTGGCAAGGTGGGGAGGAGAAGTTTCTTTTTCCAAGTAACAAGCGATAGTGCAAGAGGAAATGGCCTCAAGTTGTGCCAGGAGAGGTTTAGATTGGACATTAAGGAAAATGTCTTCGCCTAAAGGATTGTGAAATATTGGAACAGGCTGTCCGGGGAAATGAGAGAGTCACCATACCTAAAGGTATTTAAAAAACTTGCAGATGTGGCACTTGCCACATGTGGCACTTGGACAAAGTTTAGTGGTGGACTTGGCAGTAATGGGTTAACAGTTGGACTTGATGACCTTGGCAGCTTTTTCCAACACAAATGATTCTAGGATCCTGTGAAAGAGATGTGACAAATGGTAGAAGGGAAAATAATAGAGGTGATCTCCAGAATCACAGTTAGGCTGGAAAATGCTTGAGAACATTGACCCCCAACCTATGACCCAGTACCTGTCAACTAGACTATGGCACTGAGTGCCACATCAGCCTTTCTTTGAACATCTCCAGGGATGGTGACTCCACCAGCACCACTCTGGGCAGCCCATTCCAATGTCTAATCACCCTTTCTGTGAAGAAATTATCCCTGATGTCCAAGCTAAACCTCCCCTGGGGCAACTTAAGACTGTGTCTCTTGTCCCGTTTCTGGTTGCTTGGGAGAAGAGGCCGACCCCCACCTGGCTATACCCTCCTTTCAGGAAGCTGCAGAGTGATAAGGTCCCCCCTAAGCCTTCTTTTCTTCAGGCTAAACACCCCCAGCTTCCTCAGCTCATAAGACATACCCACCAGACCTTTCATCAGCTTTATTGCCTTTCTCTGGAAATGCTTCAGCACCTCAATGTCCTTCCTGAATTAAGGGATCCAGAACTGGGTATAAGGATTCAAGGTGTGGCCTCACCAGTGCCAAGTACTGTGGGATGATCACTTCCCTGGTCCTGCTGACCACTCTATTGCTGGTACAGGCCAGGATGCCACTGGCCTTGTTGGCCACCTGGGCACACTGCTGGCTTTTATTCACCCAGCTATTGACCAGCATTCCCAGGTTGTTTCCTGCTGGGCACCTTTCCAACCACTCCGCCCACAGCCTGTAGTACTGCATGGGTTTATTGTGGCCAAAGTGCAGGACGCAGCACTTGGTCTTGTTGATGCTGTTGGTCTTGGTCCACCCATAGCCTGTCCTGTTCCCCCCAAATTCACCTGCCCTCCTTCTCCTGCAGGGCCTACATTGTTTCTATGCTCACATTGCATTTTCTAGGAGAAATAAAGTACTGGTTGTCCAAACAACCTCATTCACCTCATAATTCTAATTGGTTTAGAAGACATCATCCATTCTGTGCACTGAGAGACAGAAACTCTTTTTTTTTAAATAAGTGAAAAGATATGATTACTTGACAGTATCACAGTGCACCTATCCAGGAGATGAATGTTAGATAAGCATAACATTGGATTTTCTAACTTTTGAGTACTTAACAATCATTACATTAAGGACAAAAAAAGTAAAAACTCTAAGTGAAAAGAACAATCAATTACAATTTCTCTGTTTATCTGTAATAACCCTTATTCTCATGAATCAGTATTACCAATTTTAACCGTGATTCTTCAGAGCTGTCTGATGTGGCTTTAATGCAATTTATTCCTGTTTTCTTGACACAGTCCTGACACTGCATCAGTGGTTCTCCCACTCTCTGCGGAAGTCATGGTAATGAATTAGCAATATGCTCTGCCAGCACTCTAGCAGCAGAACATCTGGGGGTTTGGAGGGGAAAAAGAAAGTGGGAAAAAAAGGGTTAAATATTCTCCTTGTGGCATGAATCCTTGTACACATGGCAAACCATGAGGACAGTAGTGCATCTCTTGATAGATGTGGGTGAGGAATGGGTTGGTGACCTGCAGCTGGACTAGCCTGTTGGCTGCAGTCATGAGAACATCTGCTGTGCCAGGGCTGAGGAACTCTCATCTATCCTATGGCCTGCACAGGCAGAGGCAGCAGCCCAGGCATAACCTCCAGCTCCCATCAGGGCCACCATACCAGCTGGGGACAGCTACTAGCATGGCACAGCAGCGCCTCTGTCCTGAAGGCAGCTGGTCATTTTCTGGTCTCTGAAAGTATGGATCCATTATTAGGGTCAGGGAAAGCCAATGTTTCTCTCTCTTCCTTGAAGCTGAGATTTAAAACTTTCTTGTGTAAATCCAACATGAAGGTGTAAAGTCCAGTGAGCCTTAATAAGAGATCTCCTGTAAGGATACCAACAATAGCTCTTTTAAAAGTAGAATCTTCATCTTGTGTCCTCACTTTAAGTCCACTCCAAAGGGTCAATGTAAGTAATTTCAGCAAAGTTTGGCTGAGTGCTGAGTGCTGCAATGAACAAGAAGCCTGCCAAGCATGTGAGACTCCTGCTCAGAAACCGACACTTGGCAGGTGTTTTCAAACTGTGCTCCCTAGACTGTCTGTGAGGAGTAACCACAGGTGGTTCAGGGAGTTGTTTTCACACTCCCAGTGCACAGCAGAAACAAGGAGGTGGTCCTGCTTCCTAAGAAAGTTTTAATTGTCAGTCTCCAAGCACAGTTCCTTTGTATTCCTGCCAGAGCTCTCTTGTACGCCTGTGCTTGCTTGCGTTGCTGCATAGGAAATGAAGGCTGTTAATGAGTCTCTCCTTTTGTCAGGTATTTGTTTGCTATACTTTCAAGTGTGATCAAATTTACCAATGACACAGAAATGGGAGGTTTTTAAGCATGCTGCACAGTAACCTGAAGGTAGTAAAGCACCAGAAGCTACAGGCAGTTGGGGAAAAATGGTGGTGCTGATGAATACAGAAATCCAAGCTCTAGGAAAGACAACAGTGGGCTTGGTTGCACAATGGGGTACAAAAGCAAGCACCCATAAGCACTGCAGTAATATTTTATTGAGATGTTGTTATTCATTTCACTTTAATTTCTTTTGTCTAGTCAAATCCATGTCCTCTGTCCTCATCTAGTCAAAATCTGTCGTCTAAAAAGGACAGAAATCAGACAGGCCATAGTCAAGTAGTTTCCACAACAATAGTTCCATTTGAAGAAGTGCAAACACCGCAACAAAGTTTAAGAAGCAAGTTCTAGCTATTGTCTCAATGAAAGCACAGGATGTGTGGTGGAATAAGCAGATTGATGCCTATATCTGAAAGTAAATTCATACCACATGTGTGCTGTAAACAGTACACTGTGATTTTACTTCTGTGGACCAAAGGATCAGGTCCTAAATCTACTACAATAACTTTCTTTATGGAGAGTTTCCAGAACTTTGTAGAGTTGCTGCTGGGTTTCAGGCTTAGCTGATTTTGGTATTCACTGGGCTAGATAACAGTTGCTTTTGCCAGCAGTTGGAAACAAATGACAAAAATATATTTTCCTGTGTCATATTTTTTTGTCTTCACCAGAGCAGCACATACTAAAAAAGTACACAAAGCCCTCCCATCTTTCGTTTCCAATGCATTCTCAGTTCTTTTCTTTAGTTCCTTTATGGGGTACCTTCTCAACTGGCTTTATCCTATCCAGTTCTGCTTTTGTCAGATTCATCTTATAGCCTGAGTTTTTGTAATTTTTTTCCCTTGCTTTAATTACTTCCAGTTCATTTTTTTCCTATGTCTTATCAATTTAAAGAGAAAATACAAGAGTTATATGTACCATTTTTTCAGCAGGTGAGATTTTATGGAGCAATTCCCCATTCTTATCAAGATTATGTTTATTATTTCTAGGTTCTGTTTTTGCAAGCTGATCTTTATTGAGAGGCTGATCTCAGAAAACTTGGAGATTGTGACGGTTTTAGATGCTGTAACATTCAGTTGTTTTTTTAGTTTCATCTATAATCAAACTTTTTACATTTTTAACAGGTGTTTAAAACCTCGAAGTCCTCATAGCTACCAGAGTGGATCCTCAGTTATTGATCCCATTTTAATCTTTCTTGATTCCTACACTGGGGTAGAGTTTCAGCTTTGAGGTCAGATACCAAAGGGATATCATCAATAAAAGACCTGCAGATGCACAACCCACATGTTTCAGTGCACAAATTCAAGGCCCTTGGTTCTCAGTGTGCTATTCAGAAATCAAGAATTCAGTGTTTCAAAGTGTTGTATATAAAAATGAAAGTTGAGGGAAGGGAGAGTAAGCTTTTGCCAGAAGGCAGTGCTTAAAAACATACAGAAAAGTTCATCTAGATGTGACTGCTGAAATCGAGGCAGGAGATGACAAAGTGATTAGGATAGGAGAGATAACAGATGAGTTCTGCCCTTGACATTAATTGTGCGTGTTATCCGAACCCCAGTTTGACAGCAGCTTGGAGTGCAGGCTCATCCAGGGAACAGCAGTCATTGAGGAGGCAATCTTTTTCAGAAAACTGTTATTTGAACTTAAGTCTTTTCAAATAACATAGAAACTTTAATCCTAATTATGATTTGGCCCACCAAAATCCTACATTACTCAGGCAGATGTACTTCTCTGTTTAGCCATTGAACTCTTATTGCCTAAATAGCTTTCCATATCACCTCAGCTATTTCCTCTTCTTCTTCCTGGTCTTATTCCTGCTACATTACATATGTTTCCCTGCTGCATTCTCCAGCAACTGACTGAACTGTGTCAGTCAGATGTTGAGGATCTTACATACTGGTACTGTTTTAAACATTAGAACAATGTACAAAACTGCACCTCAAGAACAGGAATAGATTCATTTCAGTTACACAAATTTCTACATTAATTTAACAGTAAGAAAAATTAACACTGTGAACAACTCTGGGTGTCAATTTGTCAATTCATCCTTGTGTGATTTGCTAACAAAAAAAAAAAAAATCCAACCCAACCCAAAACCCTCAATAATTCCCATCCCATCTCAGTGGAAACATCTCCTCAAAAATTTAGTTGCCAATCTATTGTCAGTCAGTTCACCAATCGTAAAATTCCATTTCTTAATCCTCCTATCATACAAGACCACAAGGTACTGAAAGAAACCTGGCACAACATTAAATGGAATTCAACACCCAATTTTTGCATAGTCCAAAATTTTGTTTTACATATTAATGGATAACTGCCAAACTGCAGGCATCCAGCATCATTGACTCAATAACCTGCTGGAAAAATATCCCCCATGTGGATGACCATCTGCACCCACACAGCTGAGGCGTTAAATTATTTCATCACCATCGCTGTCAAAATTTTAACTTCTTGACCTTCACAAAAAATCCTGTGGAATCCCACCTAAAATCAGTCTTTCTTTTTTTTTTTTGAAAATGCTACAGCTGAAGCACCATGATAGCTAAAAACATCTCATTAGACTGACAAATTTTCCTCCTTGTCCAGTATTTGCACTTCAAGTAGGTAGGGGAAGAAGAGAAGGGAAATAATTCAGAAAGATAACTTGAGCTTCTTCGCTCCATCAAGGGACTCTTTGCAAATAAAGATTCCCACCTGCTGCTCTCCACACTAGCTATAACTGATAGCATCATATTTGTTGGTTTGCATTTATACATTACCATCACTTTTCCTAGCTTACCTGACTGTCTTTTCTGTACAAACATATCTTTTATTCCGTCTCCTTCATTTTTTTTCTTCTTTTCCTTTTTCTGAATATCTTCCCCAAAACAGAGATTTAGTTCATTGGCCAAGGTCAGACAAGCCTTTGCCTTGGGAATTACTTTTTGCTCAACACTTTCTTTAAAGCAGCATATTCAAACAGGATACAAATTTCACTTCCTGCACAGTTTTAAACTGTTGATCTTTCTCGCACTATTCGCAGCAAAATCTTTCACCATTTCACATCTTGGCTTTTTCAGTCCTGTCTTTTCTGATCTTAATGACTGCAAACATGTTCCTCAGCTGTAATATATTCAGTATGCTGCTATTCAGATTTTCTTGCTCGTTAATAACTACATAAATGTCACCTTTTTCTTCCCTCCTCAGATTCTCCTTCACCTTCTTAACATCTAAAGCCTTACATGAGCTTAAGGTTTGTCAAATGAGTTCCATCCTCCCTATTTTTTATAACTTCTATAAAGTTGGCCTCTGATTTTACTCTGCCAGCAACAGAAGCTTTCACAGACCAATCACCTTCTTACTGAAACAATTTATGTCTTTCTCCTGCATAACTTTTTCTCTCAGGTAACAAAGGACACAGGCAGATTATTAAATTCTTTCCCATTCCTCCTCCAGACCTAGTTTCAAATCTAACTTTGTAGCCCTGGGGCCTAATAAACCTGGTGCTCCTCACTGGTGAATTCTCCCTCTTCCTTTCCATACTTCCTCACTTCAATGAAGGCCCTTATTCCTGCCTTCTCTATCCAGCTCCACACTCCAATTAGAAGGAAATCTCTAACAACACCTGCCAACCCTGGCTTATCACAGTCACTCTTTTGTGCTTTATCTCATCTGCATATTTTGTTTATTTAGTGTCTCTTGAGGCATCACTCCCCTGGAACCTTTTATTTATGTATCTGCATTAGCACTTAGCAACAAGAGCACTAATGTTAAATTTTTTTATCATTGCAAAACAGGTGAAATAGATCAGCTGCTCTATAGAAATCTTGGCTCCTACAATCAATGGAGACAACCAATATGTTCAGAGGCATTTTTGTCACTGATCTCAGATGGCTGAAATAAATATCAAGTTATCTTATTTCAAGGTAGTTCACTTCTGTAACGATGGACCCATTGTTTGTGTCCTCATAAATTAAAGCGGTAACAAGATTTTATTTTATTCCATCACCCTAAATTTCCATCCACTTGTACCTATATAGTTTGTCAGGGTTTTTTTCATCTAAGGATTAAAATTTGGTATACCAGGTCTGTATGCAATAGTAATTTTTTTACAAGAAGTGGAGGTTCAGAAACCCCAGCAAACCAAACCTGACTTGTCCCCATATTTATTAGATCTGTATCCAAAATAGAACATGTCTTTCTCTCAAGTTGCTGGTATTTATTCTTTCTTAAAATTATTTATCAATCATTTTAATTATCTATAAAAAATTGAGGTTTTGGTACTTGTCCAGAATTCAGAAATTTGATCTTAATACTTATAAATCTCGCTACAGAATTGTTAATCCTTTCTAGCAAGTGCTACATAACTAATAAGTGCTTATTAGAGGTCTCACAGACAGAGGTAGGAGTAGAAATCAGTTCTCAACTTCATTTTTACAAGATATTCATTTGGATGTAATATTTTTATGAAGACTTACTCAGTTTGACTTGTCCAGCTTTTGAAAATACATCCAGAAGTATACATCTCAAGCAGCACGTGAATAATATTAGTATTACTAGGCACTGTGCTCTTGCAAACAACAGAGTCTCCCAAATTGACCTGAAATATCATGTAACACCAACCTAATCAACAAACTGGTTGGGTCAAATACGACAAACTTATCCAGAGCAAGCCTGAAGACCAGTAAAAACAAATACACGAGCTCTGTGATGGTACCATTGCCCCCAAATTTACCAAAAAAACATCTGTAAATGCTCAGGTAGTTAGATTCCATTCTGAAATCTTTGGAATTACCCAGCTAGGGAACCTGCTTGTGTACTTTAGCTTTCTTGCAAATACCTACTGTGCCTATAGCCATGAAATATATATGACATGCCATTATCATCAGTCTGAAGTTTTGTTTCCTTGGTCACCTAATGCAGGCTATTGTTTCTATTCCCTCATTATATTAAGTTGCATATTTCTAATTCTTCCCCAAACAAATTTAGTTTCACGATTAAACTAATTTTGTTTCATGATTAAATGTATCTTGGCTGCGAGCCTGAAATTCACTTTCCATGAACACTTGAAAGAACAAAATTTAACTTGCATGAATTTTCATAAAAAGGCTGTGTGGAGAGATTGGAACATAAGCAAAAAGGGAATTTTATGCAAACCTTTCAGAGATGATTGGGGAAAGCATTTCTATTTGCCCTGCTTGATTGTTAATATGTATTTCTCTCTCAGTGTGTTTTCTCAAGATTTTTTGTAGTTGTTGCATTTATATTACTTAATAAATAAACAATAGCTACAATAACAATGTGTGTAATGCAGCAGCTACAATGGAGCATGAACTATATATATTATGTGCAAAAAAAAGCATTTAAAATGTTTTGATTTACAAAGTCAAGCACTTACATTAGGAAGCGACTGATTTAAAGTAGTGGAAAGGAAATTTTATCCTACTTGGCAGTCTGAACATGCATAGGAATAGTTTTAAACTATGTGATCATATAAAATCCTTCCTCCACAAAAGTATTATCACCTGTGAACCAGGATCTCAGGTTTGGCAGTGATAAACTTAGGAATTTGCAGAAGTGGCATGTGATTCTGCTGATCATATAGATTTTATGTATATATGCCACATTCCAAGTAATAATCTCTAAAGACCTTATTCTTTAAAAAACCTACAGATTGAGAGCTTTCCTTGTGCACTGTGGTATGTTTCAGGTGATAGATTCTACTCTCGTTTGTCCTGTTTTGTAGCTCAGAGCTATGGGATTGAGCACTGGTCACAAGAAAAACTTGAAGACTGTTGCATGAAGAGGATATGACCCATCTGTACAACGAAGTATTTTTGTCACATATTATTAAGTCACTTTATAGAAAAGCAGTTATTATTACTCTGCTATTGCCATCAAATCATGCAACAATTACTGACAGAATACAATATTATTATTCATTTTCCCTGTGCGGCAGTAGACTGAACAACAAAAAGCTATCAACAGTTCAAGGGACAGAGTTTTTCACAGATTTCAGTAGCCATCCAGTATCTGAACCTGTCTTTCCAGGCAGGTGGTTACATGACCCAGTACACTGACCAGCTTCATACAAAGGAAGCTTTATGATCAAGGTATGCTGTTTACTCTCAAAATACCTCTGTGCTCCTGACTCTCACAGGAATGTTTTCTGAGGCTTAGCAAAATTTCAGAGCCAAAAATTTTCAAAAAGGCTGTTGCTGACTTTTTTGGGAAGGAATTGATCTTTAGTTTACAACACATACATTTGTTCACTTGGGGATCCAAAATTGGATTCCCTAAAAACAAAGGATCACCCAAAAAAACATCCCTACATTACTTCTGAACAATAGTAGATTTATTTGATGTTTCCACATGCAAAATAGAGCAAAACTAACTTCCAATTATGATTGACACAATTATGATTCTTACATTCACATAACTCACAGATTTTGAAGTACAAAGGTAAATAGACAATGTAGTTTTGTTCATCAATTTTTTATTATAAAATTACTGATAATCAATAATAATGGTAATTACTAATATTTTACTGATCTTCTGATTGAGATATAGAGATTTTTTAATTCAGTCTTCCTAAATAAGAGATTCCATAGGATTAAAAAATATTAAAATATGAAATGCATAAATAAAGAACAGTCCAATACAAATCAAGCATACAAAAGTTGGGTTATACAGTGAGATAAAAACTTATTAAGTGGACGATACACAAAGAAAAATAAATGCAAGGAGATGGAATACCTAACAGCAGAAGTAGAGGATATTTAAGGTTGTTATTAGGAAATAAGAAAATTAAACTAATTAGAGAGAACTGTGATTTAAGAAGGTTTTTGTTCACCTACAGGTAAGAACATCTGCGCAAATCCTTTTTCGTGATCAGAAAAAATGCTACTGGACCATTCCTTTACTTTTTTTTAATCTACACTGCCTCTCACACCCAAAATCCACTATTCATTTGACTTCCAAATTACTTACCTCAACTAAACTTATCTAAGCAGTTTGCATTACTTGCTAATAGATACTAAACTTCTAATAATGTTCTTGTATTATTCCCTTTGTAATGGTTATCATAGAATGAGAATCTGCAGTTACTGCAATACTTACTACTCTCTGATGAAATGAAAAGGTTAAAACAGCAGTCTGCAGGTCACAGTGATACTTCTTGTATTGACAGCATTTTTTACCCACTTCCATATGTTACCTAAGCTTAAAAAACCCCAGGAAATATATAATTGAGATGTTTACAAGGCCCTTAAGTGCACTGATTATGTATATAAATAAATATGTATAAAATTATGTATCAAATAGAAATAATACATATATAATGTAAATTATATATATATAAAATGTAATGTAATTTTTTTATAGATCATGAACAGGCTGTGAGGGAAAGAGAAGTAGCAGGGTATATGTTCAGAACAGTAAAAGGTGACATCATACACCATACATAGTTTTCAGAGCAACCAATTCTGTTTTTAACCAGAAGCCTTAGAATTTATCTTGCCTAAAAAACAAGCACCTTTTCCAGTGCCTGTTACAGCACTGTCAACCTTTAAGTGACATGAGTTTGTGCCTAGAAGTCTGATCTAAAGCCAATGAAGTGAATTTTCCAGGTGTCTTAACCAGCTTAAAATGACAACTCTAAGTCACAATAGAGTTCATAATCTAACAGAAAAGTAAATTTTAAAATAACACACTTGTTCCAGTAACACGTGTTTATCAATGGACCAACCTGTAATACAGAGAAGACAAATCCTATTAAACTTAGTGGGTGAGTGAAAGAGATCAGTTTATGTTTCTTCCCTGAATCCAAATTATTCTCACAGCTCAAGAAGAGTCAGTGTTGATAATGCCCTAGCAACCTCTAGCACCAACAGATATGACCTCAGGTGTAGTGATAAGAATATATAATTCTGCATTCCCTGAACTCGTCTGTGCCTCTTGGAGAGTGCTGATGCTCTGGGAGCTTGGTGCCACCTTGAAAAATAGGAAGCTTAAAATTTAGAAGAGATTCAAAATATGTCAGGTCACACAATAATAACAAGGCACTAATGGTAAATTAGGAGTTTAAGATGTATTTTGAATTACTGAGAAGGAAAACTTTCCAGAAAGAAACCATTACTTCAAAGTTTAACATGGATGACATGTTGAGAATAAAAATTACATATTTGATTTCTTAATTTGTTCATGTTATTACATATTCTGAAACTATTATACTGATTAGAAAATATAATAAATAAACTTTTTTTTTTTCTGCAAGAGAATAATTCCATGGCTCTGGAGTCAAAAGCAGGACTTCCAGTTGATTTCATAAGAACATGAGCTGTGATCCTACAGGGGAGCATTCAGGATATGCCTGCAGATATCACAGGCCACCTTCCACAGCCACCTCCCGGCAGATGACAATTATATCAAATTCCCAACCAAATACTACATCATGATGCAGCAGGCAGAAGAACAATTATAATTTCTCATTTAGAAACAATAACTCTTTAAGTTGTACATATTTAGCTATTTTTAATTAAAATCAATTACAGTTTAAATACATGTTCATTCTTTCTCTAGGGAAGGCAATCTCAACTGTAATCTAGAGTCTAGATGGGAAACAGTAAGATGGAGAATGCCCATTTTATTTTAAATAATCCCTCATATATAAATTATTTCCCCCCACAGAGCAATTAGAATAGCAGCTGAATATTTTTCTTTCCAGACCAAGGACAGCAGGGAGCAGACAAGGCAAAAAATTATTTCTGTTTTGTTAAGGGCATCCTTATTTAAATCCTGAAAAGCTATTACATTTCAAAAATACATTTTTTCCTAATCTTAAAAAAACTAAAATGATCTCTTCAGAGTATATAAATCCTCTAAGGCAGAGAGAAGCTGTGGGAAGCCATTCCCTCATGAGTTGCAGGCAAGCACTCAGAGATTTCTTGCATAGGGAATGCTGCAGCCCTCTGGTGCAATAATTGGATACAGGATGACACAGACACAGTGGGTGAAATGATGGCAGCTGCAGAAGGGCTGTGAAGATGATCTCTGCCTGCCCTGGGCAGTTGGACTTCAGGCATGTCCTTTAAGAGGCCTCGGTGTTCCAGCTGCGCCGTGTTAGCACAAAGTGGCTTCTGGAATGCATACCCAGCCAGACTTCCCCATGCCTGCTCCTAGACATGGGATGGAAAGCCTTATAAAGACTCCTGAATTACCATTTGGGACTTCAAGAATGAGTGAGTGAGTGAGTGAGTGAGTGAGTGAGTGAGTGAGTGAGTGAGTGAGTGAGTGTGTGAAAGGCAGATCCCAAGTCCCAAAATAAACTGGGATAGAATATGTTTAAAAACTGAGTTTTCTAATTTTCACTCTGGCAATACTTCTTCTCAGCATTATGTTAAATAAAACTGCCTGTAGAAAGAGGTGAATGACCAGCAGGTCACCTTTCCTTTTTCACACCATAAGCCTGATACAAAAGGCTTCCCCTTGATTCCAGTCAGCCTTGGGAAAGATACCTGTTAGGCAACTGTTGGAGCCAGACTTGTGGCCCTTAATTCCCACTGTCACCAATAAGTTTCACCTACATGAACAAGTTTAAGGAGATCAAGATCTAAGCCCTTACGTACCCATTCAGATTTATGAACTTCCACAGGCCCAAATACTTAAAGTGGGATATTAATTCTCCAGAGAGGCAAGTTCCTATCATGGGATTTATGCCACCCTCCCTAGTGAGGGCAGTATAATCAGTGCAGCTCACCAGCAGCAAGAATGCTCCATTTAATAGTATCTTCCCAATTCACCATTGCCCTGCTGGCTCCTGTGTGTGACAGTTGTTCCTCCAACCTGCATTTCCACTCTGCCCATCTGCAGACGACATTAGCTCCAAGGGATATGGCACTCCAAAGAAAGCACAAAAATGTAATTCCTAGAGAAATTCCCAGAAGCTTACCTGGCTACTAATCAAATAGAGTAGGAATTCTCTAGCACCATGTACTGGAAGAATTTCTGTCTCGATAAGTTGGGTTTTGACATAAGCCCTAGAAAAAGATGCATGCTGTCTCTGGATAGAAATCCTCTGTGACACCACCAGACATGTTACAAAAACATGCTGAATAACAACTAAATTCAGCTTAAGAGAAAAAGATAATTGGCATGATCATTTTCACAGACGTGCTGAAAAAAAGACTATTTGCAACTATTCAAGCTACTGTGTACAGCTTGGTTTTTACATGAGAAATCAAGATAATACTTTAAGGAGGCAATTACTGTAGCATTTCACATACAGTAACCTACATATAAAAAGCATTAGTATCATAGATTATGCCCAGCTCTGCTTTTACATGACAGTGATTATTTTCCCTGGGCTTCTTATTCTAGAATACTATTACACCTTTTGGTTTATACTCTTTTAACTTCTTCCCAAGTACACATCTTTGAGGGATTATAACAAGAAGAGTTTTGCTTAATAGTGTCTTATTCTCAGTAAGAGTAGTTACACCTAATTAAGGGATCAATGAGACCAACACTTTGTTCTTGCACTTAAATAAAAATTAGGTTTTGCAGACAGTGGAAATAAATTTAAATTACTGTAACCTGAGGTACATGTTATAAGCAATACCAAAACCAAAATCCACAAGCAAAGGCATATAAATTTAAATTTTATTTACACAGTATTTTACTGCATATGAGGAACAGGTTAGGGGAAAAAATGCAAAGACACTGCTAAGAACAGTGAATATTTTCCACCATTTTATCAACCTTGAGATTTTTGAATTTAAACTTCCTGTCCGGATTGGGTGGCTGTCTGAGCTGGAGGGAAGCTGGAATAGGGACAGCTCTGGTGATTCATGTTTTGGACCAGGGATATTTCAAGTGTTTTGATGTAACTTCTGGAGTTCACAGGCCCATTTACTGTACAATTCCTGTCTGTAAGCTCCTCCACAGAAGGACATGCAGACTAATCACCGTTATCAACAAGCACTAATGGTAAATAATTCTTTCATCCCACATAAAGCAAACACTGATAAGAGAGAGTAATTTATAATAGTGGTCTGGCTAGATGCTTCAGGTCAGCTGGCAGGTAAATTATTATAAATTCCATAGAGGAATTAGAAATGCTTCCATTCCATTTACCCTATAAGGATGGTAATTAGAGTTATTAATATTACTTGCTTTTCAACTCTGTTGACCAATGCAGTCCCAAATCTAGTTGCCAAGAGAGGATATTATTAATACTTGGAAAGCATTCTATTGGAATCAGTGGTAAGACAAAAAATAGCATTAGAAAGCAAAAGAGCACAGAAAAGGGAAGAGTTTCAAAAACTCAAAACTTCTGTAACATAATACACTTTTTTTGACAAAATATACAGTTAGCTATAGAATGGTCTTTCAAGTATTTTGCAGACTGACAAATTAAAATTCAAACCAGAACTCAACAGTCCAGGAACATCAGGAGATGCCAGAAATAACATTTAGGAGCTAGATGTCTTTAATAGATGCCTGCCATATCTTAAATATAAAACAACAAAAATTTACAAACCTGATTGTTTAAAAAGCTCAATGCATTTTGAACTTTAGCCACCAAAAATTTTGACTCATTTCCAGCCATCCTAATGTATAAGCAATAAAGTTAAAAAGATACCTTATATGCAAAAGAAACTCTGAATATTTAGTTACCATCTGCACAGCTAATTGAATGGACCATTCACAAAGCATGTATGTGTTTTAGAGTGCTTGCTCCCAAAGCAAAATCTAGAAACTACAGCTGACTGATGTGACCATGGCTAAATAGGTTTTGCATGGTGGGAGCACCACTCTAGAAAGTGCATCTTGTTTTTGTATCAGTTTAGGTGTTGATAAGGGTGCACAGAAGTCCCCAAAAGACATGGAGTTAAATGTTCAACTATAAAAAAAATATGAAGTCCACTATCTGGGAGTTTATGAAAGTATTAAGAACCCAGCAGGCCAGAAAAAGACTAAATCCAATACACAGTGTGGTTGCAGCAATTACTTCTTTATATGTTTCATGTTGCATCTGCATTTTCAAGTAATTTTCTCATTTTTGTGCAGGCTTCCTTCACATTTTATAGGGTGTTCCATGGTGTTGGGGTTTTTTTCCCTAGGATTTGATACACAAAAGTTAGATCAAAAATGAATGAGTTGTTTTTGTTTCACACCTTTTATTATTTTTATGTAATCCTGTTTGTGAACACTCTGATTTCTGCATAATATAAGTTCACAAAATAGCAACTTGTTGTACTGAAATGGGATACTCTTGATCTGAAACAAGAATATTAATCCTCAGCCTTGCATCAAACAATGACAAGTTTGCAACAGATTTCCTTCTCTCAGCTCCATTATGAGAGTAACAAACGTGCTTTTGCTCATTAACTTGAATAATATATCAAACAGAAGGCCTTTAATTGTTTATTTTGCTGGCTGGAAAAGAGGCTGTGAAATTACAGGGGGAAAAACGAAAGAAGAAATTTCAGCTCCCTTTTTCTTTGCTGTTTCTTTCTTCTGCTTTATTATTTTGCCTATACCAACTCTTTCACCCCCAAAATTTTAGAGAAATATCTCTCAGTCCTCTCTCTTCAGAATTACTTAGGCATTTAAGAACACAAGGGACAAAACCCAGCTTCTAAAATAACCTCAATTTAAGGCTTGTTTGCGGTGCCTTCTTTCATGAGCAGTAAAAGAAACAATCTCATTACATTGATGCAACAACTTACAGAAGTACAAAAATAGACAAAATGTAATGTCTAGGGGGACAGAACACCCCACCTACTCAGGAATCTCAGAGCAAATCAAATAGAGATCTAAAAACCTTCCCACAATGGTAGATGGGAAAAATTAGCATCTCATCTTATAGCAGTAAAAAAAAGACCAGCTGTAAAAAATTGTTCATTTCTTCCTTCCAGTTGCAACAGTGGGAACAGTTCCAGTCCTAAGAGATATTTTCCAAGCCATAGACAAAATCTTTAATTGAGGCTGTAACAGAACTTTTATCTTTTGACTTACATTTCCACTCTCAGCCACTAGCTAACAGTGCTGCATTTTACTATAAGAGTATCAACTTTTTGTGCATTTTGTTTCCAATTTGATTAACAAACAGACATCAAAAAAGGAAAGATTTCAAAAGGATTACAAAATCCGCTTTCAGTGTCTTACAAAGTGGTATCTGAATTACTCTCAGTCAGGCAGCATGGGCATGAAATATTTTCAGGGCATAGTACAGCTAATATTCCTAAACTAGTCCCAAGAGAGGTACACCCCAGAGGTCAAATTCTTCTGTAAGATAAAAGTGCGAAACTCTCACTGAAACATATGTGAAAATCCCATATATAAATCTGTCCAAGGACAGAATCTGAAGAATTTCCAAGATGAAACTCTTGGCATAAGCACAAGAAAGCCAGTTCTTTAAATGGAGATCCAGATCTTTTAGCTCATCTTTTTTCTTTCCTCTGAAGTAATACTCAGCACTAATGGAGGGTACAAAACAAGTAAAATAGAAATTCTATAGGTTTCAATATCTGTGTGACAGCAGAGGGGAGGAGATATTTGCATCAGATTGAAAATATTAAATTAATGATAAAAAATAAATATAGGGTTGAAAAGGCATTTACCAGATGCATTTATTTTAACCAGAAGAACCAAGCCTTCTTTCTCAGCTCTTTCTCTTCTCATAAAGACACTGATGCTGAGTAAGAACACCTGATAAAATGCCCTGGAGAAGCTTTACAACTCAACTGGCACTTACACAGCAGATAAGTCGCACCGATATCAGAGTAATCTTTCCACAAGGATGAACAGCTCTTGAACAATTTCTCCAGGGAACAGCATTAGACACAAACAGACTTTCTCCATCACCAGACATAATATTCAGTTCATATGTAACATACCTTGTGTAATGAAACACAGGAGCTAATACACTGATTTTTCTTTGTATGCTTTAACATGAGCAAATAATATAAACTGATCATTTCTAATAGTTAAAAAATCTATGATAGAATGTGTTTTTAGAATGCAGACCTCACATGCTCACCTCATCATCACAGTCAAACAGCTGAAACACTTTGATCTTGTTTATATGATTGGAATATCATTTTCTTATTTCCACCTTTTTCATTACTTAGTTAGTAACTGCACCAGGGAACAATTTCTCCTGCAATATTACCAAGCACAATGCAAATTCTTGGGTTTTTACTCACTGAAATCTCTGTAAAAATTAAATTTGAAAGGTTTAGACAAAAATCAGTTTGTCCAGTTCCCAAATCATGCGTACTTGTTCATGGTGTTTACTGAGCTTCACTCACTCCACAGGCTCCTAAACTTGGGTATCTGGCCTGAATAGTCATCCCTGCTTCCTCAGTAACCAGTGACAGACAGCCCCGCAAGTACGCAGGGTGGTTTGTTCCATGTAAGTGTCTGCTTGGAATAGGATTAATCATTAGATCATTGTGTTGACATGAACTTGGACTAAATGCCTAACTATTGAATTGATATAGTCACATTGAATTAATCCTTTTCTCTGTGCTCAGCTCCTTGCACTATATTAGCAAAAGCAAGCAAATACACACTATATATACAGAGCAATTTCTTCCTTCATGAGCTGTGTTCATGACCAGTAATTAGTTAAAATTCTTTGCTAAAAATTATGATACCATCCTTTTACAGATGAAAAACTTTAGACAAAAATAGCCAAAATAATCCAATAAGCTCACTTGAGAGATTTAAATCAAACTTTTCTTTTTTTCTTGGTTCCTTTTTTTGGTGTTGTTTTTGTTTGTTTGTTTGGAGGGCTGTTTGGTTTTGGCTTTTTCCCTCAGTGTCCAAAACTGTCTAAGGTGAGAACAGCCAGCTTTTCTTTGGTTTCCAGAAGTAACAATTCCACGCTGGCATGAATCTGGCTTCAAAGTCCTGTGTAGGTATCAACAGAATGTGAGAAAAACAGGATTTTTGCTCAGCTGGAATGATTACATGCCAGTCTTTGTATAAGTCTCTGGTAGAGGCAGAGACATTCTCATTCTCTGGCTGCAAGGTGATGCCCATTTATCTCTGTATCCCCCTGCCCCATTTGTTGCAATACATGAGGCACAGATGCTACAGGCAACAGGCACACAAACCTGGTTCACCCTCAGAGAAGACACCTTTGGCAGTCAGCAGGGCTGAGTCACACTGTCCTGTCCTGTCCTGTCTCTCCTCTTCTGTGTCTGTCATTAAAGTCTGCAGAATAATCATTACAGAAAACAGACAATAGTACGATCACATGGGTGTGTTTACACTTCAGAGTTTCAGGCACCTCTGGTTTTGACTTCAGTCTTGGTGCTCTTTTCACACAGATTTTAAATTTTTTGAAATTAAACATATGCTGTTTTAATTTATATCAGCATTATTAATACTGAGGCAACAATTAGGATTTGGCCTTTTGGAATCACAGCATATAACTCTCCAACTGAGCTAACATCAGAAGTGCTGATGATAGCAAACTGAATGTATTGATTAATCATTAATAAATTGATATGAAGCACAGCTTAACCAGTGGGTTTCAAGCCTGTTCAATGACCATAGGAAAGGCAGAGGTAGGCAAATCCAGTTTCCATGACAGGCTCTGGATAGGGAATATTATAAAATTGCTTTTTCTATTTATTTCTCCCCAGAATACTGTCTGTGCTCTTTCTCTCTGCTTAGATGTCTGCCTTCTTCATGCATCTCTTCATCTGTAGCCTCCACTTCTGCTTATACCAAGGTCTCCAGTGTCCCTTCCTATCTTTCCTTCTCTTCCTCCTCCACAGTCTTGCACGGCAGATGATCCCTTCCTCCTGTGAGGGGATGTTTGGATGGCATTTGTGATTGTGATGGCATTTGTCTTCCCAAGTCACTGTTAGGTGTGGCGGACTCCTGCTTTCCTGGAGCAGCCTGAGCACCTGCCTGCTGTGGGAAGTGGTGAATTAATTTTCTTGCTTTGCTTGCATGTGCTACTTTTCCCTTCCTTATTAAATCATCTTTATCTTAACCCACAAGTTTTCTACCTTTTACCTTCCTAACTCTCTCCCCAGTTCCAGTGGTAGGGGAGTGAGCGAGGGGCTACGTGGGGCTTGATTGGTGTCTGTGGCTGAACCACAACAAATATAGCATATCTCTGACTTCTTTAAAAGGTGCCAAAATCAAACTGTGTTTGATTTGATACATCTGAGGCTTCAAAATCTCGTTAAAAAGCAGAATACAGATGAAAATGAAAAGTACATTGATGTGAAAATTAAGAGCTAGTCAACATTTTTTGTGTGATACGCTTAACGGTTAGTGAATCCAACAATTAAATATTTAACTGCCAGTCAGAAAATAAATACTACCAACCAGTCTTCAACAGACTGTTTGAGTGTTTTAGAGCCCAAGATGCGTTGGTTCAAGGCCTGCCAACCTGAGATTAACTGTTTACCTATTAGGAAGCTAGGAAGCTGGCAACTGATTTTTGAAATGACAATGAAACAGAAATGAGAAAGTAAATAATGCAGACACAGAGGAAATGGTTTGAGAAAACAGTTTCCACATAATACAAGTTGCTAGTGTTCTGACACTCCAGAAAAATATGAGAAGCTACCTGAAAGTGGACCCTCACCAAAGTAAAGCTGGTAGGAAACCCCAAACAGGACAATCCGTTGTAGAAATTTCTAGAACAAAGTAAAGAAAAGGAAAAGCAATATGGCAAATCAGAGAATCAACAGGCCTCAGAAAAGAGTTTGGAAGTCAAGAGCATAGACTATTGTTTAATATACCTCTTTTTTGAAAAGAGAGAAACTGGCAAGTATAACATCACTTTTTAAAAAAAAATTATCCCAGACATTACAGAGCAGTAAGTTTGAATGTCCAAGTGGGAAAATTGGTAGAAACAGAACTGGTGCTTGAAGGGGTAAATAAAATACATAATATTTCATAAAGGAGTCGTAATTTCCAAAACAATTGAAAAAGTCAAAGTAGGGAGTTAAGAAAACTTTGTTGATAGAAAACACCTGAGGTTTTTTTGGTCTTTCACCAAATTCTTTTTAATAAACTAAATTGGTCTGGATTAAAAGATTAGGCCCTCTGATTGATAAGCAATAGCTGTAGGAGAGTAAACAAAGACTAGAAATAAATGTTCAGTCTCAGAATTTCATTGGGTGAAGCAGTCAAAGGCTTACCAATGATGAACATGGACCTGCACTGAGATACATGTTATTAAATATACATAAGTGAGGTTAAAGACAATAGGATGAAGGAGAAAGGAGAAAAAATCAAATTTGGTGAAGGCACAGATACAGAATAGCAAAATCTAAAATGGAAAATCCAATATATTGATTAATTGAGTCCTAAAATGTCAGATGAAATTAGGTCTTAATAAGCATAGTTATGCACATAAGAAGAATATGTCTAACTATAAACAAGGACTGAGTTTATATTTGTTCTTAGGTAATTGCTAGAAACATCTAAATTCAGAATCTAAAAAAACAGGTCCCAAAGTTGCAGTGCATATTTGTGCATATGCTACACTCAATGAATATCAGTAATAATGAGAATGAAATTGAGAACAACAGTCATCATGTCATTATGACACTTAGTAAACACCTGTCAAACCCACATGCTGGATGCTGTGTGCAATATCCAATAGAGCAAACCAGGAAAACTGGAGAATTGCAAAGATGATCAGAGGTATACATTTTTCCTATCTAGGAAAGAGTACATAGCGGACTTTTCAGCTTGGACTGTCTATACAATAATTGAGAGGATAGATAGCGCAAATAAAAAGTATTCATCCACTATATCTCATTACAGAAGGACAAGGAGGCATTCAGAGAAATTATCAGGTAACAAAAGGAATTTTTTTGTAAAAAATGCACATTTCAGTTGTAGAATTCATTCCCACAGTAAATCAAAAACTAAACGAGCTCCAAAATTATAACCAAGGATAACTTTATACGTTTGGCCATTGTAAATGGTGGTCTCTATGGCATAGCTGTCTGATTCCCAAAAGATGGACCAGTAGCTAGATTTGTTGGGTCCCTTCCTTTTCCCCTACAATCCATTTTCATTCCTGCTGTCAGAAACAATTCTAACAATACAGCCCATACAGCCTGCAGAGAGTGATGCTGCTGGCCCAAGGCAGGTGATCCACAGGGAAGAAGAGTAAAAGGCAAACAGTGCTGCTCTTCCCTCTGTGCTGCTTTCCAAGAGCCCATCACAGTCTTTCTACTTTAGAGGACTTTCTTTTGCACAATCTCCACTTTCTATTACCATTCCCTCTTAATGTTATTAAAAACTAAATTTATTTTGATATCAAGGTGATTCACTGTTAAACCATGAGAACAATTCTAAGCCTTCCTCCTGTCTATGAATACCCTGTACTGCACAGGCTCTGTGAGATCCTAGGGAATTCTATAAGTTGTCAAATTGTTAATATAAATGGCCTGTGACAGCTGGACAGAAGAAATAAATCACATGCAAATACAGCACATGTGTACACATATATTCATAGTATTTACCTGTCTTTAATTACAGACTTGAAAATATTCATTATTTCCTGAAAAATAATTATTTCCAAAAATATGTACTGTTACATGACAAAAGAATAAGAACAAAGAAATGAAAATAAACTCTAGGCCTACAGGAAGAAGAAGGCAGGGGAAAACAAAACAAAACAGAAGAGGAACAAAGATTAATTCAAGCCAAAAGAAAAGAAAAAGAAAGGAATGAAAAAACTAACAAAGAATAAGAAAATAAAGCAAATAAATTACAAACAGAGAGATAAAAAAGCATGAAAGCGAGTAATGAATATTTGTCAGGTTTTTGTTCTACTTTTACAAGAATGGAAACAAAATAATTTGAAAGATAACATGGTTTGGATTTTTTTTTCTTTTTTTTTTTTTAATTTCGGTATTATTTTCTGGT
This sequence comes from Agelaius tricolor, assembly GCF_023055355.1. Taxonomy (NCBI): domain Eukaryota; kingdom Metazoa; phylum Chordata; class Aves; order Passeriformes; family Icteridae; genus Agelaius; species Agelaius tricolor. The sequence goes on from NW_027269262.1 coordinate 32,625,374, forward strand.
TTCTTTCTACGACACACAGGGAGATCATGGAAATCAGAATCACATAACAATTTGTGCAGAAATTGACCTTTAAAGGTCATCCAGTCCAATTCCCCTGCAACAAGCAGGGACATCAACTAAATCAGGTTGCTCAGAGTCCCATCCAACCTGGACTTGGATGTTTCAGGTGTGAGGCACCTACAAAATAGCAGCTTTCAGGAACATAGAGAAAATTCCTCTAGCCCAAACACAGGGAGTTTTCCCTCACTTACTCCACCTGCCCTCACACATCGACTTCTCTCACTGGGAAGGGAGATTTTCTGTTACATTCAAGTAATGTGCTAGAGCCTACTTTTTCACCATGGTGCAAAAACAAATAACATGGAGCACTCTGCAGGTTCATTTCCCAAATTATCCAGGACCAGACACAGTCCGGTGAAGGTACAGCCTGAGACACAGAGCTTGGAACCACTTGTCACTTTATGACAACCCAATTTCTTCACACATTGTTTCCAAATGTAAAATGGAACTGACTAGATGAGAAGTCTGTGCATGTCAGAGAACACTCAGGGTGTATAGAAATGATGTCTTGAATTGGCTGGGTGAGAAGTATATTCCTTTTGATTGTTGCTTCTTTCTTTTTAATGTTCTCAGAAAACGGCTGTATCTTTCAGAGTCTCTCAAGGATTTTTAGATAAAAAGAGAGGTTTTATCTTTGCATGTCTATAAGCAGTGAAAAACTCCAGAGACTGAAACCTACAGGCAATTCAAATAAACTAAATCCGATCAAGGTAATATCAATGCCAGAATTAGAAGAAAACCCAGAGAGAATATCAATAACAACATTAAAACAGCAGGTTTCAACTGGAATCAATAGGCAGTATAAACAGAAAAAATTAAGTCACAAAGTGATAGTAGATAAAAGCTCCCCACTCATTAAAATTCTGTTTGTCTTTGTGTCTTTTTATCAATGTACCTATATATCTATGCAAGTGTATCAAAGTTTATAATGTAAAAGAATGATGAAATAATCTAATTAATTTCCGGTGTCATTTCACATATTTCTTTCAAGTTAAAACTGCAATATTAATAATGGTTTGCAATTTAATAAAATATCTCTATGTCCTATTAACTTCTATATCTGCTTGTTATAAAGCCCTTTTTTATCAAATAGCTAAACTTCAAAAGATTTCTGCTTTGATCTGAAATGAAAAAATGAGGTTCATTCCATTTGTACAGAATAACCTCACTATATCTTACAGAAAGACAGTTGTCTGTTACTGCCTTTCTGTTTCAAAATACATTGTAACTTGGGCAAGCAAGAAGGAAAAGTAGAGAAGAGAAGACTGAGCTTTGTGAAGAGACATTATAATGTGGCTGGGGCTGTGTCAAAATTTATGATGGTTGCAGCAAGTGAGATATTCTTCCTACTTGAAAAACAATAAAAGTTTCAGGAATGAAATGTGTAGGTGTTTAAAGGTGGGTTTAATGCTCTGGGGCTTAGCTTTCATGGTTTATTTTTACTTTCAGAACTGAGATTTTAACAATATGTTAATCAATTGTGATTTTCCGATGGCTTTTTCTTCCCCACAGGATAAAAAAAGATACTTGGTAGGTGCGGTAAGGGAGAAATATTCTAGATTTAAGCTGTTTATGGAATTTATATCCCAAGTCAGCATTTCAGAAGATGTCAGTCCAGATATCCAGAGGGCAAATTAACAATCTTTGCATGACCAAAACACCCACTGATATTAAAATTTTGAACCAAAAAGGAACTCAGGACTGGGTCTATATTATACCATGTCTGACACTCACATGATTTCTAGATGACAAAGAAAAAAAGCCATATTTTATATATTGCTCAACCTAGAGCCTTTGTAAAGAAATACCACGAACCACAGTAAACTTTATGACTTCAGTCAGAGCACCTTTCTGTCAGAACACCCTTTTTAGTGGGTCCTTTAAACATCATTGGTGAGTGAACTGGAAGTTCAGGAAAAGGCAATAAAGCTGATCATAGCTATTTTATAATATGGCAGGCACTGTGAAAAGGGTTGCTGAGGACTGGAGTAAAGGTGTTTCTTGCCACTTTATCATCCAACAAGGGTCCTTACGCTGGAGCTTACAGGTATCCTTCACTGACAAAGGGCAGAAGGGATCTGTGCCACCCAGCTCAGGTCTGCAGCTGTGTCAGTAAAAGTAATTCATCCACTGGTACCCACCTGTATCTCCTCCCCATAGCTTCTATCCCCTTTTTTCACAACCGCATTGACCTCAGATCACCCTCATCCTCTACTTTCAGTATAATTAATCCATACTCTAATAGCTATACTCCCCTCCAAGGAACTTCCCTGCAACAGCACTTTCTACTCTTTCACTGCCCCATGCCTCCCCCTGCTTGCACCACCAGCCCAGATGCACATGGAGTTATTTACATCAAGTACTGACTGCCTCTCAAGCCCCTGTCTGCTTCCAAAATACCTGACATACCAGATTTTCTAACTGAAAAAGTGGCTCAGTACAATCTTCACTGAAGAATGTGTACAGGATTGGTTGTGAAGGAATTTGGCAATGAGGGAGACATGATGGCTGCTGTATAAGAATCTAGAAAGTTTTCATTCCAGTTTTCATAAGCTTTTTATTCTTCATGCTCTGTTCAGTAGCAACAGTGAACGAAAACACTGACATGGACCAATCCTCCAGTTCAACCCCTGTTAGCAGTCCTTAGGAATTGCTTATCACAGGAGGGCTGGAATATACGATTGAATTTATGGCTGATTTAAACTTCTGGTTTTGTAGTTAACAGTGGTTTAAAGTTAATTGATATAGATTTATTAATTAACTGTCCAGAGGAAGTTTTGTAGCTGATGTTGTTGTTTTCCCTGGAAATAGTGCATTGTGTAAAAGACAAAAGATCAGCTACACAAACGTGATGCTGTTATCAGTTTGTCTACTTGTTTTATCTCATATGAGAATAAGCATTTACATTCTGAGTCAGATGTTCTCATTAATGTGATTCCTATCGTGAAACTGAAAATACACAAGCTATCAACATTTCTAAAACTCTCTTTGTTCATGTCACAAAGCTGTTCTTCAGAGTGCCAGTCCCACAAAAGTTGTGAATGTTCTTACTGAGTCTTACTTGCCTAAGGAAAGGAGCTGCAAAAAGATCTGAGTTACCTATTTGATTTTGAGCCAAGATCCTCAGAACCTCTGCTACCTCCATCCTAACCTGGATGTACCTAAAGTTCCCATATATCTAAATATCTATTTGCTTCATTTGGCAGACCCAGGCTAAGTCCTTTTGGAAAATGCCATCTGAATCAAATCCTACAAAAAGGAAGGTGCAGGAAACTAACACTTCTTTTGCACAAATAATAGTTTTATTTGAAGTTTTACAGTCATTTAAGAGAAAAAAAGACTCCAAAAATATGCCACCTTGGATTTGATATCAGGAAAACGTTATTACCATGGGAAGAGTGAAGCAGGGGAGAAGGTTACCCAGAAAGACTGTGCAGCCTCCATCTCAAAAAATTTCAAGACTCAACTGGATAAAGCCCTATGCATTCCTGTTTGATCCCATAGTCCAGCATTCTTCAAACAGGAAGTTGGACCAGGGACTTCTGACATAGGCTATAGAAGACTGAGGTCTTCTATAGCCTACGTTATCCTGCATTTGTATATATTAAATGCATTGCTTCCTACTGATTGATTGCTGTCCGTTCTTACAGGAGTCTCAAATGTGCTTTGGATCAGGAAGCAGGAATCCAGCACGGGAAAATTTTGGGGCCTGCTGTCACTTTGAGAATTCATTTGACTCTGAAAATTATCATTTGAATATCAGCAACAGAGAATTCCTTAGAAATGGTGCAGTGATCTCTGCATACAGTCTTTCTGCACGGACCACACTAACATCAAGTGCCCTACTGACCATTATTGGGTATCATTATAGTCAGCCATGGTTAAAAAGTTTCTGATTATTTCCCACAATATAAAAGAAACTTTTGATCCTTTCTCTTGGTTCAGGTAATATTTAGCTCTACATGAAATGCTTACTCAGCTGCTAAATAAAGTACTTTTCTGAGTGAGTAGACATAGCAGAATCTGACTCAGAGCAAATAATTTATTTAATACACTAAGCCCTACTTTCTGTTCACAAATTTTTCCTTGAAACAAATGCACAGCAGTTAAGGCAGAGCTACTGCCTCTTTTCTGGTGGTGTTTGAGTTCTTGTTGTCTCCCCAGTTGGTTAATGATGAATGAACATACCTGACAGATGGTTCTGCATGCAAGCCTCCTCATCAGTAGGGGCTGGAACATTTCAAGGAAGGTTTGGCATTCACCTGGTTCCTTACCAGTGCTATTATTATCATTTGCAGCTATTTGTAGTAGAGAGCAGATCATCTTTGTTTGTTAAAAAACAACCACATGGGAAGAAGACTGACACTTGACAGGCTCTGCAAATGAAAACTGGGAACACAGACATTGTGTCAGATAGGAGAGTTGGGAGGAGAATATGCTTCTGTTTTCTTCCACAACCCCTTGGTGAAAACACAGGATTCAAGAGTAACCACCACAATTCAGTATCACAAGTTCACTTGAGGGCTTGTTAAAAATATAATTCCTTGGTTTGTGAAACTAAGAGACTCTCCAGCAGCATAATGCTCCTTAATTTTCTTTTATCAAGGTCCTGATATCAAGTGTTTGATAGAAAAATACAAGAGTTGTTGGAAATGTGTTCCTGGGATTGTAATAGGTAAATGAAATATAAATAAGTAATTTATTGCAGATCACGTGGTACCGTTCCACCATCCTAAATACAATATTTAAAATTTCATATTAATCTAATCTCTATGCTCATACCTTATTATTTCTTAGATACTGACAACACAAAAAAAAATCACCATCTATACCATGAAGTCTTCCTATATGAATGACAGACACAGTGAAGGCAAATCACACTGGAAAAACAGCGAAAAATTGTCATATTTATCTTTTAACATATTTTAATACCTCATTTCTTATTGATGCAATCGAACTAAACAACAAACTCTCTGCAAAGAAATAGCTCACCTCCTGACACTTTCATTACTTCCAATCGTATAAAAGGAAAATAAAATAAATTAGGTTTTTATGTGCCCTTAGTATCAGACAATGTTGCCGTTATTTAAGCAGAAGATGTATTGAAAGCCATAACTGTGGGTCTTGTGAGATTACCTTGTGCACCACAACTCAGCAGCATATCCCAGTACAACCAGTCCTGTTGAAAGCAGTCCTGTGAGTCACAGAAACTGTGCTTCCTACTTGCCTCACTGCAGAGGCATTAGACTACTGCCAATGTTTCCATCTTACCCCAGTAATGGCTCTACTTCAGCTGTGAAGCCCTAAAGGTATAGAATTGAAATTTTTGTGGGAGCATCCTAGGTAAATAAATAATGGGTTCAAATCTTCACTCACCCTTCCTTGGAGTACTGCAGAAAAATTTCAGGATCACTGTCTATATATAATCAATGTCACATTGTCAGTGGCATCAGTGACACTGTGTAGCTGTAGACTCATCTTTTTCTTTAAACGACATAATCTCAGTCTGGTCCTAAAACATTATAATTCTGTGGGGAAATTGCAGAAATTCTTTACCACCCAACATCTCTTATAGTTGGATACAGAGTTGAAGTCCTAGTTTTGGATAGGACCTGTTGAATACTTTGGTTACAGTGAAATTTACATTGTAGAACAGAGATGACTTTTTTTCATCTAGCCTGTCTTTTTGGGCTGTTGTCAAAGGATGGGAACATGCTATATGCAGCATCAGAATGTTTTTTCTGAGGAAGCTTGACCAGAAATATATGGGTTCTCAGGTGAACTTATGCACAACATTGCTTTTACAGGTAACTAGTCATGAGGACATGATGCCTAGCTAATGTCCGTTAAGAACTGCCTGGTACAGAGAACTGGAATTCAGTGGTGGTATTTTGCATTGTGTGAGATTGCCTGCAGGTACTGTGGAGTCAACCTCAGGCCACATTATAAACATTGTTAGAGCTGTGTTTTTCTGTAGTCTTGCAGTGCTCCTCTTTTTGTTTGTAAGCCACATGAAGAAAATCTTCTTTGGCTTCCCATGGTGTCAGATCACTTCATATCAAAATCGATTAATGCTAGCCAGGGCACTACATGTTTATACCACAGTTTTCTCTGAGGCAAAATCTTTCCTCTAATTACAGCATAAGGACATCCCCACAATCAGAGCCCAGGGTTACAGTGTGGTGACCATTCCTGTTAAGCCATCTGAGAGATGACTAATAACTCCAGTGAGATGAAAAGCGAGGCGCAGTGCTCTGGGAGTTAATCTTAAAAGATTTTTATTTTTTTTAATCACTATTATCTTTCAGGCAGTTGGTTTTTAGAGTTTTGTAATAATGACAAGATCCAGGGGTCAGCCAAGCCCTAAGACTGACTCACAGGCCAGTTTTGCACAGGTATCTTTCCACAGTTTTCAGTGGAATTCTCAAAACGTGAATGTATGTCAATAGGGTCATGCTAAAAATCTATGAGAAAGAATAAGACTAACAATTTATTTCCAGTCACCATAATAACTACAATAAGAAAGTTATTTGTTGACTTAATATAGAAACTAAGGAAACAAATATTAATTTATACAATCAAACAGTTTTACATCTATTACTTGTGTTCACTTTTTAGCAAGCTGGAAGCAAAATAAAGCAATTAAACTTCTAGGGACTATCATGATTTAAATGCCCTGGAATTTTAGCTCACAATTCCTATTTTCTTGGTAACCACTGTTATAAAAGAAACAATCCATGCTAGAATTTATTGCTGTAATTTATATTAGGCAAGGATTTGTGATCCTTGAAATTCCCTGCTGTCTGATTTACAGTACTCTTTTTCACTGTATCGTCCTTAATTTTATGTAATCAACATTTGAAAGGTTTCCTGTTATAGCTGCTGCCATACCAAACCGAGGTTATTTATCTAGTCAGAATGTTTGCTCTTTGCAGTGTATTTTTTATATGCTAAGACTCACAATACTATATAATTACTTGTTTGCTTGCCTGATCTTTTGATCAAGTCTCTGAGACATTATTGAGCTTTAGCAATCAATAGAATTTCAGGTGTCCAACAACCATTTAGCGATTTGTGAATATTGAGTGTTGGTGTATGTATCCCAGATGCAAAGCAGCCAGCATGTTTATCTAATTCTTTATTTGATTTCAAAGACAGCTGTTGAAAACCTTTCATACACACAATTATCTTCTTTCATTTGAGCATGGCAGTAACTATGCAAATATCTCCATTTGTGTGGTTTTAATAACTGAACTATTCTTTTCCACATGTACTTGTTTTCTGCTTGTTCCAGATAGAAATAGGGTAGGTTTTAAAGTGTACTGTTGCTCTGGATTTCTGTTACATTTAAAGTGCTTTTTTATGTTTTGCTATTTTGAATCCTCCTCGTTCTTCAAGCACAACATGTATTACCTGATGTGAGGATAAACTGCTTCAATAAATCCCATTATTCTGAAGAACAATAAAAATAACAAGTTGGTGACACTGAAACAGTGATAAATAACATTTCTTATTTCCTTACGCTTTTAGAATCTCATTCTTGCACTTCTGAATCAACTCTAGCTCCCAGAGCTGTCAAACTAGGAGAGCACTACCTGTGTTGTTTTTGTCAAAGAAAATTATGTTATTGAGCACTATAATTTGTTAAATTCCAAATCTTATTTAGACAATTAGTTCAACCGGTGTTATCTCTGAACACGTAACTGAAAAAATAAATGAATGGTGCATACAAAACACACCCATGGCTCCCAAAACAAAGAGGACCTTATTCAGGGAGATGTTATTTGAAGATAAGAACAACACTCTGGCATCCTGCCTCTCCCCATAATGCCATTAAACCAATCTTCTGTGACAGCTTTGATGGTTGAGGGTCCCTGAGTTCCTAGAGGTAAGTAGGCTGGAGGACAGTATTTTTTCTTGCAGGTAGACAGAAAACCCCAAAGACAACTTGTAGGATAAATACATTTTAAATGGTCCTCATAATGACTGTAGTCACCATGATTAGAGTTGTGAATCCACAATAAGGCTGATTTTGCCCATTTATTCCTTCCTAGAAGCTAGGAACAAGAACACAGAGTAAAAAAGTCAGCAGGTTTGGCATAAGGTCAAGACAAACTCTTTAAGCCAAGGTTCAAAAGTTGAATTTGCTCTCACATTACAAGCAAAGGAAAGACAAAATCAAGTGAAAGATCAAGACAAAGACAAAAGAAATCAATCCTCAGTTCCTTCTGTAAGATATATGAAACTGGACATATTGAACATAAATATTTAACATTAATACTTTCATTGCCAAATAGACTCTAGCTGAATAGGAAAGGAATCAGGAGATGGGATAGAAGAAATCAGGAGAAGATTTATAAGAACTTCTTTCACCTTAAACAAATTAAAGGTGACTGACAGGAGGTGGCCTACTGCAGGGTGCATTTTCACAAGCCTGTGCAGTAGACAGAAATAGACAGAGTGAAAATATCACCCTCCTGCTTTACATAAAATCACTGCCATCAGCTTCATCCAAATGGGAGCCCATTGTGCTTTCCTCTGTCCAGCCTGGATGGTTGCCTCACCATGAGCCAGAGGGACTTTCTTTGCATCCTTCCTTCTGTCCAATACTGCCCCTTCCAGCTAAGATCCACCTCCTAGTGCTGCTCTCTGATTACTGGTCAGCCTCCATCCCATGGGCTGATCAAGGCCCTAAGGGCACTTGTAGGTTTTGGGCACACAGCCCTGCGCAGGTGCCCACACACACCGGGCTCTGCTCCTGCTCAGCCTGGGGCCATTGCTTGCTGCCTGAGCTGTGCTGGAGTGTGCCAGTCTCAGATCTGTCACAGCCATGCCCAGCTGTGCAGCCTGCTGGACTGGGCTCTGATCCACAGACTGACTTCCCAGCTTGACCTCAGACCTGCCACCAAACTCCAGGTCCTGTCTGGTGGTCACCAGGCCAAGTAAGACCCTGGCTTCTGGAACAAGACTGGATTTACATTCCTGGACTTGCCTCATCACCAAATAATGCCAAGTGTCTTGAATTCTCAAGTGGCCCCCTTGCCACCTCTAGATGCTGGAAATGGTGCAACAGAATCCTGTCTGGCAAGTCCCTGCCCTGCTGCTGTGTGTTACCTACCTGATGAACCAACTACCTGTGACTCAGGATGGTGGATGAGTCCTATATTGTCTTAAGCATGCCTCAGTCCCAAAATTTCACAGAAGAGCCCTCTGCAGCTCAGTCCACTACCAGCTTTTCAGGTAAAGGCACCAAGTAGATGAAGGGTGAAGAACTGGTTGGTGTTTCTTCCAGAGGTAGCCAGCTCACATGGATGCAGGGTCCTGCTGAGATGTCCTTCAGCTTGTGTACCTAAAGAGAGCACAAAGAAAGGAGCATGGATACATTTAAATTAGGGATGGGAATATGAAGGGGAAAGCAAAAGGAAGTTCTGCTAAGACATTTTTTACTCTTGCAGTCCATAAATCAGGTCTGGGACTTTTCTATGATTTTTGTCTTATAATATCACAAAAATGTAGGAAAAGTAATTCACCTTCAACTACTGCACCTGCTTGTACAGTTTAAATTAATACTAGAAACACTGCAAATCCCACTTCACAATGCCTTTCAGTGTTCAAGACTCTGAATTAAAGGCCTTCATTGTTTAGGAGGATTATTTCATTGCCTTCCCTGACTTCAAAGAAATAAGAATCTTCACTCACTTTTCTATTGATCCCTGTTGATCAGATTAACTTTGTTTTGGATTCTTACAGAAACAAAAGACAAATAGAAATGTTGTGAACACTTGATGTGTACAGTTTTGTTCAGTTCATGATTCTACTACCTATTACAAAGATAATTATTGGTTAGACAAAGAAAGAATAAAGGAATTACTGTAAATTATGTTCAGTAAATACCAACAGTTTAAGCAATTACAAAATTATGGAATATTTCATAATGACATGTAATTACAGTTAATTCCACAATTAAAATTATATCTTTTATTTAGCAGCACTTGTTCTTTCATAAATAAGAATAATAATTAGGATTAAGAAAGGTCAAAGAATACTTCTATTTCAACACTACAAAATGCATTTCAAGCCATTCCTGTTCTTCTCATGTACTTCACATTCTATGACTTTGGTCTTTGTTATTTTGTAATCTTATACAAAATAACATAAGATTATTTTGTACAATCAAAACCAGACAGAGTCCTTCATATGGAGTCTCACAAGTACTAATTAAAGAAGAAACATGGAATCATTTAGATTGGAAAAGGCCCTTAACATCTTCATGTCTAGCCATTAGCACTGCCAAGCCTGCCACTAAACCATGTCCCTAAGTACCACATCTAGACATCTCTAAAATACCTCCTGGGACAGTAACTTCCCAGGGCAGTCTGTACCAATGCTTGACAATTGTTTCAGTGAAGAAATTACTCCTAATATCCTGTCTACACCTTCCCTGGCATTTCCTGAGCATTTCCTCATCTTAGTCCTTGTTTCTTGGGAGAAGAGACTGACACCCACTCCATTGATAACTACTTCCTTCTTACTGGCTACACTCACACTATTACTACTCATTATGAAGTTGGTCTCCTTCACTGCAGTGCTGATTGCTGCTGGCTTGTGTTCCCTCTGCTGTCCACTGGGGCCATCAGGTCCTATTTTATAAAGCTGCCTTTCGAAAAGTTGATGCTAAGATTGTATGGAAGGAGGATGGCTTCCCAGACAGGGCCAGGACTCTACATTCTGTGCTGAGTCTCATGAGATACCTGCTGGATTTTCTCCAGCCTATCTATGTCCTTCTGAACAACAGTTTGCCTTCCAGGGAAAGAGCCATGCCCACCCAATGTGACATAATCTGAATACCTGCTGAGGTTTTCTGTCCTACCTCCTAGGTTAGTAAGAAACACTATGGATTCCCACATGAACTGCTGAGGAGCCTCACTAGAAACTGCCCCCCAGCAGGACTTTGCTCACTTCTCAGGCTCAGGTCCTGAACTGGAGAGCCATCCTCGCCATGTCTTCATCTACCTCTCCATGCCCTCGGCTGCATTCCCACATGTCCCATGAATTTTCCAAGATGGTTAAGTTATACTTTTGGTGATGTTAAACACATTTTATTTTCTTTCTTACATGTATTACCTCATTTCTACTCCTGACAAGTAAATTTAAACAGTTGTGAAAAAAAAAAAAAGTGTTCAAAATTGTATGGGTTTGAATTAACATTCTTACTATTGGGGAAACTGTGCAAATGCTTCATGCATGGAATCATGAAGTCCAGTTAAACACACATACACTAATATTGTTTCCTTACACTGTGAGCAGTCAGAAGACAAACTGTAAAGTTGCTTTGTATCAGCTCTAGCTGAAGGTGAGATTGCATCCACAGGCCACCATTTTTACCATAAACAGTTCCTATTAACAAGCAACTGTTAGGAATGCAAAAGCAAACAAATCCAGAAATGCTTTTAACTCTTGCATACATACATGTTCTTCCAAGTGTAAGTTTTAATGAAGTGAAAAGGATAACATAATTAGTCACACAATTAGAGTTACATGAGGAGTTACCTGAGTTCCTAATTGCTTAAACTTATAATTTTTAAGCAGGATAAGTACATCAGTGGAAAATAGATTTTTTTTTTTATTTATTAATTATTGCTTAGTCTTCAGACTCCTAGATGAAATAGGCATTACATGAACATGCAGAAAGTCAATCCCTTCTCTGAAATCTTTTTCAACTAAAAAGTACAGATAAAAATAATGAATATAAGGATGTTGTTTACAGTAAAAACAACTGAAAGAGCAAGAGTGGTTTTACTGTGGGATCAAACATGAAGCTGACAAGACTAGCCAGGAAAGATGGACTAATACAAGCATGGAATACGGAGAGAAAAGAAAAATGGTGGCAATTAATGGGCAAAGATAAGAAACGAGATGAGAAGACCTAAAAAAGAATGATGAAAAATAAAGTATACTGAGTTCAGAAAGAAAGACTGGTATCCTAAAGAAACTAGTAGGTTCCAGCTTTCATATATCAGCACATTATTAATAGCTTTGTTGTTTAGTGGGGACACAGAAGTCCAATGGCCTTCTCAACATGGAGTTTTTTCTTCCCCCAAAAAGGGCTGTTCTGCTATTTCTGTGTCCTACCAAATGAGAATAATTTGGCTGTCTTGTTCCCAGGACTCCAAGGGCTGTTCTTCAGTCACAAAGTCTCACAGCTAAAAAAATGACAGTGAAATTGAAATGTGAAAGGTTCTTGACCACAGCTTCTTTTCTATCAAGTACTCCAACTTCTACCAAAGAAGTCCTTTTTAATGTCCAGAGAGCTTATCTTAGTTTAAAGGAGTGTATAAACTTGCATCAATGCAAAAAATTTTCAGCAGACCTCTGTGCAGGTGAAAATCTGTTATTTTAATACAGAAGTTGGCTCAGCTATGGAGTAGCACTGCATTATGGGGAAACTTCCCAACAGGTCCCAAGATGGACTCATGAAGTGGGAATTAGTCAGAGCACCAATCAATACCTGAAGAGATTATTTTATTTGAAATAAATGAACAGTTATTTATCACTCTGTGAAACAGCAAATAGTTTAGACCAAGTAAATAATGTGAAGTAGAAGGAAATTGCAGAGAGCAGGCTTTGTAAGGATTGCAAGATTATTGTGAGTTACTCTGGCAGCATCTACTACATCAATGCAACTGCACCAAGACTGCTTCCACGAAGCATTAGAATTATTAAGCTTAGCATAGAAATGTTTCTGGCAACACTGTTCTGGGTTAGTGCAATTACAGCAGTGATGCCAGCACAGTATGAGCTACTGCAAATGCTTCTTGGCCTGAGACGGGGTGAGAGAGAGATCAAAACCTTATGTGAACTGTGAATGACCATGTTGTTGCCTAACTCTGTGACTCTCATGGAAAAGCTGAGGAAACAAACAAAAGGTGAAACAGAAAATGGGCATTTCCTTGTCCACTATCAGCCCAGAGCTGTAGGATATGACCTATTACTTTCCTGGCCTTCAAAACATCTGCTTGGATTAGTATCTGTCTTTGAGTATCCTGTAACATTAAAAAAGCATCCAGGTGTTAAGTATTTGAACTTATAGACATAGGTGGACACAATAAAAATACTTCAGGCTCCACCATCTACACCCAAGCTAACAGATATTTTTACTCCACTGGTAGTCTCTTTTACTTGAGGGTACAGAGTATACTGAATAAGTAGTTCCTTGCATATTTTCCCTTTGCATGTAGTAATCAACCCCAAAAGGCTTCCAGCTGCTGAACTGAGGGTCTTAATTTGGGCCTGTTGTGTTTATGAAGGCTCATAATTCTTCACTGTTCTTAATAATGTCTGTAAGTCTCTGAGCATCATGACTTAGTCTTCTAAAATTTATCTTGTCTGTGACCAATGCAAAACATATGAGGAAACAGTAGAATACACATATTGCATAAAATGTCTTGTAAATTGAAGCAGTATAGTTATACATAAAAAATTAACAGTGAATGTGATATTATCATTATTATTTGAATGTTCTCAAGCCCAGGCAAAAAAAACCCAAAATTGCCACCTTTGACAGGGAACTACCATGCAGAAATAAAATGAAACATATGAGATGAGAAACTGCAGTTTTGAGGAGGAAAAACCTGCAGTGAATCAATATAATTTCAGTGGTAATTTCTAGATTACAATGGTGCAGCTCATAATTGCACACCAAGTTCTACAAATTTGCACAATGATTTAACTACCACAAGATCCCAACCCTAAAAAAAATTTTTTTTAAGTTTTCTGTTTCAGTATCTATACAAATAATTCAGCGGACAACATTATTAAGTTTGTTGTTAAAAAAGTCATACTATTAGCCCACTAGTTTGTTTAAGAACCACATATGAGGGATTTTCTTATAATAAGGTGTTTAATGGATGTATTTCCACCTAATTACTATTATTTTATTAAATCCACTTTATTTCTGCTCTCACTGTTATCCTGTTGCAATGCTTTCAATGGGCCAGTGCTGTTTGATACAGGTCAAGCTCAAACTGTCCTGCCATTCAAATATAATCTGGAGCTGTTAGAAAGAAAAGATATAAAAGATATGGGCCTCATAGAATGTAGCATATTAGTGTAGAAGAAAGAAGCAAAAGGAGAAAGGTAATTACATTTTAGTAAGCCTAAAGTAAAGTAAAAAACATAGGTAAGTGTAAAAATGCATAAAAATGCACAGTCTTATCTGAGTGCAAAAATCTCGCCTGGGCCAACACTGGGCATTAATACTCTAAGCATCAGTTTACACCTGTCCTTAAAATGCAGTGCAAACAATGTTATTGAAAAGTATTATTGGATAAAACAAAGAGTCATCATTAAAATGCAGCACACATCAATGGATACATAAATCAATTATAATAGCAAAAAGAGTGACTATACATCTAAGGAAAAAGAAACCAAAGAGAGAAAATACACCAACTGCTACTAATGCTGCAGTGTTAGAAGAAAGCTATAGAAGAGATAGAATGACATTGTAAATTACTCTGTTTATTGAATATTAAAAAGAATCTGAGAAGCTTTGGTGAGGAATTTTAATTCAATAAGTTCTAGTCTAAGATTTATTTAATAGCTTGTCCTACCACAACTACATGATTGAAATTATACAACTGTAGTTTATCAGTAAAAATACAGTGAAAATACTTAGATGCTCCAAAGAGGGTAAGAATAAAAGCACACAGAAAAATATGATCTGATAATGTGGCTATTTGTTTATAAAAAATAATAGAATAAACTGCATTATGTAGCTGTGCTGTGGCAACTGCGCTTGTAACTTTAAGGAAAGCATAGGTCCTCAAGAATTAAAATGCCAGGCCTGCAGATCTATAACTCCCATAATATCCTAAAGTCATTACAAACATTTCAGTGAGGGTGCCAGTTGATTCTAATAACAGTGTGTGCAAATGACACACAGTAGAGGAGATCAACATATTTATGTGACTATAAACAGTGAAATGTTGTGATAATTTTGCCCTAAGATCTGAAAATGACCATGATCTGAGCTTTGAATATATTAGACATTTTTAATGTAATCATGAGGTTTGAGGTTTTCTGAAGTCAATATCCATTCTCACTGTAACAGCTCCGAGGCTACTCTTGGGTTCAGCACTTGGTATAATACCTTAGAGTGCAAATTGGTCATCAAACATTTCTGGCACCCTGAAACAGGAGTTGGGGTGCTGATGAGCTGATAAGCCCCACTGCTCCCCACAGCACCAGCAGCTAGTGCAACCCGTACATAAAACTGCTTCACTTCACCAGACCTCCAAAACTCATGAAAAAAATTAGGATCCCTGCCCTTAAATGGAAAATTTAGGGAATTTAGGGAATTTAGGTGACTGAGGCTCGTTCTTACCACTCCTTTCCTGCCCGATGTTCAGACCACCCCAGACCACCTTGACCCCCCCCAGGCCAAGAGGGGCCTTCCTCGCCTCCCTGAACCACTGGCAAGTTTCACAGCTCAGGCTGCTGAGGGTTTGAGCAGGTGTGCCTGCAGCAGGGCAAGTAGCTCTGGAAAACCTGGAAAACACCTTTGTTTCCACACACCGGCACAAAAAGGGCGCAGGACCGGAGTGAAGGCCCTGCGGAGCTGGGGCCGAG
The DNA here is from genome assembly GCF_023055355.1 of Agelaius tricolor. Taxonomy (NCBI): domain Eukaryota; kingdom Metazoa; phylum Chordata; class Aves; order Passeriformes; family Icteridae; genus Agelaius; species Agelaius tricolor. The sequence goes on from NW_027269262.1 coordinate 32,641,061, forward strand.
CAGGGTGGCCGGCGGCTCGCTGCCCTCGCCACCTCGCCCCCACCTGGTCACCTGCGGCCAAGGGGGACCGGGAGAGAATTCCCGGCCGAGCAGACAGGTTTGATATTTTGATCCGTGGGTATTTCTGCAGTTCTGCCCCTGCATGTTGGGCACCCAAGGGCTGATGAGTGGCACCGTCCTTCACTGCATGAGTGGGAGTTCACTGCCACCCATTAGGGACTCCCAGCACAGCTGCGTCTCGAAATGGTGCCTGAACATTGCTCAAGCTTTGTTCTAAGCTTGCACCTACTTTTACCCTCCCTGCCCTCAGTTCGAGTAATACGAACTCGACGTGCTCCCCTTTCTCTCTTACTGGTGTTTCTCAAGCAGAAATGCTAGGTAGGTTCTTCCCTACTAAAGGAAGGTAAGGAAGAAATACCTCTTTCATGTTTGGCATCCCCAGGCCACCTTCCCCACCTCCTGAGATACTTTTTAACGTCTGTTTTCTGATCTAACAGAGATCCAGCTTCCTACGTGGTGCCAGAGCATCACTGCTGGGGCAGCAAGGGAAGGAGAGGTCAATCCAACCCCTTGCTGCTCCTCACACTCCAGTTCAGGCCCTGCCGATGGCCTCGTTGTGTTCAGGGAAGGGGGAAGGACAGACCGCAAGTTCTCAGTCCAAGCAACAAGTGGCCACCAAGTGACCCCTTTGAGAGGACCTGCTGTCAAACCATAGAGATGATTGCCAGGGCAGAAGCAAACAAATAAACCAAAAGTTTTTTCACCTAGTTTCTCTGCATCAGATAAGTAAAATACATCAAGGAGAGTTTCCCATTATTGAATAAGTTTTTTAAAAAAGGGGGGAAAAGGATTTTTTCCGTTTTTCACTTTTTTTTTTTTTTTCTGGGTCAGTTAATGCCCGAGTTGTGGTGTTTTCAGACGAATCTTCTGACAAGTGTTGCAGTTCAGCTCTATATGCGTTGTATTTTTTTAAACAAACAAGGCGAGTAGCTGGAAAACTTGGGAACCGAGGAGAAAGGTCAAGGGCAGAGGCTGGCCAGTTTTTGTTGCCACGGCTGAAGAAGCATAAATAATCAAAGGACTATGATTAGTTGCGCTGACCTGAAGACTAGGGGGAAATTGAGAGAGGAAAAAAAAAAATAGATGACGAGTGTTTTGTAGCTTGCCCCGCACTGACATCTTCCTGTTCCTGGCCAGGACCTCTCCCAGACGCGGCGCTGAGAGGAAGGGACAGCAGCCCTGCGGAGCAGCTCCGATGCCGGCGGCTGCAGGAGATGCGCAGGGCGGGGAGCGTGGCGCAGCCCCTCCACCGACTGCGGCCGGGCAGCCTCACCGCCCCTTGCCGGATGGCGCCGGCTCCTCGCCTGGCAATTCAGCCGGCAAAGCCGTCCGTGTGCCGTCCCTGCCTCGCCCCCACGCCCGCCGGAGCGGCGCGGAGAGGCGCGTTACTTACGCGAGTCGGAGGCGGCGGGCTCTGCAAGGCTCCCGCCGGGAGCTGAAGGGAGCCCTGGTCATAGCGGGCTTGGCGTGCCTACCGACGGCTGGCAGAAGCAAAGAGTTAAAATATAAAACCATAAAATATCGTAGGTCTGTGGGCTTGTTTTTTTTTTTTTTTTTAATATTAATGTTCTTATAACGGAAGTTCTTATCAGTGGGTTGCACTGTACTTGGCAAACAAGCCTTTTTTACCTTTTAAACAAATAATTCATTAGGTAATTAAATTCAAGTGAGATTACTCTAATTAAATATACACTGCTGTTGAATCATAATTTCTATGTGGCCTAGTTAAAGATGAACTATCTCTTATTCCTGACAAAAAAAAAAAAAAAAAGAAAAAAAAAAAGAAAGCTTTAAAAGAATTCCCTGGTGACTGGAATAATAGATTTATACACCACCGTACAGAGGTCATTTCAAGAAAGAAGAGACACCAAACACAACATAAAGGGACTTTTCATGTCTGGAGATACTAGAATTTCAGGTTTTATTGCTGCAAGTTCTATTAAAAGACTTTGTGGAACCTAGGAGGAAATCAAAATTATCTTTCAAAAGGCGATAAGTTATATAAATATGTGCACAAACAGAAATGTGTCTCTGAAGGTATTAGTTCTGCATAATTTCCGATGAGTAGCTACTAGGCCTCAAAGGAAACAGTGCATCTTGAAATGCTCTGAAGGCTTACATTGGCCAAAATAAGGCAGGACTTTAGCAAAATTAGAAGTAACTTTGTAGCCAACGATGTGCTATATGTCCTGGTTCCCTTTAATAGCATTAGGCGTTCGAACCATAAAGACTAATCTGGAGAGTAGAAGTTCCTGCTCTCTGCTTTGATCTCCTTCCTCTTGGCTGTTTAAAGCTGACAGTTTGGCTGAATGGCATTCACTGCTTTCATTTGTAAGACATGAGTTTCCTAGTGTTCCAGAGCTAGCAGCTACACCTGTACTGCAGGAATTTACATTGCATTGCTCCAGGATGGCATTGATTTGGGACGGGTGAAATACAAACACAAACTAATTAAAAACTGCATAATGCAGCCCTACAGGAACAAGACAGGAAAAAACCAAATAAATACAACTGCAGCTGGCACGGCAATTGTGCCTCTGCCCCCAAGCAACAGTCTGGTGACATAAAATTATAAACCTTAAAAAACTCACATAATTGCTGTTGATCATTTTGGAGACAAAATGGAAATTATTTTGTTAATTAAGTTCAGACCCATAAAATATTCATAGATAGGTAGATAGACAGACAGAGAAACGGCGAGAGAGACAGATGATACGTTCCATAGATTTTAATCCTTGTTCATATAGGCCAGTGTGCATAGCTCTAATAACTCATTTGCAAAAGCGCAAAGGAAGAGAACATCCATGAATTCACGTTGCCATCACAAATAAATATAAGTTCATCTGAGGTGAACTGATAAAGGATTAATAAAAAATCAGCACCAGGTTATGGGGGGGGAAAGTCAATTTCTCTTAGTTTACTTTCTTAAAAAGTTGTATTTTTCATTTTGACAGCTCATGTCCTCTTTCTCTCTCTGAATAAAATAATCTTTGTAAACACCTCACTAGCTGCTACCTTGAGAACAATCAAACACTGCAGCTTCTCAGGCTTGGATTCCTTCCTGTACTGCCTGTATGCACTAAAGATGTGTACATATTCACATTTAGGGAATAGCTCAGGTATCCCTGATTCCAAGTTTGTGTTTATTTAGACAAACCAAACCATATATTTGCACAGTCAGAGGTCTAAAGGCTGCTGCTACTGTGAATTAAATAGTCAAAATTAGAGTGAGATTTTTAAAAATATCCCTCCCTTCCTTCCTTCCTTCCTTCCTTCCTTCCTTCCTTCCTTCCTTCCTTCCTTCCTTCCTTCCTTCCTTCCTTCCTTCCTTCCTTCCTTCCTTCCTTCCTTCCTCCCTTCCTTCCTTCCTCCCTTCCTCCCTTCCTCCCTTCCTCCCTTCCTCCCTTCCTCCCTTCCTCCCTTCCTCCCTTCCTCCCTTCCTTCCTTCCTTCCCTCCCTCCCTCCCTCCCTCCCTCCTTTCCCCTTTACCCTCCTTATAACAGAAATGTTCCTCTGGATGGGCGTGAAGGGGAGGATAGGGGAGTCTGGCGCTCCAGAGCTACATCACCTCTCTGCCTATAATTGTTTGTCACATGCCCTGTTGTCACAAAGTGGGGTTGTTTCCCAGACCCTGCTGGAAAAAAGGTGCAAAGTAATAATGAGTGTTTAACAAGGCTCATAAATCAGGGCTGATGAGAAGCGCTCAGGACGGTCACACGGCGGCGACAGGGCCTGGCAGCGGGCGGCCAGTGAGAGGAGACCCCTGCCACGGAACTGCCGAGCCACCCCCGCACTGCCGGCACCCCCAGAAAAGTAAACGTCCTCAAATGAAACACGGTCCCATGCTAAATCAGATGTAATACACTTAATGAAAACTCAGTCAACTGATCCAAATAGTCGGCAGTCGGTGCATAATTAGAATCTAGGAGAGATATATTAAATTAATGGATTCTGTCCTGCACAGATGTATCATTAAAATATATAGGATTGATACTTAACATGGTAGAGTTATTTTAAACTTACACATTAATAAAAATACAGCTAGGGAAAAAAAGGAAAAAAAAAAAAAAGACAGTGAAACTACCTGCTGAGAACAGTCAGAAAATTAGCAACATACGGATAATCTATTTTTTTTCACACCTCCTTTTCCCCCTCACAGTCTTTCCACAGGAAAGAAAATTGAAACAGACTATTAACTGAAGAAATAATCTTAAATTTCTTTGTCTATTGCCGGCGAGAGCTGAAAATGAAAAGAGGATTTGCAAAAGAAATCGTTACCAGGATGTTTCAGAGCAGTTACCGAATTAAATAAAAACTTTTCTCCCCAAGCCACAAACAAGGCGCTTTAGAGACTAAACCGCCCTTTCTTTTGGTAGATCTGATTATCAACGCCGCATAAACCCCGAGTTTTACCAACGGGGCCATATGTTCGTGTATCTGCCCGCGGAGACGGCGCCCAAACGCGTGTATCACCGTGGAAATTACACGGGTGAACCGTAGACTAGTAAGTATCTGAACTGCGCTCTCAGATTGTGCTCTGCTTAGTATCCTATTCTCCCCATAGTTAGGTGTCTCCTTTCAACATCTCTGTCATCTCCATTTGAAGATATTTTCAGCGGTTTATCACTGCCATCTCCAGCCCTGCGCATTTGCAGCAGGTTATCAGAATTGCCAGTCCCCCCTGGCTGATGGGTTGCGCTGATTACCATCACTGCCCTCAGATATTTGGTGCGGATTCCCAGCACTGCAATATCCACTCTTAGGACATCTGGAGCAGATCAAAATCACTGACTTCATTTTTCAGTAGAGTCAGTGTAAAAGCTTCACACAGCCTCTTCGCAAACGTCCCCTGTAGTCAATTCCCGCAGAACCAGCCTTCAGTTAAAATTCGGCCAAGCAGCGACCCCTATGTCTGGATTTGCATTTCTTATCGGACCCCTATCTAAACTGATTTGTTAATAATAAAGAGAAAATCTCTTGGCACTGGATGCATCGCCTTAAGAAACTGGAAGGATCACACTGTCTTAGCAAACTCCTTCTCAAGAAAGGCTCCTTAAGAAGTTTATCTGCCCAATGATCTTTGAATTAGATGAGCGTGGCCATTTAGGTCGATTTACTTTAAACAGTATACAATTTATTTTAAGCGATTACCTTAAGTATAATCACATTATGCTCAGCGCTGTTAGGTATTTCTCTCCCGCCTGATTTCTGATGTGCATCCGCTCTCCGACGGGAAGGTGGCTGCTTTTCACTCTCAGCCCAAATCCTTTTTTTTGCTACGTGACTGTTTATCGTCTTTTAAAACGCTGTTCGGCTAATGAGTTGGCACCGCACTCCTTTTTGTTAGGTCTTGCAGAAAGTTAAGGAGGCGTTCAAGCAACTACAACACAGTTCTCAGGGGGAAAATGGGCAAAAAAAAAAAGTAAAAGGAAGAGGATTTTTTTCCTAATTATGATTAAATTTTTTTTAAGTCTGTATTTTATTCCACTTATTAACAATTTGAAGCTAACTTATGAGTAGGAGGTGTTGATCACACCGACCTTTTGGACTGTTTAGGTCCAGGGTTTAGGGAAAGATTTTCCTAGTGCTTCGGGCAGCTGCTGCTGATGTTTGTAATTTTCCGTACAGTTTCGTTCTTTTCGCACTTTTGTTATTAAGCTCCTGCTATAGGTCTTGTATGGGAGGAAATAAACCCAGAATCTCCCAGACCTTCACTAAACTGATTTTCAAGCTAAGTAGCTTAGTATAGCAGCTCTGGTCCCAGCTTACTCGCACAAGGGGGAAAAAATTAAAAAGGACTTTGAAAGGTTGCCTACTAAAGTGACTTAATAAACCGTCAGAAGGGAAAAAAAATGGGCAATGTCCTGTGCAGGAGCAGGAATCGCGTGGGGATTGGCATTTTCTGATCAGAATTGTGCATAATTAATGGCGTTCGCAGGACCCTGCTCATCCTTGCACAAGGAACTTTGCAGATGACGAACAAAGCTTGCATACCAGTCTTCTAACTTTTCCCCCTCCTTGGCGGTTTTTTTTCCTTCCTATTTTCTTTTCCTTCCAATTTAAGTTTGTTGTTGTTTTGTTGGGGTCTTTTTCCTTGTCTCCCTTCTTTTTTTTTCTTTCCGAAATCGCAGTTACAGGTAACCTGCACTTTGTATTTATTGGCTCTATTTTTACTCAAGGTGAAGAGTAGCAAAGTTCGCACCAAAAAGATGCAGGGCTGATAGAAAAGCGAAGAAGACTTTTTTCCCTTTTCTTTCCTTTTTTTCTTTCTTCCCTTAACCGATCCGAGAAGGATGAGAGCGAGTGGGGGAGGGGATGACTCACATTTCTTAAGCCTCCAAGTGGAAACCTTTTCTGGATACACATTCCACACAGATCTAAAGAGCTAAGAAGATTTCGGCAGCGTCGGTGCCTTATCCCACCTTTATTTACCTGAAGCCCTTGTAATGTGACACTTCCATTCGCAAAATAAGGCTGCAAATTTCAAGTCCCACTCAGCTCTGTTACGGCGGTGCATTTTTGTCTGAGGGTCGCTCTCCTGCTTTGAGGGTGAGATTTGGGAGCGGTGCGGGGGAGGTACTGCTCTCCCTGTTAGACATAGGAAGGGGAAAGTTCCCTACTTCCAACTGATGGGGAAGGAAGTTTAATCAACACCGTGAGACGGAGCGGTTCCCTGGAGCACGGGGAGGAAAGGGCTGGCCGGGGTTGGAGACACCCCGCGGGGGCGTTGGCAGGAGGGGAGGCATTTCCCTGCGCTCCCGCGCGGCCAGTTCCCGGCGGGATCCGGGCTGCCGGCCTCAGCCCGCTGCTGCAAGCTGGGAGAGGGGGCGCGAAGCCCCGCGGAGCGGCCCGAACCTTAGGGCTGGCTCTCTCTGCGTTCGGGAAAAGGAGAGAGACACCCGTCGTTCCCCCACTCCTCCTTCTTCTTCCCTTCCCCCTCTCCCCTGCCAAACACTCGCATCCCGAAAAGCCGCGGGCCTTTGCGTCTGCGGCCGCTCCGCGCCGCGCTGTCCCTTAAGGAAGAGCTCGGCCGCCCCTTCAGCACAAAGACGGAGCTCCTGGGCTGCGGGGACCGCGGCGGCGAGGGCTGGGCCGGGGCCGGCCGCTCCGCGCCCCTCCGCGGGGCCTCTCCGCCGGGGCCGGCCGAAGGGACGGCAGCGCCCGGCCCGGCCCCGCGGACTCTGCCCGCAGCCGGCGGAGCGGGAGCGCAGCCCCGGCGCGGGCAGCGCGCTGAACTCGCGGGGCAGAGCGGCCCCCGGCAGTCCCACCGGGGCTAGGAAGGTCGGGGCAAGAAACGCCCAGCCCTCGGCCCGCCGCCCCCGCGCTCCTCGTTTTCCACAGCGGGGGAGCTGGGAGGGCCCCGGCAGCGGTAGGAAAGGGAAAGTTTGCGGTGCCGCCCGGGCAGTGGGATGCTCTCTCGGTCCCAGCGCGGTTCGGGCGAGCCCAGCCACGTCGAGGAACTGGACAACACCGCAGGCAGGGCACAGCGGTGACAGCCCGCCTCCCTTAAGGCGGCCCGGTCCCTCGCAGAGGAGTTCTTTGTCTCCCGCTGCACCTTCCACCCCTCTCCAAGGGGAGAAAGAGAAGGAGAGAGGAAAAAAAATCCCTTCCTCTAATCATTGTTGTTAACGATCATAATGGCAAGAGCTCGTTTTGGTCCTTTCTTGTGTGTGTCCCCTGTGTCCCCCCGCCCCGTCCCTCTCCCTCTGTTTCCCCCCCTATGTGTTTCCTTCTGTCCCCACTGAAACGGGAGGATGGAAGTTTTGACAACCAACAAGACACTCGGTTTCTCCCTTACCCCCACCCCCGCTCGGGAGCGAGGGCTGGGGGTCCTCTGTGCCCCTCGGCATACATGTCGAGGTTGTTGATTTGCGGGATTATTTATTTCCAGTATTCCGAGAACTGTCGCAATGCCTATGATAATTGTCCCTGAGTGTCAATCCGTCGGCAGGGCATGAGGAGGAGAAAGGGCGGCGGGGAGGATCGCATCGCTGCGGGTCTCTTTTCTTTTTTTTTTCCCTCCATTTTTCTTTTTCTTTTTCTTTCTTTTTTTCTTTTTTTTTTTTTCCTTTCCTTTCACTAAAGATTCTTCTGGGAAGTACTGCTACGAGCCTTTTGACTTTCAGCAAAGTTGAGCATATGTGTTTGTGTATGAGTGGCGTTTGTGGGTTGCTGTAGAGAGATCTCATTTATTTATTTATTTATCTGCCTTTTTTTTTTTTTTTTTTTTTTTGGTAGTGGTAAATTGTTACAAGTTGCCTGGCTGCAAAGCCCCCTTTTCCTCTCACGGCCACTCTCGTTTGTTCCTGAGTCCAACGACGACAAGGGGGACTCAATGTTAAAGGTGGAAAAAAAACCCCAGCAACACAGTTGTTTTTGTTAAAAGGGGACACACTAAGGCTGCGAAACAGCAAAACCCCAATGTTGGACAGCTGTAAAATCGTGTAGACAGGTTGTCATACAGCAGTGGGGGCTTTTCTGAAAGGAGCCCATTGCTAAACATTAAATACACTGGGAGCGGAGCAGAGCAGCTGCGCGGACACACGCACACACACACACACACACACACACACACACACTCGCACACGCACACGCAGCTCCGAGCGCAGCGGCCCGGGCTGGGCTGCGCACCACGTGCTGCGCCGAGGGGGGCGGCGGGGCGGGCGGGGGGCGCGGGGCGGCGCTTCCAGCTCAAGTGGGTGCCAATCAAAACATCAACTTCAAATTGTATCTGAAAGATCAGCCTAGGACCTAAGGGCAGACACATCAGTTGGAGCTCAATTGTTGATCAGATCACATCTAAGGGATTTAGGAGCACAGAAGAGCCGAGATTTGAGGAAAGACACCCCACTGAATCCTGCCACACTCCTCCTCCTCCTCCTCCATACCTAGGGTGCAATATATATCTGACAGAAAGAAATCAGAACGAAAAAAGAAAATTATCGGCTCGATTTCTTTTCTCTCGCCCTGCCTGACTCCAGTAAAGAGCGGGGGGGAGGAAAAAAGAAAGAGAGAGAGAGAGATCCAGAGAAGCCCGGGGTTTGTTCCGCTCCCCTCCCCGGCTCTTCAGCAGGCTCCCTCCTCCCCCTTTCTTTTCTTTTTTTTTTTTTTTTTTTTTTTTTGGTATAATTCCTTCCCCCCCTTCCCCCCTCCTCTTTTTTTTTTTTATATCTCTGCCGCTTCTGCTGCTGCCGCCAGTGCTGCTGCCGCCGCCTCTGTGCCCGCGCCCCGGAGATGTCCTTCCCCCAGCTGGGCTACCCGCAGTATCTCAGCGCCAGCCAGGCGGTGTACGGGAGCGACCGGCCCGGGGTGCTGGCCGCCGCCGCCGCAGCCGCCGCCGCCGCCGCTGCCGCTTCGGGCCGGCCCGCGGGCGCCGAGCTGGGCAGCGGCTCGGCCGCTGTCACCTCGGTGCTGGGCATGTACGCCAGCCCCTACAGCGCCCCCAACTACAGCGCCTTCCTGCCCTACACCGCCGACCTCGGCCTCTTCTCCCAAATGGTGAGTGAGCACCGCGCTGCCCCCCGCGCCTGCCCGGGCACGCCGAGCGCGGCCGCGGAGGCCGGGGGAGCCGGGGGAGCCGGGGGAGCCGGGGGCGGGCGGAGGATTCGGAGCCCAGCGCGGGGGGCGGCTGCGGTGGCGGCTCACGCCCGGAGCGGGGTCCGCCGAGGAGAGGAAAGCGTGGCTCTCGACGGGTCTGCGGGGAAGAGAGGGGCTGGGGGTCGCGGGCTTCGTCTGCACGCGAAGCCCCCCATCCTCCTCGTCCTTCCAGCTGGGCAAAACTCCTCCGAGTTTTTCTTGGCGGTGGAACCGCTAAGCAGGCGCTCCTGCCTCCGTATTTTCGGCTTTCCCTAGCAACTCGGCTATTTTTTGTTTTCTTTTCTTTGTTGTTATTGGTGTTGTTGTTGACGGGTGATATTGTCGGTCCTGCTGTTTCACTGGGCTGTCCAGCGCGCTCCTCTTTCCGCTTGGTACTTTTCTTTGCCGCTGAGCAATAAACAGGTTCCGTCCGAAAGGCCAAAGTGTCGGTACCTGGGGTGCCCGTTTATTTCAAGGCATTTTCGTTAAGCCTTGAAAATGTCCCGTTCCGTTCCTTGAACTTTTCATACTCTGATTATGGCGGGTATCGTAGATGGGATTTACATGAAGTGAAAGAGGGCATCTACATCCCATTATAGGCATCGAGGCAGGAACGCATATCGGCGTTAATTCTGAGAGAAATTGTCGCCACCCGGACTGTCCTCGGGATTAAATTGACATTTTCTTTAAAACGTAATAGTTAGAAAGTGAAACATTTTTTTTTAAACTAACTGGTTTTATATTCGGTGTCGTTGAAACATTTTCGTTGCTGGTATCACCAAAATTGTCGGCGGCGCTACGCATAGGTTCCACTTAATTTTCTAAATGTTCCTCTTTTCTCTCCCCCGACACAGAAAAAGTGTGAATATTTATAACTGAATGCACGCAATGCATAACTTGTTAGGGTTCTTAATAAATATATGTAGGCAAATAGGAAAATACGCTGTTGAACAAGGGACAGCACCTGAAAACAGATAATTTTTCTGCTGCAAACATTTCCTGTAAAGTCACTTTAAACAGCATGCATTTCCTACTCTTTTTTTAACCTTGATTTTGGAAATGCAGTAAAAGTTGAGACAGGAGAAATGAGTGATTCACAAGTGGCTTCTTCAAAAGAATTCCCAACAGAGTTTACACAAAAAATATCATTTCAGCAACAATAACAGAAGACAGGAGAATAAAGAGAGTGCAGAAAGCCTACTCTGTAACACATTACAAAAATTGCATCGGGCTACTCTTTGTGTATAAGCGGCGTCTCTGAAATTAAAATACATGATCCTTCTTAACTGTTTGACAAAGTTTAATTAGTTTCTTCACAAACATTATTGAAGAGGTCGATTTCTAAGGCTGACATAAATTATGACATAGTAGTATGAAGAATGTATTCCTGGACTAGGCAAAAAACAAAAACAAAAACAAAACAAAAAAAGAGGCGAGATCATAATAGAAGAAATAAAGAAAGAAAACTGCTTGAAATGTTAGCTATTTTGGAACAGTTCCCGTTCCTACTCACAAAGTATCCTGGTATTTTATTACAGTGATTAACCATGACAGTGATATTTCGAAATAAATTCTAAATATCTGAACATTTGCAAATTAAGAACTAAAATATTAGGTTAATATCTGGACAATTTGCGGTAATAATGAGGCCTAATGAGGTTGCTAGAAAGATAAAATGTTATTTACCAAAACACCTGATGGGATAATTTGACTTGCTGTGTTTTACTACTGATGATAAAAAGAATATTGATTGCAAATAAATCACCGTCTCTAAACACTTGTAAACAACTTGTGTTTGCTCTGGACGGATCAAAGTAAAACTTATGAGATAAAGTGTCTACGTATCCATATTCTACAATGCATGCATCAGTTTTCATTCCCGAGTTTAAAGCCTGTTCTAACAGTGAGAAGTTAATGTTTTACTCCAGAATTTTGGTGTATGATTTGGGGAGCGGCAGTGGTGCTATTGGCATGTGTGTGCAAAGTCTTTCACATTATAAGTCTCTTCGTACTGAAGTTGTGCATTCACCCCCCCAGCCTCATCTCATTAGGAGCAAAAATAAAGAATGCTCTGCATGCATTTCTAACATCCTCCTGGATACTTTGCAGATAAATGCGGCGCTGTGCGCGGGCATTAGTTGGTAACTGCGGTGTAGTACCTGTTCTATGTGCCTGATAATTTAAAGGGCACAGTAAATTTTCTTGCTGAGGTGAAGGTGAAGTTGCTGTGTTTCCATCGTTTGGTTTGGTTTGGTTTAGTTTGGTTTAGTTTGGGGAGAAAATACTCATAATGTCTGTCAGAGCCCCGCTTAGCACCTCTCTTTCCTTTCCCTGCAAGAAGCGGGAATCATTTGGGAACACCTCTCTGTATGACCTAAATGTGAAGAGCCTGGAACGGGCAGGGCCGAATTCGGCTGTGAAGACCCTTTGCAACGCTGAAAGGCGTATTCCGGCTCCCGGAGTAGCCTATTCAGGTCCGTTAGAGACGCTAACGAGATAATTGATGTGCTTTTTCCTCTCCGCTTGTCTGAATGTGTTGCAGGGCTCCCAGTACGAGCTGAAAGATAATCCGGGTGTCCATCCTGCTACCTTTGCTGCCCACACTGCCCCCGCCTATTATCCCTATGGACAATTCCAGTACGGGGACCCGGGGCGGCCCAAAAATGCCACCAGGGAGAGCACCAGCACCCTCAAGGCCTGGCTCAACGAGCACCGCAAGAACCCCTACCCCACCAAGGGTGAGAAGATCATGCTGGCCATCATCACCAAGATGACCCTCACCCAGGTCTCCACCTGGTTTGCCAACGCCCGCCGGCGGCTCAAGAAGGAGAACAAGGTGACCTGGGGCTCCAGGAGTAAGGACCAAGAAGATGCAAACCTCTTCGGGAGTGACAATGAGGGGGACCCCGAGAAGAATGAAGATGATGAAGAAATTGACCTGGAGAGCATAGATATAGATAAAATTGATGAGAATGATGGGGAGCAGAGCAATGAGGAAGAGGAGGAGAAGCCTGAGCTCCTGAGACAAAGCAGTGAAGAGGAGCACTTGGAAAAGGAGAAGGATTTGGCACTGTCAGGGTCTGAAGGGCTGAAACCCAAAGACGCGCTGGCCATGGTGAAGGAGGCCTCTGACAATAGCACAAGAATCATCAGTCCTGGGGGACCGAACAATTTACAGATGCCGTCTCACAGCAAACCCAAGATATGGTCTTTGGCAGAGACGGCAACCAGTCCTGATGGTGCCCTGAAATCTTCTCCTCCTCCGCCCCCTCCTCCCCAGGTTAACCACACTTCTCCTCAGATTCAGCACCCTGCTTTTCTCCCTAGCCATGGACTCTACACATGCCAGATTGGCAAATTTCACAACTGGACAAATGGGGCTTTCCTCACTCAGAGTTCCCTTCTAAATGTGAGGTCCTTTTTGGGAGTAAATCACCATCATGCTGCTCATCACAATCACCACCTCCAGGCCCAGCAACAATCTTCTGTTTTAACAGCAACCCTGGGCGCGCTAAGCAGCGACAAACCTTCAGAGAGGACCAGTCCCAAACACATAGGTAATTAATGTATCAGGCTTTCACCTCTCCCTCCACCCCCAACACGTGCACGTGAACTTCTCCTTGAGGAATGGTGTCACACTGGTGTAACTGATTGCTTTTAATGGAGCTACAGTTTACTCTAGCCTTGATTTCCGGCCCCCCACCCAGCGTGTTTGTCACATACATTAAGCACATTTCACGTGGCCTATTACATTCTCACCCTCTATGCCCATCAAGTAAGATGAAAATTCAGGAAGAGCGCAGTGAAATGTATAGGTTTGAGCTTTCCTTCCCTGTTTCATGATCCTCATCTCCCAATAACTTCAATAACAGTAAGAAATGTGTCAAGAAAAGCTTGCAGACTACTTAAATACTGAAAGTAGGGTATAGCGCTGTACACATACACATGTATGTGTTCAGGTCTGAACAGGAGGGTGAGAGGGGAGTGTGTTCTCTGTAGGGTCCAGGTTCTTACTGCTGTTATTCTAAAATGGTTCTCCTGTTTTTGTTTGGCTTTTTTTTTCTTTTTTTTTTTTGTTTTGTTTTGTTTTGTTTCTTTTTTTTTTTTTGTCTCCTTCTAGAAAGAGAAAATGTACCAAGAACTGACTCCCCACCCCAGCCGCTAAAATCGCCCTTCCAGGCTGTCCGTGACAAGTGAGTTTGTTTGTTTTCACTGTAGGAATGTTACTTATGTGAAACAGAGTGTTTGAATAATAAAGACTAATTATAGCACCTAATCATCACCATAATAATACATACCGACAATGGGAACAGCACAGGAGTTGCTCTAATCTTTTCAAACTTAGACTAAATTGCAATTGTACATAGCCAGACTGTAACTTTTCTAAAACCTAACAGATCTCAAAGATCTTGTGTTAATTACACTAGAGACAATGATTTTTGTGCGATTATCAATTACTCACATGCAATAGCAGTAGATGCACAACTGAAAAAAAAAAAGATACTTTTTTTCTGAAAGATTGTTACATTTTTTTTTCCCTTCTCCCTTCCTCCCCCCCTGCAGCTCTTTGGCTCAGCAAGAGGGAACACCGAGAATTTTAACAGCTCTCCCTTCTGCTTGATTAAATGATTTGGTGAAAAAATATTACAGAGACTGGTAATAAGGACAGAGAGAGTGAAAAAAAAGGAAACGGTATAAACGACTCCCATCAATCTCTTTTTGCAATAAGGTGGTGCAAATCCATAAAAGCATTACACAAATCTGTAGATGGATCCCCTTCCTCATTGTACCATTTCAGATCGTGTTATTCTAACCATTCTTGGATTATTTGTTTGGTAAATGTTTCCCATGTGTTTGTGGTTTTCTTTTTTCTGTATATAGAGTGATTTCAGATTGTAAATAACACGTCAGCAAAACTTGTCTAAATCATATATTTTTGTCTAATAAACTAAATGAAATTATGAGCTCTCTTCAGGTATGTATTCTGTTGCTATAGATCTTATACATATATTACAAATCTATTCAAACATTTATAATTAGTTTTCTAAAAAAGTCAAGTCTCCTCCTTTGGGTAACTGAAACTTCAAGTAGCAAATCCAAGCTATTTTGCCAAAAACAAGCTGCGAGCTTCCTTTTTTATACACGCAAATTTACAAAGTTGAGTGAAGATGGCCTTAGTAATATTAAAGTTATTTTTTCATTTGTGATGATTCAGATGTGTTCTATAGTATCCATTTTCCAGACATGAATGGACCTGACTTCCACTTACACTACAAAATAGTTTCTTAAAACTGAAATAGAAAGTTTTTTCACAGGTCCCTAGTGTATAACTGCTGTCCAAACTGGTTGCTAAGTTGGATCAAGAGCTTTAGTGCTTTGGTATATATTCTCACCCAAAATGAAAAAAAAAAATCATAGTTTAGGAAAAAGAATTATTTGTAGCAATATGCGCTTTGAATAAACACAGAGGAAATATAACGGTGAAAGATAATTTCCTGTGAGATTAAATGCAATCTTTGTAGAAAAAAAAAAGAAAAAAAAAGGCAGCTCTTGCCCATCTTAGAAATCTTAGAAGAAAGTTTTGCAATTCCGATCTTCTGGTTGAAAATAGACTAAGAGACAGGATCTATCGTTTTATAAAGGCATTAATCTTACAAAGACAGTCCGTTGAAATGTGTAATATTTTGAGTGTTTATTTCTCTTTTTTTTCCTCCTAAATGAGAACACTAAATGAGCATTGAGGTGCTAATAAGATACCAGATGGTTGTTGATGGTGGAAAATGGAAAGAAGCAGCTGGGAAAGTCATTAAGAAATAATGCGGTGACGCCCTATCCAAACTAAACCAACCTCAAACCAGGACTTGTCGGAAACAAGATGAGATTTTCAAATAAAATATTAATAAAATTCTCGTCAGAGATCAGAATATTGATCTTGATTTAGCTGCAAGATCACATCAATCAAAGAGCAGACTCTATGGCTTAGAGATCTGTTGGCAAAGCGGTGGAGGCGATGGGGGGCTCCTACATTTTGTGTTTTTCTGATGGACCAGAGAAACAGGTCAGGCAAATCAGATTTTGTGTGGAACAGCTGAAGGAGAGCCTCTGGAAAGAGACTATTTTGACATCCTGCAGTTCCTAGCTTACCATAAGTTAGTTTGTATTTTGGCTCTTAGTTGTTTCGGCGCATTTTTTTTTCCTTTTCTCAAATGACAGTCTCGCGTTAGTAATTGTTCCAACAAAAGAGAACATTGCACTTTTTGCCAAAGTAGAGTAATTTAGCCTTCGGAGAGAGGGAAGACGTATTTAAAAATAAAAAGAGAAAGAAAAAAGTCTTAAAGCCTGTAGAGCTTAACGGTGCATCAGGTCAGTGCTGGTGTAAACCTGATGCAATTGCTGTCTCTTTCATATCCATCCAGATGAAATCGCCTCAGTCCCGCACCGGCTGCCCCGGTTCCCAAATTCCTCTCGAGAAATGCGGCCGTCCTCGAGCAGCCCGGCCGTCCGGGGAGCCGCTGCTGCTGCTGTCAGGGACCGGCTCCGCTCCTCCAAGGCGGAGACGGCACCTTCCAGGCGCGCCGGGACGCTCTGCGAGGCGGAGCGAGCGCGGCGCTGCCGAACCGTCCTAGGGGGAGCGGAGCGGAGATTCCTGTGCGGCACCGGAGCCCCGGCAGGGACGGGAGCTGCGCGGAGCGGAGCAGCGAGGGCGCCTCTCGCCCGTCCGCCTCACGGCGGGCACCCGCTCCCGAGCGCCGGGGGCCGAGCGGGCCCGAGCCGTCCCGAGCGGGCCCGAGCGGGCCCGAGCAGTTCCGAGCGGAGCCGCGGGCCGCGCTTTGGGCAGGCTCGCAGCGCCCTCTGTGGGCGGCGGGCGGCGCCGTCCCCGTGCCCGGCCCGCGGCTCGGCTGGGCTGGGGCGGAGAGCCGGAGGCTGCCCGTCCTTAACTCGGCCAGAAAGCCAGCTGCATCCTCCGGAGTGCGCTTACACTTCTGATTATCCTCCCGGGAGTGATAATTCCCAGTAGTTATCTGGTTGGCAGTTTTCCTCCTTTGGAAGCCTCAGCATCTCTAGAGCTGACTCTGTTGCAGAACTAGATTTTTTTTTTTTTTTTCCCCTCATCTGCTTATTTGAATTTCCCACCTCCTCCCCCCCACCAGTAACGCTAACAATTTTGACGCTTCCCTCCCCAACCAGCTGAGGGTGTCATCGGGAGCGGGGGACCATGAATGAAGCCCCGCGGGGCCAGCACCGCTCCGTCTTTCCCCTGCGCGCCCGGAGCGTTTGCCGGGGATGGGATGAAGCACCGGGCTCCTGTCTCCAGGGGGGCGGCCTGGGAGCCGCATGCCGACTGCTGGAGGAGCGCGCCCAGGGCTGCGGGCTGCCTGCTCGGACGGAGCGTGCTTGCGCCAAAGTTTTTGGACAGGAGAGCAAGCGGCTTCCCCTTAAAAAAGGGAAAACCGAGAAGTCCTGAGGCCAGCTGAGAAACGCCGTGCTGTTTAAGTCAGAAAAGCTCCGGCGTGGCTGCGTGCTTCGGTGCCCAGTACTCTCCGAGGGCCGCTGCCTCAGCCTATTCGGCACCTGGGGGAGTAGGGCGACCGCCTTTCCCTCCCCGGAAAGCCACAGTGAGGTGGCCATTTCTCCTGCAGGAAGTTTCAGAGAGAGAGGAGAGGTGCACGGGTGTCATTGCTACGGCACGGAGCCCTCGGAGGCTGCCCGGGAGCGGTGCGGGGCCCGGGCCGGGCGGGACGCCCCCACACCGCCCCCGGCCGCTCCCCGCCGCCGGTGTTAGGAAGGAGCGGGAGCTTCGCACTCCCGAGGTTTCGCTTGTCACGTGAACCGTGCTAGGAATGATCGTTTACGTCACCCTGGCAGGAAAATAATTTGTAGTTTTTTTCTGTCATATTTTCATTGACATCCACCCCAGCAGATGTATACCAGAAAATACTAGAGTGCAGGGAGAATAATAAAGAAGCTTAAGCTAAACGATTTGCCGTAATTAGGAATGCTTGGAGCTGATAAGAGTAAATTGGAAAGTATTAGCCTCCTACCTGTTTTTTTTTTAATGATGATGCTACCCTAACCTGATAAATAAAGTCAATAAGAAAATTTGCATTGAATCGAATGGGAACTACAAGGAGTAATATACTTCTTTTAGCACGACGACCGAGTGCCAAGATACATTTTCGTGCTACTTAAAAGGCTGCCAGAAAACACCTTTTTTATACGTTTGCATAAATCCTCCATTCTCCCTCAGTAAAAAAATGTCTTGTTTTGTTATTATTTACTTATCAGTAACAGAAGAATGGCAGAAATCTGTGAAGAAAGAATACTGCGAAGTTGATATAATCTCGAGTTCAGCAAACTCAGAAATTCGCTGTTGCCAGAACAGATTAAAAGCAAACGGCAGCTTTACGGGGATTTGGCTTTGTCACAGAGACGTAGTTATGAAACACGCTGATTGGTATGCATGCCTCATTTTTTATTCTTTTTTTTTTGTTGTTGTTGTTGTTTATTTTATTCTGAAAAAAGGTCTATTTTTAATAAGGTAAAAAAAAAAAAGCCGAGCGAAAGGGAAGAAGAAAATTAGTAGAGTCTGTGTACTCAAACTGGCTCGTTCCTGTGATTGTTATCATTCCCGGCTCCTGTCATCCCTTCTTGCTGCGTTGGTTGAGTTTTTGATGCACTCTCTGAAACCGGAGCGGCCCCGAAGCCGCCGCCGGCAGCAGCGACCGGCGGAGCTGGGGCGGGGGCGCGGTGCGGGCTGAGGCTGCCCCCGCCCCCGGCAGCCCTGGTGATCGCGGGGCTCGTTGGATCTCCGGCTAACTTTCATGGTATGCCCATGTTTTCCCCAGCCCGTTTTCTTTTCTTTTTTTTTTTTTTTCTTTTTCTTTTTTCTAACTTTTTTTTTTTTTTTTCATGGGCGCCGATCAATTATTCACAAGCACATTTATCTCCCCTGCAATATGGAGAATTCATATTCATATCTCTGTTTTAGTGGCCTGACACAGATTAATGTAATATACGCCGCGGCTCGGAGCGCCAGCCCCGCTCTATGAATCATGCACTATAAAGTTTCAATCGTCCTTGTAGATGAGACTATTACAAAGAGCGCGGAGCGGCGGGGGCAGGGAGGCGGGGGCCGGCAGCAGCGGTGGCTCTGCGCCTCGGCCGGCCATCGGCCCCCTGTTAAACAGGCTCGTATTGAAACCACCCGGCGGCTGGCGGGGGACAATGCGGGCCCGGCATTCGTTCTGCCCGGCAGGACTCGCTGACGCGGGTTCCCCGCCCGCGCCCACCGCTGGCCGGCCCCGGGGAAGGGGCTGCGGACCCTGCCTCGGCCCCTTCCCCATCAGCCCATCAGGCAGGGCCGCCTGGCCCCAGAGGAAAGGCGGGGTGAGGTGCCCGCCCCAAGGGATGGGCACCCCGGGGAGGGAATGCGGTTCAGGCTGCCCCGGGGTGCGCCCTGAGGCGGAGCAACCGCGCTGTGTCTGGGGAGGTAGGGAGATAAAGGGAGTCTCCATCACCTGGAGATGCTATGGCGGTATGTTTATTTTTTTTGTTTGTTTGTTTGGTTTGTTTTTATATTTTTTAAGTTCCCCGATGTCCTTAAAAGGAGAGATGTGAAGAATAGCAGGGGCTGACAGAGGCACACAAGCAGCACAGGGAAAGGGCCAGTGAGTTGTAAGTGCCCTGTGAAAGAGAGCATTGAACATGGGCTTCAGCATACGCCCTCCATCCCCAGAATTGCTGCCTCAATCCCGGGGTGAGGCTCCCCTGCCATCTTGGTGACCTCTGTGCATCCAGGTGGATGGAGGGAAGCCACCCGCTGGTCCCAAAACCCAACTGCCAGCCATGGATCAGGAAACCACGTCTGGAAAAGCTGTGGCAGGTCCCCTCTGGCCTGTGGGGAGCGGGTGGCAGCCCTGTGGAGCTGTGCCATGCAGGACCTCAGGTCCCCCTCTGCCAGGAAGGGCCATGGCAATGGCCAGCAGGGGCCTGAGCCCACCACTGGCTCTGTGGGGGCTGTGGTGAGGAGTGGCGTGGCGCCTGATTCCAGGCTTCAAGTCACTGGGTTTCAGCAGTAAAACTTACCTGGGAACAACAAATCAAGTAAAATGCTGGAACATGCAATAAACATGGGCTGCGTGGCGTGTTTTCCAGTGAAAAGTTACAGAAACGGCTCCTGGCGAGGTTGGTGTTCCCCATTGTGCGGTGCCCCCATGCAGTGCCATTCATAGCTTGCCCATAAAACCAGCCATGTGGACAGGAATCGCTGGGTACCAGGAGACTGAAAACCCCATAGAAATAGGTATTCAAAATTTAAGACTTCGAAAATATGAGCTCTTAAAACTAAACAATGTACTTCTGTAAGGAATTAATTTACTTGAGTCCCGTCACCACTATTAATATTAGTTTTGGCTTCTTTTTTTTTGGGTATGTGAAGAGAATACATGCATGGGTGTTTTAAGAAAAAGGGAAAAAATTACATCTTTTATCTTTTTCTGCTTACTTTAAATAGCATTATAGGCATCCCTCATGTCTGATAGCCAAATTTGTTTCTTAACACGTTCCTTGTGAGTCAAGCTGATGCAAAAATGCAAACATGGGGCGCACACCAAGTCCTGGTAGTGCCTCTCCTGAGAGAATAGAAAGCACCGGCGTAAACTCTGTGCAGAATTAAAGGCAAGTTTAAAAAGTAACATTTATTTTTATTCCAGATTTATGGCTGACCCGTAGATAATTAAAGGTTTTATTTTGAGCTGTTGGCCCCACACAATACATTGTCCTTTGTTGCTGCACAAGGAGCGCTTTCCCTGTGCTGCCTACGGTTCAAAAACAATGAAGCAATCCATTTATTTTGTTGGTCAATTGTAGCACAAAGTGAGGTGGTCAGTGTGGAAAGTTTATCACTGTCTTGTCCCTTTGGAGGAGGCAGAGCATTCACACACCCTCTGCCCCAGTACACAAATGTCAGTCTTTTTGCAGGCTGCTGTTTTCCTTTTGAAGATGCCGATGGTGTCTCTGATCCACTAATCCATTTATCCAGTTTCATGAGTGCATTGGCTGAATACACTCACAATAGCCTTGCCCAGCTGGAAACAAGAAGTCAGTGAGTGCAGCCGGCACACCCACCAGTGCCTGACACCACTCTCGGATGAGGCTTGAGTGCTTGTCTCAAAAAACCCCAGCCCCACCCCAACCCAAAACAACCCCCTCAGAGCCCCCAACCTGCCATGATGTGCCTAACACCATGATCCTCCCCTCCCTGAGAACAGAAGTATTTTTAGAACCATCTGTAGCTTACTACATGTCTGTATTATTTTCATGGTATTCGGCCGTGTCAATGAGGGTTGGAGTAGGCTTGAGGGGAAAAAATGCCTCTGGGACTCTGCAAACAAGTGCACATTAAAGAAACTGGTCAGTTGCTGCCAAGGGGGAGGGGGCACAGGGGAGGCATAGGGCAACGGGCTTCCATTTCTGTTTGGTGTCGTGCCGTTACTTGCCAGCTTTTTATTGCATTTTAAATATATGTTTAATTACCAGTGTTATTGGTAATAACAGAATGTTTGAAAATATTAAATACATTTGTGAGCTTGTGTGAAAAAGAAGTTAAAAGGTGTTCGGTGCACAGAATGTTAAAGAGATCTCACAATGAAGTGATTAACATTTTTATGAATAAAATTAATCACGCATTAACTCTGCAGCTCAATACATCTGAATGCCAAATGTTGCACAGCAGCCCTTTCCCCTAAACTCAAGAATTTTGGATGCAGTATTGACCCACATCAAACACTCGTCTATTAGTAATGGAAGTATAGTTATGAGAAGATATTTTAATAATGTACATTTACATTTGAGGCAAGCAAATAAAAAGGAGAAAAATAAACTCGGGGTGCTTTGTTAGGATTTGTGAGGACTGCAGGCACATAAAATACATTAGGAAGCAGTCAGTGGGGGCAACTGTTTGGAGAAAAAAGAAGTTTATGTGGCACTCACGGAGGCAAAGTCATCATAGTAAACAGATTCCAGTAGATTGCACTCAGCTCTCCTTGGCTCTTTTTAGCACGTTCATTGTTCTTGGCAAAGCTTATTAGGTTTTAAGGTGGGAGCCTACCATTATTAAAATATCCACTGTGTCAGATAATAAAATGTGATCTCTCTCTCTCTTCCGCCGTGTGTGTGTAAATGTGCGCGCGCGCGTGCGTGTGTGTGTTTTCTAATCTCTTGCCACTGTGGTTTTGGGATTATTCCAGCAGGCTGTACAAAGGGAAGCAAAGGCATCTGAAGTGTCACTCTACAGCTGTGGCAAAGTAACAGAATTTCCATTTTGTTGATGCTCCCAGCACATGTGTGCAGCAGAAGGTGATATCAAAGGAGCCGTTCTTCCTCAGTTCTGCACATTATTTTTCACTGCTGTGGCGAATCTCTCTGAGCTCCGTGAACCAATAAAACAACGGTCCCTGTTTGAGTTGATATATTAATATTTACTGAGGATTTGCAAGGTCGGGGCTAAATGTCAGCAGATTGCTGGGGCAGTACTGTAGGGAATAATTAAACAAATCTCACAGCAGTTCAGCCTCCTAACATCTTTATTAATCTTTTTTTTTTTCCTTTCTTGAAACAGTACACTGAAATATTGCTTTTTCAACCTTACTGAACAATTGGGAGAAGTTTAATAATAAAATCCTGGATTGAAAGTATTTGTTTTTGACAGTTTCTTGGCCCACTCTCCTGCAGATGTTAGTTAGTTGTGAAGGCTATGATGTGTGAATTATCACCAAGCTGCTGGGGTTCTCACCTGCCTCTCCATCAAATTCATCTTGACCAGTCTGCCAAGCACAATGATATTGCTGCTATAAATGGAGACCCAAATTGGCTTCATTAAGTAATGGGTCCACTTCTCTGAGGAAAAAAACTGGAGAACCCCAATTCAGTATGCATATCTCCCTTAACGTGATTATAGCATGCACTCTAGTACAACTTAAACAATTCTCTTTAATAAGCTTCATAATTAGTGTTGGGATGCCTCATTACAAGTCATTGCCTGTAGCAGTCCTAGGCCAAACAGCCCTTCTCAATCTGATTTTTTTTTTTTATCAGGCAGCAGGAGCTGTCTAGAGCTTTTTGTTTGTATAGTGGGGAATTGCATTAAGACCCCAGTGTAAAAATACCACAAGGAAATTAATTGCTTCTGTGCAGATTCACCACAGATGTGTCCTGTTATGGGGAATGGTATATTTCTGACATTGCTATACTGCGGTGTGCTGGGGAAAAAACGTCTGGAAAAGCTACAAATGCAAACATATTAGCATCCATATAGATTCCTTATGTTGTAACTGAAAACAAGTGATTTTTAAAGTGTGTTAGGGCCTTCAAGCCTTTTTTTTTAAATAAAGTGGTTATTTTTTTCCAATTTTTCTTTTTTTAATACTCAAAACCCTAATAAAATACACATGGCCACGTATTCTATTTGGTACTAGCTGATAAATGTGCTACTTAAAATAACACACACGAGGAGTGCGGTGACTCAACGCAATAAGAAGGCTGACATACAAAGC
This sequence comes from Agelaius tricolor, assembly GCF_023055355.1. Taxonomy (NCBI): domain Eukaryota; kingdom Metazoa; phylum Chordata; class Aves; order Passeriformes; family Icteridae; genus Agelaius; species Agelaius tricolor. The sequence continues at coordinate 32,664,250 of NW_027269262.1, forward strand.
CGCCCTCAAGGTCAGTGGTTTGTTATCTATCAGTGTTGGTCAGGTTGTGAATCACAACTGCAAGTTTCAGCAAGTTAAGGGGAGGAGGAGCATTCAGAGTGCTTGCCCTATGAAAAAGAAAAGCTGAGCTGGTGGTTTGTTAGCTGCCTCTGAACATCACCCTACAGCTTCTGGGTAATGCCCATTCCCTTGTCGCTAAAGCAAAGCTGCAAAGTGCCTTGATCCAGATATACGAGTGCTTTGATTTACTTGTTATAATTCAGGTGGAAGGGTTTAGGGTTAGCAAGTCCACCTCTGCAGAGCCTCTTTGCACTGCCCTCTCATTATTTATATTGATTTCTTTCATCTCAATCCTTGTATACTTAGGTTTTGACTTTGGGCTGATTGCTCTTATACAATTGTATTTTCCTTGTGACATCACTATTGATAATCAAATATTACGATTTGCCTCACAACAGTTACAGGAAAGGAGGACCCATTTAGAATAGCATAATATGTGAGCTGTGGTATTGGAAATAGCTGTTTGGGATATTCACATGGGATTGTGAAGGGAACTTCTCCATCTATTCATATAGTAAGTACTGCAAAATTGAAAATATTAAGAAAACAATAATTTGACCCAAATTCAGGATTTTGCCTATCTGATAATGATACAGCAGCAGAAATAACAAAACTGTTGTAGCAATGTTTCTCCAATATAAGTAACTTGAAAAAGTCATGGGCAAGTGAAATTTTTGTATCCAGGACCACTGAATTTACATCAGGCTCTGATGAGCTTGATTTCAAGAAAATCCATGCACTAATTGGAAGAAATAGGGGGAACATGCAAATAATTTAAACAGTTTAGATCAGTGTTAGTTTTACCATACTGCACTTCATGGGATCTTTTACCAGATATTTCAGAGCAAAGGGCAAGATGAACTGCATAGATGACTATTACAAACTTTTTTTTTTTTTGTAATCTCATCCATCCGCCTTTGGTTCCACTATGATAGTAACATTTTGCTCAAATATATTCATCGTACTTTTTAAAAATTTTATTTTAGGCTATCAAAGAGCAAACAGCTCATACTCACAGTGCCGGGGGAAGTGAACATTGTTTTTCTGTGCTTTGTGATAGAAGTACCTGGCATCCTTTTAAAAATAGCTCTGTATAGCATTGAAGAAAGCCACTGTCCTGGAACAGGTGAAACTGCACTAGATGAGATCTGCAGAGAATGTATGAACAAACACTGCCTCTGTGAGACCAGCGGAGGATGGAGATGCAGAGGCAGAGAAGAGATTTCCCCAAGTTATGCTTTGTTTATGGCAGAAACGGGAACCTGAGCCTCAGAATTAGGATTTTCACTTGACAGAGATTCAGGTGTAATGGGATGTTTCAAAGACTGAGAGTGACAGCAGGTGAGTGGTAGAGCCAGAACTGGTGCAGTTAAACTGCATCCACATACTCATAATGTATTCACCACAGAGTCATCAACTCCCGTGATGTCACTGGGAACATTCTGGCTGTCATGTCTGGATTTATACACTGAAATCCAAACTTAGTTATGTAGTGAAAACAATCTGGTGTTTACAGACTATGCTTATTCTTACTGGAGTCATCAGAGCAGCTTGCCCTAGAAAGTGTTACAATTGTAAGAAATGCCTTAAGATCAAGGGCTTTTTCTTTGTTTGTTTGTTTTTTAACTCAAAAACATATTTTAAAATTACTCCATATATTTCCACGGTTAAGAATTGATTGAGGGACCTATTCTTGGTCTCTTCAGTTTTAATAATATCTTGTATATCTAGAAAAATAATGGTGAAGTCTTTGGGAAAATTTATAAACAAGGGATTTTATGAACAAATTTCTAAAAACATCAGAAAAATCCCTGAAGTATTTTTAAAATAAAAGGAAAAATAATTTACAGCTTCATATGCAAAACTAAATGTAAAATGGGCTATTTGTTTTAAAGGAAATTCGGTTTTGAAACCTTGATAAAAATTTTTTTGCAAAGTGAGATTATGATAAAAATATCCACATATATACATATAGACATATTCTCCTATAGACAGAGAGGAAAAAGTAAAGTTTTGTCACCTGACACAGGCATGGTTTAGGTTGTGTGAGGGAGCAAGAGATGTACGAGGATGGATACAGCAAAAATACCTGACTGCTGCTCTGAATTTCAGCAGTTCAGAAAGTGTTTGAGAATATGAATTAACAAATACTGATAATAAATATCACGGAGCATAAAGTTTTTAGTAGAAGGAGTTTTTAAGAACAAAGGAGAACAAAATAACGTACCATTTGTCCTTCATGCAATGAAGAGAGTAGTGTTGATGATGGAGCTTCTGGTAAAATTAAAATACATAGTAGTGTGCTAGTGGAAAAGATTATAATCTTATGAGGGGAATGGGATATGGAGGTGTACAACATGTGTCTCTCCTGTGGCCTACTTTCCAGAACCTTAAGGAGATTTTGATGCTTTATTCAGCATCTCCTTTTGGAGAAGAATAATTTGAAGAACATATAAATTCATTCTCAAGTTACATTTTCTCTGTTGTGGTTTTCTTACTAACTTTACAAGAAATTAAGGCAATAGAGCAGAGGAGGAAGTAGAAACCAATCCATGTCACCAACTACTTAAAAAAAAATTATGTAGCCTTCTATTATTGCATATGTGTTTGCACGTGGATGTTAGAGTTATTCCCCAAGGCCTTGCCCATAAGGCCCACTCTGTGAATCTAAGTGACTACATGTGGACAAAGGTAAGAGGAGATAATATATTGTGAACACAGGAAATTTGTATATTGCTCATAATCTGTGGTAAATCCACCAGGAAGCTAATGAAGTCTCATCTTGTGCTAAATTTTGTGTGGCTACTATCTGGGTGTGAGGATGCTCTCAGAAGGAGCTTGTAAGATATTTGCTCTTTGAAATGCCCAGACAAATATCTTTCTTAGGCAAGACAAGTCCTACAGTTTGCCTAGGTCCTCCCTTACCAATTTATGCAAGTTATATGGAGGATCAGAGAAGCATAGCAGAAGTGCTCTTGTCCCCAACAAAATTGTTTGATTGCTTTTCCATCACAAGGGGTGTGTGCATGTTTTTGGTCTCACTAGGATGCTGGGTTTGCCTTTTTTCCCCCTCCCACAGAACAATATTGAGTTTTTAGTACTTGAGCCTATCTACATTTGTTTGATAGCCTCTTAGAAGCTCTGAGAGACTAATTCAAGTTTGTCACATCTCTGTTGAAAGGACTCTGATAATACTCAGTATCCATGCCCACAATGCAGGAGTTTTGGGTCTTGAGTACAATCACCTATATAAAAGAGTTTTCACATGCATCTCTTTTAAGTGGTTCTTACCTTTGGAGCCACAATCTGTGCAGTTTCTCCTGACAATTAGCACTTATGGCTCTCGGCTCATTGACCGTGGATGTGGCTTCAGTCAGTTATTCCTGGAATGGAACAGATATGGCTGAAGGCCATTTGTGTAAATGTTCATTGGCCATCTTCATCACTTACTCTCAGGGCCTTTTCCTGGCTTTGAGACTTTTATCTTTTCTCTCTCTTTCCTTGTCCTCCCTTTCAAATGATATTCTCCTTTTTGTTTCTCCTCTTTGTTCTCTTAGCAGCTAGGAGTCTCTCCCTTGGTTCCTATAAGAGCAGGCTGCTGTCAGCAAACAGATTGACTGTTCTCTAAACCAGACCTCCATGTCTTCCTGACTCTACTCTCCCTTTCTTCTTCAACCTGAAAACATTTTTCTCCCCTATTACTTGTGAAAAAATGGAATTCCTGTAAAACTACAAGAAGAAAAAAATCATTCCATACTGAGTACCATCTTCATCATTATTCTACATCAGAAAACACACTCCTGAACTCACTATCTAGCATATATGGATGTAATTTTCCTGAACTTTTGGAAGAAGATGAGCAATAGGATACTGCTCCCAAGACATCATTGCAGACATCACAGTCCATCCTCCTGGCTAGTCTTCTGCTAGTCTTGATCCAAGAATACTACTGTTTTGTCTGACAGAAGTTGTTCCTTGCATTAATTTCAAAGCATGGCAGAAAAATGCTGGCGGTGCACCTCCTAGTCAGAGGCAGCACATTAGCTCATATCCCTGATCCCAGAGAGAATATCTTTTGCATTTGGCAGTCATGTTTTTCAAACCTTTCCTTGGAATGAGATTGGAGACTCCCAAATCTTCTGTAAGAGACCATTAGTCCATACCTGAATGTGCAGGGCTCCCATCTCCTGGGATACAAGCATGTGCATGCTGATCTCAAAAGATAGACAAAGAAAACAGCAGTAGAGCTAAGGGCAGTCCCAAAGGACCTTAAGCCCAGAGAATAGACACATGTTTGAAAGTACAAAAATATTTAATTGTTGTCAAATGTATAAACCTGATGTGCAATTCTAACCAGATCAGGCTTTGGGCTGTTTGCCCAGTTATTCATAAGAAAGTGTCCAGAATGGATAAGATTGTGAGATTCTCCTGGGACACTGCTTTTGATCTGGTTATTTTTTGTTGTGTTTGATAATACACAGTTCTCTGCCAGAGGGAATTCTGGGCTGACATCCATGTTCATCCTCATGTTCAGACAGCACTGGTAGAACTAGTTAAGTTTGTGTGTTGTGTGTAAATCAAGACTCCCTCTGAGCAATGGTGAAATTGTGTGAAGTCTGGTCTGAAAGTGATCTACTTTACTCTGCCTCCTTTTCTACAGAATGAACGCTGTCCTGGTATTTTCTACTGTAAATCTCCCTTAAGGATTTGGTCATCCTTCTTCCTAGAAATGTTGAGTAATTTCCTTGGAAAGTTCTGAAGTGAAGCTTGTTTGACTAGGAAATCAGGAAAAGACAATTGTTCCTCCTCATTGGGAGTAGGGAGGATAGTCTGCATATATCCAAAATGGGTTTTCAGATAGGTGTAGCAGAACTATATCCTGCACAGTGTGAGAGAATAACCAACCTCTGGCTTGTGAGTAGTGCTCACACAGATGTGATGGAAGAATAATTTGTAGATGCATAATGGAGGAGGTTGCCTGCCTGGAAGTGTGGTGCTAGGAAGTGAATATCTTTGGGATGGTTCTCACTACCCCTAGGCAGTGATTTCAAACAAGTTAAAGAGTTTGCCTTGCTAGATTGGAAGGTCCTTCAAGGCAAATGGGATGAAGAGGTCACTCATAGGCTTATGTGCATGGCAGATGTTTTGCTGTCTTTCCCTCTGAAATTATCCTTCAGGGGTACATTCCCAAAGTATCCTTTAAAGTATACTTCAGGGGCATCCTTTTCTCCTTCATGTTTTGAGTTACTAGTTTGGAGATCTGTCTTACCATTTTCCATTTCAAGAATAGAAGAAGCTGCACAGCAGTCTAATGATGGACTTCCTTATACACAGCCTCCTTCCAATCAGAGTTACTCCTTTGGCTTGTAAGGTCCACCAACTTTTCTTCCTTCATGTGTCAATGCTTTCCTCTCTGCATTAAGTTGAATTGGTCCAAATTTTCAGTGGTGTCTGTAAAATTAGAGTTGCTACATGTGACTTTCCCAGAATTCTGTCCAGATTCTCTCCTGATTTGATGGTTCCCCAGCAGCAGCAAACTGTCATTTGCTTGGGTGCCATACCTAGAAATGAGAGGTGTATGTGTGCCATGTTTTTTTTAGGAGAGACATTCTGGGTGCAGGAAGGAGGAACAGGGTTATGGCATGAAGGTCTCATGATCTAAATCTTAAATCTCATAATCTAAGTCTTGTAAGAGTGGATAGACTTATGCACCTCAAGCAACAACATGCTTACCATACACCAGAGAACATTTGAAAAGTACTTGGAAGTAGTAAGGGAATTTGGTCGGGAAATCTGACCTTGGGGCTGCCAACAGAACCACATTCCAATAGGGCAGTGCAGACATGGTTTTCTGGGTTTACATGTCTCCATGTACTAAGAATAATTAATATTTTGGCTACAAAAGAAGGCATAGAACTCCAGAGACTATTCGTGCAAATTTTGGGAAAGTTATGTATTCAAGATCATTTCAGCTCTTGTGAGATAGCATTTAACAGATTCCATCATCTCAAGTGTCATTCATTCATGAACAAATAGAGTTCATGGAAATAGTAAATTCTATTTTAGGTTCACAGAGCTCCATAAGTACATCCAGATTTATTGCAGCAGCCGAAAGAAATTCAACAGTAATCTAATGTGTAAGAATTAATATTTTATCCATTTTGTTCACTCTGCCATCTTTACTCACGCAAGTAATGTGCAAAACAAAGCATCACTGACTTCCAGGTGTACTTAAAGGAGTTCAAATAAAAAAGTTTATCTCAGTATGTTCTCAGGCTCATACCTTGCTCTTCTAACTTGTGTTATAGTAACAAACTTACATAACTGTTGTTTTTTAAGACACATATGTGAGAATTTTTAGGTTACTAATAAGGATGTATATGGGATAAACAGGACATTTTCCTTACAGTTGAAGGAGGATATGTGTTTTCCCTCTCTAGAAATCATGTTTTGGACAACAGCTATCACCAGTCACAATGATGTTCCATATATTTAAGGCTACAGGCACAGCTTGAAAGAACTGCTTAATTATGTGATATATTAATGTTCTATTGATTATATTATTGCCTGTAAATCCTGTTGCTTAATAAAGCTGCAGTCATTTTGCAATAAATTTCTGTTTGCAGTCAATTAATAGCTTTCTGGGGGCGATGGACAAAGTAATAGGTATATTGGTGCTGTGTAGAAAGCATGGTACTGTGGCTTCCAGTATAAAACTAGGAAATATAAATGTGTGGATTGAGTAAAAGAGAGGAAAAAACTTAGCTTCTGTTCAGTACAATGATTCACAGTTTTCTTTTAGGTTCAACAGAAAAAGAAGCATTGTGCAAAGCATCTGCACATGAATACAGGGCAGGATAATATTTGATTTAAAAATACAAGTAAACGATAACTGCCAATATTGAGACCATGTGAAGGCAAAGGAACAAAGCATACTTTCATTGCTAATCATGTTAACATCAAAGTTTGAAGAGTACATTCGCCTATTCAGAGGAAATGCCATCACACTTCTGACGATCACATCTGCCACTAATATCATCCGGCATGTGGTCAGGTCTCTGTTCCGACTTTTATCTCTCTACCAAAATTTCATGTCTTGATTTTAACATCTGATGCTAAATTCAGGTCACTACAAAATAAGTACAACTTTTATTTCTTTTCCACTTTCATGATATTTTCAAGAGCTACATCTAAAAGTCAGTATATAAATTAACTATATGTCAATTTAAATTTTTTTTACAAAGCTTTTCCAGGACCTAGGAGATTTTGGGGGAGAAGGAAGGTGAGAAGGGGCAAGGTGAGGTTGTTTTGTGTTTTGTTTTGTTTAATTTGCCCTAGAAAACTTTGTTAGACTTATACAAAGTACAGAGGTCTGATTTATCTCTAAAATACTCCAATGCCAGAAAACATTGAAGTTTCATCTGTGTATAACTGGAGAAAGACAGTCACACTTCATACACTTTTAATCCATAGGGTCTCAAGCACTGCTTCTCAAGTCCATGGAAGCCTGAATTTTTACCTTCCCTGAAGTTTTTTCCTGACATCACATATCTGGCTAAGTATATGTTGGTGGCAACATCACATAAGTGATACAGTATTTGATAACTACTATGTTTTACCTATGTTCCTTATGTTAAAGTTTTCTTCCTTTTGTTGACAGGATAAACTACAGTCCTCTTCCTCAGGATGTTTAAACCTACAGGATGTTTAAATAAAGAGAAATTGTTTTTACAGATACATTTCAGTATCCCTTCAAATATATTTTGTACTCTAAAAGTTTTTATAAACAGAGCTTTACAGCAGCTATCTAATTTAAGAGGAAGGATGTTCCCTGGTTTTAAAATTGTGGTGGGACTATTCAGAGATTTCTGAGCACATAAAACAAAGGTGTATGTTTGTAGATTTTTCTTTGCTTGCCAATATTGCACTCATCTTTAGACTGGAAAGTAATAAATTCTCATTTCAAAGCTGAAGCAACTAAGGGCTGATAATGAAGTGGAAGAATAGGGAATACTGTGTTTCTTTATATAGTAAAGAAATCCTTCCAGATATCTCTGTGTGATATTAAGCATATGTCTCATCTGGTCCTGTAACAGGTTCCTTAGATGGAATCTAACAACCCTGTACTGCTTTTCAAAGCAGAGAAGGAAGTCATCCAGCATGTAAGTCAACATCTTCACAAGAGTAAGAATGGATTACAATCAGCAAAGGCTCTGAATATTTTAGTTCAGTTAATGACACACCTTTTGGTAGGTCTACCTTCATTGTAGAATCATCTGGAAGGAGCTGTGAGCAAAAATCTCAGGTTGTAAAAAGATGCAGCATAGAACTTGGGTCCTTGATGCTTTTTGAATTAAATTTTGTCTTCTTGTCAGGTCTTTTACCATGTCTTTTTTGGATAATTTTTTATGTTGACCCTCCAGTTCTAGGCATCTGCACAAACACTCACAAAAACCCGTGGCTCACAGCAGATAAACACTTCTAGTAAAGGCTATTTTTAGTCCCTCAGATAAAATATTTTGAGAGAAATGGATCAAAATATTTTTAAATTTTGTGGACTTTTTTTTTTTAATTTTCCCCTCAAGTACATCAAATACAAAATATACAAAGATTTATTAGTTATTTTTTTATCTGCTTTACATAGCAATGTACAGCTCACACACACATGCAGAGACCTTTTTATATAACCAAAACCAGTGGATATAAAAATTGCATCTAAACACGCTAGTTTCCATCTGCAACGTGTTCAATGGTGTTACACACCAGACATGTAACTAATTTTATGTAGACAGTAAATGCCTTTGTTTTTCTGGTAACATAGAAAAACTACTTCTTGATATAAGCTTATCCAGGATGGTTTTAATAAAAAAATAGATCTAAATTCTGTCAAAAAAAAAAAAAAAAGATGGAGTGCTACTGACAACAGCCTGACTACACTAACTAAAAGATCAGATAATAGAATGACAGTTTCTTTTTCTGCATCCCTGTTTTTAACATCTATTTTTCTTTGCTTGCCAATATTGCACTCATCTGTAAGTAAAACTACAACTATATTGCACTCATCATGTAAGTAAAACTACAACTATAGTAACTATGGTAGTATAGTTCTGTTATGGCTAGTGTGACAAATTTATTATCAAAGTTTCATTGTGGGTTTATGTGAAAGTGATTTTTCAATCTTCTACTTCTTAGCAATGATGGAAAGACAGTGTTACACTCCTCTACATAATTTAAAACACAATTCTTTGAGTATTTTCTGAGGTTCAGCTCTAGGTACACAACAGGTTTTAAGTGGTTAAGTAAACAGTATGGTATATTAATCTAAATTTTTTTCATTTGTTGCAATTTATTAGGATTAACTTCTATTATTACATTTAAATGAATGTGAAACAGGCTATTCAGTTTTCATGAAAGAGCTATTCAACACTACTTTAAGTAATTAATGTCATTGATCTAAAATAGTTTAGATACCAGACCACATTTTTGAGAATATTGATTTTAATAGTATTATTAGTTAAATAGAGTATACCATAATATTAGAAAAATGGCATATAATTTTGCTCTTGTGTAATGATGAAGGTTTTATAAATTACCTCTCAAAAAAGAACAGAAGTCTTGATCATGAGTGATCTTATGAAGAAAAAATATGCAAAGCAGACAGTAAAAAAATTTTTTACATGGTGATAAAAGTTGAAAGTAGAATTATTGAAAATATAATTGTAAAATATATTTTACTTTAATGTTATATTTTCACACTCGCACAGAGATCTTGGAATAGACATGGAACAAGTAGTCTTACTGAATAATTCTAAATGTTGATAAGAAACTTATCTTTACTGATATTTTCTGTTTTCTCTTTATAAACTCATCAAGTGTGAGAGAATGATAAACAAGAAATGTATGTGCAAGCTTTCCCACTGAACTGGGATGAAAGTTTCCCTGGCATACTGAGAGGTTTCCAGACATTCCTGGAGAAGCCCCTCAGTGGGTGGCTTTGATGGAAGACTTCAAACCCTGGAGTCAGGAAATACAGGTGTGTATCTCTCAATAGCCCCTTGCTGTCACCAGCCACCTGACAGACCATACCCCATAGCCTGTTGTACCTTAAAAGCCCTTGAAAGAAATCCACCCACAGGACGGTCCCCTCGAGTTGCTGTGTGTCATCTGTGATCACTGGGGGGCCCTGGGGCAGTCAGGGGTGCAAGGAAGAGAAGGGGGTGTGTTGCCAGCTCTGATTGGAGCATGAAGGACTTTACACTGACCTTCTGATGAAAGGGCATTTCCCCAGAGCCCAGTCCAGCTTGGGAAAGATTTTCACAAGCCTGCCCTCTTAACTAAATCTTTCCACAAGGACTTGATAAGAAGGACCCAAACAAACCACACCCCTGGGAATCTGCAGGAGACAATCCACTCCTTGCTGCAAAAGGGATTCCAGCACCTTTGCCTGCCAAGGCTTGACAAGCTGAAAGGGGAAAACCTGTAGTCTGAAGGATGTGGAGAGGCAGGGCAAGAAATGAATGTATGAGGAGGAAAAAATGAATGCATGAGGTGACAAAATAATTTTGCTCTGAGGTCACCAGGGGCCCAGATCCATTGGAGATTGAGATGACATTGAAGAGGAGATGGTGAGGGACCAGCAGGAGATGCAGCCGCTGCCTGTGTGCGCAGCTCTGGATGAGATTCCCTTCAGAAAGAAGCAACAAACTTCCTGCAGAAGGGACAAATTAATTATTTCCTTTCTTCCACGGACCTGGAAAGCATCTGTAGTCCACAACCTTGCCTAGCCTGGTCTCAGTGTCTTGAGGCAGTGAAAGGTGGCTTAGACACCTGCCAGTGATTAGCTGGGTTGGAGGGCACTGAGCTGTCCCACAGGCAGGACACAGGCATAAGCCTTTCCAGCCTGGACATCATCTCCTGGTGGTCAAAAATGCCATTCATGTAATAACTTCTTTTTGATCTGCAGTGCTTCTGCCCTCCTCTGTAGAGCAAAGTGGATCTCTTCTATATCAACTGTCAAAGGACCTGAATTTCTTTCCAATATTGTAAAATTACTTTGGCTTCATTAGGTCTCCAGTCCCCTCCCTGCTCCTCATCTCATCTTCTCATCTCATCTCCTCATCTCCTCATGTGACACAGGACCAGGAAAGCTTCTCACCAAAATAAAGTGACACCAAACTTGACTGAAAATTCCTGCAACATATAGGGGTCAGGTGTTTCCCCAGACTGCCCAGAGGCTGATTCAAGAGAGCAGACTGTAATCAGGCCTCCAGAGAAAGCAGTGTGGCATGTAAAAGCTTAAGCTCTAGGAGCATAGGCAAAGGCAGAAGGATGCTTTGAAAGTGGGTTATACACCATGGAAAGCTGCAAAGAGTGCAGATGGCAAGGAGCAACCTTAGGACTCTGGGATTCTCCTTTGTTGCTGCCATGAGATAGCAGGTGGTTTATTTCCAACCTGAAGGCTTGTGTTTACAGTGGGGGATAAGAAGTGGTAGCCATCACCTTGGAGAAGATGAGAGCTCAGAGTACCTGTTTTGACTAGGCCAAACAAGGACACTTTTGCAGGAACATGGGAGAAAGAGAAACTGGAGAGAAATCAGCCTGGCCCCACAAAAACACAGGCCCTGTGTGCATCCTTCTGTCCTCCTCAGGAGCAGGCAGCAGGCTTCCAACTATGGCCAACTCTTCCCTGCAACCAAAACATTTGTATAGAAAAACTGGAGATAATTTTGCAGTAAAGGTTGTTGGTGAGCTGAGCAGGGGAGGTCCAGATCAGAGGAATTCTCTGTCCCCCTTTGCTCAGCTCTTCTTTTCAGGAGAGAAACCTGGAGTGCTGTGTCCATTTTGTGTTCCCCAGGTAGTGTAAGTCAGGCAGTGACTTGCCAGACAGAGCTCATCAGAGGGCCACCGGGCTGAGCAGGGACTGGGGTGCAGAACACCTGCAGGGAGGTTTAGATCTTTGTTTATCAGTACAAAGAGCATGTGAAAGGGAGATCTTACTGCTGTCTCCATCTACCCTGGAGGATGTCAATAGCCAGACCCAGGCTCTAGCACAGCTGCACAGTGACAGGATAGAGATCAATGGATGGAAGGTACACCTTTTTGATATTACGAAGAATCTCTTCTCCACAAAGGTTTTCAAACACGTGCAAGAATTTCTAGAATTTTCTGTGGAGATATCCAAAACTATGCCAGACACATCCCCAAGCAGCCCAATTTCACATGGTCTTGCAGGATCAGGTCACCTTCAGAGGTTCTTTCTACTCCATTATCACATGACTCTATGAAACACATCGGAACTGTTGTCACAGTGCCAGAATTGGATACATAAAAAGCAGGAGTGGATGGTAGTGGCTAAAGTATCCTTTTTACCTTACAGGCAGTGTGTAACTCTGCCTAGCGTTTATTTAATCACTGCTGTGGTCAAGAGTACTGTGCAAATTACCTACTTTTTTTTTTAAGTGGTAGTATATTGATTGCTTTACCTCCTTAGGAAGCACTGTTATAAAAATCTTTATACTCCCGAAAGTCCTTTAGTAAAGAGGATAAAAATCAAATTTCACAGCTGTGCTAACATTAGACCCAGACCATTTTCAGTACATATTAAATAAAAAATGCTAAAATAACATTAAAAGCCTAATTTAAGCTGACAAAGGGAAAGAAATCAGAATTTGGATGAAGAAAAGATGAAAAGAAAAGTAACCTCTCTCTAGAAATATACACACCAACTTTCTAAAGTTTTTTTTAATAAGATTTATATTTCTTTTGGAAAAAGCCAAATGTCCCTGGGACTATTAGTGAACAAATAACATGGGATCTTTTCCAAAATAATCTATTGTAATTCAGGATTTTCATAAATGTTAAAATATTAAATATAATTACTAATTTCTAACACATCATATTAAGGATATTGTATTTTTATGTTCCAGTTAAATCCTTTGGATTTGTTATATTGGAAATACTGCATAATAAAAAACTTAGAATAATAAGTGCAGCTAAATGCACTTCTACAACAGCACTTAAAGGATATTCAGAGCAACTTCTCAAATGCAAACAGATCACAGTCATTGTTTATTTTGGGGAGAGAAGTAGATCAGGAAGTTCAGCTAGTTCAAGTGTATTTTTAGAGAAAGACAAACTTTCAGAACTTCTTATGTCAATATATCAGTGACAGTTACAGGGGCATCCCATGTCTAGATTGCAGACAAATTAGAACAAGAATGAATAATTGTAAAAATTGCATAATTTTTATGGATGGCTCTGTGTATAATTTCTACCTTCTAATCAGCTTTGAATAAACCTGCACTTGCTGCAACAGTTTTCTTTGTTTTGTGTTAGATGGATATTCTGTGGATTTAGTGGAAAAGGTGGTGCAACAATTTCCTGTCTTATTGTGCACTACAGATGTACATGCATTGTGAGGTTGTTTAAAATTCCTTTTGAAGATTACTTTTGCATTGAAAAGAATTTTCAGTAATGGTGCACACCATCCATGGTTACATACACTGAAACTTTGGAATAGGGTGTGCTAGGGAATAGATGAGGCTTGGTCTGAGGTCACCAGGTACAAACATGTGTTGAGTGGTCACTGGTGTGCTGCACCTGTGGATTTGCTCAGACATGTAGGATCTGGAAGAGGAAGCCAAGGTCTGAAGTGTCAGCCTCTGTTATCACAGGGTGAGTGACCTTTCAAAATGCATGATAAATCAAACTCTTCTAATTATTTTTTCAATGCAACATTATCTCAGATTTCCTCAGTTGATATCAGTCTACCTTTACTGTGTCTTTCAGTCTTGTGGATGTAGATGTTCTTGCAAGAAAGCAACTTTTTTTTTTTTTTCAAACAGGGGCAGACAGTTTTTAACCAAGCAGAAAAAAAGTAACTGTTAGCTTTATCTTTAAAAATACTTTCTGTAATATATTAATGTGTGGTATAACTACATTTAACATGGAAACTATCCATACTGGAAGAAAATTATACTAAATATAAAATCTCAGCATAAAAGCTAAAAAATTTTCCAACATTCTATTTTAAATGGTTCAGCCACAGTCAATCCAAGTGAAATCAGTGGATTTTTCTTATTTTCCAACATAGGCCATAGAAGATGAAAAAACTGGTTGTAAAAGGTAGAAAAAAGGTACTGAAGTAAAAAAAAAAAAAAAAAAAAAACAACAAAACAAACTATGAACCAGGAAAAATAATCCCTCTCCTGCTTGTCTGCAACTTGCCCTTGAAGGCCGATGTTCTATTTGAAAATTGCTGTGCCACCTAGAAGAGGTCACCTGATGTCAGCCCCTCTCTAATGACTCTCATGGTGTTATCACAAGTTTCCTATCTGTGCATATCAACAAGTAGCATGCCAGTGCCAGCTCTCACAGCTGCAAGGACAAGGATTGGTTTAGAACATCAACAGAGATTTTGACTGCAGCTCCAGTGTCTCCAGCTAATTTGTGCACTGTGTTTTTCTTTGGCCATATCATGGTCATTGTAGTATGAGATGCTGGTCTATGTCAGAGAATCCAGAACCATTTGGAGGCAATTTGGAAAGGCTTTGCTTCTGATTTTGGTACTGTAGTGAATGACTTAGAGATAACTTTTTTTTAACAATTAAAAACCAAATAATAAAAAACAACAATTAAAAAAAGAACCCCAAGCACCCAAACAATAAGTGACATGTATATATGAATTACTAGATAAGTAAGTTTATTCAGAGGGGAAATTAAATTAATTATTTTAAGTTTTTTTAATAGACACATTCAATAAAAATAGTATCTTACTTGTCTACTACAGTAAAGTGTCTAAAAATTATTTATACTGTTATGATACGAGAGCTATGACAATTGGTTTTTGGGTTTTTTTAATCCCCCTTCCCAATACCCCACACCTGAGAAAGTTTAACAAGACCCAACAACCAAAAAAGGTAAATCTGCATAACAAAGTCTTAGATATTTTGAAGTTGTCCATAAAAGCATACCTTGTGTGGTCTGATACATAGTTCAGGATGTAGTTTTCAAAAATGTCAAGCATACACATGACTTATAAGCACACATCACATTTCGGTTTTGACAATTTTAGATTAATCACCCAAAGGCCAGAAGAGCAAAGAACA
The DNA here is from genome assembly GCF_023055355.1 of Agelaius tricolor. Taxonomy (NCBI): domain Eukaryota; kingdom Metazoa; phylum Chordata; class Aves; order Passeriformes; family Icteridae; genus Agelaius; species Agelaius tricolor. The sequence goes on from NW_027269262.1 coordinate 32,679,417, forward strand.
TTCATACCCAGTAGAAAATGTATTTTGCAGTAAATTTAGCTTATGAATGAAAACCTGCTGAAACTACATTCTTATAGCCAAAGTGCTCATCTTTTCTTGGCAAGGATCCAGTTCTGTTTTATGGAAAACATACATATCTATTTAATAAGCTTCCTTCTCTACATTAGTACATTGCTACATTAAATCACTGTTTTTTCATGCACAGATGTTACCACTCTTTGTCTTGTACCAAAGACGATCTTAATACGCATAGCATAACATTACCTTTGATGAAAACCTGTCTAGCAGAAGATATCACTTGGTCATCCTACAAGAAGAATAATGTTTTTATAGCTTTCTATCATTTTTTTTTTCAGGGGATTTCAGTTCATCTCTCTTTCCTTCCATTCTCCATACTCTCTTCAGTTTGTCTATAGCCACTGTATGCTTCACGTGGTTTTCATGCAGAATAATTCTGTAGAGAAAAATACAAAATTAGGAATAAGCACCTATACAATTACAGTCTAGGAAATTCTTGCTGTAACCATTGCTTACCTCCTCATTTTACAAAACTTTAGCAGCAAGTCAGCAGATTTATGTTTTAGATAAAAGTCACCTAATTGCATTCCTTGGTTTGAGAAAAATAAACTCACAAAAAACTCATCTGTCTTGACTACAAAGTGAGTTTACAAAAGAACTTTAGTACAGCAAAATACTGGACAGGGTTCTGAATAGTTTTCTTCTTGCAATATTTATATAAACTACTTTTAAAAGCATAGGGATTGTTTTCCCTCTTCATACGTTTATAGCATAAATATCGTCAATGGAGGTAGGAATGATATGCCTGTTTGGACAATAAACCTTTTAAAGACTATGACTGAAACATACAGAACTAGGAAAAGAATCCCTTAAAGAAGAAATGCACCAATAATTAATGCAGCAATCTAGAGTGCTTTATGAGCATATTGCTAGTTCACATTTTTAGTATATCAATGGAGACAGAGGGTAGTGACTAACTTTTGATGATCTCACAGTGAGCTATACCATGCAATGTTAGCAATATCAGTTTAAAATTTAAGTATATGTGGACATCTAAAGAAAAAAATAAAGAAGACCTCTTGGATAGTCTTCAGACAATGCCAATGTCTATAAAAGCAAAGAACTGAATTAAACCTACTACATTCACAAAGTTTTTCTGTAGGGACTTGTATGTTTGTTTAAATCAAGCTCTTGTTCTAAGAGATACACATGGTTTGATTGCTTTTTTTCGTGGCAGGTTCCTTTATCTGTATCTTCAGAGGGCACAACACTAGAATTTGATATTAAGGTGAACAAATGCATTTAGTCCAGCTGATAATTCCATCCCTATAGTGATAAATACTTTTTACAGGTTAGACATTTCTATTAAGGCTGACTGAAAGCAAAGGAATTTGCTTTTGAAAAATTTTGAATTAAAGAGTAAGCAAGTAAGCCAATTTCTTGAGACAGAGTATTCTGCAGTGGCATCTGTGTAACAGTGACACTGTAGCTTATTAGCTAAATGTTGCTGCCTTTAAATGAAAAAAGTTGGAAAATTTCTCCATTCAAAGTCCACACTGCTAAATCCTGAATGCTGATAAAATAAGCAAATTTCCTATGTTTAGTCTGTACTAAGCATGATGGGCTCCTCTAGAACTAACAGGGTTAAAGCTTTCAAGCTGTTTGTGTGAGGCAATCAGAGAGGCCAAACCTGAGAGGAAACAAGCTGGAATGCAGAGTGGTGCTGGTGACAGTTGTATGGCGTGATCAGCACATGGCAGGATGAGGCTTACAGCACAGTCCTGTGAGAACTAAATGAAATATAAAATTCCACCCGGAAAATCTTCATAATGTTATCCAGTGCATTGACCCTGGAAAATTCATAAGACTGTCTTATAGTACCTTTGGTCTAGATCACATGTAAGTTTTACCCTTTCAGTTATGCTCTTAGCTATTGAACTCTAGATCTTTCAGTCACGTGTCAAAGTAAATACTGTCTGACAGCTAAAGAATACCTTTATCATTCCCTGTTGCTCACTGACTTCATAGAAGCATACCTTTAGTCTTCACAAGAAAAAAGGAGGCTGTGATCTCAATATTTCAACACTTTTATTTACCTTATCTGTAATATAATTAATAGATGACTGCATAAAGATCAAGGTGGCTATCAAAGAAAATGAGACAGCTTCATATGAAACTTGCTCTTTTGAATTAGTCTAGGACTCTATCAAAGCATGTGTGATAATTTCATGTAAATCCCGGTGTTCTGAATCTGTATCTTTTAACCTGTACATACCATTTTTAACACACTACATTTCAAAGACATTCAAAGCTGATCTAATTTGTATTACAGAATTACATTATAATCTGCAAGCAGCACATCATACTGATTTCTTAAAATTAATGTGGAAGCTCATTATAAAGACATCTACAGAGGGCTCATGTAGTCTTTCTCAAAAATACTATGACTTAAACCAACCACATATTCTATTTAAAGTACACCTTTTTCTAGCCAGTTACATCTTTCTCTGAAGTCTGGATTTTGAAATTTTGTATTTTGAGCACAAACCCAAGATCAAAATATTCAACGTCATCCAGGATTGCCATTTGTAAACTACGTTGAATGTTTGATGTTGAAATACAAAAAAAATGTTTTCAATTTTTGATTCATGAGATGATAAATTAAGGTGATTGTTCATCACGGTGCAAATAAATGCCAGTGATGGACTGAAGCAAGAAACAGTATTACTAAATAGGATTGCATTTTTGCTACCTTGTTTATGACAGACCTAAGCTGACTTTTAAAAGTGAACTTAACATTATAAATTCAATAAACAGACTTTAAAAAAGAGTCTTGTAATTCTTGTCATGACTAAACAACAGACACTTGTTTACCATTCCAAATGGGCTATAGCCAGGATTTGCCCTTTTACCATGTTCCAGGACAAACCACTTTTTGGAAAAACACAGCAAAAGTAGTGTAGGTTTGCAGGCCAATCTATTCAGACAGATTATAAATTGCAAACTGACCACTCTCTAAGTCTGTTTTTAAATTAATACTGAGTCATTACACTTGAGAACTCTCCCATGCCAACATTGCTTTCCTCACTAACCTCCTGTCTGCCCAAATAAGCAAATTACATATGCCTATTTTTATTCTCTTTTCCAGATTAGCAGGAACTAACCACATTATCCAAGACAATAATACCAAATGAAAACTAAATATGAAATATATACCAGGTAGATAGCTGACCTGCATTAAGGTTCATCAAATGATGAAAAGTAAATAGAAAAATAAAGAAAAAAAAGAGGAACGAGGTCTTCTCTGGAAAGACCTTGGCCCTTAAAAATGCTTTGATATGCTAAATGTTGTAACTGAAGAAGCTGAATTATAGGTATGAGTTTTTAATTCATGGCCATGTCTAAAACTGCAGTCAGATAATCTGAGCAACAGAAAACTCCAAGAGAGCTGGATCATACTTCATGCTGATGTTACTTTCTAATGGAGTGGTATGAAACCAGGTCTTCATATCCTTGGTCTAGCTGACAGAATTACTATGTGTTCTTTCAAGAATATGTCTTTATAAAGGGACAAAGGGAGCTGATCCGATTCCTACTTACCAAATTACTTCCATATAGATTGGTGGGAGTCATAAACCCCTAAAAAGAATCAAAATTTACAAGCCTATATAACTGGTATTAGCTACACTTAAGGGAAGCCTTGAAAGTCTAAAAACACACCAAGCAGACCTTTTGTTTAGAACATATAGGAGAAAGGACTAGAAGAAACATTTTCCAGTTAACTCCACAGATATAGCTGTGCTGGTCTCAGAAGAGAAAGAAGATCTTCAGAGGACCTACCAGCCTAACTCCTGGTGAGCATAACACTCAACTTTACAGCAAGGCAGAGCTGTGAGGTTCAGAGATCATGACTGTGCCTAGTTGCTAGCTGTCAGACAATCCAGAAAAATCAGTGTCTGAGTAGAGGAAAGCCCACAGAAAGCAGATGAATTGGAAAGCCTAAACAAAGCTGATGCACTGTATATCTTAAGGTCATCTTTCTACTTCATCCATTTGGAGGGTGTTTGACTACTGTTTTTTCTGTGAAAGCATCAGCATCTTGAGTTCCTACTATCAAGCACCTAGGTGTTTTTGACTAATTTGGAACTGGCAGAGGTTAGATTTAGAACAAGGCATTAGATGAGGAGTATTCATTTTCAAGGTAACAGGAATAAGGACTGTACAAAGCACGGACACATGATAACACTTTTCCTGAATCTCATACAGGCAATCACAGCGGAGATTTTAGATTTTTTTGTTCATCACTTCCAATAAAATTGGCCCAAAGTTCTTGGAGATCATGACCACATAACTGAGGACAACATTTCACCCATTACCTTTAACTGGAAGAATGTGCATACCGAGGAAAAACCTTGGTATCTTAATTCTAGAGAAGGCATTAGCAACTGCATAGAACAAAAAACATGAAAGCTTCCTGTTCCACCAAGGGACCCTACCAATAATACACTCTCTACACTAAAACATGATCATCCTGGGATATATATTAGTTTTGGCTTGAAAGAGCGATAACTTAATGTAGTATAGAATCAAACCTGTTACAGTGAAAACATTTTCCACCCCTTGCCAAAAACTATTTAATAATTTTAAAGACTCTTTTAAGCAAGCAGAAAACTAAGGACTGATTCCACTATCTGGATGCCATGAAATCTGCTGGCCTTTCTTAAGAGCTCTTAAAAAAAATCCCTGAAACAGAAATTCCTGTTTCACCTCTTCCCCAGAGAAAAAGAATCCAAACAAAAAAATGATCCCTGTTAAAAACAAGCACTGACCTGAAGCAACTAGTGATGTTTCAGCTTTGAGTGCATGCCTTATTTTTCAGGAAATAACTTAAATCCAGTACAGATTACAGCTATGAAATAAAAAGCAGATCCACATCTGGCTGTCACATCTGTGCAAAGCAAAGCTTACTTTGTTTAGCCTGTCTGATTTATGGGTGTATCTAAATCATCTCAAGTCTATTTCACTTCTTATTTGCATAAAGAAAGCAATAACATTGTATCATTTTTAATTGCTATAATGTGCAAACAGATTTTGGACCATGCCACTTCATTGTAGTATTTTTGAAGGATATCTAAGCCAAGGGGAAAAGTTACACAAATATGTTTCCCTAATTTCAAAACAAAACATAAATATTGTAAATGAATAAAATGTATAAAAACTACAAGTATTGCAAACTATAAAATTAGATATTCTACTGTATAATATAAAATATGTATATTTTAAAATTTTTAGAGATCTCAAAATTATTAAGTCAAATGAGGGAAAACTGCTGCCTCATTTTTATTACAACAAGCTTTGGTCAGATTTTCAGCCTTGTAAATTAATTACGTGGATTAATAGGTTCATGGTAAGGTAATGAATCCACGAAATTACAGTCCTTCAAATTAAGCTACCTATCAAATGCAATGAAAATTTTAAAAATATTTTTTGGTTTTACAGTGTTGAATGTGGAAATAAAATTAATATATTATAATTTAAAATTCCACTTGAAACATTTTTTTAAAAATTGCTAAGATTTTCTTCAGGTTATACTTTTATTGATACTGCCTATTTTCATATTCCATCAAACACATAACATTCATGAAAAACACATTTAATATTTTTAGGTACATGTTACTAGTAATAATTTTAAATACGACAAGGAGAGGCTTCTATAGCTCTGATGTATTACTGAGTTTAACTCAAGGTCTGCATAAATCCAGATATATCTCATATATCTCACTGTGAGTTTTTTTTTTTTTTTTTACTGTTACGGATTTAGTTGCATAGATGTTACTATGGAAAACTAAGTTTTTAGATTGTAAACAATTCCCATTTGGTCAAATTTGCACACATAGCCTGCTTCAAAAAATAATGAACATGCACAGCCAAAATTTACACAAATGTTACAGTCCATTCTTATGCAACAAAGAAGGTGAAAATAAGCACAGTGGATTAGGTTCATTAACTGGTCTACTAAAGCTGAGTATGTAGATGCATAAAGCCAAATAACTTTACCCAGAATAAATGTATTAATAATTTAACCCTCTTATAAGGAAAAAAAAATCTGAAAGAAAGTCTAAAGACCAAGAGAAGGAGTCACAAACAAAGCTTGACAAAAAGAAAATAGCCATTTAGAATTTTGCAGAAATTCAATTTGCTTATTACAAAGGGGATGGAGAAAAAAATAGGAGAAAAACAACATAAAGTTCAGACATCAATAGATACAGTAAATGCTTCAACACACTGTTAAAAGAACAAAACTGTAAGTGAAATACAAAAACCTATGAAATTTGCTGATTGGTGTTTGTCTAAGATAATCACTGTCTGTAATGGGAAAATGCTAAGAATTATTTTAAAGCAAACTTTATAATTTGGAGGTTAGATCAACACCAACTTTAGATGTCATAAATTGTTATTTCTTTGAAGAAATAGTATAACATCATAGTTATTCAAACAGACAATCTGCACAGTGGAAAAACCCTTGGCTTAGTACAATGGCATTTATAACACAAATCCCATATTTAGTAATACTTACTTTAAAATTTTTGAAGACATTTTCTCATATATTATGAGACAAAAGTCATGTACATAATATGGTTTTGTGATGTGTTCTCTAGGAAAAGGCCCACAACATTTACATATTTGTTTCACTCACACTGCAAATACATTCTACCATGAGCCTTGTTTCTCTGATGCTGTGATGTTGTTTTCATTCCCTCCATGCTCCAGCAAAACTACATTGAAAGAATATATTTTAAAGTGCTAACCACATAGCAAAACTGCTCCAATAATTTGAAAGTATGTGGAAAGTTTTGAAAAACATTCACATAAGACAATTAAGTTTAAGAGAATCAAACCCCATAAAGTCACTTCATACAATATGTTCTTCATGTCAGTTGTTGTTTTCTTTAGCACACATTAAAGATATGGAATGTTTGACAATAGCCATGAATGACATTTGGACTGGATTAAAACTGTGTTGGCTTACAAAATCAGATTCAGACTGGAAAGACAAGATACAGGTTATGTAACTCAGAAATGACAAACAATTTCTAGTGTGATACAGTTGTTGTACTTAGTTCTATTCGCAAGTGCTGGTAACTGCAAATTAGTAGAATATTTTTCCAACTACAAAGACATTTTACATAAAGAAACACTTAAAATAATAATACCCCCAAAGCTCAAAACACTCAAATCCTTACCTGCTTAAAATAGCCCTCAAACAGTTCAACTTTTAGAATGCTTATTGAGGAAAACTGTAAGCACTGAAAATTAGGGTGAGAAAAAATAATTTTCCTTGTAATTTCAAATACAATATATCTATATTGAAAACATGTATTTACATTTCTTCAGGGATTTCAAAGATCAAAAAAGAAAGCAGAGAGAATAAATTCCATCTACCTTCAAACTGTGAGCCCTCTGGTGAAAGAACTATTCATTCTTCTCTTCTAATATAATATTTAACACAGTGAGGCTTTGGTTTTGGTTAGTTTCTGGCAATAATACAGTAAACAAGATTAAATTGAAATAACAAGAGCAATTCAGAGGTTTTGGTTCACTTTGTTTTGGAAAAGACAGGAAGGTTTCTGTTCAAAAGATCAGTGATTACAGTGTAATTCCAGGAGAGCACTTAAGCACCACTTAATCTGGGGGACTTTGGGGAAACCTTCATGTTACACAGACCTAGTATTCACTTTTTGCAGAGTGGTGAATTATATCCAGTCCTCTCAGAAAGGTCTTCCACCTTAAATTGTTTTTGTCTTTCTCTCTTGCCCTTCCCTCAGCAGTCAGGCAGGTAGATATAGAAGGAAAATGAGGTAATCCTGTCCATTTCCTTGATCTCATGTTGGTGTTGAAAATGTCTGCTCCACCTACTTTTAAAAACCAAGATTTCTAATCTCTCTAAAATCCATTTCTGCTCTTGTCTAGTCTTCCCACTAGGAATTATATTCCTGGTCTGGAGCTTAATTTCATCTCCCAGTTTAAATCCTCCCAGTTTAAATCCTTAATTTCTTCCCTACCCACACTCAGTGTGGAGAACAACTTATTTCCCCTTTTGTGTCACATTTGCACATCAGATGCCTCCAATCTGTATATCTTCTCCAAAGCAGATTACCCCTACATTTCAATTGTTTTTTGTAAGTACCCTCTCTCAGACCTGCTACTGTTGTTCCTTGACCTCTACTTACAAACCTTGTGTGGTCAATGCCTTTCACTGGAAACAAGAGTCCATGGTGGTTGAGGCCTTGCATATTCTGGGAGAGGGCACCTATTCATCTCTCCCAGAATCCTGCTTGACTGTTGGAAATTGACAATTTCTAACGTCTGATTCACTAGTGAAAGTACAATTGCCCAAAACTTTTCAGCACACTCTGTCCTCTGGTTTGTTGTCTTAAAAGTGTTTGCATTTTATTGACATGCAAATGTTGTATTTCCACACGCAAAGGCTCCTCATCTTGTGGAAAAAAATTAGACATGTTTGACTACTATGTTGGCTTTTGTTTGTGTCCATATTATATTCCCCCTTTCTACAAATTTTGTAATTAATTTGTATCAGTGAATTGATACTGATACTGACTGCTTGCAATTCTTATTTTTCTCCTGCACTTTTAAAAGTGGATGTTATTTTAGCTATATTAGTCTTCTGGAATTTCATTTATTGTCACAAATTTTCCAGAAGCACTCCTTATGCCTCTGACATTAGTGAAACTAATTTTTTACATGCCTTGGAGTGGAAACAGGCATGTGCAGCTGACTTGCAAGTGTATAAATATTTTTAGCAATCTCAGGCTTGTTTTTATCCTTCTATAGCTTGACTCATTCTTTTGTCATGAGCATTTACTGCATTGCCTATTTGACTGAACTTGACCTTTTAGTGAAGACTCGAGCAAAGAAGACATTAGATTTACTTTCAGTTTCTTGATATCATGTGTTGATAGCTTCCTGGTCCCTTGAGAGGTGTCCAGCCCTTTTGCTGGTATTCTTTCTGTTCACATCTCTTGCCAGCAGTGATTGCTTTGAGCTTTGGCTCTTCTATTCTTTTCCTCATGCTCCAACTATTCTTTTAAGATCCTTCATAAATTACCTGATTTCTACATCTCTATTCTTCATTCTTAAATTTTAAGCCATTGAAAAACTCATTATGACCAATTTCACTTTCTATCTTTCATCTGCCACTGTAATTTATACTTGTGCCCTTTATACAGTTTTTAAAACAATAGCTAAATTTTCAGAACCCATTTTTTTACCTCATCAGGTTTATTTTCCACAAAAGTATACTTATGAAGTTCTGAGTTTATTGGAGTCTGCTTTTCACACATTTTTTTGGTCTTAATATTCTGTTTTCACTCTCTTTCGTCTTTACTAATGAATGTTGTCATATTGTTGGCAGTCCATCAGAGGTCCCTTTCATCCCCCAATTTTAATCCAGTTGTCTCCTGTTTGTTAGAAGAGAATCTAGAAAGTCATCTTTCGCTGCTTCTTGCTTTCTTCACTGAATTCCAAAAATCTCTGAGAAATTTAGTTCTTGCTTTCTTTCTCAGAAGTTCTCTGAGTAAAGGCTTCTGTCACTCTCAATTTTTTTGTGTGATTCTGCTAATTAAAAAAAAAAAATAGAGTGGCTCAATTAGTTAATTTTCTTAGGGGTTTGAGAATGAGAACACCTAGTAAACAAAGACTTGGGACTGCAATTTTCCATCTTATGACGGGCCTGTGTTTCCTTTACAGCCAAAAGTGCTTGTCAGAAATGGCATTTGACAGCTTCTATCACCCTCTCTCCTCTCCACACATTGATTTTCACCTTGTACAGTACTTTAGCTTCAATTAGGCACAAGGTGTTATGCCTGAGACCACTTAGATACCCATCAGAAAGGCTACAACCAGCCACGGCTGCTGCAGAGAACAAGGACAGAAAGACTGATTTGGCAGTCAGACATGCTGAAAAAGTTTTTGTGGTAGCTGCAGGCTAAAAACATGAACTATAAGCAATGTAATTATGAAGAAGATGAAAACAAACTCCATGGTTACCCAGCTCCCTCATTATGATCAGATCACTTGGCACATCACTGCAGAGAACGTTGCTTTGGAAAAACATTACATTTTTCATGAGCAGTTCAATAAAAGAAACTATTTTATGGGTCCAGGAGATGGTTGAGGGCTTCAGAAGGAAATAATTTGCTTTTATTTTGCTTTAGAAATTAATTCCAATTTTTATAGCAATTTACAACAAATTCCTGCACATTAAATACAAAGCACTAAAGCAAAAGTAACAAACAGTGTGTATTAGTATTTTTGGAATGAAAATTAAAAAGTGCTGCCACTTCTGCAGTCCAAGTCATTATGTTTTATGGCTTGGGTTAACATTGTGCTATAAAATAGAGTAAATAACTGTTAAAAGCAGTCATTTGCTCAGAATTATTATGAGTTTCATTTTGGGAATGATTTAACTTACCATTATTTTTTTTCCTGTATAAATGGCAAATTTTTGAATTTTATTGCTGAGTTCTTAACTCTGTCCTTTCATACTGAGTGGAGAGACCATGTTAAGAAGTCAACTTTAAATAAGCCAACAAGCCTACTGAGTTTGATGTCACTACTTCATTTGTAGAAAACTGTATGTAGTGAGAGATATTCTTATTTTTAAGAATATCTCATGTGGAAAGCTGTGTTTGTTCAGAAATCATTCTTAGCAAAGCAGGCTGACAGGGTCTTTTTTCTAACCAATCAATGTTATGTAGCAGGAGTCTCAGCATGAGATAATAGCTCCAACTCCTTGCTAAAATCTCTTTTAAGTCCAGTATTTCACATAGTAATCAAGTACAAAAATAACTCCAGTTTATGAGCCATATTAAGGTTCTGAAATGTTTTGAATATAAATAACCAGTCTGTTAAACAAAGAAATTAAATATTAGGAATATAGGTGTCCTATGCTTGTCCAGGGGTCTGTGGGTTTCTTCTGTTGATCCAGTACCATATTGTAAGATAGATAGTGAAAACTTGCTTGCACTGTGTCTCTATTCTCCTTAAATATACGCTGTTTTGATTTTCATTTACTATTATATTACCTCTATGTTAGGGTATTTCATTATCCCTCCAGGTCCTTTAACACTTCATTAAGAATTTTAAGCTATCCAACATCATTGTACTGTATTTTTCTGGCTGCTGGTTCAAAGAAGTTAAACATATATTTTTCTATGTATTTCATCATTCCAATGAGTCTGCATGACCCTTTCATAATTGCTGGAGGACAGATTTGGGGGTTGGCTCAGATTATGCTGCTAACTGCATATACAGTTTATTCACTTCTCTTTCTGAAATGTTACTTCCACTACTCACACTTCTTGACTGCTGTTGTCTTAAGTCACCAGTAACAGCCTTCTACCACTTTTCTCAAATCAAGACATCATTTCCTTAGACTTAACATAAGTTCTAGAGCAGCAAATGTTGTATTTTTCTGTGAAATGTCATTGTTTTTGCATATAAATCAATTTAAAGAAATGGTGGTTTTCACAGCAATGTTGAACAGATGTCCCATTTTTTAAGCACTCCACTTGAATCTTCCTGGTTGCTCAAACTTAGAAAAGTGATGTCAACCATTTCTCCCCAGATTTTCCTTTCTCTTCCTGCTTTAGAACAATACATAAATTTACTTTGTTTAATTCAAGTATATGTATAAATATGATATCTATTTTGGGTTTTTTTCACTTACAGTGACCAGTTATATAGTTATTCCCTTTGTTTCTCTCCTCATGCAATGATTTCCAGATCTGTGAACCTGTTAAACTTGATTTGCATCCTCTAACATAGGATGGAATGGTTTTTCCTGTGAGAAGCTTGTATCTTGGGACAAGTGGTCTATCTTTTGTATTCCTTGAAGCATGAGATTAAAATCTTCTTCATTTGTTATGATCTAGCTCTATAGGACTTGAGATGTTTCACAAACTAGTATTCTTCCCTTGGCAACCTGGCAAAGAGTGATCAATTCTATTCACCCAAACATTTTACATATTCTCTTTGTGCAAGTAAGTTTTCTACCACAGGTGTTTTGTTACAAATATGTAAGATACGTATTCCTGCCAGTGGCTTGTCTTTAATGTTTATATTGTGATTTCTGCTATGTTGGCTGCTGAACTGTCTGTTTTAACACTGAGAAGTGCTCCAGTTGTTTTGAGGCAGAATGCAGATGGCACCCTTGTGAAAGGACTGTCCTATCACATATGACTACAGAACCAAGTAAGCCATTGTCCAAATGCATTTCAGCACTTAACATTTCTAAATACAGGCAATTGACTGTGCATAATATGCATGTATACAAGCATAACATCACTCCATGCAAATATGTAAAAACCTCTCAGTGGTGGAGGAAGTTTTCCATTTCATAGGCAAGAGCTTAACTCAGTAATATGCTATGTAAAAGTTGGCTGGGTGACAAATCAGTGATACAGGCTTCCATGGAGAAGGTTGTGTTTTAAACAAATCCTTTTTTTGCTGTTTCTTATTAAATAGTTTAAATACATTTGTGCTCAACATGCTGTTTACTATGAATCCAAATCCATTAACTTGAGTTTGACTAACTAATTTATATGTTTAGTAGTTTCAATTTGGCCTTGTAAATGCCAGTCCAGGAGATGTGTGCCAGCACTCAAAAGCTGTAGAGCTGAACTATACAACAGACTTTGCTTTTGTGATTTCAGACCTTCAACCTTTGAGCTCTTGATAACTTTCTGGCTTAGACAGCTTTTGTTTTCTATTTTGGTCCATTGGTGTATTGGGTCAGGCTGAGCTGGAGGTCATTTCCCCACAACAGCCCTCACCAAGCTCTGCTCTGTGCTGGTTGGTTGGTGCAGGCTCAGCTCTGGTTGGGAAGGTGTTGATAACTCACCTTTTGGTGCTTTGGGTCCTGTTGAGCAGGGCTGGCACAGCAACAGTAGTTATGGTGTCCAACCTTCCCCCTCCATCTGAAGGCTGATCCTAGGAGGGGACACAGCTGGGCTAGCTAGTCCAATGTAACCAAATGGATATTCCATACCACGTGGCATCAGCTTAGATAGAAAAGCTAAGGGAAGGAGGAGGAAGAACAGGGGGCATTCATATATCACAACTTTTGTCTTCCACACAAAAAAGAATGCCTGTTGTATTATGTGGAAATCCCACATAAGGATATTCTGAATTTATACCGGTTGTTAGCAATATATTAACAATGCATACATATCTTAATAATAAATATATAAGTATGAAAATAAAATGCGTTTTGCATCTTGTTGAAGATGTCCCTGCTCACTGCAAAGAGTTCAACTGAGTGATCTGAGACTGAGTTCAAATCTTAGAGGTCCCTTCCAACTCATATTCTATGATTCTATTTGGTATAATAACAGTTTTCATATTTTTCAAAGGTGAATTCAGCCATGAGCAAAGGGTACATTCACATATTCATGATGCATTGCTTCAAAGTAACACTTTAGTTCTCAAAATAGGTATAATCAAAATGCAGGAACTACACAAGGAGTTACATGAGGCTTATTCTGAGTCAGTGAATAAATTTTTAACAGTAAGGTATCCTTGGCAAAGCTCAGACTTTAATATTTCTGGAGAAAAATGCAATATTTCTGAAAGAAGAACTTGATTATGGCCTCAAAAATAGCTATGTACAGGCACAACTATAGAGTCATGAATATAGAGATAGTACTAGAATTTAAGGTCAGAAGAACATATTTATCTAAATTTTATTGAAATAAAGATTCAAGCACTTTGTTTACCTCCAAAAAAACCCCCCATAACTTCTAGTTCTAGAGGTACTTTGTATGCCAGATAATGAAGAGAAGAGAACACTTGAGAAAATAAGGAAGCATCTGAAAACCTTTTATCCTTGACCCAAAATAAAATTTAGACATCTAATTAGAGAGGAGCTAAATCAGAATTTAGAATTCTAATTCTAAATTTCAGTTCAGCCAAGCTGAAAAGCCTCTTCCATATTTATTGAACTCTAAAATCACCCAGATTCTAGAAGGCATTTAAATTTCAGTACTACTTTCCTACATAACTGCTTCTCTAGTTCTGCCCAGAACCTTCTTGATGGTGACAAATAAGGAGAGCGCCCAGAGAGGAAGCAGCATTGCAAAGAATTACTTTATTCATCTTCATGCTGTGAAGCATGATTATAGTAGGATTTGGGGTAAATCAGCTAATGTTTTACATAAAGTCACAGCTTAATCTCCATTTTATATGTTTTCTTAAAATTTCAGTATAAGTTCTTATCCTGTTAGATTTCTTTTCTCACACTTGTAACAGCAGCTCTGCACACACTGTGGGTTTTTCATGGGTTGTTATTAAAGCTTTTTTTCTGTTCCTATGTACTTCCCTCCATTTATAGACCAGTAGTATGGTGTTATACTCCATGCTCTTTGAACTAGCCTCTAACACACAGTGATTTAAAGTCTTCTTTCAGCTCTTCAATGTTCAAAGTGAATAAATGTTCTCTTTTGTACCCAGAAGACAAATGAATGCCAACAACCTGTAACTGCCTTTGATGCTTGACCTCTGTATTGAAAGTTTGTTATGTCACTCAGAAGAAATATAAACACAGAGAGATCATCTAAGTTGCTTCATAGCCCAAATGCATGCCTTAAACTGAAAACATCTCTCTGACAAGAAACTGAATTTATGTGACTGCATGAATTGTGCTGAAGTCTTGCTGCTGCAGGTTTGCATTCAGGGCTTCACCAACAAAGATATGATGATAGCATAAACAGCTAAGGAGGGAAGGGAACTTTGTTTTATTGCAGCCTGAATACTTAGTTATTGGTACTTTTTACAGAAAAATAAACAAAATAAATAAACAGTGTCATCTGTTCCTTGCTGTTATGTAAAGTGGAAAATGTTTTATCTGTTCAGTTCAGAAGTACGTGGTTTTGTGAAATCTGTGTTGCTTTTATAAATGAAGAAATTTGTGAATGGATGGCACTTTAAGAGTCCCTTTTATATTCCTCTGCTGTCACAAGAGAAATGGGTAGCAGAAAATTGTCCATTTTTCTCTGTTTTTCCTGTTTATGTCATGAGGAAGAAAGTATAGGGCATGAAAGAAAAACTACTTCTTTTCTCTCTGTCAGCCATGGGAGAGACTGTCAGCTATGGAGTTTGGAAGGACTTTTTTCTTTAAACACCCTTGTAAGACTGAGCTTGCTGCAGCCCTTTTGGTCTTAAAAAAAAAATTTTACTATTGTTTTTGACCACTTTTTTTTTTTTTTTTTTTTTTTTTCCTAAAGAACTTCCAGGTGAGCTGACTATGCTTTTAAGGTTCATTTCAATATCATATTCATTGCTACTGCAGGCAGGGCTTGGACTTGTTCATGTGCACTTCCCATGTCCAGCAAACAAAGCACAAGATGAGATAATCCCTTAAGACAGAAATTTCTCATGGAATAAAACTAATACTTCATCTTTTCTAAACAAAAAGCTTAACATCTAGAGATCTGGTTTTGTGAGAATCTGAAACTCTACAGAGTTCATATGGGGAGGGGGATGTGGAATGAATATGCCCCAGTAAATCCCTAAAGGATTTTTAAGGACCATATACAGATATAAAGCTTTGCTCTGCTCTGTGAAGGTGTTGAAATTTTTATAACCTCTGCCTCATGCTACCTAATCACAAGAAAATGATTGATAGTGTTTATTTTGAGCAGAAATAAACAAACAGAAAGCGCATATACTAGAAAAGTTTTGGGTTCTAGAAGGGTGTGATAAATATCCTGCTGAGGGAGGTCAGTTTCCTACACCCCACCCTGCCTCTAACACTGGCAGTGGGGGATGGTGTTTAGTCAGAACATGTGAATTTGGCCACCTGCCTTTTTCATCTCCTGGGATTCACAGCCATTGAATATGTATGGATATGGGATAGAGTATATGCCTGCATGTACTCTCTAGTATCTTAGTCTGATCTATTTTGAAACACTACTATTATTTTTCTGCACAGTCTCCTGTGACAACACATTTTAAAAGTTAATTATCTATTAAAAAAAAAAAGATTTTTTTTCCATCTGTTATAGAATGATCTTTTATGAGATTCTGAGCTCTGAAATTCCAGATTTTAGGAATTTTCTACATAACAATTCTTATTGATCTTACGTCATCATCATCATGATTATATAAACCTCATTTTTATTTTCCATTAGCCTTCTTTTCAAAAGGCTTATTTTACTTTTCCTCTCAAGGCAAATGCTTTGTTCCTGTAGCCATTTTGGTTGCCTTTTCTTGTACCTTTTCTGACTTCAACATGTCTTTCAATGAATGTTGAATGTCAATCAGGAGTTCTGGTACTAAGCATCTGAAATGATTGCTGAAGAACTAATGAATTGAAGTCTCATTCTGTTGATCCCTTAGCTCTGTAATATTCCTCTTCCCATAAGGAGTCACAGCATAACCTGCACATTTGCTGCCTTGCCAAATAGTGCATGCTTGTGTGGGTATCATGAATAAGCAAATTTATTAAAAAATTCACTGTCACCTAAAGTCCAGCTCAAAACTATTTCCTGGAAAATATTCTTTCAATACTTAGTCTTTTTCTTTCTATTATTTTGTTTGATTTCTACAAATAGTTTAAGTAGAGAGATTTATTATAGAAATGTTCACTGGTATATAAAGCTTACAGGAAAATATTGAAGAGTATTATTGTAAAAGGATTTTAAAATTCACATACATGAATATTTGGAAAGTGAAGCTGAAATTTTGCACAGCTAACCTAGAGCAAAAATAAATGAAGTGGAATGTGCAATCATGGCCCTGTAATTCCTTATTATTGCAGATTTCCAAATAATTCTCTTACAATTAGATAAAGACAATTAAATAAATAATTAATTGATTAATTTCAAATAAATCTAAGAAAACTATGAGATGCAAAAGACAATTTGCCAATAGAAAAAGGAAAAATTTATCTTATGATTTATTTACTATATATAATTCTCCTAACTCTATGTGAGTCACGAGTGCTCTGAGCATGCATTATTTATATGCTTTTTTGTTTTGTTTGTTGTTTAGTTTTAGTAAAATCACTAAAGTTACCAATGGGAAAATTTGAGGTTGTTCAGCCCAATATATCATCTGGAATTTCAGCCAGTGTGTTCGCCATCTTTCCAAAGTTCAGCTGACTAAATTTCAACTGTGACCATCACAAAAGCATGGCTTCAATTCTTTTTCCCTTCAGTTCTGCCCATACTTAGCTCCAGGCTACTTTACTCTCTTGAATTTAGATCAATGACACAGGAAAACTTCTTAGTTATAAAGGAAACCTTGAAAATTGATAGAATAATAATGGTAATTTTCAGGGATGTTAAGCACACCAAGGTGCTATCATTGTTACCTACAGAAGAAGGAAAATTTCATCCAGTATTTCAGTAGACGGTTGCACCAAAAAAGTCCTGGCAGTTTTGCTTAACCCAGGCTTTATTGATGCGTTCCTACTTATGCACAAAGTATAGGTTAGGTTATGAATGATAGACTCTCCACCAACCTAAAACTTCTTTCTCGGTCAAATTTAACATACGAAAAAGATCAGGACACCTGTTGTGCTAAACATTAATTACAGGTGGGCATAGCTTAATAAAATGAAGTGAAATGAAATCAAATTAAATGACCTGGACCTCATTTTTATTCCTTATTGGTGTCTACCAGGACACCGAGGAACTGTAGAGAAGATACCCTCAAGACCAAGACAATATATTCCAGGTGTGTGATTCTGCTCTGTCATCTTTGTGATGGCTGTGAGGAATTTTTCTGGGACACCTCCAGGGCTTTGGCTCCCATTCTCTTGACCTTCTGTTACAGTATCCTCTGTAATTGTGCATCTAATCATACCACGGTGCTTTTCTGACTGCCTTACTTAATGCAGCAAGTTTGGTGTCCTTGGAGGGCTAGCTTAGAAATCTGAATAGCAGATCCAGTAGTGCAGAAATAGGGGAAAATGTTAATGTGTGATGTAAAAGTCTTCTCTCAGTTGAAGGTCTGGATTTATCACGTGCCCCTGCATATCAGTGTGTCCATTGTTCATGACTGCCTTCAGGATGAGCTCTTGACCTGCTCCCACCTCCACACAAACTGCTTTAGCTCTTGTCACTCATCCTGAAGAAGCTGAAAAAGAGCTACATTAAAACATCTGTATAGGGGCCTCCAAGCTTTCTACAGAGACATCTTTAAGCAGATTTCCCACCATCTCTGATGCCAGATGTCATCCTCCCCTTATCTCATCTCATGTCACATATTTATCTCACACTACCAAGCTCAGCCTGTGAGCCTCTCATTCTCATAGTGATTATCATCTTGTGCCCAAACAAAGCCTCTCAAGCTTGGGACTGAGAAAATGTCTGTGAATGAGAGAGTCCCTCTCACTGTCAGCCTCCAGATCATCAGATGCTAGAACTCATCCAGGTAATCTTTCTCCAGAACAGGGCAGAATGCTTTTCACTGGGAACTTTGCTACCAAGTCAATTACTTGAGGGTGAATTTTGTTTCATTATTTCTTTCATCATTTTCTTTCATTTCATTTTCATGAAGCTATCCATACAGACAAAAACCTGCATTACAAAACCATCAGCATTGGTTTATCACTGCACATATACAAAAACAGGACAGCTACAAAATTGCCTTTGTGTTTGTATATTGGGGAGTTTCAATATATTTCGTGGTTACACACCAGCCCAAACCAGGTTCAAGATATCAGTCTAACAGGTACAGCCTACAATAATAAGAGGGCTCCTTTTCCAGTCAGTTAGAATTATTAAAATATGTTTTGCAATTCTTTAGAGTGAGAAATGCAGGTAAATTATTCAAAAGATACTTGGAAAGTGATTTCTTTATTATTATTACCTTACTGAGTGAGATGTCTGGATTTGTGAATTTTCATGGTTTTCAGTTGAATCCAGATTCTAAATGCTCTGTTGAGTTTTAAAATACAGGAAAAAAGTCCATTACTGTTCTCAGTAGGTGTCACTTATGTGTCTTTGCACTGCATCTGTCAAGATGAAAGAGCAATCAAAAAAGTGTTTGGCCTCATATACACAGTGTTCCTCCATGGTGCTAAAAAGAAATTCACAGGTCAAAGTAGTAAACTAGATATTAGTTATAATGACATTCCCAAATAATATCTTTTATGGAGAAATTTCCCATGTTACTATGCACATGGGTCTCCAGAGAGAATGCTGTTTCAGTTTTGAAAAAATGTGAAAAAATGTATTGAATCGCAAAGGACCTAATGGAAAAGACTGGAATCCATCTTATACTATTTGATGAATCCTCTTTGTTAATGGTATAATAAAGTAATCTGATTTTATAATTTTATATCTCATTTGATTTATAAATTTTATATATGTACAAATTCAAATACAAAGAGAAATAATCTATGATCACTGAAAATTATCATAACCATTTAAAGTTAGGCTTGAGCTACTACATAGAAAACGTGCTACACACTGCATACTGTGTTAATAGTTAACTTCATAGGTTTTGCATATTCAGCCTTATCTGAACTCCAGTTATTTGTTGCAGATTGAATTAAAAATAAAACTTTAGGAAATTTTACATTCCTTTTAGTGTCAAGGTTAAATGACAGAAGAGCTTACTGTTCTGTAATGGGATTTTTTATTATTATAAAGATTTCTTGGCACTTTAAGTAGGATCTTGGTTTCCAGATTTTGTAACAGCACAGCTTTAATGCCTGGTCTGACACTTTTGCATTCAAAGTGCCCAAATCTGTCTGATGTTTTGGTATAGAGCAGGACAAATGGGAGGTGAGAGAGGAAGATGTAGCAAGGGTGGGTATGGGAGTGAGAATTCAGCTGCTCCTGAAAGTGAAGTTAATTTTTTCCCTTGTTATTTTTTTTTTAAGTGTTAAAAATGAATGTGATGACCTTCTCTGTGGTCATTTCTTCATCTGGAATCCATTTTCCTTGGAGGAAACACTTGAAATTTGGCAAGAGAATATATTTGTAGACATATTATTTGCCTATCCCACTAAAATGTACTCAGATTTAGCTATGCTTTTAAGCTTCTTTTAAGATTAAAATTTTCTGTTCCCTGCTATTAGCAAATATCTGTGAAAAGCATCTCATTCTTATTCAGGGACAAGGAAAAAGAGTCTCCATGCCTATCTGTGGGCTCCCTTGGCAGTGTTCCATAGAGAGTCTAAACCAGCTCATCAGCAATATGGGGATGAAATACAAGACTCAAAATGATGCCATGGAATAACAAGGGAGAAGGAGGATACCATGATACATTTTGAAAAGCTAAAGAAATACAGTCAAAACTACACTGAAAAATGTTATTAAGGCTGTGAAGCCAAACACTGAGGTTAGGTGCTGCCGCACTTGTGATTTGCTTGAGTAATCTTTATTCAGTTCTTGTCCATATACATTAAAACACAGAATTAACAGAGCAGTTGGGCAAGTAAAAAGTAAAGTTCATATTTTAGCACTTAAACTCTGCATTGGCACCTAGCATAAAGGCATCACTGTCCATTAAGTGCACAGGTTAAACTGGTTATGTACATATCCAAGTTGTCATATGACATTAAGGAACCAATCTGACATTAAGGAACCAATTAATACAAATATCTTGCTATATTTTTTAAGATTTTATAAATATTTACAGCTTATTTGAATGTACAAAAGACTTAATTATGAGAAACAATTCTTCACCACCACTTGTAAAGCTTACCCAATGGTAGAAGAGCAAGGCATGGGAAGGAAGGTCTTGAAAGAGAAATATACAGTTGATAAAAAAGTTACAGAAAATGCATAGGATCCTGCTGCAAATTGGACTATCCAAACATGCAGCATAGAAAGATATATCTGAAAGATATAATTAAAGAATTTGAACTTTTTATGAAAGTAAGTGAAGCTACAGAGAAAACTGAGGAAAATGGGATTTTTTCTCCTATTATTCTTATTAAGCCCATGACATTAGATTTGCTGAAAAGTCTTCCATTAAAATGATCAAGAAGAAGCCAATTATCAGACATAGCTACAGAAATTAAAAGAATGTTACACTGGTAGTGAGAATGTACATAAAGAATTAATCTCAGAAGCGGAGACACTGGCCTCTCATTAATCACCCAATATGAACATCATGTACTTTGGAATGAAATTCAAAATGTTTGCATGCTGAACAGCCCAATTAGCATCTTGTTGCCTGAAGCTAAGAAGCAGGAATGGATTGGAACAGGGGTGCATCCTAATTCTTGCAGTTTATCTGCATTGTTATGAGTAAAATGGGGTATTTTAAAATATTTAGATAGTACAGCTCAGAGCCACCTCATGGAGACAGGTGACTATACATTATTTCTAAAGAAAAAAGGGGTCAATGCTTTTTAAAACCAGCCAGAGAATGAGCTCCTTCTGGCTGCAGTGTTGCTTTTTGTGAGAAGAAATAATTCTGGAGCATATTAAATGTGTTTTGAGAGCACAGGCTGAGGCCAAGCCCTGGAGGAGGAAAGCAGACAAATACATGGCTTCTAGATACTAGACAAGAACCTCGGCACAAACTGGTTGTTGAGGTGCCCAGGCTGTAAAGACTTGGCATTTCAGAGCTGTGGAGCTCTGAAGTTAATAATTATGAAAGAGAAGGTAACAAAAACTTAAGTACCACTAAGATTATCTGGCAGCTGACAGTATGTTCCCACCATTTCTAGTTTTGGAGGCAGGAGCCCAAACTGTTCATGTTAAAATCGGTGCAGGGCTAGTGTGGCAGGTTTAGGTGCATTCTTTCATTATGTGACTGTTTGCTGTTTTTCCAGTGAAGATCTTTATTTGTGACACAAACCAGGGATGAACCAATGTTGTCATTAATAAAGCTGTTGTCTCCTTCGTTCCCATGTTAGTGCAGGAAATGAGTGGGTATGAGTGGATATATTTTCTAATTACAGCTGATGATGAGAGGTAATATTGTCTTACAATTGTTTCACCCTGGAGAACCAAATTCTTTACTGCCCTGTCATGATGTTTAGCAAGCTTCTCACACCAGATTTTTCCCAAGGGATCTCTCTCCAATTGTATATACCTCATTTTTTTGTGTGTGCCTGTGCTCACCCCATGCTGTGGTACTGGGAGAAGCTGTAATGATGAGCAAAAACAATTGAAGTTGCATTTTAGAGAATACCTCTGGTAAGTTTTTGAAAACCAGTTGGATAAGACATTTCAGGCCGGATATTTAAAATAATTGGAAACTTCTGACTTCAGTGTCTGTGTGGTTCAGCACTTTGTAAAGTGAAGATAGCTACACCTCTCTACTTCACATTGTTATTTTGAAAATAAATTCTTTTATTGCACTGACATGGAAAAGCACCCATGGGACCAGTAAAGAATGTGCATTCAGATTGGGATTTGAGCTAATGTGAGCTAAGCTGTGAGAGGCAAACACAGAAGACAGCCCAATATTAAACATTATTTCAGGACCCCAGAGTCAGTCATTGTCCATGCTGAATGAAGTGGTAAACTTCTGTGGAGAATGGCACATGATGAATTAACTGTGCATTAAGACATCACAAGAGCCCTGAACTAATATTTTACCATCAACTTTAATAGTGACACCTCAAAACTTCAGTGGTTTGCTTTTTTAAACTTCATGTTATCCTACATTGTTTTCTAGAAGTTTTTATCTATATATGATGGTATGAGGTGGAGGCTGTATAACTAAGTATTTAAGAGGTTTGTGGGTTTTGAGTTTTTTGGGTGTTTTTTTTTTTTTTTTATGAATGGTGAATAAACCCATCCTGACAGAAAGAATATCTTGAAATTTATTTGATTATATTTTATGTACATTACATTTTGATATAAAGAATTATCCCCTGAAAGTTGGTGAGGTTTTGGTCAAGGATTTTAAAGAAATTTTTTTATACAAAGCAAAGAAGTTTTTTTTGTCTTTCAACCCACTGACTTACTATGATCAGTTCACCTGCATAGCAGGAACAGAAAAAAACCTTTCTCAAGGGTTTTGCAATGGATGAGTCTGATAGGTTTTTCTTTAAATGTCAGTAGTATTCACCCTGGATCTTTTAGTGCAAAATGCGGGTGGGGAGAAAGGGAAACACTCTGCCATGTTTTGTTTCTGTTTTAATAAGAAACTACTAATATACTGAGAGTGTTGAAAAGTTAGAAGTAAACATAGAGGTGATGAATTAGTAGGCATGGTTTGGATAACACAGTAAAGTAACTGAAAAAATGCACTGTAATGTTTGTTCTGTGATCAGTATTAGTAATTATTCTCTTCCCACAATACAACTTCCTCAGCAAGTTAGGCAGCTTTTTTTTTATTAACACCTGCAGTTAGAACCCTTTTACTTGAAGGGGAGTCCTTCAATGAAATATAAATAGAATATTTTGTATCCCAGTCTTCATTAAAAGGATGCAACTGCTTGATAAAGTGGCAGCAAAAGTGATTTTTCTGCATGCAAAATTCATCTAGATATTTGTGACAATTTGTGACAATGAGATCAATGACAATTTAAATGCATGTGTGAACAAAATGTAGGTATTCCCCTTGGACCATAAATATAAATGTCTGCCTATCTCAATGGATGGATTTCTTTCTTTCTAGGCATTTTCTAAGGAGGTTTTGGTGGAATGAAGAATGTGAATTGCAGCTATTTTTAACTGTTAAACAAAATATATAAAAAGTGATAGGAAGGTATGTTTCTACCAGAAATGCATGCTACATGAAATGTGAATAAGCAACTGAGAGAGAAAAGAAATTTTATCATAAAAATTTTACTGTCTTATTTAAATATGTTTTCAGCATTTTACTTGTTTGAATTATATTTCTTTTCTTTTAGAGAGAAAATCTGGTTTATATAATGAATTAGCTGAAGAAAGCAAAATGTGAATTTCTTGTTATTGAAGAGCTAAATGGAGAGACATATAGTACAAAACCATAAAAGAGTCTATTGAAGATCTACAATTTCTAGAGTTAAAAATGATTCAGCGTGTCTAGGAAAAACTTTAAAGAGCTTCAGGTGAAGACAGAAATAGGTTTTGTACTTTTTTTAAATTTTATTTTGAAAGAATTTATGCTTACAATATGAAGTCCACAAAGTGTTCAGAAAGTACATCTGAAATAATCTTGAATCTGTGATATATACAGGAGGCATGAAACATGTAGGTACAGGCAGCAGTCAGAAAATATCAAGATATTTTATCTGCTCAGGTTAGAGCCATGAACAGTGGAAGGCCAGAACACAACAGTCACAAGCCGAAATAAGACCCTGAAAAATTAATTTTGAAGCTCATTCTGATTTAGCCAGAAGACTGGATTAGGTGGAGGTCCCTTACAACCAACCTTTTCTTTCTTTCTGCAAGTAAAAATTTGATGGGCTGAGACATTAAATTAAATAACTAAAATTAATAATTAAATTAAAAACAATAAAATTAATTTAATAATTATAAAATTAATAATTGTGGTTTAGTTACACATATATATAAAGTAATAAACTTTTTTAATCTTAAATTTAATTGTAACTAGGATGTGAAAAGAAATGACACAACTTTCTTTTTTTATCTTCATATGAGGTGATGATTCTGATTTATATTTTGACTTAAAAAATTTGTTGGGCTCTGTTTTTTGCAATGACTGCTCAATAACAGTCCATGTCACTTTTAAGGGGAACCAAATAATATTTTTCTAGGGAATATTATAAGTCCTTTCTAAGAAAAAAATTAAGCGGAAATTACATGTGAACTGTAAATCTGATGGTTTATTTCTGAAGTAAGACTATGTAATGTGCTGATAAAGTAAACCTAATAAATCAGAGAGAAAATGTAAAGTTTCATACCTATTGCTTGGACTTAATGTTTTTTGGTTTTTTTTTGATAATCATTATGAACTGCAAAAATCCTAATAACTGCAATAATCCTAATAAATAATATGGTATTCACCACATAGTGCTGTAATCTGTGTAATGTAATTGAGATATGTGGATTTTCCTTCTTTGACTGTAACTATTAATTGCCATGTTCATCTGTTTGCTTTTTTGCTTGCTGAAGGGGCAATTCTGTTCTCAGCCTTCATAAGGGTCTGTAATTATAACATTCATAAAATCAGCTATTCATAAACATGTCACATAAAGTATTTCACAGAGTTTACGTGAAAGGAAATTGAAGTCTCTTGGAAATGGAACTGAATCTTGTCTAAACAACCTTCGATACACTAATCCAGCTTTATTGTTTCTGTATATTACAGGCTTCTTTATCCATGAATACTATCATTAACCATACAGTATGTTTTGATAAATGTTCCCCTTCCTGGAAACTCATGCAGTTCTTTGACCACTGCCTCTGTTGGTGGTGCTTTTTCATTAAGCTTAATCTGGAAAAAGAAATGTCATATTTAGGTGAAAGAAACTGATAAGATGAAAAAGTAATTACCTCCCAAGGTGTTTGTGTGGTAGAACTATCTGTCTGCCCTTTAAGACTCCTAAATAATTGGTTAATATTTGAGAAATAATAAACAATTATACCTAAGGCTAACAGCACCACTTAATTTTTATTAAAGATCTACAATGTCCAGGGTCACCATGTAATTTGAATTAGTCAGGCAATAATACCAAACAGTACTCAGGATATGACGTAAGATATATTTTGGAGGAGCAGTTCCCTCATTTTAACAAATGATGAAGGGAACAATAAAGAAAAGAAGAATTTGTGGTATGAATTTCAGGCTACCTATGCTTCTATCTATACATATTTTGGTTATAAAATACACTTAAATGTTGCTTTGATCTACATCATAGCCCTTCAGAGCTTTTCTTTGCCTCACAGGCAGTTAGTTATGGGTATGTTGGGCCTTTCAGATTTGTATGCCTCTGGTGCTGCTCTTGGCCAGAATCCACAGTGTGTGCTCATGGGGGATGGCTCAGGGAGAAGCCTCAGAAAAGCAGACTAGTCCTACCCTCACTCTGTTCAGGAGCATGTACATCTGTGTCTGCATCAGGGCTCAGTCATCATTTCCCCATAATCTTGAGGTTCAGCTCTGCCTGTGGTTGTTGCTGTTGTGCATAAGCACACGCTCAAGCAAAGAGGTAGATCCAGAGGTGAGAGGGAAAAGCTGACTTGTGTCCTCATCGTGTGTGCATAAGTTATCCCCTCTACAAATGAAATAGGTTAGACTGTGAATGCAATAGCAGTCAGTTCAAATTTGGCTCCAAGTATTAGGGAAATGTTTTCAGTCTGCTATAGCTACTTAAAATCCACCTATAAATTCAGTAAACCTGTGCATTAGGTAATTTGTAAATTTGATTTTAATGTCTGTGCTGCTGAAGCTTCTTTTTCTTCTTATTCCCATGAGCTTTCAGACGTGTCTGATTCTGTCTGTGATGCAGTCACAGAGTACCCTGGCTGTGTGCCCTTGTGTGCTTCTGCAACTGCAGCTGACCATGCCAGTGGCATCCTTTGCCCCAAGGATGTAAGGACCCAAAAGAGGCAACTCTGGGGGCTGTCAGATCACAGCTCTGTGCAGTCTGTGCTATGCTCTGCTCTCCTTGGCTGTTTGCCCCTCTTGGGCGTGCAAACATGTTAATGACGTGTGAAGTATGAGACTGAGGTCTCAGTACCAGCAGCAACTCTGTGTTTATGCAGAGGAGCACATGACATTCACAGGAGCATGGTTAAAGAGAGCACACTTTAAACACTGACACACTTGTAAGTAAATTTTTCTGCTACACTAAGATAAAAAATTCTAAAAAGAGGTTTGGGAACTTCTGTGACTAGTTTGGGATTTTGCTATAGCCAATCCAATGCAAAGTGAAAATTCTAACAGAACTCTCTTCTTGAAAAATGTTTTGACAATATAGCTGACCAGGTGCATTTATGAACTCCAGTCAGGGACTTCTGAAAACCTCTCACTAGTGTCTTATCCTGCAGGGGAAGAAGGATATCAGTGGTGATCCTGTTCAAATTTTTCTGGCTGATATGAGCTTTTGCTATAGTAAGTCATAGCAATAAGGCCAAGAAAAGATATCTTCATCAGTATTTTTCTGAGGAAACTTTGTTCAGGATACAAACCAGAAAAAAACTATCTCCATAAATTTTTAATTTTTTAAGAACTCTTCAATGGAAAAGTGATGAGTCTCTAGGTGTTTCTACTTGGGGGTGAAGGAAAAGTTCATTAGAAATCTAATTATTAATGGAAAAGCAGGATGACATAAATTTTTCAAAGATTTAGAGATTATGATTATTATTATTATTATTTGTCCTCTCTTTCTTAGCCAGATATGGGCTATTGCATTCCAAAAGGATGTTGCCTGGCATGCCTTGGTTACTTCCAGTTGCCCAATTTTGAGTCTGCAAGAACTAGTTGAGTATCAGTTTATCTCACATTTGATACACGTCGACCTGCTTCAAACGCTCTCACTCTTAACACTGAAAATTATGGAAGAGAAAAACAAACTTTAGCATTTGTAACAATTGCCACAAAGTGGTGAAGCTTTGTGACAGAAGGAACACAAGAGTGAGGAAATGAGGTGCTGTTTGGGACAAAGGGCATATAGCTGACTCTGGTTCTCACTTTTCATTTTGTTCTTTCTCACCTGTTTGAAGGTTTCATCTCTATGTGTCACTTCTATGCTGTTAGAAGTTATGTCTTTTGTTAAATAATTCAGAGCTTTCCAGTCTGCCAATCAGGGAAGGATTAAAGCTATGGTATTTGTTTCTTTTCTTTCTTTCTTTTTCTTTCCTTCTCTTTTCTTTCTTTCCTTTCTTTATTTCTTTTTCTTTCTTTCTCTTTCTTTCTCTTTCTTTTCTTTATTTCTTTTTCTTTCTTTCTCTTTCTTTCTCTTTCTTTTCTTTATTTCTTTTTCTTTCTTTCTCTTTCTTTCATTCTTTCTTTCTTTCTTTCTTTCTTTCTTTCTTTCTTTCTTTCTCTCTCTCTCTCTCTTTCTCTTTGTGTTTATTTTACAAAACAGAAAAGGAGACGGCAAAATGAAAAAAATTAATATCCATCACTGATGTACTATAGCTGTATTAGATTGTTCCTGAAAGAAGTAAGAAACAGAGGTCACACCAGGAATCATATTTTACACTGTGGTCTTTTGTCAAAGCAAACATTCTATTAAATCAAATCACTATTTATTATTTAAATTTAAAGTTCTTTCTTGCTTTTCTTCTTTTAATTCATGATGTTTTAAGTGAAATCTCACAAGGTTCAGAATATGAAACTTATTTAAAGCTAGAATTTGCATACAAAATTATGAACCAATTTTAAAATAACAGATATTCCATTGTTTTAGGCTTGTCTTCATTAATATGGAAATAAAAAAATGTCCCTGCTTGAGGCAGATCATATTAGGTTTGCTTTGAGATTTTTTGAAATTTTTCTTCTTGTATCATGTGTTTTAGCAAGGAAAGCAACAACCAAATAATGAACTTCTCCTCCACTATGGAAGATAATCTCAGTGAAGCTCAAGTCCCAAAGACTGTGAAACATACAATAAATATCCTAGAGTATAAATTTCTGAACTCTAGCCATAACATTAATGATTCAATTTTGCTTCCCTTATCCAAGGCAATATTCTTGAGAAAAGAATGGCAATAAGCCATGCATGGTATCAGCTGACAAAAAGGTTCTAGGCTTGTCTTTGTCCAGTAATTGCAGAAATTTTTAAATATTCCCAGAATTAGACAAAGGATTTTACTAATTTACTCAGTTATTTTGTGGATAATTTACTACATTTGGCCCCAAGCCCAACTTCATGACATAGGAATGGTTGTCAAAACCACTTTAAATTGTCTTTGTTCACTCTCATCACAGCTGCCAGAGAGTTGTGATGGGCAGAATCGCCTAAAAGGCCCTTTCAAATCTTTCATGTCATGAACAAAAATGTGCATAGTATACTATGCTATTCAGTCCTATTGTTCACTATCAATGCAAGACCATAAAAAGGGAATTTTTGACCTAGATGCAGAATTTCCAGACATCTGACTGTTCTTCTTCTCTTCTCACCGTTCTGCCATCAATGTCATCACCTAGTTGCCCATATGTTTGTAAGAAATAAGACTTGGATAAAACCCAGGAGCCTCCAGATTAACTAAAGCATGAATAAGGAAACACATTACACAACTGACAGACAACAAGTTGAGAAAGTACTTATCGACTGACTGTCAAGGAATGCATGCTTTGGTGGTCCTACTGCATTTGTGCCTTAACCTGTATGGTAAAAAGGCAACATTCATTATTGCACACTTCCCTCTTTTCCTTTCCTGCCCGCCTGAACATTAAACACTTGTTTCAGTGAGATAAAAAGCTCATTTGTTTGTCCTAAAAAACGATGCCATTTTCTTTTGGGAGTATCTCACAAACGCGCTGTATGGAGTTGCTTCCATGAATGTGCTTAGACTTTCTGTAGTAAGGATGAGAAAAAAATGGATCATAAAGTACAGAGCAGTCCTTTACATGTAGCCAAATGGATTTTGATACAAAATGCTCAGCTAACTGGGTTTTTTAGCTTTTCAGAAAGCATACCTCTCTCCTTAAGCTCCTGTCCTCTGCAGTGCTGCTGTCTCTGCAGAGGCTCTCAGCTGATGTAAGCTGAGCCCAGTGCTGTAAATGGGGTAGCTGGGCCTGGCCTGTTATGAAAAGTGTTTGCATCTTTCTCTGTCTCTTACCTTTGTCTGAAGAACCAGTATAGTCTTCTAACATCCACCAGTTTCAAAATTCACTTGCTGAACTTCATTCTTCCTGAGGTATGCCTTAGATCTGCCTGTCTGCAGATCTAAGGCATGTAGCAAAGTTTTATTCTCATATTCAAGTTTTTCTATAAAAAATGTGAGGACTGGAGCATTAAGCATTTTTGCAACAAACTTTTTTTGCAATTTAAATGTAGAACTTAAAATTGATGAGCCTGTCTAGAAGCTGGATGCAGAAGGCCTTTGTATAATTTACCTTATTTAGCATGTTTGTAATCATAATTAGTGTACTTAAGTTGTACTGATTGTATATACGAAGTCCTGATAGTGTTGTATGTGTACACATTGTGTTTGAATTCAGATGCTTGCTATACAAGTGGAATACTCAGAAAAAGTGAATATTTTGGTAATTCTGACCACATTTACAGTCTTATAAATATATGTAATCAGAAACTACTTATGAAAAAGAACACAGGCAAAATATATATATAGTTAAGGCTGGTCTCAAAATCTTTTATGTGGTTTTAATTTCTGTTATTACAGTTAACACTTGCATAAATCTTCACTCTGCTCTGAAAAGAAACCTATTGTGAATGGTATCTGATGCAGCAGTAAAACAAATCTTTCATTATGTTTTATAGTATCATAGGTAAAACAGCTACAGAATTTGACATAGAGATATTTGTTTTGTAAAGGTGGAAGAATGCATCTGAAAATAATCTGATCCTGTGCCTTATTTTCTCTGCATAAGGATTCAGCTTTTTGAGAAGCAAAGTCCTCTGTCTTTCACTCCCTGTGACGTTCTGTAAGGTGATGATTACAGCTAGTTCCTGAGGGGATCATTCAAACCTATCTGAGTGAAGGAAGAGCTAGATCCCAAATCTAGACATTCTCTGTCTGGAAAATGGACTCTGTGTCTTTGCTGCACAAAGTCTATCAAGATAATCTTTCAAGCTTTACCATGACCTTCATGAAGAAAGCACAAATCCTCTGTCTGCCTCTGGATGACAAAGCAGTTCCCTGAATCCTATTTCTCTTGTCTGACTGGCACACATGCAGACTTGTGAACCAGGCTCTGATGTGTAACTAAAAAAATATATTAGCCCATAGGAAGGAGCTGACTACCTTCCTCAGGTGCTTCAAGATTTTGCTGTTACATGGACATAAGCATTCTAGATCACTCAGTGACTTGCCTCCCAAAGTTCAGCCTGATTAACTGGATCACTTCCTATAGAGGTTTGCAAAAAGTTATCCTCAGTAGTGGATACTGAACAGCTTATCCCTTTGTTTTACATTGCTACAAAGGTTCCTCAGCACGTATTTCTAAAAACTGAGTTTAGTTCTCTGCTTTGCTTCCGGGTTGCCCACTCTGAAGTGAAAGGTCACTAATGTCACTAATGAGGAAAATTAGGTTTAATCTCACTAAGAAAGTCTTGCTAGCCTTCATCATTAAAATAATATTTATGACATATTTTGGAGCCAAGTGTCCTATAAAATCCAAACCTTATATAAAAAGAAAAAAGTTTTCATTGTCTGCTAATACACAAGATAGTAAAAACTTGTGAACAAGGTGAGACATTCTGCTTGGAAATGAATGTTTTTATGTGCAAACAAGTGAACAGCTACTCTTGACCAGATTCTTCAAAGTTGCTTCAAACAAAAATGTTACCTTTTTAGTGTCTCCCCTGTCTCAAAGTGCTTGTTGCATATATTAGATTTGCTTCAAGGTGATTTGAATGTACATGCTCTGTGTTTAAAAACTTCTTTTTTTCCATTCATGAAAGATCATTTATTCATATTTGATTTTATACCTTTTGTATTTGTCCTTATTTGGACTTCACATGCCTTGCAGATACAAATGTATGGAAAATAATCCATATTGCATTTTATTGGATTCATGTATATTACAAAAGAAAGCCCCCATAGCATTAGGATTTTGTGTGTATAAGTTCCTCTTAGAAGTGTACCCTTAGTGAGAGCAGCATATTAAGAAGCTGAGACAGAAGATGAATTTCAGCATTAGAATGGTTCTAATTCCTCCAAGAAAGTTTGGTTTCTAATGATCTTGATTAAAGAAAGAAGACCCCAATGAAGAAGGCAAAGGTAAGTATTTCATGTTGCTTTTTGATAAGTTGTTGTCAAGGCAAAACCTATTGGTACAATCTGTCAGTTAGAACCAAACAACAAGGAAAATTTAAAAAAACAGGGATGAAATCAGCCTCAAAATAATAATTTAACAATTCATTCCATGGCTCCTCCATTTTTAATTTGTGCAACATCAAGTAGCAGAAGGGAAAATGGTGGTTAATTCAGAACACCACATTTAATTATTTTTTGTAAAAAATTAGAGGTTGTTTTTAATTACCTAAAGAAGCAGTTCTGCAAGTTTATAGTGATTTAAACTTCCTTAGGCCTTCTCAATCCTTTGTACAAGCATTGTGACCATGATTTTTAGTACTGCTTTTTAAAAAACAGCCAGTGTCCCGAATGATAATTGAGTTCTCCTTAATTATGATCAATTTATAGAGAACTTTCTGTGTTTTCTTTCTCAAAAAAAAAAAAAAAAAGAAAAGAACACAACACTTTTCATACCCTCTAATTTTAGAATAAGAATTTCAAATGTTTCAATTACATTTAAAGGTTTTTTTTTTTCTTTACATCTTTGGGAATCATGTAGGGGAAGGTGACATTACAAAGAAAAGCATGGAACCAATTAATCTGTTGTCTTATATATAAGTCTAGCTGTGTGATGTTCTCTTCAGTGCACTCCTTTCTCTTGGAATAATCTGCCCATCCATGAGCAGTTGAAGAAGTTGGCATTCGTAAATAGCTGAGATGGGAAAGGATGAACCAAAAACATTTTTGTCTGTTGAGCTCACTGAAGGTGGATATGCCACCTCTGACACACTGCAAACCAAGCCTGTTGAAGCCCTTCACCAGACCTAATGCTGATGAAACTGGATATCTTCTGCATCAAAATGGAGTGCCTGTATTCCGGGTCACTGTGGTTTTATTTTTATTCCAATATTATCTTTTAAAAGTACTATGTGACTATGGATTTTTATTATAATAATATAGCACATATGATAATGCTCTAGCCTTCAAAATAATCCAAAATAATTTGAAAATAATGAGATAATAATTGCTCTCTTTACACATGGTACTTATGTAATTATTACAGGATAAACTGATCTCATTTAAATTACCTATTTGATTATGTAATACATGCTTTGTGAGATAGTATTACCCAGTCCATTTATGTGTCCATTTTGATTGACATCACTTTCACATTAAATACTTTCCCTCTGTATTCAGCTAAAATAGACTAAATTCATCATGTGCTGAATGGAAACTTAAGAATAAGTGTTTAGATAATTGGGCATCAGGGATTCTTGGAAGTCTTTATTATGTGAGAGTGCCCAAATAACATCTGTTCCTACATTCCTGTTATTCACAGTTGCTTTGTAGTTATTGGGTCTTCAGGGACATCAGAAGCAAGAAACAAAGATATGCTGAATAAAATTCCATTTTATGTAAAGCCTTTTACACCCATCTAGTTAGTGAATGTGGCCTGGTTTAGGATAAGACTGAATATCAGTAAAGAAAGGCGTGACTGGTTTTTGATATTTAAAACCAGTCACGTGTAAGGAATAAAGAAAGAAGTTGTTTAGGAGAGTACCCATGCCTGGACACTGGGTGAAACCAAAACAGAGCCAGCTTCTTCAAGACTTGCTTCAACATCACTAATTTCCCCCCAAATATTTTCCAGTATATTCTCTAGAGAAGGTGATACCACAGGTTCAAAGGAAATGTGATTACAGCTAAAAAACATAATAATGAATTGTTTGAGAACAAAGGAGGAAACAGGTATGGCATGAAGGGCCATACTCCTCAGAGATTAGAAACAACTAGTCAATTGTAAAACAGCAGTTTACTGGAATTATACCTGTTGTCTGTCCCAAATTCAAATTATTTAAATCTCAGTTCCTTCCATAGACTGGTTTAATGGTAAATTATGGTGGCATAAGCAAGAAACTTGTTTTTTCACTTGACTGAAATTTAATTTTCATCATTTCTCAATATTATGCATGCAGTCTTTCCCTCTATTTCTGTTTCAAGGCTCTACTTTTGAACAGAAATTGTTAATGGTTTTGATTTAACACTGATTTTGTACCCATTGCTGAGAAAGCACACCTTAATCTCATGAAATCTCAAAAGCCAGCAACAGGTATTTTTTAAGTATGATGTTCGCAGAAAGTCCACCAGCTAATGTCTCTGTTCTCCATTCTGTTAAAGAGGTTTGATCACAACTTGGTTTTTACTAGATGTGATGATACCTTGAATTCAAAGCTAGATTTCTTTCTGTGATGTGTTAGCCAAGATAAAACTGATGAAAAAGGAGGCACAAAATTGGGTTTTCTATGAGGAAAATAAGGCGTATGACATTGTGGTGATATTAGCATTTCTTTTAACTTTAAAATGACAAAGAGGGATGAATTTGACATAATATAAGAACATGTACTGTGGCAATATATGGACAGGAAATTGACAGTCAGGGAATCAGTGGTTAATGAAATTATTTTTCCATATGTTCTGTTTCACTGTAGTGATTTTCAGCATGCTCCACTTCTATTAACTAATGGTTATATGGAAGCTTTTATCTTTCACTAGTATTATCTCAGATGATTATAAAATGAAGCTGTACTTAAAACAGAAAAAAAAAGAGAATTGTTTAATTATTATTCATTCTTCATTAATTATTATTAATTTCTTTCAGTGAAGAAATATTTATGAAATCAAAATTCACAGGTTTAGGAATTCAGAGGATCTTTTTTTTTTTTTTAATAGCACACCTCTTTTTTTAATTATTAAAAGATAAAAACCTAATTATCATTCTGAAGTTAAAGTCTTGTATCAGACCTCTTCATGTCTAAACTATAGTTTTGGATAGTCAGAATACCAAAGCAAGGTTCTTTGCATTTTCTAGATATATATTGCCATTTATGTTCTGGTCTCTTGAGTGCCACTGGAGAGCTTTGCGGCATTCCCACACCTTAATTTTTGTGTTTTTAGAGTGGTGATGACAGAGCTGACCTCCTTAATTGTTTTACACCCCAAAATCCTCTAATTCATTAGGGTGAGCAGAAGCTGGCAAAACTTGCTCACAGTCGTGAAAGGAGGAGTCTGTGATTTAAGAGTGACCTTGAAGAGTGTACAGAGGCTGATGTGGGTCAGTGAGAGCAGCTGTACTCAGGATTATGTAGATGCCTGAAACAGATGTCTGTATGGAAGTAAATCACCAGCACGAAAGCTAGGCAGCAATAAGGCAGCTGAGGAAGTAGGAATGAACTGAGTCTGGAGCTGCTCCCAGCTCTGTCAGCCTGCGTGCCACAAGCTTGCTGGGCAACAGAGAGGCTGTGGGTCACACGGGATGGGGTGGAGGGGAGGTCAGTCCCCAGACCTGCAGTTCCCTGGTGGGGAACACAGCCTCTTGACATCATTTTGTCCCTTGAAGTGGTTTCTCAAACTCTTTTCCTAACCTAATTTTGATCACAACATTAGATACAAAGATATTTAGAATCTAGTGGCCCTTGTCCCTTCTACAGGGAGGCTGTGTTATAGCCTGTTAAATAGTTATCTAAGTATACTTGCTATCATCTTCAGCAGAGGCAGTCACAGGCCAGACTTCCATTGAAGGCTCTATATCCCAATAAATAAAATCTGCTTCTCAGTTAATAATTTATAATCCTATTTAGCCAGTATGCTATTGAAAACAAATTAATGTTATTCATATTTGCTTTTATAAAACTGGGAATGATATAACATGGGATTTATTGGTGTTTCTTCCCTAACTACTGTTCTGATTTTGTTTCTTACTTGCTTCCTCCAGGGGATGTTCCAATCCCCTTTGCAATGGCTACAAATTTTGGTGAAATTGTTCCTCTCTGTTTTCCACTACTGTTTTGTTAATTTTAATAAGTTGCTAATAAAGTCTGTTCAGAAGAACTGTTCAGAATAACAATTTCTTCTGAACATCCCTGACTGCAAGAAAGGAAAGAAGGGAAGAAAGGAAGCAGATTGCAAGTATTGTTTCTCCTGCAGTCTGTCACCATCTTCACTATCCAAAATGTGTCATGAACTTCATGAGATATGGAAAGCCCACTTGTGCTTTCTGCTTGATTAAAAGTGCAAGGAATTTCCTGTATTGAAATAATTATAGCTTTCTGAAGAAATACATTTCTGGAGCCCAAAATCCAGATATGCTCTTGGATGGAATTTTGTGATCGTTTAGTACCAAATGAAGGTATGATAAGCCTAAGCCTTGTATTCTTTTTATTGCAATAGCAATTTATTCTGCTAGGAAGTTGCAAAAACCCCTGTGAAATAAACAATGTGATATGTTACATTATTAAAATGATTATTTACAGCTTCTGAAAACAGCCTGATTTTAAATTCATACCTCCTACTGAGTTATTTTCTATACATTCAATGCAACATTTTCCGAAGATGTTTTTGTTCTTTGAAAGTAGTTTTTAATACATTATTTCAAATTATTTGCCAATTAGACTATAATTATAGAAAGCTATCAGGCTTCTTTCCATAGTCCACTGATTTACTTAAAAATTCATTTGCTTTATATTTGGCTTCTGCTTGCAATTTGTACACCATCAGTGTGTAAAAATGTGCAGCATTCCCTTTATCTACATCTCTCCAGCCCTTTTCTCTCCATTCTCTCCTGTCTTTTTCTTTAAAAAAAAAAAAGGTTATTTGAATCCTTCCACATTAGATAGAAAATATTCCAGCCCTTGATAGAGGTGCTTGTACAGATAAAATCCAAACCAAGATCCACATGAACATTATTGGATTTATTGCTTTCTATCTATCTCATCTCCTTCCTTCCTTTTGATAGAAAGGTATTTGATTGAGAGCTATAATTGTAAATATTTTTAGATATTCTGATTATTTGAGGGTTTTTCAAAATATTGCATACTTTGAAGTATTTAAAAAATTAATAAACTTCTAAAGATCTAATATTAAAATATTAGATCTCATGCTATAGAATTATATTATTTTCCAGTAAAATAGTATTCAATTAACCCTATGTTTACTGATCTAGTGGCTTTACTGTGATATCCTTATGATTTTAGCACATATACCCTAGAAATGTAAAAATGGTAAGCAATGAAGTCAGGTATTTATACCAGTCATTTGTGTTCTTAAGACAAAATGATGCACATATATTTTACCTTAGGAGATGTGTGGTATCTTTTATTAATTTTGAAATATTGCAATTGCCATGTTAGCTCTAATTCTGCAGTTAAATTACAAGCTAAAGGGACTATAGCATAATTTCTGTATCTGTTTTAGGTTTTGCAAAATGTATCTAGTTCCTTATGTATGAAGTCCTGTTATGAATTATTTTTGGACACAATTTTTTTTCAGATTTGACACATCAAATCTGCATTCAGTACAATTTTTTTTTGGTGTCCATTATTAAAGTAGACTATAATGAAGTAAAGATAATGGTGGGTAACTTCTAAATGCAAAATTATTTAACCTGATGATTTACAATAATTTTCTTAACTTATTCACCTTTGATTTTAATAAATAATCCTTGATGAAATGAGAATCTCCTCCATCTTCATGCTCTTAGTTATAAAAATTCTTCAAATTTCCACTGTAGATAAAAGAAATCCTGAACTTAATTTACTGCACTTGGCCAGATCTCTTCCAATGTTAGAAATGCATGGATGTACTTCCTCATGTCTCAGAAGAAGGCAAGAATTATCTCTAATAAATACCATCATGCCTTTGGAGCAAAGACAGATGGACTCCAAACCAGTTTACCTCATGTCCATTCTTTACCCTAACTCAAAGGAAAGCTTCTCATGCTGTGCTTTTCAGAGATGAGGTGAAGCAGGGCTCCATACCAAACCACAAATATGTCCTTGAAACTTTCTGCCACATATGAAGATGGCCCTGAGGGCATGGAAGCTACTTTAATTTGCATGGAGTTGCAGTGATTGCATAATGATTCTTTCCCTTGTTAAAATGATCAATTGATTTCTCCTTCATTTCTTTCCTGCTATTTTTTTTTCCATTTGATACTACTGAGGCTGATAGAGATGAGAATTTAGGCTTTACAAAGTACAACAACTCAACCATTTCATCTTAATACTCATCAGAGCAAAGAAGCATGCTTGTTTCTCCTTGGGGAAAAAGAAAGGTCTCAGAAGGTATGCTATTTAGCAGCTAAATATACTTAAATATTTTTCATAGTATCATAGAATGTTTTAGGCTGCAAAGGATATTAAAGACCATCAAGCTCCAACCCTCTGCCAGGGGGATGGGCACATTCTACTAGACCGGGTAGCTCAAAGTCCCATCCAATCTGCCCTTCAAGACTTCCAGGGATGGAACATCCATAATTCTCTGGGCAACTTGTTCCAGCATCTCATTCCCCATTTTGAGTGTATGGAGACTAAGTGCATAATAAAGCTCTGATTCAAGAGATTACTACTCAGCATCAAAATCATGCTGTGTGTTTCTACTTCTCTCCGCCATTCCACAGAAACTGACCTAAAATATTTTCTTGTCTTTCATTAAATTGAAGTTGAAGGATGCAGAAATATTCAGTCCACACTCAGTCTTAAAGTTAGCACAGATCCCTTGTATTTGATGTGGCAGAATTTTACTGTAGGCACGATTAATCTTTCTGAGCCCTTATTGTCTAAAGAGCCTGATCTGATCTGAGAAGCCAATAAGAAACTTTGATTTTCCTTATGATCTTGTACACTGAAGAAAAGACTTTGTTCACATGCTTTAATTTTACACCATGTAGGAATGTTTTATTTAGTAAGTATTTTTTGTGTGCTGTTTTTCCAAAGCATTTTGGAAAGTAGGACAGTTTTTGGCTTTGACAGCATTGTCTCATCAATAGAATAAGGTTGGTATTTGGGAAAGAATTCTCACACAGGCTCTTTTTCTGATTTTATTCCTTCATGACTCCAGGACAAGATTTGTAATCAGGACTTACTCTGAGATTTCAGGCTCTGGTTAGCCTTGGGTGAATGGGAATAGTTTAAAATACTGAAATATTCAAATAGATGCAGTAGAAGTACGGATATATTTCACTGGCCAAGGTATGCATGTTATCTGAAATCTTCAAGCCTTACATTCTGAAAACTGTCATTAAACACTGAAATATTCTCTGACAGATTGCATTGCTTTCATGTTACATATTTATATTGTGCAGCTAAACCTCCACTTTGCTCTCAGAACCGGTGGAAGGAATGAAAAATACACAGAAACAGAAATATTCCCTGCCTGAATGGAGGGTCAAGCAAAACTAGCCTTTTGTAAGCAAAAAAGGTGGGATGCTGACAATGTTATCAATTAAATTTCTCCTCCTTTCTTTTCTCACTTCTTCATAGAGCTGGAGATAAGACACCAGCATGACACCAAGAGAACCTCACTGCTGTATACAGCTGTGGTCAAGATGCTAATTTGTTAAAGTAATCAGGTATTTCCTAAGCCATTTAAATCCAAGATCCAAACTGCAAAAACATATTCTACGGGTAAGGTAGAAGAAACTGAAGAAAATTTATTAAGTGAACTATAACTCATGCAAAGAGTGACAGTTTAATTCTCAGAGTAAGTATAGTGAGAGACTGACATAAGTCAGATTTTACAAGGAGATAATCCTTCAGAAGTATTAGGAAATAGTTTCTTTCTACTCATGGTCTCCTTGGTGAGATTTCTAGTAACAAGGCATAAGTACATAATGTGCTTTATATTATGATCTGAATACAGATTACCAACTCATTTAACATATTTCAGGCACAAAAAAATGTAAATAGTTATAATACTGTTTATTTTTATAATATAAATTATTTATCTAGTTAATATCTTATTGTTACTGAGGATTTTTTAAAAAGGATTTCTTTAAACCTTGGAAGATTGGTAGGCTTGGAACTCAGAGAATATTTTTCTTATCTCTGACCACCTTACCGGGTTGTAAAAATCTTTTCCCTATATTTCAAATATTCAGTTTGTTTTTGAAATAAAACAAGAAAAAGAAGTCCAGGACAAACATCTATAAGAGTTTTACTGAATAGTGCTACATTACTCCCATTCTTTCTCTCTGTAAGTTTTTGGTTTCATCTCTTAATCCGATCCTAAGGTGAAATTTGTGTCCAAGATTTTCTGGAAGAAAAGTCAATGGTTATTCTCTGAGTGTTGATGGAACAAATTAAAAGTGTCCTGATTCTCAAAAGTCCATAGTGTACAGGTACTATCACTGATATAAGCAAGGCTTGGTGGTCTCTCAGCAGCTTTAGAAATCCTTCCATTAAGGTAGGAGCTTCTTTTGTCACATGAAGAAAATATAATTAAAACTGTGTTTCACTTTGAATTCTGTTTCTGAAACTGTGCTGTTTGCCATTCCTGCTTCTGAAATGTAGACTTTATCTCCTCTAAGTCTGTAGTTTTAACCATTTTTCCTTTTCTGGTTTTCCACTTCTATAACATTTCCAGCTTTCTGTCTGCCCAAAATGCTAAGATCACCATCTTCAGCTACCATTATGACAACAAGCATTTTGTCATGCTGTACACTGGAATCCAAGCTGTTGCTCTGCCATGAGAATTAACACAATTTTACCAATAAATATACCTTACCTACATTTCCCCCCCAGGATTTCTTTGTACACATTGGAAAATTGTCCTTTAGATGATGGGATTTTTTGCTTTCTTATCTTTACATGTCCATTGCCACCTTCCCAATTCCCTAGATTTCTCCTGTTTGTTTTTGTTTCAAATACCTTTCAATATTTTTTGTCAGTTTTCTTTTGGTGATGCCAACAGTGATTATGTGTTCATACCTTTAGCACTGGAGGTAACATATGATGTTATAAAGTCATCAGGGGAAAGGATTTTGTTTTGCAGAGTATTTTAAAATGCTGAGGACATTTAAAATCAAGCATAGAATCACAGAATGGTTGGGGTTGGAAAGGACTTGAATGATCATCTAGCTCTAGCCCCCTTGGTTAGAGGGGACAGGGACAAACCCTTGGTTATGGACAGGGACAACTTCCACTAGAACAGGTATCTCAAAGCCTTATTCAGCCTGGCCTTGAACGCTTCCAGGAATGGAGCATCCAGAACTTCTCTGAGCATCTTGTTCCTGTGCCTCACCACCCTCAGAGGAAAGAATTTCTTCTCAATATTTGAGCCGAACCTACCCTCTTTCTGTGTGAAATCATTCCCCCTTGTCCTGTCACAACATGCTCTTAGTTGTGACATAGTCTCTCTCAAAATAATGGTTTGGTTTGGTTTGGTTTGGTTTGGTTTGGTTTGGTTTCTTTGGGGTTTTTTGTTTTTGTTTGTTTGCATTTGTTTTGGTTTTTTTTTTTTTTTTTCTTTTTTGTTGCCTTTTTTTTGTTTGTTTGTTGGTTTTTGGTTTTTTTTCCTGTGTCATGGAGTTAAAGTGCAAAATCAATGTAATTATAACTGTATGTTGACTAAAGGACTGTATTTTTCTAATAGGGAAAGTTACACTGCTCTGTTGAACATCTCAGCAAAGGCTTTCAAAAATAGATTTTTTTTTGCTAACTACTTCAAATGCAGGAAACACAGCCTGATGTGACTCTGCTCAAAGGGACGCTAGGTACAATAGGACTCCTTAGAAGAAAGTTACATGAATTCTGAAGTTCAGAAGAAAAAAGAAAATATAGCAGGAAACATAAAGGTGAAGCACTGTTTTTATCTAGATGCATGCATATTTTAGTAATCTGTCTTTCCAATATATTTAGTTAATTTCCTAATAATCTGAGTTTTATGTGACTTGTTGCTTCTTATTCCAGAACAACTAAAATAATCGATAAATAAATTAAATTATGCTTTGACTGTAGACTGTTGAAAAGTATGGAAATGGGGTAGAAAGTTAGGGTATTGACTCATTATAGAAACAAACAAATAGGAGATCTTCACTGATAAAGTACCACAGAACATGTGCACAGTGTACTAAAGGAAAAAAGAGACCTTTTTCTTTGGACCACAAAAATAGGTGAGCCCACAATTAGACAAGACTGCAGATGATTGAGATTCAAGCATAGTTAATGAATATCAGAGGATTCCATCAGAGCTCCAACACTTTGCTGTCATCATAGTTTTTATGGAAACTAAGGAAACACAACAAACAATATCCCACTATGGTATTTCAGAAAACCTTTGGGTAAACACTATTTTGCTTTTCAAGTAAGAAACATTTATTTTGTAATGTTAAGCTACGTTAATTTCTGTTGCAGAAAAACATTTTGCCTGTCTGCTCTTTCTGCTACCAGAGCTTGTTTATCAAAGCCTCCAAAAAATCATATTGACTCAAATTCAAATTAAATTGAAAATGACAGGAACTTTCTTGACAAAAAATATGTTAAAAAATGATGTAGAGCTGCAAAATCTATGTCATGAACATGCCTTCCAGAGCATTTATCAGTATCAAACAACAATAAACTTTCATTACCTTTGTCTTTCCAGTCAAAAAACCTTAACAATGATTATTATAGGGGTGTTGAAAGTTAATTTTGAATGGATCTTGGATTCATTCAAAACAAAAATAACACACCATCAAAACTAAATGAAATTCTGTGGGGAATTGGATGATTTCCATAATGTAGTCTCAAAGACTACAGAATTGCTTCCTTTAGCCTTTTTGACTCTTCCTATGATGCCAATAATTTATAGACGGCATACAGGATGTAGAATTAGAGTACTTTGATATATTGTTTGGTTAGGTCTTAAAAATGATTGTTGTTGGGTTTGCCTGAATTCTAGGTATTGAAAGAAAAATATTGCTTAAGTTAGCTTTGATATTTTCCTGTAACTTTTGTTAATAAATTGTTCTCTACAGTAGTGGCTGTGAACAGTTAATTCACTGAAATTGATAAGTTTTATTGAATGTGCTCTCCTGTAAGGAGCAAGGATTTCTTTTAATTACCCACAGGACGGGTCTCAGATGCTTGCTCTGTGTTTGCTCTGCATGCAGATCTGGTGTTGCCATCATTGGGATTCCAGAGAGAGCAGGAGTGCAGAGGAGATCCTCATAGCAGATAAGAAAGGGCCGTGCAGTCTGAGAATTTTTCCTTCAAAATGGGTAGCCAACTTGCAGGGGAAAGAAAAGAAAAAAAGCCTGTTAGACTTTCCTGCCTTGATGGAGAGAGAAAGAGAGCAAAAGGGGAGACAAGAAATCATGCTTTCTTTTTTTTTCTATTTTCTTACTCATTTAAACAACATGACAAGTTAATGCCACCTGGGTTTGAGCCTGCCTTGTGTGCACATCTGCTTGAGCAGACTTTCACCCAGAACTTGTGACTCCTGGCTTTAGTTGACTGCTGTAACTCACACCTCTTCAGCTACCTGGCTGTGCCCTGCCCAGTGTATTGCTAGGGCATATTAGTGAGATCTGCAGTTATCTTTGATACCAAAGAAACAGTCATATCCTTCCTTTGCAGCAAGTATTAACAAAAGACTTAGGAGCTGGGGAATCTTATGAATGTTTTAGAATTTGACACAAAAATTGCTTCATTTCATGCTCTGTAAATTATTCTAGTGAATAATCGTCTTTGAAGAAATCGTGGTGAATTGTAATCAAAATAATTTGCATCAGACACCTGAGATTTAATAGTCAAGCTTATCTAGTTTAAGAACAAAAATGAGCTGTGTAGCTAATATAAATAACCTAGTTTTTTAATTAAATATTCAAAATAAACTACCTCAGAGTTGTTAGATATCTAATAAATTATCAGTATATTTTTCAGTAATAAATCTGTAATTCAAATAATCCAATAACTGAAGAATAATGTGTTCTGTTTGCAGATAATTTATGAACATAAAAAAGAAATCAAATAAATCAAATACTATTTTTGCATTACCTGCTCACATTTATTAAGCATTTATTATAATATGAATTAAGGAACTGAATTGGGTTTCTTGAACTGTCTCGGGAAAGTTGTCTTCATTTTGAAATATTATTATTAAATATTATGCTTGACATCTTTAAATTATTCTGTAAATATAAGTAATATTTTGAAAATGTGTGATAGGTATTTTTGAGGCAAACATGCAATAAAATGTAAATAAAAAGCCTGTAATTAGCAGAATATTAGTGAATTAACACTTTTTATGGAATAGGATGAAACATCTGGATTAAGATTTTAAGTACACAGTACTAATTTGATCTTCCTTTTAATATTACATCAGGTTTCCGAAATTCTCATTG
The DNA here is from genome assembly GCF_023055355.1 of Agelaius tricolor. Lineage (NCBI taxonomy): Eukaryota > Metazoa > Chordata > Aves > Passeriformes > Icteridae > Agelaius > Agelaius tricolor. The sequence continues at coordinate 32,723,403 of NW_027269262.1, forward strand.
AAAATTAGTTGAGATTCATTAATAGCTCTTCTACTACAGTTTCCATAGGTATCTGAAAATGTAATACTAGCTTAATGGGCCAGAAAAACAATACAAATCTGAATGCATTATTTTACAGCAATTTTCCCCATTAACATTTTTCCCTCAGGTTTCCATCTTCATGAATATAGAATTGTACCATCATATTTAAATTTCCAAAACAAAATTTTAAAGAAGAAAATAATTGTTAAAATTAATTTTTTTTTTCAGACCAACAAATCTCTCCAAATTTAGGTTCTGTGTTAGAATATGTTTAGAAAAGTTTAGTTAAAAGATTTGTGAATTAAGATAATTTTCTTCATGTTGTTGAACTATATGTACAGATTTTTGAATTGCCTGGGGTTTTGTGTGTTTTGTGTGACCATACTTTATGTTTTATGCACTCTAGTATCTTATTATATTTCTTTTTGTTGTAACTCAGCAGATGGTTTTAGCATTCACTTGTTTGTATTCACACTGAATTTAGTTCTCTCTGGTTCATGAGCAGACCTGGAAATCCTGGAAGAAGCCCTTCATTGTAGAAGCTGCACTTTTTATTCTTTCAAAAGAAGGATTTCATCTCAATGTCCTCTTGAATTTCTTGTGAGAATTTCAGCTAGCTTAAAAGTCAGTGAATATGTGGCATTTGGTCTACATCAGGCAAATAGTGAAATCACATTTAGGAGCTAAGTTACACTGTATCCTAGCTGGTAATTTACAGAGAGCTTGACCACTACAGTGAGCAAATGTACAAGCGTTACTACATCTTTAATAGGAATTAAAATCCACTATTATAATTTTATAAGTGACTTTGGAGACTGGAACAGAGAGGTGCTTTTTAAGAAAAAAAAATATCTGGAGAAGGAATACAAACATCCACATTAAAAAATCCCGAGGCAGAATTATGTATTGGCATTTCTTAACAGTAACATGTTGCTGCTTTAAGACTCATTAGAACAAAATCTTCTTGATGTTAAATTTCTCTTACAGAAGTGCCAGAAGTACTTTATTCTTAGACACCCTATGACTATTTAATCACAATTTCTATGAGAAAAGACTATTGTATATCATGATTCTAGCAATTAGGAAGTTTAAATGTATCTTTATCTTAAACAGACGCTTTGCACACTTTCCAGCCTGTAGTCATCTTGAGAGAAATGTCATAATTAATTGCTCTGTTGACTGTTTTGAGGGGGAAAAAAGGAGAATCTCAGTGTTGATGAAACTGTAAATAGTCAAACTTTTCTCAGGAAAAAGAGACAACTAAGGCATTTCTTGTGTAAACTGCTAAATATATCTCAATAGGCTAGTCTAACAAAGTCCTTGAATAGCTAAGCATCTTGACAAAATGATAAATAGTCCCTTTTATCAAGGGGAAAATGTTGTAAATAAGTTTTTCTAATGCTTTTATTTTATGAGATTAAATTAATTTTTCATTGCTTTATTTTACATTACCTTTAACTAGGACACTGAGTATTCCTTGTAGTTTATATAATGTGCTTTTCTTTTGAAAGAAACTGCCTTCCCATAGTAAAATGTGATCCCTTTGACCATTTTTCTCCTACCTTGCCATTGATAACCAGAGTAATTCAGCTAAAACCAATGGACTTGCTCAAGATTTACAGTAATGTAAATGGGAATGGATTTGGTGCTCTCAGTCAGCCACATGTTCCCCCTTTCCTCTGAAATGCCAGCCATGCAATTGTCAAGCAGTTATTAGTTCACTAAGTGTTTCAGGAAAAAAAAAAAGGAAAGAATATCCTTCTAATTTACTGCTTTCACATGATACATTTGTCACTGCAGGCCACCAAGACAGTGAGCTGAAGAATTTCACTGTGCCTGTGTGAACTAAGTAATTATTATCTTCAGGCTTGACTTGCTGTCTCATAATTTTGGTTGTGCCTGGTGTCATTTTCTCATAAGACTATCTACACATAAACAGAGGGATGTGTGATGGAGGACCATGAGATTTGAATATGAATTATCTCTTTGTTGTGTATTGTATCTTATGCATAAATTCATGGCTTTACTGTTTTCAAGTTATCAGAAGATAAAAACATTTCATGGCTGAAAATTGTCCTCGTTATTCCATTCCCTAAATTATTTTCCTCCATTGTCACTTCTAATTCACTAGTTCACAAATTTGTTGTTAATTTATTTCTAAATAGGCTTTTTATTGAATATGCTATGTCAGGATTTAATAGAGGATGCCCCTTGCCTGGTATTAAGTTCCTGTGTATGTGGATAATGGTGGCCAACCTACTATAAGCTAAAAGAGTGCTTTTTCCAAAGCACACATGACATTTTAACTCTGGGACTCTACTGACGCTTTTGGGGGCTTTTTGAACCCATACCTCTGTAAGAGTCCTTATTTGGTTTTCCTGTATCCTGACTTACCTGAAAATCAAAGCTGCTAGAAATGGGGTCAATTTGTAGGATTCAGTGTGCCAAACCAGACAAGGGGTGTGTGCTCACCGCAGAGGTTTTGTCTATTTACTGCAATGTGGCTAGATACACAAACTCATAGAGCTGTCATGCTCAATAGATATTTGGCCTGACCTCTTGGCTAAGATCAAGTGAAATCACTTTAATATCTGATACATTATCTCCCATGTGACTGTGCCCTATTCTTGTAAGGAAATGGACTCAGCAATCTGACAGGTCATTTCCTTTGCCAGCTACCTCTAGGTATACTAAAAGCAGATATAGAGGGAAGTTTGTGGAAGCTGGAAGTGGACACTAGGTGTTCTCTGCCATACTGAGAAATAGTTTCCTGCTGGCTTAGTAAAGGTTATGGGAAGAAAACCACTTTTTGAATCTCTCAAGCAGAGCAGCATGTTGACAGAATTGGCGGTGGGTTCACGGCTGAAGAATGTATGCCTTCAATTTTAGCCTGTAATCAAGATCTTTGTAAAAAGATGTAGAAATGACAGGTAGAGACTGTAGATTGGATTTTTTGGGAGGTGACTATCCCTGCCTATGTCCCTCTTGCAACAGCAGTTCTACTCCATCAAGCTTCATCAAGATTTAGTGCAGACAATGGGGGAGACAGACAAGACTCTTACTGCTTCCCTTCATCTGAGTCAGTGGCACTTGACATAAATAGTAGATGTAAAGACAAATTTTTCCATTTAAATCCACAAAAGCTTAAAAGGAAGGAACCAGCCATTTTAGCCATCTGGATGGTTAAAAAGAAGAGGTATTGAGCAAGTATACATGTACATAAGCCACTAGAGTTCTTGTGCACATTGCATGGAGCAATTTAGAAGCAGACAAAGCTAACAAAAAGGATAAACTGAAGAGGAAAATAGGAGGTCAGGTATATTCCTTTGCTTAGCATCTCACTCAGGGTTTTGTGCTAGTTTTTTGCCATTAGGACTCAAAGGATGTAATTCAACCATCTAATAAGCTGGCTGCAGTTCATGCCAGCATCCTTCCCTGATCACTTTACTGCTGTAAAGGAATTTTCTTCTCTCTCACACGAATAATTTTGTTACAGATCAATTATTCCCTTCCAAGATACCGTTAAGGTGCGATTCAAGCCAGAAACTCTTTACTATACTCCATCTTTGTTTTACTCCATATACCTATGCAGGTCGGCAACATTCAAAGAATCACAGAATCAATAGATTTAGTTGGTTGGTAGGGAGCTTAAAGATTGTCTGGTTCCAAACAGGAGGTGTATTATGGTACCTATTGGCAATGTGCCTGAGGTGATGCCCTAAATATCTGTTGTAGCTGGATCACTCTTCAGCAGGGCGCTCACTGTTGAAGGCTCCTGCTGGGGTGACATCAACCTGCAGAAGCTGGGAAGGATCACTGACTATCAGGCCCCACTCAACTCTGAGCAATTAACATCTTTAGCCTGGTGCCAAACAAGCGAAAAAATGACAATGTCTGCCCAAATGGTATTTATGGTTTAGATAGGGACATAGTGTAAAATTATGCTCTTGGAAGGCCAATCGTTGCATAATTCTTATGTCATCATTTTGTAAATTATTCCAAATGAAATCTCCAGCAGCCAACTGGCTAGCTGGATGTCTGCGTGTTATTTACTCTTAAAACAACAGCAATATAAGTTAATGCAGTCAGAAATATTTTTTGTTCCAAAAAGCACTGTGGACTTTTTTATAAACTTCAACCATTGTTGATATGCTTTTCCTTGGCATCTGTGTAGTAGCTGGAGACCACGATCCTGTGACTTTTTCCACTGGCACTCTTTCATAAACAAGACTTATACCAGCTAATGTTTTTCTTTAATAATTTGTGGTCAGGCACAGTGCCTGTCACATCTGTGATCCAGCTAAGCATGGAAGCAATTAAATGTGATTGTATCCATTTCCAGAATGGGTGTGTGGCTATACCTGGAGCTCCAGCAGTTGCAGTGCAAGGTTCAGGGTTCTTTTGTTGTTAATCACTGCGCAAAGAGTCTGATACGTATTTCCTTCTTGAGAAGAAAAAACCTCAGACCTGGAGGTACTGATGGTGGTATGTGCATCAGGAACAGAGAATTATGGCTTCTGGATTATCTTTTTTATATTTCTTGCTTTAGACTTGTCAGCTTGCTGTTTTATTTAACAAAGCCAAATTCCAAGTGAAGATAAGCTCCATTCCTTAGCACAACCTGTTTACTACACAGTTGAGGCTTTTTGCTTTTCTATCTTTCTAGCTAGTGAAAGGAAGACATTTGCACACAATTATAGTACAGTAGATGCAGAGAGACATACTATATTACAAGGGGTCCCTCAGCTCAATGACTTCCTCATGTTCTCAATGGGTTTTGCTCAAGGAGAAGGAGACGCTCTTTATCAAGTTCACAGGAAACAAACCTTACAAACTGGCAAGGACTGCAGCAGCTCCTTCTATAGGGTATAACATGTGAGAAGCCTTGCATTTAGTTTCATACAACAATAGAATTTCTGGGTTTGAAAGAGACCCTAAGGATCATTTGGTTCCCAACCCTTTCCCGTGATCCCTAGTGGGTAGGGATGCTGTCCACAAGATCAGGTTGTTCAGGGCTCCATCCAGCCTGGCTGCCTCTTTTTAAATTATTGTCTGAAACTGGTTTCACTTTTAGAAGACATTGACATTTTCTTAGAAAAAAACACAGGGTCATTTTATTTCCATCAAGCTAAAAAAGGAAAGAAAAATATCTGTATTTCTCTAATGATGTTGGAAAACAAGATGTTGGAAAAAAAAGACACCAGTAAAAATGTATTCTGTGACATTCCAATTTCCATATCATATTCAGTCTTTGAAAAGGTACTCTCTTTTTCTAAAGCACTTAGTGAAAATTTTCCTGGCAAAATAATGTCAGTTAGATCACAAATAACATTGACACTTGAAGACTAAAAACTAGTGGTGAAAACTTGAACTCTCTGAAGGCCCCACAGTGTTTACTATTAATTCCAATATAATTTCTTCACCCAAAGTAAGGGGGATTTTTCTCACCAAAAAGATTTTAACTCCTGAAATTAACTAGAAACAGCATAATCATTTCTGAAAAGTTATTTTCTTTCTTATGCTATGAGTACCTTTTCTGTAGCAATTTCTCTTTGGGAGAAGAAATATTTTACTGAGTGCTGTGTATTTAAAGGCATGCATGCTGATGGCAGGTGCTGATTTTCCCAATTTTGTCAAATTAATATTTTATTTTTTTTCCTGCATTACACAATCTTATTAGATACAGTGTAATCATGAAAAAAAAAAAAACAAAACAGCTGCCACCACCTGATTTCTTATGGAAGAAGTCAGAAATGTGGTAGCATGCAATAAAATATCCTAATGACAACACTGTAGTATTTTCTACAGGGAGGGTAAACCAGGAAAATGTGTGCGTTTTGCTGAGAAGCTGTGTTCTGTGTTTTGTCTTCTGTGCTTACACAAAAATAAAAAAAAATAAAGTTCACAAAAATTTGTTAGTGCTGCCTAGCCATTTTGTACTCACTAAGAGCCCTTTTATTGATCAAACTCCAACAGCTAAACAACTAGTTTATTGACTCTAAAAAGTCTTTGTTCAGTTTAATTCATGCTGAATGTCCTAGATGAGCCTCTATTTACTAGCTGTAAAAATAAACAGAGAATACAAGGAAAATAATAATAATAATAATTAAAAAAACCCCACAGGCCAGAGCCAATGATAATACAGAAATAATAATAGAGCATGTGAACAAAGGATTCTTACATTACAACTCGCATTGTGGTCTTTTATTTTAGTAAACACATTTTAAAGAGAGAATAACCCATCCGTACCATAATATTTTCTGCTTACCTTTTCCAATGTTAGGAAAAGTGGAAGGCTTCTCCCCAACAGCAGCAAATGCACTCAATGCAAAGGTTAGGCTTTGCAAGATAGTGGCCTAAGCTGCTATTGCTGCTTTCAATCACATTGCAGGAAACTAACAAAAAGTCACAATGCTGGGAAAGATGCATGTTGATTTGGTTTTTTCAGGCATTTTTTTCCAGAGAAATCTGGATCAGGCCCTGGCTGACGATGTGGAGGGTTGCTGTTTTAAGATGGATTACTATTCATTACGTACGAGTTGGCTGCCAAAAATATGACCAAACAAAATGCTTGGTTATGGCCAGAAATTCTTTGGAAAATTTATAAAAATCCAAAAAGTCAGAATGTACAATTGTGTAATTGAGTAACTTTTATGTTTCTTCTGAAATTATAACCAGCATACAGGCTATGTCAGGATGTGGCTCCTATTCACAACACCCACCGTCTGATAACATCACAACTATTTTCAGCTGTCTGAGCTAATTGGAAACATCAAATCTGCTTTGCTAGAATTTAGTCATGCTTCATTTGAAAGTTAAAAGCAGCTCCTGGGAGGAGGAATATTCTTTATTCAAACCCCCTTTTCTAAGCAGTGTGGTTAGAGCTGGAATATTTACATACTTGCTTCTAAGCTTTGCTTTAGACCTCGCCATCTTTTTATTTTAAGGGGGAGAAACATCATGCAGTACTAATAAGAATTAGATTGTTTGTTATCCAAATACTGTGTTGACATTGGGGAAACAACAAAAAAATACATTATCATTATGTCAAATGTTTTCATCTGCAGAATATATGGAGATGAGATCAGTGTCTTCATGTTTCTTTCTAGAAATAGAATCTGTTGGCATGATATTGGGGATTTTAATAGTAGCTTCCCGAGAAAACCTATATTCAACCCAGCAAACCTGCACATTCATGGAATATACATGTTTTCCTTGAAGGCTATTCCGGTAACAATGATTATGTGCTACCATAGAGTCCTAGGTTTGGATTCTATGGAGCTGGTATTGAGTTAGTACTGACAAATTCTTTGCCAATGTGACCTGAGAATCTCAACTGAGGTGGGACACAGATTTTTGGTGTCTTGGGCATATCTACATGGTGCCACTCTTGCTGGTAAAAAGATGTTTTATAATCTGTAGAAAAATATAAACATCTATTTATCTATTTATCTTTATTTTCATTTTCTGATTCCTTAAACCTTTCTTTGCAGAAGGTTCTTTACAAATAATCCACTGCAATGGGACTGGGAAGAAAGAGAACAGCAAAAGCTGGGTAATATTATCAGAAATAAATACAGAACTTTTAAGGATATTTTTATTAACAGCAGAAGAGCAATTTTCAACTTCCTTTTCAACAATGTTCTTTTGACAAAGGACTCAAAATTCCTGACGTATTCCAGGTGTAATAATGCAGAACTTTTCTCCCTTTTTCCAGCATGCAATCAAGCACTCACATGGCTGATAGTCTGCAGTCAGTAGTGAAGGCAATCAATGTGCTTTATTCTCTCTCCTGGTTAGATACCCTTGGGTGTCAGTAATCTCAGTGGGTTTAGGTATCAATTTCTTTTCCTGGTGATTAGGAACATCAAGAGGTAAAGGCACAAGAATAAAAATATAAGGCACAGGCATCACTGCCTTGGGACACAGGCAAACCTGACATCCATGGTGGCTTTAGGAGAAGAATTTTCTTGTAGTCAGGTTAGTTTTTTAATTCTTCAATGGAGCTAATACATGCATGGAGCCTTTTTTGGTGACATGCCAGACTCAGACATGAGAGAAGCAATGTTCGCTATTCACATAAAAGGATTCTGCTATGGTAAGACTGTCTTCCATAAAAGGAGGAGCTGGAAAGGCACACCTCCCCATCAGAGACTGCTGAAGATATAATTTCATCTAATCTCATCAAAACGAGTCATCTAGTAGCTCATAGGGTATTTGGTCCTGAACTGGTAAAAATATCAAAAGAAAAAATATGCTGGGCATTACACTGTGATTAGGCAAGAGTTTTATGTCCTTAAAAAAGACTTGAAGGAAGTGTAGGTGAAGCTTCAGTAAACAAAATTCATAAAAGGTCTTAAAAGTGTCCAGGGCAAGTGTATGAGGAAAGCCTTTTTAAAATGTCACAGTCAGTAGAAAACGTGAATTTCATTTCCTAAAATGCTCTTTTAAAAGTCTTCAGCACTGGCTAAACCCCACATTGTTACAGCAACAGTGTTGCAGTCGATGCACCTTTGAACTTTATTTTCCTCAGGCTTTTATGCTGTGTAGTTTCTAACAGCTATTGATTGCTTTCTTCCACCTCTTTTGACAATGACACCATAAAGTGGCATGGAGCATAAACATTTCTAGAGGAGCAATGTAATTGTTTGAGGCAATAATATAGCGTACAGCTTTTGTTTAACCTTGTAAAACTCTTTAAAGAGTCACAAATTATTTGGTAAGTCCTGAAAAGTATGATGTATGTTCACCTTAATCCTTTTAACTCCAACTCCTAGTCCTGTACTTCAGCAACACACATATTACATTATGCATCAGGGTGGATAATGACTCACTTAAGTGGTTTCAGCAAGAAATACACTTTTGTGGATCTCATTAAGGGGCTCTCAGTTTCTTCCACAAGATCTTTACCTCCTGCTGAAAGCAGGACTAAAAATCACTGGCTTCCAACCAATGCTTGCAAAAACAATCAAAACAACCAGAGAGTTCCAGCGTAAACTTCTTCAGTAGTGCCTACACTCTCCTAAAAATTATTTTGGTTCTCAGACAACTTCAGGAGAATTAACTCTTAAATTTGAGATTGATACCATTGTAAAGTTACTTTTCTCCATATAAGAAATTGCACACCTAAAATGAAGGGAAGAAATATTTTAAAAATTCTATTTAAAAGTCTATATTTCAATTGCTTACCTTATTTCTTAGTTTGTTTGCATACTTTTAATGAACTGCTAAAATTCTCTCTGTTGTTCTGGGTTACTGAACTGAGGACTTTTACTCCTAAAAACCTTCCCCTCTTCCAAATCTTGTCTGAGATACAGTAATAGAGTCACAGTAAAACCATCTGAACTTTCTTACATCAAATTAATTAAAATATTGTCACTGCACAGATGAAAATCCAATATCCATTTAAGGCAGAGAGAAAAAGGGCTCCTGGCTCTGCTGCCTTGTGATGGAGGGCTGTCACACAGGAGGTCTGAGGTCTGGATACTGCTATCTTAGCAGGGAGCCTTTCTGTGGTTCAGAAACTGTCCAAGAAAATGTAACTTAACCACTAAATTTTTATAACTTACTTTTAATTTGTGATGCTGTCAGAGATAGTGAACTTTTTAATCCAGATGTAGAGATTATTTTTGAAAAGCAGCAATAAAAAAAAAACCCTCTCTGATAGAGTTGGCTGTAATTATATCCTTAATATGTTTCAAGCCCCTGGTGAGGAACTGGTGTTTTGTCACACATGGAAACAGGCATGTTCAATAATATAGACAGATATATGGAGCTATTTGTATTTTTGGTATTATGGGGCTATGGTAGCTCACTTCCCAGCAGGGAGAAGCATCCTTCATATTACAATTAAAACCATTCTTGTTTCTTCTGAGAAGTCAGCTTATCAAATTCTCTGTCCTCAAGGAAATGTAATACTTTCTCTCTTGTCAGGCTGTGTGGTGACATCTCAGTTTTAAATATTTTTTTCATCCAAATTGTGCACAATAGTTCCTTCCTGATAAGCTACTGAATTTTTCTACACCTACTACTCTACAGGAGCTGCAGTGAAGCACCTGTGGGGTTTTAATGCTGAGGGGGAAGGATTTGGATCCAAAATGTGATATGAAGGGAACTGCAAGCATCCTGACATCCCAGTCTTGTAGCACTGTCACTTTGTCTTTTCTGATTCTTACAGTCTCAGCATACTTGAAATAAACTAGCATGTTTATAACACTGTGAATAAAGCAAGCATTAGTGGTCCACTTATAATACTTCTCTGTGCATATCAGAGCATGAAATTTTATTAAAACATTTGAATATACTGAAAAGCAATTTTGTAATGGCAAATAAGTATATTAATGTTTCTCTCTTTCAGCCCAAGGTCTCATATTTTGAAAGCTTTATGTAAATCCTGTATTTTTCTAAAAATCACTTTGGCTTCAACAAAACTGCTTATTTTTCTGGTGCTTCTTTTTCAGTGGAATCACTCTGAAAATATCTAGAATGAAGCAGGAGAATCTTCACTTTTATGTTATTACCATCATCTGTAAAGAAGAAATCATACTCAACTCCTTCAATATTTCCTTGCTCAGAATTTACTAATAGAAGGAAAGAGAATACCAGCAGAGACAATATATCAACAAAGAGATTGTGTAAGCAAAGTTATATAACTTTACCCAAATTTAGTATGATTCCTATCTTGTTAAGAAAGTGTGCTTGCAAATGCTCTGACTTGTATGTAGACTTTGGAGGGCTATGCAGCAAAATATAGGTGCAACTTAAGTGTTCATGTGCTAATAATCTCTTTGCCATCAGTAGCAATAACAAAAAGTTTGGGTCAATAGTTTGTGTTGATATGAACTCATGCTCTTCAGAGAATTGGAATATCTTGCCTCACGTCCTTACGGCTTGAACTCACAGGCAATGACATCTACACCAAGCCCATTAGCTTTAACAAATAATACTCTTTGATATTTGTCACTCACTGGATTTTATGCAGATGAAGATAGTCTGATACTTGTGAGAAGAATAATCAGACAGTTTCCTTACCAAGATCAAATACTCTGACTGGCACGGATGTGGTCTTGTACAACATGTTTCATTGAAGATGTTTATAGCACTGCTTGGAGTGAATTAAGTTATTGGTTCTTTTAATGTAGTATCTGCCTCTTTTGCATGCAGTAGAAATTTTTCTAGGTCAAAGAACTTAGTCTTGAACAAGGGAGAAGTTTGTCAAAAATTTTTTATTCCATGGTCTGCATTGAATTCTTCTGTCAGCAAAGATTTTACACAATTGTCTACTAAAGGTCCTGGATAATGATTCCCTAATATTTGGTATCTTCTGTACTTCAAAAGTAATTTCTTCCACTAGAGTATGAATGACCAAGTGCAAGCAAATTCCTGCTATTCCTGCCAAGTGTTAGTCCCCTGAGCACAGAAGCTTCATGAGCCTTCAGAGAGTACGATATGATATTTGTATTGCTATATGGTGCTTCACATTCTGTAGGCCTGACCAGCTGCTTTCAAGGATGTGGGAATAACTAAGGAAAAAAAAGCAACCTCAGATTTTGAGCCTTGCTTAGATGACCTATCTGTGTGACTTTGAGTATTTAAATCAGGTAATTTTATCTGCCAGGTTAGCTTCCTAGCCACTTTTCAATATCTTCATTCAGCAGCTTAGAGTTTTTCTTCATTCAATGTGTTTTTCAAGTCAACTTTCTTTTCATTCTTTTCTACTTGAAATGGTAGAAGACTATGGAGAGGTATTTGGATGTTATCAGCATTCCAGGAACAGAACGACAATTTATTTGACTATAAAGTATTTGATAAGATGAATATTTTTATTAAAAATTTAAATTTTTATTTTTAAGAGCATGTTTATTTTCAATGATTCAGTGCATGCTTCATTAAATTATTTTTCATGCTTATTAAATTATCATAAACTTATGGATTGTCTGAAAAGTACTGATAACAGTGAATTCATCCCTTACATGTGTGAATAGATGCAAAAAAATTAGAGAGGATTATTTGAGAATTTTTTGCATAAACACCTGTTCAAATTCCTATTTGTGCATTCTGAGGTGTACACAAGCCGCCTTGAATACCTGTTCTAAAAATTAAATAGTAGTTTCGATAAAAATCATTTAAATGTATAAAAGGAAGTCAAAGTACTTTGAAAGAAAACACGCAGTTTTTTTTTTCTAGAAATATCAATATCTTGAAATATATTATCTCAAAGCTACTATTAATACACATGCACTTTTGTAAATCGGTATTTTCAAATGGGAGATGAATCAACTTACAAGAAATGTTTGTCAGTGTCCACATTCAAGAAACTGTGGGTTTGCTTTTAATGATAGTATAGTAAAGAAAACTAGTCCAGGTGTTCTTACAGGGAAGCCCATGAAGGTTTGACTAACATTACTGATATCAGCACAGTTGCACTTATTTTGCTTTGGTGTAATTGAGAGCAATATTCTTCATAATGTATTTAATTGCTACTGATTTTCTTTCATTTCCTTGAAAAAATATAGCAAAAGAGATAAAAGTGTAAGTCCCCTATACAAGATCCTTATGGATTTGAAATATATTCATCTTATTAATTATTTAATTTTTTAAAACTTAAAAATTCCTCTGATCATTTTGTATGATTCCTAAAATATTTACATCTGCTTTTTTGGCTGTGGAAGTGTGGAAGTTCAGAAAGTCTAGGCAATAAAATCTGCAAATGCTATTTACACCTACTAATTCTAGATAACCTAGAACAACACAGACAGCAGTCTGGGATCATGTCTGAATTCAGAGATTTTATCTGACAAAAATATGGAAGGGGTTTTTTTTGCTTTTGATTTGTATGTCTGTATCCCTTTTGTTTAGTTTGGTTTACAATATTTCTACGTCTTCAGCCTTTAATTAAAATGTGTTAGAATAACGGCCACTCTTGACTGCATAAAAATAAACCTATAGCTTTAAAATCTGAACCTCATTTATATGTATTATTACCTCACATTCCTCCTACTAAAAGCAGTTTTCTTTTCCAAATGGTCTATTACTGAATATTTTCCAGATTACAGTTTTTAGAAACTGAAGACTTTTATATCTTCAACTAGTAAATATTTATGGATAATCTAGACATAAATTTTAGGACTATAATATTAATTCAATATTAAAAAGATTCAAAAATTACTATCCTGAAATCCTGAATTCTGACTGAAATTTTTCAAATGTCTATGGTAACTTTCATGTACTACATGAACTGTTTGCTGTGCATTATGTAAAGATTCATTTGAAAAAATCCCATAGACACTTATAGTTTTGATAAATTTGTGCAGATTTTCATAGCAAAACTTTTAGGGAATCCCACAATCTTTAGTCATGTGATTAAACATTGTTGAGGTTACCATCAATGTTTTTCCTCTATTTGAACCATGTTTAACTTAATATGATTTTTAAACATTTGTTAAAAAGCTTTTAGCACCATAAATTTCCTGTACTGGAGATAAAGCTTTCATCATTTGAATGTCTATAAATACATACTTAATCTTTACTCATACTGAAGTCATGAAACCAATTTAAACAATGATACTTAATTAGGGCTTACATGCATACTATTCAACCAATTCCTGTTTCAATTGTGTTTCATTTTGAATATTTATTTAGTTGGTGTTGGAATCCTGTATGCTGAGAATTTTAAACTTTCTCTGCTGAAAGGCACAGACTTCCAAGAGTGCCCTGCATTTGACCTGAGGCTGACTTCCAAAATTGCTTGATAGCACTGGGATTATGGGTATGTAGTTGGCTAGAAGTGTGTAATATCACAGGGTGGAAAACTTAAGAGTTTGGGGTTTTAGAATATAGAAATAAATATGAAGCAAGATGGAGGTTTTAGGGAGGAGGCAGAGTGTTCTTTACCTTCTTCTTCCTTCTTCCTCATGGGTTTGGGTGATGTTTTGTAATTAGACAGAAAAATCTGCATTGCAGGCTTCGAGGGATCAGCTATTGGGTAAAAGGGGAAAATAATCTAGGTGTCATTTCTTAACTGGATGGTTTAGTCTTAAAAGACCTTGTAACAAGAGATAACCGTTTTGTGCCTTCTAATGAAAGGCTGTAGGACTCAGGATTGTGAGGCTGTTTCACAGATAAGAAATAATAAACACCTGAGTCCAAATATGAACTACCGTCTCAAGTGCCTTCAATCCCGACCTCAAGAAACTGATAAATTGGTATCAGAAAAACTCTAATTTTCCTCAATACCTTATGTAATAATAAATTCAAGAATTGTTCAGGAACCCTTAAGTAACATTGGATGTGAAAGATCATTTAATGGCTGGATTTTTGTCCTAATTTCCTGGATAATTTAATCTGAGGAATTCTATAATGCTTATAAAGAAAATTCTTTCACAGCCTTAACTCCATCTAGGCATTTCATAGAATCAGTCTTACAACTTGAATGCAGTGGATTTTTATTTATTATTTCTGATTTCTAGAGCCACCCCTTAATACCAACCTTAATTTCCAGTTTGAAGTTAAATTTAAAATAAAGTGCTCTATGGGAAGTATGACATCAGAAGTAATTTTTCAGGAGTTTAGGAAACAACTGGATATTATCTTTGAATATACATATAACAATGTACTAAATTAGAATGAATAATTTTATTAAGGCTAATTGAATTATATTGTTTTTTAACTGTTGATTCAAGATAATATGGAAGTAAAACATGAGAAATACTCTATGACAATAATTTCTAGATGATATGACATATGATGATGTGTCTAGATGATATGACATAAATATGACAATATTTTCTAGATCCTTGTATAATGCAACATCACTTGTGGTGTAGTATAAAGACAGAGTGGATGAAGAAGACGGCCATCAAAATAAGACAATAGTTACCACACCAGCAGCTCTTCTACTTGGATAGGAGAAATTAGGAGGAAGCATTTTGAATGATACAGAATCCACAAAATGTGAAATACCACCTGCTGAAGTACATTCCGTGTTCAAATCAAGATGGGAATCACATGGAATAGTTAAAGGCCTTGGTGAATGACAACTGATTGGCCAAGCTGAAAACAATGCCTTCTGAACCATAATCACAGCTAAGGAAATTTCAAAAAAATGTCAGAGAGATAAGTAAGTGTTCTGCTCTAGGGCCAGATGGGATTACTTGGAGGGACCTTAGTAAAATGGACCCCAAATATTTCCAGACCATGGAAATTTTCCATCTGTGGCTGGCAATCAGGAATGATACTGGACATGGTGAAGGGGTCCTGGACTGTTTTAACACCAAAATCAGCCAAACCAGAATGCCTAAGGGACATCAACAACTAATGACCTATCATCAGCAGCTCAGTCATGTAAGGACTATTTTCCAGAGTAATAACAAGGCCGAAAAAGCAGCCTAGCCCCTGGCTCCCAGGGTATTCTTCTGTTAGATAATCTTAGTTAATAATAACATATAATGAAACTAGAAATGGATGCTGTGAATGTAAGGCCACCACAAATGCAGCTGAAGCCATGGATGGATAATAGGTACAGATGACAAAGGAGTTGCATTATGATGTGTAACGTATCAACAATTCAGAATAAAATTCCACCATGTTTAATCAAGGCAGATGGGTTATCTATGCATAAACTGGAAAAGGAACACATATATTATATATCTTTGATAACCAGACACTCAATTCTTTGATTACTTTCCTGTATATTTGATAAATAGCACATCACACCCTACCAACTTAAAAATGTCTTTCTTGTTTGGATAGAAGACCATGCACTTGCATGTGGATGAGAAGACAGAAATGTGCAGTGGCCTCAGGGCTCATTCTGCCCTGCAGAGGACCTAAACAGGAGTCAGGGAAGTGGCTGAGGGAGGTGAAGTCTGTTTTTCTCTTTCCAGTCGCTGACCTCATTCAAGATTAATGAAAAAGTTGATCATTGCCAGGATCTTTTCTCCTTTGCTTGAAAAAATATGTTTCTAAGTACACCTGTCTTTGCACTGGCAAAATGAAGTGGGAAATATAAAAACTGATAGAATTTCCATCCAGACTAGATTTTTAATGTGTGAGCAGATAGAGAAAACAATTATCAAGTATCACAGGTTGTGATGACCAAACCTTTTGAGGGTCATATATTATTATAAACCTATGGACAAACTAGAAACTTAGGGACAAGCTTTCCATGTTCTGTTTGTTCTTTTAAATGCAGAGTGGTGACTTCCAGGAGAACATAGTTTTGAGTAAATATGTTTCATTCCCTCTCTGCATTTTGTGAGGTCATGTAAGACTCCAAGAAGTCGACTTAAAGCCTTGAAAATCAGAAGTCAGTCACTGTTCTTGAATGTTACTGTTTGCAAACTTGGTCTCTCTTCCCTGTACACATCCATTCTGCAATTACTCTTTCTTATATCAGTTCTGGTCTGATTATGGTGTTTACCTGTCCCAGACACTGCTTCCTTGAATGAATGTAGATTCATCCATAGAATATCACTGAATAACATTTTAAAAGCTCTGGGAGCAGGAAGGCAAAACCTTTGTCCTCTCACTTTTCAGGAGAGTGCCCTGATCTCTGTGGGGCTGAGTCCAGCATCACATTGCATTATCTCTAGTGGAATTCATGTTTCTTATGTTTCCATCAACACTTTTTCTGACCTTCTAAGAGAGGATATCCCTTGGTGAAGGAGGTGATCTCATGAAGAGAGTGTAGTGCAGGTTCACACCTAAATAGGACCTAAGATCTATCCAGGACTCTCTGTGTCTCATTCAATAGAATTAGCACAAAATTGCACATTGCAGAAGTGTGTCAATTGTCTATTTCTGGATTGAAAAAATGTTTCAGATGAAGGCTATACACCCATCCAAATGCTTCTGTCCAGGCAATCCAGAGGTCTTCCTAAAAGTCCACTGATTTCATATATGATAGGGCTAGGCAGTCCTAAAAATCCATGATAGATTTTTGTCTGGAATTTTAAGTGAATTTTTGGTTCCCAAGGTGTAATTTGCCCATAATGACTTGAACAGCTGTATCAGTCAGCTGTTGCTGGTATATTATATTTCTGCTGTACAGAAGGAATAGTGACAGCAACACCATCCCACTCTCCTTCAGCAGTTCAGTGCCTATCAGTTTCTCTGTGAACTTTCAAGTGTTAAGAATATTAATGATTTTATTTTTTAAAGCAGAGACACAAAGTGTTGATTTGGAACTTTTATTTACTGCAAACTACTGCCTTAATTACGTTCAGACTGAGCTCCATGCAACTTGCTTAGCAATCTACAACATATGTTATGCAAATGACAACAGAAACTACTGTTTTCCATATAACTTGCCTAAAACTCATTAATAAGATAGAATTTCTCATTCCTAACCTGGTCTGACTTTAATCTTTCTCTAAAACCTGTAGGAAATAACTTAATTATGACAACAGCTTACAGTACCAGCACAAAAACCATGGGGAGATTAAAAAATGTCTTGCTTTCAAGGCTTTTAAATAGAAATATTGGAGAATTTTCATACAGAGGTCTATATTCTTCATTGTCCTATTATTTTATGCATTGCTAAGATAGTGCATAAAAATATTACAGAAGTGCAATACAGAAAGAAATAATAGATTAAACTTAATTGAAAGTGCTTTTTAAAATACTGAATGCATCAACAGAGATGCCTCTTGATGTTCTCAATGCCTCAGAAGCTTGTAGGAAAGAATCTGGCAGTAAAAAAAAATCTGCAGAGAAGACCTCAAATTGTTAAATTGCTATTCACAGTACTTGAGTGTATAACTTGCACTACTAAATCTACTCAAAAAAGGGCATTTAAATTTAAAATAGTTGAATGAATAACTTGGCGAAATTTTTTTCAAGATCAGCCAAATTTAATGGTTAAATTATTTTAGTAGAAATTGTATACCCACCTGAGGGACAGCGGAGCTGAGTACTGTATTATACTTTGTCAAACTGAACAGAAAAATGTGAAATAAGAACAGGATTTCATAGGAATGCCTGGTGTAAAATATGTTGGTTGTTACTGTTCAATACTTACTGTGTTCCTTACTGCATAAGAATTTCTAACAGAAGACTATTATGCATTTGTACAATGTGTTTGAGAGACAAAAATTATGACTATTCCCTTTGCAGATTAATTGTTGTTGCTTTGTTTTATCCTTGCCAGTATCTCTCATTTCCCACACAAAACGATTAACAATGGAAGAGAAGGCAAAAATAGGGTCTAAATGTTAACTTGCATCCCTCAAAATAAGAAGTTAGAATTTTTTAATGTCCACAAATATCACCTTTATTTGTATATACATTTGTGATATTATAGACATATTGCAATTTTATATTAATGGATACATAAAGTCTTGAAAGCATATATTTACATATAAATCAGAGTTTAATCAATCCATCATTAAATGCTAACACCAGTCACTAGTAGAAGCACTAAAATCCCTCTAACATTTCCATAATTTTCCTTTCAGATGATTTGTTTATCTGCTGCTTCTCTTTCCCTTCCTTCCTTCCTTCCTTCCTTCCTTCCTTCCTTCCTTCCTTCCTTCCTTCCTTCCTTCCTTCCTTCCTTTTTTTATTATATGTGTAGAAATTCACCTTATAAAGTACAGTTACTTACATTTCATGCAGCCCAACTTTTGATGAAATTATGAGGTTTTTTAATCAACTGAGGGAATATGCTAGCAGTCATAAAATATATATTTTTGTGTTTAGATATACTTTGAAAAAATAACTATAGAGATACTTTTATCTACACATATCAAAATTCCATATCTGAACACAAAATTAATAGTGGAGAATGAGAAATTATTGGAAGAAAAAGTTTCAAATAGCAGCATATGGCTGTCTGTCTTACTCATTTTCTTGAATCACCACACTGATTGTATATTAAAGATCCCCTTAGCACTGTCACTTTATTCTCTGCTTTCATATTTTCTGTTTCTTAATGTTCACACCCTCCTCATTTGACAGTGTATTCTAATTTATTATGCCAGGAAGCCACACAATAAATGGACGGAACTTTGTCAAATTATGAGATTTCTCTGAATGCAAAGGGAAAAATCCAGATAAGAAAATAAAAACTGTCAAGAGAAGAAGTGGTTTCATTCCATGCAGACAAAATCCTAAAGGGTTTTGGACATTCAAACCCAATAAAGGAAATGTATTAGAAGCAAAGCATGAAATATTTTAATGACAATTAATTTAGGGTTTATACAAATATATTAGCAGAAAACATTAGAATAGTAGTAATCTTTTGTAAAAGAGTGAAAAATTCAGGTCTCTGACTTTCCATCAGAATACAAAACCACATATGACAAAAATGCTTTTGCAAAGCCCTGTTCCAGGGAGATATATGGTTTTCATATGCAAAGTCAGGAGCTGGAAAAAACAAGCAAAGTCTGGGCCATGGGATGTATTACATCCCAGTCGAGAAAAACACCCCTAACAGCAGCATTCAACTTTATGCTTCTCTGTAAAGCATTTTTTTTAAGCAGGAAAATATGCTGGTAACAGAAATGACGTCTTGATTACACTCTGTAAAATTAACATAATTTAGAGCTAATTAAGTAGATGTAAGCATATATTTGCAAATGGTGCTTCTAGAAACTTTCTTGACTGACTTAAGACATTGTGGATAAAATGAACCAACCCATGTCAAATGAACTTTCCCCCCCATCAAATGTTTCCCTTTTATTACGAGACAGGAAAAGGGAGATGGTTCAAAGAAAACAACTGAGTGTCAGACACAGTCTGCAAAATATGTTGAACATTCAGGCTAATACTATAGAAGAGGAAATATTTTGGGGGGTTGCTATGAGTGTCACTACTTTAAGAGGGAAGAATAATTTCTTTGATTCTACTAGAAAAAGACAGTATCAACACTGTCAAATAGGAACAGAAGAGCAGTCACTTCTAAAAATTTCAGATTCTAACTAATTTAAAATCCATGGGATTTTCAACTATTTCAAAGAAATTTTATTAATAATAAAGCTGAGTGAATAGGTTGTAATGAATTATTTAGTTAATGAATGCCACATTTTGGGCAAATATTCTGAGAAAAATTTGAAATTCTCAAGCTATGCATGTTGAATTAAAAATGTGCTGTACTCAGTGAAATGCTCTTGCTGTACACACCATGCACTAGATGGGGTTCACATTTTGGTGATTTTTCAGAGACCAAGAAGTAGCCCTTTGACTTCTTCAGAAGATATGCATGACTAATGAAAAAGAATGGAATTGAAATTGTGAAATCTTAAATTAAAAAGACACCAAAATTTGGATAAGTTCTCATTGAATGTGTTTAAACACTGGAGGCATGAGCATACTAATATTTTTCCACCATTAGGCTAACACCCCCTCTATCTTATATATATATAAGATTAAATAAATTTGGAGGAATTAAGTAAAAGATTTTCTGATTACTCTGCAAAGCATACCATTTAGGAAATTATCAAAACCTGAAAACTTATCATCTGCCCAATCAGAGCTTCATTTCGTAGGAGAAAAATTGCAAAAAGGAGCCTTTCCTTTTCTGCTTTGGCAGCTAACAAAGAGACTAGTTGCATTTTCTTTTTTTTTTTTTTTCCAAACTCTCTGACTTAAAATTCTCAATTTGGCTACCACTCCCTTTAGGAACATATCCATACAGTGTCGCTTTACAAAGAAGTTCAGAAGTCCTTAAAAGCTTCAAAACCACAAAGGGAAACCATCCTTCCAGTGATCTTCTGTACAAGTCTTTGACACAATATGCCGAAAGTGATATATCCAACTGTTTGAGTGTTTATTGTAGCACAAAGCCAGCATTGAGCAAGGCCAATCTGAAAAGGCTAATTTGTGTTTCCTTATCCTTCAGAGAGACCTCTCTAGTGTCTATAAAACTGTAAATGACCAGTGTCTGCAGCTGGAAAAGCCTGATGGCTGGCAAGGGACCCAATGAGGGCTGAATAATCAAGCTGGGCTATTAGAAGGTACATGACAACAATCCCAAATCGCTGGGATGAGGCAAGTCAGTTATTGTATTTTTTAATGTACATTCCTTTAGTTGAACAGCTTTGTTAATGCTTTGTTGCTATGTGAAGATAAGCCAGAACAGGGGAGAAGCCACATTCCAAGGGCCTATTTCTCTAATTGCTAATAAAATCTATGCTGTCCAAGCTGTGAGCAAAAGTAATCTCTGCTTTCCTAGTTCTCTTCTTGTTCTTTCCTGTAGATAAAATTGGACAAATTGTTTGTTTATATATGACATTTACATATATGGAACAGTCAAGCAAACTTTCTCTGTCAAAGTTTGTGACAATCCCTTTTCAAAGATGTACACCATATTCATGAAGCACAACTTATACTGTGATTTATTTTTAATCTGTTTTCTGTTTTTTCTTTCAAAGAACTGATACCATGTGTGATCACTGAAAACTTGAATTTATGCTGGAAAGCCTGCAGGTTTCACAGAGGTGTGTGTGTAAATAGGTGCCGTGGTTCTGGCCAAGACAAGGTTTAATTTTTGCAGAAGCTAGTAGGGGCATTTATTCAGTGGTATGTGGGCTGGGAGAAGGGATTCTTTTCTGGTCATAGGTAGTGTGGAGGTGCTTTATGTGTTGCTGGTCCTGCCACGTGTCATTCATTTGCATTTCTTGTACACCTTTCCATTGATATAGTTTCTTACTGTTTCCTTCTTATTTCATTGCTGTTTCCAGTAAATTGTTATTATTTCAACCCATAATCTTTACCTTTTATGCCTCTAATTCCTGTTTTCAGCCCACTGCAAGAGGAGAGGAAGGGAGCGAGGAAGTGAGCAAGCAATGCATGGTTTGGAGTGTTTCAATGGGAAAACTAAAGTGGGGAATACCTTTGCTAAACAACAATACTAGGAAATTTTTTTGCCTGTGTACAGCTTCAAATTAACTACAATTTACAAATTTACAAATTTTAATTAATATGACTGCATATGTTGCTAAATACTGCACTGCAAACACACCGAAAAGGCATATTTGCAGCAGCATAATGGACAGCAGAGAATCCATGAGTAATAAAACAAAACTTTCTATCATATAGCATTACAATAGATAATGACGTATGTGTAACATATACACAGCCTAAAATTAAATTCTAGCATTACTGGATGTGTATAAGAATGAAATATCAAGGTTGCATGATAAGATCATACCAATGCATATAGCCTCATGTCTGTTAAGAACTTAAACCAATAGCTCTAAAAATGTGTATATCATTAATTTAAGAAGCAAAACCAGTAGACTCATTCCTAAATACACTAATTCTAAGTCAAGGTAGAGGTTGATGGTATTCCTCAGTGTTCTGTCTTGGGACTGATTCTCTTTAATATCTGTATCAATGATAAAGACATTAAGATTGAGTGCACCCTCAACAAATTTGCAGATGACACAATGATAAGCAGTGCTGTTAATACACCTGAAGTACATGATGCCATCCAGAGGGACCTGGGAACACTTGAAATACTGGAAATAGTTGAAAACTGAGCCCACAAGAATCTCATGGAATTGAATAAGTCCAGCCTGCGTTGGAGCACTCCCAGACATGGGTACAGACAGGGAGAAGCACTCAATGAGAGAAGCCCTGTGAAGAAAGACTTGGGTTTCTTATGGAGGAAGAGTTGGACATGAGCCAACAGTGTGCACTTTGGAAAGCCAACTGTAACCTGTGCTACATCAAAACAAGTGTGGCCAGCAGGTCAAAGGAATTTCTCCCAATCTATTCTGTCAGGGTGAGACCCTACCTGGAGTGCTAGATCCAGCTCTGGGGTCCTCAGCACATAAAAACTATGGACCTGTTGGAGTGAGTCCAGAGGAGGGTCACGAAGGGGGAGCACATCTCCTATGAAGGCAGGCTGAGAGAGCCAGGGTTGTGCAACCTGGAGAAGACAAACCTGGAGAAGACAAACACACACTAGTGCCAATCCTGCCCCAGGTGTGCAGGAGCTAAGTAACTTTCAGGATAATTTCAAATTGCCTACCATTTTCTGTTTTCCGTGGTCAAGGCAGCTCAAAAGGTTCCACATATTTTCCAACAGTATCCAGATAGGCAACAACATCCATCTCAAAGTTAAGTTCTATCGCACAAGACAAAGCTCAAATTACTTATTTGAGAAAATAGATAGCCTGGTCTGAGGTTTTAAGGCACATGTGTGATTGAACACATGACTTTGACTGATAAAACCACTTGGATTCTACTTTTTAAGCATAGTTTTGGGATATTTTAACATATTCAGATGACCTAGATTTGGCTGTGTAGAGTTGTCTGTCTCTCTCTTAAGGCCACTTTTTTTCCTTTTTCCCCTTTGTTATGTGGTCCATGAGTAAATGATTCTTCTGAAAAATATCAAATTAAAACCCCCCAAACTATGAGACCAAAAGCAGAAACTTCAGAGGCAAGGTCTCTGAGAGTGCTTTTTGTATAGTTAGAATCCATGAAGACAGGTGACTTGACGGCATCAAAACACACTGTAAAAGTTGAATCTTGAGCATTCTGTGTTCTTTGGAGTGTTAAAAAAAGCTTTACAAGGTTCAGCCACGTGGAAGACCTGCACTGATCCACTGTAGGCTCTGTACACTGCTGGCATGTAAGAAAGATCTCTAGATGTCATGTGCTTTGTCATGTGCTTCTAGATGTGTATTCTTTGGTCTCAGAGCAAGCATACCTGGGGGACAGGTGGATGAAGTCATCCCCAAGCTACTCCATGCTCCTAGGAAACACCCTCAGCTAAAAATCCAGGATGTGGCAGGATTTTCCCTTTTTCCATCTGGCTAAGTATGGAATCTATGTCCAGAGGGCATTGCTACCTGTGCTGGAATCCAGCCAAACAGAAGGACCCAGAACCAAAAATTTATTTAAAAGTGTCATCTCTTTGGAATCTATTTTTGGTTATAGAATCATAGAAGCATTTAGGCTGGAAACACCTGTAAGATCATCAAGTTCATCTATTAACCCAGCACTTCCAATTCCATTACTAAACCATGAATTTCCCTAACCACCACATCTAGATGTCTTTTACAGTGATGGTGACTCAACTTCCCTGGGCTTTATGCTCCCTCAT
The DNA here is from genome assembly GCF_023055355.1 of Agelaius tricolor. Classification (NCBI taxonomy): domain Eukaryota; kingdom Metazoa; phylum Chordata; class Aves; order Passeriformes; family Icteridae; genus Agelaius; species Agelaius tricolor. The sequence continues at coordinate 32,747,479 of NW_027269262.1, forward strand.
CCTAGTAAAGGCCCCAGATATTTTATAAGAAGTACCTTACTTTTACACATAAATAGTAGGGGAAAAAATATTCCAACATAAAAAAAAGATAAGGATGTTTTTTGTCTTATTGATATTTGGCATTTAGTTCCAGTAATAATTTGTAGATGCACAATTTTAGAAACATCTTCCTCCATCGATAGTATGCAAAATATATGGATGTTTGTATGAATTTAAAATTAAAAAATATGGATTATATGATATTATGTAATTAGTCTTCATGATAACAGTGTGTTCTGATTAGCTTGTACTATTGAGTAAATCCTAAATGCTTTACTCCAGCACATTTGCTTTGATTTCAATAGGAGTCTGTCAGATAAAGATTTTGTTAAAAGAGTAAGTGCCCCAGGATTTAGCTTTCTCATGTGGATTTCACTTCTAATGGAGTATGCATTGCTTTATGATCTTCTATGTTTCCATGTTAATATGATTAGGAATACACATTGAGCTATAGGAATCTTCCTCTGCAAATTACCCCCTGTAAACAATTTTGCTGACACATTGGGGAAAATGATCAAATTTTATTTATTTGACTTTTCACATATATAATGTTTTTGTTTGCTTTTTGTTTTCCCAGGGCTATGAAGAATGGAAGAAGTCCAAAGCTACCGGTTACATGGGAAATATTTTGAAGGCCCAGCAAACTCAGAAACAGTTATTTCACTTAGTCAGGAGGCCCTCTTATGTAACTACTGTGAAAGAAAAAAACTGTGGTGTATGAAGATGACCTGATGAGAAAATAGTAATTTTCCTTCTTAAAGCATTGCTAGGCTGGCTTACTTTGGATGTACCTTCAATTACCTGTAGAGAACACAAACTACCTACCTACATGTTTATTTCTATTATGTGTTTGTTCCTTCCTTCAGCTCTAATTATGGTGCCTAAAATGTTTTGCAGATCAGTATTTTCCTTTTCTATTTTTGCAGAGGATGACCACTCTTTGTTTACAACTGAGACATTTGAGGCTTCCTGGTGATGATTCCATCACTGCTAGAGGATGTTAGGTAGCTTCCATTTTTTAAATTTTAATTTAAGAACAGGGCATCAAAATATATTATTTGACTTCATCTTATTAGCAACTTTTTATTGCAATGTATCAGCACTTCCTTGTTAATATTTACAGCAAATTGTCTATAGTGAGGCTATACCACTGGTTGAAGACGGGCTTATGCTGACTTGTAATTTCCCTGAAGCTTATTAGAGTATCCTCCTCTCTGTTCCAGTTCACCATGTGAGACATAATGATATGCTACTGTTCACATTTACATCAGGTTGCAATAGGGGAGGAAATCTGTCCCTTCTGGAGTCCTCGTGTTCCGGTCCATAATGATTCAGATGAAATAAATTTGACACAAATTGCTATCTATATCAGCCTTTCTATTTTGGCTTTTGAGCTGGCACAAAATGATTTCATCTGTTGGCATCCTGTCACTTCCTGGCATAATTTAAAATAGCACATTGTAATAATGGATTTGGATACAATAAAGTAATACTTTAAAATAAAATGGTTGTGCAGACTTGGAGGCTCACAGATGCTGATGAAAGTGTTGAAAAAGCAGACCATCTTTGCAAGAAATGTGCGGCAAGAATGTAAGAAAATGTCCCAGGGAGGATCTAAAACCCCTCATGTATGACAGTGAATCATATGACACATATGACTGATTGACTCATGCAAGTCATTTGCTCCTTTTTTGAATAAGTTTCTGCTGGAGAGCATAAAATGCATTAAACATGGATTTATTGTATCCAAGGGGTTGATGAGCAATGTGCAGCACACTATTGTAAATAAAAGTTTTAATCCACCTGAACGTTTATTCTCTGTGGGAAGAATTATAACAAAAGATTCTTGCTTATATCATTAAATTTTGGAAATATATAGTACTGAACCTATTTCTTTCCTATTTGCATTATTCATTGTTATTTTCAAAACAAAATAAGATAGAAACACAAATCTCTATCCATTGAAAGAAGCATAAGATCAAGGCATCAAGAAGAGACAGAAGATACATAAATTAAAGACATAACTGAATGTCAAGTTTATGTATCACCTTCCTTTTTTTCACCATAAATGTTATTTGCTTCAAATGTTATTTGCTTTTCATATGTCCCGATATTAGTCACACCTCTGTTACACTGAATGGCCAACTAGACAGATCTTAGCTTGAGAGCTGCACTGTTTAGCCCAAATTCAAGAGGCTTTTTAGGGTATTTTGTTTAATGTAAAAATTTCTAGTCATTTTTAATTTTGAGATGATACATAATTGTAAGTCTTGCATATTTTTTCACAGAACTTACCTTTTAACCTAGATTTGAATCAGGAGAGTGTCAAAGCATTTTTTTAATTGAATATATCTTATTTGAGGATGAAGTTAAATTCAAAAGTAGTCTTAAGCCTGCACAATTTAAAAAATATAAGGTCATAGGCAAAAGTAAAAAAATGATGGCTGAGTATCTGGAAAACACTATTTTCCAGAAGCTAAATGACTTTCCATTTGACCTTTCTGTGAGTGCTAGACTGTCAGTGGGAGACTAAAGAAAAAAAGAAAGGTAAAAATATCCTATGCACAAGAATAAGACCATCACAGCAACATCCAGACTGGTCCTAACAGCTCTGTGGAGATCTTAAATAAGATGAATTCATTCGACTTCAGTGCTCATGTGAGTTTTGTCTAGTGTGTGTATGTATATACATATATATATATATATACACACACATATACACACACACACACACACACACACATATATATATATATATTCCAAGACCTGTTTCATTCTGTCACTCCACTTTCACAATGGCTTAAACTTCATGGAACTGTCAAAGTTTGCAATGCTGCCCAAATACCACAGAAGCATGATAACCTTTACACATATTTGGCTAAAGTTGTTGAGAAAATGACATATAAATATAAAATCCTGGCAGAACACCATTTGCACTAGACTGAGGCAAAGATTTTTGCATTCTGAAACTGATATATCCAAGGAAATATTTGTCTGCATCTAATTATTTGGCTTCAGACAACAGGACGCAGACTTTATGGTTCCAATAATCATCCAGCATGGCTGAGTCCCTCTTTTCTTGAGTAAGACAGAAACAAAACTCCCCAGCCACTAAAGTATTTGCATTTATTAATAAAGAGAATGATCATGAAATTCTAAATGACACAGTTTCCAAAAAAGGCTGTTCAGAGATGATAATGTCAATCAGTTGAAGCAAAGTTTTCAGATGCAGCCTTCTTTCAACCTTTTTTTTTTTTGAACCATAGGTGATCCTGGCTGGATATATTTTAAAATAATTTGAGTGCTACAAGAGACAAGCGTGTTCCTTTTACATTCAAATATATGCTTCACAAGGTACAACTTCGTTCTTTCATCTCTTTTATGATACAGTCATATTTTATTGAAATTTTGTCAGTGTTTCTTTGTCACAGTTCCTGCCAAGCATACTCAAACAGCTGAGATGAGAGGTTGAAAGAAAAGTGACTGAACAGAATTTTAACAAGGGATAGACAAATATCAGATGGTTTGTTTCATATTGTGAAGCAAACTACCTGAATCCACCATCCCTTTGAACAGTTTATCCAAGCATTAATGGAGCCTCCTTCTGATTCCACAGTGGTACTCAGACTTACAGAGCAGAAGGTGTCTCAAGCTGTGCTGAATAATTGTGAATAACAATAATATTTTCAAAATAATGAGTAATTAAAGTACGTATCTGACATTCTCTTGGTGTTTCTGAAAGCAGACAAGGACTGGGGTTTCTGTGCTTACCTCTGAAAACAATGCCAGAACACAAAATTCTGGTCTAGGCAAATATAAACACTTGTCTTCATTGCAGTTCTTGCAGTGACAGTGAATTTTTAATCCTCTGATAAACAGCAGGCACTCAATCTTCTTCAAGAAAAGAGGTGTAGAGAAGAAAAAGCCCAATATATTTAGAGGAGTGTGAAAATTTTTGCAACAGAACTCACATCATCAAAAAAATTGCTGGCATTGGGCTAGCCTCCCTGTTATAAAAAAGCAAACCCACAAAACTGAAGACATATCACTGCTTTACTGGCCTCAATTATTGTTTTTTTTTGTTCAAAGAAATAATTTAAAGTAGAAAGCACAGCAAGGAGAAAGAAAGCAATCACATAAAATCTGTAAACATTAAAATTTTGAAACCTCTCTGGATGAAATTGAACTAGCAGTACATGAAGTATGTTCCAGAGGGTGTGATACTTTCAGCCAGTGAAAAAGTGAAAATTTTTATTTTTCATTTTCAGTAATATGATAACCAGGAGAATGAGTGTGTTTTTTTGTGAAGGATTTGCATGCTACAAAGGAAGATCCTGTGTGGAAGAGAACTGGCTTCATATGACCTGATGTGAATTTTGTGCCCTGGATAAAGGTAGAGTTTCATTGAAAAAATGCAGTATGAGTCAGGATTGTTGATGAGACTTTTATCAATGCATAAATCCTACAGGCTTCAGAGTGCCATTACAAGTCTTCTTCATAAGACATCTAGGAACTTCTGAACTGTGCCTTATATTATGAACATGTTTTGCAGGAGGCTCTATTTAACATTACATGGATAACTTGCCTTCTGGCATTTCCTGGCTCTCAAGTGCTTCATTTCACAATTTAAATAACATTATTTTAATATAAGTCAGTTCTGGTTTTGTTTTCTTTAGTGTGGTAAAAGAAGAGGTAGTTTTTCACTCTGTTTTGCACAACAGGTATGTTGAAGTGACATTTCTTAAAAAAAATAGGATGGCCATGCAACAAATTTTCACATATCTGTGATCAGAGTATCTGCTTCCTGCTCACAAATGTATCCCTTTTGAAACGCATTCTTACATTTTGCCTTCATAGTACTTTGAAATAGATGCTATTTCAAAATTCCCTTCTAGAGGCATATCTCTTTATTATCTTCTGCTCTATTGAAAGTCACAGGAAGATATCTGTTGAAAAATCTGTCTAGTAAGGGCATGAGAAACTCAATTCTAGATCAGTGAGAGAATTTCTAACAACTAGAATGCCAAAAACTTTTTAGTTTTAGTTTGTTTTAGTTTCTAGTTTTAGTTCACTAACCAATACAGAGGAATATGGAATTTCTCTACCAAAAGGAAAGGAAAATTTCTTTGCTTCTCAACAGGACACAGACCATTTAATGTTCTCAAGACATGATAATAGTAAATATTTGGATTGATTTAATAATTATGTAGAAAATGTTTATTCATTTGAATTCTGGAATCCCTTTTGAATTCTGGAATCCCAATAAATTTGTCTATGCATAAACAGTTAGCAAATGACGGTATCAAGAACACTGTCATTTGCTAACTGTTTATGCATATGCAAATTTATTGAGAAAGAGCTATTGTAAGGTAACTTTGTGTGTAAACAAAAACTGTAGTGAATAGAAAGTATTCTAGATTACCAAAACCCATAAAACCTCTCAGCATTCACTAAATAGTACTACTGTTTTGTGGGGAGGGTCATTGTAAATATTGCTTATGAAATAGATGAGGATAAGCTGCATATATCCTGTTATTTTCATTGTAGTTTGCGTCTTGCTGTCTAATGACTGATGTGCTGAAGACTATGGTGCTGTTATTGTCTTTTACCATGGATGCTTTTAAAATTTACGGTATCATCCACAGGAAATAAAATTCTGCTTCAGAGAAAAAACCCAAAATACACTGCTGTTGCACTTCCAACCACACCTTATCTGTTCTGTCCAGGAGACAAAGAATTTTCTTAAGAATGAATTTATGAAGAGTAATTTAAAGAGGTAGACCCAAAGTACTTGGTTCTGTATCTATGCATAGGAATTTTTTATTTATTTAGATTTTGAAAATAAAATATGAATACAGTGATGCAATACCTAAGTGGACAAAAATGGAAATATTTTTACTTGAGAAATTAAAAAAGTGTATTTTACTAAAATCCTCAGAAATATATATGATGATGGAATGTAGTCTTTATGGTGTGTGTTATATACCTACATGCCATACATGCTTATCAGTCTTTTCCTTTGAGCTTTTATTAGCTAATTACTACAAGAACTGAATAAATTTCATGTGTAGTCCATAATTATTAAGGAAGAACATGGAAGGTTTTGCATTCCATGTACTTGTTATTACACAGTATCTACATTTTGCATCTTCTTTTGTAAACAAAATTTTATTAACATTTCTTTTTTTACCCTGCTATGGGCCTTTCTTTCAGCTTTCCCTCCTCTGGAGCATCTACAATTTCTATAGAAGACTGTTTAACTCAGTGTTGCTTTCACATTGTAACCAAAGATTAACCAGGGCAGTTGAAGTTGTTTTCAGCATGAGTTCTTTTATACATGATGCTATCTCATTGATAACAGTCTTGGAAGATAATTCTTGGTGGTCTCACTCAGTGGCAATGCCAATAGAACTAGAAAATTAATGTGGGGTAGAACTTTTCACGAATCCTTCATCCATTACAGAACAATTTTTCAAAATATAGAGCACTTTGTAAGTCAAACAAAGTAGAATTATGGTTTAGTGAACTGCAGTCCTGAGTGTGTTATGGTTTATTTTTCTGGTAAAAAAATAAACTATTACTTTGACTAATAACTCTCATGGAATGCAGGAAAAGATTACCATTAGCTATTTCTTGCCAAAAGAATTTGATATCATGATACTTTTAAAGCACACCAAAAGGACCTGAATTTACTGGTACTTAAATAGATTTTTAGGCCTGGCATGTGTCATTACAGTAAATCTTTCAAACATTTAGAGTAGAGAAGAATCAGTTTCATCTTACTTCTGGAAAAAGTTGCTGCTAATCCTCCCTACACTCTGGGCTTGATCCAGGGAGAATCTGTAATTCTCATTCAGCCAAGTTAAGCAAGGACCACAAGAACTCAACACCTTTCTGGCTGAACTTCTTTAGACTGACTATCTGTATTTAAATATTAGTGTGCTGATACTACAACTGAAAAGCAAAGGAAAGAAACTTACCTTTAGCACACAAATCCTACCTTGTCCAGTCCCAAAATGCTCATCAAACTTTATCATTGTATGAAATCTCTGAAGAAGGCATTTTAGTATATTCTTGTGCTGGTGGGACCAGTGAAGAGCTTTTGCTTGCTGATGGATCAAGCCTTAGCCTGATCACATTTTTGGGCAGATGACTTTCATCTTGAGTGACTATCTTGAAAAAATATGTAGGTGAAATTTTCTTATGAAGTGTCTGGTTTATAATTACATCTCCAATAAAATTTTATCATTTTACAACTCTATTTATGCTGTTGAAACACAGAAAGCACTCAAGCACTACTGAAAACTGTAAGGGATACTTATTTAACTGCTTTAAACTGATTCAGAAATCATCAGCTATTTGGAATGTTTTGGTCACAGTTTAAGTGTCTGCACAATTGAATGATTGCAGGAAACTACTTATGGATGTTGACAGCAAAAGGCAGAGGTCCTCCAGTGATTCTTGTATTCAAGAACAGCAAGAGAGCATAAAAAAAGACAGAGGTTTTATGCATGAAATATATAAATTGTATAAAGATCAAACTGATTAAAAAAATAAAATAGTAAAGCATTAACACATTGCTACCACTTTTCCCATAACGTGTCTATATGCATATACAGAAATCTGTTTAATCCCAGGAGAATCTACCCTCATGTATGAACACAAGGAGTCATCACTACAGAGAAAACTATATCCCCCCTTTTGTGCCTACAGTATTTGTTCAATAATAATTACAAAATGACCACACAGATGTTGATGCAAATAGGAGGAAAATTCCTCAAGCTTTGATGACACTTACTAGCCTTGGAGTTGCATGATTAGCAGATATGGCCCTGATCTAACAAAACCTTTTAAGCATGTGTTTAACTTCCTCTGAAGTACTGTATGCACAGCTAAAGCTAAGACCTACTTAAGACCTACACTATATTGAGCCCCAAAGTTATTAAAAGGAGGGTGTGAAATTTCATTAGAATTATAGAAGGCAAAGAAATACAAAGAATCATAATGACCCCAGCAGTTTTCAGCTGTATGGACTGTACAGCTTGCTGTATGCTGTACTGTATGGCCTGCTGTACAGTTACAGGAGCCAGGGTGTTTTTCAGAGTAGCTAGGCATGAAGTTTCAAATTGTACTAGTAAAGCATAAAAGTAAAGATGTAATTGTCAGTTGTGTACTGAAAGATTTGAAGCAACTACAGTAAATATTTGTTGTCTTAAATCTCAAGTTTCGTACACCAGCTTTGTTACTATGCTATATTGATTGCCAAGGTTAAAATATGACTGAATATTTGCACAGGAAAAATGTTGTCTTCCTTTGTTAGGACTAAACCTATATACTGATTACTGTTGTTTGAAGAAACAATAGTACAGTGCTTTAAATTGTAACCTTCATAAATACTTTTACTTAAATAGGAGCCTCAAAATCCTAAGGCAAACAAAAGCATGATTATATGTACAGCAATAATGCCCTTATCACAATGGGATAACAAACACAATGGTTAGCAACATTTGAATAGTGTAACAAGAGTGTTTATAATAAGATGATTAGAGGCAAATTCAATGGCCCTTTCCCAGACTGCTTCCTGAGCATACCAAACTGTTTGTCACTTAGGGACTTCAGAACAGTTTCTAGATAATTCTTCTAGTAAAGCTACTTTTGGAAGGTGAGCTTTTCATAAGCTTTAATAAAGAACATCTTTCAAACTAGCAATGGTAGTAGAGTTTAACATGGCTGGAGGAAAAAAATATTAGAGACAAGGACAGGAAAAGGTCTCTTTGTTCAACTAGACTTTCTCATTCAACATCATAACTCTCTGTACTTCAGTTCCCAGCCCTCACCTTTTGTAATAAGGTCCCACTTATTCATATTTCTTCCCCTTTATCACAATTTACACTTTAAAAGTTCATGGGTTTGCCTAATTTTTTAATATGAACCTACACAATTTTATATTTTTTATGCTTTCTTATGTTAGCATGTTGCTAAATTTTACCACTGATTTACAAGATGCAGGTGACGAGTTTCTAAAAATAGGAACTGTTTTATAACTGTAACTTGTTAATTGGTCTACACAGTAAGAGTACTGAAATGGGAAATATAAACATATAAAAATGAGGAAATTATCTCTTCCGCATATAGCTCAATTCTGATCTGAGAGACCCAAGTATTTCCACTGAGCATTTAGTGAAGGTATTAGACATGATAAAGATTTGACTAATTCACTATGATAAGTCTACTTATTTCATCCTAGTAGTAATGTGCTGGAAGAATTATAAGCAGCAGCAAACAAGTAAATTTACTGAAACTCTGTTGTTTGGATGCCTTTGCATGCAAGCAAAGCTTTTCACTTTTGCTGCAACATAAGATCTTCCCAGATTCCACTGTCCATCCATCCATGTCAAAGGCAATCCCCCATTTGCACTTTCCATAAAAAACACTAAGTGTAGTAGCAAAGGCTGAATTTTCTGAATCAGCACTTCCATCATCCTGTTATTGTGACAATACAATGTGTTGTCTTTTAAAGCTCACATTCCCATATGAATTATTTTCTTCTGTGTGAACATGGGACCAGTCTTAAAATATTTCAAAGTGAGGGAAGATGTATTCTCCTGAACATTGTAGAACTGTGTGACCAAAAGCTCTTGAAATATGAATTGAAATCTGAAGAAGGATGATGGTTGTCCTTCCTGTACTGACATAAGAAAGCAACAACTGAAGCTGAAGCAACATTAACAATAATGTAAATTATTTCTGGATTTATTTTAATGGCATATTTGTTTTGGTTCTTTTTATTAAATGCATAGGTTATGGTTCTAGATATGATATTTTAGGGTGCCATAGCTAAAATGATAAGCAAATACTTACCCATAATGACAGTATAAGTAACAGAAAATGCATTACAAAAATATCAAATAAGAGAAAAAAAGTTAGCTAGTAGAGTGTAGCATGGGCTACAAACAAAATTTCCTTCATATTTTGATGAAATATTTTACTTCTGTTCAATTCCAAGTAAATGCCTCCCAGACAACACAAAATTTATTTCCCATCAGTCAATAGGGATAAACCCCCCCCCCCCAAAAAAAAAAACCCACCAAACCATTAGAAATCAATCACAAACACATTTTCAATTGCCTAAGGGCATTCAAATAAATTAAGGTTAAGGAAGAGTATATGCCCCATTTTGGAGACAGTTGCTACTCATGCATATAGTAGAAATTAACAAATGGGCTTATTTATGAAATGAATTACATAAATATGCTATTTCGTATTCTACCAGAGAAAATCATTCCTTATCACAAATACAGATGTATGGCTGAGAGGCAGCTGAGGTAGCTAGAGTTATGTGTTATAGAAACAACACAATAATTAAGGATTTTATTTCTGATTAAATATTTCTTCCTTGCTTTTTCAGTATGGCATAATACAATGTTGTTCCATCAATTCCATGTAGTTTTGTGGAACTATTTTAAACTCACAGCATATCTTATTATGCCACAATCTTGTTCTGTGCTTTAAGCCTATCTTAAAATTTAGAAATGCTTCTCTAATAACAGATAGTCACAACACAATAATGATTAGCAATCAGTACCACCCCAATGACAGAGCCTGCTCCTGTACAGAAAAGGAAGAAGGGATTAGAAACTACTAAAACCCATACTTTCTGTTTTCTATTCCTGTGTCTTTCTAAGTCCTTGCAGAGAAAACACAGATAAACAGAAGACCCAGCCAAATTAGCAAGCCCAAACCACAAACCAAGCCTTTTCTGCTTACATTTTGAAAATCATTTCCACCCAGCTATTTTTGGCTGAATGTGCTAGTTCTGGTTCAGTGAAACTGACATTAAATCCTACACTAACGAGTAGCAGGATTTTATTTTATTTTATTTTGTTTTATTTTATTTTATTTTATTTTATTTTAATTTACTTACCTTTGTATTTCTAGTAGAAATTAAATAATGAGATTTCAATGAAATATATTGCTCTTGAAAATTACATAAAATTAGTAGGAATTAAAGCAAATCGAGTGTATAAAATTATCATTTACACATACAAAGGAATAATTTCTCCCCAGTGCTTTAGGTTATAATCTTTAATTCACGTGTGTCATAAATGAAGTCAAACACTGAAAAGTTGCTGATAAGTAGATTTTTTGCCATCTTAGGTCTATACTTGGTTGTATTCATTTTTGCTGCTCCCTCTCATGGCTTGAGTTTTAGTCCTCAAAACCTTACTCTCACAGGAACTCTATAAATTCACATAAATTATTCCGTAGGATGAACTGAACAGTAAGAATGGGTTGACAGCTTTGAGTAAGATGGAAAAAACCTGTGTTGTTGCCTTAATATCACATTGATATCATTAGCTGCTTGAATCAACAACCTTCTCCCTGCTTTTGGGGATATGGAGTTAGTGCCTCAAAATATAAGCTTTTCATAGCTTCCAAAACTAGAATATTTTTACATGAACTCTGTCCTACATAGGGCCTATGTTCTACAGATTTTTCTATTTTATATATAAACTATTTATGTGTAGCAATTTATATGTATGTTTATACAGCACCTAAAGCAACAGAAGCCTGATCTGCAAGAGTCACTGAGTGTTATGCCAGTCATGAAAACTTTGCTTTGGCTGAGGTCACACTAACAGAAGGGATGTTGTGGATGCATCATACTTTGTGGAAGGATTTCCTCTTGGATATGTGAAAGAGTACCAGCAACTGCTTTTGATCTCTCAAAACATATCAGGATACTGCATGGCTGCTCCTACTTCATGTGCTCATGCCAAACTGGATTCCTCTGGCACATTGGTCACACCTCATCTCAAGGACACATGGAGAAAGGCCAGAGGTTTTCTCAGTGCTCTGCCTACCTCACTCAGTGGGTGAAACTGGTAAAGATAAGCTGCCCCAGAATTTTATACTTTAATAGGAGGTTGAATAGGCTGGAAAGGAGAGCATTTAGAAAGTATGGGTTCAATCACAACCTTCACTCAGTACTCACACTCATTTGTGGTGTGGAATGAAAACAAGATGAGACAAGAAAACTCCCACCAAGTTGTGTGGTGACATCACATTATTTGAACTTGTATCCTGCCCAGAAGAGATATCACAATATTTTTACAATTCTGTGAAATGAACCCTGTGAACTACAAAATTTAATGCAAAACATTTCAACTAGCTGTGCTTCTGAGGTGCATTTTTAGTGAGGAGCAATTTGGAATGTCAGTTTGTACTAATACACAGTATATAGTTTAAATTTGCCTGAATTTGAAATTAAAGATTGCCTACTTGCCTCTCATTGTGTATGTGCTGACATGCCAAAGTTAGGGCTTTACATTTCCTAGAAAGAAAGTATTTTTTCTATAGATTTTCTTTGCTTTTGAATACTCAAGGCATAGCTTAGTTATGCTGACCTTTTTGGGGTGTCTCTCTTGTCCCTGTAGCAAGTTAGAAAAATAATTGTTGAGAATATTTTTTTCACAGACAACATGGTGATCAGATTAAAGTGGGAATTTAATGCACCCTCTTTATGCAGGTATAAATGAAAATTTTTTTCACAAATATCAATGTTCATTTTTATAATTATTGAAAGTGGGTTAACAGTCAGTTTTGAAGCAATTTCGACTCATAGTTCAGTAAGGTATTGAAAGATATTTAGATATTATGATTTCATACTTAATTTTCTAAATGAAAAAGCCTAATATAGTGATAAATATATTTTTTCTGAAAACTGGACCATGAATATGTCTTTTAAATTAGAAAATGGAGGTGTTTAGTAACCAGTAAGCATCATAGATTACCTATTAGTAAGATGACAACAGGGTTGTACTGTCTCCTTTGTCTTTGCTTGTCTTACCAAGAGAATTAAATTCAAGCTTTGCCTCATAATTTCAACTCAGACCTCCCCTCTAGGCATCAATCCCTGGCCAGTTTTATCAACAATATCAAAACTCTGACAGTTTGAAGCTTGCATCTAAAAAACACACAGCAAGTGGAGGTTTTTTTAAACCATTGACTTTCAAAACAGCTCTGTCTCTTGCATACAATCTTGATAAAGGAACTTTCCAATGAGGAATTTGCAAGCTGGATGTTTGATAGCAAGGTTGTCTTTTCGAGGGAAAATTATGGTCGTCTTCAGTTTGTATCAGAATTCTATCATCTGAAACAAAATATGTAAGTGAATACTGAAAGTTTATTCTTTAGGAATAGTGCAGTGCTCAAGCAGATCTCTGATGTGCTCCAAATATGTCATTCAAGACTGAGTTCACTTGTGGGCTCAAAAAGTAAACACAGTTGTCTGTGGAAATTAAAAGCTGCCACTGGCTGATTTAGTCTGCTGATGTAATTGCTTTTCATCATCCTTCTAAACCACCTACATCCTTTAATATTATCTCTAGTGGACTGAATTTATTTAGCAGTTAGTAGGCAAAATGAAAGACACAGACTATTGCCATGAAATGAGTATTTATAGTGATTGCAACTGATCTGGAGTTTGTTAGACCCATGGTAAAGCCATGGTACAGTTCTTGAACTGACAGTTTCCCCCCACATTTGAAAAGAATTTGTACGTGTATTAGTGTTGGCTTCCTGAAAATTTCTGACTGCCAGTGAACTGATTCAAACATGAAAAGTCAAATCATCATGCCTTCTTTCAACCACTCATTGCTCTCTTACAGACCACAAGAAAACCAAAGTTGTCAAATGAAGAATATTTGCCTGGTGATTTACAACTTTACTGGATCCCTTTTTTCCTGTATGGAAATTTTCATAAGTGGTTTGGCAAACGCCTTTAAAATAACTGTGGTATTTGGCAGAAAAAAGGCTGCAGAACTTGGGCCTGCTGTTTCCATTTTAGTTCAACATTGAGACTCCTCTCAGTGATATGAACCAAGTACAGAATTCATAGTCCAAAGACATAAGTTATTAGAAACAAGTTGAGTAAAAAGGAGACATGTGGCTCAACCCACAGAAATTCATTAGACAATGGTTTTCGAATGCCTGTTCCAAACAATTTGTCAAATCAACTGTTCGTTATAGTGCAGCCTGATACTGACTGCGTACGTATATAAATTTACACATCAGTAGCTCTAAAATTGTTTCTATTTATCACACAATACTGCTCATTTGAGATAGTGGAGCATATGAACACACATGTTAGTAATTTATACCCACAAAAATCATTCAGTTGTTCACATTGCAGAGGTCTGTGTATTATTAAGATGAATCCAAATATACACACTTACTTTATCACTTTTTGAAAGGGCAGACAAAGGTCATAAGTGACAACTTCCTTAGTTTTGTTTTCTTTTAATTTCAACATATGCCACCAGAAAACATCCTGAAACTCAAAGCTTTCAAATGAAAGGCTACTTTCACTGCTATTTCTGACTGGTTAATACTTAAAATTGACTATAAGAGGTGAAGTGACAATTTGTCATAGAGATGCACGCTGCCCATATAGGACTGACTTCCAAAACACCCAGGATGGACTCCAGTGAGAATATTTATGCACCAGTGTCTCCCGAACTAGACAATGGTGGCACCATGATCTGTTTGCCCCAGAGAATTCTCCATGCTCTAACACAATCCTTCAGAAGGTGTATAGGTGAGTACCATGAGTAAGAAATGAGTCAGGGAAGCACTGAACCTAGAAACAGCATGAATGGACTCATAATTGATGAATATCTCTGAAAATAACCGCCAGCTTCCAGGATCCTTGGGGGATTTCTCTGAGACACAGGGCCACCTCAGACTGTGTGTTTCATTCACAAGAGCTAGTTCCATGCCTAGAAGTATGGACTCATGCTAACAAATACAATGAACAGCAGAAAAGTTCATCTTCAGAAGTAATTCATTGCATGTGTCTACATCAGGTCCACTGAAAATAGTAAGTGCTACTTGCACTTGGATGCATGGAAATACCTCTATTACAGGTATTATACAGGATGCATGGAAAGCCTCACTTCAGATAGTAATTTCTAATGTTTGGTAGGTAGTGATCCTCAGCTGTACTTTTTGGTTTTGCATGGTTAACATCTTGATTTCTATGTGAAAACCGTCTCTTGGCATATCCTATCGAGACAGTTTGAAAGCAAACAGAGCTGAAGACAAATGGATATTTTTTTAAGGAGGGAAATGATGCAAAATCAATTTAAACTTGGCGTTCAGCATTGCAAAATGACAAAAAGCAAAGCTCTTTACTCAAGGAAACAAAAAAAATCTTACAGCTTGTCCCTGACAGAAGGTGACAGAGGTACCATGGTATGAATCATCAGGGCATCATATTCAGGCAAACTGTCAGCAGTGGTAGAGGTCCTGCAACCTTTCTTAGTGAGAGGTTGAAGAAAAGAATTTTGTACCATTTCCCATTGTGCTGAACAAGAATTTGCCTGGAAGCCTTGCTTGACAGATTGGCCCCTATTCCCACTATGATTTGTGCTACTGTGAAACACGAGTGTCTAATGCATGGGCTGTAATGCAGTGACAGGCTAGCTTCAGTTCTTCTGAAAAATGATACAGAGATGAAAGGACGGGCTCTGCTCCACCTTTCATGCTTTTCATATTTGCATTTGGAGTGTACACAGGCGGGACCCCAGACAGAACTGACAGACAATTAAAAGGCCACTCAATACTAGCAAGTATGTCTGTGTGACACATGACCTCTGCGAGCACTCGATATCAGAGGGCATAAAACAACGTCTTGCTATCAACCTGAAGTCAAAGGAGAATTATATTAAGCCCTGCCAGGAGGTTAACTTCTCTGCAGCAGGAGCTTTGTTCTGACTGTGTCTTTCTTATCAAAACTTTGGGATTCCTTTTTCCTGAGGGAACTTAATCTTTCAGATTTGGGTCAGGAGGTACAATAAGCAATAAAAAGAAGTAAACACCGTGAAATTCTAAGGGGCAAGTAGGACATATTTTTTAGAATTTAGTTAAGGGAAGTACTGTCTTATGTGAACTCTAAGAATCCAAGCATGGCAGATGAAATTCCTCCATTGAAAAAGCTACTTAGAAAAGTAGTAAAACAAAAGATCCTTGTAGATTTGTATACCTAGTAATTGGGGAAAAAAAGAATAAGCAACGATATGTGTATTTTAAGTATGCTATACTGTGTAAGGGTTTGATGTAGAGAAACAGATTTTAGAAGTGTTCTCATTTTCACCTGCTCATCTTGTCTTGTACATTCTAGTGGAAACCCTACAGTATGTATTTTTATTGTATGTGAAAAATTTGAGATTTTAAAAAGTCATTGTTACATAAAGAGGATGTTTCTTTTGGCAAAATGAGTGAAATTATACAGTTCATTTCCCCCAGATGTTGAATATACTATATTTTCCCTTTTTTTCCCCATTTTTGAGAATTGGGCTACATAATGTGCAGGAATATTGACAAATTCTATGTGGCACTTTATTTTTGGCCTGCTAGCACATTTATGTTACATAACGGGTGTTGCCAAATAATGTTTGCAGTGTTCTATGCCAAATGCATTCTGAAATATTTGCAGCATCATAGAACAGATGGAAATTAAAGTAATGTTTAAGCTCAAATCTGTTCCCTTTGATAGTCTGTTGCAAGGATGGTTTTAAGCAAACTTCCAAAACAAACTTTCTAGGTATTTAAAATGTGTAAATATGAATATAGAAAATGTAGTGGAGAGTGATTAAACACATGGTAAATATTCTGGTTTTGATTTGACTTGAACTGAACTAGGAGATAAAATGCTTGAAATGTTGTCAATGTTATGTGTTAAAGAGAAAAAAACATCTTGTGTATCTGTGTCCATTGGATTTAATTTGAGTGAGTTTTTTCTTCTTGAACATGTAATCCAAGCAGAAAACAGGATGCTTGAATAATTGGCCTGCTTCTGATGTTTGATGGCTTCCATAATTCCCAATTTGGATGCTGCAGGGAAACATTCAATTTATATGAGGATGTGTTTCTACCAAACTGTGAAGAGAAAATTTTCCAGAGTTTCAGTTTATTTTGTTAATTTTTGTGGAATCTTTTGTTGTTCTTATTGTTCATTCATTTTATGGTTTCATTTGAATCTATGAAAAGCTTTTTTAAAAAAACAAATAGGAAGGGAAAAATCCCCAAAGAAATTGATTGATATTTTAATATCCAAATATGAGACCATAACAATGGAAAAAAATTTGTTTTACAAATGCAGCAGTTTTCAATTTTCAAAAGCAGTTAAATTAATTAATGCTGAATGAGAATTATTTCACACCTGCCAAAGATAATTTGCCACGTTTGCCCTCTCATCCTCTTCTGAGCATCTCCCATTTCCAGACTTGGTGCAGGTGGACAATGTTATTTAAACTGGGAAAGAAGCAAGAGAGAGAAAAAATGCAATGGAGCAAGGACTATGAAATGTAAGCAACTGTTAGGGGAGGGTTGGACCTCCAAATGTGACCAGTAGACAGGCTTGAATCTGCTAATTTGGGTATCCCTGCCTTGGCAGGTTTGTCCCTTTCTTTCACCTGGGAATGAGCATGCCATCTTCTGTGTCTTTTCTTAATTGGTGCTTATGGGAATCTGCCTCTAAATTAGCTGGAAAGTATCTGGCTTCAATGCTAAAATTGGGTAGGGCTGTTTACAATTCCTAGTTATTGTTGACAGTTATGTTGTGTTAATCATCATTCAGTAAAAATGTGACCTTTCCAGCACAAAATCGTGAGCCATGGGAAGCTGCATCCAGAGACTACCTGTAAAAGAAACGTTAACAAAGGAGCAGGCAGCACTTCAGAGCATTTATGTCATTTTTTAAAAAGTGTTGGGGATTGGTCTTTAGAAATCAAATTTACTAATCTAATTGTGATAATTCATGTTTCATTCTGTGTCTTCAATCTGCCTTAATTTCAGAAAATAATGGAGGTTAAGGTGTTGTTTTGGAAGAATGGTAGAAAAAGGCAACTATTAATGTTATTTTAAGATTTGAAGGTTAGAAAGGGAAAGCAGGAACAAGATTTAATATCCAAAAACTAACCTATTCTAAACAAAGAGAAAACACAATGAGGAGACCTATTGATTAGAAAAAGCAGGGAGTGCTTCTTCCAACAGCCTTACTTCTGTGAATGTAGGCTTCATGAAACTTACCTCTACACTGGGATGAAATCATCACCTGGAAACTAGAAACGAATAGACATTATTTTTTAGTTTAACATTCACCTAAGTACAATTTCACCATTTGTAGTGATATGTCTTATGTTTGACCATGTAGACATTGTTTCCTTAATTTGCTCTGAATACTTCATTTTGAATGACAGAGGTATGCTCATTATAGTGGTAGTAACTTAAGAGAGGAAACCCTCTCTTAAGTTAGGAGGGCAGTTAGGAGCCTTTTATGCAGAATTAATAAAGATAACAAAAAAATAATTCATAGTATTGTTAGCTTCCTTGCTCTACTGAGGAATATAAGATGGTAGCTCAAAGTAGTGGCCCTTCCTTAGCTTAGAGTATTTCAAAATTTATCTGAGAGGAAATCTATGGGGGATCATTAAGAGAGGTGAGCAAAACTAGGAGAAACATTAAGGCACTTTAAAGCTTCTATGGGAATTTTTACTTGGTGAAATTACTTACATACATCTACCTGGAAATTCCTTGGGGAATTTTATCAACTTTTTTCCTCTTTTTCCCTTCAAGTGAAATCAAGATCAATTCACAAAGTCTTCTAGTACTTGACACAACAAACAAATGTGTTGACATGATTAGCAGTGTTTAGAACACCAGTTCTCAGAAGTAAGAGAGACTACAGGCTGTAGCATTAGTCTGTCGAGCCATCAAGTCAGAGTCTTTTTCTTACCTTTCTGAGACAGAGAGACTCTTAAATTGAATAATTGTCATTTTCCAGCTTTCAGTGAGGCCAGAAATCACTAAAGATCTCATTTAAACTTTCTGTTCTAGTTCTCAAGCAAATTTACAACAGAGGTCAGTCCTTTAGCAAGATTTCTTGAGGGAATTCTTCATCAAACAGATGGAGTTTTTTCCCCATTGTAGTTTAAACTATCTTCCATCAATTTTTCTTCTCATTTCATTCATCTTATTATGACCTTCATAGGATAAAAGAACAGTACAACCATGCCTTTTCTCTGAGTATTGTGCTTCTCAGTATATTATGTAGTTAATATTGATTATAAATCACAGTGAACTCAATGAATGCCTTCCTACTCCTGTAGCGCTCCATGATGGGCAGTCTTGTGCTTTTATCCATGCTTGGAAATACTGCTATTTTTATATTTCTTCTACAGAAAGACTGTAAGTTCATTGCATTTTACATATAGAACAAACCCAGAAATAGCCTAGACAATCTATCAAAACTCAAGATTGTGAAAAGTTATTTTCTTCTAACTAAAATGAGATCAATAAATGCACATTAACCTAATTATCCTAACGATTGAGTTTAGCAAGTTAATAGGATCTGACATCTGTAATGAAAAACAGAGATAGTGATACATGAGGGAGAGCAAAAGAGTATATTGGAAGAAGCTTATGTGTTTTAAATAACTTTCCTGTGTAAGTTTAGAGCTTATGGACTGGAACATCTGGAGGGTCTGGAGGCTGACAGTCAGTTTGAGAGAAGCATGGCTGTGGCAAAGGCAGGCATATTGTCAGCCCTCCTCTCTTGCCAAGAACTTGAAAAAAAGCATCTCTCAGCATGAAAGAATGAAGGATATTTGCCATATTTTAGTTCGGTTTTTGAATGTTGTCATGAATTACCAGATAAGGTGTGCAGTTCCACCCAGAAACAGTGATTACGGAGCACTAAGCACTACTTAAATGAAAATCTAAATTCTTCCTCATTTGATTAAGCTGGGCTGAGACAAAGCTGAATCACAGTTTCTGAATACAAAGGTTTGATTTAACAAGATCATTTTCTGGTGCTATACCTGTTCTAGTTTTCATTCATTTTCTGCACTGAGATCCAGCTTCCTCCCCCACCATTTTTTTGTCTTTGTGCAGCTATGACTGTGTGACTATGTACAGCACAAAGTTTTCCCCTTCCCACTTCATATTTTAACTTAAAAAAAGCACTGTGCAGATGCATATAAAGACAAAATTTTAATATATGTGGCACAATCACAGTAGTGTGTTTTTGTTTTTAAGTAAAAAAATTCAAATGGGTTCTTGAGTGTCAATGGTTTATATTTTTTAAGAAGAAGAAGAAGAAGAAAAGAAGAAGAAGAAGAAAAGAAGAAGAAGAAGAAGAAGAAGAAGAAGAAGAAGAAGAAGAAGAAGAAGAAGAAGAAGAAGAAAAGAAGAAAAGAAAGGTGTGAAAGTGGTTCAGCTCAGGCTTCCACAGTGCAAGACTTGAATAGCACTGTAAGCTGTTAAAACTTTCCCTCCATCACTTCTTCTGCCTGGTAGGAGGCAATGTTTCTTCTAACAGTGCCATAAGCTCTTTTCATCAGCAGCATTAGGAATGAAGCTGCACGTAATTTTCATCTGAGGATCTCAAAGAACTTTGCCAAGACTAGTTAATTAATTGCCACAGCAGCCATGAGAGTTCATAAGATATTACAAATTTGTTTTACAGAGGAAGATCGGAGCTGGCTATTGATGCTCTTAGGGCACCTTGGGCAGTAGCAAGTTTACACCGGCTCAGAACTGAAAGACTCCATTGAACAAGAATTTTCATTGACACTGTTAGGTGCAGGAAAGATCCAGCAAAACCACAGGGAAGAGTGATGCACATAGTGAGTTGGGGTTGGGTGGGAAGATACTGTCAGAGAGGACTGCAGGGCTATATACCTTGCATGGTTGAGAAAATAATGGAAAGACTTTTTGCAGGGTAATGTGGCTTTGTTGTCAACAGCTGTGTCAAGAAAAGAGAGAGAGAAGAGCAAGGGGCCCAGGCTGACTGTCAGAAAAAGGAGAAAAGAGGTGCTTGGAAGGCTTCTTCTGTTTAGATTCTACATCACACAGCACTATATTTTTCCATTTAAAGCACCATTTATTTCTTTTTGGGCTTTCCCTTAATTTATGTCATTGTAACAGCATATCCAGAACACCTTAACAGGATATACCTTCTATTTGTCTCTCTCTAAAAGTTCATGAAATCAAAAGTTTAGTTATCATCCAAAAATATCAATTAAAGGCAAAAGAGTGGCACACTTCCCTGAGTGCCTACTTCTTCTCTATTTGCCTTATTCATGTAACGGAAACATAAGTATAAAAATGAATGTGTTGTCTTTGTTTGTATCTCATGTGAGCCACACAATCACAGTAAATGCAACAGTATAAGGAAACTGAGTAATCTACTTCAATGGGACCAATGAAGTGTTTTTAGTGTCATTTGGATTTTATTATCTTTTCATTTACTATGTATGTGTAGATTATCTGAAAATTTTCACATTATTGATTTTCAAATTATTAAATGCTACCTGAAAGAAAAAAAATTAATTCCTATAATAATAAAGATCTTTTTCCTTCTATCTTTCTTTATTCCTACTAGAATAAATTGCATTCTTTAATTCCAAGCCCTTCACATAATATACTACTCTCTGCCTCATTGAAAAATATGTTCTTGTCAAGAATACATTATGAAATTATTAGGTTTCAATCTTAAATTTATATGATAAAAAATTTTTTAAGAACAATTTCTCAAAACTGACTAGCTTAGACATATCACATTAGTGCACATTACATGGCAATAAAGTTGAACTGAATATTATATACATAACAGCCTATGGTTTTTCTAATGACTACTACTGTGGAGTCAACTTTATACAATGTATATATATATTATATAAATTTTTGTATGTATGTATCTATTATATAACTTTTAGATAAAGTAAGAGACAAAATAAATGAACAAAGATAGATAGGTTTATATTTTTTCTCCCTTTCATTATCATTTATCAATAGTTATGGATATGAGGAAGAATTGCATGCCAATTTTGTTTGCAATCCATGTAATTTGTTATGAAAATATATATCGTACACTATCTCAGTATCTCATATATATATTTAACACTCAGCAATTATTCTGGAAGTTCGATAAAGTATGTACTCATTGACTTGACCAAAACTGACTTTTTTTATTCATCTTTTGGTTGTGGTAGATGAAACAATGTTTACTTTCTTTACAAGGAACAAGGAGAATTTTTCCTTTAGTAACAAGCAGGAGGTAAAGACAAAGTTCATATTATTTGTCTTTGTTCAGCAATCGTTGCATTTTTCAAATTAATTTGTATGTAGTGCCACAGAATGTGTTGTTCTTTATTTCCTAATTAAAACACAGCAAGTTAGGACTATGTCTACCAAATTTAGATGTTGACAATGTGTCAGTTTGTAAATAAACATTCTCAGGAGCAAGGCAGGTGAAACATTCAATTAGTGGACTGGCTCCTCAGCTGTTACAAGGAAGAATAAATTTTTATTACTTCATATTCTCTCAAAGTCTGGCACAGTCATCTGAGTAGAAAAGGAGGAATACTTAAAATTCATTTTGGTATTCATGATAAATTCAATTTTGAAAGGTCAGATCTTCATCATTTATGATGGTTCAGTGAGTCAGCAATATTGTGTGTGAAGAATGGTTTGGCAGGACTGATGGTATCAGAGTGGAGCTAGAAGTGGAGAACTTCCTCCTGAAAAATTCACAGGTGAAACATTGGACTCAGACATTCTGGTGAGTAAAAAGCAGATCACTGTATTGAGCATAACTGGCAAGGTTTGGGCAGGTAACAGGGCTGGTTTGGCTGCCAGTCTCAGATGGCTGCAGGAGGCTCAGTGGTGGATGGAAACAACCTGTCAGATGCCAAAACTTTAACATGTGTGAGGATCATGAGGCCCCTCTGCTTAGACATATCTGAAAGTAGTGGCTGTTGCACACAGGAGGCCCAGGAAGAGATGCATGAGCAAACACAAAAGGTAAAATGAGAGGAGGCAGGACAGACTGCATGTGAGGACACAGAAAAGGAGGTGGAAACATGAGAGGATGCACAACAAGGACTGGTTTAAAGAGAAATGTGAAGAGATGCATTTAGAGAAACAAAATGGATGAGTCATTGTGGGGAACAATCCTGGAGATGCACTCTTAGGACACACTCTTAGGAGCTCTGTGACAGAGCAGGGCCCTCTAAGGGGATATGGAGGACCCATGCTGGGTCAGGGATGGCCCTGAGGGGACTGCAACCTATGGAGGAGAGCCCAAGATGAGACTTCCTTGCTTGCAGTAATCTCCAGGCAGATGAAGGACATAAAGGAAATATGAACATTTTCTCCCCATAGTAAAATATGAACTAAACTAATTTATTCAGACGTATAGGGATTTGGGAGTATATTAAATAGTCTTTAAATATCTGCTTTTGTGAAGGATGAATTTAAGGTGTATTGTGTGATATGTTCCAGTCTTCCAAGATTAGAAATAAGCAATAATAAGAAATAATTCTAGTAAGATTAGAAATAAGCAGTCTTCATTGTAGCAACATAAAGCATCTCTTTTCCTTTTCTGTTGAAATGCCTAATAGTGACAGTAAATATTACCTGTTTTGTGGTAAAGTACATTCTCTGAGTGGAAAACTCATGTGTTTGGGTTTTTTAAAAGAAAAAAACATTATTTGGCTGATGGATTGTTTTTAGAATATTGAGTAGTTGGCACCATTGAAAGAAATCCCTGGTAGTATACTTCAGGTAAAGACTTTAGGTTTGATGAAGTTTTGCTGATTGCTGAATTTTTTTTTCCTTTGTTTTGAAATGGTAAATGCTTCCTTGCTCTTCAGCATGCCAATATATTATTGTGCCAATAATAAAAAAATGAGTCCTTTGGGGTTGGAAATATTTTCAAATATACAATAACATACCTGTGTTTTTCTAAAGAGAGGGCATTGAAAAAAAAAATGAAAAAAAAGTTGAAAATTGCTAAAGAAGTGGAAGAACTTCTGGATTTGTTTGACAAATCAAATTTTCACTTTACAAATATGCTTTCTCATAATATTAATTTTTTAATATTTTTTTCTAGCTTGAACAAACGAAGAAAAAGTTTTCAGTGTTTTACTATAATGATCAGATTTTTGATAGCTGAGTCAAGATGTAGAATTGCATTTACTATAGACACACTCTGTTGTTTTTTCTTCCTTAAGGAACTTGACTATCTAGTGTTTCTATCTCAAAATTAAACCAAAGGGAAAGGAAAAGACAGTTATGGAACAGGTGTTCTACTGTTATACAGATGCTATGATTAAGAATAATTTCTAGATGTTCATTTTCTGAAGGCCTACTGTGCATTTTGAGCATTATAGAGATCTAATCTCAGTCTCAGTCAACATTCACATCCCAGGAACCAATCCTGTGAATGAAATTTATGTTCAACTTCTTTCCTAAGCAGATACTGGTAGGATCTCTTAACAGCTTCTTGTCAACATTGTGTGTGTAGAACTGAACGAAAATTTATAAATTAAGGATTACCATATCTAAAAATGCACATAGAAGGGTACAGAACATCTGTCACTTATGAAGTAGTGCTCAGTTTTGCACCCTTCACTACAGGAAGGACATTGAGGTGCTGGACTATGCTCAAAGAAGGGCAAAGAAGCTGGTGCATGTGGCTGAGCACAGTGTTAAGCCTGGAGTAAAGAAGGCTGAGGGTGACCGTATCTCTCTCTGCAACTACCTGAAGGGAGACTGTAGTGAGCTGTGGTCAGTCTCTTATCCCAGGTAACAAGCATTAGGGCAAGGGAAAATGGCCTCACTTTGCCTCAGAAAGGTTTAGAATTGCTATTAGGAAAGACTTCTTCACCAAAAGAGAGTCAACCACTGGAAGAGGCTGCCCAGGGAAGCAGCTGAGTCACCATCCCTGGAGGTATTTAGAAGATGTGTGGATAGGGCAGAGAGGGACATGAGCTGGTCTTGAGCTTGAAATTGCTGGGTTAATAGCTGGACTCAAATGATTCTAGGTGTGAATGTAAATTTATTTGTGGGTTGTATAACACAAAAAAGAGAAACAATAAATAAAGATGAAGCACATAATTTTTATTAAAATTTCTTATGCTTGATATCAAAGAAAAAAAATACTGTAAAATAAAGATTTAAGTAATGGGGTTTTTTTATGAAGAGACAAAGCTACTTATTAATCTATTCATTCCATCAGTAACCATTAAATTTTCAGGATTTTTCATGCCCTAAGTTTCTATTATTTTCTGACTTGCTTTTCTTTGATTTGTTTTCTTCCTTATCATGTGACAGATTTGTGACATCAAACACAAGGCACCTTTAACATTACAATACATAGTTTTCTATGTTTGCTGGAGAGTTAGTGCTGGACAGAACACAGACTTTATTCCTATGGCTGGTGAAAGAACCTGGGAAAATGAGAGTTTTACTGTAAAACTTCATGGGAACAGATTGATGACAATCCTTATCCCTTTTAACTTCTCTCATGACTAATTAAAAATGCTAGGATTCAATCTTCAGAAGAACCAAATATGTGCAGCTTCATTAGTCTTTCAGTAATAAGGAAATATTGTGAAAACAACTTTAAAAATAAATAGATCTGATGCATATTTGAGCTTTCCTCAGGAAACTGCTGATTAATTATGATACAGATTGTTTATTAATTTTGCTTCTCTAGAGGAGTCAGATCTTGGGAAATGTAATTGTGGTGCACAGAACATATGAAAGTTTTAATCTTTCTCTCACAGAGTTCCTCAGACAAAATGGTTCCTATTTGCAGCTGCCATTTATACACAGGATTTGCAAACAAAGCCAAAACAAAGCACTACATGGTTTCAAACGACTATACTACAAGTCTGGCAGCAACCACATACATAGTAAAGCTCTTCAGAATATTTATTAAGTTTTTCTGAAAATATTATTAGAGGGATTTGGTACTAAAAGTTGTCTGTAGACCTCCTTGAAGAATGTAGTTTACAAGGGCAATGGAATTCTGACCCTAATCTGTGGGCTGTAGACAGTGGCATTAAAACACTGCTTACTTCTCTCAAAGGGACACTGTGAAAGTAGAATCACTGTATAATATTTTCAAAACACTTTGAGAAACTCACATAAAAAGAACATAGCTGTTCAAAGTTTTGGTTTTTTGTTTGTTTGTTTGTTTGTTTTTCCAGAAGGGAATGTTTGTGATTTTGGCTTTAGTGTCCACATCTATTACAACCTTGTATATTTCTAGAACTCAGTTAGATCCCAGCATGTATTTCCTGAGAGAATCATTTAAATTAGTAAGAAAAATAAAATAAACTTGATTACCTATATATAAAACAGGCCTTTCTGTCATTGGTGATGATATTGTACTGTAGCTGTAGTGTCATAAGCACAAATGAAATAAAAAACCTGGAGTACAGTTGTCAAGAAATCTTTAGAAACCAATTAAGTGAAGTTTGTCAAACTAAAGAGGGCCTAAGCTACAGGGAGAGCTAATAGCTTTATTTCAAAGACAAAGTTACAGCTCACTGTAGGGCCTCTGCAGACCATCTAGCTCTTGTTGAAATAACCTACTTATAAAATTCCAAGATTTGTTTTGTTTCTCTTTTTAGTTTTGTTTCACTAATATTTTATTTTAGTTAAAATTTTGCTTGGCTAACATGACAATGTGTGTGTGTATGTGTGTGTTTAATTTCTCCAGCACTGTAGATATAAACTTTCTCCTAGCTAATATCACAAAATGTAACAAGGAGTTAAGTTGGAGTCGCAAAGTCTGCAGTTCGTAACTTGACATCCTGTCTTTGCAGAGTCCACTCTGCAGCTGACACAAAGCTCTATTTAATGTGCTGCCAATCACTTCTAGTCAAGTACAGTACCGTAAATCCTCGAGTACTCTTTCAAAATGATTTTGTTTATATCTTTTTCCATTTAATCTGTTTTTCTCTCGCCATACAGTGACGTGTAAATCCAAACAGAATTGCCAGTATTGGCTCCAGGAAGAAAAGTTATCCTTTAAATTGCTTTCATGTTCTCTGATAGACTTCTGGGAAGCAACCAGCTTGCTAAGGTATGAGAGAGGCTATGAAGTCTCTATGTAAGCTTCAAATAATCAGAGATGTACTATTAAATATATATTAACAGTGTAGATTTGAAGGACAGAACTTCACAGGTAGTTATAGAAGAGTTTATCTATGGCTAATAGCATCAGTAATTCAATTGTACTTGATTATTCATCTGACACCTTAGGTAAACATTTTCATAGACCTCCTCAGTTGTTCTTACTTGGTCAGCTTTACACCCTCATGGGCTGCTTACTTGATTCAGTCTTGATTCATACCAGCTTTCCTGGTTTTTCTTCTACCATTTTGTGACCTACTCATACCATCCTTGATATTATCCTTTTCTCAGCCTCTCCTGCTTAACTCTTCTGTGCCTTCTTACATTCTCTCAGATTCCTTCCCTCTGCTTTCTCTTCCTCTTTTCTTATTTTTTTCCCCCCAGTGATATCAAGAAGACTCTTCTGCACTTCATGCTGCTTCTGCTTTCTACAGGTCTGTCCCAGCATCGCCAGCTGCAGTAGCTACATGTGAGGCTTCTGCTCTCAGCAAGAAGCAAATATCTGCACTTATCACAATTATGCTGACTTCCTCCACTTTGTAATTGACCTCCTGCTCCTCAGATCTGTCTTCATCCCGGCTGAACAAATCTTATCCAGGTTAACACAGACAAAATGAGCTGCCATGATGCCATTCTTCAAACCCTTTTTTATTCTTTCTGCTTCTCTTTTTTCTCACAGTATCCTGTCTTATCTCCTTTCTCTCTCCCACTGGTTCCAATACATCCACTCTAATCTCCTCCCTCTTTCCTGATGGCCTTTTACAGTACAGAACCACACAGAGAATTACTGTTCAGCAAAACCAGTACTATTCAACAAAATGGTTCAGTTTTTCCTGTCATAGGAAAAAGTCTGCTTTACTCTGCTCTATTCTACAAAATGTAACCTTCTTTTTATCAGTGTGGTCACTGAGATTAATGTTTTTAAATGTTGTTCAGTACTAATTTCTAATCATATTCTATGCTTTTTCAAACCCACTCTGTATGTTCAATGCAATTGAAATTACTGTAATCTAATTCCCTAAATATCTTCTGAACCCAAAATTCTGCCTAGTATATATTCAATGATTTATTGTCTTACCTTGACAAAGCTAGTTATTTTCTTTTTCTTGCAAGCAGAAATTGTCTTGATTTTATGTTTATTTTGGTTTTCGTATTTCCTTTTTTGACTGATCTTCCACTCTTTGACTGAATAGTCTCTACCACCCACTACAGATTCTGAGGGCGCTACAAAAATCAGTTTCTGTTTCCTTTTTCTATAGCATTAATGGCAGCTGGGACAAGGACTGCTCCCTCTCCTTGATAAGGATGCACTTAGTGTCTCTTCAACTCAGAAGTCTGACTTTCTGTGGGTTGCAGTCCAGTGAGGAAGAGAAATGATGGAGAAGCATCAGACATGGGACATAATCTGAACACCAGCCTGAATTCCTATGCCGCTGTTTTTACTTGCAGACTCTTAATCAAGAGCAACCATGCAACATTTTTGGAAAGCAAAACGTGAGTTTTTTCCTTTTGGCCAAAGAAAATACTGGGCTACCTGTCAGAAATCCTCATCTATCACTACCTGCCAGCTCTAGGTAAACCTTCCTGGGGATAGAATTATGAAATTTTGCTTCCTTCTTCAATTATCCTCAAACTTTTTCACCAAACTTTTTTTTCTTCCTCTGCAGTGTGATAGAGCTGCACCTACACTGTGCACTTATGTCATCTGAGA
Source organism: Agelaius tricolor (assembly GCF_023055355.1). Classification (NCBI taxonomy): domain Eukaryota; kingdom Metazoa; phylum Chordata; class Aves; order Passeriformes; family Icteridae; genus Agelaius; species Agelaius tricolor. The sequence continues at coordinate 32,776,223 of NW_027269262.1, forward strand.
TGCACATTGCAGTCACTGCTGGATTGCATAGGGACAAAATCGTGAGAAGACTTCTGGTAATCCTACAAACACTGAGATCTATTCCCAATAGATGTTGCCTCTCCATGTGTACATACAAGAATTCTCAAAAACATTTTAGTCATAAATTGTGGAATAAAAAATCAAGACACACAAAGGTTAATGTATAGGACCAGGAGTATGAAGCTCACAGTGGTGCTTCTCCATCTTTATAATGGGCACAGGCAATGTCACCACTACAGCCATCATTTCCATGTCTTGTATTATCCTCAATCTGATCATGTCTTTAGATGGATATTTTTGTGAAAAATGTATCTATTTTGGCTGATTCTCTGTGATATGCTATTTCCTGAACATTCATAATTCTCCAGTCCTTTCTGTAGGTTGAATATTGCACACATCCACTGCTGCAGTAGCTTTTCTTATGGTTCTCAGAAATTTCATCATCTAATGTCCATCCAGACAGCCCCTGTGAAAATTTCTACTACTTCCATCATACAAAAAATGTTAATTTGGTAAATATGTTCAACATTGGATGATTCTTTTCATTTTCAAACTATGGAGTATCACTATTGCTTCTATAATTTCCTGTGAATTTACAGACATTTAACAATTGTCTTCGACTGGAAAAGTCTTCACCAGACACTTTTAAAATTTAAAAATAATAATGTTCATGTTCTTTACTACACTGGTCTTCATAATACTCTTCAAACAATTCGATATTCCTACAGTCAACAGAAATCAGAATATTTAGATCTCTCATAAAGCTATATTTAGCACAATATGGAGACGACTTGGAGCCTATGGAGGACTTAGAAACGTTGTCTCATTATTTTCTTATGAAATGTCATCTGTATGTTTCTACACATTCTCTGATACTGTAGTGGGTCCATAAATTCCCTGGGACATGACCTGTCTTCTTGGTTTGTTTTTTAAAATGTCTGACCATAGGAATGCAGGCAATGGATAGCACACAAATACAATAATAATGATGCCAACAGCAAAAGCACTAATGAAGTCACCTCTGGCCTGAAGGTTTTGGAATTGCTTCTAGATTGTGCTGCTAATTTTGCTGCTGAAACATAAGAATTGAGAAAGAGCTGCTGAAGACACACATAAACAGAAATAGCACTTTTGCAGCTTGAATCTGTACCTTGGGTGTTTCTGTAGGAAGTCAGAACCTGATGAGTGTATTTTTGTCCATGAGACAAAGAGCAATGAGATTCCTTAGCAAGTGCTAGCGTTGGTGCTGAAGTGATAGATTCTTGATTGGCAGTGAAAATGTCAGCAAATTTTCCATTTCCAGGTGGCTTCATGACACACAGCTAAATTAAGCTTATCTATAGGCATTAGTCAAATATAGAAAAATAACAGCAAGAAAATGAATGATTCATTGGATTTGATTAGTATAAAACTTGCTTAGGGATCAACATGCTATGCAGCATCCCTTGAGTGACATGATTGTTCCTTATTGTGGTACTTCTGATGGGTTGGAGGGGGTTGCTTAGGGGAGTGGAGGAATAATATATTCTTTTTGGATCAGGTGAATAGAGATGATTTAATATTGAAATTACCAAAAATTCATTCATAATTTAGTTGAAGATATTACTCTTAAAATATTGCCATTTTCAGAGGGAAATCTATTTGTTTAGACCAATCAAAAATTGTACTAACATTGACATGCAAATAATATAATAATGAAAATACCTAGATTTTCACCAGCTATTATAAAATGCTTTAAATTAACACAATAAAAATGCATAGATAAATAAATAAATAAATAAATAAATAAATAATGGAAAATTATCTTGTTTTGTATCAAACAAAAGTTAGTGTATTATGTAAAATTTTGTAATATACGAATATTCATAGTGAAGTATTGTTACACAGCTTGGCTAAGTAGATTATCCAGTACAGTATCTATAAACAATAGACATATTAATATCAGCATATAAATATCAGATGAAATATTGGCAATAGCTGATATTTGGTGTTGCACTACTTTTTAGCATTTAAAATGCACGTCAGAGTACTAGAGGATTACTGGTCATAATGCAATGACATGTGGATGTTCTAAAGACTGGCACACTGACAGCTCTGTTCTAAGTCAACTAGGTCTGCCTGAATAACAAGTCATCAACACAAATATGATAGCCAGAGAGATTCAGACTTGATATATCTCTCTATATATATAGATATAGATTTATATATGTATGTGGGAAATAGCAAAGGTAATAGTAAAGGTATACCTATTTACTGTTCATTCTCATGTTTTTTTTAGAGAGACACAGAGAGTAGGATTTCTAAGATAAGATGCAATTGATTAATTTCACTTCCTTTTAGTTCAGTGGTAGGATACTTTCAAGATACTTTTGAAGTGAAGTGATCTGCTTTTCATGTGTTTTACCCACAGTTTGGCTCACAATCTTTCATGAAGTGCTGGAAAGAACAAAAGCCTTTGCTCAAAACCTTTTTAAGGAAGAATTTTCTGCTGGATTCTTTCATTACATCAATGCTACCCTTGTGTTTCTATGCCTGTTGTCAAATTTGAATGATCACATTTTTGTTCTTCACTATACCACTTCTAAGGATGGAAAAAGTGATTGATCAACATTGTAAGGGTTTCATAGCTTATAGAGGGTGGTAAACAAGATAGTAAAAAGGCTTGTCATTTGTAACGAAAGGCCCTGTAGTGGTCGAATCTTTAAGTTTTGGTTGAAATTTTTCCATTAATTCCAAAATTTGTAGCTGGTATACAGAGGTTTTTTGATTCTACCTATGTTTTACCACTGCTTTTATGAGTATGTCACCAGATCATCTTTACTGAGAAATAGCAGTTCCAGAATGTTACATTCTTATTAATCCATTTTCCAGAAAAGATAAAAAATCAAAATACTTCAAGAACATTAAATTTCATAAACTGCAAGAAAATTAATTCTGGAAGGATCCAATTGTCACCTTCTTTTCATTTCCATTGAACTGGATTATTAATCATCCATTGATTCACATCTACAGGTGAGAGTTACAGTATGTTTCTGCTGGCAAATAATTTTGGTTATGCCAACAACAACAATGATTTTGGACAGCCAGAGCAATTGCATTTGTAATGAAGAGACGTGCTAGTGATCACTTCACAACTGAAATAGATGCTTTCAGAAGTAGACTGATCTCACCAGATTTAGAGGTCAACAATCTAAAGGGTTGAGGTAACTGTTTTCCAGGTGGCAGAGAAATAACAGCCATTCTCTAATCAGATATGGTACCTGGCAGTAATAATACTTCTATTAGCTCTTTCTTCCCTCTTCCTTTTTTTTTTTTTCCCCCAAATATGATTATAATTGTTCAATGACAATAATGAATAAGGTTCATGGATGAGTCAGCAGCAAGTTAATTTTTTGTGCCTTACAAACTTAGTGCTTTTGAACCATTTAATTCTTTAAAAGGGACAGAATCATAAAAAGTTATGACCTTTTTCTACATAGGGAGATTTTCTGGACACTCTTTTGGACTGAGAGAGAGAGAGAGAGAGAGAAAGAGATACATCACCATACAAATTCATCACACTAAAACATACATTTTATTTCCTATGTTAGCATCTTGTATTATACATTTTATACATAATTTTGGAGTCTCTTGTAGATTCCATATTCAGTTGCTTAGAAAATTACTGTTTCAGTAAATGCCTCTTTTGTTCTCTTCATCAGTGTTGTCTAAAATAACTCTTCCTAAGATGATGCATTATGGGGAGGTGTCCTGTTTTGATGACCTTTGTTGCATTTTGATTTCAAGACTTTTATATTTTTCAATATACATTCTTGCATATAAAATAATTTTCATTTAGTGCAGTATAATTTCAATATGATTAAGGAGAGTATAGAAATACAAAAAAGCATGCACCTTTTGGATTAGATAACATTTAAAGCTTTTTTCAAATAAAGAGAATCATACTAGTATCAATTATATATTTTTATAAAATTTATTTACTCTTTCATAAAGGGTTAGTGAATCAGTTTTATGTACTTCAGAAATATATGGTAGGAAAAGGACCTCAAAAAGAGTACTTTTTAAACAGTTTAAAATAAAAGACTTTGCTTGTCCAGCTCTTCATGTGAACCCAAATTAACATTCTGTGTTCATCTTGAGCTTGGATAGATTTGAAGCCTTTCATGTCTAAAACCGCATGATCAAGGGCAAAATCTTTTGCTAGCACTGGAATCTGGAGGGGGAAACAAGACATGCACACATGGCTTTATCACTGTGTGTTTTACTGCAGAGACCATGAAAAAAAAATCTCCATTGTGTTTTATTTAATTAAAGCACACTGCCCCCTTTTGAATTTCTTTTTGAGAAAAAATAAATCCTTGCTCATTAAAGATGTAGAGACCTATGATATATGGTCTCTTGCCACAATGCTAGCTTTAACTCTCCTTTAAACAGCTTACAAATGACAGATCCTATATAAAATAATTTGATAGTCCCATAATTAATTCAATTGCAGGAACCTTGCCTGGGTAAGAATCATGTTTGAATATTGTCCCTCATGAAATATTATCTTCTGATTATCTTGGATTTTCACTAGCAGGCAACGTGTATGAGAATTACAGCACAACACAAGTGCATAATTCTTTTTTTTCATCTGTGGTTTCACATTTTTGAAATTATTTACTGAAATTTTGCATGAAGGAGAATCATCCACTGTGTGTATTAAATACATCCATTCAAATTGACTGTCTATCAAAAATTGCAAATAGATTTAACCTGATGTTAAACATATTTGACCATGAACACTTTTGAAGTGAAATTTGAACTTGTAAATCATAATGTCCCTGTCCAATTCAGGTGAAATAAGAGAGGCAAATTTTAAAAAGCTAGTAGCATGAAAGGCAAATGTAGTGGAGAAGTGGAGAGAGGGAGAGAAACATGGAGAGAACAAAGACTACAATGAAGGAAAAGGCTTCAAATTTATTATTAATATTATATTTATAATATAAATAATATACAAATTTATAAGATAATATATTTATTTATATACTATATATTATATTTACTATTTATATTATATTATTATATAAATTTCTATTTATATTATATTGTGGATTAAAACATCAAAAGCCTATGCATGAGTAGTTTTGTACACATGCCCAGCTGAAGGAAATCAGGTCATCTATCTTAGTTCTTTTACCTGTAAAAGAATTATCTTTATGTAAAAACAAACCAAACAAAAAACATTGATAAAAGCAAATCTGGAATAATTATATGTGAAGAATAAAATTCCACAGCAAACTCACCAGAGCTACATCCAAAGGAAAAGCTCAGCAGTAACTTACCATACTTCTGAGAACACAAAACATTTTTCGGGATATAAATCTTTATTAACACTTTACTGCAGAGAAATTATTTAAGCAATTGTACAAAAATTTTAAAAGTCTTAATAATTTCCTAGTTTTCTGCTACTATGTCAAGTATTGAATAAAATCTATGTCAAAATTTCAGGAGTTTTTGAGCAAATATTGAAAATAATCTCTGATTTGAAAGAAGTTACTTGGAACTTAATATTTCTCATTATTTTCTCATACTATTTGTCAAGGGACCACAGTGGAGTTAAGTAGCTATGTCTGCAGAAAGCTAATTTAGTGTGACTGTTTGACAGAAGTGTAAACACACATTTTATTGCTTTCTGCAGTAAATAAAACAGAAACTGATCATTGTCCAAAACTGAAACAGATTCCTATCTTTGATAAGATTAATTCAGAATATGTATTATAACTGATTTAATGAGATGACTAATTTCAAAAGAACATGAATTTTAAATAATAAACATATACTAAAGCATTTGGAATTTAGAAAAATTTAGAAAATCTTTTCATACTAATTCTTATCTCAGAATAGGTCCCACAAAGTCACTGAGAAAATTTGCAAGGATGTAAATGTTTCAAGACAAAACAAAAGATTCCATCCAACACTTCATTAGTGCCAGCACCCACAGTCACCATGACTTTTCCTTTACCACACCCTCTGGTTGTAGAAGTGCCTCCTTAAGCCATGCTCTAAATGAGCCACAGAAATTTTTTGCAGTGTCCTTCATTAATCTGCTGAACTTCACAACACCTATGAACTTCACAGGAGCAATTGTTTATATAGCTATTTCATAGTGCTCACCTGGGCATTTTTCCTTCTGACCTCCATATTTCAGGAAGATCTGTGGAGAGGGAATCTATGCTCCTGTGGGCTGTTCCAATGACTTCAGTGAAGATTGAAACAAGCTGAATGTCACCATGGGTTTGGTACAGGTGCATCGTAACAAGGAACAAATACTAAACTAGGATAATTGGTAGACTTTGTGGTCTAGAATGTGCAGATTGAAAAATTTCCTGCCTCCCTTCAGGCATCTGAGATGTACAATCAGCTCATAAAAAAATACTTTAAAAATCAAACCAAGCTGAATTGGATAGTCTGGCTGTTTTTTTGAGAGATTATGGTATTGAATGACTTTGCCAGCATATGCAACATTAATGGAAAAGTGATTTTTGTGGGGATGTCTAAGTGAAGACTAATAAGGAGGGAAAGTATGGCTAAGCACTGGTTATTCTTTAGCACTGAGTGGCAGTAAAACTTGAAATGTTTGCAGTGTATAATTGTGTAAAGCACTGGCTAGAAAAAAGCGCGCAGAGACTGAAAATAGAAATACTTGAGAATCTCTGAGATTAGATGCAAACCTCATCACAAGTCTAATACCCTTCATAAATCTCCCTTCCCCTAACAGAAAAAAATAAATGGCACATATTCAGGAGTGCTCTAATCCAGGATGGGATTCACCTCCACTTCTCTGTTCATTACTTTCTATTCAACTCTTAGGTCTCTGTGGCTCTGCATGCATCATTGTAAAAGTGAAATACAGACGGGCATAACAGAATTGAGGTCTGTCAATTTATTATGCTTGTTTCAGTGCACTCCTTAGTAGCTACCCCAGGAATAAGAGAGTGGGTAGGCTACTTTGCTGATTGCTGCTATGCCTCTACCTGGTTAAACAGGCCACATTCCTTATTGCACAGTTTGAACAGCTTTTCTTTTAGTTTATCTGCCAAGATGCTAGTGGTAAACCCTCTTTGAATGAAAGCTGTATTAGATCAAGACTGACACTTCTATATTTTTGTCTTTGGAGTCTTGCCCTCATTTCTCACATTTGATACATATACATGATTTTTTTGTCTCACAGCGTCCATGTCCATCTGCTGCAGTGGCATCATGCCCAGCATTCACAAGTTGGTCAGATTGCTCACTATGATATAGCTTGTGATAATTCTAGGAGAACAGTCTTTCAAACACTGGAATTCCTTCCTCTGAAAGACACACTGAAGGATCAGTATTTCATGACTCATTACAACAGGTTGCACCCACCAGCTTTACTGTGCCATAGATCAGCTGAAGAGAGGAGAAAAGGAGATGCAGGCTTCTTGGGCACTGTGACAGTGAAGGGAAAGTATCCTTTACTTGGAAAAGAGGTCCTGCAATTCATATGAAGGCTTTATTTTTCTATAATAGGGGAAGAATTACTGCAGACCTCATTTGTGATTCACATGCAGATGAGTTGCAACTATCACTTGCACCTCAGCATCACCCTTCACCATAAAGGTAACTTTCAGCACAAGGCCACTACTGGTTTTAGAGATTTTGATACTGGGAATTCCAATTTGTCAGCAACAGCAAACAGTATTTGAGCAAGTAATGACTTTTTTGCATGCGTGTGATAACTATAGTGAGTCACCAGCTGCAGGAGAGGAACAGAATCATATGAAATTCACAGGTAAGTTATTTTACTCCTTAAGATTATATCTCTTTGTATAAGGTTTTTAAAAATGTCAGAACTATAGGATTTGTCTCATCAGCAAAACTGAGAGCCAGTTTGAACTCTAAGGCAATTTTAGATGTATTTAAAAATATTTTTTTTTATTACATCAAATATTCAACTGAAAAGAACATAAAGAGAAATAGCCATTGTTATTTTTATTTTATATAGTTTCCTTGTTAGCATTTTTCAAGCATCCATGTTGTTGAAGTTACTATGTCTATAAAAGCAGCACAGGACTGTATTGATTTATATAAATGTTGATTTTAGGGAAAGAAGGAACTATTATGATTACCTTACCCAAGCTCTTGTGTAACACAAGTCTAAATGATTCATGTTTCAAGAAGTGCTTGAAGTTTCACTTCAAGTAAATCCTGCCCTTTCAGTTTATAAAACCTATGAAATTCTAATGTGTCTAGATGTCTGTACCAGTTATGTATTGACATATGAAAAGAGGGGAAATAAGCTTTTGAGAGCTCCTACACAGTAAAGAAAGACAGAAATAAATCAATTGTAAAAAATTACTCAAGTGAAAATGGCATGCAAACCCAAAAAACTTACATAGGGCTGTAAATGGATCAGATTGTTTTCTTGCAAGAGCAGATGTAATGCAAACATGCAGAAGGCCCCTTGCTTCAGAAATTAAGGGGGGATGTGAACAAAAATTTGCAGGACCAAGACATATACTTTTCAACTCCTGGCCTAAAATATCATATCTACATATGGGATTTAAACTTCCAGTGACTGAGTTGATAGAGCAATATTATTTAAATATGGCAGCAATTTTTTATTTAATCTGATACATAACTGTATGAGGACTTTTAATTATACTAACATGAATATCTTAGATAACAAGTATAACCTGCCAAAGAATTTGCTCCCATTTAATCTGAGGCAGAATTTGGCCTCAAAATGAAAGATTTTATGCAAACCAGTCAAAATTTTGTTAAAGTTTTGTCCTCTAAATCAAAATTAAATTCTGGTTTAATGCTTCATTATAATCTATAACTGTAGACTTACTACTACATATTTCATGATCTCTGAAACCAGAAAAAATTAAGAAGTCAGGATTTTAAGAGTTGTCTTTGCATTTTGGACAGACACAATTCTCATGTACTTCTATAACTAAATACGTATCAGGCAGATTCTTATAAATTGCCCTATCTTCTGAAAGAATATAGGTGAAAGGATATTGAGCATATTTTGTCCCTAGACAGTGTCCAGCTCTGGGCAACAATCTTTTTTCCTCTTGTAATTAATTGGTTTATGCTTTATTTTTATTTGAAAATATTCAAAGTATTGTATTTTAAACATTCACTACAAAGTCCTTTTGTACTTTATAAGAATTTGCTTTTCTAATGTTATATCTTCCATGTAGTAAATTTCTTCAGAGTATTAAAATCCAAAGCTGTTACTGTGACTTCAATGTCTTAGACTGAAAACTGAAAATAAAACAAGTTAGTAGGGACATGGAGACGGAGAAGAAAAAAACATTCTGTAATGAACTGCTCATGACAAATGAAATTGCTATTTAAAAATATTTTTATTGTCCTGACTCAAATTACTAACGGCTCACTCAAAAAGTATTTCTGCACATTCATGCCTTCCACCTTCACTGGCCATACCAAAGAGTTTGCAGAAGTCAGCTCTCTCAGCCTACTCCTCTCTGTCTGCTGTGGTGACTCATCTGTTCAGAATACACCATGCTAGAATTCCACTGTTGAGACAAAGATGCATGAGGTCCTCAGAATAACTTCTCTTCCCTCTGAGCTCTGATAATGCCCACCACTAGGGAAGGTGGAAGACAAGCATTACTTTTTTGAGAAAATTATTCATTGTGAATGCCAGCATACTGAAAGTTTCAGAAATTCTGTGATGGACCCAGAGACATCAAGCAAAATAAAACCTCTGTTCAATGGAAAAATATCACAGACACATGCACATATGTGCTCAGCATTACACATTCAAATAGCTCTTAAAAAGTCATTGCTTCAACTGTATTTTGATAAGACTGAAAACACAGTCTATGCTTCTGGAGACAGTTTTTCTCTAGGTAGAATTCTGAACTATCTCAGTCTTCTTAAAGATACTGCTTTATTATGCTGGTGCTCCTGGAACTTCTGAAAGATATTGGTAACTCCTCTGGACAAAAAAAACAACCAACCAACCAACCAAACAACCCCCCCCCCCCCCCAAAAAAAAAACAACCAAAAAAAACCCCCAAACCCCCCCCCCCCCAAAAAAAAAGAAACCAAAACTCAAAACCTATATCAAAATAGCTAAAAATATACATTCATAAATCCATTGCTAAGGATAGCATAGTTCCTATCTCATCTATTGTTTCAGGTTACAAAAAATCAACTAGAATTTTTGAGGTCTTTAAATTCAAACCTAAAAAGGGCTGTTGGGATTTTTTAAATTTTATTTAAACTTGAAGTAATTTTCTTTCACTTGATTTCACTCCAAAACATTGCTACTACAATCAGAATTTTAAAGGCAGGGTGACAAATGAAAGTATCTGGGGCCTCTTTGGCATTTCCTTACATTATTGTGTTAGAAAAGGCACATCTCAGAACAGCCTTAAAAAGAGCTTGGTCTATAATTCTATAAGATTTGCTGCCTTTTGCTTTTTAATTATGAGAGAGCTAAAATGATCTGTACTGAAAATTGCCACCATCCTCTTTCTAGAACACATTAAGTTTCTATAACACCTTGCAAAGAAAATGCTTTTATTTTTCCTCACTGCTGTTAAAAAGTCCATTCACTTGTGCTGGCATAAGCCTTTATTCTATTTCTCCCCTCATCTACCCTCCAGTTAATAAAACCATAGGTGGTAATTCAGAGTGTTTGTGTCCCATTTCTGTGTACAATACATGTGTAACTGCAGTGGTGGAGGGAATAATCAATGGACATTAACTATGTTAAACAAGAAGCATTGTATCCGCAAGCATGAACCACAGATTCCCACAGAAATTCTCTAAATCAAGTGTTGAGTAGATTTTTGTCTTCCTGGCTATTTTGTTATCTGTTGTAAGACCCTTGGTTTTTTTGGCAGTTCTGAACAGATATTGTGATAGACACCATGGTAAACAGCTCTCTTATTGTATTTTGTACTAGGATATTGAACATTTTCCTGAGCAAAGTGCAATGTGATGCCAAGTATTTCCATCCCCTGCAGCTTCTTACAAAGGGAACCAGTCCACAGCTTGCTAATAGAGATGGAGGAGCTCTTCCTTGTAAGCTTTCAAAATAATCCATTTTAAAAGACTGTTTCAGCATAATAAATGCTTGGTGACTTGAAATCCCAGTGGGTTTTGAAGAAACAAATACTGTACTGTATATGCCGAATCTGTACAATTTGAGCTCTGCACTTGAAGTACTGTAGACCTGTCCTTGCACTGATAATAACAGCTTTTTCAGGGACAAAAGAAATAATCTATAGTTAGAAATAAGAAACCGGAATTAGCTCTGACTTAATACTTTATACATAGCATGCTTTCTACCATTGTTAAAACTGGACATATCAAATATATCCATTCCATTGATTCTGATGTATGATGCACAACAGAGCAAAAAGAAATGTGAATTAAAGAAACATTGTGTTTGTACCAAGCTTATGCTGTTTAAGTATTGAAACCGTGGTTGAAGTTTAATGGCTCTGTGAGAGGCTCTGATTTTTTTTTTTCCTCTCTCTTTGTTAGGTTAATTCAGCTTCAATAACAAGTCTTTTCTGTCCTGCTACCGAATACCTCCAAATGTACAGCAAGGGAAACTGGCATTTCAAATTAAGGGAAACAGTGAACCAAAACAAGAACACAATAAAAGAAAGAGCAGGGTGATACATGTAAATGATGTACTCACTGGGAACTAACAGTGGTAGCTTGCAGTGAAGGGATTTAGCTCTCTGTTAATTCAACTGATAGGAGAGACAGGCATTTTTGGGAAGAGTGTTGGCCAGATTCCTTAAGCCTACAAAAGCTTTAGTGGTTACATCATTGGGAGTGGGGGGGCAAGGGGCTTTGGGATTTTAAAAAAATGTGTTACTGTAATAGTTAGTCTGACAAAAAAGAGAAACAATTCACTTTAATATTATGGAGATACTCAACTTCATTGACATTAATGTTTTAACAATAATAATCTGTCAATTGATAATTGAAATATTTTCATTTTAGCAGAATAAAGGGTAAAACTACCTCTCTGTAGTTCTACTGGTAGTTTTGTACAGTTCATTTCATTTAGGAGTTCTGCAGCAAAGATTTAGGGTACAAAGCCTGATGAAGGGGGAATGTGTTCGTTGGCCTGCTTACTGCATGCGAGTTTCTTCTGCATAGTAACTGCCTATGGTACCATACTGGAGAGGGATTAAGATGTTTTATATTCTGTGTGTGCATTGGAGAGGATGTGTTTTACCTAATCTTGTTTAGCCACCATGCAGACAGCTTTGAGGATTTTTTTTTATCCCAGTATCCTTTAAAACCTGCAGATCTTTGGAAAGGGAAGGTATTTCCATTTCTTTCGTTTGCTTTTCAAAAGTGCAGAGCTTGGCCTTTATCTTGAGGAGCAAAGAGGAAAATATTAAGCATGGCGCCCCTGCCTACAGGCTTGGTACTTGTTAAATATTTTGGTCAATTAAATGTAGGTGGGAAAGATTGAACTGCTCTCAGAAATTTGTCTTCATTTTTTGGTATGAAAGCAAAATAATATGTTCTTGAGTTCTTTGATGCTAATTGAATAAAATATAGGTCTACACATTCCTTGTCTTCAAAAGTGTAGCAGATGTTCATTGCTTTTTCTTCAAACGGCCATGTCTGGCATCTTTTTCAAAGTGTTGTCCTAGAGCTGAAGGACTGACTGCTGCTTTTTTTTGCAAGGTGCATGCAGAGGTAGAAAGACAGGGAAGGAAGAAAGCAAAATGATCACCTGAATGGATGGGATTACTTTAGAAAGTGGAAATCTGTTCCCAGTGTCTGAGATCTTTTAATAATCTTCAAATGCACCACAACGATTTGAGCAAGAGAAGGATTGAATGCATGCCCAAGGGGTTTGCAGGGATTGGCAGATATCAAGGTAGCAAGCTAAAGAACTTGAAATTTTGGAAGCATGCTAGAGGGCTACAGATGCCCTAAGACAATAGGATTACTAGAAAGCCACTAGCATGTTTCTTGTCTCTGCTAGGTTGCTACTACCCCAGTAGCGTTTTTATTATTTGCATGCCAGATTCTCACATTTTTAATCCTTCCTTGGGACCTGTTGGCCCCAAGGTACCTGGTGGTACCTGGCCACTTTTGTTGCCCTCAAATCCCTCACAAAAGGTGCTGCCAGTATTTTTCCGTGACACATGCACCCATATGCACGTGACAGCACATATTCATTGTGAAAATAATATTCTTAATCAAAGGGTTTTAATGTTACAGACCAGGGATCTAAGAGAAAAGACTAGGCCACCAACTACTCCTGGATCTGAGGTTAAGGTACATGGACAGTCTAGTAAAAATGATAGATATGAAAAGCTACAGGCCATGAGAGATTACAGTGTTAGAAGAAAAGAGAATTTACAGACGGCTGGATTTCATGGGTTATAGGGACTTAAATGAGAAATGGCACAAACCCAAAGAAAACCAAATTATGTGGTTGGGGACTTCCTGGGTAGTAGAATCTTTCAAGGCCAACCTCCCAACTACCTCACACATAAGAGCAGGATCACATAGGTAAGGATATCAAAAATTTGGGGTTGGATGTAGCAAAACTGAGATCAACGGGGAAAAGATATTTAAGGGTGGATTTTTCTGATAAGACTGGGTGGAGAAAGGTATGTTGAAGGCAAGTGAAGAGGAAGATCAGGAAGATCTATTAAAAGAAAAAAAGGATAATAAAGCATATGATATGTTTCATTGACTCTATTTAAAGTGGCTTGTCAACAAATGTGAGCTCACTTTGGAATTTTTATACACTGGAGATACTAGAAGAGCAGCTATCCGAAACTTATCCAACAGTTGTTTGGTTTTTAGATGGGTACTAGATTAATGCTGCAAAAATGATTTAAAGACCTCACCCCATATACATAGTCCTGAAGTTTGCAATATCTCATAAATATTTTTTCTGTCTTAGCGGATGCAGATTGGATGTCCTGCTGTTACTCTAGTTTAAGTAAAGCTTACTTCATCTGAGAGAAAACAGTTGAAACTGTTTGTTAAACTGCTGATTTATTTCACAAAAGCTCACTTACTATGAAGTCGTTCACCTCTACCATTTATCTAAACACTGAAAAATATGAACTTCAGAAAGAAATCAATTCAAGGCACAAAAATCTATTCAACAGGAGTTAGTGAGATCCCAGATAAATGAAGGCTGGCATACTACTGTGAAGTTACAGTAAGGAAGTTGCATTGCCTGCTAGTAAAACTGTGAAAAACCCATTGAAAAGGACGAGCAACGTGAGGGAATGAAGAGGGAAAGCCACAAGCAAGATTAACAATGTCATAGGAGGACTACAAGTTCTTCAGTTTCAGAAATGAACACATACTAAAAGAGTATTTTAGGTCTGGAAAATAATTACTAAATAAGTAAATCCAGTTCTACAGCCTGATAGTCATATCTTAATTTCACTCCCAAAACGAGTTTAAGATCAATACCTTAACTAAGAGACTTTCACTCTTATGCCAGTTGTGGGTGGTCAAACACTCAAATAGAATGTCAGGAGACATTGTGGTGTATTTGTTATTCAACACATTGAAAACCCAGTTGGACAAGGTTCCCAGCAGCCACCTCAAGCTGACCTCAATTTGAGTAGGGGGGTTGGATTGTATGATCCCAAGAGTTCCCTTCCAATGCCAATAATTCTTTGATTAAAATTTATTATATTCTTTTCTCCTCATTACTCCTACCATTCCAGAGCAGTACAAACTTAGATGAGTTGATGGTTGTGGTTGCTTTTCTGAAATAATGCTGAAGAGTCTACTATTTTTTTTTATCTGTTTCAATAGAGAGCAAGAACATCCCTCAGCAGATTTGTTTTGATATGTTAACAAACTAAGCTCTTGTAACCTCCTGTCATGCACCATGCACAGCACTAGTTTTGTTGTGTGTACATCTCTTCTCATTTTCAATTCCTCTTTTCTAAAAATGAATGTAAAGTATACTAGCTCAGGAACGCAGTAATTCTGCAAATTGTGGGTCAGCTGTCAGTGATCCTAAAGCTAGGACATCTCTCCATTAACAAAATGAGTTCAAAAAGTAATGATAGAGGTATAATCCCAGCTCTTAAGAAAAGAAAATCTTTGAACACCTATTTTCATGATAAGAAAAACAAGGTTCTCTTCCTAGGAGACCAAATCAGCCTCAGAAATATGTCATGGTAATTACAACAAAGAATGTCAGACAAAATAGTGAACAATTCAAAGAATATGAAACATACCACAAGTATGAAAAAGATCAAAATTATTGCCACTGTACGATACTGAGAACCCACTCATAAGACAGAATATTACTTAAAGAAAGCAAAAGCAGAAGAATTTGAACCCAATAAGTATTAAGGTCAAAGATAGTGAAGACAACTAGAGAAAATGACCTCAAATTGAGAAAGGGGACATTCAGATTAGATTAGAAAAAAAAAAAATTCATTTTTGGATGGTCAGGTATTAGAAAAGGGTACCCAAGGAGCTTGTGGAGTTATGATCCCTGAAGGTGTTTAAGAGGCATCTGGATCCTGTGCTGGGTGATGTGATTTAGTTTACCTGGGTTTACCCCCCTGGGTTTAGGGGTTACAGGGCCACTGCTGGGTTGATGGTGGGACTGCATGATCTTAAAGGCCTCTTCCAATCTTGTATATTCTATGATTCTATGAAATTTTTTGCAAACTACTATTCTGTGAGGCTGTTTAACATCACTTCCTCCTAAATATTCAAAAATGGGGTCTAGACAATTCCTTTGTTATCCATCAAGGACAAATTAGATAGGACCTAAGAACTGTGAGAATGAATTAGCATAAAAATTTTCATTGACTCGAACTTTATTTCTGTAAAGTCCTATCTGCATTTAAATGCGTCTCACCCACCTAATCCCACCCCAGTTCCCCTCCTGCAAGTTTGAAGGATTTAACCTAATAGAAATACAATGAGTTGAAATATCCAGGAGAGAAAAATACAAAGTAAGAAGACGAGGAAAAACACTAATTGAAAAACACTGAATTACATGCAGTGTGCTGAGAAACCTCTTTTCAACATCTATATCTCAAATATGAAGCAGTCTTTGGGGACATCTACACAAGGTGAGGGGATTGTAGCTAAGCTTGCCTTGTTCAGAAATCAGCTTTTCTTTTCTTCTTACGCTGTCCTAAGATGTTGATACCAAAATGGTAAACTATTAAGGAGAAAGGAAAGTAGACAGGATGTTGCCCTGCAGAGAGAAAGGAAATAGAGAGTGTAGGTTCTGCCTGACACATATATAATGAAGTTGGGGTCCTGGCAGGCAAGTATACAAAACAGAATATGACTTTCTAACTGTATCTTTTTGAAAATTAATTCCTCAGGGACAGCTTGTGCCTTGGCTTCCACTGTGGTTTATGGAATTTTGATGAAGGAAGAAAGGAGGTGTAAATACAGTGCGAGTATTTCTCACCCACTTACAAAGAAGGAAGGGTGCAGATAAAAGAATTTATTGTATCTCAATAAAGCTACACGATAATAAATATGCTTTTTCAGCACTTTAAAGGTCTGAATCTCCACAGGTCAACAGGTCAATAGCATGAGCAATACTATTAAATTCATATATGGTGAAGTGGAAATCAGCCTTCTTCCTGATGTAAAAAAAGTTCTTCCCTGAAGGATAAATTTTCATTATAATAAGAGAGTAGAAATAAATTCAAAGTAAAAAGTACTGTCCAAGATGCATGAGATTTAGAAAATACTTACAAAAGAGTTAAGATAGTATATAAATCTGAGATTATTTCTTCCTCCTCAGTTCACTTTAAAAATGGTGAATAGCTCTGGGAAAAAGCAGAATTTCTCTGGATCAAAACCAACGGAGGACACTTTGGCTACCCAAGAACACTCAATTCATAGATTCTGGCAGTTGATAGATTCTGACATTACTTTGCATGCATTGGCTTTTATTTATCTGACATTCCTGGACATAATTGCATATTTATATCCACTCATATTTTTTCCCTTCAGTCACAACGGTTTCGAGAACCAGGCTTTGGAAATGTTAGGCCACACATATTTCTGGACTAGCAGATCTGTCTGACATCCTCCAAGGATGCATGCATCACCACATTCACCACAGAAATATAATTATATACTTATGGTGATGAAAATAGCATCAGCCCTTGTCTCAAAAAGGATAAAAATCCAGAAGGATGTTATTCTTGCAGATCTGTATGGGGTCCCTGAGTAATTTCCATCAAAATATGTGCAATAATACAAAGAGCACAGTAATGTTACTAGAATTGCCATAGTCTTTTCCATAAGACCTGTCTATTAGTCAGTCATAATTTAATCTTTCAGCTACTCACTAATTCAAGGAAAAAAATAGGATGTGCTCCAGGAGCTTGAATGATTAACTGCACTTCAATGGTTTGAGCTACTTCTTGGACATGATGAAATGAAGTTCTGGCTACACTGGGAAAATATTTAAATTTGCATGCTGCAGGAAAGGATCTTCATTAATGTGTGCAAATGACATTACTGTATATCCCTACCATAACATAATGATTTTAGTTGGACTATAGGTCCACTTCAGAGTTAGCTTGCATCACGTGTCACAAAAAAATGTAGGGAATATGTCCTTGTGAGGCTACATGGCAGCAAATGACTCCATCAGGGAAGTACAATTAAGAATTTAGTTTAGTTTTTAATTTTAAAGCAGACAAAAATATTTTCAGATTATCTAAATAAATAATAAGAAAGTTGAGAATATTTTCTCAAGAAAAGCAGTAGTGATTGCACTTACATCCTAATTCTGCATTCAGTGTTTTATGGGAGATCTGCTGCACCTTTGTGAAGGTTTAGAAGTTGAAAAGAGATCTAGCAGAACTTTAGGGCAAGGGCTTTAAGCAATGTATCAGAAGGAAAGCTGCTATGATCTGCAATAATGATTTACTAGTCTTCTAGCATCTCTTTACAAAATTATTACTTATTTTTTCAGTTATTTGTTTCAGGGCTAATCAAGCGTGATACTTATTTTAAAAATAAATACATTAACCTATATGTGAAAAATATGAAAATACAACAAGTATAACTCTGGGATAACCTGAGGTTTATGTATATATAAGGTGCATACAACTTTTGTGTGACCCAAATGTTGGCAATTCAAATATAATTCCAGTTTTTGAATTTTTTTTATTATTTGTTTTCTGCCTGTCACATTTCTTAAAAGTACATATTTTGCAGAATAATTATTTTGATATTTTTATTCCATTGCAAAGTTTGTATCAAACAACAAAATATTAGAACATCCCTAGCACTGAAACTCAAGCACTTATAGATGTCAACCATTATTTCACAACCATAAAAATTAAAAGATTTTTTTCCAAAAATGTTATCAAATAGTTAGGGTCCCAGTTCCATCCAATTCCTCTTGTCCAAGTGTATTCTACATAAATATGTACACAAGGAAAAGAGGTTTCTCCCATGATTTTTGAATATGTTAGCTAAGAATTTCTTCTCTTCATTCATTCTGGGCTTGAGAATAATGGAAAGATGTAGATAATTAAATAATCTGCTGCATCAGTTGATTCTGATGAAAAATGATAGTAATCTCATTGTTTCCTCTGTTTAAACTGGTCCTGAAAACAGGAGTGAGATTCAGCTTCAAGGAGAACTTGCAGGTTTTGAATGATGCAGTATGCTTTCAGTGAAGTTATTGATGATGTTCTGCTGAGATCTGCAACAATTTGAGACTTTACATTTGAGTTTCACTGGAAAAATCTGCCATTCAGCTTTATTTAATCCCTAGGTCAAGTAATGTGGACCTATTCACATTCTTGCTGTTAAACTCTTACTCCAAGTCCATCAAGGCAGACAGGCTGTACAGATCCATGAACACTCCCTGGGATAGATGTTATTTGATCATTGCTCCTCAAAGCACATTTTTCTCCAGTGTGTACCTTATTCCAGTCTTGTCTCAAAAAGGTCTAAACCTCTTGGAATACCCGAGTTCCTCCAGCTGGACAAGTATCTGGATGGAAGCACAATGCAGGAGCAAAGCATTCTGCAGGCAGAGCAGGTACGAGTGGGATACTGATGCATCCTGGCACTGAAGATGCCCATAGGGAATAAAAAAAAAGGCAGAGCAATAAGAAAAAGGAGGCTTATCTCCAGTGTGAAGTGTCTCCAGAACATAAGGGTTGCTGCTTAAGGGCTGCTTTTGACCTAGTTTGAACTGCAATTGAAGCACTTGCTACACTATGAACAAATGACTGCTGAGGTCTGATGATGAGGTCTGGAGAACAGAAATAGGATGAAACTAATATCCAGTGGCACTCCTTTTTGTAAAAGGGTATTAAATTCTCCTTTCTTTAGAAAGCAGCTATTGCACTGAGTGGTACAGTACTAGTTTGTACAACAACAACAGGCAGCATCCTGGCAAATAGAGGCGTATTTCCAGGTCCAAAAGTCCAGGAGGACCAAAGTTTTCACTTAACCCCATAAATATTTTTGTTCTTTCTTCTGCACATCACTGACTAATCTCTCCTGTATTGCTTGCTGTGGAGGTGGGATAGTTCCTGGAAAGTGTAACTATCATTTTGCAGCAGGTATGTCTTAAAACTGTCATCCTGTGCTGGATTTTTAAACAGAGAGGTCAGTAGAATAGAATAGAATAGAATAGAATAGAATAGAATAGAATAGAATAGAATAGAATAGAATAGAATAGAATATTTTGGCTGTAATACATTTACAATAATCAGGTAGTCCAACTGCCTGACCAATTCAGGACTGACCAAGTTAAAGCATGATGTTATGATTGTTGTCCAAATGCCTCTTAACACTGAGAGGCTTGGGGCATCAATCATCTCTCCAGGAAGCCTCTTTGACCACCCTCTTGGAAAAGAAATACTTCCTGATGTCCATCCTAGACCTTTCCTGATAGAGCGTTTAACAATTCCCATATGTCCTGAATACAGAGAATAATCAGTATAAGAGATGATTTCTTGCCTTTCAGAAAAATAAATTTAATCTAGACCCATCACTGTGTATGCAGGACACCTTGAATTCCCCTGAAATATTTTATTATAGTACTTAGGGGAGAACATATGGTGATATGCAGTAACAGTAATAGATCTTTCCATCCCACCCTGACTATGCTGTTAGCTTGAAGTCCATCTAATATGGCTTTAAAAGCTTCTCCTTCAGAGCTGGAATATCTATAGAGGTAGGTTATGATTGTCACAGATGACATTCCTTTTAGTTCATTTTAAAAATCAGTAATGACCTGTAGTTGATGGAATAACTCAATGAAGTTTTTTTTTTTGTTTGTTTGTTTTTTTTTTTATTGCCATGAATGTATTGTTAAACTAGATATGTTTGAGGTCTTTTTCTGATTTGTGAATAACAGAAAAAAAATTATTTCACAGTCATACTAGTCTTGGCAGAGCAGTAATATCCTTTTTTTCCTTTTTTCTCAGTTATCATCAGACAGTAGTCCCCTTAGCTTACTTCCATTGGACACCAACAGCACTCAGATATATATATGTTAGTGTTATATAGAGAAACTAATTTGTAGAGCCTGGATTGCTTTGGCTTCCCTAGCAAATAATTCTGAGTTGATATTTAATTGTATATAACATTAAATGAGAGCTGGATATTAGCAAGGCTTTTTGATATCCTGGATAGAGCTGTTTGAAACTTTGCTTTACGACATCTCAAGACTTCAGGTAAGCTTGTATCATACAGACTGTAATTATTACCAAAATAATCAAATCCTCACATGGTTACTCAGATTTTATTTTAGCTCTTTCTCAAAAACTCACTAGCCTGCTGTTCTGGATTTGACTGGGATAGAGTTAATTTTCTTCCTAGCAGCTGGTACAGAGCTGTGTTTTGGTTTATTATGAGAACAATATTGGTAGCACACTGATAGTATTGTTTTTGCTTGGCAGTGCTTACCTAAAGTAAAAGACTTTTCAGTATGCCATGCTCTCAGACTGAGGAGGTGCACAAAAACCTAGAAGAGAGCATGTCCAGGACAGCTGACCTGCACTGGCAAAGGGATATGCCCAGTACATAAACGTGGGGAAGTTGTTCAGATCGTTGAGCAGATCGTTGTTTGAGAATGAGCTAATCATCTGTCAACAAATGGTTAGCAACTGTACTGTGTATCACTTGTTTCTCTTGAGTTTCATCTCTCTCTCCTTCTCCTTTTATTTTAAATTTATTATTATATTTTACTTTGTTTCAATTATTAAACTGTTCTTTTCTCAACCCACAAATTTTACTTCCTGTCTCACTGGGAGCAGGGAGTGAGCAGGCAGCTGTGTGGTACTTAGGTTCTGGCTGAGGTTAAAACACAGCACCTGTGTACAGAAATGAAATCAATGGGAAAACTGCAGCTGAGATTTACAGGATTCTTAGGAGCTAGCACTCTTCAAAGGACAAATCTGGGACACTGCTGTGTTTCACCATCCGATGCGCTGTGTATTGCAATCCACTATCAAAACGCTATAATTACATGTCAGCATGCTATGCCAGAGAGTGAGATATAACTATGCTGACCCATCTCTAGCTAAGTTTAGAGGCTTCTCAGTTGTCTGTAGCCCTTGCTGCTCCAGTAGACAAGTCTACTCCAGTGATATTGGATCACTTGAAGCAGGTAGGAGCAGCCTAGAATTTCTAAGACTTGAATAAATTTGTTACCAATGCATTACTGGATGCATCAATTTTTTTTTTTTTTTTTTTTTTCCACTTACTCAAGGCTAGGTTTGGGGGAATAGATGTGAAAAACCTCTATACTTGGGAAAACATCTTTTGATTCAAAGGTCTCTTCGTAATAGGGTCCTACCTGGAGGCCTCTACACAGTTTTGTTGTAAACTACTGAAATGGAGTCTACAGTCTTTCTGTCCACAAATTCATCAGAGTTATAAAAATGAAGGCTGAAGCATCAAGGATTAGTTCAGGCACACTGGATTCTCCAACATCTTAAATAGTTTCTCTCTAAAGCAACAAGAGACCAGCCTCCACATTCTATACATTAAAGGGGTCTCATGACTGTGTTCTCTGACAATGTTTTTCATTGTTACATACTGATGATTACAGGCTTGCAGTTGTTGAGAAAATTGGACATTCCAGAAAATTTTCTGCAAGCTAGTAAGCTTTCAGGGCTGAAACTGACGACCAGAGACCAAGTCTGGACTGCTCACTGAGGAAGAGAGTTGTTTGCGCAGGATTCCTTTTCCCTCCCCTTCCCTTCCCTTCCCTTCCCTTCCCTTCCCTTCCCTTCCCTTCCCTTCCCTTCCCTTCCCTTCCCTTCCCTTCCCTTCCCTTCCCAACAGGAAAGTCCATGAAGCACATACAGTGCATTCAGTTGTTTTTCCACATAAAAGGAAAACAGAAGTACCATAGCAATCGGCAGCATGGATTTGAAATTAATAGTAAGACAATTTATCAGATAATATGATTATATATTTTAAAGATGTTAACATATCATATTTAAAATATTACAGATTCAGCCTTTATTCTGATAAACTATAAATAAATAATAAAATTACTTGCAAATGTTTAAATTTCTCTATGTGAATCATATCCAAATAGAACTACTGTCTGATATAAATTTGGGGTAACTGCATTAACTGCTTTACCTTTGAAGAAACATTGCATAGGGAGTGAGAGTTCAGAGTCCACTCATATCTGAAACTCAAGTCTGTAGTTGGTGCAGCTGTAAGGTTTATTCAGAGCTTCAAAGACCCTCCTCTGCTTATGGCTTAAATCATGCACATGTATGAAGAAGGACAATCTGACTGTGGATTTTTGTCAAATAGGCCACCTCTGTCTTTTACTTCACTCACATCCTGAAAGCTCAGCAAGTCCTTAAATTCCATGTTTAATTGAGGGCTCTGTACCATATGCTCACAAGTCAGTTTCACTCAGAAAAGTGACCAATATTATAGAAATGATAAATGGCTAGAAAGCTCTCAATGAAGATCATTTATCTTTTCAGTTGCTAAGAGACTTTTCAGAAGATACATTTCCAAGAAATACCTCTGCACTATGAAACTTGTTATGTACATTTCAGCTAAGAGTCTTTTTTTTTTACTGTTTCCTCCACTGTTTTTGGAAATTTTGCTTAACTAAGTCAAAGATGAGGAGCCTGCCATGCAATGACAGGCCCAAAAATGTATTTTGTTCCATAAAAATATATATACTTTAAAATATTGAATTTCATTATTTCAGTAAGATGACACTGATGTTTCCAAGAGCTTGCAAGTGAAGATTCTGAGCAACTGGGATTTAAAATTGAGGCATAAACTTCTTAAGATAAATAATTTAAACAGAATTTCTAAAATTTTCTTCCTAAAATTAGACATATAATAAAAGGAGATTCCTGTGTAGAGGATAAGTTATACTCACATTACCAAATACTACTTTTTTTCTTTTGTCACTTCATACACTGCTTCACTTAAGTTAAATAACTCCAATTGTATTTAATAACATTTTCTCATATAAAAACATGTTCATAAAATACATTATGATCAAATAAATATTTCCACTCTTCTTTGCATTTTAGAATAAGTTTCTCTTTATCAGATTTTCTGGACACTGTACAGTCACTATAATACCCTAAAGGCATGCAAACCTTCTTCCACAGAGATACATGGTAGTGGGGGAAGAAAAGGTAATTAAATCAACATGGAATTGGACATAGATCAGGATTAAATTGTTAAAAAACAAACCAAGTACAAATAAATATGAAATTCTTTATCTCTTCCTTTTCATATTAGCCAAACCATGCTTCATAATAAACATGGTTTATATAAGGCACACTATGTAAATTCCCATGCTCCCCAGAACCATTGCAGAGAAACAGTGTCCAGAGAAACAGAAAATCTGTGGTTTTCTTCCCATAAACAATTATCAGGCTTTATGTCCTGTGACATGTGGCTCCTATTCTTTCTATCTTCTATGAGCTGTTGAATGTTCTAGAAGTCTTTTCTGTTACTAACACAGACCTCTAAAGGACCTTGAATGACTAGGACCTGAGCTATGACCAAGGCTTTTGCCAGACATGCAATTAGAGGGAGAAGGGGTCAGCAAGGCAGTGAGTTGGTCCTGAGAACTACAAACCTGGTTTCCTGCCATTGCTTATTTCACCTAATTATTCAAACATATCAAAAGACAATCAAAGCAATTACCAGGAGTATCTACATGCTTTTCTTGAAAATACAGTTACTGTACACTTTTGAATTAGGTGGCTTAAGTTTTAAAAAACTTTGAGCAAAATCACGTAAATATGCTTTTGTGATGGACATGTCCTTACAAGAGCTTTGATGGAGAGGAGGAACATGCTCTTATAATATAAGGTTCTTGAAAATTGAAATCGCTTTGCTAAAGCGTGTAGAAATCAGAAAAAATGGTCTGTGGATTTTGTACGAAAAAAACTACCTTTCTTTTTTTCCACATAACTTTTGCTGAAAATCATCTGAAAACTGAATAATTCCATTTCTGTTCATAATCACTATTTTAATTGCAACTTAAATTTAGAAAGGGAACAAGAACCAGAAAAACATTTCCTGAGAACTTAAAACTTGGCATTCCGTCAAATACATACTTGAATATTATAAATACCTTTGTTTCATCAGTCCCATGGCTCATCTGTTTTGAGAAGGTATAGTGGTTCCCTTCTGTGATCTCAGTAGCTTCAGGTTTCCTTTGCAGAACATGGAAGGTTCCTGATTATCATTCTATATGTTCCTGGCCAAAGTGCCAAACTTACTAAGAGCATAGAACAACTTTACATGATACTTGCACTGGTTCTAACCCTTGAATCCCTTTCTAGGTGAACACTGAAGAAATGAATCCTTGGCTTTCTTTGGTTTTTATTCCAAGAAGGCAGCAGTCTCCTAAGCCACTCTCACAGGTTTTTATCTTCACTGTGTTAATCTGTATGTAACTTCCTCAGGTGTCACTGGAGGTCTAACACAGCATAATTATTTTTAGTCATACTCAATGAGCTTCTTAGTGTGCAGCATATTGGGATGTGAAAGCATAACCCAATAAGTGCACTATATGGAGTATCAATGTGGGCTTTGCACAGCAAATACAGGGCTTCAAAATGTTGACATTTCTGTACACTTCAAGCAGGCACCCTTCTTGATTATACATTGATTCCTAAAAGAAACTCTAGAAATCATTCCTCATGGGCAGTTAAACAAGGGGTTGCATATAATGTGTCTGAATCTACATTGCCTGAAGGAGAGCTCCAGTTGAGCACTTCAAGCCCAGCCACCAGATCAACCCTAAGATAACTCAGGTCCTTCCATGCCCTGTACCTCAATCCCCTAATGCAGGACCTTCAAGTCAATTTTATATAGAGGATGATTTCAACCACTGGGTGAAATGCTCTATTCTGTATTCTAACTCAATGAATAAGACATTAATTCACATTCACCTGGCACACATGCTGATACCTAGCAGCAGAAGTACATGGGAACACGTCTGGTGAGACACAAACACATCTGTTAGTTGTTCTGAGGGAATATACCAGAATGTTGGAGCCATAAAGGCTGTTTCTTGGTATTCTGGTCAACATTCTTTGTTGCATGAAAATCTATGTTTGGATCACCAAGTGATATTGAAAGACTAATCAAGATTTTTTTTGGGTTTTTAATTGTGATTAACCTCACTCTTGTGCTCAGATCATGCAGAAACCAAGTATCGACACTTGTCTTTAAACAAGGGTCAATCACTTGTCAGCTACTCATTTCACAGGTCTTCCTTGGGAACACTTGAGATTTCAGTAAATTGATGCTGATCACAAATGGCCTATGGTATAGAGCAGTGATACCATGTCTATACAGGAAGCCACAACACCAAACTCCAGAAAGTTTTCCATAAAAAATGAATCCACTACCTTGCTCAGTGTGAAGAGAGTATCCTGCCTGAGCAATTCTCCCAGTCTACAGAGGCTTCTGTCAACACTCTGAAATTTGAGATTATGAAATTTCAATTTAAGTGTCTGCTCTTAGGAGGCTCTATCTTTTATAGAATAATTGTTTTATTTTTTTTCCTTTATGAAAAATGAGAAAACCACCTTTTTTTGTCCAGTATTTTGGTATGTCCCTTGTCCCTACTTTTGTGCAGGTCAATGATGAAGTGAGTTTCTGATCCTAAAAAGGGGTGAATTAATCTTACTAGTTGTCAGTCTAAATTTTCCTAGGAGACAAAATAGTGCCAATAAGACCTCTTCAGTATTCAACTAGGCTCTGTCCAGTTACACACTAGTGAGAGCTGTTAACTAGCAGGTGCAGAAGGGCAAGAATAAACTGCTGTTACCCAAGAGTTTTGAACTTTGTAGCTTCTGCTATGTCAGGGCAGATTCATGAGGCAGGAGGTAAAGTAAAATTTTAGGTTTTGTTAGCAGTTTAGTTGTGGTAAACTTGCCCTGTGGCCAGCATAACCTTCTGTGATGTGATCTTGCTGGTTTAGAGACACCTTAAAGACATTAAAAACAGTTTTCAGGGTGTAAGTGATCAGTGCTTCGTAAAAACTCAGCAGACATTTTGATTTGTCTTGAGACCACCACCATAAAAATCAAGATCCCCAAAGCTGCAGTCATTTTTTGAATGTAGGCCAGATTTCCATAGGAGCAATCTGTTCATGCTCTAGTGGTTTTACCATACATTTCCTTACTTGCTATGTATCAGTATTGTTTCCACAGGATTTTACTTCAAAACACCCAGACACAATGTCTCTGGAAGACTTTCACTGACACCAGTGATGAAACCACTGAATGATCATTTGAATCAGGTCCTTAATGAAAAATATAAGTTTTGGTGCTGTTTGTAGACTCTATTGGAACAGAAAGATAAGTAATATTTTTGGAACAAACAAATAAGATAAATGGAGGCCAATATGTCAGGAAGTAGAAAAAATACAGTCAATAGGTACATTATATAAAGTGTTTCACAGCACCAGGTTACTTACACATGGCTTGATTTATGGTTTTCCTCGAAACATTCTCATTCATTTTGAGGTTTAACATGCTCATCAGAATTACTTAAGCTAATCTGCTTGATTGCTGCTGTAGCAGCTCTTGGCTTGATGTCTGCTTAGTTTCAGACTTTGTATTCAACAGGCTCTCTTGTTGCCCTAGCAGTATGACTCACATACAGTACAAGGCAAATGCCAAGGTGCTGCCAGTCACAAGAAACCCATAGAAATGGAAGTGAAGTATTTGGTAGTTTCTTTTTCTGACCACAGGGTGTTGATGGAAAGAAACAAGGCAGGACAATCATGCTGCTTTCACATTTTGCTCAAGTGCCAGGAGGCGGTTCTTTCAAAGTCACTGCAATTGTTCCTGTTTAACATGGAAGCCTTAAGCCAGACATAATTAGACTTTTTCTTGACAAATCATTTGTGCAAAGTCTTGACAGGTTGAAAACTGAAACGGTTGTGCTGCATTCTTCAGGGTCTGAAACAGACAGGATTACAGAAAAATGAAAGCAAGTACTGTGAAAGCTATAACTTGCAGAAATATGTGTCTAGCGCGAGTACAAAGTCTATGTCATGTTTGATCAAAACAATTAGACAGAATATTGTCTCGTGCTTTGCTGGTGTTATACTACAGTATATTAGTAATATATAAGGGCTGTATTTCACTAGATAAATTCTGTGCCAAATGAGATGCAAACAAACACACCAAAAAAATACAATATGCACATATCTGATATTACTGCAGAGCAAAGTGTGTAAGTCTTACAATTTGAGCTCATGTAACAACTGAAAGCTTCTTCTAGTAAGATGAGCTATTGCACTGGAAAAAGAAAAGCTCCATGCAACTGTTATCATATATTGTCAGTATACTCATGGAAATATTCACAGAATTACAGAATCATTTAGGTTGGAAAAAAACTTTAATGATTTGCTGTATCTGAGATATTAATATTCTTCCTATGCAAGCTAGTATTAGTAATAAGACTTGCTCAGTGATGTCATGGCACAGATGTAGACATTTTGAAATATTTGCAAATTTTTTAATCACTACATAATAAACAAAATCCTCAAACATCTTAGTTTCTACTTGTGCTTGCAAATACCATGATTTTCATGAAAATGCATAATTGTAGCTAGGGTTTAACAGCAGATTTATAGTTATAATGAAGGGTTTTATGGAACATACTACAGGAAGCTCCTCAGTACATTAGAATGCAAATAATTGAATCAGCGCTTTTCATAATGTATCCTGAACGTCTGGTGAAATAGAACTACTGATTAATCCTGGTAACATTATTTTGTGTTACTTCACAAAATGTAGCAATTTGTAATAAATCTGTTTGGTAAGCTAGTTCTAAAGCATCACACCAAAACTTTTCCACTTTCCAAGATCTTTTCCAAGGCATTATCAAGAACAATATGGAAAATATAAATATGGGAAAAATACATTCCACAGTCACAAGAGATCTTTCAGCTTCTTTATGGATGGAAAAAATTCTCTCAAAGATTGTCAAGTCTTAGTGTCATGTTCTGCACAGAAAAACAATA
Organism: Agelaius tricolor; assembly: GCF_023055355.1. Classification (NCBI taxonomy): domain Eukaryota; kingdom Metazoa; phylum Chordata; class Aves; order Passeriformes; family Icteridae; genus Agelaius; species Agelaius tricolor. The sequence goes on from NW_027269262.1 coordinate 32,804,778, forward strand.
AAAGAAGAGAGCACTTCCTCTTGTAATGAAATAAGTAATCAGCTGAAGTTTTCAAGTTGTCTTCAAATTTTGCAATCTCACCACAATGTGGTTCTGGTGTCCATCATATGTATGTGCAAAACAAAAACAATATTTCCCCAGTAAAGTTGCATATATACCTGTTCAAATGTAAGTAGTTTCCATTATACACAGTACATGTGGATTCAAAAGATCTCAAAAGAAATATTCTTGCAGAGGTCAAAATGCATGTGGAATTCCCGAGCCCCTGTATATATTCATGTTCTTTGTTCTTTCATCAACTATGTGGTGAGAGGGCACATTACATCCTTCTTATGGCTTTCTTTAACAGACTGTAGTAGTTACCATATTTCAAAATTACCTCAGCAACAGATAGAATTTCTTGTCCAATACTTAGAGAGGAATAATGTCTCTGTAACTCAGTTCATCTTTCTGTTGTCCTGTCCTCTACCGGTTCACTAAGTGGTTAAGGAATCATACTGAGTTGTGCCTGTATACCTTTTATCTCATGTGACTCTGGTTTAAACTCAATCAGATGCACTTAAACATAAACTGAATAATTCTCAAAAGATTATAGGTAATAATAAAAATTCAGGTAGCAACTCAAGTAAAATTATTTCTGCCATTTACATTAAGTCTTTTCCTTCGGCAGCTGCACAACAGTGAAATTCTTGTTCATATGAATTAATTTTACCTTTGGCAGCTTGGAAATGTATTCTTTTAATTGCATTTTTACTGTAATCCAAACTTTTTTAAGAGACCAAAAAAATTTTGCTAAATCTGTTTGACTCAGAACATATGCTTAAGTTTTTGTTGTAGCTCACTCAGGAGTGCTTTTGTGTGTGGCACAGAATGGATTAATTAGATGTAGCAAAAGGTAGTAATCAGTAAATTATTTGTGATAATATGCAATTTATTAAAGATTTACTTACAAAACACATGTTAAAAAGCATTAGGACAATCTCTGCTTTATTATTTTAAGCAGCACTTTTCACTTTGATTTCAAGTAGTAACTTCTCAGCTTTAGAAGAGGTCTTATTTTTGCATGACAAATTCCTCCTGTACTTTTACTCTGAATGCTGCCCTCTTTTAGTTGTACTGCATTTCTAAACTTCAATTCTGTAGAGTTCACTTCCCTCTCCTCTTCCTAATGTTTTTTATCATGGCTGTTCTTAAACATATTGAATTATGGAAACAATGAAAGCAAGGGTGCCTATAGGCAGCTCAGTCATGTATGTCCATGTGAAAGTTGCCAGCACACTGCCTGGGGGAAAGAAACCTTTCTGCCTTGAGATACCAAGGTATGCTGTCAGCATTTCCTAGGAGGAAATGTGTTTCTGTTTTAAGTACAAGAATGAAAAGAATAAGAAGAAATAATAATAATATTGAGCTCTGAGGATAGCATAAGGGTGTGTTTATAAACAAAGCCCCTGGTAAGTCATTAGATCTCTATTATTTAAGTCTGTGAAATATACTCTAGCTTTAAAATATTTTTCATGTCTAATGATCAACATTGTGCCTCAGAGTGTCTGCCTACCTGGAGGGAGGTGTAAAAGTTGTGAGAATGGTCCTATAAGAGGAAAAATAAGAGTAAAATCAAAGTAGCATTGTCTGGGGTTGCAATTCATAGTCAAATGATGGCTGTGCATGAAATGTCACTGGAAATGACACCTCCTTTCTTAAAGTCATTGAGTGAATAGGAACAAATACAATGAATTCTGACCTGAGATATAGATATTCTCTTGGTAGTTTGTAATAGTTATGATTTTCTTGCCCATGTAGCAAAAGCGCAAACCAAATTGCTTGGATTAATAAAAAAAAAATTAAAAGCTATTACAGGCTTGATTAATATAATTTTATTTATATTAGTGAAATCCAGACTTTTTAAAAAAATTATGCTCCTCTCAAAAATAGCCAAGCAAATACACATCTGGCCATAGCAACTGTTGGAGACAAAAAAATTGTCATGTTCTAGTATGGTCTGGCACAAACAGCTGCTGCCACTCTTCTGCTGAGGAGTGCACCTGTGGACGCTGAACACCAGCACACAAATCCCTGGGTTACAGCCCTACTCATGTGCTTTTCTCTCCTCTGCAGCCAGTGAATTCTATGTGCCATAAAGCTCCTCTGCCATTAACCTGCTGGCCCTGTGCAACAACAGGACAGCAAGAGGAATGATTTTCATTCCTTAGAAAGCTGCCTGAAGTCTCATTTCTGTCCTCTATCACAGCTCACTGTAGGTAGCCTGAACTGGTGTTAAAACTTAGCTGAGAAAAAATGGCTCTCAGTGATATTCACTCATTGTATTATCTTTTATTTTTATGTGCCCAGTGTTAAGGAAAACTTCCTTTCATGTAAAATGGTGATATGGTTAATGTGAATGGAGAAGGACGGAAACAGACAGCAAGAGTGAAAAGAAGTAAAGGAAATTATGTTGTTTGAAATACAGCCCAGTAAATGGGTATACTTAAACCTGGTGTTGCATGAAGACTCATTTGATTTTTCTCATAAATAAGCTTAGGAAAATAAAGACATAAACAAATATGAAATTTTTCTTTATATACTACAGTCACAAAGTAGAAGGCAAATTTTCAAAAACAATATGAACACCTTTGTAAATACAGACAAAATAATCTGAAATGAATTGGGATGACAGGAACAAATTTCTGTTGATTCTAATGGATTTAGGATTAAGTCCTAAACAACAGATTTGAGAGTGTATTCCAAAATAAACAGGAGTGTGAAACTGCATGCTTGAGAGTGGGGAAAGATAGCCATTGAATCAATCATCTCTGGTGCTGGTGATGTACAGCTCCCTTAGTAAATGCTGGTGGCAGTACTGGCACATGCTGGGGAATGGGTAACACCAGGTATCCATGGTGCAAGCCAGCAGGGATGTCAAGACAGCAGAATGCAGTGCTCAAGAGTAAAGGAAATGTTGAGAGATATGAGTGCTTTTGCTGGAAGGAGAGCATTTAGTTTCCCATAAAAACATAAGAGAAACTGTCTCAAGTTTCACTGAAAAGACTGAGAGAACAAATTGACTTTGCACTATGCTGTGACTATCTCCTGACTAGAGCTTCATTGGAATAAATTAATTTTATTAAAACTTTTTTCTACAGTCAGTAAAAATGTAAAGAGAGGATCTTATCTCCATGAGTTTCCCAACAATGCTACAGCACCTGAATAAAACAGGGAATGATGTTACTTAGGAGACTACAGATGAAAATCCAAATTTTGAATTATATCTGGAAACCACAAGAACCTTCAGAGGTCTGGGACAGTCTGGTGAGAATGATGTCACCACAGCCAAGCACCCACATGAGAGCCCAGCTTTTTAAAGCAGTCAGTGTAGAATAAATTTGATAATTCAATCTACAAGTGATAACAGCAATGTCTGGGTGATAGAAGGAAAGATATACATTGTGATTTACAGAGATGTGTACAACCATCTAACAGAGAGAAGAAGGCAGAAGAGACTTCAGAGAAAGAAGAAAATATTTTTTCAGCAGACACTATAGGAAAAATTCAGGGAAGACAACAGCCTTAGAAATAGTAGAAAGTCTACCTAATAAAACAGTGGTATGCTAATTTCCATTTATGTGAGGAAACCTTTCCATAAATAAATTGGAGTGGAAATAAAATGGTAATGCTCTCTTGTGGCAATAAGTTGTACTGGTCCCTTGCACACAGTACTGGAGTGATTAATTTTGACTAATTTGAGCTGTAAAATTGGAAAGAAGAACGAATATGTCTATGGCCATATGTCATGTGACTGTGGTAGTTGGACTGCCTGGGATCCAGGAGATTCCAGCAGAGGTCTAGTGTCCCAGAAGTCCCATCATTATGATGTGCTGAACCAGGGATGGGGAATTCCTGCTCAACACACACTGCAAGAAACATTGTGATTAAGTTTTTTTGGTCCTTCCTCATGCTCCCACCTTATCTGAGCTCGTTCTCTGCCCATTAATTTTCTTCCAAGCCTGACACAAAGTCAAACATTAAGAAAGCAAATCATACAGTTGTATTGGTGACAAAAAATGAGTCAGAGCAGGGTGTATTCTGCTCATATATCTGACTGCCAGGGAAATTAAATACAGAGATCCTTAGGGCTGCTAATGACAAGAAAAATTTGCCTTCTCATAGCTCCTGCAGAAAAATTGCTAGCCAAAAGTAGAATTATCTTCTCAGCCTCAAGTCTGCAAATATAACAAAATATTGTAGTTAAAATAAATAGACAATGTTGGACTGGTTTAAAATCATGATAGGCATAGTCTATCATTATGCATCACCAAGCAATTGGGCAAGAGTGAAATCAATACAGTGTCCAAATCTCTCTCAGACAAAAATATGTTTGAAAGAAATTAATCTAAAATTTTTTCTAGTTGAATATGTTTGATAAACATATTTATTAGCAAATTAAGATTAACTGATGAGAGTATAGGCATCTATTGATATGATCGGTAATGATGCAGGAATCACTAATTCTCCACTGAATGGTTTGCACCAGCACCTGTGGATTTTCTTGCATAATCAGTGTGATTAGCCTTTGACAAACTGCTATACTTCTCCAGTCTTTAAGCCAGTGGCTTACTCAACCTATATACTGCCTCTTATAAACACTTCAATCTGAAACAATTTCAAGAAAAATATTATTCCCAGGATAGTGGCTCAGTTTGCATTGCTTCTTCCAAAGAGTTTTCTGAACGGCATCCCCTGAGCTTACGGCAGTCTGCTTGCAACATTTCAATTGTTTTATTTCTTCTTTTTTTCCTTTCTTTGTTGTTGCTCTAAATTAAACTCTATTGGAGACTGCAGCATTTCATATTATAACAATGCCTGTCAGGAGTTCTTTACTGTGCATGATAAAATGTAAACTCTTTAATTAGCTTTTTTTTTGGTAATAAACAGTGGAAACTACTTTAGCATCTTAATCAGTAGAGTTTCAAAGATATTTCGTGTTTTACTTGCCTCTGCTGCTCTTTGTTTGCTATGCTCTATTACTCTGTTGAAACCTTCACTTACAGTTTATCCCCTTTCTGATGAGCAATGTGTTTGCTATTTTTAACGAAAACCAAATATTTTATTAAAAGTCTCCTAAAATACCTCACACACTTTGACAGAAAACATTTGGAAGCACATTACTTACTCTAAGGTGACTTTGCTGGAAACAAGTTGCTCTAATTTAACTCAACAGTGGCACTGAGGTATCACAAAATACCCAAGATATGCCAAAAGGAAGCATTTACAAAGGGGCTGCTAAGTGGATTGCTGTCTGCTGAAGAATATAAGATATGGTTGTCTCACCCACAGTTTTAGTGAACTAACCTGGTTTTACTAAGCATGGGATTAGGAACACAGTTATACTGGTTTTTCATGCCAGCACCCAAAGCAGAAATATGGTGCTAAATACATGGTTCCCAAGGAAGAAAGGTCAAATAATAAAAGGAGTTTGGAAGAGCTCACACACTAGATATTCTTTGGACAAGCATTTTTAATAGCTTTTATTCCCCCTCCATTTCCAGGCTTGAGCAGTAAGAAAAGAAAGGGATCTGAGGCTGCTATAAAGGCCGTGCTTTACATATAGTTGTGCTGTCTCCAACAATCTGCTGTTTAGCTGCTGAGATCCACGAGCTGCAGAAACCCACAGTGGGAACCATGCACCTCGAGATGCTCCTCCACAGCCTGCTGGGCAGACAGGAAGCTGCAGCTGTGGCCTGGACTGCAGCTGCGTCAGAGGCAGCTGTGGCACAGCCTTGTCGGTCTTTTTCCTATGCTGTCTGAATGCCTGTTGAGCAGGAGACAACTGGGGTAGAGTAACAACTTCTATTTCATTTCATGGCTTACTGAGAGAGGTCAAAAATCTGATGCAAAAATAAAAATATTTAAAATATTTAAAATAAAATTACTTCTTTTGGATTTTGATTTCTTATGCTCTGCTACCCAAAGCACCTGGAAGAATGATGCCATTTATAGGTAATAGGGCTTTTTTGTTAGTTTGGGGTTTTGTTTTTGGTTTGCTTTGGCATTTCTTTGAGTCTTGCCTTTTTTTTTTTTTAATTATTTCATGAAGCATTAATATGTAGCATTTGGTAATGCTACATATTAATAATATGAAGCATTTGGTGCCTCTCAAGGACTATCTTAAAAAGCCCAGCAGAAATCAAGTTCATTATTCAGGATTTCTGCAACTGATAATTGAAGAATTACAGTTGAGAAGGGATGTTCTTTCATGAAACATATGATAGTATGTTTGCATTTGAAAGTGGGAAATGATCCTCACCAAGTTCATCTCATATGAATTAGGCTATATCTAATTCCTGCAGTGTTGGACAGGATGAAGAGTAGGAGATCATAAGAAAGAGACTCCCTAGCTCTGTAGCAGCAACACTGTGCCATTTAATACTCCAAAAGATTTAATATTAAACCTTTTGGAATTGTATTTTCTTTTTGAAGAGATTATATTATTCATTTATATCTTGAATATTGTTGAGATAACAAAGGCACGTTTTTCTGCTAAATATAAAAATCTGCTACTTTCTAAGCCAGAAAGCATTCTTCTAATCAAATGTTCCTGGTCTGTGATATAACAAATATCTCAGCTTTATATCTACCTGTTCACCTAAGGATTATGTTCTACTGTGTGACATTACTCCAGCAGCTTGTTCAGAGATATTGAACCAAATAAAAACAAAAAAAAAATATTGAACAAACAAAATATTTTTGAGAATATTATTTCAAATGCAGAGTTAAAATTACCATGTTTACAAAAATGCTGATATGTTGTTATAACTCTAATTCTGCTATCTACTCTATCTACATTATAATCAAGTTTTTAATTAGATGGTAAGATCCCAATTATTTGCTTTCATTGAAAAAAAAAGGACCTAGCAAAAGCCAAGACTCTGCCAAGCAGTCTGCTTTCCATCAAATTCTTTCTTTTCAAATGGGTGTGTCTACTGGAATACATAATAAACTAAATAAAAGGTCATCAGAATTCCCCAAATTGTTTTGGCTGAAACTGTCCAAAATGATTCAGTCTGAAGCAAATATTTATATGGATCCTTTCAGTCTGAAAATACAGAGTCAAGAAACTTGAAGATACCTAATATCTGGAAGGCTTTTCTCTCAGCCTCTATTAATAAGCAGTTATACACTTATCTTTGTATTAACCAGGACTTGACTGTGAGGAAAAATTAACCAAATATGGGGTTAAAAAATGAACACCATCTCAAATCTTTACTCAGAAATCCTTCAAAATTCAGTGGAACTGAATTCTCTAGTGTTCCATTTTTCCTAGTCCCAAAATAAGCATCATAATTTTAGGTTTAACTGTGATCTGTGGCTTCATCGAGAGCACTTGCTGTTTAGCTGTTTTCAGTTGTCAGTGGGAGCATGTAGCATGCAGGCACTAGGCATGGGTTACTTGGTTATTCACAGTTAGACATACTTGCCATTCCTAAAATATTCTTCAATGGAAGTTTTTTTTGCTGTTTTTCCTGAGGCTTCAACTCTTGCACTTCAAATTGACATTTAACTCTCGTACCTCCTACTACCTTCAGTGTAGAGTGGCTCCTTCTCCCAAGAATGTTTAGTATAGGTCCAGAATTTGATACATTTACAGTTTTAACATGCCCCCCCCAATTCATGACATCATCCTTTTTAGCAGGTGTGTCTCCCAAACACAACCAAGCAACACATTTCAAACAATTAACATTTTCTGTTAATTGTCTATTCAACTCCTCTTCACCCTGCTTTTTTTCCACACAGCTGTCCCAGAGAGCTAGGGCAAAGGAGGTAGACTGATTCCTGATATAATTCTGAGCTTTCATGTGTACACTTTGGTTTAAGTCTCTAAATATAAACCCAGAAGAATTACTTCCACAGGAGCTTTAGCATGAGCTTCTGAAAATATACATTGCTGTATTCTTCCACCCTTTCCCTTCTCTCCAAGGAGAAATATAAGTAGCCATGTCTCTAGAACCATGATAGCGTTCTAAAAATAATAACCCCTTCCAGACATGTGCTCGAGACCTAAGCAAGGAGACACTGATACCCTGAGATAAATCTTTATATCTCTTATCACGCTTATAGCATTGTCTTGACAAACCCCTTTCCTGTAGTCCGACTACCCAAAGGTGACAGAGAGCCATTTTGTGTCAGCAGGGGTTGCACAAAGCAGGACACTTCACTTGAGTAATTAGTCAGTGTTAAGGATGAAGACAGTGTTTTGTTTTATTAAAGACCAGAATATTATTCTGAGTTTTATATTTCCTTAATTTACAGATGAAAATTATAATTCATTCCTTATGCATGTGAATTTTAAGTTCATAGCAATTGTTTTTTGAAACAATTTTCAACTATTTCAACTATTTTCAATTATAGCTATTCAACAAAAGCTACAATTCATTTTCTTTGGCTCTCGGTTTGATATTTCTTGCAGCTTTCAAGATCCACAGTTATTGTCAGGGAAGGGACCATGAGTCAGCGAGAAATTTGAGGTAGATATTGTTCTTACAGCAAGCATGCCAAAAAACATCCAAGGAAATCTGAAATTCTAGTTTATTTTAGCTCAGATTGAAACAATGGACCTTTATAAAGGGACAAGTGAGGCCTGCTTAAGTAAGACAATAAAAGTAAGAGAATACAAAAATAAATCTTTCTTTGCCCACTGTATCCTTGCTGGTTTTGAGCCTTGCTCTGAATCCAACAACTTTCAAGGGTTTCTTGAACCAAACTCAGTGCAATACTCTCTTGCAAAAAAAGGGAGTTTTCTTTGGGTTTTTTTATTTTCTATTTTTTTCTTCTTTTTTTTTTTTTCCCCTGTCCTCTTGTTTCTTTGACCCCGATCTCCTCAGGAACTGCTGCTCCTGCTGAAATGTCTCTGCTTGTTGAGTTTCTCACACTGCTTGCCCCACAGGTTTCATCACAGCTTTTCCCATCTATAGACACTCATTGCTTCCAGGTAAGACACAGAAGGGAACCTCTTAACCCAGAACATTCTCTCTTATTCATGTGTTACTGAAGACCAGATGAATGTCAGCTTGCCCCTGCTGCTGGCCATTGTGCTTGTTAGAGAACATAACATGAAAAAAGTAATGAACAAACATGGCACATTGTTGCACCTGTTCTCTTCCTCTCCAAATTCCATGCATAAGGTTCAATTTTATGCTATCATCAGGGGCCTACTCACAGCAGAGAGAAAATTGGCATTGCTCGTAATGAATTAATACAAACCTCAAAGAGAAATTCAGTTCTTTCCATTTTCTGTCACTAAGGGATATAAGATAAGGCAGGAGAAGGCCAAAACAAGTGCTTTGGAGGATGTATTATTTTAATAGAGTGAAGCTGTAGATGTGACAGAGTGCTCTTGTATCAGAGCAAGAGGGTGTATTATTTTGCACTGACATTTCTGGGGTCTAAATTACTTCATTGCAAATGGTTATTTCTAAAGCAATGAGATTAAACAATATTTGGTATGATTTCTTGAAGAGTTCGATCTGACAGTGAATTGATTGATGTGCTCTGTCTGTAATGATTGTAAAGGTTATATAGATAAAGCTAAAAGAGTGTGGCTAAGTGCAGTCCTCATTTAAGAAGGTGCATGTTTTATAGAATATGTTTATGTAAAAATAAAAAAATCATGTAGCTCCTGCTAATTAGAACTGGATTGCAGTATTGCCTATTCTGATCACCAGAAAAATCAGAAGTCACATCTCTAGACTGTGCCAGAGGATAAAAATCAGAAACCATCTTAGATATTTTAAATTATATATTGCCTTCATTCTGGTAAGGTGAGACAAAATCTGAAGATATGGCCTAAATATGGGAACACATAGTTGAGGTTTAAAAAGCATCACATTAAAAATGTCAGGTAACTCACTGAATAGCAGCACTGTCACTATGCACCTGGACAGAGAGGTAAAAGGGCAAGAACTTGCCCAAAGGCCATGGCACAGAAGAAACCTGAGAGTAAGGCTTAACACTATTACAGTGTCAGTACTCATAGGTATAACAAGATCTAAGGCTGGCAGCTGCTTACAGCCTAAAGGATTGCAACATTCCCAGGGGAAAGGCAGGAAAGAGAAGAGTGAAAAATATTGGTTGGGCAGCCTGAGAGAAGAGTTAATAGTGATAAGTGGGCCTCACTGAGATTCTTGGGAACGGTGTGACTGTTTTGGAGATGTGATCATGATCAGGCTATTCATAAATTCAACGGTTCCTAAAATCAACTTATCTCAAAAATGCTTATGTACTGTGGTTTTGACCTGGAATCACTTTTGACCTAGCTTCCAGAGGACTTGAAGACCCTTTGACCCAGGCTGCCCTCTTTGGACTGCCTCAAGTTTGACCTTGCTTTGATGATGGCTATACTTTTTGTGGACTGAGTACAGTAGTCTATGATGCTGTATTGCTTGTGCGTATGAGCACTCATGCACATGCACATCTGTTAAAGAGCCTATATGCAGGTGGATATAATGCAGAGGAAGGGTAATGTACCTTACATGGTGATCTAATATGACTTATTACATTTAGATCACTTTTGAAAGCCAAAAACTAAACAATCAGCTTATTGTATGGAAATGTCAACTAGCTGCTCTGCCTGTGGCTAGTTTGCTAGCATTTTTTCATTATGGAGTCATAGCTGCCAGCATACATGAAACCATAGATGTAACTTTTGATTATTCAAATTGTTCCAAAGATAAAGACACTGATACATAGAGCCAACACTTAGGCTTATATTTATAACTCTAATAAGAAGAATGTCAGTCTTATAGCTCACAATTTAATACTTAATACTAACATCTTAATGTACCATCCATCTGAACCCAAACCAAACTTCTTGAAATAGACAAGACCTCATGATACATGCTCCCCACATGTTTCTTCTCTCTTTTAACAAAAGAAAAAAGAAAACGAATCAAGAAAAGTCACAATTAAAAAAAATAAAATAAGCATTATTTTTGGAAAGAATGTCTCATTTTCTTCCTTCCTTTTGGCAGTTTTCTAGGCTGCTGTAGATTGAAGAAAATAGGAATAAGCATCTTTCGACCACAAACAGATGTGCTCGATAAAGAAAATGTCAGCAAAAATACTAAAGCAATGTGTCACAGCAGCTTTCTGACAGATAGAGGGAAAAGGTAAAAAATGTTCTATCATGTCCAACAAGGTGTTCTTTTTGAGATTTAAAGATCACTGTGCAACTTTAAACATGTTTGTCACTTTGGCTCTGACTGGAGCTATCTGGAGCTTCACAAGAACTTTATCAGCTCAGCATAGGGGGGAAGAAAGAAGCCCATTCCCATTTATCTCAGCCAGGTTCCCTTCAAAGCCAACAAATAAATTACAGTGTACATTTGATACAAATTGATTTCTTAACTCAAATAACAATGTTGTCCTCCCAGTCAGGCCATGTGTCACTCATTCGCGAGCCTGAGTGAAAGGCTCAATCTGTCTGCGTGACAGAAATAGGCCTGACGCATCTCACCGAGGAATGCTAATAACCCCGGCCTGGCCCGGGCCTTTGTGGGCAAGCCGCGATAAGGAAAATCAGCCCGTCCTGTCAAACACCACGAAGGCCTGATCGCTGTTTGTTCCAACAAGCTGCATGGGCCTCGGAGCCGCCATCCTATTTCATGTAGTAAATGAGAGGAAAATAAGATCCGGCTACCACGGTTAAGATGCCGGTGACTGTGATGAAGCCGAAGTGAAAGGAAACCCCATTGAATATCTTGAACTGATCTTATCAGCTGCTGGAGAAATGAGATATTGGCAGGGGCTGTTGAGTTTCTCACAGCTGAGCAGGTTAATAAGGTTGGGAGGCAGGCCACAGGCTAATTGGATTTGCCTTGGTTTGATAAACAGTGGCAGGCCCACTGCCAGAAAAACATACACAATGTGGCTTTTCCTCTTTGTTTGTCTTTAAGACATACAGAGGGGAAAAAAAACGCTGAAAAAAAAGCTGGTTTTTTTCCCCTTTTTTTGAAGCTAAAGGTGTCTTCCTGAATTCCCAGATGAAGAGGCCAACAAAGTCAAACCGTGAAACAGTAGTTGTAGGGTGTTCTGATTTTAATCAAACACCATTTAACCTGCCTGACCTCACAAAGTCAGCTCACATCAAAACAGCACAACTGTAAGGGCTAACTAGAAGCAGAAGGAAATAACAACCTATTGAAGCTTTCCAAAAGCTTAAAATATTCAAAAGGAAACAATTTTGCAGCCTCATCTCCGGGCAGATGCAGCCCGGGCAAGACAGACAGCCCACGCAGCCGCCTCCACACTGCGCCCAGTGCGGGCACCCAGGCTGCACCCATGGCCAATGGGCAAGGCACCAGCACCCCTTCAGACCTCTCTAAAGTTTGATCCCGTGACCCTTTAGCTCTTGCCATAACCCTGCTTCTTTTCCATGCTGTTACTTGGCAGGATATGGCCTGAAATTTGCAAGAAGTTGAGGAGCTTTTTGATTAAACACTGCCAAACTGTGCCCTGCAGGGCAGGCAGAAGGCTGCTCCATTACCCCTGTGTTGCTGCGCAGGTTGCTGCGAACTTCCACCCACACTGCCCAGTAAAACCTGCCAAAATGCCAAGACCTTTGCATGACCTTGGAAATGTGATGCTTTGAAAAATGTTTTGATGTTGAAGTTGCTATTAAATGCCTCTGATAAAATCCTCTCACTAATTTTTGTTTCATGAGGTTTGGTTTGTATTTTCTCCACCGACTCTTCTAAATCTTGGGTCTATTTTCTCTTTGGATTGGCATTGGCAGGGACAGTGAAAGTAGAAAAAACCAAATGAGGGTGGTGCTGCCTTGTTCACTGCAGATACAAATATAGCACCAGGGCAAGGCAGGAATTACTTAGAGCAGCAGAGGAGTATGCATACTTTAAATATGAGCTGAGAACATGAATATATTTTCAGTGTTTACAATGCTCCATATTGTGGCATCTGAACATCTGGCATCTGTGACTTTATCTATAAAAGTTATCAATGGAATCAATAACCAATGAGAAATGCATGCCATCCCAATGGAGAGCTTCTAAGTATTTTAATTGTGTTCTTTTATGTAGTTTCTGGTTCCTTAAGGAAATATGTTTGTGTGCCATCAGGTTCTGTGAGTTGGACAAGATGAGGAACTAGAAGGAAACATGTCTAAGCTTATTCTGCATTTTATTTTTCTCCATTCAGAATGGGAACTTCTTTGTAGGTTTTTAAAAGAGATTAATTTCTCTGAGAAAATATTGTTTCTCAATTATGTGAGAAATATAAGTAATGTTTAACATCTTGGTTTAAATATGACCACAACTAAGAGTTTCCACTCTCTTCATCTCCATTCTTTAGAAAAATATTTGTATTTATGACTTTATTATTTACTCTCCTTTGTATTTCACTGCTTTAAAACATACTTTAAATTAACGTAACGTATTTTATCAGACATTTTAAATACTATGTCAAAATTAATAGTATTGTACATTTCACTTTTTTTGATTGAGCAGATATTTCCTGCTCAATCAAAAGAATGACTCTTTTGTACTTAAAATTTACAAGTTTCTGAAAGTAAAGCATACAATTTTAAACAAATATTGCCTGTGCTGGCAGCTTAAAATTTTAACAGTTTCAGAGGTATCCCTTTTTGGGACACTTTATATTTGTCTCCTAGGCTGACTACTCCTCCTTGTCCTTTGGGTTTTCCTTACACATTTGCCAAACAGAATCAGAATATAACTTGCCCAATAAAGGAGATACATTTGTTTAGAAATAATATTCAACTTTCTAAAAAACAATGCCAGTCCTCACCTGAGATATGTGATGTTGAAGAACATAAAACTACCTCTTCCATCTGCTAGCTGAACTCTGCCTTACTGAAGATGAAATTCCCTTTCATTCTCTGGTCCAAAGTATATCTAATTTGTAGGAAGTGAATTGGTTTGAGCGGAACAGAAAGTAGAATTTTTTTCCCCCCACAAAATGCAGCTAAAGACTGGTCTCCCACCTGCTTACCACATGTTGTAACTGTGGGACTCGCAACTTCTCTAGAGCAGAGAAGGTCCAGGCAGTTCAGAACTTACCACGTCCTTTGGCTCTGGAAGAAAACATAAGAAAAAGGGAATGACTTGCCAGCAGAAGAGTTTCTCAGATCAAGATAATCAAAGAGATTTTCTTTATTTTTTTTTCTTTTAGTTTTGGGCCTGGAAACATTTAAGAGACATTTTGTTTCATGGTAAATAAGAACAAAACCTGTAAATAGTATTGTAACTGAAAAAATGAAACAAAAGCCAATCCCTTTATCATGACGGAAATGAAACCATTCAAGGAAAATAAAGAAAAGAAAAGAATTTGATCTAAACATTGCTTAAATTAAGATTCAGGTTTGTTTTTAAAGAAAGAAAACTCTTTCCTCACTTTGAGTATGTTTCTGGACACCATCCCATGATACAAAATTGTCTTTGTACTTGCAATGACTTATGCATAATAGTTTCTTCCTTTCACATTTTGAGTGTTTTATTATTTTTGGATGCACATCAATGCAGCATGTGGCACATGTATAAGGCAGACTGGAGTAATGGAAGTATATTTTCTGCAGTATAAATACTGGCTAGAACTAAGCTGACAAAACCTCTTGTGCAAAATCCAAGTTCACTACTGTTGAAATTAATAAAATTTGCACCTTTCAATAAAAGTAGGATCAATCCTCAATCCTTTTCCAGCATTACATAAAGCTTGGAATAATGCTCCTATATTTGCTGTAAATTGTATCTGGAATCATTAATTGGTCTGTTTTCCTGATATACCAAAATAGCAATGAACCGATGAATAAGAAATAATATCTTTCTAAAATCGTGAAATACAGCAAATGAACTACATATGAGCTACTGATTTTAAAATTGCATCAAGCCCAAGTACTTAACACAGTACTGATTTTATTAGCTCGCTATACTTCAGGAATTATTTAAATAACTTGCCAACTAATGTTTTCTATTTAGACTCAAATTTTATCATCAAAGATTATCTTTTATTCAATTTTAATTTTTAAAAAATCGAAAATCCGTAAATCAAAGCTAATAATAGCAGTTTCAAAGACATCTCATAAAGACTAGCATGTGCTTTTACCTTTAATCTCAGTGAGAAGCCCTTTTCCTTTAATGGAAGTATTCACAGAAAGAAAATTGAGCAGATGATCATATCTTTAAAAGATGAGGGCCTAAAGAAGCACCTGGTGATTAGTACTGAGTGCTACAATATGAATAGGCCTCATAATGGGGTACTAAGGTTTTCTTCAAATCATTGTACTACTATTTTTGGAAGGAAACAGATGAATCCAGAACTCAGAAAAAGCAACTGCCTCAAAGCACAAAAAAGGTATAATTAATTATGAAGTTCTGTGGAACAATCTGACTGAAGAACATTTTCCCCTCATTATGTGGCAGAATTTCTATGACATTTACTAAATTTCATATTGGGAAGACAAATACATGGAGATACAGAATATATTCTGCAAATGTTCTTCTTCAAGAATGACCATTACTATAATGTAAGTTCAGTATTTTCATGGCCAATAAAATGATGAGGCAACTCTGCCTCTCTCCAAAGAACAAGTCACTCTATATACTTGGTTATGTTGCTAATAATTTACTTTAAAATCAAATAATACATTGAATGAAGCTTTACCATTAAGCTTATTTCTTGTAAGGTATACTAATGTATTTGTAATGAATAAATAAAAAAAAAAAAAGAAAACCATAGGGCATGTGATAATTAACACAAATATATTAGTGTTTATTACCACAAATATGTAAAAATACATTGTAAATTTAACTTGCCATCCTAACTCTTTTTTGTTCATCCAAATTATGAATAGCTAAGAGAGAGTTGATAGATTCCAGCCCCTAAGTTACAGAAAATTTACAGCCAGACAATTATATATATATTCACATCAATATTATTGTATCAATATTCCATATAAATTTGAAACTGTAACAATGGGGTTTTATTTTGATTACTTAAATTATTTGTAATTTGGGTGAAATAAAGGAAATAACGTGATTGTGAGAATCTCAGTTTTTCTTCCTCAAGTTAAGATACTGTAAATGTTTAGCATGAGAGGCAAATAGTGTTCAAAATTCAGATGTTCCAAATAATGTTATAAACATAGGTAAAAAACCCCCAACATTTAAAAGCATTACAGTCTTGGAAAATATGTTCTTCAGATTTCAGTATAAAGGCATTAAAATTACATTATTGTGATTTACACATCAATTTTAAAAAATGCTGACTCACAAATACTCCATTTTCCATAGTCACATCACTTCATTTTCTTATACTATTCTGTGATGAAATAATATAACTAAAGTTTCTACTTCCCACTGGTTGCCAACAGATAAATCCCCTTCCTACAGTGTAAACCTCTGCTATTCCAGCTCCAAGTGTTTCAAAGACTGTTCCTGCTTCAGAAAATACAACTACACAGTAGTGGTGGATCTGTGTCACAAAGACTTGGTGCTCAGACTCCACTGTCTACCCAAGACACACATCAGAGGCTTTAGTTCAGACTTGACTAGTCTTATCCTATGTAGTGACCACTGGGCAGGGTATATGAGATATAATATCTTGGGGCCTAGGTTTCACTGTAAGTTTACCTAACAGGAATACATAATTTATAACTCCATCATCAAAATAAATGAATAAGTAGCTATCAAGTCTACATCTACATTATAAGTGTCCATTACTGAGCAGCGGGTTTCGTACGAGTGGATCTGTAGAGTAAAGTAGCTGGCAGTAAGGACATGATGTCCACACATTTTGGAGTAAGAGGTTTTTTTAACTTGATGATTAAAGAGCTTCAGGTACCTTTCCTGATACTGCAGCAAACATCTTCCAGCTGCTCTTTGAGACACTTGTTTTCCGAACCCCAGGTCAATAAGTGGGGAAAATCAGGAGACTGACGTCACAAGCTCCTTCCTGCCCTGAAATAAAAAGTTAATGCAGACACACTCTATTTCTTTCTATACTGTACTCAATTCTTTTTTTCCTTTGATAGCATTGCCATATGTTATGTCAGAAGGATTTTCATCATCAGGGTCTAACTTTTAGCACTGACTTTTTAAATGAAAACTTTGGCAAGCATCTTTGTGCCAGACCATTATTTCCCCTTCCAGGACAGTCTGGTTTACCTGTTAGCAAGTTGATTGCTCATTTTACTATTTAGTTATCATCCCTATCATCTTAATGAGAAGCTTCCTATTTAGTTCAACATCAAATTGTCTCTATGATACTTGATTAATAATTCTTTTCCAGGAGAATATCTGAGCTTTCCTTGCATGTCATTTTTATGAGATCTGTAATATTTTTCTAGTGTAGAAAGACACTTATTCAATCAATGAAAGAAAAATTAGTTTGGAACAATCTACCTTCTCTAAATATGTATTTCTTTTTCTCCCATTTTTGTCTTACCTCTACATATTCTTATACTTTTCTTCAAAATGTGTTCTGATATTTTCTGCAATACTTAGATCTAACTGATAAGTCAATTGACTTCTTCTCTTAGTCTAAAATAAAGATATATCTATATTTAGATATATAAATATTAATTATCCTGCATTTATTTTTTTGCTTATCAATAGACTTGCATTGTAATAGGAGAGATTTCAACTGGATATAAGGATAGCATAAAAGGGGAACAGGGGGGATTTCAGTCTTGGAGACACAGCTGAATGCAGTTCTGAACAATTTGATCTGATCTCATTGCTGACTCTTCTGACCCTCCTGCTGAGCAGGAAGTTGGACTACATTATCTCTTGAATCACTTTGTGGTTCTATGGTCATGCAAATGCATATTTAAAGTATGTTCACAGGATCTAATCCAAGGACACTCTAGAGACAATAGACAGTTCCAGGACTACAAGTATTGCCATAAAACTGCAGATGTCTTATTATATAGACAGATTCCATGTCCTAAATGAAAAAATCTCAGCATTCTAGACACTTCTTTCCACACACTTTCACAGCAACAGTTTGACATACTCCATCAAAAATCATTAGGCTACTTATCATCAACATTTTCCTGTCTGTTTTTCTCATCAATGCTAAGGTTATTTCTTCTGACCATCAATCTATCTTTTATTGGCCAATAACAACAGAGGCATCATAATGTATTGCTTATTCAAAACAATTCTGAACTTTTATTACATTTTCAAAGACCACCTTACATACAATTTTTTTGAGAATCATCTCAAAGTTGTCACAACAATCCTTGATCTGTCTACAGTGATGTTTACCCATCAATCATAAGATATTGCTTGTTTTCTTCAGGATTCCTCTCACAGATGTAAACCTCTGTCTCTGGCAGACAGCACAGAGCTCTACTCTGCATTTTTTTAATCAATGAACTATTGCTTGTGTTTAACAAGGGGACAAACATCTCTTTTCAGTGGTATAAATCTGCAGCCCTTTCTGAGATTTACTGCTTTCTGTGTCCCAATCATTCTATTCTTTGTTCTACTTCCCAGTCCATGACTCTTATGGACTGAGCTAATTATATTAATTTTATTTAGTTGCTTTTCTTGAACTTTTACTGAGATACTTGCAAGAGGTAATGGAAAACAGGAGAGTCGGGTAGCATTTCCGTAGTAACTATATTAATCTCCTTAAGAATAAAATCAAATCTGTTTTCCAAAGAATTCTGGCCCTATCAAAAAGGATATCAGTTGACTAAACAGGCCATTTTTGCTATTATATTATTAATAAAAACTCTTATTGAATATTCTAGTTTGAGGTAAAGTCACTATTTCCAAAAAGATCTGAAAGCTTCTTTTGTCTGCGTACATCAATAAAATAATGTTAATTGGTACGGGCAGAAGATTCAAATTATAGTTTCAAATGAAGTGCAGTAATATATGTAAATTGGAAAAGGAATGAGAAAAACACATCAAGTAAATTAGGTGGATACTCAAACACAAATATTGCAAATTAATATAAGAGAAATAGTGGAATTTAAGTGAAAATTAGAAAATGAATTATTTCTTCAGCCAGATATTTCTCACACAATTTTCAACACTCCACCTCCAAATTCCACATGATATGATCAAAACACACCAGATTGCTAATTATATTTCAATCCAGACATTTACCTGAGATATTCCCAAGTGGCATAAAAGTATGCAAATATTTTTATAAAATGCTTAAGAAAATTTAAAGTTTGGAAATTCATAGTAATTTACTGAATATTGAGCAAAAGGTTTCTTTGCAGTGACAGGAAAACAAGACCTCCCTCTTCCACAATTTTCTGGCAGTAATAAAATTTTGTTTTGCTTCTGTAATGTTTTCCTGCAGACCTCTGCAAAAGGCTGAGTGATAGCAGTTCCAAAATTAAGTAGGTTTTTCCAGTCTCTCATACCACTGAGGAGAAAAGAAGGACTCATGCGACTGCGACTATCAAGGTACATATATTAGCAAAAAGACAGGTCTCGAATGGTGAAGGGGACTGAAATGAGGTGTGAGATGGACATGCTAAACTAGAGATCTTGCTTTCTTAGTCAACAGTCTCTGTTAATTCATTGATAACAGGTAAATAGACAATAACTTGCCCTCTCCTTTATATTGGGTGCAGAAACTGTAATACAGTGATAAGCTTCATTGCTGCCTGCATGGTCTCATCTTGCACAGCATCTGGAGTGAGAGGCAAGAGCATAGTGTGAAGTTGTGATGTGGCCACCAGCCAGCTCTACACCAGCATGCATCATGTCCCAGCACAGAATGAGAGGCTGTGTAGTATGGTTCAAATGGAGCAAACCACTCCATTCCCCCACCTGATTCTCTGACCCTATTTCAAAACACTTAAGTTGACATGGAAGCCTGGAAAATAAGAAAAGGGTGTTTTACTTGCCATGCCTCACTTCATGAATGCCCTAGTTGTTTAATTCCAAATATAAGTGATTATATGTTTTTCTGTATTTTCTTGCAGGCAGAAATGGTTGCTTGGGAAGAGCTGAAACTGCTGTCTGATGCAGATTTGCTTGTCAATTTTGGCTAACCATTTCTCAAAAAGTGTGTCTGTATTTCTAGTGAATATAGCTTACACTTATTTTGGTACTCTCTTCCTATTTTTTCTATTTTTTTCTATTACAAATGTAAGTGTTAACCTCAAACTTTGCTAAGGATACTTGCTTCCAAATGGCACCTGAGAAATGGGAAACATAGTTCTTGTCATGAAGGAACAAACACTTAGCCTGCTATGGTGAGAAAGTAAGTCTTTAAGTGTCAGCAGAAGGAAAAAAGATATTGCAGCCCCTGTGTTCATTGTACAAAGATGGCTACAAAAATAAATTTTCTATAGAAATGTGATAAGACAATTCTGGC
Source organism: Agelaius tricolor (assembly GCF_023055355.1). Lineage (NCBI taxonomy): Eukaryota > Metazoa > Chordata > Aves > Passeriformes > Icteridae > Agelaius > Agelaius tricolor. Next base: position 32,825,148 of record NW_027269262.1, read on the forward strand.
CAAATATGCCAGTTTTCATAAAGTGATCTCCACACATTTTGTGTCGCTGAAGAATTTTGGCACTATTACCGGAAAAAAAAAAAAAATTGAGGAAAACAGTATAATTCAGCCTAAAATGTTAATTTCTCAATGTGAAACTCATTTAGAATAGAATGCCCACTAGATTTTTACCCCAGAAAGAAGAAACCATAAGAAATATCTACAATTGAAAAAAGGTGCAATAATGTTTATTAGAGTGTTCAGGGATATTGCTAATGGGAAATATAATGAATTTTTTTGGTGGGTGTGTATATGTGTGCGAGGTGTGTATTCTTTAATGCACTAATGTGATCTTTATGGATAATCAGTTATCCAGTTCAACTCCCTGTGACCCAAACTAGTGGTAACCTCTGGAAAATATTCTCTAACAGTTTACACATTCATTAACTATTATCAATCAGTACAGTTTTACTTTTTAGCAGCAGCTATGAAAAATGCATGAAGGCAGAGATGAACTCTGGTTTGTGGCATTTGTTGTGAAGCCCAGAAGCAGCAGCAACTTGCAACCTATCATGCATAAAAGCAGAAATAACTTTTATGAGCCCAGTCATGTAAAGCTTGAATAGTCAGATTCATGAAATTCGCTGAGATTTGGATTAAATTTAAACCATTCTATACAGTTCTACTTTTGATTAGAGCTCCGTGTGCAGTGAAAAAGCTCCCATTTGAATGGAACTTATATTTTTAAGAAGTTTGAATGTGCTGGAATTTAAATTGAGTTCCAAGCTTGATCTTAAATTGTACAGTGGGTCAATTTACATTCAGTGTTAAGGGGTGGGGGGTGGGGGGGGGAAAGAAAGATAGCACTATTTTTTTTTATATTTTAGCTATGGATCAAAGTTTATAAATATAAGGATCAAAACATGATGGAGTTTTAGTATCTCCTTTTATGAAATTATGAAGCTTGAAGTGCCCAAATGAAGAATGTAAGCTAAATAATAGAAACTCTACAATGTTCATTATTTTTGCTTTTGAAGATACAACAGTAAGAAGTACTTTCCATTTCCACTTCTCTTTGCTTCACACTAAAAATCAGTTGCATTGTATTATATATATATTACAGCCATTTACCTTTTCACTTTTTACCTGTGGTTCATAAAATATAGCATAGATTTAGCAATAATGGGGGGAAAAAAAGCATTTTGTAGATCAATTTACATCACAAACTAGTCGCATTTAATGTTTTGTATGTTTAAATTCTATATGAGTATCAGTCACTCTGACTTTCACATATTTTCCGTAGATGCAGAAAAAATCACTGAGGCTTAGAATTTATTTCAATATCTAAATAAATTCTCAGCTCATCATTCAGATGACTTCTGGACTGCAAATAAAGTCATACAATGCATGAAGAGATTAAATCACACATCTGGACTCCTGCAATGTATAAATATAAATACATACATACACACACAAGCACCCCCCAATACATACAGCTAAGGTTTAAATCCAAATACTTTGATCTGAGCCTCTCCTTTGGCTGTGCTTCAGACTAGACTAGAATAGCTTGGCTTCTCTTCCCCAGATCTGCAGGCTTAAATCTCTAATTTGTAGGAAGACAAAAGCAGACATTCTTATAAATCTATTTAAAGAAGAAATCTCTGGCAAGGTTCTAGCACTTCAAGCCAAACCCTTGCAAAATAGATAGCACGATTTTAATTTTACAGCTGAGGCTTATGGTTTAGAAGTCCACTTGCATAACAGAAATTGGCTTTTTTGCAGGATCAGGTCTCAGCTATGAAACACAAATCCCAAAAAGATGTTGTCAAATGTTTAATTTTAAAGTCTACAATTTTTTTCTCAGTATTAGTTGACATTATTTGACATATTTTTTATGTTAAAACCTACTAAGAAATTATATTGTTATTGTTATTGTTGTCTGAAAATGCAGTCTTTTAAAAGAACAACATTACTGTTAATTTTTCAAACACAGTGTTTCACAGGACAGGATTAGACCTTTTCGTATCTTTATGATTACTCATTTGTTAGAATACATAATTAAGTATGATTTGACCTGGAGGGAATGCAGAAATTCATAACTTATGGAATTTTGAAAATTCTAAACAACAAGCCCCACAGACCCTTATTTGTAAACTTTTCAATTAATATTCTACTTTTCAGGAATATCAACTTTTCAAAAATTCTAATATATTAGATATGGACATTATCTACTGAAATTAGACCTGTAAGAACTATGGAGGAAAATTTCTAAAGATAATTTTGGTGCTAATTTTGAAAAGCTCAAATATTTTGCAGGCATTTGTAAAGAAGGATTTCTTTTTCTTAGTGAAACTTAGATCACCCAGAGTTAGACAGCATCAAAATCCCTCTGAATTTAATAATCAGAATTTTCTTCAGAGCTACCAATAAGCAAATGAATTTGCTTGTCATCTTTGTCTTTGTTTCCAAGAGTGCCTGAAAGCCTAATTTGTATTACTTTTCATTCAGTACTAGGTGTTCATGGAATTACACATGATATTTTCTGCTGAGGATATTTCTCCTCAGTTTTTTTACCTAGACTTTATACCTTTACTACAGGATTCCCAAGAAAATCCTCATGAAAATATGTTATTTTAAAATTTAAAGCACATGTAATAAGCAGTTTAATTGGTGTGTAACAGTTGCATAATATATACCTTTTCTCTACATGATGGCCTTTCTCTCAAACCAATAGCATGCATAAGAAAGACAATGGGGATACTTGCAATTATAGCAAAGCTGTTTGTCTGCTGGTCACTTGCAGGCTTGCATTCCTTCAGAAAGAAAACACACTTGGTAAAAATCGGGCAAGCAACAAGGTTGTCATATTTATGTCTACTGTCACCAAGGATGAAAATGTCTCATTAACACCAAAATACTTGAAATTTGAGAATAATCAATATGTAGATAAGCTAAAATTTTACTAGTTTTTATAGAGAGCAGCATCCTTTCTATCCAAGTAGTTCCTAAATACTTCACATATAATGCAATGGGATTTTGGGGAGAATTTTGACACATTCCAAGAAATCCCAGTATCTCAGAGAAACTATATGATGAATTCATAGATCCTCTTTCTATATAAATGAATTACAGGACCTTTTTACAGTCTGCAGCTTTAATTGCTTCAAAAATCCGTTGCCAGTCTTAATGCACCCTGGAAGAAAAGTGTTTTCTAACGTTTTTTACTTTTCCTGAAGATATAGTGAAGAAAAGTATGGCAATATTTTGTAAGTGCCAGCAGTGAATGAAAGAAATCCAGTTAATTGAGTTAATCATATCATCTGATGTGTGATTCCTGCACTTGTCAGTGATGGCACATATTTTCTATTCCAGTTCTTCTGAGACTATCATAATTGCATCTGCTTTCTTAGATTTTGTTCATTTAGTTTGGTTTTTTGGGGGGTTTTTGGTTTTGTTTTTTGGGTGTTTTTTTTTTTGTTTTGTTTTGGTTTGGTTTTTTTTTTGTTTTTTTTTTTTGTGCAGGAGGGTAAGTTGACCCTAGAACATTGGAACGGTGTTTTAGTCATCATTTGTACAAAACTTTGGTATGTGCAATATATACCTACAACTTCTACATTTTGTCAGTGTAGGAGCTGATGAAGAAGCTATGCAAGTATGGACTTTGCTGGCTGAAGGAACTCGTAGGAGCTCATAGCTGCACTAGGGATTGCAAGCGAGATATAAGGGAGATTTAGGGTTCTATCAGTAGTAGAAATATTTGGACAGAGAATGTAAATGAAGGGAAGAACAAATCAGCAGTTGCACAGGCAGTCCTAAAAATTGTGAATGTTCACAGCTGAGAAATTATCAGGATCTAGCAGGATAAAAATTGACATAAGAAGGAGAAAGGGGCACAGGCACAGTGCAGATTGAGCTGTTTATCAAAATGAGGTAAAAGATTAGCAAAATTATAACAGAAGAGAAAGGATCTTCAGTGGCATGGGATTTTCATCTACCTACCTTTCCAGCTATTAAAGTTACAGCTGGAGTAAGTTTTTACTTGGGTTCATTGTAGACACTAGTCTCCCTCTGGCAAGCCTAGGAAAACCCTTCCCCATATGATGAGAGGCTGAAGTAACTCAACTTGTTCAGCCTGGAGAAGACCATACTGAAATGAAAAAACTCCAGACATCTCCCTTCCAGACTTCATTGATGATATTAATTTTGGACAACCAAACCACAGCTGCCCAATTTCCTCCTATAGCTTCCCTTGGCCTCCTCTGAAAATAATATAATATTATTATATTATATGTTAATAATATATGTTTATAATACTTAAAATACTTATGCAGGAGGTGTGAGACAGCACAAAGGTCAAGCCACACTCAAACATTCTGTTTAATAGCATTTTCGTTTAATAACAAATAGCAGAAATAATAACAAAATGCAAGTTCAATATCAAGTAATAACAGCAAAAACTGCAGCAATCTTCCAATGTGATCTTAACTGGAAGCTTTGCTATCAAGACAGGATGGAGAATGTGAGACTATAATAAATTACATGAATCAAAGTCTGATTGTTTTCACCAGCTAATATTTCTATGAAGTAATGTTTAATCTCTTCAGTATGGATTCTCCATTGATTTATTGCATATAGGCATTAAAGAGAAGTCATTCCAGGGATGAAGCTGAGAAAATGTTTACTTTAAGCATACCTTATAAGGAAAAAATAAAATATGCCTAGGTAGGAAGCAATAATTAAGGTTCCTAGATACTGGAGTACAAAGAAGTAAATGGGTTGAAATATTTTGGAAGTAATGCACCTCATGGACAGTCCCGTAAGCACAAACATCAGGAAATCATGGAGTTCCACTATGAGGATTACGCACCCTAAGACTGCCATTTGTGCATGGTAAAGCACAATTTACTGAAGTAGCATCAGAGACACAAAACATTTCCACAAAAATATGGCTCTATCTCGTAATATTAAGAAGTATTTTTGAGAACAAATTAAAATAGAAGATTTTAAATAGAATTACCTTAAAGGTGTAGATAACATATGCATCTTGAATCAGCCCATCTACAATCATAAATAGGCACATACATACAGCTACTACACATACTACACGAAGGTCTGCTCCCTGCTCCTGCAATCAGGACAGCTTGCCTGTAAAGAATTTCCACAAACTGACTGCAATTCTTATAAATAAATTGCTGTTAAAAAGACAGTAAATTTTAAATAAAGGAATTTTATCAAAATATTAATTGAAATAGAAAAACTCCAAGGATAAGATGTCTGACAAAGAAAATGGCTCTCGTCCCTCCCTCCCTCCCTTCACTCATTTGAAAAATTAATTCTAAAATGTCTTCCAAATAAAAAATAACTGAATATAATTGTCTTATATGTGAAAATGGAATTGTCTTATTCAAATAGCTAACTTAGATACTAATATCAGCAGTTCAAAGAAAAAATATTATATTAATTATTTAGAGAATAATACCTGTTATATGTCCTTAGACTTCATTTTGCTGAACGGAAGTGTTTTTTTACTGGTAGAAAGATTATAATCTTAATTGAACTTTAAATAGAAAGATCACTGTAAATTGAACTACTGTCATATATGGAGTAAATGTAAGTACTCCAGCTGATTTCAGCCAAAGGAGGATCAGAGATCATATAAGCTTTGGACCAAACACTTAAAAGAAGCCAGCCAGCTTAAATACTAACAAGAAGACTTCCACTAAGTTACATATAACAAAAGGTTTTTGCCAGAATAAACTAGAAACAATGTTATGCATCCTAACAACATTTTCACAGATTCACAGAATATTCTGAGTTTGTGTCTTTGTGCATTACAGTCATATCTGTAGTTTAGAGTATTACCTATGATAGAAGTAGGACTTTGATATGTTCACAGTTGCTACCTTTGGAAAAGTAAAAATAGCGGAAGATGTGCAGGGGTAATACATTCTGCCCAAGATTTAGTTATTTAGAGCATTTGGCCTACAAATCTGTAGCTCTACCCTAGAGAAAAGGAACAACCAGAGGCCTTGGGCAAAATCTCCCTTCAGTGTGGTAATGATGCTTAGAGGATTTCTATTAGTGTTCCTCCATGTATTTGTACTGTACCATACACTTAGCACAGCATTGTGGATTGTTTGGATCATTGTTTGGATCTGATAATAGATCAGAACTGATTTCATGCAGTGAACAGTTCCCAACCCTGCCACTGTTTCTAGTTGTCCCTTTAAAATTGACAACTATTTCAGAAAACTAACTCATGAGATGTGCCTTTCTAATGAGAAATTGAAATACACGGGTTTTTTCATTCTTTTCCCTTTTCTTCCCTTTGCAAATACCAAGAATTCACGTGAACAGATGTTTTCTTGTTGGAAAAGGACAATAAGGAAGGAAAATCAACTTAAAAATGTTATTTTTCTGTAAGTTGAAGTGCTTCTTGGTATTTGCAGGCATAAAGGAAGCAGCTGCATTCTGTCCCAGCTTGAATTCATAAACCTAACTTGATCGCCTTCTGAAGAATTTATGAATCATGGTTAATAATCAGCTTTAGGCCCTTCTGAGGAAAGAATCACATTTTGAAGCTACAAAGGTCCACTAAATAGCCCACGGGAAATGACCCTGCATCCCATTAAATATAAAACCTCACTATTATAGGACTCTGTGTCAAAGGGAAAGCATTTCAGTCTCTTCTCCCTTCAAGTGTCAGAGAGCTTCCTCTGCCTAAATGCATTATTAAGATTGAGGAAACATACCAGATTCCTGCTACTCAGGGAAAACTGTTTTCTTCTTCTTGAAAAAGTTTAGTTCCTTTTATTTTGAGGGAAAGAAAACAAACCATTTCCTTTCTTCATTCCCATATATTCATTATGGTCCACCTTTTTTTAAAGCTCTTATCTTTCTTTTATCTATTTCATATGCCTGTGGCAAACACCATAGCTGTCTTCTTTCTATTCCAGGAATTGGCTACAGTGTATCCTTTATCTTACTTAGAACAGGTTGCTATTTTCCTATTTAAATGGAAGATATGGATTGAAAGTCAGATGTGAAGGTCAGAGAAGTGGTTCTTAGTTTATTGCAGTTTAAGTCTTTGCAGGCCACTTTTTGCTTGATGGAGGGCTCAATCACAAACAAATTATCAAGAAATAAAGTGAAATTCACATTTCCTTTAATAATACATTTAAGTTTCCCAGGCATAAGTGGCCCCCCATCAAGTTTGCTGTCTCTTCAATTGCAATAATGGTATTGGCCACAACTTCTACAGAAAAAAATAATTTAAAAATCCCTCTTCACGTTTTATTAGGGAACATACATGCAAGGTATGTGAAAGTGAAAAGAAGACAAATAGAACAGGTAGACCTGTGGCTGTTGATACCCATTGTGTAATTTAAAAAGTAATAGCAACAACTTATGATAGATAAGAATATCTTGTCTTTCTCCACTTATGAAGGGGAGAGTTTAACCAAATTATATTCTGATACAACCATTCTCACTTAAATCAACTTCCTGTAGCCTATAACTCCTTTGTTATAAAATTTCTTGGCATAACTGATGGCTGTTCAGAAGTTCCTTAGGCTTTATATATTTGACAGGACATAAATAGCAGCCAAGGAGTTATAATGATTACAAAAGCCTGTAGTGCTAGTAAGTTACCACCACCAACAACAGCCATAACTTCTAATATCAATATAAAAAAAAGTTACCTTCAATCACTTGAGGTATGAAAAAGAATCTTCATTGTGAGGAAAGGAAAATGGAATGAAAAAAGAGGAATGCCAATATTGCAGAGTCTGGAAAAGAATATAATTGCACTCTGATTCCCTAATCTGAAAAATCTAAAAGAAGAAAGGTCTCTGGAAAGTAATCAGTGTGTGAGAGGCTTCAACAAATTTGACATGATCTTACAGTATTTTAGCTACAAAAACCAGCAAAAACAAATTTCAATTGTCCACACAGAAATTTCATTTCTGAATGAAGAGGAGTATCTTTTTATAGCTGCCTTGCAGCCTTACTTGGAATATTGCCCGCATTTTTGGAAATTGTAAGATAAATTATAAAAATTTTAAGAAAAATGATAAAAATTTCCATTAACTTTAGTTATTATAGTGTATTAATTACGAAATGTACGGAACAAAAACTGTTCAAAGTGGAGCAAAAGCTAAGGCAATGCAGGTAACTGTTACCTGATCATTAAATGATCTAGAACCTCCACAAACTAAAACCTTATCTACAGGCAGGCTAAGACAAGCCCAGGTCCTGAGGTCTAAAAGAAGCCTGGGTCTTCTTACAGGGAGTATCAACTCTGAATTTATGGGGCTAAAAGGCTACATTGGATAGTAAAGAGGGAGCTGCTCATGAGCATTGGGCACAAGAATTCACAGTAGATACTGAGCAACAGTGCAACCACTACTTGCATCTCTTGGAGCACTCAGTAAGTCACAATATGAAAAATACACTTGGGAGAAGAGAAAAAGTATGGGATAGAAACGAGTCTGTCCAACTCCTTCTGGAGTATGATTTTTTGGAGACAAATCTGGTTGGAGAAAAATCTGGTTTGAGCAGCACAAAAACTGAATAAACTCACAAGCTTCTAAACCATGTCTCCACCAAAAGTTCTTTGCTTCTTCTTGTGTTTATTTATTTAGGTTATTAGCCTTGCCTGTGGATTTAGCTTGTACAAAGAAAAAAGAGTGATTGGCTACTGCCCAGTAGTTACTCCAGAGAGATTTTATTTTCTCATAACACAAGGTTGTGATCATTTTTAGCCTTCTGTGTCATGTACAAAATGGTTGAATCCTACCTCGTTGTTTCATATGCCCTTCCTGTACTGAGGACAACTTTGCAAATACATCATGTATTCTGTAGGACAGAGTAGAAGTGTCATTAAAACTTTATGGAAACAGACACTATGATTTCGTGTGCAAAACTCTGCTTTCCTGGTGCCATATATATTCCATCATAAACTACTAACGACATAGCTAACTATTGCACAACATATACTTAAATGTATAATACAGAATCTATGCATAGCTTTAAAGCAGAAATGGAAATAATGCTCATTTCATAGCTAGTGTTTAGCTTCTTTGATTAAAGCCAAGCTGTTCTTCAGCTTCTGTGTCCATACAGTTATTTTTGGCCTAGTGAGGATGCACTAGTGTGCAGAACAGGCTTCCCAGGAGTCTGATAAAATATGCACTTGTTTGTTCAGTTCTTGGGCTGCTGATTCACTGGCTTTAGAAACTTCTTCTGACAAAAAGCATCTTATTATATATATTTAAATTGTCTTGTGGATGCAGATGTGTCCAACAACAGCAGAAAAATAAAGCCATATACTGAGAATTGGTTATATCACTTGAATATGAATATTTAGGGTTATTCAGGGTTTTACATCTCTAGACCTCATGGTGTTTTATGACAATGGAAACTGAATCACAAAATGATTACCAAGTTGTACAACATCAATGTCTTCAAGATTTGATAAAGTTTTTGGGGCAAGCACCAGGTTTTACCTTCTGCTATAAGGACCCAATAAGACAAAAAGTGTCACAAAAATGTCTGTGATTGTTCCTCTGACACAGAAAAATAAACAGAAAAGATATTTTATTTCATCCAGGAGAATACCTGATAGTGCTGGTCACACTACCTTTGGTTGATAACACTTGTGCAGATTTCTTCTTCCTATATTTTTTAAGTTCAATCAGCATAAAAGCATTAGGAAGAAAACTGGAAAGGAAAACTCTAAGCTATCAAAATCATATAGTATTCTTTTAAGTGTGTTTATCGTGAAAGCATTTTTAAGACTCATGGGTCCTTTTCTACATCAAAATAAGTTTTTCAAAGATTTTTGTGTATAAAATCATAATATTTTATGATTTATTCCCAAACACTTTGAAGCTAAAAGAAGGACCCTCAATATTTCCAAAGGTGAGGAAGAGGTGAAAGATTTTTCTTCCATCTATAAAAGCAGCTCCTTAACTGACATACAGCTTATTTGCTTAGACAAAATCCTGAATTCAACTCTAAGAAAAAACTGAAGCTACTGAAAAGAAAAAAGTATTTTCTACATAAAAGTTTATTTATAGATCTCACCTGGGATTAGCCAATAATTTCTTTCATATGTGAATCAAATGCAAGAAGAACGGAAAGTAATTAAAATATGATATATTACATCAAAAGACAGACATTTAGAAGCACATCTGCAGCCTACCTATGGGAAAGACACAGAGAAAACTGACACAAAAAATGCCTATAAATGTGAACTGAGCAAGTAGCCACAGGTTACTAGTTCAAAACATAACTTATATTTGACATCTGGATTTTGTGAACTGCCTTGAAAAATAAAAGAAAATAAAAATATGAAGTGGTATAGTCTGGAGCTAGAATTCTATATCTCATTTTGTTAACTTATCTTAGGTGTTACAAGACAATGCTTATCATTGCAATCCTGACAATGTCATTGAAATTAATTATGCAAGTATAATTCTTCCTATGGGAGTGCATCTTGTTGAAAAATCAGCATGTTTTTAAATGTAGTATGAACAATTTGTATGAACAATTCTGGACATACAGGAAGAATGTTTCTTTCTTTCCGAGAAGAGAGTGAACAGTAAAGACTACTGGATTTCGGGCTCCTTACAGTCACTGAAATGATTAAGTCCCAGTTAGAGGAAACATTTAAAAATATGTAAAATGATGGTGGTGCATGGTACCACCATGGTTCATTTGATCTCTGAAATTTCTCACATTTCTATGCACAATGAATTCACAGCATAAGACTGGAGTGCTCTAGTCAAGAACATGGGAATCCTGTCTACAAGTGGAAGCTACTTATACTTTAAGAGAAGTTATGTTGAGACGTGATTCTATTTTGTCCGAAGATTAAGTAACACAATATCACACAGTGCCAAGCTATGTGAGCCCCCCAGCACAGTGCCAACACAGAGATATAAATGCTTTTTTTATCAAATGTCCATTATGTGCTAAGATTGGCATTTGGAAACAGACCAAACAATAAGACAGCTCCAGAGTGAATATATAAATGTTCATATACAATAGGCAGAACACACACTCCTTCATTGTGCTGAAACCCTGCAAAAATGAGCTTATCTATGACAATGTATCCATGCTCACTGAAAAAAGAGAGGTTTCACCATTCAGGAGATCCAAAAGTTTAATTTGTTTTTTGTGAAACAAAGATCCATTCTCACAAGTTCAAAAGATATTTTTGAGCCAGAAGAAGAGCACACCTGCAGTATCTATGTTACCATTGACTGTTCTCATCTAAGCATAGAAATAATAGTCTAATTTTGACTGTACCAATTGTGAGTTTCTGCAAGGTTGATCCTGTCTGGACTCCAGGCACACACTAAACCAGCCTTATCACTCTTCATCTGAACAGGAGAGAGAAAATATAATGAAAGGCTTGTGGGTCAAGGTAAAAACAGGGAGAGTTCCCTCACTGATTACCATCGTGGGCAAAATAGAATTAACTTAGGGAAAGTTAATTTAATTTATTGCCAATTAAATCCAAATATAAAAATGAAAAAAAAAAAGAAAAAATCCATAAAATACCTTTGCTTCACTCCTCCCTTCATCCCTGATTTAACTTCACTCCTGATTTCCTCAGCTTTCTCCCCTGCAGCACTGCAACAGGATGGAGAATGGGGGCTGCATCACACTCTGTTTTGGCTGCTCCTTCCTCCTCAAGGGAAAGCCTCCTTACATTCTTCCCCTGCTACGGCATGGGGTCCAGAGTCAGGCTCACCTTGGAGCCAGCTGAGGTTGGTGCTGTGGGATACAGGGGAAGCTTCAAGCACCTCCTAGCTGAAGCCACCCCTGTAAGGTAGGGAACAATTGCAACATTTATAAATGACCATGAGCACATTCATTGTAAAATGATACTATTATACAAGCAAATAGTTGATAGACATTGGTTTACACATTTTATTGTTTTTCTATAGCATGAAGGAACACTTCAGTTGAGGAGAGGTATTGAAATCCTGTAGAAAGCCTTGATGGAAACAGAACTAGCACTGTTCCATTTAGCTGGGTCATGCCTACAAACTTCAGAAGGAAATAGACATTCTTATTGTTTCATGCAAATCCATCAATATTTATCTTTATAAAGAAAATGAAGGACACAAATAAAAGGCTGTTATTTACTATTATTAGCATAATATTACTAAGAAAAACATGTAGTTGGACTAATCATAGTCTTTTTATTAGCACGCATTTCAGAGATATCCCAAATTATCTTTTAGTTGGTTTCCTTATTAATTCAGCTAGAGAAGACACATCATTACAAGATTAAAATGGCATTATTATTGCTGGGTGAATATGAAGCTTACTGGAAACAATAGTTGTTGTGACAACAATCACTGAAAAAGAAAATTAAATACATCTAAAAGTACTACTGATAAGGCTGTAGTCAGAACTCTCTTTTTAATCTACATTATAACAAGTTAGTATTTTTTTCTTTCATGTTGCTAAATTATATATATAATAGACTAAATTGCACCAACATTAGCACATTACTGCAGTTCTTCACTTCCTTGAGAGTAGGAAATATTTACAAATTTCCAAATATGGTATATCATGACTCTTGGAAATGCTCATCTACATGATTCATGAAAAAGGAAGTTGTTTCCAGCAGGTAAGAACAATAAAGACAAAGAAATATTTTGCAATGCAAATAAAAGAAGATGAAAAAAACAAGCACTTCCATCAGTCTGACTGTAAAATCATAAGACTGCAGAGTATGATATGCATTAAGCATAATTATATACAAATGCATACTTTGAAAATGAACATCAAAAGTGTGTTTATATTGCAGTGAAATTAAGCACATGTCCCAGTTAATATTAATAACTTCCTTGTTATATGAGTGTGTTTTCATTTTAAGAGCATTTTATTTGTAGTCTTTGCCACTGAGTTTGATTCTCTGTTGCAGTTCTTAGACCAAAACTACAGCAGTAGACCGCTGCTGGGGGCAAAGAAGTTTCCTAGCTTGTCTGCCACTGCCACTTCCAAATGGGGTATTACAGAATCTTATATGTGATCCTGTCTAAAGTCCTTTTATATGGGCTCTTCTAGCTAACAGGCACCTACCTGTACAATTGGAGGAAGGGATGCCTCAGAAAATGCAGTAAAATAAATCAGTGGGACAGTTAACATAAGTTAAAAATAGGGGGAAATGATGCAGAAATGTTGCTCTGTGATACAGAAAGCTTGGACTTAAGTGCAAACAAATTTTTTTTCCCCCAGTGATTCCTGGACAACCAATGATCCTTGGGCCAAGCCATACAAGAAATCTGCAAGGAGAAATAATTCTCTTGGTCCTGAGTCAGTCTATATGAAATCGTCATAACACTCTTGTCAAAGAGCCACTCTAGAAGAAACCTCATCTCAACAGTTTTGTGTGAATAAAGAGATGAAAAACTGTCTTGCAATATTTACAAAAGAGAACAACATGAAAGTAACATAGATACTTAATAAGAAACTAAAAGGAGGTCCTGTAAAAGTAAAATCTTCACTGGAAGTTTGGGAATTATTTGGATACTCTTGTTTGAGTCACAACACAAATGCATACATTTTCCAAAAGGTTAGTGGAAGAACAGAACAAAGTCAGCATGACCAAACAGCAGAGTAAGGAAGTAGATTAAAATTAAAAAGCAATCCTTCGAATATGTGAAGTTCAATCTGAATAATGACCAGAAAAGAACATGAACTTTTGTACCTTGTACCTTAAATGTAAAAACATTAATGCCAGACAAAAAAAAAAAACCCTCTAAAATCTTCTCAGGAAAAATGAGTACTTGGATGAGATGGCAACATAGATTATAATGTAGCAAAAGAAGTAAATTAATATTTTGAATCTCCTTGCATCAGGTACATGTTTGAAGACATTTTTTGTTTGCTTGTTTTAAGCCAGAACTTTTTTTTACAAAGAACACAAAAGAGAATAAAAATATCACATTTAAATGTCAGGAGCACAGCTCATAGGACAACTTGACAAAATGAAGGACTTTACATCATCAAAGCCAAACACATGGTTTCAAGACCTTTGCTGAAATTCAAGGAATAAATGTCTGAATTATGGACCGAAGTATGTGCCTTCCCACTTAAAAATGGCTTTATACCAGAGGACTAGAAGGAGACTTTGGAAGCTCACTGATCAATAACCTGTACTGTGAATGAAACAAAAAAATAAGACAAAGTCTGGGGTCTCCACAGAGGCTTTTAAGGAAACTAAGTAGCCATGGTATAAGAGAAGACTCTACCCTGGATAAATAAATGGCTATAAATTAGGATGCAGTGGAAAAAAAAATTTTTCATACAGAAGAGAATTGACCAGTGAAGTTCTGAATAGACTGTCATGTAAAGATGAATAACTATGTGAAAAATTTTCTGATCATGATGATTTATTTGGGATCTTAAAAAGAAGAGTTGGCTGCAGAGAGCTGCAAAAGGACTACACAGCCCTGAGATGCGGGATGATAAACTGCAAGATGGGATTTAATGCAAATAAATGTGATGTGCATATGGAAAAACAAATGTAATTTTATGACTGGTTCTATAATGATGGGTTCTAAGATGACTGTTTACAGCAGGAATGAGCTCATAGATTAAAATAAATATCTTCACACAATGATCCCTTCAGTGTTCACTAAAAGGAAAAAAACCCAAATGTTAAGGCTTAATGGGTAAAGAATCGAAGACAAGACAGAAAATAGTATTATTTGATTATATGAATCACCTGCACACCTGCATTTGAATGTTATGTACATTTTACTCTCTCATATCCTGAAGAAGATACAATGGAAAATCAGGAAAATGTTCAAAACCAGCTTCTAAATGAGGAAATATTAAATAAGCTAGCATGGTTTGAGGCTGACAGAAATAAGGGAGGTATGATGGCATCCATAAGTTCAGAAATGGTGCAGTGTACAGACTGCATTCCCTTCCACTCTAGAACTATCTGCAATCAAACAAACCACAAGGTGACAGGTCCAAATTTCAGAACTACATGGAATATTAGGGGTAGTAATAGCCAGTCTGAAAGGCAATGGGACACAACTACTTGCATGGATTCTAAAAAACATTGGAAGAAATATAAAAAATGTCACCGGAGTCTGTAACGAATGGAGATAACACACCTATCTCTAAAAATTTCCTAAATGTGCAACTGCTGGGTTCAGGGGAATTTCACAATATACTTGTCATCTTCTTCCACTTTTTTCCAGGCATCTGCTTTTGCCTACTGTCAGAGACAGGATACGGGACCAGACAGGCTTTTGGTCTGATCTGACACAGCTGTTCAGATGCTCTCAGTGATAAAACTCACTGTTCTTCATTATGAAAAATAAAAATATTTGATTTTTTGTCTGTTAAACATTCCATGCAATAGTCATGAGTGAGTGCTCTATTTCTTTGCAAGTGTGTTTGAAAGCTTTCCTCTTGATCATCATATACTGAATGCAGAAGAATACTGGAGTTTCTGTCTCAACTACACAGTGCTGTTATATATTAAGAGTACTATAAGACCTTAAAAGTGTGTTCATTGTTGTGGAAATCTTTAAAACTTAGGAAGGATTTCCAATGCAGTTCCAAGGGATTTCTCTTTTAATGTATTTGCAAATCTGTTTTGGTGAACGCTCAGTACATCAAAGAAAAAAAAGAAAAAAAAAGTAAAAAAAGAAACCTTTGCAGGACCTTTATATTCAGCTTTACAGAACAGTGAAATGTTTTTTTTGAACCTTAATACTCAACTGTACATGTGCTCCTGGTCTGGAAAAATTGTAATGCCCAGTGGTTTCCCTTAGGTCTGCCCTTGCAGGTTGCAGTTATGTGACATTATCTACATACAAGCCAAAACCCTTCTTTATTTTTATAGAAAGCCTCAGTAAAATTCTGCAACCAAGGATTATATACACTTCTGAAATAATTCCTCATTTTAGTAATTAATTCTCCCTTTCATCTTTTGTGTTTGGTCAGATGACATATTCCCTTATTTTTAAGGAGACACAATGCATGAGAACATGAAAACTCAACTCAGTGGTCTTACTTTTATTTGGAAAATGTTTCAAGGCAACAGATTTATCATTCATATGAAACTCCTCATATACAGATCAACATTTTCAAATTTTGAATTAATTTTCTGCCATTTTTCCAATTGCATTAGTGTCCGCTTTTAAGTGACATTGTTGAGGAAGATTGTATATGGAAAAGAGGGGACTGTAGCAAGGACAGAATATGTGATATTGGAGGGGTTTCAGTTTCATAGTTACTGAGTGTAAAATGGATATGCAAAACCCATAGAAGATAGTGTGAAATCATAGTGTACAACAGGATACTATTGAGCTTACTGAACTGTCTGTGTGGGAAGACACTGTGTCATAATGTCAGGGAATGAAATTCACAGAAAATTTCACAGAAAATTTGTAAAATATTGCTAAAATTTTTATATAGCATGCAAAGTCTTGGCAATTATTCAGGTTTGGATGGATAATATTCTTCTGGAGAAGATTATAGCTGCCTGTCACAGGCTGAAGTTTCCTGGAAAACATCTTCCAGATATCTTTAATATCTTTACCAGATAAGCCCAGGAAAGGTAGTGGCTTTCAAGTAATATTCTCTGAGGCACTTGCAATGTGGACAACAATAAAGTCCAGAAGTTTTGCTTTGCCACCTGATGAGAAAGTGAGTCAAAAAACTACTCTCTAAGGAAACAATGTACGTGTCTTGGCTGACCCATAAACTCCATTGTGCATCATATCCCTTCTCAGCCATAGAAAATATTACTTTCAAGAGAAAACAAAAAAAAAATAAAATTGAGAGACTGGAAAGAAATATCAAATAGGAATATTCAAAAGAAAAGGGTTTCTATAAGTTTTATGGAAATCAAGACTACCTAGACTACCTTAAACAGCAGATTGGCTTGAATCATCCTACTACCAGTCACTGTCAATCACTATACCCACAGCTTAGATTTGAGAGCAGAAGTTTCTTTTTGTTCTGTGATTAGGCATGTTAGGGTGAGAAGGATTGTCCATCAGAGAAGGGGGAAGACTAGAAACTCCAAGTTATAGGTTAGGAATAGTGTTATGACTTGCTCAAGTTGGTATGCTTTAGACTTGACTTGAATTCTGCCTAATTTTGCTTTGTATATTATAAATGCTGTGCACCCAAACAGCCTGAAAGCAGTAGTCATCTCATCATTAGGATTTGGCAAACATCCCTCTAGGTTTTGTTTTTCATACCTGTAATGAACTAAACCAACATGTTTCAGAAGTTTCTGGATTGAGACTTTGTTTTTACTATTAGAAAGTCTGATATTGTATGACACTTCCAAACAAATTTTGCTCGGTTGTTCTCCAATGCAGAGATGAGCACTATGGATGAGCAGTGGGAAACAATTTAAGAAATGGCTGCAGACCTTGGAACTGAAATTCATTTTGGCTAAATCTAAACAAGGAGGAGGGTTACAGAGGTCAAATGTTGTTATGTAGTATGTAAAGAGTAGAATGAGCAAATAATTGAAAGGCTTTTGAAAAATATATAAACAGTCTGGTAGAAAGAC
This sequence comes from Agelaius tricolor, assembly GCF_023055355.1. Classification (NCBI taxonomy): domain Eukaryota; kingdom Metazoa; phylum Chordata; class Aves; order Passeriformes; family Icteridae; genus Agelaius; species Agelaius tricolor. Next base: position 32,842,702 of record NW_027269262.1, read on the forward strand.
AGACTGAAGAGAGTTTATACAAATAAGCAGAAGAAAGTTAAAAGGATAATTAGAGGAGCAAAGAAATAATATTGGATGTCAAGCTGTATGGAATATTTCAATTAAAAGCTCTTCAACTATATCTGTAATAGAGACATAAGTTCAAAGGTTAAATTGTCCCATTAAAAACAATGATGGGGGATTGAAGACAGGGCATAAGGAAGTGGCAATTTGTTAAATGTTATTTAGCTTCTGTTATTACAGCTGAAGAAGAAGATGGAAAACTGCTTGGCAGAAGAATTTTATTTCTCACAAAGATAGGCCAGCTCCTAATAAAGTGCAGGTAAAATTAGAAGTAAATGAATCACTTATCAGGAAATGCACATTATCCTGGTGTCACAGACAGAAGTGTTGGAGATTTAGGAACTATACTCTAATTTGCTATAAGTTAGGGAGGTTCTAGCCTATGATCAACATTTTTTTGTGTATAACCTTTGTGCAAAGTCTCATAGAGCACTGGGGTAGCTCAAATGCCTTTACAATTATTTTCCTCAGTGCAGCTCAACCTGGGCATTTAGAAATTAAAGTAATAGAAATTATCCAGGTTAGTGGCAGATGATATATCAAGACATACCAGTCAAATATAAAGGTAAGAACATGCAATAAAAGAGCAGAAAAAATCCAAACTTTCAGAACCATATGAAAATAAATGTTGGGAAAACCTAAGAAGATTCTTGCAAAATATACAGAAATATATTTCCTCAGATCAGATACCAGCACTGCAATGAAATAGTAAAGCTTAGAGCTGGACGACTATCACAGCATATAAATGAATACATTAACCAGCTCAGTTTATAAACTGTGAGTAAAATTCAAGTAGAGAGTATCATATTCAAAAGAACCGGAAATGTTCATGTGGCATAAGGTTTAAAATCATGCTGCAGAACAAAAGCAGCATACACCGTATAATGAGATAAATCAGAATATTTTTTTACAAGAGAGACAAATAGGAATAATACACAACACACAGTGAATATAAAGACTTAAATATGAAATGAGTTTTCTGTCATTAAATAAATTTTGAAAACTGAAGTTCAGCCCCTTTTATTTCCAAAATTCAGCATTCAATATTCTCCTAAAGATGGCTGGACATTCAAAAGTGTCTCCTATTAAAACAGTCAGAGTTGAGAGTTTCTGGGAGTTTTGAATATCTGGCAGTTTGAGTGCATCATCTTTCTTAACTCCATTTTTTACAGTGAAGAGTCAGATGTTGCCTTCGACAGCCCTGTTTTGGCATTTCCACCTTTTATTGCTTACAGGCAAGATTGACTTCAGCAGCCTCTTCTCTATGACAGCTAATATGAGCTAAAAGAGTTTTCTTTAGTGAATCCCATCTCCTCTTTATATCTTTGCAGCACTGGAAGCTATGAGCTTCCATAGAAGGGAGGAGCCTTCAGGATGCAAAATGGAAAGTGGATAGCTGCAAAGCTGTCCAGAAACCAATCTTCCCCTAATTATAGGGGTCTAGACAGCTAGAATAGGAGATAGAGCTGTGAAGCAAAGAAATAGTAACAGCCTCTGTCATAGACACTATGGGAAAACTTTCCATTAAGCAGTTCTGGGCCTTTAGAGGAACGCTAGAGGAAAATAGGAAGCTGAATTTTCTTTCTGTAAAAGTAAGATGTAGAATATTCATATTAAGAATCTCAAGCCTCATTTTTGACTAAAACTCTTCATATCTCAGATGCAATACCAATAGATTTATTTCTGCTTCATTCCTCATGGACTATATATCTCTTATATATTCCTTGCCAGCTTTACAAAAAATATACCTGTTTCATCATGGGAGTTGATTATTGTAATTTTCTCTTTAAAAATCTCTCAGGTTTGTCACATCAGCTCTGAATATAAGAACTCAACTACTATATTGCTATTCAGATGAATTGAGCATATTATGCTATTCCTCTCTTTTGTACAGTAACTGCTTCTTAAAAAGCTGATTTACTATCAAATGCCACTATTTTTAAAGCTCTTACTAATGTGAGCTGTGGTTCTGTTCTTTAATCTCATTTTGGCAGGTATCTGTGCCATGTGTATCTCCTATTATTTAAATACCATACTGTCACCACTTTGGAAGGTAAATGTCTTTTGCTTTCTTTGCTTCAAATTTAAGATGGTTCTAAATTATTGCACAATGTATATTTCTATGTCTTTACGGTGTTTAAAATTACAAATGTCCCAATAGAATAAGAGGGAAAATATGAAACCTTTATCATTACCATCATAGCAAAATTCTTTGGTATTTCAGTGCTTTAGAGTCAAAGAGAATGCATAATTACCTGCTATAATTATTACACCTATGCAAAAAGTTTCTGTATTTCAACAAAATTCTCAATAGGAACAATATATACTAAAAGGTAAGTCTAGAGACTTAAATCAGATTAATGCACAAATCTGCTTTTATCATAAAAGGAGAGGGGGAAAAAAGCCCTTGAATTATTTTCCTTTTTCTTGCTACATATCTCAAGCCATTACTGCCAACCCATCAAATGAAAACTGCATCTTCTAGAAGCTAAAATTGCGAACACTACAAGTCATGTTGCAGTTGACATGAAAACAACCATTGCTGGCATATCTTGTATTTTTACAGCTGACTATTCTCTCCCTGACATTTTTAGTAAAGTTGAGCAATATCCAGATTCCAGCCTTGATACCAGTCGGCACAGCAACATTCATCTTAAGATGACATCTGTTGAGAATTTTTCAATAACTTAATGGTTATAAAGCATGTGAGGAGGGGGATAATAGAGGGATTATGACATAAAAATGCTAAAGCCCTTGTGGGGGAACTGCTGCACATAAAGTTTTGATTTGGTAATTCAAACTAATGCAGTTTGTAGTCCTCTAGAGAGAGGGCAATAATGGTGCACAATATGCTCTTAAACACTGATGCATAACACATTGTGCTAGAGCCAAAAGGCACTGTACAATATCATTATGGTGCAGAGAGAAGCAGTAACTTTGGGAGCTGCTTTTACAAAGATCTGAATGCACAGGTAACAAATAATGCTATTCCTCTCCTTTCTATGCTCCTTAATCTATTCATTTGAACATCTTAGGAAAACATGGCAATTATTGTTAATAGGACAAAATGATAAAGTTAAAAATACAAAGATTTGTCTCATGCAGTACATGTAGGCTTACATTATTTTTTTTTCTTTTTTTTTTTAAGATGAATTAGGCAGGATTAAAATTTTTCATTGTTTGTCTTTGAATGTGGTGAAATAGGGAATGAACATATTTGGACAAGGTTAGAAAACAGACAAAATTAAAGATCTGTCCATGTGAAATGGACCCAAATTAAGTACTAATGATATTCTTGGAGGAGAAAAGGCATGCAGAAATGGAATGGACAATTATTATAAAATTTATAAAAAATCAAGGTACAGCTAATATGTTTTTTAATTATTTTTGCATATTTTATTACTGTTGAAATGGGTTTATTTAATTTACATAGCATGTGCTGCTGGATGTAATGTCAAACATAACATTTAAATGAGAACACAGTTTTTTGATTACTTCTCCAGGACTTAGTGTGAATTTAAGGAGACAAAACCAATATGCTTGAATGGCAAATTATCTGTACCAGGAGAAAGCAAAATAAAAAAATAAAACTCCATATTAGCTGATTTTCTAGAAGATGCATATATAGATGACCTTCTGCTTCATAAGGACCCTATCAAGGTTGAACAACTCCATCATGCCCTTCCTGTAAACATGCTGATACCTTTTTGGATTTTTTAATCTGAGTCAAAAGTTTAAGAAAAAGGTCTTGTTGTTGAAAATACTTTTTCTTCTGAGGAGTCCTATAAGATAAGTATTTTTGTGCCTTTGCACAAATGGTGATTCATGTAATCTTCCTTTTGTGGCCTGAAAATCAGTTTTCCAGTGGAGTTTGGTTGATTTGTCTAATCATACTTAATGGCATCAACATATGGAAAAACGATAATCAATCACATCCCAATGTGCTTGTCCCATTTGGATGGGAGTAGTCAGCTTTCCAGGGGCCTATTTCCTTCAACTGTGCCTGAAGAAGCAGCCCAGAAAACTGGCTCACCTCATTCTGACTGACAAAAGTAGACAGAAATCCTGTGCTAAGGACTGAGTATAGAAGTTGTGGGAAAAAAACCCAAAAAACAGAGAAAAAGATTTGGACTCCTGCATGTGCAGGTGTCAAGGGTCATTTCAGGTAGCAAGGCTAAATCTCCTGGCTGTCTGCTGCTGCTCCAGACAGCTGTGTCTTCCCTGTACATCCCAGATCATACCTGCTCTCTCTATGCTGATGTGCCAGGCAACTGAGGGTATGTAAAACAAGTTAGAGGCTGCTGCTGCTCCCTGTTTCACTCATCCCAGATCCATGGGTCCTCTGCCATAAAGGGAAAACTAGTTTGTTCTCACCAAGGGATCAGGCTCTGAGCTGCTGCCCAATTTTTAGTGTGATAGCTGGTACTACAGACTCCATCTCATGTTTCACTGTGCTCTTCCAGATCTCTCCTGTACCTTGTTCCTCTCCAGTGTGCTCTGGAACCACAGGAGTCTGTGCAGCAGTACATCATTGGGTCATCGTGCTCGTGAGGCCTGTGCTTTATGTACAGCGCTTGTGCCAGCAGGAAGCTTTGCAAAGGAGCCCAGATCTCAGAGAGAGTTATTTATGTGCCATGTGATTGAACTTAATTTAAATTAATGTCTTTTTGGAATCCTAGCAAATATAGTGGCCAGCATTTCCTCTTTTGTCATTCAGCTGTACTCTGGCATTTTTTTTCTCACACATTACTGGTGAAAGTAATGTTTTTAGGCTCCTTTCCTTTCCAATTCTTTCCATGTTTCCCATGAGGAGTCTGATCCCAACATTTGTTGAGCAAATGGAAGATTTTTTTTTATTTAAAGTCAAAATGTTTGGGGGAAATTTTCATTTTCAGATGAGGTGTCTTTAAATTTAATCATGCCTCAATGAATGAGAAGCTAGCACACAGTGGATACCCAGAAATGAAGACATTGCTTGGTAAAGTATCACCCAACAACAGAGCAAGCAAGACTCTGCAGCTCCCAAAATCGTTGTTATAAGACAGCTATGTGATTTAAATAGGAGTTGATTTGGAATAAATTAATTTTGGGTTGAAATGTGGTGGTTTGAATGTGCGTCACACAGCTTCTTCCTCTCAGGATCACAGTTGGATTCGGCACTGCCCATCATAAACAGTGCTCTGTGATCACATGTTCACTTCTCATCTAGAGCAGAGCAGTACTAGCACATTGTCTGATGATGCACAGTTGTTTGTGACTGAGAATCCATGACATTATATAGACTTTTCTCAGGGCTACAGTTCCCCCTTTTCTGTCTTTAAATGCCTGGAAAGGTGTAGGAATGTAGGTGTTGCAAATCTGTTGGTGCACAATAGTTCTTCAATCATGCCTGGTCCACAACTGGCAAAGGTAAGGTTTCATTCCCACTGTTCTCTCTTGCTCATGAGGACAGAATGCCAGGCAACAATGACTGTGATCCTTCTCTAGGCCGTTTACAGTGTGCTTGCAAACCAGGAGGCAGGTTTGGAAAAGTATAGGCACTACTCAAATGATGCAGCAAGGTTAGTAGCCCCAAAAGGAGAGCTTGAATTTAATCCTTTTTCCCAGCCTGCAGATTCTGGGATACCTATTGAGTGTGATATACAAGATGCTTATTATCATTGAAAATAAAATGCTGGAATATAAATTACCATTTAAAAAACCCCAGTTTTTTACATTACCATTAAAAAAAAATTAGTGACACACCAATTAAAAGACTCAAAATTCTGTTCCATGCTTAATATACAATGGAGGAAATTACATGGAATATATGTAAATCTTTTTATGTTTTCTTTATATATAGTATCGTAATCCCTTGAATGAGAATTTGCTGCATTGTTCCATTGCCAAAGTGATGTCTACAAATGAGGGCTCAGGGAATTGCTGCAGGCTTTCTGATGAACTGAGCCAGCAAGCCACTGTGGACACAAGCCTGAGTTTTTGAATGAAGAGGATTTACACATGCAAAGATATTTGTCTCCTTTCCCTTTCAGATTTCCAGCAAACAGCTCCTCCTTTCATATACTGGCAATAATTGGAAAAAAAATGCAAAACCTAAACGTACTTGTGTGCTCCAATCTTCTCCATCATTTTCAGCTATATAATTTTTTTCTGTTAAAAGATGCAACTCTTCTTTACAGTTGTCACTGATGAGATAATTAATACAATAACTTTAAATTCATTATTTTAACCATCTTCTAAACACTTCTAAAAATACTTAAATGCCATTTTGCAGACAAATTACTTGTGAAAGTATCTATCTATCAGGGAGACATTCAGTTAAAAGTTTGTACAAATAAATATATTCTATATATTATTCTTTTCAAAGAATGTTTGATCTAATAGCTTCTAAAGATGGAATTTTGTTTGATTTCATCGTTGTTTTATACCTAAAAGAACAGTCTGAAAAAGACGAAAGATGCATTAGTTTGCTTAGCTACTTAGCATTAGAAGAGTCAGTATTTTGTGAATTACAGAACAAGATTCAGTTTAAAGGATGAATTTTTTTTTTCTACTGATTGCCTCCCTGCTTGAAAATACTAAGTGGCCTTAAAGTGCCAAGGAGTTATAAGAAGTTTAAATTAATGTTAAATATATTAATCCTTTTTTCCCTACGGAAAAAGGAATAAATTCAGTATACTCACACATTCAAACCCCAGCTATTTAATGATTTTTGTAGGATATCTTATATACATTAGTGGTATATAGTGACCTGAAATACACATGAAACCAGCAAAAGAAGAAAACTAGGACTGCCTTTGTCCCTGTACCCTTTATGTCTGTGCATGGCCTTCTCATGTGCTGGGATTTGAAGTATGCAACTCCATGAAATTTTTCACCCCTTCTCTTTCCTTGTGCATTTGGATAGTATATATTCAGATGCTCTGATATCAGTGCAGAGGAGAAAACTTTCCTGAATACATTTTTATAATATACATATTTATAATATTTGTATATATAAGGCCATGGTATCTACAGATTTGGGGAAATTAATATTAAATGTTAAGGCAAAGCAGCTAGCAATAACTAGGGAGCTTTCAAGGTCATGCCTGCAAAAATAATTTCTTGTACACTAAAAACAATATTCAGTCATTTCTGAAAGAACAAAAGATAGAACATCCACTGCAGTTTTTCATCACTTTCATGGGTTTTCTTTTGAAAAGACATGCTACACTCTAGACTCCTTCCAGTCAATCAGAATGCAGAATTCTTTTTCAGAAATTTGTATTTTACTCTACAAGAAAGCCCTATTCCCTCAGAAATCATTTGTGAACAGCAGTTGAGTTTTGCTAGTCCACTGTCTGAGGTGAATCCAAGATCAGTTATGTTTTGAACATAATTGTGAGGTGTACAAATAACTGTTTTTAAAGGCAGTATTCTCACTGTAGTTTAAATTCAAGGTTTTATAAATCAGGTGGTATAGTAAGAAATGTTTGTAGTTAAAACTCTGCAATGGAAAATGTCCCCCAAGTCAGAAGGCAGGACCCACTCGATCAAGTTTATAATTAAGCAATAATCTCAAGAAACGCAGTCATTACCAGCCTTTAATGACTACTTTGTTGGTTAACAGCTCAATGTGAAGTTGAGGATTGTTAACACTCTATCAAACTTCTTGTTAAGTGTGCTAAGTTTTTATTTAAACACACTTGGATCGCAGCTGGAAAGCTGTGGGGGAATCGGACATTCCCGAGTGGCTAATGACCAGTTCTTTTCCATCACTCAGAACACAGGGCACATTCCTTTATGTTTATATAATAGCTGTTAACTACAGATGGCTGGTGCCACCCGACTTTGGTACTTTGTGTGACCTTAGTCATCTACTGTATCTGCAACCAGTTGATGCTCTTTTGCTGCTGAGCTTTTGTGGAATAACAGAAGTTTTTCTTAGAGCCTTTTGGAGAATCCAGCCAAGAAGACATAATAATTACCACAGAAATCAATAGTAACAAAAAACCAGAAAGTTCCTTTCCAAATGCTATGACAGCCTCTGCTGAATCAGATTTATTCTGGTGGGCCAGAAAAGGAACCATTTTGCATATTTGGTGAGGTGACTGGAAATTAATCCTACAAAGTCTATGAAGTAATTCAGCCTAGGAACATCAGCTGGAAAGCAAAGTCATACCTCTGAGTTAATGGCAATTTTTCTTCAGAACTACCTGTGACGAGCAGCCATTTTCCTTTGTTTCCTGCACTAGCAAAGGTGCTGATGGTTTATGTTTTATGATACCTTTTTGGACAGGTGTCAGCATTTAGACTGCAAGTGAAGAGCCCTTAAATTAGCAGCATGGGTCAGTCTTGCTGAAAAGCAGCAAGGATAGAGGGTGGCTGAAGTGGTGTCATACATGGGTTTGTTGACTTTGTTGAAATACCCACAACAGTCGTGGAGTCAGACAAATTCCGCCTAATCAACCCGATAACTTATTATCAAAAGGATCCATTTCTTTGTCACGTCTGTCAGGGTAATCCGGAATTCATTATCATATTAATGTCCTGACTGGGCTCCTCTGGACCTCTGAGTTTTGTTTGTTGAAGAGCTTCCTGGGGCGTTTGGAGAAACAAAGCGCACTCTCTGAAACATGAGGCATTCAGAGCCGCGTACAGATGGGCCCGGGCTCTTTGTTCCTCTCTGCCTGGGAGGCTGTTATGGGAAGCAGCCAACCTGCAGTCTGTCACAGTGAACATTGTCAAGTCATTGTGTACTTTTAATTGTTACTATGTACATGGAATCTGAAAGGTCGCTCTGGATATATAGTACAAGTGCACAGAGCCCTTTGCCAGACCAAACAGCTGTCCTGTGGTGTTCCCATATTCAGCTCCAGTCACCTTTCCCTCATTGAAGGATTCTTCTGACAGAGCAATTAAAACATACGATTTATTACTAAACAGTCAATAAGGAAATCTTAGAAGTGCACTCTTTCACCACTTCACTGTTTCCCATGTGGCTGTCTTAACAGGTCCTTTTATATTTAAGCAATTATTTCTGCCCCAATGATATTACAGACCCGGCAAGATTAATTAAAGAGCCGACAGCAAATTACAATAACAACCTCAAAATACAATCAGAGAGGTCAAACTGTATACCAAATTCTGTTCTTAGACACTCCTAGATAAAATAAAACTCCCTAAGTTTGGCTGGCCCGCAAGAGATGAACTACATTCTTTTCTTTATTGAAGATACGTGAATATTTCTTTAGAAGACTTTGTGCAGCTTCTCATTTTTATCTGCAGCATAAAAGATTCAGTCTTAAAGGAAAACGTAATTGTATATGGTGTGAATAATCCTTGGCTGTAGGAGCACTACTCACCAGGGAGTCTACAAGCCGTGTTAAGTCTAGATATGCTAATATTTGTTTTCCCATCATGCATCTCAGCTTTTGTTTAGAAAAATATGATTGCTTGCTAAGTACAGCTGAACAATAATAAAGTGGTGTTTTTAAATTTTTGTCAAGTAAATTAGTTTTATCAATATTGTTATGTATGTAAATACAATAATTAATAAGTAATTTAAAATTATTTAAAATTATTAGGTTCAATATACAAATGCACAGAGATTTCAAGTTCCTGCCCACTCTGCTGACCCCAGATGTGCTAAATGTGAAAAAACATGCAAAATGTATTGTGAAGAACATGGTCATTCTCATGCAACTTTGCTGCATTAAAACTTGGCAATGAATAATTTCCATGCTGCATATATGGTAAAAATCAATAAATATGTATATAAATTCATATTTATACATGTCACTATGTGGGGAAAAATACTATATTTAAGCTTTAAAAAAAAAAATTAACATACAAAGCTGGTGTCCATGATAAACATGAATAAACTGTAATCCACATCCTAAAGTTTTAGAAACAGAGCTTTTTATGATTAACAGTACAATGTGTAATCCTGAGGGCCATGCACTTCTGAAAATGTACATCTATCTGTATGCAGAACCAGGTATTCTTTAATATGGTACTCATTTCCAACTCTTTGGTGGGGGTGGGCCCTTTTTCTCTTTACTTTCCCTATTTTTTTCTTGTGATTTTGTTTTCCCTATTTCTTTTTCTTCCTGAATCAAAGAATGGGTGAGATTGGAAGGGTTGTCTGGTCCAGCCTCCCTGCTCAAGCAAGGTCAATCCAGACTGCATTGCATAGAAGTATCCTTACCCTTATCTGTACTTTATCTCTTTTTTTTTTTCTTGTCTTGACTGTAGAACAAAAAAAGTCAGGTTTAGCATGGTAACAATGTATGATAATGAAAATAACCTTCAGAATTTTCCAATATCCATTTCAGAAATCCATTTATGACAATGAGATATATTTTTATGATACTATTGTTGTCATTTTTGTTATTAGTCGTATTGTTATTCTTCAGTGCTTCCTAATGATCCTGTTTATAGGAGTGAAAACAGTGAGACTTATGCAATTAAATTTGAGAAATTTATTATGATGAAAGCCTTTCCAGCTAACATTACTAACATCCATTTAGCTAACTGCATTTCTCAGTAACTCTTTGTTCTTTGTTTACATGAATAGTTATATATATTTATTGTCCGTTTAAGTATTGGTAACAACTCAGCTTCCTTCATCTCTTACATCTCTTGGATTAAGATAACTAGTAGATCACTTCAACTTGCAAATTCTTATCATTGCCCTGGAAAACCCTTGCTTTTCTGACACTGCATTTAAGCCAATTTTTCTGTTACTCAGGTCACAGTGGAGAACACAGAGGAAGAATTAAAAACACCTGTAGAAGCTCCAGTACTAACTTCTACAATGATTACCTCTCAAACTGAAGTTTAGACATTAGTTTATAGCAATTCTTACTCCAGTTTCACTAAAAACTTCTTCTGAATAAAGGTATACTACTCCTCAAACTGGGATAGTGTCTGACTCCAACAAAATCACTAAGTGACCATAAATAAACCTATTGTGAGCTCTAGTTTAGGAGTCCTCAGTGTTGATCAAGGAACCTTGGAAGGCACAGAAATACACAAAGTACAAGGCAAAACAGGGCAAGGCAGAACCCTATGGAATGGCTGAAAAAGTGGGTTTTAGCAATGCATTTTTACTCAAAACACTTTTTATAGAATTTCACCTCAGAGTATTTGCTTAACGTTTCGCTTTTTCACAAAAGAGAAACAGAGAGAATATTGGAGAAAGCAAACACACATATCATGAGAAATTTTTCTATATTGTGACCTGGTTTATTTCACTTTACCTATCCCTTGGAAAACTCCATGGAGTGAAAACTCAGTGAGTAAATCCATGGTGAGGTTGATGAACCCAGGTCTCAGTCCATAGGAGACCAATACTCAGTGGAAATTTCTCTTCTGCGAAAAGTTCTTCATAGAGGAAAATGAGATTTGTCAATTTTTTTGTCATTATTTGTGTCAGTCTGAACCATTTCAAATAACCCATTTTGTTTCAGAGGCTTGACAAAACCAATAATGAGCACTTACAACATCTAGGATTATACCAAATACAGAAATGCCTTGCTTATAGCATACCATAGCCTTAAGTTCCCACTGGGACTGCTCTGCTCTTGACAGTTCATAACTCTGGTGTTCTTCAACATTTTTTCTGTTTTAATTTTTAATTTTAAATAACTCTGCAAATACTATGAGACAGGTACTAGGGGGTCAGCAGTGGCACTGCTGATGTGCTGAGCTGATTCCTGACAAGATGTGGGTACAGAAGAGGGATCCTGGGATGTGCTGCTGACAACAGGCTGGTCCATGTGACCACGGGCTGTGTCTCAGGTGTCCTCTGCTGCTCTCTTCTGCCTGGCCCAGGAGAAACTGGTGTTCACCCAGCCCTCCTTGGAGCCAGTCTGGGGGCCAGACAAGATGCCAAGTAGAAAGAATGGAATATTTTTCTGTCAGTTTACTCCACTGAGCCATCCCTCTGGGGAGTTGGAAGCGTACCACTGCCAGGACATGAGAGTAGGCAGTCACACATAGCCAGGGCCAGGAGGAAAGGCAGGGAAGAGGGAAGATTGCTCTGTCTGGTGGCAGTTAGCTGTCAGATCAGATTAGCTGTATCATAAAACAGTGTATTATGGCACAGCTCCAACATAAACCAAGGCTGCAGCACTTGAGTGGGATGAGGAGGTTTATTTGTGTGCTCCCGCATTCGAGACATGATTCCACTGTGCAGTGGATTAGTGTGCTGATCTATGTAAAAATAAATTTTAAAAAAATGGGGAAAAAGACCCCAACAAAACAACACAAAACCCAACCACACATACAATAAGGATTATTATTTTGAACACTTAGGGGTTTTGATCTTGTTTCTACCACTCTGTGCAGTATCATTGTGCCACCAGGGAAGAGAAAATGGAAATATGGTTGTCTTCAATCAGTGCTGATGCCTGAAATCCATTGCTGCAAAAATAAAGTCCAAGTACATTTGACCTAATAACTAAACAGCAGTTAAGTTCCCTGATTTGGAGTGTCAATCTTGCAACTGTGAATTTATTTCTATGGTGATTATTACCTCTATGAATAGTTCAATTCATCTAGAATTATACTACAATTGAAAAGCAATTCATAAAATATACTGAAATTTTTAAATTGAAAATCTCTTCTAAAACTATTTCAGTTGATGACAAACTGTTTGTATTAACAGTGATGGATGTTGTTTATTTGACAAATAAATTATAGTTATCTGTACAGATATGCTATAACTCAATGGCACAGATATCATTCTATAATTTATAATAAATCATATAATGTGAAAGACAAAATTATGAGTTCACTAAAATAATTTAGTTAAAGATCAACAACTATATTGATGCAAAAAAAATCCAAGGCCAATATATCATGTAGAAATGGACCAATCAAATGATTTAAAACAAGTTATATTTAACATGTGTTGTGTTGTGAACAAGTATGAAAGATTCTGATATTCAAACCAGTTTCATTGAATATCATTGAATCCTATTAATTCACAAATATTTCTTGCTAGGATCGGGGAGTTAAAATGTATCATTTTGACCCCTTTCCAGAAGACATTTTAAGCTATTGTATAATATAAAATATTGCACCGTCCTGAAAGTATAAATAAATAAACAAGATTTGTTATGCTAGTCACAATACTAATGCATAATAGTCCCCACTTTTCAATTTCCTGATTATTACTTTTCCAATTTATCTAATCTTTAAATCAAAGGCGAATTCTTTGCTGAGCATCCACCCTCTCATATTTTATTTAACTTCATCCTTGTTTCTGCTTTGTGTCTGCCAGCTAGTGCAGTTTCATTTCACTTCAATCCATTTTCTGTCTCAAAAAAAAAAAAAAAAAGAAAGAAAAAGTAGATAGATATAAAGACACAGAGAGAAAGGGTTGAGAGAAAAAAAAAGAGAAAGAGAAGCGAAAAACTTGCAGTGGACAAAATATATCAATTAAAAATTAGGTTAAAAATAGTCTTTCATGTGTACTGCATGTCCCTGAGCTAGATTAACATTGTTATGAACATGTTGCACTAGTCAGTTCATTGCCTGAGGAAAGTTTGCAGGCAAAATTCATCTGCACAGCTAGCACACTTGAAAGACTCAGGCACAGGGTTGTGTTCATGGTCTGGCAACAACAAAACACCTGCTTGAAGTAGAGACAGAATAGCAAGCTGGATGGAGTTCAAAAGAATCAAATGATAATCACACCCTGATTAACAGAAAAGTGAATTACTGTAGTCCTTTGTCAATAGCTGGCCTATTTGCATACTATCTTGCAATGCCCAACAGGTTAGAACTTCTTAGTTACACATGGTCAAACATTAAAAAATGGAAGGAAAAACTTTATGCCTGTCTAACTCAGACACATTGCATGCATATTGTGTGTGTTACATCTTCTTAATGCTAGCTAGTCTGATGTTGGCAAGTGCACAGAAAATTCCACCCACTGTCTTTCCTCCTTTTCCCATTTTCCCACCTACCAAATATACCAGGCAAACAAGAAAAACAGCCTATAATTTTGTTTGGCACAAGTTTTTTAGTATATTTGACAGCAAACAACTGTATATTAAACCCATTTGTTTCAGCAGATGAAAGTGAGTAATTTTTGATTCATTCCATTAGAGCTGCTCTTGGCTATGTGAGCTTTTGGAGGTTTATCAGCAAAAAAAACCCTGTAACAAACTACAATGCCAGAACATAAAACATGGAATGTACTACCTTAATTTCATACTGGATGCCTTTTGTTTCATAATTGAGTTTTCTGTGCATACCCTGGGTTTTATTTTAGATTAGTTTCAAAACTGAATGTCGTCATGATAAAATGAGCACTTCTGTATTCATATCTTTACATTGCTAATAAGGTAGTGAGGAATGTCAAAATAGAAATAGAAAACATAATAAAGCCAAATTAATACTGTTTCTTGATGTTTTTTTTTCCTTTATATTATAAATTTAGTCTTGCTTCATAGGTATTTATAGAAAAATGTCCTCTTTTGCTGCACCATAAGGAAAATCCTGCTAGACCCATCTTTCGTTTATTCAAAGAATAGGCAAAGCATGGATTGCCACTTTCCCTGGCAGTGTCTCTCCTTAGGAGGAAAGAGTATGAGAGGAAGAGACCTCATGGGATCATTTCCCTACTGTAGTTGAGATATCAAATATGTCATGGCAAATATGTCACTTGTCTAGCTTGTTCTTAAGAATGTTCAAAGCTTAAGACTCTAGCCACTAGTTTTTGATATTTTGAAAAACCCTACCAACATCTCAGTTATTCCAATTTAAATAAGAATGTTTTCCATTGCACCTACGACTTCTTATGTTGCTTATCTTGTCAAGGAAAAGAGATTAATCAGTTTCTCAGTTCAACAATCTTCCATTTATTAGAAAATTAGAGAATTGTCTCTACTTTCTTCTGCAGCTTGATGGAACCTAGGAATTTCAGTCTCTCTTATTAATAATGCTTCCCAAGTCTCTAAATTCCATATTAGTTTCCTTCATATGACCTCTAGCTGGTCCTCTCAGGGCTTAGAAGTGACACAGCAGAAGGATGATTTTGTGTGACTCACAGGTCTCATCTTCCCTTTTCTTGTTTAGCAAGAATCCTGAATTTAGACTAATATTTGTTTTGTGACACCAAATTTCTTTCTTAAAAATTTTCATATGATCAGTTTTCTGCCCATATTGGTTTTACAGTAGATAACTATCTCCCGTGTTCGATTAATATGAATCTATTCTCTCTTTTTCATGGACACTTTTTCCAGTGTTTTGTGACAATTTTACGTTTTCTTCCTGTTCTCTAAAGATTTAGTGGTTGTGATGCTCCCCACTCACTTAATAAACATTTCATCATCTATGTCACAAAAGGAAATCTTGAACAGGACTGCAACAGATGATATGTTTGATTTTATGAGTGAATCATAATCTTTTCTATCTTTTCTTCGCTGATACTGCAGCATTTTTTTAAAAACGTCTTTCTAAATGGCTTAGGAAAATGCCATGTGCACAGTGTTAAAAGGTTTCTGTTTTAAAAATATATCTACTGCTTCTGCTTTGTCCACAGGGCCTACTACTCTATAATAGAAGGAACTAATTTGCTATTGAGAAATCCATGCTGGCTGATAGTTTTCCATTACCTTCCAGGTTACAAATATTTTCTTGGATAGTATATTTGGTCCAGTAGTTTTCTGAGCACTGAGCACATTAAACTGGCTAATCTGTAATTCTCTCGTACCTTCTTTTAGAATTCCTATCCCGTTTTAGAGATGAGCAGTCCACCTGTACTGTTCCAGTCTTCAGTATCATTCCCACCCTTTGTGTTCTCAGAAATCATTGCTAACAGCTATTAAACCACTGTAGTGCTTTCAGTAATTTAGGATGAGGTACATGGTCCTCACATGCTAAAGTATCTTCTAAACTTAAATGACAAGTGTTCCTTGAGAACATGGGCAAGTGAATATAACACAGGAAGAGGCAGGCAAAGATGAGTGTCACACTTGATGACTACTGAAATTCACAGATTGTTCAGGCTTCCTAATTCATGAATGTGTGTTGTTAAGGAAAGGTTGTGGGGAAGAGATATTAATCAAGTGTTAATACTTCCTTTCCCAAAACAATTATTGTAATGCTGACATCATTTAATGTCATCAAATGTCATTTGATGTGACGTCATTACTACAGTTTTAAATAAATGGGTTGGAGTAGAACAAAGATGTGTCTACAAATCTGTTGCTTGAGTGACAAGCTGATCAAAGGAAAGGATGCTTGGAAATAACTAGTAGATATGTCAGTTTCTGCTGTATTGTTTGTAGAGAACAATGTTTTTAAAATTAGCATATGAGGTATTTTAAAATTAATGGTGTTGCACTGTGACATAGACTTCCAGACGTAGACTCAGAAGCAATATCTGTGCCATATCACATTGGCTCTCCAACAGGCAGAAAAACCACCAGATATCCAGCTATTGTCTTCATACTGGCATTCTAGATTGTATTCATAAAAGAAAATTTTACTACATTTCACATTTTGAGATGAATGCATAAAAATAGTTCTTTAAAAGTTACAAAAGTTATACTTTTGCAGCATTTGTGTTAATCTTTGTAGGTCTTGAGTTATGTTTTTTCATTTTTAGGAACTCAAGCCAATATTTTCATCAACTTTGGTGCATTTTCCACCAGTTTTCTACAATTTTTTTTGAAACAAAATAAAACAAAATGGGCTTTTAAAGTAAGACATGGCTTGAATGCCTGTTCCTGATTAGCTTCAAAATAACATTCTTTTCCTGCCTAATCTATTCAGCTTATTAATATTGCTTTCCTTGTCCTTATTTTGGAACCTATGGAGCAATGGACTTACAGGCATCCAAATCTGTCTAAATTGGTTATATTTTTTACTGACAAATTTTTAAATGAAACACAGTACTTGAACACCTATGTGCAAAAATATGCTTCTCAGGTGGAGAGAAGTTTGTGTGTCTTTGGGAGCTGATCTGCTGCTACAGCACATCCCTGTTGTCCCTCTGTTTTGTAACATAACATTTTTGCCCAATCCTTGTAAGTGTCCAGGGCCAGGTTAGCTGGGGCCCTGGGTAACATGATCCACTGTCTGATATCTCTGCCCATGGCAGGGGCTTGGAACTAAATGATCTTTCAGGTCCCTCCCAACACGACCCATTCTATGACTCTGTGATAACTACTAATAAAACCATGATAGCAGTAAATTCTGGAGCACACATGGCTACCGTGTGGCTTCTAAGTAATACTGCCAGCACTATTACAACAGACACTATTGCCAAGCACTGCAAGATGCAGAGAAAAAGAAGAAAACTTTAGACACTGTGATATGCATTCTCTCTGGTAATAATCTCACAGTATTGTTTTCAGATTGTTTTCCTGACCTGATTTATTTCCAGTAAATATTAAAACTCAAGTATTCAGGTGTGATGGCTTGCTTTGTAACATCTTTTATTGGATTTTACTTGGAGCTGTGGCTGTGTTCATTCAAATGGGTTGAAATTAGGATAATGGATGTGACCTCTACTACTGGCATTATCAGATTCCTGTGTACACTACTTTTCCATCACTTGAAGCAAGTAATCCTTGTTTCCCTTGCCTTGAAAAGGTTTTGATTTACAACCAGGCAGGCTTTTGCAGACATGATGGGTTTGCAGTACAATATCTGGATAATGTAATTTTTTATTAAATGGCTTGGCTGAGAGCACAGTGGAATGATTCAAACAGGGCAAGCTGAAAATGAAGTTTTCAACAGATCAGCTTTTCCTCAGCTTTGTAAAAGACTCATATGTAGGTCATACAAAACATTACCTCACCCCTGTTAATTAAAAACTGTTGCTGCTTCTTCCAGGTTTCACCTGTACTCTGCTGTTTAACTTCTGCATGTGACTTGGGAAGGGAGTCATAGTCTACCCATGAAAACTCAGGCGCTCAAGCCACTGGCCATGGATATTACTCAGATTACACAGCTGATTTGTTCATTTCTGCATATGAATGATATTTACTATTAGACCCCTCTTTTAGTCATCTTAATTGTGAACTTGCTTCTTGTTCCAGGAATGGATGAATCAGTCCCTGGTGTAATAATATCAGTACAGTAAGAAGGGGATAGCTCTTCTGAAGACCTTTATTCAGCCTGAGTTTGTAGATATCTCTGTACTGCCTCGTCTAGTTGAAGTTCAAGATCAATTTCATTGAGTCCAGAGTGAGTTTGAGTGAGTTTTGTCCATACTTCTGAAGAGCCAGACCCATTTTCTTCCAATGTCCTTGCCCAGAAACACAGATGCAGAGGCTTTTAAGGATAGTGGAACACCTAGGAGTTATGAAGAGGCTGTTCTGAGAATGCAAAGTCTGACTGGGAGATGAAATTCTACTTTCTTCTGCATCATGCCAGATCAAATGCAAGTTTAGAGTCTATCTAGTTCAGCAAAGATGGCACTCAGGATTTTCTAACCATTTTTTGGATGAATTTTTTAATTAGAATTGTAAGCAAGGCATTTCCAGGTATTTTAGAGCTAGTACTGTATAGTTTCAGGTCATAATACCCTTTTTGGAAACAGAGTTATTCTAATAATGGAGAAATACATGACAAATTTATATATTCATTATAAATCCCTGTCTGAGGATTATTCACAGGAATGAAGAAAGTACACTCCTTTTATTTATTTTGTTATATTCAAATTAAATTTACATTGTGAAACTTCCTCTATTTATGCCATGACTGAATTTTGACCTTTTCATGTGAAAACATTGTAGCAGTCCAAGTAACCATGGGAATTTCCTGTCATCACACAGCAATAAAGTACAAATGGTACTGTGGAAATGTCTTCTTTCTTAGTATAATCATATTTACATGAATGCAAGAGTCCATATTCTGTCACTACTCATCTATACTACTTTTTTAGCTATGTCTTTACACCTGAGCCAAGGATAAACACTTGAACTAACCAATTAGCAAAAAGCCTTTTTTTTTCCTTTTTCTTTCTTTTTTTGGGATTCTTTTGACAGATGTAGTACATAGGAGCTATGCACTCAGGTTCTCAGTTCTAAGAGACTGTGCAGAGTGAGTTCATTCTTGACACTTGTTATTCTAGACATGCAAAAGCTCTTAAGTTAACAACCAAAATGAATCAAGGTAGCATGACTGCAGTAGCTCACAGATGTAGTATTTCATAAGGAAACTAATTGTTTTTCATTCTAATTTCTCTATAAGAAAATAGGCTTATGAAATGCAGGCAGTAGCACCAGATGATCATAAAAAAAAAGAGTCAAGTGAAAAGGAAATTTTTCCTTCAGATCAATCAGTGCACTTGGCAACCCACGCAATAAACAAGAAAAGCTGTAAAGAATGGGCATCACTCCCGCCAGGAAAAGTAGTGCTTTGTAGTAACAGCAAGAAAAAGTTCCTTGCTGTTAGTCCTACAGCAGAGGGAATTTTATATTAATTTTTTTCACAGCTGATATTCAGACAGTTGCAAAAGATGCCACTTGACCACCAGTACATACCTTTCACTTTAAAAAAAGCATTGAAGAGGAAGACCAATTAATCACCTTTTTTCCTAAGGTACTAAATTAAGCAATAAAAATAATGAAAATAGAAGTAAATTAACGTTTTTCTGTGAGTAATTGAAAAAAGAAATAATAGAACTATTTTTTATTTATTTATTTTTATTTCAAACGTTACCTACCTATTTCCTTAAGAGGTTTGTGTATTCTATTTTCACGTTCATTTTATTTGACTTTAGGAAACACTAACCAGTCTAGGAAGAAAACCTTTTAAAGACATATTTATACTCAAACTTCAGAGGATAAAGACAATAGAAAGTGTAAAAAATCAGCTGAAATATTTTCAGAAATAATTTAATTCTCATGTCACTGCTGACTGACAGCTCTAATAAATTCCTACATTTTAAGCAGACTTACATTTCACATGCATTTGCTCTCCACTGCTGAGCAGAGTGGAACATCTATTGTCAAATGCATAAAATAACATTAGAAATGCAAACTTAATGTAGCCAATGGTAATGTGTTATTTAAAACTTATGAGCCTGAATAAGGGCTTATTTTCTCTAAATTGAAATTTATAGTTTCATTTTAAAGTACTAACTTGAATATTGATGGGCTTCAGGCATGCTGTTATAAAACGGGAAAGAAAAACAAAGCAAGTAACTATGAGGCATAAAGCTGCTATTATGGTAATATATGGAAACTTATATAAAAAGTGGATCCTAGTTACCTGTACTAATAGCAAAAAACACACAGTAGAATTTGTGCAACTGGTATAGAAAATTCATACTTTCCTGCAATATATGTCAAATCTAGGTTTAGAATCACAATATTTAAACACAGATGGCTAGAGAATAGTTTTGAAATAGCACCAGAAAGCAGGTGATAGTTTAATCTCTCCCTTTAAACCTTTTTTTCTTGGCATTTTTTCCTCCAGTTCCACTCAAATCAGTGAAAAGAAAGAACAAAGATAGTGTTTCTCAGTTGCTTTTTGGCAGCAGGTTTTCCTGACACTGGATGGTTATACAACATATGGCTATAGGAAAACTAATTAAATTTACATGAAACAAATCTTCTTCAATCTCAAAATAAAAAATAACTCTCTACCATATCTTGATTTTGCAGATATTTTAAATCACTGAAGTTTTTTTTCCACGTCCTCTGTTCAAACATATTATTGAGCCATATATATACATACTCAGAAAAAATGCAGTATAGTTCAGAGCTTGCAACAATACTCATTTGAAAGTCTACAGCACTTGTCATCTCTTGATACAAATATTTTACAAAGTAGTAAATACTCTACAAAATACGCCTGGAAGAAGTGTTTACAAATAGAAAATTTTATTATGATTAAGAAAATGATATTAAGAATTACCTAATTTATTTTAAAAATCACAGGTATTGATCAGTTGCTGAATTAAGAAAATAATTCAGTCTTCCAAATCAAATGCATGTAATTCAGTCCTGCTGGTGGAATCCTGCACATTAAAAATGCCAATCTCCATGGATCAAAAGAGTTAGATTTCACTAAATACAGGTAAGTACTCAGGAGAGAAACATATTTTTAAACAGCCCAGACAAAACAAAATCAATCATAGAATGACAGAATTGTTTGGGTTGGTAGAGGCCTTAGAGATCATCTTGTTCTAATCCCCTTGCCATGAGCAGGGACACCTTCCATTATCCCAGGCTGCCCCATCCAGCCTGGCCCTGAACACTTCCAAGGGTGGAGCATCCAAAGTTTCTCTGGGCAACCTGTTCCAGTGCCTCATCACAGTAAAGAATTTCTTCCTAAAATAAAGATCGTTCTTTAATTATGATTTGGGTGAAGCTAGGCATCAGGGCTTTTGTGCTTGCATGCTTTCTCAGTTCACTTCAATCATTAATCAGTCACATGTATAGTTGAAATAATATATTGGGTTTTGACTTGGGTTCTATTTGAAGTTAGGTGATAGGTGGAACATTCATAACTAATTATTCTGCTGTTACAGAAACCCAGGTGGTAATTTTTTGGTCATTCTCAAAATTCCTCAAGGCAGCTCTTGCTGTTTCACATCTGATTACTGCACTTAAATGTGTTGATTATTGGTGTGAGTGGAATGTCCCAAAAGCTTCTCTCTGTTATTTCTGCTGAAGAAGTGATCAAATTGTACACAGATAAGACATTAGAAACTAAATCTTCAATGAAAGCTATTGTTGTATGAACATCATCTACAACAGTCTTATCCACGCAGTTAAGATATTCAACACATATTCTGTTATGTAGTTAAAACTATATGCACATTTAAGATTATAGCCAGTTGATTAAAAATAATAATTTGAGGTGCTCTCCCAATTCAGCTAAAGCTGCTGTAAGAACCCTTGTAATGGAGGGTCCTTTTTCCCACAGGACAGCTATCAAACATCCTGTTTAGGAGATTGTGTTCTGAATATTACACTATATCAGGGCTTATCATCTACTACCTGTCATCTACTATTCTAGTAACACAGAATAAGAAAGAAGGTATATTAATATTTTTTCAAATAATATACTTTATTGATGCACAGAAATTGGTTAACTAATGTAACTTAATAAGAGCTGCCATATATTTCCTTAGTGCACAGCATGGATTAAAGGTCTTTTCTGGTTTAGAAATTTTACCAAATATGAACACACCAAAGTTTGCTTTATTAGTGGTCAAATTTATTCCATTTAATGGTAATGTGAACTGTTCCTTATCATTAAACTATTTTTACAAGTGATTCTCAAACTAATTTAGAAGTGTTTCACTAAAGGAAGAGCTTGTCTGATAATTTTATGCCTCTGAAAATACTGAAAATGCCTAATTTACAGACATATTCTTTACAATATGCCAAATCTAGGTGTCAAATCTATTAAGTTTTGCTCAAAATACACATTTATAAAATATATATCTATAAAATATAGATCACACTTAAAAAGAGGAAAATACAGGCAGAGGGATACTCCAAGAAAACATGCTATGTTCAGGAAGGTAGTGATGACTGACTATTATTTCCATGACTTAGACATGTTCCAATAATTGCAGACTACATCCAGTCTCTTGTCTTGCTTTCTGAGCACTGGCAGCTCAACTGAGCACCTTACAGTAAGTTATCAGATAGTGGTGAAAGTAAATTGCTCTATTAATTTTGTCCTCCAAATCAATTAATTAGGTTCCTATCTGGCAGATACAGAGAACACTACTTTTTTTTTTTCATTATTTTATTTTTATTTTCTGGAGAATAGAAGGCTCCAGGAAGACTTCATTGCTAGAATCCAAAGCATAAAGTGCACATGTAAGATTGAGAGAGACTTTCTACCAAAGCCTTCCTTCAACCAAGATCAGAAAAAAGGGCAATAGTTTTAAACTGCAAGAGGGTAGACAGGACATAAGTAACAATTTTTCTTATTATAAAGGTGGTAAGACACTGGATCAGATTGCCCAGAAAAGTTGTGAATGCCTTAATATTTGAGGTATTTGAAGTCAGGTTGGATAGGTCTCTGAGTAACCTGGTCTATTAGAAGGTGTCCCATGGCCAGTGGGTTAGATTAGATGGCCATGAAAGGTTATTCCAACCCAAACCATTCTATGATTCTATGATTTTTTTGTTGGATTTTACAATTTTAAAAAATTGCATGGAAATGACGGGTTGTCTATTAACAGACAGTGCAAATACAAGTGCTTATCTTCTCTCTCATAGTTCTACAGAGTATTCACAAATACAGAAGGTTCTAAAGCTCTAAGGGGACAGTCTAGTAATCAGACAGAGCCTGGCTCTGTCAAGTTTGTAGAAAAATATACTTTCTGATAAGCATTTGCCAGAGCATAGTAGAAAATAGCAGAAAATCTAAGAATTGCATGGAATAATAAGAGTTTATTGTTACTTTTCAATTGAAGTATTTTAGCACCATGATATGTTTAATTTTTGGCCAACTCTAACCTAAATTTGATAGCAAATGCAATGTCATCACTTGGCTTTGGTTAGAATTGATCTGACTGCTGTTGCTGAGAAAGTTTCATCGCTCAAACTGTATCTGATAGAATTCAATAGAAAATACCTCTCTAGAGTTTATTTTCAGATGAGACATCTAATATTTTTTGTTTCTTGCTACCATTTCTAAATTGTTATCTTCTATTAGGACTGCACAGGCACTGTCAGAAATTCTGAAATTTTGCAATGATCTCCAGAAGCCCAGGGAATTGTCTGCTATTACCCTGACTTGGTCCCTGCTTACCATCGTTTCAAAAACCAGAATTCAGTCTTGTGTCAGAGCCAGTACTTCCTTCACTTTTGATACAGAACATCTCTTAAAGTACCATTAACTGTCTGATTCCCAGATCTTGAAGAGCATAGATCACTTGTGCTGCAATATGTGAGAAATGTTTGACTTTAATACAGGTAGAAACAGATTCTAGAAATATGAACAGATTCTAAGCGAGAATACAAATATCTCCAAAGCTTGCAGCATTTTCAATTTTTAATGCTGGTTCATTTATTACTAAAAAAATATATTTGATAAAACCTTTTGAAGATTATGTTCTTTAAATAGCTAAAATGCATGTAATGCATCATAGCAATGAATTTTAAAGAAGTATTGGTTTATGCTACGCAAATGGAAAGCAAGCTAACTTCAATACATTTTAATTGTGATTTGTGTAGCTGGCTTCTTTTGTGACCTACTGAAATATTTATAGTGGACAGAGAAAAGAGGCAGTCACAACTGCAGATTCCTGCAGCTGGGGAGATCTGTGTCACTGTGGGCTTCACTGAGACAGCTCTGTCCTAATTTCATCTGACTTTGAATATGTGCAAATCACAAGAAAATGTGAACTGACTACAGACTGAGAAAATCAGCAAAGACAGAAAATCATTTTAGAACACAGTGTTATCAATATTTTACTTAGTCAGGATTAGATAAATTCTTCAGAAATTTGCAACCCTAATTTCAAGAGATTTATACCATTTCTTTAAAGCAGTAATGAATTATGAAAATCTATGTAGAAATTAAGGTTGCTGTTTTTTTCATGTTGATTCACATGATGCAAAAGAAAAAATTGCCTAAATTTATCATAGGTGGACAACATAAAGCTTTAATCTGGATTGTTATAAATAATGTCTAAAAGCATTTATAATATGCTCTGCTTCCAATGTTCTGTGTACTAATATCTTCTAAAATCATACTTGGAATTCATTAACACTGACATGACTGTGACCTTGAATTCAATGATCAATGTCGTGATACCATTAAAGTCCTTCCTGATACCCAGAAGCAAAAGGGTAAGCTTTGTTTCAGCCTCAATCATCTTCTAAAATCCCCATGGTGATGGCTTAAAAGTTTGGGATCTTTTAATGTTTCTTTTCATTTTAAAGGAAACAGGAAGTAGTTGGCAACCTTGACCTTTGTCAGTCTGAGTTCCCAATTTGATTCGATCAAGGACAGATGAGGCCTCTTCATATCAAAATCTATTCTGTATATATTGCCCTGTGATAAATGTTCACTTAACTAGAGGAAAGCAAAATATCAAAAACAAGCAAACAAAAATATCACTTAGCCTCCATCCTGATGGGGTAGAGTGACTGGTTGAGTGTTACTCCATTGTGCTGGATCACTTTGATTGTGGATGTCAGCAATACCTGAGATGGCAGGGATAATACAGGAAAATATGTTAAAGAAATGTCAAAAGGTTTTGATCAAATTAAAATGTCTAAGGCATACTCAAGGCAATCAGCTTCAACACAGAAGTTCAAAATACAGAAGAGGAACATGCTGGAGGGTGGATTTTCTGTTGTTTATTTTTTTCCTTTTTCTCAGAATGATTGCTTACCTACTTAGCAAAACTATCATTGTTTATCTTGTCATCTCTGAACACAAGGCCTGCTGAATCTCCTAATACAAAATATCATAAATTAATAGGGAATTTTGCCATCAGTCTTAGACATCTGCCAGTTTTTATGAATTTTTTATAAGAGGTTGCATAGTTTTTCTTTCACAGCTTAGTTTTACTAGGGAATTTTTATTCTGTGATAATATTTAATCTTTTCAATATTCCCTGTTAAAAGGCCACAGAAATCTAGCTGTATTTGTCAAGGAATAAGCTAGTGTTAAAGCAATGCTATGTATTCATCTGAGTTACCTTTGCTCTTTCTGTGTCTTAGAAAAAATCTTCTGTGAAAGGATGCACAGAAATTTTGCTTAAAGAAAGCAATAGCTGTTTCCAGAAAACATGGCTGAGTTAAACCTTATATTAACTGAATGCAAAACTTTGATAAGTCAGAATTAATAGTTCCCAGACAACTTTCAAAGAGATAGTACCACATAAATCTTCCAATTAAAAAGAAAATTAATGCATACAGAAGCCATTAGAAATAGCATCAAATATAGCAAACCATATTTGGAATACTTTGATTAAATTTTAAACTAAATCTGTTGGTAGGAATTACTGATGATAATATGTCCCTCAAAGTTCCTCCCTTCATCGTGATTACATATATTCGAACATAAAGTTTTAACATGATATTTACATTGCTGTATTTTCAGTACATTGCACTTAAACACATTCTCCTCTGATCTGGTCCAGGAGAAGTTTTAGACTTTGTGTATGGTAGATCACTGTTGCTTTAAAAATAGAGTCAAAATCCCATCTGAAAAGCTCAAAAAAATCTCTCACCACACAGCAGGGCAGCAGTCTCCACTGCGCTCAGAGCTCTCAGGTTTGCCCTTCACTTGCAGGGAAAAGCCAAATATAACCAGAATGACATGGTATGTAAGGGAGGCCCAGTGCTCACAGCAAGCATCTCTTTCAATCCTGAGTGGAGCCACAGAGATCTACAGATCTGCCTTTTACTGCTGTGATTAAAACCTTTCATCCTTCCTCAGAGCTGAGTAGTGACCAGCAAGGTCCTGTCAGATGGTTCATCTGCAAAGAAATTTTCTTTTACTATCTCAGAAGCAGCTACTGAGCCAGTCCAGTAACCACCACAGAGATGCTTCTGGGTCAGCCTGGGCTCTCCAAGCAGAGCAGAGTAAGGCAGGGCAACACTGCATACCACATGTGTGTAAAGACATAGAACATCCCAGCTGAATTCTGTGTCTCTGCCCAGTGCTTCACTCACACTCTTTCTTTGGGCTCAGGCATATGGTATACATTTCCATGCAGTACCTGTCCTTTTAGTAATGCTGCAAAATTAGTCACAACACCAATGACAGGGGTTCCTTTTGAAATGCAAGAAGCAATCTTTATCCAAAAGCATAAACCATTTTAAAAGCCCTCTTACTCTTTCCCTTTAAACCAAACAAACAACAGAACAGATTCTTTCCAAACCATTTTATTACCTTCTGAGACTGAGAAATCCAGCTTCTATCATCACCCATTATTTTATTTTGTGACTTTGTTGTTTTTCAGGAAGACACTTCTTTGTGGGGATAAGAGCCACAGATGGCATAAAGAGATTTGGTGCAGGAATGTCAATTAACGCAAATATAATTATTAGTTCAGAGACATCACTGCAAACCTACTTGATACCCAGAAGCAAGAGGTACTGCAAATATATTCATCATAAATATTGCCATGTGCAGAACAGAGGAAAGGCAAACTAATCTCTCACTTGCCTCAGCAGCATACTATATTTTTTCCCAAACCAGTGCTCCCTGTGGCATCCTCTCTCTATTCCACGTTGATTTGTTCAGCTTACACTGTTTGAATTCCCTAATAATGACTGAATAGTGGATGAGTGTTTTTGATAACTTGGTTGAGAGCTGTCTTGCTGGTTAGAAGTGTAACAACCTTCTGAGCTGCCCAACTTCTGAGTTCTTCACGAGATTTAGGATAATGATTGTGATGGTGACTATTTCTCAGCTAGTCTTTAAAGCTTTCTTGAAAAAATAGAAATAAAAAATAAAATAAAAATAAATAATTAAATTTCTAGTGGGAGGGAGGTGGGAAAAATAACATCAGCGTTCAGGCCTGTAATCACAGCAGTGGCTGCCCCTGTCCGTGTCTAATGCAAGGGTTATGGAATATCATAATCCCTTCTCTGAGCTCCTTTACAGCAGCAATGATGACTAAATTTCTTGTGTCTTATCACACTGTCACAGACTGGAACTAGGAGAAGGAACTCTGAAGAAAACACAGCATGAAAACTGGAGAGCAGATGATCAGATTAGCTGCTATTGGATTTGTTAGCAGGGCCACAATCTGACTGAAACAGGCTCGATTCTGAGGCCCATGGAGATTTAAACCATCAGCTCCCCCCCTTGCCCCTTATCCCTATCACACCATTATTTATTTTTTTTTAATATATATCCCCCTTCTCCACAAAACACACATCCTTTTTACCTATTTTAAGTCATCTTCCAAAAGGATGAGGTTAAGAGTTTAACACTTCACAGATTCCAGTCATATCAGATGAGCTGATGGATTTTGAGTAAGAGGATCCATCAAAAAGTACCACACAAAAAAATCCCCAAATAAGACTGAAAAGCAGCATTCCTTTACTATGTAGTGAGATTTCCTCCATTTTACAAGGCTTCTGCAATGGCACTTTACAGAGGTCTGCTATAATGTGTCCACTTGTGCTGCCTGTGTGATCCTCAATGTAGATTACATACCACACACAGCCACAGAGAGTGGGAGGGACACAGTGAGTGCAGCCCAGTCATGATGGGCTGCATCCAGTCCCCATGATAGTAAGTACAAATCTCACTGCATAAGATAAAAAATTTAGTTTGATGATGTGTGGCAGTTTAAAAAAAACAATTGAATGCTACATTGCTTAAAAAAGCAGTCATTTTTTCATGATGTATAGTTAATGTAGTACATATTCAACTTTATATATTAAATCAAGTTGCAGAGTAAACCAACTACAATATTGTAGAACATCCATTGTAACAGAGGAAACATGACACACAAAGAAGAGTTTAAGGAAATTGATAGAGGACATACTTTCTTCATAGGTATGAATATATGTATGAGAGAAGATCAACTGTACAGCAAAGTGAAAAGTTGTACAACAACAAAAGTTGTACAACAACAAAAAAGTAAGCAGAGCATTGAAGTCTTGAATTCTGCCAAGAGAAATTCATAATGCACCAAAATGGACACCTGCCTAAATTTTTGCACAGTTGGGGTCTTAATTTAAGATGCAAAGCAGGATTCTATTCTTACTAGTGTCAAATACAATACTTTCCAAATAAATAATCACAAAAGAAACAAATACATATTGAAGTCCAGCTCTGTAATTATCTTGATGAAATGCTTCATTTAGTACAGTGATAGATACAGAAAAGAACTGCAGGGCCAGGATAATATTATACTTGAGTGATAACTCAATCGTGTTTTAAATTTAGAATATTTGAGCACCTGTAACCCTGAAACCTTTATTTTACTCTCCTTCACTAATCTACTTCCATGGTAGAATCTGTGGTTCCAATTTAAGGTCATTTTACTGAGGGTTCTCAAGTTACAGCAATTTTATAAACTTCATGAGATATTAATTTATATAGATAGAGATTTATTGCAAAGGCATTTCAAGAGTTTTGTTCTTTGAAGCTATGATAGAAATAGATCCTTCATTTGCTTCCTGCCTTTTACCAAATATTCTTCCACCTAACACTCAAAACACCAAAGAACTTCATGTGCATGACCTACAGCATTCTTGCTATCTGTACTGTTCTGTGTAAGATTATTTGATCATCCATTCATTACAATGCAATATTTTAATTTTTCAAGAGGACATCTTGATGTGCTAATAAGATCTCACCCAAAATCAGTCTTTGCCATGATCCATCCTTGAGAGTAAAGCCAGCATCTCCAGATACTGTACTCTGATTAGTTACTATTTACCCAAACACAAATAGGTAGGATAAAAACATTTTTAGACATCATAATGCTGAATATCCTGGCTGGAGTTCTTATGAATAGATAGTGGCAGTTGGTAGAAGTGGCTATTGAGGAAAGCCACTTCACACTCACCATTTTGCATTTCTGTAACAGTTAATATAATTACTTGTAAATGTAAAATATTTTGTTCTGGGAGGTTTTTTTGAGACCAAGTAATATCCATGAGATGTTACACTGAAAGATGGTTTGAGGAAATGGTTAGATCCAATTGCTCAGAAATTTTGCTGGAGCATTACTCATCATATTTGCTGAAATAAAAAGTTTGCATTCCTCATAGATATTTGTCTTATTCTGGTATATTCTCTGGCCAAGTAATAGTGTCAGCACAGTATCTGAAGGACTTGGGGTTTGGAGTTCCTTAGTTTGGGTTTGTTTGATTAATTAATTTTTAATTTCGATCTTCCCAGAAACCATCATTCATCTTTCTGGAAGCAAACCTTGTATTTAGATGTAAATTATGTTTATGAAATCTTCTTCCAAAGTCCATTTGAAAACTGAAATACTATGTTACCAGCAAAGTCCTCCATGACCCTAAGAACTATATTTATAGGTCCTTGCATGTCAATAAAAACTGAGAGCTATAGAAATTTTCAAATCTGGCCACGTTTTCATATTTTAAAGCCTTATCTTGCCAGCAGGGTTCTCTGAAATTTATGGTTATATATAAAAGCTTTCATACATTTCAAAATTCTGTATTTTACATAGGTGTTCATTTTTACTTTTCCCAGAAAGGGTCTTTCTTGTTTGCAATTGCCTCTACAGCATCAAAAGAAAAGAAAGGAACTGAGAACTTGGATTTTAAAAAGAATAGTCAAACTTTTAGAGACGGAAAGAAGGAAAAACCAAAAACCTTTCAGCCTTTCCTATTAAGCTATCAATTTTAAAATCCTAGGATTCTTCAGGTTTAATTCTATACCGAAACCAAAATTTGATTAATAGTTTTATTGGTTATGTTAGTCTGAAATAATGTAAGGAACAGTTACTTGATTTCTGCAACTTTCTTTTTACTTAGGTGATGAATGTAATAAAGAATGCATAGTTGCCTAAAAGGACATATGAAATATAAAGAGGAGATCTTTAAAACCTGATGATGAAGGGTCATCACAGCAGAATTTAAAATTCTAAAGAGCTCTGAAAACCACACAGTCCCATATTTCAATCTATAAGACCTAAAACACATCCAAACCAGTGATTGCTCAGAGAAAATAAGATAGTAAGATACTGCCTTTGTAATTAATCTACCCCTCTCCTTTTACCCAGAATAAGATGAGGCTAAATATAAGAAGACATTTTGACCTCATAGTGTCTGTCACTGTGATCAATAGATGTGCAAAGCAAGGAAACATATGTAAAAGGTACTCTTATTCCAATATGGTAAAGTGCATATAGTTTATATCAAGCTGTCTTCAGGCAAAAGAGCAAATTTATTTGTTGGGGGAAAGAATGGATGAAACAATATTTAACTCTATTCAATTGTTCATCCATACTACAGAAGCTTAATATTTTCACAATATACTGGAAAAAAAACAAATTAAATATTGCATATTAAGAAAGTTGTCATATAACACCTTTTAAAAAGAAGTCATATGAAATATGCACAGCTATTTTTCCTAACAGAAGCATAGTAAAATAAGGCACATCTCAAGCTATCTTAAGCAAATAAAAAAAATTATGTAACATAAAACTGAGAATGTGTAAAGGTTTTTTGCTTTGTTTTTTTCTTCACTACTCCAAGAAGAAAGAGTGTCCTATCACATGTATCTTCCCTCTCCTTAGGAAGTGGGCTGGAATTAGTTGCAGGTCATAGAACTATTTGGACTTGTAGTACCATCACCCATGTCTGAAAAATAAGAATACTCTGACCACAGAGCTACTGAGTCAACTTCCCTAAGGTTCACTTTCTCTTGAATAAATAAATAATGTTTAATTACTTATAGAGAGTGGAATGAATTATTTATAAAAATAATTTCTCTAACAAAAGAAGTGAGAAGAATCTCACGTATCTTTCAGTATAAAGGAATGACTGGAGAAGTCATTACCTGCAGCATTTCACCGTCTCTCACAGTCAATAAGTTAATTCCACATTGGATTTCTTGGACCTCTCAAGTACAATCCTTCCAGTTTAGTTGTTTCCTCTTTTTCAAGATGGGAGCATATAATTTCTCCTTTCTAGGCTATGTCCTGGATGTCAAACAAGATAGATCAGTCAGAGTTCACCTCACGAGATTTGGCAGTCCTTTCCTGGGAGTAATGCCAGTGAGAAGATATCTATGTAAAACAGTACTTTTTACAAGTGAGGAGAAAAACTTTTTTAGAGGAAACCAGCCTTAAAACAATGGATGAAACTGTATTTATTTTTGGCTTATGCCATACCATCGTATATTGGCCACTTGCCAGCAGTCGTTAGGGTGCTGTCAAGTGCCTTATCATCATAAAGATATTCAGAGCATTTTCCAGCTAATCGGCCTCCTCCAGTTTCTAGAGCTTTACCTTTAGTAAAGTAAAGCTTCTAGAAACTTGTGGATGGAATGAAAGAGCCTATAGCTAATAAGCTGGTCCACTTCTTTTTAAATATATTGACATTCTTGTTTCAGGATCCATGACAACAGTTTTTTTAAATACAGTTTTGATAAATATTTTCAAACAGAAAAGTCTTGTAACCCACAGAAAGATAATTTTTCAGTAAAGAAAAAACCCTTAATACAGTCTATTACTATGAAAATGTCATAACATGAGTCTATGCACAGAGTGAAAGCAAAGGGGCATCTCAGCACACACTATCTTGTCTCTGCCAATGGTACTAAGAGGCTGGATAAGGAGGGGCATGAAAACAAAAGAAATTTTTAAAGATGCATTGACAAGTACTCTCTCAGTCCTCGAAAGCTTGCATTTTAGAGATTTCCTGAACCAGAGGTGGTGTCCATATTTTTACGAGTCCTCAAAGGATTTCTAGTTTATCAATTTTTCCACTGACCCCTTGCATTCCACTAAACTTCCAACATCTGCAACATGTAGTATATTCTCAAAGGTCATTACCTTTAGACTCTTGTAGATACCTATATTGAAAGTAGTAGTTTAAATTCTCTTTCTGGTTTATAAACTGTGACTGTAAAGAACTGACTCAAAGGAAGTCTTGACAACTCAGAGTCAAGGTCTATGCTGTGAACATCTAAGTTAGCTGAGATGAATGCCAACCTTTCCACCAGTTACAGTTCTTCTGGGGCAGTGTCAGATACAGCAAAATTAATCAATCTTCACAACTGCTCCCAGTTCCCAATAAAATACAGACTAAACTTCTAGAAAAGTCAATATGGAATTTCAAAGGGAATTGTATCTTTATAAATTCCATTGATTCAAAAACATTAAAGTCCCTCTTCTCTGAAATTATTGTCAGTACATTAAAGGATGGTATCAATGTTCACAAAATAAAATCTTCCAACAAGAAAACCCTGGCTGAATGGTCACAGTACTTGCCTCAAATGTTCAGTGATTTCTCCTATGTTTTTATAGAAAAACAACACCCTATTTCATTCTGTATTCAGTTCAAAGCATTGCAACTATACAATACTTAACAGTAGTTTACACACCAAGAGCTCTAATAGCATGTCCCCAGTGTTTTGCTAGATTTCCATAATGAATATAGGGTTGACAATATTACCTGGGTATCCATAAGTTTGATTTTATAAGTGCATCTCTTGTAAGACTGAGCTTTTTTTATTTTTCTTCCATAATATTTATCAATGTTAAAGTGTTCAAATTCCAAATTCATTGTGTGGCAACCAATACAAAAATAATATAAAAATGTGGCAGGGGAGATACAGAAAGAAACAGAGATAGCAAAAGAAAGAGAAAGACATAGCAAGAAAGCAAGATAGTGAACAAGAGGGTGAGAGAAATTAGACAAAAGAGTAAAGAAGTTTGCCAGAGAAAAAGGTGAGAGAGAGAATGGGAAGGGGACATAAAGACAGATAAAGACAGAAAAAGAGAGAAAGGAAGAGTGATAAAAGGGCAAAAAGAGAAAAAAAAAGAAAAAAAAAGACAAATAGGTATCGGGAGGAAATAGAAATAGTACCAAGAATTCAGGAAGTATACTGCAAAATATGAAAAATTAGAAACTTATTGGAATAAGTCCGGAGTAGAGCCACACATTTGATCAAAGAGTTAAAGCACATCTCCTGTGAAGACAGACTGAGACAGTTGGAGTGCTCAGCCTGGAGAAAAGAAGGCTCCAGAGAGAATTTATAGTACCTTCTAGTGTTACAAGAAGGAGAGCTCACAGGAGGGCCAGAGAGGCACAAGGGCGTGTGGTGATAGAAGGGGCAATTCCTGTAAGCTGAAAGTAG
The DNA here is from genome assembly GCF_023055355.1 of Agelaius tricolor. NCBI lineage: Eukaryota > Metazoa > Chordata > Aves > Passeriformes > Icteridae > Agelaius > Agelaius tricolor. The sequence goes on from NW_027269262.1 coordinate 32,876,506, forward strand.
ATATTTTACATAAGATATTCAGAAGAAATTCTTTATTATGAGGGTGATGAGGCACTAGAACAGGTTGCCCAGATAGGCTGTGGATTCCTCATCCCTTGAGGATGGAAGGTTCAAGGCCAGGCTGGACGCGGCTCTGAGTAACCTGGTCTAGTGGAAGGTTTCTCTGTCCATGGTAGGAAGGCTTGAAGTACATGAACTTTAAGATCTTTTGTAACCCAAACCATTCTATGATTTTATGTGTCTATGAAGAAAATAAAATGAAGACAATATTAATTGAAAACATTTCTGAAAATATTTAGACCATATTTTCAATTTCTTTATCCCTGTTCATCTATCCATTTGTATTCCTTGCCTTCAAGGACAAAGCCCTGGCTCACCCTTTGAGCAAACTACACAATGCTCTGCTCCAAACCAGGTCTCTCAGGTTCTTTTTACCATGAGGACAAGAGGGTTAGAGCCAGTGTCCATATTTTATCCCTCAGCCTAATGAGTACAATGTGGGAGTTTTAATTTTTCAGCAAAAGGTGTCTCTGAGAAGTTTGCATATATGATAAATTTTGTGCATTATAGTATTGCTATGGACATCTGTCAATTTTACAAGCTGAACTTTCAGAAAAAAGCTGACCTTTCGAGAAAAACAGTAAATAACTGTTTAAGTTATTTACTGTTAATAACAGCTCTAAGTTAATAAAACTTAGAGCTGTTCAAGTTACTGGTAGTAAACTGGAGAAGCTGTAGAAAGAAAAATAATAATCAGAGTTTAAAAATTAAGACACGGCACACTTAACTCACAGACAAAAATTGTTTCCTGTAGGAGGAACAACAGGACAAAGGGTTGCACACAGAAACCTTATAAATGGAAGTTCTTGTGATAAAGTCTCACTTTTCCCCTCAAATCTCTCCTGTCTTTTGGATGAGATTACTTCAGTGCTCTTACTTCAGAAAACTTTCAGTCTCATTTTTCTCATACAAACTTGTTTCTGTGAAAACTGTTACAAATAAGAGCATATGCAGTAAATTGAAGCAAGGAAATCTCTCAGACTTCTCTTACTAGGGTGTTCTGCTCTTCAGAATTAGTACCTCTGCCTGAGAGTACTATCCTGCAGAGCCTATAAATTGGGTTCTCCTGCAGAGCATAAAATTTTCTGTGTGCCCAAAATATTAAAATCAGACACATAGTGTAAACTTTAAACATTGCCTGAAATTATTCTGAGACAGTTTGGGGGTTTTTTCTTACTATATTCTGTGAGTGTCTAAGCAAGCAGTTTCTCATGTTTTCTCCTCTTTAGATGAACTTTGTGTCAGAACATAAGGTCTTGACTACAAGCAGTTCAAATACCAAATTAACTAAATTGATTAGAAAGCAGAATAATGATAAGTGTGATCCATGTTCATTCTTACTTCAGATTGCAGAGGAGAATCCACCAATTAGCTAAATTAATTTTGATGGATTCTCTGCCAGGATTTCACCCTTTTTGAAAACAACCTTGAAAATGTGAATTAGGCATAATTTGATCAAATCTTGTCTTGTGTTGTTTGGAGGCTAACTAAAACAATAGTGAAATACTGTGTCCATTGAAGTAAGCTTCCAAAATTTCATCTGAAAGCTCTGGCAAGAGCATCTCAATGCTTCATCCACCTATTCTAGAATTTACTGCAAACATTTAACTCAAGTAGGAGAAATAACTGAATTTAGGTCAGATTTAGCACTCATCCTAGCCAAGGGAAAAAACCCAACTATTTCACTCCTGATCATTTTGACCATAACATTCCTCTTAATTTCATATCCCACAATTCTAAACCACTCCTTTGTTTTTTTTGGAAGTCAAGGAATTGAAAAGAAAACAACAAGAAAACAGGTCCCTTACTGATAATCTCTGAAACTAAATGGAATTATGGTGCAACTTGCTACACTGACCACAGTATGTTCAGAACATCTCTGGCTGCTTATTTATTATCAGGCTACTGTTCCTCAGGTATATTTTTCTAAGAAACAAGGAAGTTATGAGTTGTTTTGGATTTTTTGTCTGTAAAGAGAAGCGCACCATAAATTCTGTCTGTTTGTCCCACACCAGATATATATTCATGGACCACTTGTTCTTGAAGCTGTTTGAATTTATGTGTGCTCCCACTCATTCTTCCATTTAGTGACCAAAGAGAAGACAGCTCCCACCTGTCTTGTGGTCTGTGGCTTTCCCAGCTCTCTCCTAATTGTATCCTTGCTAGCTCCTCATGGGAGTGTGCAGCTACAGGTTGGAAGCAACAGGGCTGGAAGTGCAGCAAAAGCTTTATGGTTCTTAATCCCCATGGAAGCTTCACAGGCACAATCAAGACAACTTCCAGTTTCCTTGTAACTCCTCAGCCTCAGGTGCTCAGGCCTGGGTTTGGGTATTGCTGCTTCTGGACTTCTAGAGATGGTTGCAGATCTGATCTATCATGACCAGGATAGGGATATTCAAATAAATGCATAATCTAAAGGGAAATCAGAGTTTTGAAAAATACAGGCCATGTTTTTCCCTATTTTCCTAACAGAGCTATATGAATATTCATGAGGTTACGTATGGCTGCTGTGGAAACTTTCAAGGGAGAAAACATTATTTGTGAAAGCCATATCCTGTTCAAATGCAGGTTGTATTATTCAAAGCCACAGAAGTTCAGTTTTAGTTTACATGCCTGATTTTTTCACTTAGTCACACTTTTACTTCCATACAGTTGTTATATTTCCCTGATTTTGCATGTTCTTTGTCCCTTTGGTAGGGTGCCTGGCCCTTTGTATCACCTGAGATGAATGTTTTTTCTGGGAAGGTCATAATGCTATTTTCTGAAAATTATATGGTGCAGCTGACTAAATTTTCTGAGGAGAAATGGTAATAATTTAAAGTTTGGTGCTCAGTAAATCAAAAAAGAATAGGTATCTCAGGGATCTTAATGAAAAACAGCACTCATTTGATACTGTATTTCAGACTCTAAAGAGATACACACTTTTATTGTGTGTGTGTGAACTAAACTGTTCTTCAGTGTCTTACAATTTGTCTTGATGAAGCAGATTTCAAAGAGAGTGTCCAGGATACTGTCAGCAACGATTTGGACCTTGAGTGAGTTCAGAGTATATAGCTCACCTGTATCCTTGAGGAGTACTAGTTTTGAAAGCAGTACCTGAACCCCCAAGACACATTTTTTCACAGAGAGTAAATTCATTTCAAATGCTAGCTGCCTAAGAAACACAAGGAACTGTTTTATTAAATGTATTTGTATTAATTTTAATACATTTGTTCATGAGGAAAAACATCAGCTTCTGAATATCTTATCTGATAATTGTTTCTGTCAGCAATATCTTTACTCACTGCTATTGACATCATATCTCCCAAATTCTCACACATGTGTCCCAATAGTCTGGCCACCACTGTGTTACACTGTGCTTCTTTAACCCAACAAACTAGTCAGTTTAGCCATTTCTTGACTGGTCACCTTGAATATTCAAAAGTATTTTGAAGAGGTTAAAGCATTCCCCAAAGGTTATGTATTAGGCATAGCTCTTTAATGAGTGCCATATGCAGATTATCTGTCCCTGGGCTGTTCCATCTGGAAATTAGGTTTAGAGGACTCAGTTCACTGATGCTCTGTTCCTTCTTCATTTTCTGGACCCTGTTGAACCTCCCAGTACAATATTTCTAAACATCACAGCACTTCCCACAGTTTTAGAAAGATATCATGAAGTCCGTATGAGACAGGGAAGAACCTTAGATCTAAATAATTTCATTGAATAAATCTTCATCTGTGAACTTTGCATAAGCCATTCATAATTTTGCTGCTACAGCTAGACAACCTAAGAAGACAGAGGTAATACAGTTTGCTTTTCCTTCTGCCCGAGTCAAGTTCCCATGCAAATACTCAATTTTAGTGAGTATCCCTATGAAATTCTATACCTATGTGCATACTGAACAGTTCTCCTGTTTGATACAGTATTTATGATAAAATGACATAAAAAGATCACATGAAGAGATGAAATATGCAGAATTACAATTAAATACTTGTGGAACTTTCCTTTTTCAGATTTTGCCTAACCTTAACCCCACCCTGTCTTGAAGATTACATTTTTTACCAACTATTTGATTAAATGACACATCAGCTACTTGTCATTAATTTGTAAATATATCTTACATTTCAGCTCAAAATCTATCACTTAGTTCCTGGTTATTAGCCATAAACATATGGAGACTGGATATGCTATATATCCAGTATATAGCATATCCAGACTGGGTAGGCTATATAGCCATGCCCCATGGCTATAAAATTTTTGTTATGTTGTCTTTAGAGTGATTAGTTCTTCAGTGAGGTTTTAAAAACATATAAAATTTTCCATTACTATTTTTTGAGGGGGGAGGTCTTCAAAGTCCTGAAATGTCAAGTCAGTATTTTTGTGGGGTTTATTTTATTTTTTTTCTTGCCCCAGGAAAGCCTCTGTGTACTGCTAAAGCAGTGCCAAAGCTGCCTGAGCTCCAGTTTACCCTCTCATTGCCAAGAAGATATTTGTAGTGAACCAGCATCATGAACTGAGAGAGATACCATCTCTCAACAAAACTACCACCTCAGCATAAGTAAGCTAATCAATAAGTTAATGGCATGAATCAATGAAAAAGATTTGGGAGAGATCTTAATTAAAGAAACAACTGCTGATACAAATTATGTTTCCAATGTATTGATGTAGCAGAGGGCATGAGGTTGAACGGAGATGAGTGCTGATCAATGCCTTGGACATTTGCATTTCTTTTCATCAGAAACCATCTCTCTTCATCCTTAGGCATACAGGCACACACACATGCAGACGCACATCACTACCACCAGCACCTCAGAAGGGCTTTGGTTTCTTTGTCTTTATTGATTCCTGTAGCACTTTTCTGGAGGCTATTGTGGTTGCTTCACTTTACAAGGTGAAATGAAGGTCTCCACAGACTAGAGGATGCTCATCCCTTCAGACTTTCCTGGATACCATCTCAATACCCTAAACCAGTAAGAAGTGCTTTCCCTCAGTGTGAATATCATGACCTACACATTGTAATGTACAGATGTAATAAGGAAGTACAAGTGTAACTTTGGCAAGCTATAGTTACACAAAAAATAATGACAATATTCCCTAACACAAAGGGACAAGCATGTGTGTGTGTGCATGTGCATGCCTTCAAGAGATACGCAGAAAAACAGACGGACAAAGGGAGAGAGAGACAGTAAGAGAGCATTCTCCAGTGGCTGAACAGCACAAACATCCAAAGTCAATAGCTGGTTTCCCCAAGTGATTAAATCTGAGACACAGTTTAAAGAGACATCAATCTGTGATGTCAGCAATGCTCAACATATAGCTAATGGAGCTTCAAAAGATCAATATTCAAACCTGACTTTTTTCATGCTAGAAACTCACACCACTGTGCCATCTCTTGCTAGATGCAAAGTAGAATTTATTTAAACTGGTTTTATCACTGCTATTCATATTTTTGTTACATCAGATGTTAGTGTGCCTGTTTTTCCTTTTTCCTTTTTTTTTTTAAATTTGGGACAGGAGGAAGCTTTATTCCCTAGGATGCAAAAAAGTAATTTAAACTTTTGCTCAGCTGGTAGCCATGTAATCCATCTTATTTTCCTGTCAGGTTTTATAATGAAGTCAAAAGGAATCCTAAACTGGTGACATAATAATCTAATGCTGTGTAGTAATAATGATTAGGCTGGATCCAAAAATACATTTTCACTGCATACTAAAATTGAAGAAATAGAGAAATTTCAATTATCATCATCATAGTAGTATCCCACAGCAACAATAATAAGAATATCTGATCGGAGAAGAAAGAAGTACATTTTTAGCTACTTAAATCATAACCAAGACTCAGTGAAAAGGCTGAAAAAATTGAATAGATTGAAAAGTATCTTTCAGTAAAATACCAGTTTCCTATGGTTGAATTGCTGGATGTTTCATTAGTTGCATTTAAGAGGCCATAGGAAAAGCAGAGGAATCTAAAAGATGGAAGTCATTAGCAATACTAATATTATCACTGTTCTAAAACAACTTCCTATGTAGAGCTAAACTTTAGCATGCATCACATTTATTAGAGAATGATTCTATTGACACATTGCAGTATATGTAAACTGGCTGAATATGTGGTAAAATGATTTAAATATTAAGTGAGTTCACTCTTCCAAACGTTAGTTCAAAGACTGGTAGAATTGGAACCCCGCTCTAATCAGGCTTTCCCATTTCCTTCTCTCACAAGAAATAAAAGAAAAACAAAACCAAGTCAAATTAAGTTGTTAAATGGTTTAAGGATTTGATATCTTTTGCTGTTAATTTAAAAGGCTGAGCTGCAGCTCATTTCTTTTCATCTTTATAGCAAAGCAGAGAGTGACCCCAAGGGTCAGTGAGGATTATCTCTGTGTCTTTCCATTCCATCTTACGTTATTAGTTTATGCTGCAAATGAGAAACTGATGTCAGAAATACGCCAAACATTATTTATAAATATAGAAAAAGTCAGAGTGAAGCCTGATAGGTCTGTGACTTAGCATGTAAAGGTCTCAACAGCAATTAGTAATTAAGATATGTCCACTGTAAGGTGGAACCTCTCATCTGAAGAACAGAAAATATTTTTTTGGAATGTTGGTAGTTTACATGAAATACAATCCTGAAATGTCAAACACTAAGCATGAAATATATCAGAAATCCTATAATTTAAAAAAAATATAATTATTAGAACAGTGTCTTAAGGTAAAGAGAGGTACTGAAGTCATTACTAGTCTTAAGTCGACTGATATTTATTAGGAAGTTACTTTAAATTTTTCCATATACTTTGTTTGATTGACTTTAAAATAGTGGGTTTTTTGCATTTTTTTCATAATGAAGAGTTTTAATTTTACCAAAGTATTGTTAATGGTGTATATAAAAAGAGGTGAACTTTCTCCATTAATGAAAAGCCATGCTAGTCTTCTGAGGACTTTTAGTTAATTAGCATTAGGACAAATGTCATTTGATAAAACATTGTATTTTTACATTATCACAGTGGAGTGGAAACTACTCCTTATATTAATCATTGGAAGAACAATTAAAAAACAACCAAGGCAGTATTTAAGATTCAAAATACTTCAAGTAGAAATTTACTGCTAAGTGTGAGGGCAAAATAGCTATGATGCAATGATATTTGGGGAGAAGAAATTGTTCTAGCATATCAAAATCCACTGAAATTTTACAGTGTTATTTGAAATCTCATGCCTTTGTATCAGAGACTTTATATAAAAGATGTGCATTCTTTTTTTTATGTTCATCATAAAAGATAGTGGAAAGACGTGAAATACGACAAATATGCTATGTTTAGGTGATATTGCTCTATACCATATTGCACTAATAAATCATAAAGAATGAAGGTCACACATTTGAATAGAGATGCACCATTTGTAGCACATCATACTTTTTAACCCAGCCTCTAATGAAGTCAGAAGGTAATGAAGTGCTGTGACACAGAGGACGCATGTGCACACACAGATATTCTCACAAGGGCTGATCATTAAGGCTAATCAGTAAATCAGGGACGTCATATACCCCACTTTTATTAAAGCAAAGAAACACGGCGTTCTGACCCTTAGCATCAGAAAATAATGAAATAAAATTTAAAAAAAAAGAAAAAACAGGTATCTCCAGCCAATCAAGTGACCAGGTCATTCATTCAAATTTCATTCCAGTGTGTTTCTCTCATCACTCCCATCTGTAGCCTAGATCAACCTGCACACAGAAAGAGTTACAGGTGCCTGTAGCATAACTGACTAGAAACCTTTGTTATGCTTTAAATACCATCTTGTGGAGCACTGAGTGTATCATGTGCACAGAAATAATGTCTAACTTTGTAGATTTTTAAATTAATTTTCTTTTACTTTGTTGTAATTATTCATTCTCTCCCCTTCCCCATCTAGACGTGTTATCTCCAGTTCCTGTGCTGTAAACCAAGGAAAATCAAATATTCTAGGTTCAGAAGCTCCAGGGATAGGAATGATCAGCTGGGAATGAGGACAGAGAGACGGAATTTCTTCACTCAGCTATGCTGCCAAAGATAATGGCTCATGGCATTATACCTCAGGTATTCCTGGGTGCTTCAATGAACATTGCTCTTTCCAGCAAGGTTACAGTTGTTCCCCTGAACTTTTAGGATAATTTTATAAAATCTAGTAATCCAGTTTTATTTGACAACACTACTACAAAGAAGTTAAGGCAGACATAAACCATCGAAATTAATAAAATAAAGTAGTTTAGTTTTGTTTTGTTTTCCAATGAAAACACATGGGAACAGGTAAAAAGAGATAAAAAGACAGGCATGTTTGAGCTTAGAAGATTCTGTGAAGTCCACTAGGAATTCACTAGGTAATTTCACTTGAGGAGTGTGACAATAAGTGAATAAGTGAACACTATTCAAATTGTAAAATACATTTTAGCCTGAGATACTATAGACTTAATTGGCAGAGACATAAGTGAGGACTGGCAGAAGGAGGCAATGGGTCATCAGTATCTCAGCATTTAACTTTCAGGTGTCTCTTCAAGTGTGTTTATTAAACCCAAAGGTCATGTATACTGTCCAAAGGAAAATATGGTTAAAACATCCAGCGTGAAATCTACAGCTACATGAAAGTTCAGTTTGGAGGTGGGAATTTTTCTAAGTGCTGGTTATTTATCCAGGAATTTGGACAGTTTTACTCAAACTATACATTATTCCCAGGGTAACTCTTTAGAGGATTTGGACTTTGATGATCCTAGTGGCCACCTTCCAACTCTGGATATTCTATGATTCTATGAAAATTATTAAGAGAACAATAGGGACAAATGGAAATCAGTTGTTTGTAGTTTAAATATCACTCTGAAGAACACTTAAGATAAAAAATGTCTTCAATACACACCCAAATGTCTCTCAATGTTGCTTGAAAAAAAGCAAAGTGGAGTAGGCCTTTCCCTGTCCCTCAGGATTTAAGTGAGCTCCTGAGGAGTCAGCATTAGCACTATATGGGAACATATTGGTAACAATAAAGTGAGACAGCTAATCAGTAGTATACAGTGCTGTACAAATTGCCACCTTACAAGTGAGGCTGAAGAGCTCTCCCAGAGTAGATGATTTATCAGATTACATCTCATTGCCTGTTACACACATTGGCTTATACAGCATGTTTCTTTAAATTCCTTGTATCACTGTAGTGAAGAGATATCTCTTTACTCTGGCAAACTGTACTGAAAGTACATCAAAAGCATTGGTGAGTTCATTGAGACTAAGTTGGAGGGTTGATATTTTTAAAGGACTTAGACAATGGGCATACTGGAGCATACAGTCGCCCCAGGACACCTTTGTAGCTCTAGTATGTGTTGGTTTAGTCTTTGAAGCTCCTACTTCTTTGCAAAGCAAAGTCTTCCCCATAGTCAGAGAAAGAACAGTTAGTAGAATCTTCAAGTGTTGTTCATTTGGGTCATCTCCTACCCAAAGCAATCCCAAAAAGCTTGGAGGAGTGATTGATAAAGAAAGAATTTGCACTCTGTGTGAACACAAGATTCCTTGCCCTTCAAGATGCCTAATAAGAATTGCTGGATTAAATGTCTACAAGGAGATGGTGGCACAAGCAATTTGTTATGACAGAAAAGTTTAATCCAAAGCTCAGGATATAAAGATGCACAGAATTAAAACAGTTTCTGGAAGATCACATTTGAAATGGACTGTATTATAACTTAACTATCATATCAAGAAAAATAATGAGGGCTCTTATATTAGGCTATAAGTACATCCAAATTTGCTGGAAGAACCCGGCTTCTTGCCTCATTCATTATGTCACAGAGAGTACCATAAGCACCTCTGGCACCTCTGTGTGTCACAGTCTCTTTTACAAGGAAAGAAGACTTCTAGGAAAGTTTTTGTGAAGTCTTCTTGTATTCATTACAATGCAATTTTTCTCTGTGTACAAATGTTTTAAATAAAAAATAGTTATTTAAAATGAAAAAAATAATCACAGTGCTACATTTCAAACTGATCAAGCTTCTATCTAGTCAATCTAATGGATTTTTGAAATTTTTTGATCAGTTTGATTCTTGGACTTGAACCTAGATCAATAAGTATTCACAGCTGGTTGAAAAGCAGTTAGCTATCAACTAATAAATAAAAGCACTGTGGAACAAGACTAAAAACAGTAAGTTTGAAACCATGCATCACAACTGCTCAACACACAGAACAATATTCACTTTGCTTGTCGCTGCATGCGTATGCACTGCACAGAAAAGAACATACAGATTGTCATTCACACCTATATTCACTTCCCCATACGTAGCACATACAGTATAGTCCTCAAAAAGTTTCTGAATTTATTTAACATGTAAGGCTTTTCCTGTGTGAATCTGTTTGCAAGTTGTGAGCTGTGTGTATTGATGAATGCAATAAATTCAGATTAGATGCTGTTGTGCTATCAAACCATTAAGCCTTTGTTGGACTTGAATCCTTTCCAGACAGCACTCAGGCACACTTCAGAGGACTGAATAATTCAGAAAATGTTACCAAGAGTCAATATACTACTTTGCTTTTTTAAGATTATGAGACTTCAGCCATATGGATATGAGCCGTTCTGTGTCACATGCTCCTGAGGATCAGAGGACAGACACCCAATCATTTTATTTACAAGCACAGACACAGCCCTTTGGAACAGTACTAAATATAGAAACAAAAACAAAATATCATCCACTTCTAAAGTGGGTAGTCTGACTCCTCTTCATTTTGCTCATTGGCAAGCGACTGCTTCAGAATTCCTTTACTGCCAGTGAGGAAGTGACTAAGAATCTGCCTAGTGGTCAGCACATAAGCCTTGTGCACTTCTCTGTTTGTCTCTGCAATTCTCGCTCTGTAAAATCATTTCTCTTCTGGTCTATCACAGACTGAAGAAAAGATCAAATCCTAATTTTGCTGTTAAGGAGAGATAGGCTCTTACCTGAGGTCTTGATGAACTTGTTAGAGGATGCTGCATTTTTATGTCAGAAATGCTCCAGAAAATGATCCATGCAACATAATTCTACTTGTCAATAAAATGTAGAACAAAGATGTATGTGGCTATTGCTTGTTTAATTAAATGTATAAGACACTGCATTATTTTCTCATTAGAACAGTGATCTAAGGTGAAATTCTACTCAATTACATGCTCTAATAAAATAGACAGCAACAATAAAAGACAGATTCTACTTAGATACATCCAAACCAAAATCATACATAGTGGCAATAAAACAATGTTGATACCAGACTGGCAGGTATTTAAATTTTGAACCACAGAAGTCACAATTTTTTTCCCTGAATTCATTTAAATATTCTAAATGTCATAAACAAAAGTCCATACCTCTTCAATTAAAAAAAAAATAAAAATATATATATATATACTCATATGTATTGTTTTCAGAGACCAGTTGAAATCTTTCATAGGTACCACATAATATTACATTACTGGAACACCATGTGTTTTTTTTACCACTAATTTTTGGAACATGACATAATTTTGTTTACAAAAATTATTTGCATGCATTCTGTTTATTGAAAAAAAAAAGCATGGATTTTTTTTTTAATTAGCCTCTCAGGGTCATTGGATTTTGCTTTTGTTTTGAAGGATGCAACAGTTTTATTAAAAGAATAAGTAATAAGGTCCAAATAATGTATCATCATATCAACCTTTCAGGGCACAAAAAATACAGTTCTTACTGAAACTGCTCAAACTACAAAGCTGAGTCTCTTGAGCATGACAGAGGCACAAAAGAGAATTTTAAGCACCTGTGTTTCCAGTAACAATTCTCAAGGAGAAAGTTGCATTCTGACTCTGAAAGTCTCAGAAACATTTGATTAAGATAGGAACGAGTCCCTCCCTCCCGTCTGCCAGAGAGTAGTACAGCTAAAGGTCTGGGCATGCAGAAGGTATACCTGGAGATATATAAAATAACTCTAGCTTGTTTTTACTTCTCACTCCTCATTTAATGATATTTTTTACAGTATAAAGAAAAAACAATATGATATATGAAATACTACTCTAGAGAATAAATATATTTCTCAAAATAATGGAGTTTTTTTTTAAACAACTTATATGTATAGCCATTATGATTCCTCAGATCTTTTCTTTCCTAAATTAGCATCTTTTGGGTCTGATTTTGTTGGAAACAGTGTGGGGACATTTTGCATGGCAAATTTTATTAAACTCCGTGCCTTGAAAGTGTTAGTATTTTCTGAAGTATGGGAAAAAATATTCTCCTTCTCATAACTGTACAGAAAGTCATCCATGATGATGATCAGAATGATTAAACAACGTATATGCAGGGAATACGGATTTTGAAATATTATTCTCTATTATATTGGGGAATTCTATGACTTTCCATGTAATATTATTTATTCAGAGTATTAGGAAAAAAATTACAAGGTAGTCTATATTTTATCTTTTGGGCATTTAAAGTGTGTCCAGTCATCAGGAGAAAGCCCAATTGGTTTCATGATTTATCAGCCTCTGTATTTCAGTCACATACCCACAAGACAATAGCATGACTTGAAATTTGCACAGGCTGTCTATATATTATGCTGCTGTGAATAAATTTATATTTTAGGAAAGTATATACTCCTACTTGCATTTAAAACAGAGACAAAACTCATACTGATTTCCATGAGAAACAAACTTGGATCAATGACTAAGATTTTCAATACCTGAATTTAAGTTTCTAAAACCAATATTCAGTCATATAAAGAAACTGCCTGATTTTCAGAACTACAGAGTTCCAGAAACCACTTGTTGAGATTTAAGGTTTTGTGAGCTCATTTTTTTTTTAATAAAACAGGTCATGTATTTGTGTATTTAGGGGTGGACTTTAAGGATCTAAATTTAGGCTCCTATTTTAAAAATTCTTGGGCTAGAAGTTTGAGAGATATTTTGTTTCACATATTATTGATACAGTGGTTCAGGAGGTGAGATGAATTTTATATCCTACATTACAGCCCTAGCTGTCCACAATGGTTTTTTTTTCAATTGTGTCTGCCAAATATATTTACTAAAATAATGGTGCATTTTCATATTAAAATACATTTCAATATTAACGATATCAGCTTTTATACCTGCACATGCTCTGAGAAGTTTTGCTCCTCTAGTGTTCCCATACATGTATATCATTACTCACAGGTTTCATTCTCTACACATACACCTCACTCTTTATATCTAAATGAATATTAATATTGAAAACCATATTGGGATTGATACACACAGAGAAAATTACAAGAATTTTATCAAAAATGTGTATCATTAATATATGTTATATTCTGTAAAAGGTGCTCCTTCCTGTCTTTCAGATGGAAAATCTTAAAGAATCAAAAAGAAGTAAAACTGTATACAAATATAGACCAGAAATAGCTTAAAAATATAAAATTATGAGGTACCATAGTGAAAGTATGTGAATGTTTGCACAAATCACAGAATCAAAGAATCAGCTGAGTTGAAAAGGACCCACAAGGATCATCGAGTCCAACTCCTGACCCAAGAGTCACACCATGTGCCCAAGAGCACTGTCCAAACACGTGTTGAACTCTGTCAGGTTGGTGCTCTGACCACTCCCCTGAGGAGCCTCTTCTAGTGCCCAACCACCCCCTGAGGGAAGAACTTTTCCTGATATCCAATCTAAACCTCCCCAGGCCTAACTTCAGGCCATTCCCTCAGGTCCTGTCCCTGGTCCTGTCACAGAGAAGAGATCAGTGCCTGAAGCTCCTCCTTCCCTCACAGGGAAGTTATAACTGCAATGAGGTTTCTCCTCAGTCTCCTCCAGGCAGCACAGACCAAATGATCTCAGCTACTCCTCATACAGCTTCCCCCTTACCATCTTCATAGCCCTCCTTTGGATACTCTCAAATAGTTTAATAAGTCTAATAGTTCAACAATAATATCTTTCTTATATTGTGGTGCCCAAAACTGCCCCCAGCACTTGAGGAGAGGCTGCACTAGTGCAAAACTGGAGCAGGACAATCCCCTCCCTTGACTAGCTGGTGACCCACCCCAGAACACACTGTCGACTCATGTTCAACTTTTGGTCAGCCAGGATCCCCAGTTTCCTTTCTGCAGCATGGCTTTTGTTATTAATTATAGAAATTTGCAATTATAAATATACAAATAGATGTGTTCCAGTTGCCGTCCTCAGTTTTTTAGATTTTTGCCTTCTGACTAGAAAATTTTTAAGCCAAATTTCTACCAGTGATGAGTTTAGCCATCTTTAAATATGACAAAGTGATGCGGGCAAGAATAAGAACCTGGGAGCCTAAGAATCTGTGTTCTGAGACACAACATTTTGGAAAAAATAAAAAAAACCCCACTTTATTGTGAAGAACAAAGAAATGTGTAAATTAGCACAGAATTTTATACTTCACAATCCCTCACATTTCACATTTTATTTGTAATAGCATTTTTAATGATGAGTCCTTATTTGCAGAGACAGAGTTTGTATATGTGTAGTAAGCTGGCTTATTTAATAAGAATATATTGAATATTTGCATCAAATACACAATTTTTAATATGTATTATGATGTTTGATTTCTTAATAGCAAATGGAGAATGCGTATATGGTAAGACAATATTCAAGACAAAAATATGGACTGCTTTAGCTGAGAAACATTTCATACTTCAAGTATCTGTATCCCAAACTCAAGTTGAATTTCAACAATGGTATTTCATATGCCTTTTCACAGTCAGGTGGTAACTTTGCAATTCTCTTATGACAGAAGGATAGCCGAAATTTCTTTTCACCAGAAGTATTTAAAATCAGTGAAGAAGTGGGCTCTTCTGATTGTTCCATAAAATTGAAGTACAAATATTCAAATGTAGATCAAGTCTATCAGAAACACTTGGGTCTGAAAATTCTTTTAGATTAAAAAAAAAATCTTTAGAAAAAGTTAATTAATGAAAAAAAAATAATTATCAATTTATTGTTTGGTTTCAGCTGCTGAAAATGTGAATTCAGTCTTAAGGGTTGGACCGGTGAGTTACAGATGAGACTGTGGAGCCTCCATCTAGAGAATTTGGCTGGACACAGCCCTGAGTCATCTGATCCATGTTGACCCTTAGACAACATCCAGAGGTCCTTTGCAATCTAAATTTTTCTGTGATTCTGAAACTGCTCTTTCTCTCTTCAATACGAAAATTCAATTTCCAACTAATTATAGAGAAATTTGCAAAGTTTATGTATTTTCTGAATATGCTGTAGTTTATGGATCCAGCTATTTCTTTGATGTCTTTGCTCCATACAACCAGAAAAGAAATAGTATCTCTGGTAATGCTTTGAAGGTTTTTCTCTTCTGAAGAGAAACTGCTTTATGAGACTCTCTGGACAAGCTTCTCTGAGGAGAGCAGAGACTAAATGAACAGCCTAAAGCAGCAATCAACTGAATCAACAAACTAATAGCAGCAATCAGTTCCCACAAGGACATTTCTTCTATAGCACAAAGGATACTTAGATATGTAAAGATAATGAAAAGGAAGACTCATCATTTAGCACAGACTCCTGAGTAATACTTTCACTGAAAAACGGCAGAGTCATTGCCATATAAGAATGGATTGCATTCACTAAATATATTTAAAATCCCTACACTGATAGGAGTACTTCATATTCCTCTTCCTGTTTTCTACATCTCTGAAACAAGACAACAAGACTTTCAGAGAGCTGTGCCATGCCTTGGACTCAAATACTGTGCCATGTTTGGACTCCAGCACAAAGGTTCATTACACAGCTTTGCCAAACTTATGTACGACAGCTGACATTTGGAATCCCCGTGTGTATTCCTAGACCACCAAAAATGTGAAAAAAATCTAACAATTTCATGTGGGTTTCTCTCAACAAATTTTTAGCTAATATGTTTCATCTTATATTTACCACAGGTTGGTTGGGTATATTGACTATTACAGTTATTATATATCTATTAATTAAACTCATGGATATGTCTGAATTCTTAGAGCAGAGAACAAACAAAGACTCAAAGACTCAAGCAGGAGCCAGCCATAAACTTGGGTTGAGTGTTTTGCAAAAATCACTTTGTTTCTACTTTATTTCTGTAACTTGAATTTGTGGCTAGTAGGACATCTTTTTTTCCTGTCGTTGGTGAATTTCAAAAGATGGTGCATTCCCTCACTTTTGAACCTGTCTGGAAGTTGGATTTGTTTACAGCTACCTTCTTATAATTTGACTAGAGCAGCATTTCCTGCTTAGGCTTTAAGGGGTGTTTGCTTTATCCACGTTCACATGCGTCTCCCTATACAGTAAATGTTTCCGTCATGGTGGAGACAATTTCCAAACATTCATGTTTGAAAAAAGAAAAAACCCAAATGGAACCTATGCTAATATTACAGATGTATTTTCACATGTAGTCTAACCCATTCAATTGCTTTCCAGTCAATGAGTAAGTAAATCATCAGATGTATCACTAGGCTACCAGGTATTGATTTGCTTGCTAACTTAACTCACAGTAAATGAAGGTTGGCCTTGAGCTGGAGATAAGGGACTATTTTTTTCTGTACATCTCTAGAGTCAAGATCCATTCTTCAGCCATTAAAATGTGTGAAATAAGCTAGTAAATAGTAAGAAAATATAAAATAAATAAATACATACTTGTAATGGAAGCATATGAAGGACAACATTGAGGCAACCCAAAATTTGCAAGCCTGTAGGAGGCTGTGGATACTTGTATACTTTTTGTGCATAGTATTGCAGTTTTTGCTGATGGAAAACTACCATCAACATTAGATCAAGCCTTATAATGGCACCACATTCAAAGTACTTAATTTGAGAGTCCTCTGGAGTCCCAATTCAGAGGTCACCCCTGCCATTTCAAAGGGGAATGCTACAGGGACGCCAAGCAGAGAATCCATTCCCAGCAACAAATATTTAATGCATTCTACCAGTCTGTGTTTAATGTGTAGCTGTAGCCTACAGAATTTTAAAATAAAACAAAACCATGCATTACACTTCTGGAAACAGAAAGTTATTCATGGTCTTTTCCCTGTAATTTTTCTGGTCTTCAGATGCTGGCAGCTGAGAAACATATACTGTTCCTTTCAGCTGCATAACTCTCCTTCTAGCGATTAATTACTTAGATACTTCGGAATAAATAGGATGTAAAGAAATACCTAACAAAAGCCTAATGCATCTCCAATGATGGAACCCTGTGCTATGCCTGAGATGAATATCCTTTTCAATTTTTTTTTGAAAGACAAGCAGATTATTCAAAATTATGGCAATCAGATACTGGCAGAGAAGAAAAATAGCGATATGCTGAACAGAAACCACTTAAATGCTGCAAGTCTTGATAATATAATATTTCCACAACTGTTTCTGTTTAAAACTAATAAAAATAAACATAAAACATTCCCTTCTCCTCCTATCAAATTCATTACTTTGAGCGACAAAATGACAAAATGATTAGCTGTTAATAAGGCCCTGGTTTAAAAGATTGACTGACATTGCATTACTCATTTAATTTCCGCTTCTCCTAGGTTTTTTTTTTTCCTTCCTCCAAGCACAGAGGGAATTAATATTATCACATCAAAGGCCTCCCTCTAAATGGGGGAGAAAAATCATTTAAAAGGACAGAGGCTGTGATTATTCAAACTAGGTTATTTGCACCTTGTATATATAACGATATCATGGTACAACTTCATTTTGTTCAAATTGCTGTCAGTCACTAATAGAAGAAATTTGCTTCCGTTTTATCAGTGCTATTGTGTTCAGTCAGATTTGTGGGTGTAGGACGGGGAGTTCAGGCTGGGCATTAAACATGAAATCTGATAAGAGGGATATGAGGAACAGGGAGTAAGGAAGGTACAGAGCAAAGGAAGACTGATTGTGAATCCAGCATTCACAATGCAAATGCCACCCCACCTTCCTTCATGATTTTCTTCCTTCTCTCTGCGTGTTGTTTTTATTTAAAGACACAGATACAACCACACACTAAAGTGCAAGCATGAGCCTCTGTGGAATATGAGATTTAGCAATACAACTCTGTGCTCTGGTGATTTTATTTCCTTTCACTTTGATTCCTGACAGACAAATTATTCTAGGGATGATTTAACACCTAAAGATGTATGTCATATTCCATAAAATAGTTGTATCAGTGGGAAAAATTATGAGTGGCACAACCCCTGGCCTAGCAACACCCAATGATCTATCAGCATTTAACTCTTGGCAGATTGAATTATTCCCCTCCCTAACTGTAACTGTGTTAGGGCTTGCATGACAAACAGTCCACTTGTCAAATATTTATCCTTCCTCCTAAAAAAAAAAAGAAAAGGAAAAAAGAAAGGGGCGGGGAGGGAGGGGGTAGAGGGAAAATAAAAAAAAAGATTGACTAGGATAAGGAGGGGGAATATAAGTGGTAAAAGACCAACCACAGCATGAAATATGAAACATAAATCACTGGGGTCAGGGAGAGCAGGGGAACTTGGTTACTAAGGCTCCAGATGGATTAAATAATGCACGTCCTGAGGGAGGGTGGGAAGGCGAGCACTAAAATAATAACAGAACAGAATGCTCCTGTGTCGAAAGGTTTGAAGACAAGCCTTGTTAATTCAGAAAACAGCAGAGTTAAATTAGCCCAGGTCCCTGTGAAAAGTAGTGTTACATATTGTGCAGAGAGATAAATTTTCACCCACCCTCTCCAATAAACTGGCCACTGACAGGTGACTGCTGTGAGTAGTTCATTAAAACGTCCAATTCATGAGAGACTTTCAAAATTTATAATGCTTCCTATAGACAACAGGGTCAAGTTCAATGAGAAAGGAAGAGAGCAAAGTAACTAAAGGAATTATTCACTAATTACCTTTTAAACACATTTGCAATTTTTTTTCCAACAAGTATTAACTTGCTTTTAATGCCTCTGGGTTTATGGCTCTAAATCAGAGAGAGAGATCAGAGTTCAGCACACATCCCTGTTTTCATTTTCCTCTGGATGGAAGATTTTTGAACATGTAAGACCATGTGCTAAAGCCCTCAGAGTAAATTATTTTAGAAGATATAGGATCAGATGTTTAGCAGGGAATGGAAGAGTGATGACAATTTTAATTAGCTTTCATTTACCTGTAAGCCAAGAATATATACTGAAGTTCAGTAATTATGAGTGGAGTGGATAGTACTGTATATTACGAAAAATTACTGGACACCTATTAAAAAAGCATAGAATGACTTAATTGTGTTATCAGGAATGAAATATCTTTCCCTAATGAGATAAGTAAAGTTGAATTTCTTTGCAAAATTTCAGCCATAACAGTTATCCTATTCCAGGAATATTCTAAAATTTGAATGTGTTTTAGACAAACAAATGTACAAATGTATATCCTATAAGACTTGGGCAAGGACAATGGCAGGAAAACAGTGCATGGCATTTGTTTCCTTTTGAAAATCTTCCTTGAAAATCACCAGAGTAAAGATTTATCTTTACACACATTGCATGGTAATCTGGGCATGCTCATCTATGCCAATGGATGAGTAGGACTTTTCCTGAAATTGTAGCTTTAGGCTGCTGCCAACTGGGTCAGGTTTGCCATTTGCAAAGCCTTCTAGCATAGAGTTTAGCCTGCTTCCCCATTAGGTCATCCTTGAATAATGAGAAGACATAAAGCCCAGAAACCTTTTGTTTCTAATTGTCACTACAAGAAGGATATAGTCTGGGAGAGTTTTGACTATGTCTGTCTTTGGACTGTTTTCTGAAGAAAAGTAGTGGTGGGCCGTTAGAGCACAAGGGCTGACAGGGTGACATGAGGGAGGGGACAACTGATTGATTCAAGTGCGTGGAAGAGTCCTTTTAGTGAAAAGAACAGGGAAATGTTATTAATTGAAAATTATGAGAAATAAGAGAAAAGCATGAATGACTCAACAGAAGGTTGGAGAAGGATCCCAGAGGCATTTGCAGAAAATCTCAGAAAGACAAAGACAAAATGTGGTTTAGTTGATGGGAAGGTTAAGTTATAGGCTGGACTAGATGATCTTAATGGTCTGTTCCAACATAGTTCATTCTGTGACTCTGTGATTCTGTAACATGATGTTCAGAAATCTACCTTAGGGACAGAAAAGCATCTTTTATTGTAGAATTTGGAAGATATGTAGCGAAAGTGAAGGAAGGGAAGTTAAAGGTAAAAAGAACCTGAACAATCTCATGGTTAGGACTGTGCAAGAAAACTGGAGTGGATTTCAATTTTCAGATTAAGACAGATAAATGTAGGTGTCTACATGTGACCTAAGTGCTGCAGCTCTCCTTGCACTCAGCTAAATGTAATATACTGAAGGGCTACACAGCTGAGCATATGTGGGTATTACCTTCAGGGTAAACTGATTAACATAAAACTCCATTGAATCACACAGACTGACACTGTCAGGATTCAAACTCTGACTTCAGAAACTGTGACTATTCTGTTGAGGTTCTATGTTTTCCTGGGCAAGAAAAGATTTTTTCATGAGATCACTATTTGTTCATTCTTCCAGTTCTTGGCTGGATGATTAGAGGCCCAAGAGCTTGTTTCATAAGTAATGAGAATTCACAGCTACAAGTGCAGCAAATAAAAATAATCTTTCCACCCACAAAATGCTATCTAATTAAAGTGTCTTTGGAAAAAAAAAAAAGTCGTTCAGACAACAGGCCTCTCAAATTTAGAATCTATTTTGGAAGTACCATTGACATGAACATCATTCCAACCCAGCTGGTTTTTGCAGGGGCATAAATTCCTGTATTTGTTAAGTGTAAGTGAATGATCAGCACTACAGATAACTCATTAAGGGGTTTTATATTAATAATTGCACCTTCAGAAGAGGCTTGAATAAATGCATATGTCCCAGAGACCACAAACTAAATGATGATGGAAAAGAGTACAGTGAACAGTTATTTGTAAGAAAATATTGTCCATTTTATGATGCAAAGTTCCCATAGGAAAAAAAAAAAAAAAAAAGAGCAAGGAATGTGATCATATTATTGATATCTTTATAATAATGCATACTCTGACAGAATAAATTAAGGTTGCATGAGCTATTTTAATTCTGGAGTTTTCAAATTTTTGAATGCTTGACTTTGCAACCTTAATAGCTTCTCTTAATATATTTTATGTGCAATTATATAAAGTGCAGTGCTTTTTGATTTATTGCAAATGAATATTCTTTGTTTGCTAGAGTCATGTACATCATTAGTTCAAGTGGAAGAGCAGCATTTAGATTATATGAGTTTAGAGTGTGATGCTATGCCTTCCTAAGGTATATCTGATCATGCTAAAAGCTCATGAAAACTCAGGATGAGCAGAAAAAGATGGATGTGATTCAAACCACTAACTTTCTGGATATATTTTTAAATTTGTTCAAAAATCTTCAGGACTTTTTTTTTAGAAATGAATTGCCATAAAAATACCATTCATTTTTATTTGATAAAAATTTTAAACATATTTTAAACCAGTTTCTCAAGGGTTTATTGTTCCTCTAGGAACATTAGAAAAACATTAGAAAAAAAATTGCCTAGTATAATGTTCCAAAAGTTACCTAAATAATATATATATATATAATCTCATTAACTCCATATGAAACTAAGCTAAAAATATTATTAAGTTTTAAGTGAAACAAGACCTTTTGATAATTACCTAAAAATAACATTTTTGAGATAAATCTCTGTTTAAAATCCCCCAGATCTTTTCATATGTAGATTCCCAGAGAACAAGGAAAGAAAAAAATTCTTAATTTGTCAGCAGTTTAATTTATCCCTTCATTTACTGAATGTTACTGAAATCTTCTTATAGATTTTTACATAATTACTCCACTCAGACATGGCATTGTTTCTTGCGCTATTTACACCGTGTTATCCTCTCCTTGCTCAACAGCATCCATCCTCACAGGGGGAAATTTTGCTTCAGAAAGTGCTTAGTCATGGCACTAGTCCTTGTTGTCATGTCCTCTTCTTTACTTATCAGGGGAATTCTTGTGCAGTCATGGACAGAATCTCAGGAAAGGGAACATGACCTCAAACTGTGCCATTGCTTGTTCTGTGTGTCCCAAATGAGGACAAAGGTAATGAATATCACCGCCATTGCAGCCACTATTCCATTCCACTCTTTGTAAGGCATGGTTTTCTGATCTAAAAGGCAGTCTGTTGTACAGCTAATGAAAATAATTCCATCTAGAAAAGGGGAGGGACTTGGGGACAGAAAAATTTTTATTGATTCTCCGTAGCTACTTC
This sequence comes from Agelaius tricolor, assembly GCF_023055355.1. Taxonomy (NCBI): domain Eukaryota; kingdom Metazoa; phylum Chordata; class Aves; order Passeriformes; family Icteridae; genus Agelaius; species Agelaius tricolor. The sequence goes on from NW_027269262.1 coordinate 32,898,748, forward strand.
CTTTCAGCAAGACCACTTTGAATGAATAGACTGGGGTAAGATTTTACCTGAGATGACATTTACCTGGATGTACAAAAGTAAAAGCCCTTTTTTTACAGATTTTACATTATTTTAGGATTTAATTTATTTGCAAGATTTTGACGGACTTCATTCCAAATGAAACAAAAATGTGATGTTACAAAAAATTTTGCATAATTAAAACTATCTCAAAAGTATAATTTGGAACATTTGAATATTCCCTCTGATAAATTTTCTTTTTCATTTGAATATTAAATATATAGAATAAATGTGAATATAAAACATACAGAGATAAATATCAGTATATACATTTTATATTATTAAAATAAATGCAAAAATCTATTTCCATGAAATAGAGCAAAAAACTTTAAAAAGTGTTCACTTTATCTCGTTGAACATCAAGAGACAAAAAATTATATTTTTTTATTTTCTATGTAAAAGCCGTGGAATTGACATATTTCCATCAATTATTTCACTTTAATGAATCTCAATGCTTTGCTAAAAATCTGCTCAAACAGTAAGCTGGCTCTAGTAATCCATTTCTCAGAGAAACTATAACCTGTTTTCATGTTGACGTGGTTTTCAGAGATTCTGTGAAAGAGAGATTCTCTTGTGAATGAGAGAAATTGAGAGACACTCACAAGTGAGGTCTGAGAAGAACTTACACGGGGAAGTAAAGAGACCAAGTGCTGATTTCATGCTTTTTCAGGTGAGCAACACTACATACAGTTTTCACAGCTCTTTATCTAAAGTACAGAAAACCCTGTTAAGACCTATTATTGAGTATGACACAACTTTGGTTTCTCTCTACATAAAAGACAGAAATTATTACTCAGGGTTCTTTATTTTGCTGATTCATTTCTAATATATGGATAATGTATATCTATGGATAATTTGTATAGAAACAAATTTTGAGAAACTAAGTTTTCTGATTTTTCTACAGCTATCTCAGTGTAGTGTGGTTTTTGCAGTGTGGTACCAAGCAGTCTCAAAAATGTTCAAAGATGAATACATATATATTTACTTTTGGTTGAATGCCATTTATTTATTATCACACCAATTTTAAGACCAACCCATTTTTTTCATAAGTAAACAAAACTCTCTAGGTTCACACATGTGTTTCTTGTGTACATCTGGAAACATTTCTATCTGTAGTGGAATTTAAAAGTAATTTTGACAGTTCAAAAGTAGTCAAAATGAGAAAAAGATCCCAGCAGATCATATGATGGTGTTAACATTACTAAAGTTATTGCTTTGAATTACACTACTTTTCCATTAAGTAAAATAAAAACCCTTGAGGTTTTCCTTTGTTGTTGTTGAGACAGTATCTGCAGCAGCAAATATCAAAATTAAAGAAAGCAAGAGAATAGAGAGAAAAGATTACTACCACTTATTCATGTTCTTCAGTAATGCCATTCTGGTCACTTCCTAAATGAGGGAAGAGAGATATAAAGAATTCATATTGTTGCAGTTTTTTTGTATTGTACAATTACAGTGCTATCATTCATATGTTTTGTTCTGAAACCACACAGAAAGGCTCTGGTATTTGTGATGTTCACTTGATGGGTGTCGTCCCTCCACATTTTCCCCATCCAGAAGTGGCTTGTATGGCTGTGAAACTTTCAGTGTTGCAAGCAATAAATTGTCACAGGCAAAGGAGGTGGATACTGTCAAATAAAACAGACTTTGTGTTTCATAAAGTTCTGGATCCTACTTGGTACTTCTAAGAGAGTCACTTTTGGCATCCCTTAAATGAGCTCACCTCATCTCACTGCTCACCTGTCTCCTGATTCCACTCCCTGTAGTTTGCTCAGAGTTCGTGCTAGGTAGAGTGGGAACGGGTTTTTGTTTTGCAGGCCCTCTTCTCCACCCACAGGATCTCTCTGATCACAATGTGATATACTAATGAAAGTAGAAGGGAGGTGAAAGATCAGTGTTGTCTGCCATAGGTTGCTACTCTTTAGAGAAAACTGTTTTCTTAAGTATATTTTCCCTAAAAAGATAATACAGTTTCTGGAATTTCTTCCATCCTTCCAGCCGCTGCACAAAAGGAGGAATTTTGTCATAAAAGTAAAAATGGTGAAAGACTCCTCATAGCTTCTCTCTTCCATAAATGCATGTCAGAGAAAGAAATGAAAAACTATTATTGTGTTTCACAGTAAGACCTCAGATTCTATCACATCTTTTGAAGTCTGTAGTTTGCTGATGAAGCATGATCCATTTTAGAAGAATGCAGTTCTGTTGGACGGTCCAAGTTATTATTGGAAGAGTTGCATGCTCTGCCAAATTCAGAATTCTCTTGGCCTGTTTTCTATACAATTAACATAAATTTATATCAATCCTTGTTTGTCTGAGCTTTATTGAATAATAACAGATTTACGCATTTTACATTTTCCTTGAAAGTACTCTAATCAGAAATTTACTGGAACACAACCTGCAGCAATTTTAGTTAAAATTTCATATTTAGAAAACAAAGGTTACTACATAGATAATTTTATGCACACTTTAATTGGTGAAGCAAATTCATGTCCCAGGTATGTTTCAAATATAATTCCACAAATCTAATTTTTTTTAAATACAGGAAAATTCCTCAACAAATAATATCTACATTGTAAAATTAATTTGCAGATCACCTTTAAGCAATCCAGTTTCCTCAATTCTTTTCTTTTAAATAATTGAAATCAGCAGTTTCTTCTGCCCATGAAAATAACAAATAGCTGGTTTAGCCATATGGCTTTTTCTTCTGTCAAAAGAAATGCATGTATGTACTGAAAATAAGAAACAGAAATTTTACATCTGTTTATGCAAAATTATAATTAATAAAAGGAATGACATTTGTATAAAAATGGTGTTTAGCTTGGTAGTGCATCCTTAGTCAACTCCTCAATATCTTTCATCCAACATTATAAAACCACTTATGTTCAATACCGATAAATGTGCTACTTTGTTAAGCTACAGCTGAAATAACGTTTCAAAGCTGCACTTGGCAAAACAATAATAAATGCATTTTGATAAAATCTCAATTCCATTTTTTGAGGATTTATTTCTAAACTGTTGGTACACTCTCCACCTTATAAAAAAATTAAATGTGTTCTGGTAGGATCGTCATCTAAACAGCAGCTTGAAGGGTGTTTGAAGTACTGCTGCTGTGTCTGAAAGACTCTGATCAGGACCTTGTTTGTCAGACTGCATGTTTGTCAACACTGACATATCAAAGAGGTCAGGTCAACAGCACTTCAGTATAAAGTGAGCAGGACAGGGTCAAATTGAAGCACTGAGCCCTGTACCAAGATCAGATGGGAAAAATGTGAAGTACATTCAAAATTGTCTCTCTCTTTTCACTGAATGCAGGTGTATGTTTGTTGACCTGGATGGTGTTTCTCTAGATTAAGAAAATAAGGTAACTCTCAACAGTATTAAAACAGGAAAACATTTGGAGCAGAAGAAGATTTCAAAGTTTCAAAATCCTCTTTATATCTTAAAAGCTCATAAGAGAATGTGCAAATTGAGTGAGATTGGAAGGAACAGAGGCAGAGGCCAAAATCACACTTCCTTTAAGCACAAAATACACTCAGCCTGGATAGTTTCCCCAAACACACTCATGAGCAAGTCTAGGATGTTGTATCCATGCCTCATTCAGGCATTAGCACTGCTGACTCTTCACCTTGCTGTCTCTAAGTGTCTTTTCAAAATCTGTCCTCCTTTTAGGCTGCGGTTACACACACCAGTTAGAGATGGCGCCTTTGATCAATTATCATCTGCTTTTACAGATGGAGGCAGCATGGTTTGCCAAAGGCTGCAGAGCAATCAGAAGCAGAGTCAGAAACAAAATCTGGATCTAGATTTAAAATAGATCCGCTACCAGTAGACCAGCCGAGCAATAGACTTTGCATAATTATGCCATTTCAGCCAAACACTGAAAACAGTATTTGATTTTCCAGCCCGAGAAATGTAATTACAACAATATGTTATTGATTTGCATGGTGCATTTTGATGTTGATACTAAACACTTTAGTGGAGAATGGATAATATGACTGGGTAGATGGACAGCTGCCATAAACCAAAAGGATGTGATGACATTTCTGCAAGGAAAACATCCCAGTGGATCAGAACCGTTCAGCAGTTTAAGCAGAAAGTCAAATGTTAGGACACTGAACTTGAAAGCCCCCACCTATTACATTGTCACTCTGCCATCTGTCAGAGCAAGTTGGGTGAGTTGGACCAAAACAAAACATCTACAGCTAATCTCTACTGAAGGTTTTAAAAATTATTCCAGCAGTTATTCAGCTACAATACAAGGACAGATTTTCACTACTACCAAATTAAGTCATTTTACCATTGGTTTTAGTTGGCTCGGCTGAAAAAGGACTCCTCAGCACTATAATCTTCACTGGTGAAAAACAAAGTGAATGAAAGCCAGAGAAAGAATTTTTTTAAAAAACAGACATGTATGCCTGCTGGGGACTGACACACTTTTATCACCATTAAGAGAGCTGTCCTCAGATCAGCACTGATTGGTCAGGAAAAGAAATCCGACAATGTATAGCATGCATCTGTTTATATTTAGCATCCCTTAGCAGAAAGTTGACAAGGTCTGCCCAAGAGGTTTACAATCTTGTGCTTACCACCCCCACCATTTTTTCTCCTTCTCTCTCTCTCCATAAGGAATATTCTTTCCGTTTTGCAATATAAAATGGCAACCTCGGGGCTTGGTTGCTTTTTCCCTTCCCCGTAGGTTTTTCTGTTAAGGTCAACATTGCTTCAGAGTCCACCTATCACTTCTAATCCATTTGTTTCCAGTATTCATTATATCAATTCCTAGCACAAAAAATATCACCTTCCTTGACTCTATCTGTGAGTTCTACTGCTCATCATGAAGAAATTCAGAGCTGTTGAATGATGATAGGTTAGAGTGAATAAAAAAGAGCCTGCAACAACAAAATAATAAAAAAGGGGGAAAAAAAGTGGAGAAGAAGGTTTCTGAAGAATGTGGGAAAGATAAATAGGACTGATACTTTGTTTCATTGTCAGTAGCACTCTGGGGTTATTTGAAGCACTTATTTATGCACTGTAAGCAGAACAATACTGAAGAAGAAATGATTAAATACCAGCTCTCTGAGCAATAGACATCTCATTGTGGCAGGCCTAGACTCACCACTGGGTGGTTTTGATAAAGGCAATATGAGTTGATAACTGATACAGTTTGCCAGGGAGTCATCTGGGGATGCTGACAGCTACTATGCTTTAATAAAATCATTAGAATGTAAATGTTTTTATTGCAAAATAAAGAGCCTCCAGCAAAGTTGACACTATCGCTGCTCCCTCCACTGAATGAAAGCACCAATTAGCATTCAAATGATATAATGATAGTCTGGTTATCTTTATTAAAATTTTTCAAATCGAGTCTTCATTTTGCATGATTGAGTTTTAAACAAATGCAATATTCAGTAGGCTGGTGAGCCAGTCTGAACACTCTTGAAATAATTAAAGTGTGCCTTTTATTTTTTTAAACATGTGTTTCATAAGCGATGAATTGGATTTGCTATTTTAATATGACAATATCTAGTTAGCTTTGCATAAAATAGGGATGTTATAGCATAATTATTGAAAGAGTACAACTTTTAAACATATGTTTCATAAATCTGAATTCAATTTTCTGAAATGTGACAATGCCAGTCAGCTACTGAAATAATATCAAAGGATGACTTGATTGTTTAGGTTAATTTCTTGGACAATCTTTGCTATATCGTAATTGATGGTAAATTATATGCTTTGTGGTATTTCTTTTCAAAGGAAACACAGAACTCATTTCCCACAATGCTCATCAATTCACAGTTCATACTTTACAACTGCAAGAAAATGAAGGAAATTCTAAGCAAGTAGTTCAGACCCTGAATTTCTGCAAGCATGATTTAATGTACACTAACAGAGGTTTTGAAGTATCCAAGAAGAGCCTCAGGAAAACCGAAGCATAAATTAACGATCTAAGTCCATTAAACTGTATTCTACATAGGATCAATCAATCATTAATAAATATTTAGAAATCCTATAGGACCTGATCTCTTTTTCATGACTTCTTTCAGTATTGTCAACTTAGGCTAACATTTCTCCTGGATTAACCAATTCTATAAAACATACTGTATTACAGATACTAATAAATACACAGTATTGTAAGCAAAAATGTTTTAGCTGATTCTTGGTTGTAGAAAATCAAAAGAATCAATGATTACATAAATGTTGCTTAAAAAATGTGCCTGAAATAGCTGTAGTATTGACTGAGACAGCTTCAGAGCTGAATTCTAAAAAAAAATATTTCTGAATAGCTGACAAACTCTTGTATGCATTGTTTGAGGAAGAAATGGATAGTGCATTGGAGCTTACCTAGTTCTTACCTAGTAATTTATTACAATGACTTTCTGAAGTTGTCCTGGATGGTTCAGAAGATTCTAAAGAATCAAACATTTTACTATTTACATTTCACTGAAGGTGTGCCAGGGACTATCATCAAAAGAAGGAATATAAATACCCCTTTGGTAATAAAGCAAACGTGAGAAAATAGGAATGTTAAAAACATATCCTTTTAACTCTTGTGCATTAGAAGTACTGGCACACAAAGATATGTTATAGAAAGACAGCAAATAATTGAGAGGGTTTAGTGTGGGGTTTTGGGCTTTTTAATATATGTGTAAGAGAAAGAAACTTACCTAAAAAATTAGAATTTGACGCCTCTGTCAACATGGTATCATTACACCAATTTGATTAAATGGGACTAGCATGCCTTTAGCAGCAGCATCTGAGAGGACTACTGAGAACTGCAGCAGCTGCTGTTGAGGAAAATCCATTCCTTTTTGTACCCAAAAGGTGTTGTTACTATCTAAAGGACACAGGAAAGAGTTCAGGCCACAGCATTCCTTTCCCTCTGCATCAGATTTCAGAACAGGCTGTAGAGCAGCCTGCAACATCCTAAGAGCCTTGAGCCTGGGGATTAATCCCTTGCAGAGAGAGACAACATCTCTCCTGTCTACTGCCAATGCAGTCAGTCTGGTCCAAATGAGGGATATTGCAACAGTCTTTGGAACTAAGCTTCAACAAATGCTTTATTAGTTATTATTTAGAATTTTATGACATTACTGATCTGGAAGAAGACAATCTTTCCAGTTTATAAATAAGTTGTCTTTAATGGCAACTTGCAAAAGTGAGAGCAAGACAGTCGTAAATCTATGTAAAAGCCATTTCAATATAGATTTTGTTGAATGGCCAAGGGAAGTCTTCCTGCTATCACCCACAAAATATTGCTATATGGAAATCCTCTAGTGGGCTTGCTTACCATAACCACACAATTACTTTTGTTGGAGCTGGCATATAACACTTTTTTTCACTTCTTTCAAATTTTTTTCTAAAATAAACCAGATTTTTTTCAGGCAGAAATTTTCGTTTCACAGAGAATTTCAACTGCAAGCCTGATACTTACACGTGTCGTTTCTTTGGGACAGGTATAAATGTCTAATTTGGTTGTCACATGAAGATTCATAAAACAGATCTAATCAGTGTGTCTGGTTATAATCAAAGTCTGAGGGAAGAAAAAGAAAAAGGTGGCATTACACTTTTTGTTATCTGGCCCAGGTATTGCATTATTGATTCAGGGAGGAAATGTGCTGAGCAAGTGGCCCTGGATGGAACTAAAAGAAACCCTTGGGACCATTTATGAGATAGAATTTGAGCTCAGTTAAAGAGCTATAGCACATGCTGTTCTTCTTATTGACAGGGAAGGAGTTTGTTTTTTTTTTAGTACAATCAACACAGTAACACGTACTTTAGAGACTTAGGAAGGACTACAATCCCTACCTGTAAAAGCTGGACAGACATGACTGAAGTCCAAAGTAAATGAAGAACAGAAAGGTAGATGTGGATTTGGGTGGACATAGGCCTATACTAGGTAGAACATAAAGCACCCAAAAAATCTGGAAGGAAAAAACATTGGAGATGTCAATTAAGGACTGAGTAAGAAAATCTTTGAGAACTGTGGGCAGTGCACTTTTAAGTGGATACTGAGACTTTTTTCAGATTGTGCTTATTTGGTTTCAAAGATAGAGTGGCTGAAAAATTGCTGCCTTTTGAATGTATGAGAGTTTTTGTAGGCATGCAAGCCTGAGCAGAAGAAAATTAAGCAGGTTAAATTGGTAAGAAGAAAAGAGAAAGGAAAAGAATGATAAAAAAGAAGAGAGAGAGAAAACCTGGAGAGAGGATTTCCAGGGAGAAGAATAAGTAGAGAAAGATGGAGAATAAGAATACTGTACAATGTAAAAACCCATGATATAGAGAGAATAATGTAGAAATATGGGAATATTTTAAAGTAGATAATAAAAGAAAATTAAGATTCAGTTATAGCCTTAGAAAGGGATTGATCCATTACTACATTTCATAGTATTATCAGTAGCGCTATGACATAACTTGCATCCAGAATTTTTAGTCTTTTTTAATAGATGGTATCAACCTCATGGGGACAACACGTAAACTGTGTGTGTTTTTCAGATGCTAACACATGCTGGACAAAGTTCAGCAGCTGCTCTCAGAAGTGTGTGTTGAAAATGTGACTGAACTGCTGGCATAGCGATCCAAGTGTCTTGAAAACAACTGCAGTTCAGTCTTAACTGCCATCCTCTGCCTCCTCCCCACGCTCTTCCTTCTGGCTCACAGAAGGCTGTCAGACACATGAAATTCTCTGAGCTTTAACTAACAGAATAAAATATCTAATATAAATTACCTTTGACTGCTGAAAGTCTTTATTTACAGCTGCCCAGAGCTGCATCTGGAGAGTTTAGGTAGAGACTACAAGTGCCAGATGGTGGCCAGACTTACCCAATTAACAATCTCTCTCATCCTGTGCCTGGGTCTGCAGAGTGACTCCTCACATCACAGTTGCCTGACTCAAGCCAGTACCTCTCCGGTCTAAAATAGTAAATACTAAAATAGTAACAATGCTGTCAGGTGAGCCAACACAGAGCTCTGTAGCTCTTTGCTATGTTTTTCTGGCTATTGAAATTAACGATGTAGCTCTTGAATAGCTCAACTTGTTGACAGGTAAGGCCCAATCCTGGACTGCTTTTTAAGGTAGTGGTATGTTTAAGAGAGTAATCAGGGTTGTCCTGAATGGAAAAAAGTGACAAATCAGAGAGAATGGGGTAAAAGAAGGTTAACATTCTCAAGTATAGGTATTTATTTATGTTCAGAAAAAAAATAATCAACAAAGGAGCTTATCAAAGTATATTCAAGTCCAAAAATATCATCTGCTGAAATCTATGTGACATATGAAATGATTGAAAAATTTTCAATTATAGTTGCAATTGTGCTAAAGCACATCATCTGGACTGATCTGTGATTAGACTGCTACATATAGTTGGAAAAACAAATAAAAATCACAGGCTTTCCTGGTGCACAGTTTAGGAAAGGCAGAGCTATGCAGATGGATTAAAAGCACAGATCTTCATGGGACTTTTGGAAAATATTCCCTGTCCTACTTGAAGAAATGATTAGTCTCATCCAAAAAGTCTAATTAAAATAGTTATGTTACTCTGGTTATGCTTCTCCAGGTGATTAGGAAGACAGGGTCTTGTATTACAGCCTGAAGGTGGATAGAGGTTGATGTTTGCATTTTGTTAGATAGAGTTTCTTTTGCTCTTCTGACCTGCCCTTGGCACAGAACAGGGACTGGGGGAATGCTGGCTTTAAGCCACTCAACACCCAGAGACTCTGAGATCACTTGAGAATCACTAAAGCCTCCTCTGCATCACAGTGCCAACTCCTCTCAAGAAGGGGAAGGAGAACAGGAATGGGAAGGGTTTTGATGAATATACATATATAACCTGGGAAAGGCAAAGTGCAGAATTTTATTACTGCAAATCTCACAAGAGATATCCAGCATGCTATAGGACTCAGGTTTCCAACTGTTTCATGCTGCAAGAATAATTAAAATTGACTGCTGATGAGGATTGGAGGTATTTGTCCTCCTCTGAAAAGCCTGCCACAAGACCAGCCCGTTATTATGCTCATATGAAAACCATATTCCTTCCTCCACACCACCTTTATGGCTGCTTTGGTTGCAGTTTTATGGACTCAGGGCCCATAACTTTGCTTTGACCCTGAAAGACAAGTTAATGCAAAATAAATCATTGTGAAACTCAGAGCATGCCAGCATGTTCCATCACACCTCTTTGGAAAACTCACCAAATTTCGGCAGGTGTAGCATACCAGTATACAGCTGTAACAAAATTATGTTCAGTAACAAAATTATGACTAATTACCCTTTGGTTTCTGATTGTTTTGTATGGATAGTATTTTAAGGATTTAATGAGTAAATTTAAATGGGTCATCCAATGAAACAGTACCATTTACATGAGCAGAAAAGCTGAATGAATGTTTCATTCACTCCTTAGGTTTATTCTGCTTCTAGCTGCTTTCCATAGTTTTCCTGAACAATGGATATTCCCTGTTTTTTTCTGCTCTTCTCTTAATTGTTATTTTTCAGACATTATATTTACTATTTTTCTTCCTTTGTGTGTAGAAGTAGTTTTGTAGCATTACTGGGGTTTTTTTAACATGAATTATATTTGTAGAAATTGTGACCCTGAGAGACAAAAATTAGAACTCAAAGAATCTCTTCAGAAAACATGAACATCTATAGAACTTGGTCTGAACCCGATTCAAATTAAAAAAATTGGCTAGGTTTAAAAACACTTCTAAGTCAAAGTTTTAACCCCTGTAAAATTTGGCTATTGCTTAATATGAAATTGATTGCTAGGAGCAGAGTTATTCACTGGCAACATACTACTGATAGGCAGTGCAGGGAGGTAATATCCAGGGAAGAGGTGGGAACTAGAAACCATTCTGAGGTCTACTTCTATTCCTGATTCTATTCTGTTTTGATACTTGGCTTTTTTGCTGTAGCCCAGTTTTCTACATGATATTGTGTTGATCTGCATGCTATGTGTAGTCACTTGCCCAAATTATTCCCTGACTCTTGTTTCTCCTTGCAACCCATTTCCCTGGGCTGTGGGTAAGGGAATTACAACTTACTCCAATGCCCTGCAACCTGAGATTTAAGTATTATGGCTGCTGACATAAAAGGGGATCTCATTCTCTTTTATTCCTCCCAGCATATGACCTCAATCTCTATCCTTTAGATAGCTGATTATCCAGATCCTCTGACTCTCTTTTAATCCCTTCTCCTTCATTTCACTGAGACTGCTTATGGAGTAAACCAGGATTTTCTTTAAGTGAGGTGGAATTATCTAGTTTTTCTCAAATCACGAATGTATATTTAGCAAGACATTGGGCTGATGAAAACATAATTGTAATAAGCTGTGCTAAGGGTTCTGAATCTAAAGGTTTGTTTATACAATTTGCATTATAAATAAGAACTTGGGCTTTTTTCTTTTTTTAATGAGGTATATTTGAGGTTACTCATATACAGCCCTAAAAAGACATACAAAAAATTAGCAAGGGATTTATTTTGAGTAACTAGATCAAGGGTAGAATTTGTTCTTCACAAGGGAAAGAAATAACACAGCTTGCAGGAAATTGATCAATGCCTCCAGACCCATATTGTGAATTTTTCTTCTTTCATCTTTACACACTGAAATAAAGGGACCTATCTGTTTCAACTGGGGTTTTATAGGTATGATTTACCTGCACTGACTGAGTTATCTGTCTCCTTGTTGGCAAGCAGGTGGATAATCCCCTATCTGAAAATGTTGCATTTATACAATGAGCTTTTTTGGGCAAACATCAGAAGTGACCACAGTCTCAAAACACAAGGAAGAACACAAATTGGAAGAAAAACACAGCATAATAGACCTTCTCATATTGTGCTCAAGGGGACTCCAGGGACCAGCCAATCCATACAAGAAGAATAGTGTGAGCTAGATGGGACCCAGTATGATTAATCACCTGAGCAATGCAGATTTAGCGCATTAGGTGAAAAGATAAATGTGTAAAACGCTGTGTCAGAACCCATGGAGTGGCCCACACGGTAATTCAGGGTCAGTAATTGAACTTCACTCTAATTATCCTGGGGAGATAATATTAACTTATAGTTGAGTGTGAAAGAGAGAGTCCATAATTCATCACTCGATGGGGCTGCTCATTGCATTGTGTTATTGAAATATGATGGCTCCATTTTTATCCTGTCATAATGACAACTGATGTGCTTATTTTCTTTCTCTGTGCCTCCAGGGGATGATGAAATAGTAAGCAAACATTCTTTCTGGTGAAAGAACAGCACTTTATCACACTGGCTTCAGCTCTAAAAAAGCACTTGCAATCTCAGAAACAATTTCTAGAATGAAGGCCAGGCATTTCCGCTTGCATTGGGGTTGTAGTCAGCTAACCTAAAGAAAAGTCACTGCCTTTTTCTTTTTATGAGATATAATTTTTCCTTTCTCAGTTACTAGCTTCAGTTTCTTTATTTTTTTTGCAAAGTTTCCTTTCCTTCTCTAATTTTCCCAGGATACATTTGGCTTTCATTCTGTTCCTTTCAAAAATACAAGTTTTCATCAGCAAAGATTTTAAAATCAGCCCCACATCCAGTCTGACTTTATTCAGCATCTTAAAAGTATTCAAATGTTTTCTGTGTCAATAACTTCCTATCTTTTGCAAACTTTTTCTCCAAGTAAAGCAGATTCATAGAGTCATAGAATGGTTTGTGTTGGGAGGGACCTTAAAATTAATCTAGTTCCAATCACCTTGCCATGAGCAGAGACATCTTCCACTAGACCACGCTACTCAAAGCTCCATCCAATGTGGTCTTGAATACTTCTGATGATGGGGCATCCACAGCTTCTCCAGGCAATCTGTGTCAGTGTCTCACCACTCCCCCAATGAACCATTTCTTCCTAATATCCAATCTAAACCTACTGTCATTTTAAAGCCATGCCTTGTTGTCCTATCACTACATGCCCTTGCAAAAAGTCACTCTCCAGTTACCTCATAGGTCCCCTTTAGGTATTGGAAAGTTCACATCCAGCTTCCATTTGGGATTGCCCTGACCCAGATGCAGAACTTTGCACTTGGACTTGTGGAACTTCTTAAGGTTCACATGGATCCAGCTCTCCAGATCTCTCTCTCAAGATCCCTCTGGATGGCATCTCTTCCATGTCAATTGCTCCACACAGCTTGGTGACATTGGCAAACTTCCTGAGGGTGCACTGAATCCTGCTGTCCACGTCACCATCAAAGATGTCAAACAGCGCCAGTCCCAATACCGACCCTGAGGAAATTACTTGACACTAGTCTATACTTGGACATCCAACCATTGACCAAATCTCTTTGGGTGCAACCACCCAGCCTATTGCTTATCCACTGAGTGGTCCATCTGTCAAATCCATGTCTGTCTGGTTTAACAACGAGGATGTCACGAAGGGACAGGGTCAAGTGCTTTCCACAAGTCCAGACAGACAATGTCAGTTGCTCTTCACTTGTTCACCAACTCTGTAACCCTGACATAGAAAGCCACCAAATATTTCAGGCACAATTTTCTCTTAGTGAAGTCATGTTGGCTTTCAAAACAAAAATCACCTCCTTATCTTCCATGTACCTTAGGATACTTTCCAGGAGCACCTGCTCTATGAGCTTGCTGAGCACAGAGGTGTGACTGACTGACTTGTAGTTCCCCGGGTCTTGTTTTTTTTTTTTTTTTTTAACATTTTTTTTTAAATTGAGTCTATTTTCCCCCCTTTTTCCAGTCAGTAGGAGCCTTACTGGACTGCCACAATGTCTCAAATATGATGGATAGTGACCTAGCCACTTCATCTGCTTGTTCCCTCAGAACCTGTGGATGCATCTCATCAGATTTAGAGAAGTAATAGATGCCTCATCGCTGAAAGTGTTCAAGACCAAACTGAATGGGAATCCAGTAAAGATCATGGCAGGGAGGTTGGAACAAGATGATCTTTAAGCTGCCTTCCAACCCAAGCCGTTTGATGATTCTGTAAGTTGCACACCTTCAGGTTCCTTAATGGTCTCAAACCTCATCTTTTCCTGCAGTGAATGTTTTTCATTCTCCCAATCTCTACCTTTGCCTTCTGTGACTTGGGCAATGTGGCTGAAGAACTTGCCTTTTATAAAAAGATTTAATTTTTAAATGCCCATGTTTTTCTTGTAATATTCATTAATAAATATATTATACTTGACTATGCAAATGTGACTCTCAAGACTATTGAGGTATTTTTTCTTTTTTTAAACAGAAAATTATCTTCTACATAAACTGTACCTTTTTAATTTCTCTTATATTTTAGCATCAAATTATTTTGAAAAAAATGTCTTTAAGCAATGTTTTCTGATACATAATCTTTTATTTTGTGTTTAGAATTCTTTTCTTTATGGGTATGCAAAACTTAAACCTCTACAGTGAGGATGGAAAAAGCTACAAGTATATGTAAAAGAACATCTTCATTCCCACAATATATATCTTCTACTGTTGGACTATCTGAATTCAGATCAATGTTTTAAAGAAAAGGCATTAGGTTTCCTTAAAGATTTCTTAAGAACTCATATTAGCTTACACATCCAGATATAATGGAACCTTTCTGAAGAATGAAATAATTTAGTGTAGCCTTATGTTACATAAAAATTGTTAGAGTATTGAGTTAATTATGGCACTGATCTTTAATAGAAACTATGTTCATCAGCTTAGATTCATGCTGTCTTTCCGAATAAGTGTCTTTCTGTGTGTATCATCCATCTCTGGTATTTTAGAAGTTCCACAGTCAAAATAAAAAAGTGAAAATAAAAGGTACAGCAATATTTTCCATTAGTCTCACAACTTGATCTAGTTTATCTTTTTAAATCAATGGCTACATTTATATTTGCATACTTTTGTATGCAAGTCATATTGTCAAGAAATCCATTTCTTCTTTAATAAAATTTATCCTAATGACTGAAGGTTTGATTTATGGGCAGGTTGTTGTCACCTTGACTGCCTGAACCATTTCATTTACTGCAACAGTTCCAAGACAGGTCATGATATTTACACTAGGTCAGAATAATAATGCCACCAGGATCATGGTCCCTGACAATAGCCTATTTTTCTCATTTAAATAATGAACACAATTGGTGAAAATTGCAGACTGAAGCCATAACACACAACAGACAGCAACACACAACTGTTCAGGATACAAAGAACCATACTGACAGAAAACATGATCTAGTTGTTCTCATTTGCTAGCCATCTATATTTCTTTTTTCAAGACAGTCTCCAGAAGTACACAGATGATTATGAAATAAAATTAAAATATTTTTGTTGTGCTAATTCTCAAAATAGAGCATTCATTCTAATAAGTACAAGGGTCAATGTGGTGCTACCTTTATCATGGTGTAGTAAATGTCATAGCAAACATTTTCAGGATATATACTCTTCACATATATCAGAAATAATTTAGAAGGGTTGTTTTTGATTGACAGAAAGCAGAAAACTAAGTCTTCTCAAGCTCTTAACAAGTACTTCCTAATCTACTTCAGGTATTCGGATCCCAAAGTGTTTCAAATCACTGTAAAATTCAAAAGTGTGTAAGCTCAACCAGATACCCTTGTGTACAATATAAGGACTGGAATAAAATATTATCATGCCAAAGCTTTGTCCAAAAGCATATTGTACAAAGAACACAAGGACACCTACCTGTTCAGTGTCCAATTCATGAAATTCAGTACTCAAAGTAGAAGCCTATTTTCCATCCACAAGAACTGGTACAAGGGAAGCACCTAAGACTGCGGATGTAAAGGCTGCATGGGGACTAGGCAGGTGGTAAAAACAGATAATAAAAAGCAGAGACTTAATGGACCCCCTGTACTGAGGTTAAAAGTCCTGCTTGCAACACCTGCCTTGTGTACACCCATGGGTAGATGGCTCTCTGCACCCACCTGGTGCTGTGAGCTTTGGGGCTCTGGCAGCAGAGTTTAGTGCTGCAGCCCTCTCACAGAGTGCCCTTAGCTGATGCATTCAGCCCAAGATCACCTGTGCTCTCCCATGCTGTGCATACACATGGTGCTGCATAACCAGCAATGCCTGTGGTGCGACCTTGCCTCACATGGCCACCTCTCCATTTCCTCCACAGTGTGCTATGTGTGCTCATAGACACCACCTAACAAAGTGATCTGGAAACAATGATGAGAGGAATGCTGCACACTGCCCAGAGCTCAGCAATTACACATGGTGCTGAGCTGCATGCCTCCAGAAGCTGGGATTTATGACTCAAAGGCTCTGCTTGACACAGGCATGTAAATTTTTCCTTGTGTGCAGATAACTGTATTTGTGTTTTCTTGCTGAATGTAGGTGGATGAGCAGCTGGTGATAGTTTGAGACGGTTGAAATTCCAGATCCTCAGAATAGAGTTTTATCCTACTAAGGTTAAGGAATTAAATTTTCCAAAGCAGAATTGAGGTGAGAGCAGGAAAATTTACTAAGTACTCTAAACATCCCATCTAAGCTGGGCCACAGTGCATCAAGAGCACAGAAAGAATGATTCTGGAAATAATTTGTCAGATTATGCATATAATAAGAAACATTATAATATTTTTCAGTTAACTACTTAAACTGATGTGGACCATGCATGGTACCTGAAACATATGCAAGTCTTCTGAAAATTCATGTGTAAAGTATCCAAATATTGTAATAAGATTACTGTTCTTATTGCAAAAGTGACACTGCCTGTTAAAGCAGCTAGTATTTAAGTGTTGCATTGTGTAAGTAAAACTGAGTTTTTGAATGAAATGTAATACTACCACATAAAATGAAACATAACAAAAGAGTTCTAATATCAACTTCATATTAATAAATTTGTCTGCAAATTTTCTCCAGAGATGTATTCCTTCCTAGTGCAAAAGAAGGCCTCCTCAAACTAATAATATGCAACAAAGAAATCACACATTCACTAGCCAGGTAAAAGGTTTTATATTCATTCCTACCTCACTCACTGAACTTGCACTATAGAGAGTGAAAGATATAGCTCTTCTTAAATGTGCTTTCCTCAAAATAATTTGTTTAATTAGAGCTTTTTTGGTGTACTACTTTCTAGTGGGATGATTTCTGTCTCGCAGACTTCTCTAATGGTAGACAAAGGAGGAGAGAAATTGAATCCAAGAAATACTCTTGGTTTTGCTCCAAGGAGCATCGTTTTATTACAGTTCTGTCTGGGATGGCATGTGACAGTTTGGTCCAATGGACCAACATAAATTTTGAAGCCTTAGATAGAGCTGTGAAATAGAAGTCTCTGAATGGACAGTTGCAAACAATCATGAAAAGGTATGTGGGGATCCTTCCATCCACCTTAAATCTGTGTAACTCGAGATGACACATCCATAACATGCTACTTCTCATTTTCCTTGCTTTCTTTTTGAATAAAAGGGTAATTTTCACAGCATTTATTGAAATGGTGGATATTTTAAAACCACATTTCATTTTTAACCAGCTATAAGGAGTTCCTTTAGATAATAAGTCAGTAATTCCCTCAGAAATCAATGGAAATGCTCAGAGCTATTATTATCTTGACAGCATATTGCAAGATTAGTAGAACAATTTCACTATGTTTATAACTACCTCATGCTGGCATTTGATTCCCATTTGTCTTTAAAATGAAAACAAAGAAAAGTAGTTGCACAATCACTCTCAATCTCTGTCTCTCAAGCACCAATTATTCTATCACCTACACTATTATTTTCTTCAAAGCAATGAAAAAGTTCCTGCTAAGGAAATTTAAAAGTTCAAATGGATTTTAGGTAAATATAATTTAAAATTGTGTGTGAAAAAAAGAGTAATTCATTTAGCACCATACTTGCAAAAAAAAAAAAAGTCGATTAACAATATATAGCTATATCATAATCTACTTTTAATGGCTAGGGGAAATACTCAAAAAGGCTAAAAAGGACAAGAAATTCCTGACCTACAAATTTGTCATCCTTTAATTAAAAACACAGATAGATAGATAGATAGATAGATAAGATAGACAGAATTATACTTTTTATTTTTTACATGTCTGCATTAATCTCTGCTATTAATCTCTTTATTGTCTTTCAGATGGATAGATATAGTTTCATTATTTGCTTATGTGCTTTTTTGGGTTTTGCGTTGTTTTTCTTTGTTTGTTTTTTGGCAAGGATTATATATAACTGATGTGTCCCTCTTATTTTCCTTCCTTTTTTTTAAAATAAATGATTAACTCTTGCATTTTTCAGTCTCGAAAATATCTGTTTACTTTTTATGATTTCATTTGAACATCATCAGAACCAAATGAGTTGAAAACATTTGTCTTATTTAAGTACTCCCATTTTTTCTTCCTTTGTTCTAGATGAAAACTTTTTCTCTTTTTCTCATCAATTTTGCTAATAGCAAATGGTGGCTTATAATTTTAAAGTCTTATGAAGATCCATAAGCCATTAAAATACTTGACCTTCTAGGCATCATTTGTCAACACCTCTCCTTCTCCATGAAGAAGCTGACCAATGATATTCTTAAGGATTTTCCTTTTCTAATAAACATACATATTCTGCACTATCATTGCCATTTCTTGTAAGTTGCAACTCATTTGCTGTCTAGGCATTTAGGATTTTGTCCCTATGTGTTTGCTCAGTGGTTTTCAGCTTATTCTCAGTAAGCTAACATATTCTTTTCTTCCTGCACAATTTCTCCACACATCTGAGATCCATAAAAAGTCACAATTCAAGGAAGTTTCCCAATTGCCTATCTTTGCTTTAGTTATTTTGTATTTGTGCTTGTAAGAAAAGGCCACTTACATAACTTTTTCTTACATTCCCCTGCCATATTTGTCAACCCTCTGAGTACATATGTCTTCCTGAGAGTCTGACATTTTAATACTTTTTCCATGTCATTTTACTCCTTAACCCTATCAGATCTTGAATACTATTAGTTTATTTTTATTCACACGAAGATGGCCTTTCACCTTTACATTCTTATCCAATATTTCCATGTTGGCTGGAATTAGATCTAACTTTCTGTATCATTTCCCAAATTCCCCATTCCTTTTGAAAGATGGTTCTGTGTGCTGAATAATTTTGCTATTTCTTCACAGAAAACCTTATCCTGAACAACTTCACATTTTAAACTCTAGTAGATCTTAACCACATAGCTCCATTATTTCCTTCCCCCTCCTTTCTACTCAGAGATTTTTAACAAGCTTCTCTCTTTTTTTTTCTATCTTGGCAAGCACACACATCGTCACACATCTTCAAAACAATGCTCCTCCTTTTTTTCATTACCTGCCTTTCTTGTACAAGCTATTCCTATTTTATATTAACCTTCCAGTAATAGTAATTATCCTATCATGTATTTACTATACCAATTTATTCTCAAACTTGACCAACTGGTAAGAGTCACAACACTTTTTTCTTTCCCATATTTCTTCCTTTAAAATACCTGCAGCAGGGTATTTTGCAGACACCACATTTCCTTTGCACAAACATATGAACAGGTTTTTTTAAAGTAAATAATCATTTGCTTGTGAAGTGCCTCTGCCATACCAACTTTCCACTTACAAAAAATATTTCAAAAATGCTGCATCAGTACACAGCTACCCAAATACACTGTGAAATTTTTTTTAAAAGTAAAGTGGATTGGATCACCTGGGTTTAGACTTTTAATAAACCTAACTTTGTTTCCAGACATAAAATTAAAAAATTCTAGTAGATTCTTTGTGGAGATCAACAAGATCAACACGTAACTTATCCAGGTACTAGCCACGTAGTTGTCTGTAAAAAAAAGTTACGGAGGAGGATAACAGAGAGTGCAAATAAATGTGTAACTGTAGAGCACCTGTTTCAGTTTTGTTCATTCTTTTTCCTTTAAGTTCAATTAAAGTGCATCTTTTATCTTTTTGTGTTGTTAAAGAACCAAATTAAACTTGGGTTAACCTATCACAGACCTTCAGGATGAAATAAACTGTGACTACAATATGCTCTATTTTTCATAAGATTTATAATATTAGTGTCATTTTTAGTAAAAATAGTAACAGATAGATTTTAAAACCCAAAATTCTGCTGGAAAACCAGAACTGACATGACAAAGGGCTGACATAATATCCAAGATACTTATTTTTATTGTATTTGATGTCTGTTCAGACATGTTTGACATGTCTGTTTTCACACCTCTTCTCCTCTAATAGTAGCTGTGCTCTAAGGAAATATAAAGTCTTCAATTTCCAGCCTTTTTTTTTTATTCTTCTCATCAAAGTGGAAAAAATTCTCCCAACATAAAAGTAGCCTTCTCACGCACTTGGACTCCAAATATCAGTTTTGACTAAAACTTCTAACAAAGTAATTAATGCTAAAGTAAACAGGTATCAAGAATGTCTGTGTATAAAAGGAACGATCCCAATTCAGCCTTTTATTTACTTTACACTCATGTCTACTCAACCTTCTCTAACCTAGCCATCTATCAAGAAACTACAGCTTTGCATGGTGACTAAGCTTTTGTCTAATAGAATATTTTAAGCTAGGGGAAAATGAAAATTATATAACTGGTATTATGTGCTCATAAAGTTTATAACTCAGTGAATGATGGCACAGGTTTAACTGATGCACTGCTGTAAGAATCTGTTGTCAATTAGGGGTTTTAGCATTTGAATAAAATACCCAGTCACGCTGTCAGAACTTCCCAAATTGATTACTTGAACCAATTAAATCTTTCTACACATTATCCTGCTATGCAAAATTCCCTGCATAAAGAAATTAAACAGGATTTCCTGGTGTTGCTCTATTAACATGAAGGAAAAGGGCCATAGTAAAGGGAAGAATCAAACAAAATTCAATGAAGTCGTGAAAGACTTGAATATTTTTTCCTCAGGTTGTATGGTATTAGGAAGGTTTTGGTTGGCCAGTTGGTTGGTGTGAGGGGTTGCCCACTAAGGACTGAACACTATCAAAATGCAAAATAAGGCCAGTTTACTTCATTTTCCATGTAGCTTTTAAAGCTGTGGTCTGGGGAATGTGTTTATTAACTTATTACCACCTGTCATTTCAAACTATATAAACTATTTGCTAGAGAGTAATTAAGCCAAAAATTCTCAGAGGATCATTTTAAGATATTAATTATGAACAGCATGGGAAAGGAAGTTGATATAGACAAATATTATTTATGTTGCAAATCAAACCCACTTTATTTACAATTCTTAAAACTGAAATTCTCTCAGATTTTATAGTTGTGATCAGATGTAGATATTTTTATTCTGAAATTATTCTACACAGTACACAGCCACAGTGCTAGTTGTGCCTTTGTTACTTGAAAGAAAGTGGTTATATATTTCAAGTTGTTTTTCTTTTCCATTTCTGTTGGCCTTTTACTTTGAAACAAGACAGGTCAAACAGAAAAATGATGAATAATTCAAAATGTTGAAAGAAGAAGACATTGAAAAGCCTAGAAAGGTCTGTTTCAGACAATTCAGGGTATTAGCTCTTTCCTCTCCTCAAGTAATTTACAATTTTTTTCCCTGGAAAGAGGCAGAATCTTATGTGCTTTCCTTTTCTAGGATGACAGTTACAAAAGTATGACTTAATGAAAAAAAATACTGTGAAGATTTTTAGACTGAAGTTTACCTGTTAATATAGATTAACAAAGATGAAGAAAAATTTAGATTACAGAAATATGGTGACATTTCCTCATATAGCTAGCACAGCTGTTTTACACAGTTTGTTGTTTTGAGTGGGAAAAAATAATTTTGTCCTTAGATGATTTTTAATATGTTTGCTGATATGCTTAAGTCTTAGAGAAAAGCAATCATTTCTAAATAAATTTCAGACATGGCCTTAATAATTGTATATAATTAGAGGGATTCCTTAGCTTGTTAGAATTCAATACAGTGTTTGTTGAATAGACATCTGAAAATAATAAATCATTTGCCAATAAAACAGTTTTGTCTTCTCAAGATCATCATGTATATGCACATTTGAAATAGCCACTTAATAATCTCTTGATATTTAATTCCATGTCTTTATAAAGATGAGGTAGGCTTAATGTTGCAGTTAAATGCTCTCCTACTCTTTAAATTCAGTCAGATTTGGTTTGTTTTCTCCAGTGTTGCAAATATCTAAAAAAATAATCTTTTAGCATAATTTCATTATTTTCATTATTTTCAAGCTATATCATTTCAATTAATACTCTGAGTGAACATAGTGTTGATATGTCATGCTACAATTTAAATAAATTTTCTTCCCTTATTTATGATTCCCAGCCTAGCCTTAGCTGTTTTAGACAGAGGCAGACCAATTTGGTGAATATCAATCAGTCTTACAAGGTTGGATTTCTCCTCTCCTATCAATAAGTTTAGTCCTTCAGGCATGACAATTCACATCAAGGGGTTTTGTACAGTGCTTAAGCTCCTTAGGTCATTTAGAACTTCTTTCTATTAGATCATCTTTTGACGTGTGCCCAGGGATAGCTTCTTTCCATCAAATTCCACTATTCAAGTGAATATGGTTCACATCCAGCTACTCCCCAAACTGTTCTTAGAGGGATACTGGTTTGCACGTCTGGGAGAGGCCTAACTTCTAGCACATCTCCAAAAATCCTGGAGATGACAGATAAGTAGATCTTTGTACCTCCTGTGTTGAGTAGGTCGGCCTTTTCTTGACAAGATATGCTGGATTCTATAATTACAGAATTCTTTGTCTCACCAAAAGCCATGTCACCATTAGCTTGGTAAGATAATGCGCACAGGAAAAACAGATATCCTAGCCTGAAAGTTTCAAAAATACCCATCTAAGCACTTGAGATTGAGGCAAAACAGGCGACAAATTGTTATGTTGCAGCATAGAACACAAAGGTTGAAAGTAACTTCACAGAAATTGCAATTAAAAACTGAAGGTGAAAGGAATATATTTATTTTTATTTGTTTTTTGCTAAAATGGTGGGTTTTATCAAACTGCACTGTATTCAGGTCAGGAGTCATTTTTATCAAGCAGCCTGCCCAAGCAAAAAAGGAGCAGTCACGTACAAGTGAAATTCCAATCTTGCTCCTGTGCTCCATGTGTTTCTGCTCCATGGCAAAACTTTATTTGTTTACTGTGTTTTCATGGATAGGACATTTAAAGAGGGCGTTTAACACCAAAAACTGAAAAACTATTATTTATGTGTGTGCTTGCAAAGTTCAAAAAATTGAGCATATATGTCTAGCAACCTGCAGGGAAATATAATATTGCTAATGCTACTACTACTACTACTACCAGAAATAGTAGAGTAACTATGAAGGATCATAAATAACATAAGATACTGTTTATTATTTGAGATTAAACACCCATTCATCTAGACAATTATAAAAATAATAGCAATAATGTGTTCAGGGGATCTCCAATAATACCACATTCCCTTCAAGACAGAAGATAAAGTAGAAATAAAAAGTCAGCTGTGTGATGTTTTCTATGAATTTATAATTTTAAAAGACCACTTAGAGAGTCAAGTGGACAGAAGAATGGCAAGGTTTCCAAAGCTACATGATAATTGCACTTGTTAGCAATACCCCATTTTGGCTACACACTGGATAGTTGTCAGTATGAAAAAATATAGACAAAAATCCTTCAATCTCTGCATAGTCAGAATTAATAGGTTCTGGGGATAAGATGGGACTGTGCAATGGACACCGACAGCAGGATGTTAGAACATTCCGAATGGAAGGGCAATGTAATTTGTGTGAAATGCCTGACCATCTGACTTTAACTATCATTCCAATAATTTCCATTCTAAAATTATGTCATCTGCATAGAAATTCAGCGGGTTATGTCTGACAGTAAAAACAAAAATTAAGCTCTTCAGGTTCTAACTGTTTTATGTATAGGACAAGGTCAAAAATTTTGCAAAGAGAATTTTCTAATTTGACTGTCGCTATAGGGTGTATCATGATTTGTCCCTGCAATAGTAAACACACAAAAAGACAAACAGAACTGAAAAGTCTTCAACATATCATTATGCCATAGCTTTTTGACTTAAAAATATATATTTTTATAGAATATTTTTGTAGAATATTTCTATATTCTGGTACCAGCATAATTTAAAATTTCTTTATTTCTATATTTCTATATTCTGATACCAACATAATTTAAAGTTGGTTTATTTCAATGTGATTAGATTTTTAGAATGCAGATGTGTAGGTGGTGCATTTGCATGTCTACATGCATATGTTCATGTGTGTGTGAAAATATATTTGCAAAGGAATTTCTTTTTCTAATATAATATGTTTTCTTAATTATCATTTGGAACAAAAGTGAATGTATAGTCCAGGATTTTGAACTGTACTGGAGCAGTCTGGAAGTCAGATTCTTAGTGGTATCTGTATACAGAAATCCCTGGTTCACACTGTGAGCAAAATAAATAAAATAAAAAAAAGAAGAAAGAAAGACAACTGCTAGCTCTGATCAGCTGTGCCATATTTTCTAAAAGCCCATGAACCAGAACAGAGGGTTAAAAGGAAGTTGACCTGACACATCCAGGTAGACTGATAAACTGAGCTGAAAACATTTCATCTTGCAGCAGATGCTAGGTGAAGCATATATGACAAATTGTAATGGCTGCAGGGTAATGGATCACCTGTAAGGGCTCAGTGTTTGCTCACTAACTCGCTCTCACTCTCTCTCCTGCTTTCTCCCACGTGCAGCAAGGTATTTTACCTTTACAAATCCCAGGCCTGCAGGGAAAAATCACAACCTTGGGCAA
Organism: Agelaius tricolor; assembly: GCF_023055355.1. Lineage (NCBI taxonomy): Eukaryota > Metazoa > Chordata > Aves > Passeriformes > Icteridae > Agelaius > Agelaius tricolor. Next base: position 32,923,469 of record NW_027269262.1, read on the forward strand.
GTTACGCAGCACCCCCTAGAAAGCAAGAGCACTGTTTCTACACACACACCTTTATAGCAGGACAGGCTGCACACTCAGAGTCACAGCTGGTCTCCCATAAATTCTCACTTTGGGATGACGCCTGTCTGGCACTGCTGATCATGCCTCTAAAGCAGGCAATAACTGCAGACTTTTTAGGCCCAAAGAAACATTTTTACTGGTATACCATCACTGGCTTTCACTAGTTATCAAAGATGTGTTTCCCCATAAATGAAGGAGTCCTAAGAAAAACTATGTATTCCTAAAATATTGTGTTGTTTGATGAGACTGTACTACCAGAGCAACCCTCAGCTGAGGTTCCAGCTCAAGGCTGAAATGCTCATATACTTTAGCATATAAACAGATAAGCCAGACAGTAATATAAATAGCACGCTCTCTTGTTTCTGGCTCCCTGTCTGCCAAACTGCCTGCCCTGCAACCCAGCTCCCTTTGGGTGTAAGCTGCTGAGTCTGACAGAGGAATGTCTGACATGGGGCGCCAGTCACAAAAAGAAGAACATCATATATATGTAACTCAGAAATACTGGATAGGGTTTGCTTAGAGGCCCCTGCACTCTCTGTCATACCCACTTTAAATGTACAGCTAACCTCTGTCTATTTTTATACCAAAGAACATAACCTTGAGTGCTGCAGTTTGATGTATTTCCCCATAATGGAAAGTACAGGTTTTCTGCACCCAAACCTGCAAAATTTAACTCAAAATTTATAGCAAATTAGTTAAACTGGAGTAGTTTAGTAGGCAGACATGCCAAATGAGGCATCTGGCATCTGGCTTGTCCATTTTCATAAGGTGGTGGTTTAGAATAACAGATGTGTGTGAAATCAAGGCAAGCAAAGATTAGGATCAGCAGCAGTGGCCACACACAAGTTTTTCTATTTTTTTTCTGTTAGGAAAGCAAAAATATGTAAGAAAAGTTAAAGGTTTTAGGATATTGACATAGTTTCGTCTAAATGATCTTCCACATCTGCAATATTTTCTGGTTTTGGTTCTTTTAAAAACTTGGCTCCAGGTTTGTATGAAAGTTGGTCATGGAAACATTTCTCAGACAAAACAGGTTAAAAACTATGTGTTTTCTTTTATTTGTAAAAACAGCTCCCTTACTCTACTAAGCAAAATATCTGTATCTCTCATAGATGTTCTAAGACACTCCAGGAATAGTCTCTGTTTTCCCTTCACTTCTTTTATTTTCTAGATCTTGATTCTAAGTGGCTATCATATAGATTATATTTTACCTCTTATTTCATCCAACAGGGTCAAACAAACGTATTTTCTATTTATAAAGCATCTCAGACTAAATTCACTTTGGTCGTTTGTGGAGCTGGTATGTTGGATGCAGTGTTAGTCACCATGAAACTAAATGACACAACAGATATTTTCTGTTGACTTTCCCCACCTAGAAGCTTTCAATATGACACAGCACATGCCTTGCCTCTCAGTTCTACCTATTCAGAAAATCCATCAAAATTAGTGGCATTACTGTGCTATAAAAGCAGTTTGAGTGAGACAAAATTATTCCCAAAATTTATAGTGGATAAGTGAGGAAGAAAATTATTTTTCCAACAAAATGATTTTGTATCAGCTGAAAATGAATGCACAGTAGCAACTAGAGATTCAGAAGAGGGATTCAGGCTATCACTCATTGAGACTACCCTCTTTATCATCTCATACAGCAAGCTGGAAAAAGATCTACTTCACTTCTGGTCTTTTCATATTATATATTGTAAATTTCCACATTAATTGCATCTGCAAAGAAAGGAAGCAAAACCCATCCAAAACAGCCTCAGGGACAAGACATATTTTTAATAGTCAGATTTCTTTCAGTTCGGACATTATTGGACTTAAACTCATAGTAAGTCATTATTCTAGGTAGTCAAAACTGACACAAGTTGGAGAAAGTTCAGTTTATATTTGGACAATTAAAACAAGTCAAATAATTGAAATAAATTGAAATAAATATTAAAATAATTTGGGTAAATAAAATAATTGAAATAAATCAAAATGTATAGGTTGGGTTTTGGTAACCAGATGATTAGCAAGAAAAGTAACAATTTTTGGCTGCCATTTAAGTTGATGCTGATTCATAGGATTGACACTAGAACAACTATTTTATTTTACTTTGGACCCTAAGATCATGTAGACAGGCCATGCCAACTTCTGCAGGATTTGAAATGACAGTGACGAGCTGAAATGTTTATCTTGCCTAACTTCCAGCCACTGACAGAGTCAGCACCAGCATCTCTGTGTAGCAGCCTGGCTTAAAGTAATGCCTTGTGTTCCAAGGGTTTCCATCCTTTGACTTTGAAGAGAATACCCATCCTTAGACATTGTGCTGTTCTGTGTGATGTGTAAGGTGTTGATACTCCTGTCAGACAGCTTTCAGGACCTGAGCACAGAGAGGGAGAAGGCTTTGTGGTATTCCTTGCTCTGTGGCTTTGTGGTAGAGTTGTACTCTGGCTTCCAGGAAAATCTGCACAATACCCTTGTTTTAGGATGAAAAAGCTTTTGCTTTTTCATCAAAACGAGTATGACAATGCTCTAGCCAATTTCTATGTCAAATTATTATTGCTTGGTGGAAGCAAGGTTTCTCATGAAATATTTTGTTAAAATATGTGCATGTTTTGTCAGCAGAATTTCTCATGTCTTGCCTAGGTGTTTTCTTCTTATTCTCTTTTCTTTACATTCTTCCTTTCTTGTTCAAGCTTTCCTTCTTAAGTCATCATAATTTTCACTGAATCCCTTCTTCCTCCTATTAATTGATCAAATTTGCCTTTTAGATGGTGAAGAAATGTAAAGTCATTTCTATAATTCTAATTTACTATGTGATATTGTGGTGGGTTGACCTTGGCTGGCTGGCAGGTGCCCATCAAGCAACTCACTCAAACCCTTAGCAGAGGAAGTATGATGAAAAACTCACATGTCAAGGACACGGAGATCACTCATGAATTACTATCACAGGAAAACAGACTCAACTTGGGGAAGAATAACTTCACTCATTGCCAATTAATAATGGAGCAGGATAGTGAGAAATAGGCACAAAACTAAAACCATCTTCACAATATTCCCTCTTTGCTCAGACACATCTTCCTAATTCTTCAGCCTCCCTCCTTTCCAGCTTTCCCCAGGGCTGATTGGCTTCTCTGGTGAGGGATCCTCCACAGACTGTAGTGCCAACAACTGCTCTGGTGTGGTTGTTGCCATAGGTAGCAGAACATCAACATGCTTCACCATGGTCTTTTCCAGGGGAATATCAAGTATACCCTCAGTCACTTTGCAGATGACATCGAGTGGGCAGGAGAGTTGATCAGCTGGAGGGTTGGAAGACTCTACAGAGTAATCTGAACAGGCTGGATCAATGAGCCAAGGCCAATTGTACAAAGTTCAATAATATCAACTACTAAGTCCTGCCCTTGGGTCACTAAAACCCTGTGCATCTCTACAGACTGGAAAAAGGCACATCAGAAAAGGACCTGGGGGTGCTGGTTGACAGCCAGCTGAACATGGGCCAGAGTGTGCCCAGGTGACCAAGAAGGTCAGTGACATCCTGGCCTGTATCAGAAACAGCATGGCCAGGAGGACCAGGACTTTGGCAATTAGGACTTCTAAGTGAGCACCACTGGTAGCATGAGTAGAACAAAGAAAGATTAAAACTATCCTTAGGTAGAAAACAGGCAGATAAGCTGAGAACTCAGATCTCAGAGCCTAAACTGTTTCACATTAAAGATATCACTAAAACCTCCTTTAACAGTGGCCAAATAAGGTTTATATTTTCTGGCCAATCAAAGGATTTTTTCATATGACAAAGTATTAAAGAAATGGCAAAAGTACTGATTTCTTGTCTAAGTACTAATTAGAAAAAGTTTCAAAGACCAGGGGTGAAATGAACATTCCTTCTTGAAAAAGTAATTCCAGCTGACTGGAATGCTTATTATTGTATTAACCAATCAAATAATTTAGAGAAAATCTAAAGGGAAAATGTGATCTATTACACATAATTTCTAGAAAACACAAGAAATCTGCAGGTAAGTTGTAGGGGGTATAGTGGAAGTAGGAGCAATCAGCAGACTTTTATCAGAGGGTTATTTGAAATCAGGATTAACACTCTTCATATCGCAGTCACACCACATGCACATGACATTTAATATGTGCTGTTGGCAGTTAGATAACCTCACAAGTGGGAGTTGAAGAGCCCATCTATGTTTAGGCTTTCTCACATAGTATGCATTTAAATTGAGATTCCTGCTGTACATGGTTACTCTGTCTCTCTCTCAGAGAAAATGGATAGCCAGTGTTTCATAACGTGAGTATTCTGTCAGATACAGCCGATAAACTTTCTTTTTCCTCCAAAATGAAAACTAAAAATCAACAGTAATGTCTCCAGCACCATCAGACAGCTGATTCAATAGTCCCAAAGTCCAACTAAGCACGTGTTTCTCATTAATGGCATAAATCTGTGGAGACCAATAAAAATGGTGTTGAAGACCTAGATCTTCTCACATATCCAATATATGCTTTCCGTACAAAAGTCAGGTGATTAAAGATCAAATTCTTGGTTTGTCATAGCTTTTTCTGTGGCACATATCCTAAAAATTTGCATATTATCAGTTTGATATTCTTTATTCATTCTACAGTCTAGTCACTGGTTAAAAAAATTTGAAGCATTTTCAAAAACATGATCAGCAGAGACCAGTAGCTTAGCAATACTATTCCTAAAATTTTAAAACCTTTTTCTTTTTCTTACTGTTAGTGAACAGTGACGTATCCAGAAATGTTAATGGACCCTAATGTATCCAGAAAGGTTGCTTACAATCACAACAAATCTGTAGGACAGAATTATTCTTGTTTCACAGCCTAACACAATGAGAGTTGTTTAATTATGATTTGTGTGGTTTTGTGAGGATTATTATTATTATTATTATTATTATTATTGTTACTATTATCATCATCATCATCAACAACAGCATCATCATCATCATCATCATCCACAGCCTTTGATGTATGTATTTTTTAATACCCCTTTCAATTTTCTGCCTTGAAGGAGGAAATAGCAAGATACCAGGAGAGACATCTCATCATTAGGCCAAAAATTCTGGGAGGTGCATATTTGGGTCCATAAAAGAAAAGTAAACTGGATATGAAACAGTACATAATTTAATGTTGTAACTAAAAGCATGTTTTAATTTCATCATGAGATTGCTACCAATTTTGTAACAGTGAACTTAAAATATCTGCATATCTCTACACGTATCTATATGTATAATTTCAGCTCTTATTTATCAAGAAACACTGAAGTTATTTTATTTACCACTTAAAACACTGGTTAAGTACTTTAGTAAAACCTTAATCTAAGGTGAGAATTTTCTCCTAATTTGTATTTCTTCTTATTTTGCTACCCTCATTTATTATTTGTTCTTATAGCAGGTTCAGGCACAAGAGGGACAATTATCTGATTGAGTCATAGCAAAATATATCATGACACGATGATTCAAATGATCTGAAGAATTTCTGTGATTTTTCCATCCACTGGGATTCCACTATACCTATGAACAGCCTTGCTGCTATAGAATGATGATGAACATTTCTAATGCAATTTGTCCAAAGCATCACGTTAGATTATAAATTGCAATCTATTTTGCTATACAATGATTTGTTCCTATGAACAAAACAGTACTGTTCAAGATTCATAGAAGTCTAGCTTCAATTTCTCTTAACTGGCCAAGGAAATTTCCTTTTTTTCCTGAATGAGTCTTTTCCACTCTAATGTGAAGTGCTAACCCCACACAAGTAAATGGATAGTCAAGTCTGGCTGTCCATATAAAATGGTATGAGTATGCAATATTAAAGGAGTAAGGTATAACATAGTTCAGGGTTTTCTTTACTTAAATGCTGCCAACTAAAGAATAAATTTCAGTAACATAATTCCTATTTTTTTCCATAGAATTTGAGTTCTAAATGATATTAAGGCTGTGATGGAAATAAAATTTAAAAAAATAAAAGAAAAAAGGAGAGGATCTCTTCACTTCAGGAGAAGCAGAAAAAAGTAGTGATAGAGAAGTAACAGGGTGGATTGATAATTATTGCTTTTGGTATTATTCATCACTTCTTAATTACTGTTGGTAAAAAAAATTCCTATGTGGTGTTAAAAAATGAAATTATGAAGTTTACTGTCTGAACCCTGTTGCTACCAGGATGTCTTCTTTCAGGTCATACATAATGTATATCTTCCAGCAAAATTGTTTAGAAGCAGAGATGACAAAAAGAAATGTGAATGAAATGCACATACATGTCTATGAACATAAGGTAATATACATGGGTTTTAAAATAAAAATCTTAAAGTTGAAAGTACTACAATTAAGTTCAATCCAATAGAATCCCATATGTTTATTGATTTATCCACAAGCCTATTGACAGATATTAGGCCTAACTCTGAAAAGTAAAATAAAGTTTTCATATTCCCTATTTACCCTGTTGGGTTTGAACTTGAGTACTTTTATGCTAAGCTGCAGTTTAGAAATATTGGTAATTTTTTTTTTTAATCAAGTTGTTATTGCTCAACAAGTTCAAATCATTGTGCATAAGTCTAAAGGGATTAATTTAAAAAATCTGAATCTAGAAAACAATCTGGTATTTTTCTTCCTCCTTAACAGTATGCTAGAAATAAACGTCTGCAACATTCCCTTGGAAAAGAAATTAAGAAAATGAAAAATATATCTTTCCAGTTTAATACCACCTTCTGAGAAATTTGATGTTACTTGTTTCAAAATGCTAAAAAAATGTCTATTTTCAGATTGTATTATTTGCAATACAGTGCTTTCTAAACTTCTTTGTGCTGAATTATAGGAGGTGATATATATGGAGTAATAATACATGAGTGAAGGAGGGGAGCAAAAAGCAAGCTATAAACAATAGCCTCAGAAGGAAATATGACCAAAAACTATTGGACATTCTTGAGAACTTTCCAAAAACAGGGTTCAAGTTATATTGTGTGGGTTTTTAAAATTTCTGTTATAATTGCCATCACCTTTCTTATTTCCTTCTCCCTTAAAGAGAGACTTTATGAGCTAGATTATTGCCATTTCAGTTTGTGTTTGGTTTTTAAAACCAAATGTATAGAATTTCCAGGTCTACAGAGCAGGCACTTGAAGTATGGAAAAGGTACATGTTTTCTGTATGATATAGTAGAAATATTCATAAGGTGGCAATCTTGGGATCACTAAAGTTGACATTTTTTGTTTTAGGTGACTGCAACATGCATTCCTATGTGTAGCATTAAAAAAAAAAAGAAGACAAATTAAGATACTACAATAAGATACTACAAGGCCATTCAGAAACATATAGGAAGGTGCAACAAATTCCTTTTATGCTTTCTGCATAAACATGCACTCCAGAGTCATTAACAATATGAGTGATGGGCTGAAGCTTGCCACAGTTGCTGTGCAGCCAGCATCTCTTCATTTACAAAATGAATTTGCCTCCCTTGAGTTATTTCAGTGTGGCTGAATGCATCCAGATGTAACCTGAGTATATTTTAATTAGTGCATCAACATGCTAGCAAGCAAGTCTCAAGATGAGAATCAGAGATCCAATTTGAATAGGTATCTTGCTTCTGATAGTGCTGAAATAATCAGTGTGCAAAAGATCATCAGAAGCAAAAGGAAGTTACAAGGAGTAACAAGGAAGTTGCATCCTTGACCTTCATTTAAATAGCTGTACTTGGGATGCCATTGTAAGTATCCCTAGCTGGATTACCAGCTGCTGTGAATCAAACTGACTCTGCTGATTTTCAAAGGCAATAGATCTGTTTACATTATCTGACATCCTCCTTGAAATAATCCAAAAGTGCAGAGTGAGTCAATCTGACACAATGTACTATCACAAATTATGGGCTTAGCATGATGCTGAGGTCCCTTTAAAATCAGTGTCAAAGCCCCAGTTGAAGATAGGAAGTATAAGCTTTCAGCCTCAATCTTTTGAATCATTATCATGAGAAATACCAAGGCCAAACTTGAAGACTCTCTGCAGTGTTTCTATTTAGACTTTCAAACATTTTATTAGATACAGGTAGAGGTATCTACATTAAAGTTTCAGATTCCCAAATACAGGTGAACTGAGCAATTTTCCCCTTGTTAAAAACAAAACAAAACAAAAAAAAAACCCCAAAACAAAACAGAAAACCCCCACCCAAATGAATGCCTTTGTTTTGCTAAAGAAAAATCAGTGAATTTTCTCCTCTATTTTTTTATCCTGTTCACACCTCTGTAAGCCTATTTTTGCACATGAGCCTGATGACTTTTCTTCTTAGTGCTTGCTTTTTCTTTCCTTGCTATTTCTTTCAGTCTCTGAATCAAAGTGATTCTGATTAATATTAAAACTTGAAAAATTTCCTATAGCCAAATAGAACTGGACACACTGAAAACTGGATATTAAGGAACTAATTAATTAATTCAGTACGAATCAGACTCATTAGTTCATCTTAATCTGATTCCATATTAAGTTAAGCTGAAGTTTCATAAAATTTATCTGACATATTTACAACTAGGCATCAAACAATTTTAGATGTTCTGTTTTAAAACTCACTGGGACTGATGTACATTTGAAATTGAACTAAATTAATCAACCTGTCCCCAGAGTGGTGTAGAGGCACCTATGTGAGTGTAAAATCACTATGAATGAGATGTGTCTCTTAACTGTATAGACAACTACTGTATAGACTTTCACATCTCAGCTGGTTATCTAGACTCTGTAATCAGTAAAGAGAAGCACTTTGAGGCCATGACTCATGTGGGTTATTTTAGATGACTGCTGTAGAAGAACTGTGCCCTAGAAGACTTCCTTTCGAGCCACAAGCCACAAAGACAATCCATGTAATACAGATACATCCTTAGTAGGCATTGAAATGCAAGCATTGTCTTTATTGTGTTGACCTGTGCTTTTCACAGTGTTTCTGCACAGTGTTTCCTCTCTGGGTAGTGCTTAGTTTGACTGAGATTAGCAAAATTAGGCCATATAAATCCAGGTGAGTTTTCCAACGTTATCCCAAACCAGACTCTGTTTAGGTGTACCTAAGTAATTTAGACAACAGAGAAAATGGACTTATGTAAATGAATTTGGAAAAAGACACTATTTTCTTGCTTTCTGAGATACTTATTGAACTTTCTATTTTGCATGTATATATAAATACTTGTAAAAGCATTTTATGGTAGTGTCCACAAAATTGCGATTGACAACCACCTAAAAATATCATATAGAGAATGAACAGAAATGCAAAATATTTTAGGGCAATTACTAAATTATACCCTGATTTTTAATCTTACCCCTGCAAAATGAAATAGGTAAAACCTTCTCAAATGCACAGTCAATTGAAAAAGAAATAATTATCTGTAACCTTTCTCTTGTTGTTTTTTCTCTTTTGTGATTCACATCACAAAACTGCTGTTTGAAGCTTCTGAGTGAAAAAAAAAAAAAAATTCAAAATTATTCCTACACTTTTAACCATTAAAGTAAAAAAAAATAAAAGCAGTTCAGGACCCGGAATGCTGTGCTTCATCCTGCAGTATCCCAGTAGCTCAATTAAGACTATATCAGATCAGTTACTTGCCTGCTACTCAGCTGAGGTTTATGATCATCTAAGTGATCAGATCTTAATCAAACAGTGGTGATATCTAAGGGTAGAAATAAAACAGTCCTTTTTTTTTCCTTTTTTTTTTTTTCCTGTATCACAGTCTTTGTTATCTGATTCAAACACCATTTGGAAAATTTTCATTTGTTGCTGAAAAGCCCATAAGTAAGATTGGGAAAGAAAGAACTCCATCAGTTGATAACATGAATATGAAATTGAGAAAGTGGCACCACGGCACTAGGTTCAGTGTGACCCTAGATAATGGTAGAAAAGACAGATTAAAACATAAACTTCTGTTCCTCTGAAGAGGTCGTTTCTCTTGAAGGTAAAACTTACTCTTGTGCTTAGAATCAGATTACATCTGTCAAATTTTACATCATTTAGGCACAGATTTTTTTATGTTGGACAACAGTGAAATCAAAATAATTTCTCTTGAGAATTTCGACGTGAAGATGTGCTTCACCATAGATAGATTGGAGACAGTGCTGAATGGCATGAGCTTGGTCCTAATTGTATAATTAAGCCTCAAGCTCTGACAGAATTGTGATCTCTTTTACTACATATTCTACAGCTCAGCAAAGTACAAATAATTTGGTTTTATTTTAATCTTCCTATGAAGACTTTTGAAATGTGCAAGGCTATTCATGTTTTTATGAATAAAATAATCCACACATGAACTTTAAAATAAAGACATTTTATCGGTTCTGAAATTTTAAAATGCTTTGATTTCAATTTTCAATGTCAACAAGTGATGGTGTAGGCTCTCCAGAGATGCCAGATAATAAGATACAAACTATATTTATTTATTATTTTTTGTTAATTTCTTCAGATCATATGCAGGACATAAAAGTGTACCAACAATCACTCTTTAGTAAAGAATGACACAAATTATGGAAGATTTTCAATAAAAAATAACAACAACAAAATCAGTAGATGATAGATCAAGCTGGATGATTTACCTGCCTCATTCCAGAAAGATGTGTGTACAATACTCTACTGTGCACCGTGGAAGAAAAGGCAAGAAACATTCTCTTTGTAAATATTATATTGGAAAAGCAGATTTAGTTTTAATTTTGAATGACAAGTCAAGAATGTTGTTTAATGCAAATCCTTTCCAAAAGAGAACATACAAGACACAATATATTATTTATAATTCATTTTCTGTACTTCATTATATATATCTGCTATAGGGATTTCATGCCATTGTTTGGTCTAAAAAGATGAGAAAATACACTTTCAGGGATGAACCCAATCTGTATAAAAGCCATGCTATTAATTTGCTTATAGTGGTTTATATTTTTAATGTTACTCCTCATTCTATTACCACAGAACCTTCACTTTTACTTAGAATATTTTGCACTTTACTTGCAAGAGCAGAGCTTGAAACTAGTAGTTAAACTGTTCCATTAGATACTGAAGAAAGAAAACAATGTTTTCCCTCTTGTTTTCTGTTTTTTTTTTTTTTTTCATTTTAAGTTTGTGCAGATCCTAGGACAATATGATCCTGATTTAGTACTAACACCCTAGAAGTCTGCAATAATACAAATTTTTTTTTTTGTGTCATCATTTGATAGGGAGAAAATTATTTTACTTTTCAAAAAGGTAGCAAAACTCACTACCTAGTAGTAAAAGAGAAAGAAGAATCTATTTCTTAGCACTGTTTTATGCCACCAGAATCGGTGTCTCAGGTATCAGAGCATATCATGCTCATAATATCGCAATAAGGACTCAGTATCAATTTTGCTTAGGAAAAAAAGAGAAGAGAAAAGAAAAAGAAAGAAAAGTCCAACTAGAGGTAATTATAATAATAAAATTTTGAACTGAAAATGCCAATTTTACTACAGGTCCCAGAATTCAGGGGCTGTGTTGCTCATGAGTTTATTCGAGTTTATTCAATATTCAAAAATATTCAATTTGACTTTTTATAATCAAATACTGAATCAGTTTCTGACTTTTTTTTTACATGCACCACACTCCACTTGATATATTTTGGAACAAAAAGCAATCTATTATTAATACAAACAACAAAAATAAAAGAAGACAGAGAACACTCAAAACACTCCACTATTCTATCAGGATCAGATTGGTCAAGAAAAATGACTGAGACAGAGTCAGCTTTCATCACTTTTTGGTTATATGGTAGTGTGAAAAAGTGAATTCACATTTCATGTGAACCCTTGAAATATTTTTTATGCAGATAAGGTAATAGAAAATGTAGTTCTGAAGGAGTGAATTTATGTGCACCTAATTTTGATTTTCTTATACAAACATTTGAATATTAATTTAATATATGTGCAGTCTAAGTGGCTGCAGTTTTTTGATGAAGAACTTTTTTCTTCACTATGTAAGATAATGTTTTTAATCATTCATTTATTTTTAAATCAAAATTTATAATGGACTTCAAAAAACTTAGTTTTGAAGGACAATATTTTTTAACTACAAAAAATTATTTCAGATTTTTTTTAATTTAAACAGCAGAAAAAAATGGAAACAGTAAAACTTTCTTTTTTTTTCTTTTTACCAAGTCATGTGCTTGAATTTAAAGTCAAAATTAACTAGATCTTCCAAGTCGATTTTTAAAAATAATTTTATATTCCATTAATTTCATCTAGTATGAGTAAATATGGCAGAACCTTGTATGAATTATTTACTCTTCCCATTTTAATGGTTTTCATAAGTATTAGAAAACATGAAAGATTTAGTAGAAACTGATGATAGGACCAAGAGATCATTTTGAAAGTATGACTGTAATTCCTTGAAGAAAAATGTCAATGGGCAGTTTAAAATGATTGACCAAGTGTTTAACAATGATGCATATTTTGATAAAAGCATTCCTTACTTCACTGGAAGTTACAGGAGTTTAGCTGCTCAAAGTATTTTGTACCAGTGCATTGTTTTTTATCAGATAAGTTCTACTATGGGGCAAACTGTCCTTTAAAAAAGACTCACCTGAATGCCAAAAAGATCTTCGTGCTTAAATCCAGCTCACCTTCCTGTAATATGAATATTAAAATTTAACTCCACACAGTTATAATTTAATACTTCAATTAATTATTTAACTAAGCTGAAAAGGAAAAAATGAAATAAAGAAGGTACTCAGCACAGTCAAGGTTTGTATGTTACACTGAATTTCAAAAGTCAATAGATTTTTCTGGTAGAAATTGGTCTCATTACAAGGTTACTGGTATTCTAAAACAATATTAGTTATTTATGCATATTTTCACTTTTTAAAATTAACCATGATTTATTTCTGTTTAAAGGTTGGTCATCTTTGATGTCCCCCTTTTTCCACACACTGCTTTATGTTTTCTGTTTCATTTTTGAGTGTTTGTACTAGCTGCACCAAAATCCAATATTTGTACAAATTTTATCTAAACTGTTCTAATCTTTCAACTATTGGATTGAAAAATCCGCATAGGTGTGCAAACATCTCCTTTCTCTATGATAGACCAAGACAAACATATTTTTTTATAACACCTTTTCTCAACAGTTTTTGCTTCCTGTTTCCTCTTAACCAGTCAGATAATTATTGAAAAAAAAAAAATACCCAACCTTTTCCTCCTTAAAGAAGTATCGAAATCTAAAATTCTAACTTAATGAAAAAAATTGCTGAAGGAAAGATTTAAAACTTGGTCACAAATACATCCTCTACTAGGATTCACTTTACTTACGGAAGATTTATATTGGATATTTGGGAAAATTTCTTCACCAAAAAGGTTGTTAAGCATTAGCACAGGCTGCCCAGGGAAGTGGTTGAGTCACCATCCCCAGAGGTATTTGAAAGACGCGTGGGTGTGCCACTGAGGGATGTGGTTTGGTGGTGGACTTGGCAGTGCTGGGTTAACGGCTGGACTCGATGATCTTAAGGATCTTTTGCAACCTTAATGATTCTGTGACTCATCACAGCACACGAAGAGCAAAGTCGTGTATTTCTGAAATGATATAACCCACAGACCCCATGGCAGAGTGAATTTGGATGCGTATGAAATGGCTTGTGCTACAAAGTTGCTTGAGCTACATGGGAAGGGCAGCGTAACAGTGATGGATGACTGACCTTCCGTGTTGGACTGCCTTGAATGATGGAAAGCTTTTGAAGGCCAGTGTATCATTGCTAAAATCTTGGCCTTTCAAATGTCTCATGAGAAAGAAGGAAAGCTTTATTGTGCCTTACCAACCAGATAAATTTAGCAGTCTGCATCAACAGAGATGTTTACACTGTATTAATACATGCAATCTAAAATAATAACATAAAATCAGTACTTAAACCACATGCTTTGCTAATTAATTTCTCCTTTATTCCTCACACAGTCACAAAGACTTTAACCCATCAAGATACAGCACTGGTTCTGGAAATGATGCAATGCTTTCAGAGAGCATAAGGGAGAAATCGGCATCAAGCTTCCCATTCCTTCTCTCTTTTCTTGCCCCTCCTTTGTATTCCTGTAAAATGTTAATGTGATAATTTCACCAGCACCATTTCCTAAGCAGTAAAGAGTATCCTGAGACAGTTGCAGAGTTTGTCTGGTCTAAACAGTTTGCATAGCCTGAACTCCATAGTCACACTGGGACTTCACAATGTTGAGCTTCTTGGTTTATATTGGCTCTGACTTGATCATCACTGAATTCTGCCTTCTTATATTTTACAGTGGTGAGTTTCTGGATAGGATTCACTGTGACCCCACTGGAATTTTTTATCCTTGCAGTCAAAGAAAAACCTCTGGCTTAAAAAGGTGAGTTGTGACTGCTGTGAGGACGCAGATAGAGTTTTAGATACCTCAGATCCTACAAATAGAAACTATTTTTTTTAATCCTCTTTCCTGAGTAAGAGACTATGTCATGCTGCCTGTTAAGTTTCAGGAATAGATGGGACACCCTGGCTCCTCTGAATGAATGTGGAATATGAGAAGAGGGAAAAGTGGGTTGGATTAGATTTGGGCTGAGTAAATGTTGATCTTTTCTCACCTGCTCTGCACAAGTTTTCACCTCACCGAACATTTTTATTAAATTTTAATCAAAAGCACAGAAAAGATTGTTGATTGTAGAAATGTCTAACCCTGCTCTAAGCTCCTCTGCTAAGTCAGTTTGTAGATGTTAACAGTGCCACTCTGACATTGAGTTCAATGTTGTTTTACAGCCTAGGTCTCCTACAAATTATCACAAAACACAAGAGCATAAAAAAATTCTGTGTCTACATAAATGTGACAAATCCGAGACCCCAAGCCTTTATGAGATGCTTGAGACAGATTTGTGTTTAGAAGGTTCCCTCTGCATTTGTTGCTCCTGATGCTAGTCTTCTGTGAGATCATAATTTGATTATGGGGGGATTTTGTGCTGAGACCCCAACTTGTGAGTCTGTCAGGTATAAGTTTGGGGGACAATAAAGTTGCATCCATAGAATCTTTGATCACAAATAGATGGTCTGCCTCTTTTTTGGAAGTCATACACGATCAAAGAGATCCTTCATTTAGAGTTGCAAATGCTGCTGTCAAGCTCATAAAATACATACAAATGACAATTTTTACAGTCCTGCATTGTACTTCAAAAGAGTATTTTTTTTTGAAAAGGTCATGACCATTTTGATATCAGATACTGTTATTTGTGAGTGGAAAGTCAGCAATCTTTTATTCTTCTGACTTAAACATCATATGAATATGTGTATTAAAGCAAAGATGAATCTCTCAGAATGAGGAAATGAATTTTTTAACAGATCTTAAAAGGCTAATAAGTCCACAACCCTTAGCACCCAGTCCAAATATCAGATTTTTATATTGCAATAAAAATTTACCAGATTTCTGAAAGTATGTGATCTCTTGAAAAGAAAAATCATAAGAAACTTGGATCAGATGTCTATTATTTAAAAAACTTTACAATCCACCAAAGACTGCTTTTGGCAGGGAAGTAGGAAATGAGTTGGAAAGCATTAATAAACTTTCAGGATACTTAAAAACACCAGCTTATGGTACTTGATCTATAAGTGAACTCTAGATTACTTCCATTTTTTTTTTAAACCAGAAGCTTAGAAAAAAAGAGAGTTTATCTAAGTAAAAGAAAGAAAACAGAATGCAGGGAAAGAAAGCTTAGCTTGGACAAAAGCTACAAAAGACAGAAAATTAAGTACTTGATTTTTTTTATTTTTGCATTGAATTTTATTAATACTTTCAGAGTTCTACGGAAGGAAACATAAAATTGCAGTAAGATTCATTTTAATTTCATTTACATGTTACTGAAATCCATTTTACAATAAATTCATAACAAAGTGTCAGTCTGGTACAGAAGCACAAGAAAGGTATGCCAACTAGTTGGGAACAATAAAACAGGGTACATAAACTTTGGGGATCAAAGAATAGATTCCAAAACACATTTGTTCCACTGGCATGACAGGCACTGATTTTTTCCAGTCTTAAGCCAGATCTACTTTGCTCCTCCATAAAAATGTTAAGTGGTCCAAATTCAGTGCAATGATATGTAGAGTGAGGAAACCCCAGCAAAAATACCCAGCCGCTGAAAAGCACTATTTCCAAAAATGGTAAGACATTTTTGAGATCAGCCTAAGACTTTAAAAAGTTTTAGATTTCCAGCAATCTTGTTTTTTTATGGTAAAGACCTGAAAACTGTTTCTGTATATTTCTGTATTTCTGGGGGGTTTTGGGTTTTTTTGTTTTGTTTTGTTTTGTTTTCTTGTTTTTTGTTTTTTTTCTAAGGGCCCAAACAAGCTTTGAAAAGTCTCTCTCCTTTTTTTTAACATAAAGTTGTCAAGACTCAGCTGGTTTTCTTGAAAGCTTTTTCTGAGGATTGGAAAGCATGTTTTGTGTGAACTCAAGCACCTTAATTGAAAGGTGTCTGTGAGTGTACTGAAGCCTTAATAATGCTGTGTTTTATCCAGAATGTTAATTAGATGTTGTGCTAGATGGGTATTAACAAGAAATAAAAGCAGAACAGTTTTAAGGAGTTCGTCTATAAATCCCCTACCTTTCAACTTTCCTTCCTGATTTTTTTACCAGTTCTTCAGTCACATTAGAATAGTATAGGATTGAAAATATTTGTATTCATCATTAAAACAAACCAAAAATAATTTTATTAAGAAAAGTGCTCCTGTCTGACTATGAATGTCAATAATAAACAAGAATGAGATCAGGACAGCAGCTTGTTTTCCTTCTGCTGAGTGTCCTTAACATAATGCTAATAAGACCATTCTCTGTAACATTATTAAAGCAGCAGGCAAAACAGATTTGAATAGATAAACTATGTGCAGTAGAAGAACTTGGGTATAAACCTTTAAAAGGCTAAAATAAACCACTTTTCTGTGTGTGTCGATACAGTAGATATCAGCCTGCCTAGATAATTAGATACACATGACTATTTTCTGCACTGACTAGAATGAACTCAGAAACAAAATTTCTAAAGAATTTGAAAAAGCTTTCAGAAAATGCCGTAACAAAGTGCTTCTGATAGAGCACCCACAGTAAAATGGGAATTCGTTCCACTAGAAGGAATGATTTGCTGAACTATAATTAACTATATTTGCAACATAAAAAGAGAAAGAAAAAATTGAGTGTAAAAAACTTTAGGAGATGCAGGTGGTCACCATTCAATGAACACCTAGAGTCTACTGCTTCCTGTGAAGCTAAGAGGAGTCAGAGGAAATACCAAGTATTTTTTTCCTACTGCTCTTCAAACATGCTGATAAGAAGCTTATGGTCAGCAAGGAGACAGTTTGGTTAAAAAGTGTCTATGCAACTACAAAGGCTTTAAATTTTTGATTTAAACTAATATAGGGAAAAGAAGAATAATTTTAACCCAAAACAAATATTATTAAAACATTATATACCTGAAAGTACATCTATAGAGTGCAGACCAGTTTTGTGTTTGTTCTCTCTGATTATTGATAAGGCAAACCACTATCACAAAATTCTCAGTGTTGTGGGATTATAAACTGAAATACAACTGCCATATATTTTCCAGAGTAGAGTCCTGCATGATTAGTACTACTGAAGACAATGGAGGAGCAGACTCCTAATGGAAAAGTTGACAGTGACACACATAATTGGATAATATGGTGCAAAATTCCTCAGGACAGACAGGCAGGCAGACAGACAGGGAGGGAGTGAGAGACTTTTTGAGAGCCACTGCTACTGGAAAAAATACCAGTGGTTTAATTTGGATAGTAATTATACCTAGGATCTCTGCTTGCTATCATAATAGCATAAGTCTTATTTTTTCCAAGGCCACTTTGTGAAAACCTGACTTTCCAAGGCCATGCATTCCTTGGGCATCACTTAGCAGAAGGCCAAAAATATATGACTTTTTTTTTTTTAAAGAAGTTCCATTTTTCTTCAGAATGATAACTGAGCCCAGAGGTGACCCTTATACACAATTGCAGTTATTCAGGTCTAAAAAGCCAGCAAATTCACATGTAACTATATCTCCCAGCTTCAACAGTAAGGCAGACTGTCAGCTCCCTCATCTGTCAGCACTTGTTGAGGCTGGTAAATGAAGACTGGTGCATACTAGCAGTATCTATTTGCTACAGGATATGCACTCAAGAAAGTCACGAAAAGGAGTTTCAAGCAAAGGCCAAAACCAATCAGTCATTTTCTCCTGTTAGTGATAAGAAAAGCAACAAAAAAGAGAGGTGCTTGTCCCAAAGGTGGTATCAGTAGCAAACTGTCACCAAATAAAAATAGTTAAAGTCCTAATGACTGTACTAATTCAATACAAATACCAAGGTTCCAGTTAGCTTAGCATTTCCTCTTGCTAGGCCTCAGGGAGGAAAAACAGAGGTCCTACTGTTCAGAAGACAAATCGTGTGCAGCTTGCTTTGGTGAAAAAAGATATGCTGAAACGGTGGGACAATCAGTGCCATATTGCTTCCTTGGAGCTGAAGCCCTCAAAAACCCTGCTGCATCTCATTCAATTAGCAAAAATCTTCCTGCCATTTTGCTTCTCTGTGTTGTGAAGACTCAGCCCCAGCTACAGTCCCTCCCATGCTGAATGTATATTTAATAAACCTCGAGGCAGTAGAAAGCTGGGCCATCACCCAGGAAGACTGGGAGAGGACAGCCAGGCAGAAAGGGAGCAATGCAGAGAAGCTCTGCTTGATGTGGTCTCTCCCAGAGGTGAAACTGGCTGCTCTTTGATAACTTGCCTCCCCCACTGCCCAGCACCAGAAGTTGAATCTCTGCACAGGGAATTGAGAAGTTACTGTCAAGATCTACCACTCTCACCTGATACAATTTCATAACAGACTTCTGTGATTCCAAAGAATGCCAAAGACAGAGGAAAACAGGGTTAGAACTCTTCAAATCAGGAGCAGATTGTAGGGAATGACTGACTAAGACTCCACTGATGCTGCCCCATCTCAATGTATGATCTCAATCACATTATGTGCTGCTGTATCTATCTGTACTCTTCACATCTAGAGTAAAGCTGTTTCTGGCTTGGTAAATTGTGCTTTTCCAGTGCCCTATACAATGCTTGATTCAACTTAATCAGCTGAAAAGGAAAGATGCTTTGATAGTACTTTTCAAGCCCTTACGTATACAGTGTTATGTTCTAATATTTTAGAAACATTTTACATACATAAAATATAAAAAGGAGTGTCTTGATTCTATGACTTTTGTTTACATATTTTCAAGAAAATATACCAGTCAGAAACTAAAACAATTTAAAATATTTGACTATTGTCCCCCAGTTTCAAAATAATTATAGTTTTCTGTGATAATTTAAAATTAGAAATTAATGAGTGTTCCCATATTAAAGTGTTTATCATAAAAGTGTTGTCTACATTGATTATCTGTATCAGGAAAACATATATTTGATAAAATATATATAGAGCAGGAAGGGTTCTGTAACCCTTCCCTTTTAAAACAAAAGATAAAGAAAACCCTTTCTATATCGTCAAACTTCCCTTCTCATAACACTTTTTCTAACACTATCTCTGGGACATTAAAAGAAAAAAATCAAGACCAAAACATTCAAGAGAGGCTTTCAGTAGTGGATGCTCTATTGAACTCTCGTTCCTTTTTCATTTTTCCCTGTCAGCTTCTTGCACTGATGTCAGTAATTTGCCTTAGATTTGACTTCCTTCTCGTACTGCCTCTCTGAACCCTTACACAAAAGGTGTTCAGAAAGAGACTGTGCTGTAGTGATTTCATTCAGCCTAGATGTTTGATTTCCACAGCTTCTTCAGATCCAGCTTGCAAACTTCCACTCTTCAGACAGCTCAGAGAAAGGATACTTTTCCTTTACAGCCTGCTGCCTCTGCCATCCTGGATATAAATGCTTCCTGTTGAGTTTCCCCTTTCAACTTACAGCACTCAGATAGCTCATAAACGGTGGAGTTTTTTGTCTTCCCTAGGCTTTTTTTTCACAGGTAACTTTCTGGTGAACTTATTGCCCTGCTCTGAGATCCTAGCCACCTGAGTATGGCAGGTAGCTCTAAAGAGGGAGTGACTGTATTTCTCAGGACCTAGATCCATTTGTGACAGAAATAAGCATCATTATGAGCATGTTGTCCTACAGGTATTATGCCTCCCAGGTTTTCTGTGGTATCTCTCTTCATTCAAGATGAAGAATAATATATCTGGAGCTCTCCAGCTACAGTCTAGAGAAACCACATCAGAAAACAAAACCTAAGACAGAGTTTTTAAGGATGATTTCCCCCCTCCATTTTCTCTCTTCCAGACAAAGAGAAGTAATACTCTGTCAAACCAGCAGATGTCTTCAGGATCTGCACCTTTCTCTGGTGAAGGCATTGAAGATAAAAGTGTCCTTTCAAGGTGGCAAATTCTTAAGTGTGTTAGAGATTTATGAAACACTTAGGAGGGTAGGCAATTTCCCTTTTAGAGGTTTGTGAGCAAGTCAAAAGAACAACCAGATATTGTGATCCATCCTTTACATAGTGCAGCTAAATGACAGCATTGAATAAAGTTTTGAGACTTTTTAAAAAATGTCCTCCCAAATCTAAGCAAAACTGAAAAAATTACTGTACTAGTAACAGTTCCTACCTTATCTTAAGTTTGATTCTGTCTTCTTTTACTAGCAAGAAGTGAATCTTATTCCTTCAACACTGGAATGAGGATCACCTACTATTTTGTTTTGACATTTTAGGGTCGGATTGGGCCATCTCCTAAATTTTCTCACTGATAAGCTAAATAGACTGCTGGAGTATATGTAGAATATTTTCCAGCTTTCATGGCATGAGTCAGCCCTCTCTGAATGCTTTCCAGTTTGTCAGCATTCTTCATTTGTTGGAATTGCAAGCAGTAGGTTCTGAGTTGCAGTAGCCACAGAATCACAGAGTCACACGACTGTTAAGGCTGAAAGGGACCACAATGGGTTATTGGGTCCTATTATTTAGCACCTGCACAGTAAAGTTCTTCTCATATTTAGGTGGAATTTCCTGTGCTTCTGTTTCTGCCCTTTGCCTCTTGTTCTGTTGCTTGGCATCACCAAGAAGAGCCTAGATCCACCCTCTTGTCACCCTCCTTTCTGATACTTGCAGACATGGACAAGTCATTGTCCCCCAGGACTCCCAAATCCTTCTCCACAGAGATGGTTTCCAGCAGCTCAGCGCCCAGCCTGTACTGGTGCAGAGAGTTATGCAGAGAGTGCATAACTTATTCATTGTTTATTATTCCTCCCCAGGTGCAGGACCCTGCATTTACCTTTGCTGAACTTCAGGCAGTTCCTCTCTGCCTATCTTTCCAGCCTGTTGAGGTGTGTCTGAAGGGCTGCACAACCCTCTGGGGTATCACCCACTCCTCCACAAATAATGATTGGGATGTGAGTGGACAACAAGTAGCCCATTAGTCAAAAGTGTGCCCAGGGGCCAAGAAAACCAGTGGTATCCTGGGGTAGACCAGGAAGAGCATTGCCAGTATGCCAAGGGAAATGATCCTGCCCTCTACTGAGCCCTAGAGAGATCACATCTAGAATGTTGTGATCAGTTCTGGAGGGCAACAAATATGAATAGGGGACTGGAGCATCTCTATTATCACAACAGATTGAGGGACTTGGGCTTGTCCAGCCTCTAGAAAAGACAACAGAGAGGGGACCTCATCAATGTGTACAAGTATCTGAAGGGAGGGTGTCAAGGGCATGGAGCCAGGCGCTCCTCAGTGCTGTCCAGCAGTAGGACAAGAGGCAATGGGCAGGAAATGATGCACAGAAATTCCACTTGAATATGAAGTCTTTACTGTGTGGATGACCCTCAGTGGAGATATTCAAGAACCATCTGGACACAATCCTGTGCAATGTGCTCTGCTTGAGCTAAGAGGTTGGACCAGATGATCTGCTGTGGTCCCTCCCAACCTGACCCACACTGTGAGTATGTGATTTCAAATGCACTGGGTTTAGATCAAAGAATTGCATGAGCTTGTTTTAGTCATGTTAAATGGCCAGTCTGTTATAATCCACCATGATACCTTATTCCTCTTTTTCAAGAAGACCAGGGTAGGATATTAAAAAAAGCATGTATCTTGCAGATACAGTTGGGCCAAAAGCTTGGAAGTGTGTTCACCTGTGAACCAATGAGAGCTCAGAGACCTTTACTCATTAATGCCCACATCAGCACACAGTAGATTGAATTTCACGAATCAAGTTTAAAAATCTTTTAGGAAATGAAGGTTAATTTTATAAATGTATTTGTACCCTTTTATTTCTAAATAATCTTCTACTGATAAAATTGATCTAATTAATATTCATTTATCTCCCTTTTTTTTTTCCTTTTCATAACTTATTTATTGTTTGTGGGGGTGTCACATTCTTATGGCTGCTGTCATTTATCCTTTAGGATATCTTAATGTTTGCTTTCAGTTTTGACCAAGCTGAACTTTTGCTGATAGCATTTTAGGCATCTGGTTAAAAAATTAATAAATACTTTGCAATAACTATTTAGTCTTTTCCAACTGAGTTTTGTCTCCCAGTTGATTTGTCTCATAATTGTTTTTTCCTTTGTTAAACTGGTCCTTTTAAGCACCAAGTTTATATCTCATTGGTATGTCTTTTATTCTTTTTGTGTACTATAGTGAAATCAAGTTGCAGTCATTTGCATCCAAGGAACCACTAATTTTTAGTCCTGTGATCAGGTCCTCTTTATCTGTCAAGATGAGGTAAGACAAAATTCCTCTGTGTAAGATGAAACACTCTCTAAGTTAA
The DNA here is from genome assembly GCF_023055355.1 of Agelaius tricolor. NCBI lineage: Eukaryota > Metazoa > Chordata > Aves > Passeriformes > Icteridae > Agelaius > Agelaius tricolor. The sequence continues at coordinate 32,946,282 of NW_027269262.1, forward strand.
TAAATTGTCATCTGTAATTTTTAGAAATCTCTAGGACATTTCAGTACTGGCAGCCTGAAAAAGCCCAGCATATGCTGGGCAGATTGAACTCCTCCTCCATTCCTTCCCTTTTCCTGATAAAACATTTTTTCTTCCTACACATAGCAAGGTACTTGACAGAAATCCATAGCATGGAGGAGAAAGAAAGAGTAAAAGAAAAAGTAAAATAGGTCGATTGATTATCCTTTACATACAAAATCAGAAAAGGGGATGGTAGAGATGTGATCACCTCTGATCCTAGATTTTTTGCCTGGGTGACCTTATTCCTTTGCTTCCTACTGAATGTCCACGGAAAAAGAGCATCCCCATTTAGACAGGTGTAGCACACAGGGGATTTTTGTGTGTGTCCCAAGGGTGGAAGGAACAACAGACAACGTGCCAACACAGAAGCTGTTCCAAACCATCAAAGCATCTGTCTCTGAAAAGCACATAAATAATACATTTGTTCTGAATGTATATGTGTGGTAGTTTATTATATTGTCACATTGATTCATGATTCAAAATTATTTGCCTTAAGATGATATCATTTAAATCAGAGCTGGCTGTTTTTCCTTCCCAACAGTGAAATTATCAGTAATAAGGAAAAGACAGAGTTTAACTGAACTCTGGTAACATTGGTCTGAGACTTGATTCCAAACATGTCCTTTTTTATTCACAACCTTCCATTTCACTCTCTTTGTTGTCTGCATCATTACCTTTACCTTTCTGTCTGAAATCACTCCACCTTCCAAACTTGATTTCTGTGTATACTGAACAAACCAGGAGCTTGGGCAGTGGGAGGGGGGGCAGTTTGTTTGTTTGTGTATTTGTTTTGTTCAGATATCTAAAGAAATATAAAAACCAGGAAATCATAGCTCAAAATAAAGAGAAAAAAGGAATTTAAATTGTTTAACTCCATCTGTGGCTACTTAAAGTGGTATAGCTGTAGCACTGACATTAATGAGATGCTGAAAATTTGAGATGCTAACACTCACATTAATTAGATGCTGAAAATTTGAGAATGATGAAAGTGATGAATATTGAAGGAACAGAAAACTGAAAATAATATTTGGCATTGGATAAGTAGATGAAGAGTATTAAGTGCCTACAATTCCTTAAATTCCATTCACAGAAATGGGATTCATGTGATATCTACCATTTTGGAAGCACTTAGGAAGAAAAAAAATCAGCTAGCATGCAGATGGCAGGAGCAAATTCAGTAAAGACAATTTAATTGTTATCACAATTTTGTATCCATTCCCTGAAGATCACTGAAATAAAATAAAAAATACAGTCAAAATTGCAAAACTACATTAGTTCAGTCTGCAAAAAAGCTTTGTTTTGAAGTAAGCCTTTTAAATGTCCAATGAGTGTTGCTGAAAGATGATTTGGAGGCACATACTAAATATACCAAATATTCAGTATGAAAGTAATATAGTTGCAGATAGTTTATCACACCTATTGATTAGAAATAGAATCAGAAAAATTGTGGGACAGGATTTTTCTTTATAACAAAAATCATCATTTGGTATTTTTGAATGGATTTTAAGAAAAAATTATGAAAATTATAGTTTTTTGATCATTAAACAGTTCTACAGTAATAACTACATAATTCTTTAAAATATCAGAAAACCTGTACCCTGTTGACATATTCCAAGAAAAAATAATATTAATTTCCCTTTCTTTTATTAAATTTTTAGTTCTTGAACTGTGGACACATATCATTTTACTGTTTATCAAAGATCACTTGAAATTGTGTATGAAACTGCATGCATCATACTGGCTTTAAATTTGCAATTAGAATGGTATGTTTAAGTTGAAAAGTAATATCTGAATCATAAGATTAAACGGAGAAATGATAAACAGGTGAAAACTTGCTAAGCAAATTATTAAATTAGTATCAAATTGTACATTCCTTGACTGTTGCAAAGGACAGTTAGTAAAGCAATTGCTAAGGGTAGAATTAAATAAAACCTCCCTTGTGTATACAAATTTGGCATAAGGAGAGGAACATAACTAAGAAATGAGAAAAATCTAACAAAAACCACAAAAAAAAAAAATAAAATTAAAAGACAAGGTAGAGAAACTTTTCCTTCTAGTGAACTTGTGAAAAGGTATTTAAATAAATTATAAAAAACAATAATTTTGTGGTTTTGCATTACAATAATTACTGTTCCATCTCTTTATAGAAAAGGCCATTGAAGTGCCGTAATTCTTGAAAGGAAATTTTAAATAGAGAAGATCCTCTAAGACCTCAATTGCAGATGAATTGCAGAAGTAGCATTTTTTAGACTTGAGACATAAACTGCCCAGGTTTCTTACCATGTTATAACTGAGACATATGTCCTGACCTCTGAGTCCTTTTTTTGAGGAGCTCCATGACAACTCTGACAGCAGACCTGTGTTCCACTCAAATGCAGGAAGTCTGACTACGAAGGTTTATTGGAAGCAGACTTGACTACAAATACTATTAATGCTACTGCTCAACATTTTTATTTCAGTTGCTTCAAAACAGTTGAGCCTCTCCCACTCTTGATGGCATTTGGACTAAAATGCATTGCTGAGGAAGGAATGATGTTTACACTTACAAAGGAATCTGCTACCAGAATTTTTTAATACTATCAGAAATTACAGTATTACATAATTTTACATTATGATAAAAAAAAATAAATAAGAGTTTTGTGCTCTGTTTGACAATGAAGTTACTGTGGAAAAGAAAGAGCTGAATCATGCTTGTTCAACTATTTCTACTTGCCTCAAATCCCTCAGATTTCAATGTTACCAGTTTCTTCTCTAAACTGTGAGAGATCAGTATTACAGTAGTGTGCATTTTCTAGAGAATTCTTTCAAAACCTTTTCAGACTGCCCATTTCTTCTCTTACACCTTTCCTTTTCCCTGTTCAATTCCAAATATTTTTCTTGACCTTTTGGCCTGCAGCTTCTTGCCACAAGCGTCAGAGAAAACCTAGACCTCTGGCTCCTGTTAACCACAGACATGATGTAATCCTGCTTACATTACTTCACTATTTTTTTCAGTATATGCATGTATATACATATTCTGCTTAACTAGTCATCTGGGGAAGGATGTGAGATCATTTTGTAAGATTGGACCAGAATGGAATTTAAGGGTCGTTTTTATAAGCAAGTGGGCAGCTGCAGTTAACTCCGTATGAGGAACTAATCTCTTGACATTTTCTGAATGTTAAACCCTTGGGGTACAGTTTTTAATATCTATCTATATGCATATTTATAACATTCTAAAACATAAACAAACAAAATAAAGATAAGATTTTACAGAAGTACTCCGCTATTGCAAGCACTTCTGGGCTTCCAAACACATCCATCAACCCCATGGGCTCTACAAATCTGCCTGGATCAGAATGTTATGACACCATTAACATAATCTTTCATACCAGAAACTACTCTTGACTGTTATAAAACCAAGAAACAGGGTTAAACTTTCAGAAGATTTTTTTTTAATTAGTGGATTTCAAAGAGAATTTCCAAAGTTTTAAATTACTTTCATTTTAATGTTCCAAAAAAGCGATAAGCCATAGTAGCAGCCTACTTAGCCAATTTTTATAACTATGGATCTTTATGGAATTCCTGCCATTCACACAATTGTAGTACATGGAGAAGGCGATTGGTTTCATCTTATTTCTCAAGTGGCAGGAAAGAAGGTTGAGAAGCCATCTTGCAATACAGTTAATATGGCCCCTCTCTGCTTCTAGTGCCAGTGAGGCACAATCTGAGAGCATTCATTTGGATAAACAGTTCAGTGCCTGGGCAAGTAATGCTATAACTATCCAAGTACTGTCCATGTGACACAACTCACAAATATTAATTTGTTTCCAGGACATTGACCTTGTACCTCTATATATAGTCAATACTCATACAGACAACAATTATATAATTTCATTAAGCAAACACACATTTTTTGTGTTTCTTTATGCAGTTGGATTTATGTTAGTGGTAAAAACTGCAGTAGTTCCTTTTTCATTCTTCAGTATCTTGCTTTACAATCCAAGCGTCTATCAGAAGACAATATTCCCTTCAGAGATCTTTTGCCCTCTAGCAAGTTTTTCTGACATCTGTAGTGGAGCTATGAGATTCTTTAAATAAGGAGCTCAAATAAGCTTATTACAAAATAGTTTTGACTTAAAAATTAGTTATGAGAAAATAAATTAATTTTAACCCCTACACATCTAATATTCATTACGGCTATAGCTAAAATTACCTGTTGTTGCTAGTTAAAATCTCTGAAGTTTTGTATGGAATCCACCTTTTCTTAAAACCCTCAAATTAATTATAAACTCAGTGTAGGAAGTCCTAGGAGCTCTTGTTGTATCTTTTATTGAAATTTCCTCACAGATATATTTTCTTTATGATAATTTTCAAGAATGTCTTATTGAGGATACTACATTTTATAAAGTTGTTTTAACATGAGCCTAGGCAGAAATGATACACTTTATTCAAGGAAATTAAAAGAAGAAAGCAGAAATTTGCAAGTAGTCTTAATTTCACTGCACTTTTAAGTAAGAACCTCGTGAGTAAACAAGTTGTTTCAGTAGAGCTGGCCTAAATTGAAAAGGCTCCATATGCTAATTTTAGAGGTACTCAGAGTAACCAGACATAATTTCAACAAGTCTGTCATTAGCCCTGATTTGTTTCTCTTGGTTTCAACTGCCTCTATTAATTTTTCAACCTGTCAACTTTTATATAAAACAAGTTTTGTCATAAGAAAATATATTTTCAGCCTCTTTTTTCTCCATATACTTTGGGTTGTGGCTGTAAAGAGATTCTTTTCTAAGTCCTCTGAATTCTGTATTGAAGTACATGACAGGTACTGAGTCAAAACCTATTATTTTTAGTATAAACACCGTGGTTGTGTACTTCTTAATCAACAGTGTTTTAAAAGAAAATAAACTTTTAACAGAACAATATATAAATCGGTTTCATCTCTATGTCCTTTCTTACAAGACTGAAATAAACCTTTTACATTTTTTTGAGATCCACTCCACTTTCTGAAACACCCTCAGCTTTCCCTCATTTGTACATGCTTTTCATATATATAGAGACATATGTAGAAATTATTAATATGCTGTGCATTTTCTCTTTCATAAAGGATCAAGGACCTGAAATTCTTTTTCATTGTTTAACCTATGCTCCTTATGCTCCTCTTCCAGTGCTAATTGTACTTTCTCTATATATTGAATAGATAACATGCACCATTATTCTGAGTTTTTGACAAGGACAAAAAGCTTGTGAAAAAAAAAAACCAACTAAAATGTCAGGAAGCAATATATCTTTGGAAGCCTACACAGAATGGAGGGTGTGCTTTGAGAGCACAACTGAGGCTTCCCAGAAAGTTCTGCTCCTGCTCTTTTGAGCTTCCTGCATTGTTCCATGACATGACCTCTGAAGACATCACTGTGTTTCACTTTACTTCTGTTTAATCATCTACAGATCATTTTCTCATTATTTCTTTAACTTCTGCAAAATTCATCCTAACCTCTCAACAGAAAGAAAAAAAAAAAGACCTATAAGGGACAGTGAGAAATTCAGAATCTACATTTTAGAAAGGAAATATGAAATTAAAAGATAAGATTGTTAAATGTGTTCACCGGTTGTCTGAAAAACTCTACTCCTCCAAAGGAAAATTTATGGTAAAAAAGGCAAATATTATAATAAAAATATAACAACTTTATATTATAAAGTAAATATATACATACACATATGTATGCACAGAATCATATTATACAATAAATATTAAAATATAATATTACCCAGAGAAATTTGGGTTTAAAATTTTAAAAAAATAATCAGCATAGTACATTGGCAGTAAAACTTTTTCATCTGTACCATAAATATATGTGCTCAAGATTAAGCTCCTTTGTAGTATTTGTGTTTACTGAAAGATAAGCTTTTTTAGTATCAAAATTAAATCCATGCATGCATTTAAAAAAATTTGGATATAACACAAAATTAACTACAAGAAACTGCAACTATAAGTACCTATAGAACTTCAAAAACAACAGTGGATGGAAATTATATAATATTTCACATTTAAATTCTTGAGAAAGAGGTATTTTGAAAGACTTGGTCTAATGATGAATTAATTAAATTAAAAAATCTTGTCTTCAAAATGTGTCACTTACTGACCTCAAAGTCATCAACTTGATATAGCTAATTTTTATACAATAGACTGAAGAAAAAAAAAAAGATAAAATTAAATAAATAACTTGTGTAACTAAATAATTCTGCAATTATTTTTAAATTGAGGGTTTCTTTGCCTTCTAAAAAGAGGGAGGGAAGGAAGTGATTAAAATTTGCTGAGGTGTAATATGCAAGGCCTAAATCAATACATAAAACAATCAAAGAAAATTTTAGATAGCTTGTCTTTCACTATTGATTTCTACTATAAAGTTCTAGAAGTTTTAAAGCATGACCTTTCCTTATTCAAATATAGAAATATTTTAAACCTGAATATTAGACATTGCAAAACAAAAATAGATGTTTCAAAATAACCTGATCATCATTGTATAAAAGTCATACTGCAGAAGAGTATGAGGATAATTTTAACAACCTCATGTTATGTAAATCACATGCTGGAAATGTGGAAGAAATATTCATTTGCCATTGTTAATTCCTGAAATATAGAAATATTATAGCTGCATGCAAGATAACATGATGATTTTCTGGTTTGTGCTCTGTAGGAGCAAGAGTCTTCTACAAGATTTGTGAAAATGGTGACAGTCATTCTTGAATGTTACTTGATGATCTAATCAAAGTTGAAAGCTATTCCTTTTGGAGTCTGAATTTCCTTTGACTTTCCTGATTGCATTCCCACACTTCCATGACTTTGCCAACAACACTGGCAATCACAAATTAAGTTCTTTTTCTTACATGAGCATTCCAAGTAATTCAAGTATTGCATATGAAGATACACTTTCACAATTTTACCCCAGAATTCCAAATATCAAAGTGCTTTCTCACATAGGTGTTACCTTCTTTACATGATCTCCACCTGTACATATTGGGGGTTTCTTTTTGTTGTCTTCTGTTTCATTTTATAATTCAAATAACTAATGTTATCTTAGTAAATATAATTCTTAGGGTATCTGTGGGCTAGAACTGCAGGTTATACCCTTAACCTTGCTAAGAGAAACCCATTGTTCTGCGACTTCCAGCTGCACTGAGCTGTCTCCACACTGGAGATTTCTGTTGGTGGTCCTGCAGAAGCACTTCTCAAAAGTGACAGTGTGTATTCCTCTCATCACAGAAAGACCCAAAGAGGTTTTCAGATAGTGGAAAAAGCAGTTAACAGCAGCTCATTTCTGCCAAGGAGGAGGTCTAATGCCTTTGACTGTTTTAATGCCTGCAAGAAGCTCCAGTTCCTCCGCAAGCAAAGAAAAAATGTTTACATTTATAGTTAACTACTAGACTCTTCTCTTTTTTCCTCCTTTGTCAGTGATTGAGAAGAACATGTCAATACAAAGATTTAAAGATATGTCTCAAAGAGGTCTGTTTAAGGCTCGAAGAGAACCTCAAAGAGGCTTTTCCCTTCCTACAGCTCTTACTGACTGTGATTAAATGGGCTAAGAGTGAAGCACCTCTGGAAGAGCGAAGTAAGTGTAATTACACCTATCATTTCATGGAAAGGAAGCCTACATATATATGAAAATGATTGAAAAATACAAGGGAAACTTTCAAGGTGTAAATATGCGCATGGGTGCTAAGGAAGCTGAATTTGTTTTCTGAAGTCTTGCAACACTAACAATTACCTTTCCATCATGAGACCTTTACACTTGGGGTTGGGAAAAGTAATATCCAGACCACCTGTTGGGAAGCCTGTGTTACAAAGCTTTAGTATTTCATCCTGTCAATGAAAATGGTTGGTTAGTTTTATGAATCAAAGAATTGTCTTACTGCTAATTCATTACTCTAAGGAGTGTGTATGAAAAGAGTTTTCACAAAATAGAACTTTTCCCATACTTTGAAATTCAAAACAACAGTTTGTTCCTAAAATTGGGATAATTTCATTTGCAGTTACAAAGATTTTATGCCACTTTGGATTTATAAGTGAAAACAGCTGAATTAAATTAATAAATTTGCAAGTAGAGCAATTCAAAGTAATTACTTCAGTGGGGCTCAGCATGGCCACAGTGGTTTTCCTGTGACTTGAGTATTACCATATCCATGGGAATGGAGTCCTGTACAGAAACCTTTCAAAGTCAAAGGAGATCTGAAGTACACCCAAGTCCTGATTTCTGGCCTTTACATATGCCAAAAATGTGAGGAAAGTTATGCCCATGTGTCTTAGAAGAAAAAGGAGAGGATATTTAGTTTAGGGAACTGGTAGCAAGGGCTGATGAGCACAAATAAGAGGAGCAGGTAGATAAACAACACTGAATAAATTATGGAATAGGCAAAGAAGCTTTTGGACAACTCAGGCATTCAAGCTCTAGCTGGCTATAAATATGAGCAAACTAGAGTTATGATAAATAAGGTTTCTCTAAGTTTCAAACGGCAGTTTGACAGTCTATCAAAAAAAAAAAAAAAAGGGATTGATTACCACTATCCTCAAAATAACTTATATTATGCTTCTTTTTGCTATTATGGTATTGCTTACACCTCCACTTAGTTCCATACAATGGATTTTAGATTTAGTTTAGATATTTCAAGGACAATTCAAATATTAACTTTTAACCACTGTCAAATGTTTCACAAATGGGATGCCATATATATAGATCTATTTAAGGAATTTCAAACAACTCTTAACTCTGAAAAAAAAGCTACAAAAATACAAAAATCACATTTCTAAAGCATATTTAGTTACACCACTTGTAAGCATTAAAAATAGTTTTAAAAAGACACGCTGAAAAGCCACTACTGTAAAGATTTGAGTCTGCCTAACTGGTACGTCTAGACTCATTAAATGTCAAAATACTAACTGCCTCTTATTTTCAGAACACAGAAATGTATATTTTTCATGTCACAGATGCCAGAGGTGAAAAGCAATTTAATTCCAAGCTGGCATGATATTAAAAAGAACTGCTGCAGAGATTTCAGGAACAACAAACCCACTTCAGACCTCAGGGAAAGCCTGCAGAGAAGTGTCCTTACTAAAACCTAAAAAGAAAAGCTTTGAACTACAACATGGAAACAAATATGGACATTTTCTCTGAGCTCAAAAAAATGAAAAAGAAAGAAAATAGATTATTCCAAAACGGAAATAAGGTCCTGGCACCTCAGCTATAAAAAGCTCACATGACTAAACATGTTTAGTCTCTTCCCTTCATGTTCAGCTTCAGTTTTGACTAAGAAAATGTTATCCTTTCAGATCAATAAATCTCAGTAATGGCCTCTGCAGAAGTTAATTTCTACTTTATTCTATACAGTAGGGAACTCAGTATGAAATGCTCAAAGATTTATAAAGCATATTGTGGGGCTGGGAAGAACCACAGGTTAAGTGCAGATCTTGCCTCTTGAAACTTCAAAAGACAGAGAAAGAGAAATGAAGGAAAATAAGGGCCAAAAAAAGATGCTGATCAAAACCAGAAAATTAGGATCTTCCTTCTTATGCTAAAGCTTGAAAAGCCTAACAGTGGTTCATTAGGGAAGGAATCCTAAAAGCTGTAATATTTATATATATTTTTTTTTCCAAATATGAGCTTTTAAACACTGGGCAGTACTCCCAAGGCTTGGTAACTATCAATAGGCTGAAGACCACAACCAGCCATGCTATGACTTATCAACATGAAATAAGGGCTTCAAAATCTGGCTTCAACTTAAATGGCACATGTGTACCTCCTCTGGTTTATCAAGCTCTAATAATAGCTACCTCATCTCATATGATGTTTTCACATGAGACAGAAAATGACAGCGTATAACTACAGGGAAATGTAGTCTTGGGTCCCCATATATATAGGGGAAATGGTCTTGTGGAGAGACGACAAGATGATAGTAAAATGCTTTGGCACCAAGCTTGGATGAGCAACTGTCCATGCAATTTTACTGCAGCCTGCCTGACAGAGTCCTGTCACAGCTGAACTGTCAGTGCAAACATCCTCCCAGACATGTTTGGAGCAGACCAAGGATGGTAAGCACAATATATGAGGCTGACTTCTTTGGAAGGAGAGTTTGGTTCTATGAAGGGACAGTGTTCCACCCACACTCTGGATCAGAGAAAAGCTTCTGGGTGTTCTATTTGCAAGTGTAGGTGAGATGTATAGCCAAAGGAGTGAGGATAGTGTCGGATGGGTTGGTGGGAGTTGTGGGAGCCCGTGGGCTTTAAAATGCATGTTCTTTAAAGGAAACCACGTCTCTCCAGAAGACCACACAGAGAGTACCCTCCTAAAACTCTCACCTTGGATACATGTAGGCAGTTTTATGGAGTTTTACTGTAAAGATTGTAGGGTAGGACTACACAGCTGAAGGCAGAGATTTAGGTAGTTGGGATGTTGCAGAATGAAACTAAAATTAATAATGTGAGATGAAATAAATGCTACCGGGGCCCACCTGAATGTCAGTTCCTACACTGAGTTGGAATGTTAGTCAGGAGGATTAGTGGCAGTGGGCTCTTCATTCCTGTTCCTGTTGGTTGTAATGAATGGAACTAGGTGATCTTGAAGGTCCCTCCTAACCCAAACCATTCTATGATTCTATGACTCCTTTCAATAATTTCCCAGAAGTAGCAATAAGCTTCTGGAAAGTCTGTACAGTGATCTGCACAGCTTGCTGGGGTCCTGCATCACCCCCTGCCCAGGGGTACCAGAACGGGCCCAGAGCTGACAAAGGAGCCCACAGGGCAAGAGAGAGCCAAATAGGAATGGACAGGAGGATTTTGTTGATTTCTCAGGTAATATGTGTTCTTGATTGTCCTGATATGTTGAAGAGAAATTGTTAATTTATTTAATTTAGCATATCATAAGACTTTAGGACTCACTATGCGAGTTTTATTTATGTGAAGAAAAACTTGCACACGAATAGTCCCGGTAAATTACTGGTGACTATATTCACATCTGTGCAAGCTTTATTCATATTATCAGGCTCTTTTAAGCTATATTTACATAAAGTATGATGAAGAATATCTTTGCAATTCCCCAAAGGGAATACATGCACTTTCATTTGTTGTTTGCATACACTAAAAAAAGGGGAGTGAAAGAAACAGTTTGCTGGAGAAGAAATAATTATTTTACTTTTTTTAATCTAAGAGCACTTATTACTTCTTAATAATCCTAAATGCTTATTGCAAATACAAATATTTAATTGACATTAGAGTTTATCACTGTAATAGGATGTAGATTACCATAAAGGCAGCATAAAACATTACTGCACAGAGCTCTTAACAAGGCTTCCTGACTGGCTCTGCAAAACAGTGTTTTGCACCATGCTTTCTCCAGGCATGTTTTTTAGGAAAAGTCCAAGTATTCTGGTGGGTGACCAAAGGCAGAAGACAGCAAAGAACTCAAAGCAGAGAAAATGTTGCTGTACTGTTCAGGCAATAAACAGATGCTTAAGTCTGGCTTCTCTTCTTTCTGTGAGTCACAGATAACTTAAAAAGCATGATTCACTGATTAAACACCACTAGAAAATAAGGGCAATTATTGGTGTATTTGTAATAAGGGCATAATATTTGTGATAGGAATGTGTAAAAAAAATTACCTAGAAAGTAGAGAGAAGAAATTGGTTTACAAACTATACCTCAAGAATTGCTCGACCAATTTTATACAAAAAGCAAACGTTTCCACCTTTTCTACTGAAAAGAAGCTTGGAAAACTGCTAGTACCTTTCAGAAAGTTATGAACATTTTGAAATAATGAGAAAAAATTTAAAGAGTTTTCAGTGTGCACTATGAATTCAACTCCTTATTTTTTAGTTAAAATGTAGTTATAATAAAATTTTCCTGGCTCATGAGATAGAACAACTTGCATGACATTGGATGACGGTGTGGGCAAACAAACAATGCAGGAGCAGTGCTAGTCCAAATTGTGGTACATATTTTGAGTATTTAGGAAGTCAATAAAACTTTTGCAGTTTCAGGCTATCTTTTCCTTGATTTTCCCCTTGAATATTACAGCGCTGGGGAAGATATGTCCTATGGATCCAATCAATTACAGTGATGATATTTTTCCTAAATGCTACAACACCAGAGAAAGCATAAGGAACAAGCCTCAACTGATACTACTTTATCATTTTCTGTGTCAGTGCTATACAGAAAATTTTTGTGGCTTTTTGCAATATATATAATAGAAGGATTAATGACTCTGGTTCTCCCTTTCATAGAAGCATTTCTGGAGGAATGCAGGGATTATAATCTGTCTCCCCTGTAGAGCATTAGATGAAAAAATCATAAAGAGCATTGTTAGAAAAATACCTTGTTGGCAAAAGGAGAAGTAGGTTTCTGCCTTACTTTTTACTGCTTAATACCCCAAAGAGTAAGTAGGAATATGCTTGACTTTAAAGAATTATCATAAATTGCACCTCCTACTCAACCTGAAGAGTATACACACACACACACACACACACACAGAGGCATCATATTTGACTGCAATTCCCACAGTAGACTATCATAGCACCCCATTTACCTTCTGCATTTTGATGTTGATCACAGCAGCTCCAGTTTAATTTATATTTTTCTCTTCAAATATATTGTTTCATGTCTGAGCCCATCTCTGTTTCATCCTAACTCTTTATGACTAAAAGAAGACTAAAAATGTAACTAGATTATTTCATAAATTGCATTTCTAAAGGTCCTCTGACTTTTGCTGAATTCAGTGATATTTGTTTTATTCAGTGATATATACAGTGCTTTATCTACCCTATTCATTCACTTCAAATTTCCCAACAAATGAAAGAAGTAAACCATAGGGATTTTTTTTACTTTAAAAAACATTTATTTTCTAGAAAGTCAGAAAAATGGAAACAATGTGTTTCAAAAAGTAGCTACTGCTAACTATTGTACTTTCAGAAACAGCACAGAAGCCTGAACTGTCCCATTTCCCACAGTTTTAATTCATTAGTTTTCTTTCAAATTTGAGAATTAACTTAGTGCCTTTCCCCACTTGTATCATGATGTCATACCACAAACTAGCTATGCCAGGACATCAAAGAAATGAACAGATCATCTAATTCTGTGATCTTGACAGCAGTGTGAAGAATATTTTCATGAGTCCTCTATCTCTACTCTGTATGCAATGGGGATTGTCTGACATTTAGTAAATGCTATAATCTAGATTTCTAGAATTCTGTTCAGTGGTAGTAAAATTTGTCCTCAAACAATCCACAATGTAGCTGCTTTTTCATTTCCATGCATAATTAAATTTAAGTTTGATCTGTGTGGGTTTGTAATCATGTTGCAGAGAGGAGTGGGGGTTTTTTGGGTGGGTTGTTTGTTTGCTTGTTTGGGTGGGGTTTTTTTGTTTGTTGATGTTGTTGTTGGTTTGCTTTGGGTTTTTTGTCCCAAGAGATGTATGACCTGGGAAAAATGAGGCAAGTGACTGAAACCTCTTTCTGCAAAGGAACAGATTTTCCTTTCATGGGCTATTTGAACACTGTCTGCCACACTGAATATATTCTCATTCTTCCTTGCTCCAATTTTCCAAGCCAAATCTGCTTCAAACAGAAAAGTAATATTGAGAAACCCTATATTTAGTCTTGTAATATGGCATAGCAGCAGGAGAGGTTCTGTCAATCAGCTGGAGTTCTGCTCTTTCCTTGGTTGACATTAGCTGGAGAATCTCTTCTCTCTCGAGGTGCAGAATCTAAAAATGATTCTGTTAATCTGACTCTGATGTTACAAGACTTCATTGAGGGGAAGCCTCCACCGGTTCATTTGAAACACAGATTGAAAAACTTGTCAACTTTAGAGATGACGCACAGAAATATGCTCCAGATTTAGAGTGCGTGTTTTGTCATTTGTGAAGACTTTCAATAAAACTTTCAATTTATTCCTATTTTCAGCTTACTTAAACAATGATAAAATCACACACATATTTCTTTTATTTTTTGGAAAAAAAAAATTCCACTTTCAGAAGCAGGATTTGGAACATCTAGTTTCCCAGGAAAAAAAACATATTTAGGAAAGTACAATTTTGTCTGATTTTCATAGTCCACTGGTGATTGCCAGCACCTGCAATGAACACTGGTCAATATGCTTATCTGCTCCATTTGATGAAACCAAATCAATAGAAAATCCAAATGAGGTGCCATAATGTTTTAAGTAGAAGAATCCTACTACCTACACGTGGCTCCCCGTTCTGAGCGATGCTTTGGGAATGCGAGGCAGGCAAGCTCATAGGTCGATGCTGAAAGGTATGACCCTGTTGGCCCCCTATTTTGAAATATGCCAGAAGCCTGTGTACAAATAGTGCTCTTTTCCTCTCTTCACAAATTTCAGCAGTTTAACAAGTCCCTGAAGTGAGGCAGAATGCAAAGCCTCATCCAAAGCATCACAACAAGAAGCTGGAAACCCTCTGGAGATCTGCAGTCCGCCAGTGCCTCCACTCTGCTGATCTTGTCTAAGCTGTGCTGAATGAAGGTCAACCTTTCAATTAATGCCTATCCCACCACAGCAAATTACTTTTTTTTCCCCATGAATTGATATGATATAGGAGACTTTTTTTATTATTAATAATTTAAGAGTTCTATCTTTATTCCCTTATCCAATGGCCTGCTTTAAAGCATTAGGGGAGAATACTAATAGGGCTACTTTCACATGGGATATGTTGGTGTAAGAGATAGTACCTATAATAAGGTTGAGCATGAGGCATAGGTAATCCCCAGGTACTTTGTGATATTTGATTTCATTTGTGGTCCTTTGCAAAAGAGGCAAAACATGCTTGAACCTGATAAATGTCCTGTAAGAGAAAGAAAAATATCTATTGGTCAGAGAACAAAATTACTCCCAAGGGGATATGTTGCTTTAAGAAAGAATATTTTCCATATCCAACTTATTGCTAATAGCACAATGAGCTAGAAGAAGAGACAGAGAAAGGTCAGATTTAGATGACTGTTCAAACTCCTTCTATTTAGCCTGTAATAATGCAGTGCAATAAAGTTTTACAAAGAACAAATTCTTCCCGTAAGTATTTCATTACTATTAGCAGGTTTGGAGTGGTTTAGTTAAAACAGTGCTACCTTTACACTTATAAAACATGCCAATAGATTTCAGAAATTTTTATTTCTATTTTCCTTATACCTTTTCCTGATAGAAGTTTTTATTTTCTTGTACAGGTTCACAATACCTAAAATTTTGGGATACTGCTCTTTTTTGTCTACAATTAAATTATTGCTATGAACAGCACTGCAGATAATGCAGCATGTCTTAAAATTGTGTTCTTCAAGGCTCAGATGGTGGAGAATATTTTTAATAAAAACAGTAGGCAATGTCTTCCCGGTTCTATTTGTCAAAGAAAAGGTTTATTTCTCATGAGCACACCCTTGACTTGGCATCCAAACCTTCACAATATGATGACCTTAGGAAAGAAACAACTTGAAGATTCTTAGCCTTGGAATTTTTTGTTCTCCATCCCTTTCTGTTTGACTTCAAGTCCCTAGTAGGTTGCGGATGTTAAAACACTATTTTCATATATATATATATGTATGTATATGTATATATATGTAAAATAGTGTAATTTGGGGTTTATCTATTTTCTATGACAAGCCTTCTGTTCCACAAGCACAAACAATTATTTTATTAATTTTATTTTTTTAATGTCTTTGGTGACATGGTCCTCAGTGCACTCATGAAATTTGAAAAAGTTTAAAATTATAGAGAGAACATGGAACTAACTGAATATCAGTGAGACTAATGCAGTATAACAGACATATCACACATATCACACAGTGTCTGAAGAGCACCCCAAAAGTAAGGAAACTTGGAGATAACAAAAAGAAAAGTTTTGAAAAGCATCTTTTTGATTTGTATAACTGGGGTATTTCAACTAGCCATTACTCAGACATTAAAGCAGAGACCTTTCTAGATGTTTAAAATGTGTAAATGTCGGAACAAAAATAGTAGTGAGACAGTATGTCCTAAAAGAATACAGGACCAAAGAAGTTATGTGCTTCAGAAGTGAGATGTCTGGTATTCAGTAGAATGACAGTCTTGCCACCCCTAGGGTAAAACAGTATACTTTCCCCTTTTCATGAGCTAAATCAATAACATTAGTTATTTTAACTAACAAATGTGTTTCTGCAGGAAAAGGCTATAAAAGGGTATTACGTGCTTGATTGAAAAATGACAACACAGACATCTTTCACATCTTGGTGTTATGGCTTGAAGACTTAAATTATTACAGGAAAAGAAATGACACTGCTTCTATCCTCTTGGTGAAAGTGGCTGACAGAAGGACTTCAGCACGCACACACCACAACAAACTTACATAAATGCACAGAGAAGGTTTGCACTAATCTAGTTATCACCAGCACTGAAAACACTACTCTTCCTTTTATTCTTTTTTGATAAAAACTGCAAGCATCTCCAAGCTTTTCTCATTAACGTCTCTTTTCTATACTTATCAGCATCTTTTCCACATTGTTGGGGCCATTTTCCAAACAATCGTTTGAGGGAAGGGGAAAAGCCAAAGCAATAATGGGCTCAGGGTCACAATTGAGACTGTTCCATATAATAAGCAAACCTGAAACAGTAAACTGAGAAAGAAAGAGGGAAGAAGAAGGAGAGAAAAGAAAATGCTGACTTTGGGTCAGGGGTCAGCTCTCTGATCTCATTGTCAGCGCCTCTGCCTTTTGCGTTATGGAATTTGTCTTTCATTACCCTGTCTGCCACTCCTGTCAATACACCCTGAAAAGACTCCTCAATAGGAAATTGTAAAGTTCTGGTTGAGGTAACAGGGGGAACTACCCACTGGAGCCAGCTTGTGGCTCACTGCCGTTTCCTGGGTCTCTGCCCTGGTGCCACTCTTCCCCCAGCATTGCCTCACAGAGCATCAACAAGGACTGCAAGGAGAGAGGGGCTACACAGCTCACCCCAGCCCACCCCTTCCTCCCAGGCAGGGCATCCCTGCTGCTTCAGGGAATGTGGAGCTTTAATATCTGAGCTCCTCAAGTGCTGCAAAGGCAAACAATGCAGGAACACCTACTACCACAAAGAACATTGCAAAATCATTTGTTTTACCAAAAGAAAGAGCATAGTGATTTTCTGAAAAAGGACATGAGGCAAAAGGAACACTCTGAGTGTGGTAACAGGAACATTAAGCATCATAAACGATGAAGATATTTTGTTCTGGTTTATTCCCTCTAACTTCCTACCTTTAACAGACTGGAGATTTCCATCATAGTTAAGAGAGTTATAATCTCCCCTGACATTTGTACTACATCAACCTATATTGAAGGCCTTTCCAATTGAGTACTCAATTATCGTTAGCATTGCTGAATGTCTCAAGTGGAGTTTTTATTTGGTACAAATTAATGAATGATTTTCAGTATTCAAACAAAAATACTTGTACATTAAATGCCATTTGAAATGTCAGATTTTCCTTTGTTTTCAGTTTATCCTTCACTTTAAGTAACAGTGTATTTAAATGTGCTTTTTTAAAAATTTTAAGTATTTTCTTAAAGTTGGTGTAATCAGCTAAAATCTGTGATGCAAACTCTAAATTTAGTTATATAACTGGTGAACTTATAACACCCTTCACTGGAAAAATTTTCTTGAAATAAAGAATTGCGTGTCCACTCTGTTTCTGAAGTTCCAGCTTTTTATTTAGACACAATCTAGATCACTGAATTTTAAAATGTCGCTGTCCTTGGAGGTACACTGAGATCTCTGAAGCCAAACTTGAATCTTTGCATTGCACTACTCATAAACATGCTAGGATATGTCTATTCCAGCCACAAAACACTGTCAAAATTTACCAAGAAGAGTTGGGATAAGGTTCAATTAATCCAGTCTAATTCAGTTTGCACTTCTTATACAGGGGAGAGCTCACTAAGGTGGATGCTTTAATTTCTGTAACATTTTCTGCAAAAGTCCAAAGCAATCCACTAGTGTTTTTCCTAAGTAGTTTAGTCCTATCAGTTTAAGAAAGTATGCTGATATCATCCTCTGTAGGTTGATTACTTTCCCTATAGTTTCTCAGTCTAGACGAAAAAAAGATGTCATTAATAAATTTATCTACACCAACTTTTAACATCACCATGGGCAGGAGTTGCAATGAGAGAAGGAAGATGGGTAGGGTACGGGTGTGGGAAGGAAGGAAGGAAGGAAGGAAGGAAGGAAGGAAGGAAGGAAGGAAGGAAGGAAGGAAGGAAGGAAGGAAGGAAGGAAGGAAGGAAGGAAGGAAGGAAGGAAGGAAGGAAGGAAGGAAGGAAGGAAGGAAGGAAGGAAGGAAGGAAGGAAGGAAGGAAGGAAGGAAGGAAGGAAGGAAGGAAGTTCTGATATTTCAGATAGGACAGCACCCTCTAAGAGTGACAATAGAGTAGGGAAATAATTCATTCTTAGTGAGCAGCTTAAGAACATGACATTATGCCAATTTGCTAGCCTTTGGAAAAAAGGAGAGGAGACAAAAGATGTTTTCATCCCCAAACCTGTGATATTGGCATGAGTTATGCTCTGTCAGATGTGTGAGAAGCTTCTCATGGAAGCCATTCATATTTCTCCTTTTAGACCCCCTCCGCCCCCAGCCCAGTTGCAAACCTGTCCATGCAAACCCAATAGAACTCTTCAGGAAGAAAAATGACAAATCTTAAAGGATCATGGGAATTTCTGCATGACAAGAAAATTGAGACTGGACTTTTTTCCCCTAAAATTGATATGTTCTCATTCATGGTAAAAAGAACTTTTGACCAGTCCTATTGTCTTTTTTTTGCATAATCAGATGAGTTCATCACAGTGGTTCTTTGTATCCTAACAAATCCCAAAAAAGGACAGGGAGTCTGATCCAATCTGGAATTTTGGAGATCATCTTAGAAATGAGAGCTCTTAATTCTTGTTTGGACCCCTAAATATCTTCTCATCACTCCCCATCCTAAATGTACAACCAATTGTGCTTCAGATGTTAGGCATTATAAAATAAGCATGTAATATTCTCTTCTGTTCTTTCTGAAGTGCAGTTACTGGACACTGTCCATCAGTAGAACAGACACTTTCAAAGTCAGGTATATTTGGCAAAGGTCAGTATCTGAGTAGGCTTAAAATAAAGCCTCCTCAGATACTGTAATAAAGCCTTTCCAGGACACTGATGCAGAATAAATGCTACCAGGTTCATTTGGATAAAAATTAAATTACACAAGTGCTCCCCTCAGACCAAAGCAAGATGATTTATGTATTATGAAGTAGTTTGAAATGCTGATACAAAGGTGAGCTTTGGAATGTGGAAATTTGGCTTTTTCTTTTCCTCAGATCTTTTTATGTGTTTGTACCAGCATAGGACAGCCTAGCATTGTATCTTAGAAAAAAAGCACTTCAGCCATTTATCTATATCTTACTGGTAGGTAAAAAGTCTAACCCAACTCAAAAGTTGAACTGAGCCATTTCAGTACACAAAAGTGAATTTCACCAACAGCAATTCCACAAGCCAATTTACCAACAGATGTTGATTTACAGGGAGATCTATTAAATGAATTTGTCCTTCATTAATAGACACTATGTTATAAAGTTTTCCCCAACAGCTTTCCACAGCACACTTGCTCCCAATTTGGTTGAAGTCCAGTCTTTGCTATAAAGTACAAAATACTTGGCTGCTAACTAAAAATATATAGCAAGCAAGAAACATTCTTTAATTAATATAAAAGAAGTAGTTGTATTATTAACAGTGGTACTGGGAAAAAGTCAGTTTTATTTTTCCTCCTAAATTATTATTATATGTCTCCCACTGCTGGCATTTTCTTTGAAATAATCGTCCTTTTTCCAAAAGGTAATGGATACTTTTACCGTCCATACTTTCCCTTTATGAGCATTTATAAGCCTCACTGCACATACTTTATCCAACAGGTAAGGTTCTACCTTATAAAAAAGCAATTTAGCTTTATAGATTTGGCAATACTGAACACTTGGTTAAATGAAGGGTGCCTTATTTAAGAAATGGCATATCTGAAAAGGCCTGTTATCACAGCTTTAAGTCAGTGTAAAAACACTATCCAGTACACTGCTTTGATATGGACAGAAACTATTGCTTCTGGCATATTCTCACATTGGTGGGTGCCTGGAAATCTTTCTGTATATGGTTCTGTTTAGCTGGAGAATAGATGGTATATTTTGAGGATGATTTTTTTTTATATAAAACTGTGTTCTTTTGTTTAGGAAAACATTTGTACAGAAATTTGATATATTAACTGGTCACATTTTTAAGATACATTGCTTTTCAAAATAAGGGACTTCAAAGGAAGCATTTCTAGAACATGATTAAATCATAATGAAATTTTATGGTATTAAATGTTACACTTTCCATATTCCAATCTTAGCCAATTTAACATTCAGACATCCCAAAACTGTGTTTATTTGAAAGAAAAACAAGTCAAAAATGGCAGAAAGTTGTAATTAAATACTAGGGTTTATAATGTTAATGTGATTAACATTTTATAACAACCTCAGGTTATTCTATATTATTTTTAAGCTGGCAGAAAATAAAGTATGCAAATACTGGGGCATTTGAGGGTCACTTCAGGAGCTGTGCCTATGGCCATTTTTTATTAGAACATTAACTGATTGACTTTAAAAATAATCTGTTAAACAGAATAAGAGTAATTTTGCACAATTTAAAACTTAATAGGAGTCCTTTCTTTTCATTCAGCACACAGCAGTATCTTGTAAAACTTTTTTTTTTTTGGCTGGTGTTAGTTGAAATTAATATAAATTTATTTTATTTTGTGGTTTGGTTGGGGTTTTTTTTCAGAATAGGGTGGTGGGGTTCTGCTGTGGTTGTTGCTTTGAGCTGGGAATCCTTTGTCTCTTAGTAATAATCTAATTTTAAAAGGAACAGATGATCTTAGTTTTCAAAGTGACAATATCTCTCTACTTCTGAAATGTTCCCCAAGATATCCAAAAAACCCTTCAGCTCATTTGTCCTGGTGATCCTTTTGCAATTACAAAGTTGGGGAAGTTTCTTACAACTCTCTATTATTGCATTTTGTAAACAATTTAGTTGCCAGGACTGTAGAGCTGTTGTCACCCATAATCCTCTCTTGTGTGCTGTTGACAGAGTGACCTTCATACTCCCTGGCTCATCCATCATACAATGAACTTTTCACTCTACACCATGCTCATCCCTTCCGAGTAAGGAAAACCTTTGTCCGCATCCCACTTTGCCATTCACTGGAGATTCTGTACTTTTGCAAATGTGTATCATGAGAAATGAAAAAAAGGAGGAAGTGGGGAAAAAAATCACTAGTTCAGCACCTTTGAAAGTAAGTACAGATGGCTAGTTTTAAAGCACATCTATCATTCTCATTTGGAGCTCTTTATCCGATGGGCCACCCCCACTTGTGCTGCCCCACTGGACAGAAGACACCTAGTGAATCAGTAACAGGGAAAAACTAATTGCCATTTGAGAAATGCACTTTCCCTGCATTGCAGGATGCTCTGTGCCTGTGCCTCACATCCCTAAACTTAAGTATCTCATTAAAATGAGTTTGTTTTTAAATCATAAGCAATCTCTTCAAATGAAGTATATTAATAAATGATGATTAATTGATATTTTCTACCTTTTGTAATTGGCAAAGTATTTTGCTTTAAAAATGCCTACACAAAACATTTTTAAGGACAAGCGATTCATCCTGTTCACATATTCATGTACCGGGTCTTGAATACTCCTGCACTAAAATATTACTTGCTTCTCCAGAGAATAGGTTAAAACATTCAATTCTGGTGCCATTCTATTTGTATTTATTCTTAATTTTTCTCTGTTTTTATTGGCATAACACTTGACTAAAACCTAATCTCAGATTTTTAAAGTCATCTCTTCAGCTGCTTATATGAATAAATTCTGTATGGATATAGACCCAGCAGAGAGTATCAATAACTATGTAGTTAACCCCTGGAAAAGAAAAAAGGGAAATATTTACCCTTAAGTTAGCACAAGGCACAACGTAATAAAATATGAAGTGGATTATTGGATCCCTATGACTTGCTATTATTTTACCATTTCTTTGTTTGTTTATTTCCTTTTTCCCAGAGATTTTCAGAAATTTTTTTAAATAATAGACATCTACTCATTATTTTAAATTATTTAAGAGACAATAAACCATAGGAAGACCTCAAGCTTAGAAAAGGGAAAGAAAGCTATTTAATGGTATAGCTGATGTGAGAAACTAGGGACCAGCACTGGTGCATCACTGACATTTTCAGGTAATGAATGTAAGTAGATTTGGTTATGATTAAAATCTTGTTTCAATTTCTTCCTGAAGGTAGAGTTATACTCCAAACATTTCCTATTTACTGTTATTTTTCACAGTTATATGCAAACAAATTTGCATTAAAAATTCTATTAACAGAACAGTATGAATTAGGTATTTCCCAAGAATTTATCTGCCTCTATTAAAAAAAATCCAACAAACAAAAAAAAAAAAAAAAACCAAAAAAAAAAAAAAAAAAACAAAAAAAAAAACCAAAAAACCCCACCCCAAACACGAAAACAAACCTTTTAGACTAAAATCCATGGCAGGAAATACAATTAGGTTATAAATGCCGTGTGAGCATTTGTTTTTCCCCATTTCGTTTGAGAGTCTTTCTACTTTGTATTCTAAAATTTTAGTGCCTTTGTAAACCCAGAATTAGTTTAGCGCCTAAACCCAGAATCATGGACTTGAACTCACTCTCAGAGGTGTTGACATAAGTCAAACTAACATTTCTAATTTCTATCAAAGAAAGTGAGTTATTACAACACAGGAGAGAGAAGTATCTCCCTCAAAATCATTCACTTGTCAGGGTTTGGTCAGGCCTTACACTCATGCACTGGTATTTTCTCCAGCCTTGTCTCCTAGGTGCTTAACCCATGAAACTGCAAACCTTTATTTCCCAGCTGCATATATTCCCTCGTCAGAAAGATTTGTAATTTTTAAAGTGTGGGTTCTAGTCGTATCTAAATATAGGAAAAATATAAGAGAATAAAATATTTTAATATAAACCTCAAGTAGCAAGAGTAGTACTTATAAAAATAAGTTGAAGAAGAATTTGAGTATGCACGTTTATCAAAATCCAATTTAATATTATTTTTTTAATTACACTCTTTCCACTTCAGTTTACTGCATATGGATTTTTTTAATGATTTTGTGATGTAGTTCTGAGACAAACTGCTCCTCCCTCATTCTATGGGTAAATTATATAACTAGTTTCTCTACAAGTTCATAATAAAACACTCTCAGATTTGAGAGTGAGCTCCAGTAAAGAAAATTACTTGTGGTAAGAACCTGTAAAGTACAAATGCTTTTGAAACATCTCTTTAGACTTTTTTTAGGGCTACCTTACACTTCACTGGGTTGAAACCTCTTACATCTGAAGAACAGAGGTGCTTCTTCGTTATGCTGGATGCCAGTGCAAAAGATATTCCCCATTTCTACTGATTAGCAAAACAAGGAGATGTCAAAGTGGACATGATCTGCCAGGCATTGGGTAAGAGAAAAGTACACAATTCCTGCAAGTGGAGCACACTTGTCGCTTCTCTTCCACATGACATTCACTTGCACTCGCCTGAATGTTTACTGGCTGAACTTTTGGGACCCTCCTGCCCAGCTCAGAGGCTGAATACACACTAGAAATCAATTTGCACCTCATCAATATAGCTGTGAGGTTAAAGGTTGGGATTCCCTTCCCAATATGCTAATGCCACAACAAGAAATTACAGAAGCCTTATATATCACCTAAAGACAAAAATCCTCTTTGCAATGTCAACAAAAGCATCAGCTACTGAGAATCCTAGCTTAACTATTGAAACTAATCTCTATATAACTAACTAAAGCCAGAGAGAACTTTATCATTGAATTTCCATTCAGTTACACAACCTGCATGCAGGGTGAATAACAGAGAAGAAATAATAAACTGCAGCATTTCTGAAGGGAGTAACTGCAACAGGAGACCAGCATGAAGGAAAAAAACCTTTTGCAAGTAGAAAGTGCACCACCAAACAGGTTGAGTTCATACTGTTTTTGCAGTTTTTCTGCCTTGTCTCTCAATCTTAAGTCAGCTGAGCAGCAGCTTTCTTAGTGGGAAAAAACAGGAGGAGGTCAGGCGGAATGACCTCCCTATTTTGTCTCCCAGTGGCCTGTCTCCCATTTACTACACCTTTGACATCCTTAAGTAGATATCTCTTTAAGTGTTCAGTCAGTAAAACAAACTGCAATGCAGGCAAAGCAAAGGGGGGGGTGGGGAAAGAAATGTACACTCTAGGACTCAGATTGAATGTGAGGCACACACAACCTGTCAATGTTTCTTGTATCTTCAGCCACAGATCAAAAACAGCCTATTACTTCACGTATTCAAAAAATACTAATTCACAGTTTGCTAACCAACTACTACAGCGTTCAAACTGTGTCACTAAGAGTCACTTGGGAGAAATGCCATATTCTAAAATAAGCTGTGGAGCTACATCTCAGGGAAATCTCTATTCAGATTTGATAATTCAGCAGCAGTATTTTGGATGTTAATAACTTGACTAATCAACTCAGAGTGAGGAATGTTAGTGTGTACTGCACTTAATGAATCCATGCAATCCACATATGAGAAACCAATGGAGTAGTCATGGTAGTACATATGTGAGATGCACTATAATGGGATCTATGGCTTGGAGTATATTATTTCAAGACTATTGTGGAAAAGTTCCAGATGTTCTGCAAAACTTTTAAGAGCTTTTTTCAATTTGTAAATTACACATTTCCCATATCTTTCTTTTATCCATTAATTAGGAAGTTTAAATATTATGCCATGAAAAGAAATTCTTAAATAAATGTCAGATGCAACTCATGTACTTTAAATAATCAGAACCATAAATTTTAACACCCTGGATGTACCTTTTTTTATCTGTAATCCCTAAACAAGAAACCTGAAAGATGTGCATCATATTTTGGACTTCAATAATTAGTAGAGAACTTTACCAAGAAATAGATTAAAATTATTCAAATATCATAATAAGCCCTGTTCAACATATCAAAACATAGGTGAATTTTTAGTTTTTCAGAATTCTTACTAATTTATTCTCTGTTAGTCACGGAGCTAAAGCTGATGAATAAAAGCTGCTGTAAAGTTCTTATGTTAATTGGTAAATTTCAACATCCATATAAACTGGAACCTCCAAATACACAAGATTTTTCATGAAACAGCAATTTTTTTGCAGGATCAGACTCATATAGCTGTAAATAGGTACATACCTTTCTTTCAAGTTTAATTTTCTTGAATGACATTTCCTGTAAAATTTTGGAAAATTAAATTGTCTTTCATTATCTCTTTCTGAATCTTGCTGTGCAGCTCTCTATGCATTATGTCTTAAAGCAACTTCCCAAATAGAGCAACTACTTTTTTTCCTCATACTCTGTTATTCAAATTTGTCATTTGTAATACAATCAATCCCTACTCAAAAAAAAACCCCAAACTAGGTAAACAAATTATTAAGCTGTTGTACATTATTTATATTAGTGAAGCATGCTATTTTCTATTACTGCACATAACAACTGGTTTGGGCAAGCTAAACTAGATTTTAGTGCTGAGTCACGTGAATGGAACAAGAAAATATTAAAAAATTCATTTTTGTTGTTAAGGTGAGCAAATATGAATGAAATACAGAGACATCAGGTTTCAGATATGCTAAAAACAAAAGAATTCAGAAAAATTAAACATCAGTGATATTTAAAGAAGTAAGTAATTAATGTTAGCACGTGACACTGGCATGCACTGGGAGAAGACAATACATAACGTAGATTTGAAGGCTCTGTTTCCTTTGAGCTTAAATCTCTGGATAAAAATAAATGGCACAAAAGATCCTACCTACATTTTACCAAACTTTATTTTTTTCAGTTAGTTCTTTGGCAAAGCTAAGCCTTTCTGCAATAACATATATATTTATAAAGATTTTGATGGGAGAATTCCAGAGATTTATGGCTTTATAGTTAATCTGGATGTTTTAAAACAATCTTCTGCAAGGAAAACATGTAGAGAAAACACGGGAATTTTGTTTACCCCATTAATCCAATCAGCTGCAGCAGTGTAATGCTCCTCACCTATTAAGCCCTTTCAAAAGGAAAGATATTTAACTTGGAATACAGTGTGATGACATGGCTTCCACTGTGGCATTATTCAGTATTGTACTTGCAGGAAGAAAAAGTCCAGGACGGCCCCTAATGATGTAAACATTTCTCTAGAAGTATTTCTCTAGATTTCATTCTCATGGTTAGGCAGCCTGACAGCACACTGGCCATAGTTCAATCACTAGAAGATGCTCTCTCTTGAATATATCCTTTCTGGAGAAAGGTGGAAGTATTGAGGAATCAGCCTCCATGTCCTAAAAACCATGTACAAAATACTGATATTTTAGAGCATGCTATAGAAAATATGATGACAGGATTTATTTTTTAGACACTGCAAATATAATCATCCCTGAAATATGTAAACTTCTTTTTCTGGGAACCATCTTCCACTTTATGTGTATTAAAAGAACAAACTGATTTTATGTTCATTTTTCAAAATTTTGTCAGTCTCTGATCATAAAAATTTTCAATTTTTTTTGTCCACATTTGAAAAATGAAATTTATTTGCATACCTAGACAAGTCTACAACACATTTTTAAAATGCCCTGCTTGTTTTTAATGAGCAATTATTTTGAAAGCAGTTCATCTAAGGGAGGTGCTACTAACGTATTTTTCTCTTCAGTGGTTAACACATTTCTTAAACTGGCCTTCTGAAGTGGGCATTTTCTCTTCAAAATGTCCCATTAATTCCTATTAGGGAGCTACTAGTAAAGAAAATTGCATGTTAACTTTTATCAATCTGTACGAATAAATGTTAACCATTCTCAGTTAAAAGCTCTCCTTTTAGCTCCACTCAAGTGAAAACACCTAAAGCAGTGCACACGTTGACAAATCATTCAGAAGATTAATGCACTTAGGCCTGTACAAAGAGTTAGAGATGTGTATTAGCATTATAGATTTTAATTTGAAATGATGTCAGTCTTTTCTCAGCAGCATTGTAGTGCAAGGACTGCCATCTGCTTATAATAATGAATCTGACAATCCACGTAAATGTGATTTGCTGCTTCTTTTGCCAGCATAATGGCCTGGATATTGATCCTAATGGTGGAGCAGTTGCTGCCATTTCATTCAATAGAAATGGGAGGAGAGGGTGAAAGAGTGAAATTTCCAGGATTTCTTCTGGAATGACAGTTAAAAACAGAGCTGTGGGCTTTTCACTATGAGAGGGGACGAGGAAAGGCATTGGATGGCAAAAGCTAAGTGTCATTCATAAATCACAGATCTCAGAGGAAACTTGCCTGCAGCTAACACAGTGGATGCAGGGATTTCATGCCTGCCATTTTCATCACCTCATTGCAGAATTGCAGGTGTCCCTCAGGATGGCTTTCCTCCAGGAAATGGAACCTGGTTTCCTGGGAAGTGCTCAGACTTGGAGCTGTCTAGAAGAGAGGCAAGGGGCTATTTCCCTAAGCTACAACCATTATTATGTCTAAGTTGATTTCCAACTCCACTGTTAATGTGATTTGTGCTCGGCCCAGCAGTATTACAGTACCTTTATAACAGGGTGCACGGCGTTTCCATGACAGCCAGAAGAGGTAGGGATGGAAAATGCCATTTGAGATAGCCCAGAAGTGTTTGATTGATACAAGACATAAGGTCAGAAGCTTTAAGTAGCAAACTCCAGTAACACTCAGTCTGATTTTCTTTTAAAAGCGAAGTTTACAAGTAGTGGCATGTCTTCTTTTAATAGATTTTAACTAAAGGAGATAAAATATAAAGATGCTGTTAATTTTACCTCAAACAGTTCCTGGACAAGTCAGTGTGACCTCAGTGACTGAAATACTAATCTCCATGGCAATTTATAGTGGTTGCTCACACCTACACTCAAATTTTAAACCATAACAAAGGGTGATATATGAAGCAGCTTATACATAACTCCATTTCAGAACTATTCCTTCACTTCGAGCAGCTATAACTACTGATGTTTCAGCTTTCATTTCTAACCTTGAAGACTTCCATTCATAAATGGAACAGGCACTGCTCATTTCAAGATATCCTTAGCAATCCATCATCTTCATGTCATTTGATCTCCCAGGACTACAATTTTCAAAAACTGTTCTCAAAATGTAAAACCACCTACAAGTAAAAACTGCAGAGTACATGTAAAATTTTTGTAATATTCTATCAAGACTAAGCACAGAGCCTCCTAATTTAATACAGAACATCCAAGAATATCTTGCATCTTCTGCCTCTACCTGAAACAAATTTATTTCCCACAGAGCAGTCCAGCACTGAGTAAAAGACAGTAAAGGAAGAGAACCTACACAAAAACAGTGAATGTGAAAGAAGTGGAAGAAAGAATAAATTCCAAAGCTGTTTCCAACAAGAAGCATAAAACTTTTCCAAAACAGCACCATACTTACTCTCCAGTCTTTTTTCTGATGATTGGTGATAAAAACCACCAGTGGTTTTTTTACTCAGTGGACAGTCAGAAAAACCCACCTGCCCTGAAGAAAGTAGGCAAACAGAATTTGGCATAACCACAGAGAGGTGTTATTTTCAGATGTGAGTATAGAATGAAGGTGACTTATTATAAATCACCAGTTTTTGTCTGACTGACACATCTCCAACTGAAAAACATCTTTTATCTCGAAATGAAGGAGAAAACTGTTCTCTCATCTTCTCTCCTATTATTCTCATCCAGTGTTTCTGCCCAGGTAGCAGCAGACAAGAAGATTTAACACAGGCCCCTAGTATAGTGAGCCTTCATCTTTCTGCAGTGAAATCTGCTTTCCCACAGGTGTTCTCCAGTTTGCTCTTTCTAGAGCTGCACTTCCACTACTTTTATTTTTCTGAGGGGAAAGGTCAGGTTAAGGAAAAAAAAAAAGAAAAAAAAGTTAAAAAAAAGAAAAAAAGAAAGTTAAAATTTATATCACTCCAGAACTTTCCTGTGTGGAAATCATTAGATAAAACCTGTTTGCAATCAGAGTGGATGCCTTTAGATGATGGGGATTGAATATGGATGCCTTCTGTCCTCTTTGGTTCTGTCCTCATTAGCCATATTTCACTACTGTTTAAGCTACTATGAGCTATCCAGATGTACATCTTTTCTTTTGATTCAACCTTCTGAACTCCCTTGTTATAGGAAGAAGAAGAACATTTTAGTTAGGTATACACAGTAGGAAGAAGGCTCATGTTCCAGTCCCAGTTTCTGATGCTATTGATGTGTATGCTACAGAACCTCAGGACTAGTTTGTACCTCAAGAAAGCTTTTTTTAATAGGCACAGTTTCCTGAGGAAAAATATTAAAACTGAAATAAATATCTTTAAATCTGATTAAATGCATGTATTATTTTGGACATCTCTATTATTTCTTTTACATTACAGCAATAATTGCATATTCATGCACATGCATATGAAAACTCCTCAATATACATAGTCTAAGCATACAGAAGATTTTCATTTATAGCTTGGGCATATGCCTCAAACTAGATAACCAAGCTTCAGAAAAGGGCACTGGGAAAGCTGTTAGCATGGTGACAAACACAAAACACTTCTTTACATCTTCCCAAATAATCATTTCTCTTCAAAAAGAAATTAGTATTAGAGGAAAAAAAATGTTCAGCTGGGATTGGAACAAATACATCTTCAAAATTATAAGTGATGTGCAACTCTTAATATGAAGGTACCCTACCAAATCTCTCCCAGATATCAAGTGAATGTAGAATCACAGTAGCATATTGTCCACCCTGAGGTAATGCCCATAAAGATCCACATTTTATAGAGTCAGAAAACATTTTCTGTTGGAAGGGACCTGAAATATCACCTAGTTGTAACTCCTCTGCCACAGGGGATCTTCCACTAGATGAGGTTGCTCAAAGCCCTATCCAGCGTGGCCTTGAACACTTCCAGGAGTGGGGCATTCACAGTATCTCTGGGCCGCCTATTCATGTGTCTCACTACCCTTGCACTGGAGAATTTGTCTCTAATGTAAACCTTCTCTCAGTTTAAAGCTATTGTCCCTTGCCTTATCCGCACATGCTTTTGTAAAAAGTCCCTCTCCAGCTTTCTTGTAGGCTCCCTTCAGGTACTGGAGGGCAGCTTTAAGGTCTCCCTGGAGCCTTTTCTTCTCCAGGCTGAACAACTTCAGCTCTCTCAGCCTGTCTTCATTGGAGCAGTGTTCCAGCCCCCAGACCACCTTCGTGGCCCTGCTCTAGACCCAAACTTACTGTTTTGGGCATCATTAGCATCATGTCCTTTTGATTTTCTTTCTGAGAAGTGAAAGAACACCAAGAGACCTAAAATACTATCCTGCAAATTAAAGCAGGAACACAGATTTTCTACCTTATGTGGAGCAGAAGGGGGTCTGGACCTGTGTCAGGTCTGAACTCTGCCAGCAATCCCCTAAGGGGCCAAAACTGAATAGACTTCATTTGTCTGACAAGAAAGGACTTCATTTTGGAGAGACTTTTCAAGGCTTCTGTCCAGGAGAGTTGTGGAAAAAAATGGTACTATGTTCAATTGTAATTGTCATTTTTTTTCTGATACATCAGCTAAATGTGTGGTATATCATTATTCCTACTAGTGCATCTCATCCCAACCTTGCCTGTCTTCTCCAATTTAACAATACCTCCTTTTTAGTAATCACAGTTAAAACACTGAATGGGAAGAGCCCATTTTTGAGTTTACAAATACAAGCGGCCAAGAAGGTCTTTTTGAAGGGGAAAAAAAAAAGGAAAAAAAATTGTTTGTTGGTGTTTCTTAATCAGCAGAAAAGAGCAGCTGTCAGCCTGCCAGAATTCAGAATTTAGATGAGCTGTGAGGCCACACTTCTGCTACCCCACATCTGGTTTGGAAACAAAGAACAACCTGTCTTTGGTTGCTCTCATCTTGTAAGTACAACTACTGCATAGGTAATTAACACTCCATGATAAGAGCTGTTTTGCACATCTTCATTTCTTCTGACTCTTCCACAATGTAAGTCTTCTTCCCACTTTCAATTAAAACAAAGGCTATGTAGAAGAAAGGAAAACTGAATCTTTTCTGATGTTGAGGGGAAGTGAGGTAAATTTACTCTTTCAGTTCATTTCCTGGAGAGCACACCATAGTATATAATACTTGAAATGCATTTTTTCATCTTATCCTTAAAAGGGGAAGAGTATTTCTTCCCTTCCTCTCTAAAATGTTTAGAGATTAACTGTCTTTGTGAAGCACATGGTAACTAATGGCAGTGTTTTTAAGGTATCATAGAAATATAGAATGGCCTCGGTTGGAAAGGACCTTAAAAATCACCTAGTTCCAACACTCCTGCCATGGGCAGGGACACCTTTCACTTAGACTAAGTTGCTCAGAGCTCCATACAACCTGTCCTTAAACACTTCTAGGGATGGGGCAGCCACAGATTCTCTGGGTAACCTGTTCCAGTGCCTCATAGTCATCATCACAGTAACTTTATTTTTTTCCTAATATCTAATCCAAATCTACTCTCTTTCACTTTGAAGCCATTAACTCTTGTTCTGCCACATACTGGTGTATATGAGTGGTATTATTTCAGTATTAGTATTATTTCTGTATTAATACTGAGCAGTATTATTTCATGTTGTATATAATGTGAGTTCATTTGTGCTGCCTATAAAGTGGTGAGTTGAGATTCACCACCACAGGAGAATGAAATTTCTCTTACTCTCTTACATCTACAAAAAATTATAGGCAGAAGTCACTCAGCACTGCTGGGTACAGGCTCTGTGGTGAATACTGGGCTTTGTGGGCAGCAGAGAGGTACAGGGGACAGACTCTCGTCCTCTGTAGCTTGAACTTCACACATGGTCACAACTTCAACTTTCTCAATTTCAGCCCATGAACTCATAATGAACCATGGATTTTTGAAACCTTACAAAACCCAAATTTGCAGCAAGAAGGACATATTAAGGCAGCACTGTCAATAAGATAAAGAAAACAAATCATAAACCTGTGATTGCTCTATATTTTAACACTCACGACTGATTATTTTTTCCTCTGTAATTTTAGGACTTGAACCCAAGTACATAGATATCTTACAATCTTGTAAATTGCTTTTTAACTCCTAGTAAGTGAGCAATTTTCCAACATATTTTCACATAAAACATGCTTAAAAGTAAGGGAAAAAATCCCAGTGAGACAGTTTAACCAAAGTTTGCATCTTTGTTTCATTTCAGTTTCAGCATTTCACAGTCCTTTTCTGCTTAACCATCAAGTGAAAGATAAGGCCATCATACTGTCTGAATAACAAATAAATACAATTTTCCTACGCTGAAGTGTACTGGCCTTGTGCCACTGTTAAAATTAAATTTGTCCAATACCAGTTAGCTGCTGCAAACATTTTTATGGCAATAGTTGGCAAAGAGAAGAGGTCTTTCTGGGGTTTTGTGTTGCTCCATTTCTCTGAAACAATGGGAAGAATTGACATTGTCTATTCAGTGTAGAAGATAGGTTGTCAAGTAAAGCAAGACAAATGTGATGTCCTGACTGATTTTTTCCTTAGATACTAAATCAATGAGCTTATTATCACAGCAATTACATTACTAATGTAAACAGATGCTATGTGTAGAAAACTGGTTAACAATAAGGTAGGCAGAGTGCAGGGTTTTATCTGTTACACAAAAAAAAACTATTTGGAGTATGTTATACTACAAATAACATTTGATCTTCAGTTCATATGTACCACTTAACTGAATATATGCTCTATGCCATGATTTTACATATAAGAGAGATGTACTGCAAAATGTACATAATTATTTTTACTTGTGTAGTCTTTATTACCAACATGTAATTAATGGTCTTATCTATATCAATCATTAATAAAATTCAGGGATTTTGAAATAAAAAAGAAGCACTACAATGCTGCTCACAAATTAACTCTGCCAATTTTCTTAGCGCAACTTGTTATTTAGTTTATAATGAAATCAAAAAGGGAAGAAAAGCAATATCCTTTACAATGGCTAAAATTACTTTCGTATAACTCAACTTGAATTTCCTATCTATTCTTTTACTTTATAAATAGTTATCTCTAAATTTCCAAAGCCTTCTCACTTCTGGTAATTGCATAGGTGCTTTAGATATATCTAGTATGCATAAAATAAATGATTATAAACACAACAGCATTTATAAAGATATGTCTTTCTAGCAGAAGGCAGTTCCTACCTATGAAACAATTCAATCAGCTCTTAAGCTTTCTCAGTACAGGTGGGTATTTAGGATATTCATTGTATTAATTCAAAAGAGTAATGGAGAATCAAAGTAGATTGGTATGAGACTTCTGTAAGAAAGGACCATTAACCAGTATTTGACCTAATAGCAGGACACTTCTATGTGATGCTGTGGTCTTTTCAGTCAAAGGAGTGGAAGGAGTCTAGCAAGTACTAATAAAGAGCATATGGAGCTGGTCTAGATATAAGAGAGATCATGTCAGAAAACAGCTTGTCAGAAAACATTGTTCCACCAAGTGCAAAACTTTAAATGGGAATGCTGATCACAGAGCTCTCACTACAGAGAATTTTGACTCCATTGAATGCAGACAGTGAAAAGCTTCAGATTTTTTTTTCCCTCAAATTGCATTAAAAACAAATGGCAGACAGCAAAGCCTCCAATTTCTCTTTTCACCACTTATCATAACACTGAAAGAAGCACTCATATTTCTCCCTACTTTACTATTTCATGAAAAAATTGACAGGGAAAAGGTTCCTGCTCATCATCATGTTAAATTAAACCATACCTTAATAACTCCAGTTATTTTCTAAGGCCTTGTTGAAGCAGTAAGATCCTTTCCTGAGTCATCAAGGAAGGCTCTCTAGGCAAATTGTGGTCACTATTTTCTATAAAAATCTGAGTTCTAATCACAAATAATCACAAAATCAGTATTTCCTCAAAGGTTAAGTGAATTACTAATTTGAACACCAAGAATGAGCCAGAAGTTCGTGAGCTGCAACTACAGGACATATTTCTCTGTGAGCATTGCAAGAGTTTGTTTTCAT
The DNA here is from genome assembly GCF_023055355.1 of Agelaius tricolor. Taxonomy (NCBI): domain Eukaryota; kingdom Metazoa; phylum Chordata; class Aves; order Passeriformes; family Icteridae; genus Agelaius; species Agelaius tricolor. The sequence continues at coordinate 32,980,442 of NW_027269262.1, forward strand.
GAGATCTTGCAATGTCCTAACACATTTGGAAGTAGATTGCTTAAGAAGTTTCCATTCCACAAATCCATTATGTACCTATGTATGTACACGTGTACCAACAACCTCGAAGTGCACTTTTTCTGGTGTGGCATTTGATTCTGTTGTTCTGGAGAGAGAAGTCCTGTCACTACTGCACCATGGAGGAGCGTGGGTGCAGGACAAACCTCAGCACCAACACACTCAAACATCCATTCACAGGCAGCATAAGATTTTTAGTCTTGTCAACCAACTGCCTAAATAAGTTCCCTGGAAGTCAGTCAAAACCATTTTTCCTTTGTGGAGACTGATTTCCATGACAGATATCAGTCACAGCTGTTTATAGTCATATGTATATTTTGTGCTAACTGTTATCATCTGGAATTTTTCTTTCAAAAATAAATCATTTCTGTTAAAGTTTAAAAATCTCTTGGTAAAAAAAAAAGAAATAGACATCAAGTGTAAAGTGTTGATAAATTGCAATCTTTTTATGAAATATCTACTACAGAATAAAATAGCCTTAAATGGACAAATAAGGGAAATTACAATGTACTTTTGTACTATTTTTACTAATAAAAAACCAACTACTCAGTACTTCTTTGAAAATGTCAGGGAAGTTTCAGGTGAAAGACTTCATTGAAGTTTACTTAGAGACCACTCTCAATTAAAGAGGAAGTAATTTGCAAAAATTCAAAATTCATTAATATTTCTCTATGTAATAAATGAATCTTTTACAATATAATTTGTATTTATTACGTGTGGCAGATACAGTGTAGTTATACTTTTTTTGAAATCTGTTAGCTTTGGTACACGGCATTGGTCTCTGTCTTCAGAGAATTTCTCTCCCTCCTGCAAAATTTAATTTTACTGCTTTTAAAATACTTGAACAAAACAGCTCCTTTTTAAAGAAAATTTTTCATGAAACATAAACAGCTTTGCTTAAAACCACAGACCTAGGCATATCATTGATTACAGTGTCTTTTACTTGTGACTGAATACCTCATTGACTTTCCATATATTGGTTTCTACTGCTGAGTTTTACTGCTCATTCAAAAAACCTATGAAGATGAGACTTCAGTTCCCCAGTTTACTCAGAAAATATTTATAAATTTCATTCAGATAATTAGGTAAATATTTTTGCAATGTTTCAACAACTTTTTTTTTTTTAAATTAATTGTAATTTGAAGTGAAAATCTTGTGGGAAGGGTGTCCAAGTCATACTTTCACTTTTCTGGAATTTTTGAAGTCTTAAGAAAAAATGTTCTGGATATCAGATTATCATTAAAGGTAAAGAATCATTGAAAAATAATTTTTTATAGTCACTAGTAGTCATTATTCCAGTTTTCCACATGCATATTTCAGAATCCATTAATTTCTGATATTATTATATAGGTTGCTAAATGCTGTAACTTCATAATTTCATTTTTATTGCAAGAGACATAAATTCTTCAGCAAGAACAAATTGAGACCAAATAGTTTTGCCATATTCAGCATTTGTGGAATTTCTGTTTCTGTGTTTTCTTAACATATATTCACTTTACTAATTGAATTCATTTGAATCTTTATGCTAAAAATATTAAAATTTTAGAAATCCTTTTGAAAATCCATCATTTTTATGCCTGTCAAGAGAAGATATCACATTTTGCAGACGCAGCCGTGTGGTATTTTTAAAGAAATGGCAGTATGTATTTATTACTTCTATCAATGGTTAATAAATAAGATAAAGGTTTTTAGTTTAGAGGTTTTAATTTCTTTTAAAATCATGTATTATAACATTGAACATAATAAATCAAATTGTTTGCTATCTCATCCACTGTCCGAGCAGTTCTATTGATCGGTGATGAATGAGTCCCCAAATTGCCTACTGTGTGCTCCATTCATGCTCACTGCATTGCTTGTTTTAGCTATGCTTATTGTGAGACACAAAAAAAAAAAAACCCAAAAAATAAAAACAGCAAAGCTGCAGGTGTGGGAAAATTAAGAAGCTTTGCCAGGGAAGGGCTGAACTTTGGATAGGCTGCACAGCTCTGAAATACTCATGAGATTGACTTAAGGTGTGAGACATCTGCTTTTCATTTTCTTACTGTATCTTAACTGAGACAATTGCAAATCAAAAACTAGAGTCTTTTAGAAGTTGGATCACATACCGAGGAACAAAAGGAAATTTTAAGTTGACTCAGGCAACAATGATAAGCATATAGAAAGGGGATATTCTTTCCTCTCTCATTTTATTGTACATATGCTCCTAAACAAAGTGTTTATAAAAATACGTAGAAGTCCATTTCCTCAGGGCTGGTTTTCTACTTTGTTCTTTCACACTTTCCCAAGGACTCACCACGACTCATGGCATTGAAACCTCGGTGCAGCACTGGATAATCTTTGTGCTCAGAGAATACACACCAGGCCTTTTAAATGAGGCAGAGCTGAGCAGTGTTTAAATCACTTTTGCTTATTGCTGTGCAAAAAATAATATCAGATAATTGTCAGAGGAGCTAACTTTGAAGCATGGCTGTGAGAGAGCAAACATAAGTTTCACTTTGCCCAAAAGTTAAAATCCATTCCAACTTTTTAAAAGGACAGCATCTAGAAAATAAAACTGATTAAATAATATCATCTCCTTATTTTCCTGTGGTCAGCAAAATGGGCTTCTCCATTATGCTCACAATTGGGTAAAACAACAGTTGTTTCCATCAATACATATGCAGGCAGCTAAAAAAGTGGAAAAGGTAGTTTAGTGTCTTTTTTCTAGGATACTTTTCTTACAGTTATTGGAAAAGACACATCTTCAGAGCCAAATGCTCTATCACAAGATTTAGGATGTAACTGTAGGAATCCTTGTTTAAATATGTGAAATGTAAATAAAAATTCAGAATAAAAACATAGATAACCCAGAAGGGTTTTTTCCTCCCAGAAGGGCCGAATTTAAAAAAAAAGTATTGACAGCTCATCACTTCTGAAAATTTGACTACTAATAGATTCTTAATACAGATTTTAGGAACTAGAATCTATCTTTCACCAGTCTTTTGCCCTGTCACTGTTATTTGTCCCTTTAGAATCTCAAGCAACTGGATTTAAACTTGCAGTTGATTTAAGGTAGAACTTCTACACAGTATTCCTCTCATTCCAGTGTATTTCAATCATGGAAATGATCTATGCACTTTTGCACAGTACATGACTGTAGAGAAAAAGAGAAAATGCTACAGAGAACTTGAAGCACTTGAAAGGAAAAATACAAACCTATAACTTGGAGAAAAGTCACTAAAATCACCTAGAAGTTTGGAATACCAATGGCAAAAATGAAGCATGGAGGGACTAAAATCATGTGATAGTGGTCAAAGTTTTGTATTACTTAAAATTCTTCACTTTCAGAATTTTCAACCCATTGAACATTTGTTTAAATATTTTCTCAAGGATCTCACCATCCCAGGCACTCAGCCATTATAAAACACATATAAGTTTGTTATAAAAGAAGAACATTGATATTAAATTCTCTTGTATCATACAGAGATATATAATATTTGTTGGCAAAAAAGTAAAAAAAAAAAAAAAAAAAAGGAAAATTTAGAAAAATATATTCAGTTTTTCATTTAGATGTCATTTTCATTTATAAAAGTTTAAAAAATGCCACAGTGCTTATAAACTATATTCAATAATCCACAAATAAAACAATTCAATTTTTTTATGTTCCATATATAGTAACCAAAAATTATTATAATATCACATCACATTTAGTGAAGTAAAGAGTGATAGTCAGGAACTCCCGAGTTTTACATCTGTCACTGTAGTGCTAGCTTTTACATTTGAACATCTCATCCACTGTCCTTGACAGCTTCAGGGGAGATTTGACTCCTATTCCTGCCTTCTCCCTTTGCTCCAGCAAATGACAAATACAGACAAATAATCAATGGATGCTCATAGAGGCATAGCACAAGCAGTGAAAGCCTTTTAAAAAGACAGCCATGACAAAGTATTTCCTACTGTACTTCAAAATCCAGGTAACACATATAAGCACTAGCTCAGGAAACAGTGTTGTCTGGATCCCAAAGACCAAACTCTGATTTTTGTCCAAGCCTTGATTTCCAGCAAAACTACTGTGAATTTTCTACAGCAACCAAAAGACGTTCACATTCAACCCAGTGACCCTCTGATGATGATTAGTGCTAAAGACAGGACTGACAATGTGGAATTTTTTTCCCAGGTTGGCCAGTGTTATGGTCCTTGCTCTGCACAACTTGCTTTGGGTCACCGATTTGCCAAGGTGAAATAGTTCTTTCTTAAAAACTTAGTCTTGATTTTCTACAAGTCAGGCAATTTAGACAACTGTTTTCTGAAGGAGACATTGAATCAGAACTGGCTAAAATTATTGTATTTTTATGTTATTGAAAAAGTAATTCCACTATGTAACCTTTAACAGCTAAGTTTAACCATGCACAGATGCAGCTGCTACTAAAACAAGGAGCAGAATTCATTCCAGATCATCATTATGCTAGATCTTTGAAGGCTATGGAGGAAATGAGTGTAGAGCTTCTAATAAAGCATTTACAAGCCAATTATGAATTTGTGTGCATTTCTAGACTAGGAAGACTGGCTACTAAACTAAGATTTTCAAAAGAGCTAAACAGCATTATGCATACATAAAAATAACATGAATTTCCTGCTTTTACTACAGTATTATACATTAGTGCTTTATATTTGACATGGTAAAATTGTACATGAAAATGTATATTCTGCTGTGTTTCCCAGGAAGGATTGGTTTTGCCACTCAGGGATGCATTATTTATTTATTGAACAGGAGAAGAGCTACCTAAAACTGTGACTTTCTCTAATTATCTATCTTTGCTGCCATTGAGTAGGCACTGGACAAATGATACTGCCCTCTTTGAAATCAGCACAGAGGCTAATTTACTGATAATTCTAAGAGATCTGGGGAAATGATCTTAAATTAACTTCTTTGTTGAGTATTCAGAGCACACTGAAGAGGATTAACTGAAACCTGAAGAAATGAGCACCACTTGGGGTGTCACGTGCATTCTGCATACTCATTTCTGTCCCAGACTGCTGAAACACAGAATATTAAGATAAACAAAACAAATGATTACCAAAATTATTTTAGATTTCTATGGCTTTTGTCTACAGTCAGAAACAGCAAGTTGCTGTTCAAAGTAATTGCAATATCAGAAAGCAGCTGTGCCTTGTACTGGCTGCTTGTTCCCATGACCAACCCAATACCACTGAATTAGCTCTAGTCTTCGAGGTACACTCAGGGGGATCCATATTCACACTTTTTTTGAAAGGGATGGAACAAAACTCAGGTCTTCACCTGAGACTTTTTGTAACTTTACCAACCTGGCAAAGAAACTTGCTCTCTGTTAATCTTGTATCTAAAGTCTCAAGGAACAAATGTATATAAGGATTTATTTTATTCCACATGTTCTTCAAGTATGCTTAAACAAGAAACAAAAGATCACACATTTCAATTACTAAAACACACAAGGATGGAGCAACCTGTTTTATAGCCTTTTATAGATTTTATAAACAACACATAAGTATTAAACAATTTCCTTGGCCTTAATACCCTTTATTGTCTTGATTCTTTCTCCTCTATTTTTTAAAGCCAAAATCAAAATGTTTTGTTGTGTTGATCTTATTTTCATTGTAATTTACTTTCAAGCTGATTTTGAAAGCTGTTTTAAAGTTCTAACTTAAGTGAAAAAGCAGCTACTACACAATAAAATCCTTGGGAAGAAATGTGATTTATGCAGATGAGTTTGTTAACAAAATTTACACATAAATGAGAACATTTTTTTCCATTCCGGTTGCTATTACAAAGAAACACTGGGAAGTAAATTATCTGTAGAAGAGTACAAGATAAAAAATGTATTAAAAGCTGTAAGAACGAAATTGAAATGTCAAACATAGTTACTTATAAAAAACAGGTGATGGACTCCTTGTAAGCTACCTATTAAAAAGAGTAATCAAAGTGAACTAAAATGACTTTAGTTCTCCCACTAAACTTGTGGCTCAAATTCTCCACAGCTTTATTGCCTGTTTGCAATAGTTTCATTCACTCCTAGGCAGTGCAGGCTTTCTGAATGTTAAAGCTATATATGATAAGGCTCTTTATTACTCACATATATAACATTTGAATTCTGCTATGGGATTTCACAAAATCCTAATAAATGCTTCTTGGCACTAAGATTTTATGTATTCCATAACCAAGACACTCTGCAGCCTGCAGAAGAGAGATGTGGTGCAAGTACAGGTTTTCAAGCTGTAAAAAGACCGTGAAACCAAAACCGAGACAAGGTCATTGTGACCAAGGCTGCTCCTGGCTGCAGGGCACGTTTTCCTTAGGAACGCCCCCCTCAAACCCTCATCCCATTTCTATCCCCCAGTCCCACCACCCCTGGTCGCCTTCTAGTGGGGTGGTGATGCCTCCTGCCCGGGACCTGGGGTCCTGGGACAATGGGGCCAGGAGCACAAAGCATAACACTGTGACCAAAGTCTTCTCACTGGCAGGCCTTTTCAAGCTGATGGGAAGTACGGCCACTTGAGCTGGACATGGCTGGCTTGTCAGTTCCTGACAACAAACTGTGTTTGGTACGCAGTGCATTCATGGGCAGTGTCATGCTTTTGTCCAGAGCCATGCTGACTTTCCCCAGGTCGGTTTCTGGCTTTTGCAGGCAGGCAACGGTGTTGAGAAATCCACCCAAGCAGAAAGGCCCCCCCTGGCTGGTGATTTCTCACATTTAATTACTTGATTTTCCTTTCCTGCAGTCAGGAAGAAAATGGAATTACATCACGCCCCATGTAGCCTTGGAAAAGGACCAATTGTTTCTAATAGAGCCGCTGGCGACAGGCACAATGCATGCGCTCCTTGTTTCACGTCAGATATTTGATCGGCCAAACAAGTCTGAGTACTCCTGCTCGGAGGATCCTCAATAGGGAACAAAGGGGACCAGGCTTCTCCTGTGTCACTTACAGCATCACATAAAAAGAAAATCTTCATTTAGGCACACTTCACCCTTTTTCACACTTTCCAAGCATCTTCTGAGACTCGGAGACTGGTTTGGAGAGCAATGGTTTCCTACATGGAATTAGTGAGGTTTATTCTGCTATAGATGCTTTATTCTGCTCATCAGTAATTAGTTGAATGAATGTCTCTACCACTTCACATAACTGAAGACATGTCTGGTTGTAAATTTACAATCACCAAGAAGTATGTGACGGACTTATGACACTTGGCCCTGGGACAGTTATGACAATTTATTAAATTAGGTACATTTCCCACAGGCACACAGATAATGTTACAGATCTTGTGCAGATGCTCCATTCCAGTTTATGTTTAAGAAACCCAGACAAACAAACAAACAGAAAATGCTCAAGAATTTCCACATTTAATCAGACCAGTGATGCATTGCAGTCAGTACTGGGTCTCTAGTGGCAGTGTATGGAGAAGCAAGGGTACATAGAGTAATACCTCTCCAGAACACAGCATACATGTCAAAAAAGTAAAACTTCCCTAGAATACCCTCTCCTCTTGCAGTGATTTTTGGCTTAATAACTTTGAGAATCAGAGTATTTAACAGCATTGGATGGACTTCTGTCCTACCAATCTTGGCATTACTGCCATTCTCAGGCCTTGAACAAAATATCTAAAAACACTTTCCCCAATCTCTTCTCAATCAGTCAAGATGCGTGCCTGAGAGTTACCTGGGTACCCCAGCACATGTTCACTTGCATGCCTGCCAAAATTGATATTCAGTGCCTGTGCTTCTAAACAAATATTCAATATCTTAGAGATAATTTTTTCCAGGTGCTAAAAAATATGCTAAAAAAATTGTTCTAAAACAAGGTTTTCCTTAGTAACCATTTCAAACTAATCTACCTATGGAAAAAATGGAGGCAAAACCTGTTTTGCTAAATGCTAGAGATGGGGCTCACTATTATATGTACCCATGTTAAAATATTTATCCTATCAATATCAATCTCTGTGAGTGAATTGCAGAGATGAGAGTTGCTCTTTCATAACATATGTGGACAGTAGACCACAGAGTCACCCTACACCAAAAAGCAGGACTAGAATGCAATCATCACCAACCAAAGGGTATGGAGGGACATTTGTAGCAAAGACTTCAGCAGGGAGCATCATCAGGATAGGACATAAGGAAGAGTACATGGCATCAGATGATGTTATACCTGAAATAAAAATTACTGGACCTGTGTTGCTTCCTAGATGATTCTGTAGATGTGTTTGTCAGTGAGTTCCTCATTATTGCTAATGACATGAAGGCAGATATGCTGTATTATCCCTGTTATTTATTCCAAACAACAGGCCTCTAGGACTGACAATGTCTACACAGATAGACTGCGTTCCTGTACCAAGAGAGGCAGAAATCTCCAAGCTTTCACTGAGAACTTTTGGATTCAATATTAATGAACGACACAATATGAGTCCATATGGCTGGTGAGGCCCGAGCTGGAATTTGTAGGACATCAGCCAGTGTACTGCAGGAGTCAGGTCTTACATATATTTTAAAATAGAGTTTGTCTTAATGGTGCATCAAGCCACTGATGTCAATAATGAAAGAGAAGCGACAGATGTGCCTGTGCAGATCAACTAAGCTTTTTTAATGTTTTTAAATTATTTGTTCTCTTGTAGACCTACATTACCTAACAAAAGAAAAATAGATTTGACTGGTATATGTCTAATTAGTTGTACTAAATTTAGTCAAAAGTAGGAGTTTCTCTTTCATGCATGTCTTTTGATATGTTTTTTAATGTGCTCATTCTGAACTGGAATAAAACAATATATTTTGATGTTTCCAAACCAGTGGATGCTTTTGTCACAACAATAAAATATCAAATTTACAAAATAACAATTCTCTAGAAGAACAGAAAGCAGGAAAAAAAGCACATTAAAAGAAATTTTACAGGAATTCATGACAAAGTAGGCTCAATGCATAAAGTGCATTTGCCAAAACCAGATATTTTGTGTGGAAAGAAACAATTAAAAAGGAAAAGAAGACATTTATTTTCTGGTAGCTTGTCAGTCAGGGAAAGAAATCTCAACAGGTAAAACATATAGAGTCGAACAGAGAAGACAGAAATCACTATACTCCAAACTGGGCCTCCACTCCTGGCTTCCCACAATGCAGTCATTTTTAGATGCATCCACCAAAAATATACACAAACCAAAGCAGAGTGGTAGATTAATGGAGCTGGATGAGTGCACAGCTACTCTTGGCAGCTAAGGCCAAGTAAGATTGTAGGTATAAATGTTAGAAAACTGCACCATGGCTATGCTCTGTCTAAAACTAGGACACAAATAAGCAAGCTGGGTGAATATAATGTACAAGTTGTGAGTCTACCTAAGCTGTTTAACATTGTTAGTGGGCAGCTGACTATTCCAGTGCAAGTTAACATTCAGTGGTGTCTGTAGGGGCTCAATAACCCATAGTTTCTAAAGTTTCAGTTTAGGATATGACACTTCACCATGTCTTAAAGAAGAGGAATACAGCGGGTAAATCCTGCAAAAAGGAGTAATGACTTTCCAGCAAAAGTGATGAAACAAAATTAACAATCTAGAGGAAAGGGTGACGTTGGATAACTCCTGTCCAGTGTGGCAGGAGACCTTCTCCCAGAATTGAGATAATAGGTGCTAGGTGAGCTGAAGGGTTCCTTGATGTGAGAACTCATTTAAACTTGCCACAGCTGCCCTCTCTACAAGCCTGTTCAACTAGATGCAACTAAGATACAATTATACATATCCTGTGGATGGGTTCTCTGTATCAACTCATAATCAGTTACTGGTATCGTCTTGATTTTGACGACTCCTTCAGTTTAAATAGTCCCAACCAACCTTCTAGTCATCTTATCAAGGCTAAATTCACTCCTTAATTACATTTACTCTGATAAATTTAAATTTATTTTCATGACAGAGGTTTATATTGTGCTGAAATACCATTAATATCCAAAAGTTGTACTTCAGAATCCAGTGTTGAACTTGTAACGTACCTGGCAGCATTATCTGAGCCTCAGAAATATAAAAATAGTTGGCTTTATGTGTGAAAATCTCCCACAATGACATTAAACACCCCTGAATTATTTTAACATCCATATTGCTAAGTCATGATTTAGACAACTTTCTGGGGCCCCTTAAGTAAGTGTTATTTTCACAGTAAAGTATGACTTTGAAATAAGAGCAAAGGGCAGGTGTTTTCCTGGCATTTACAGTAAAGGTGAAATTGATATGTTTGAAATGCCGCAAGTAAACACAGATACTGGGCTCAACATGTAACAAAGCTCACACATCCCAAACTAACAAAGGTGCATCAGCTTGGAGCTTGAGCTGTACAGAAATTCAAAGTATATTTGCTGGCTACCTGCTTTAGACAGCACTGCTTTCCCATGATCACAGAACTCTGCCTGTATCTTGATTCAGCATTGACATGTAAAGAACATTTGTTAATTGTCCATTTTAACACACAGTGAAATGTGTGAGATCAGCACAACTGAAGACTCAGAGTCGGTTTTACATGTATCAAGTGGGTGCATTGAAAAGGCAACTTCAAAATTGAGGGATTGTTTTAAGTGGTTTAAACCTATCCTCTAAGCCAACTTGGCTGCTAAAAAGCTGCAGAGGTTTAAAATAAAAATAACACATTCTTAGCCTGTTTGCATTTGCTATTCAAAGAGCTTGTTCGTCTTTAATCTTAACTCTTTATCTCCAGAACTCTGAATGAGGGAAAAAGACAGAGACTATACCAGAATCCTTTGCTCTATCAACAGATACATGGGAATTAGAAAATAACCCTCTGCTCATTTGCCAATAGCCTTTGCAAGTCACCTAATTAGATGATTAAGTCATTAAAGGGATATGCGCATCTGAAAAGCCTCTAGTCAGCCTCTGAAATCAGAGGAGATAAAGACAAGACTCATTTCTTTTTTCTCTTACACTGAAAAGGTAATTAATCCATTTAACTCTGCCTAGCACTGCTTTTCTGTAGTAAAAAGGAGAGACTGAAGCAGGATAGCTTTTCAGAAACACTCTTTGAAACATCAGAATGACAAATGCCTCTTTCTTTTGCATGCCACATGAAGAGGTTCGGCTTAGCCTCCAGTGGTCAAAATTATTTAGACAAGAGATCAGCAGCAGTGTGTGTAATGCTGACTTTGGTATTTGGGATGTTACTGACTACCTGCTAATTTGACTTTGTTGTAACTCAGTGCAACGCCTTTCTCCAGAGCAGCATGTAAGGCTGGTAAATAAAATTCTGAAGAGAAAATTATTTAGCATCATTCACCTTCTCCTATGGAGGCTTCACAGAGTCATTCTTGGGTGCTTGTCAGGATAGGGGCTGGCTTCCAAACAACAACATTTTCCAGGCTTTTACTGTAAAGCTGGAAATAGTGTGTTGTAAATGACATACAAATACGTGCTGCCCTAGCAACTAAGGAAAGCTCCCCATTTCCAACTGCCAATGACACTGTGGATAAACCAGTGCTCCAACAGTAATTTTTAACATGTCCATCTGTGTAAGGTTTCAGGGTTAATTTCTGTGAATATATTTTGATATATATATATATATATATTTTGATATTTTCAGTATAACACAACTATGAAGAAATAAATGTCAGCAGTAAAAAATAGAGCTCGGAAAAACCTTAATCTACAATGCTGTTGTCAGGTTTCATCAGACTACAGAGCACAGCCCATGTTGCAATAGCTCAGCCTCATCATTTCAGTGATGTGAGAGGATCTCAAGACAGGCAACAGTGGACAGAGGTCCCAGACTCCATTTTGCAATTCCTCTCTCTAGAATTAAATTGGTGAATAAGGTAAAGAAAGTTTAGTCCTGTGAGGTTAAAACAAGAAACTTTTTCCTCTGCTTCATGACTCCAGGATTTTTACTGGGTCTGGCTATAGGAATCCTAGCAACACTATACAGCAAAAAGGAATGTCAAACATGGAAAGTATATTATTATAAATAACTGCCATTGTTGTTCTAAAATCTGACATCTCTATGTCAAAACAATTCCTAGTTTTGAGCCACATTTGGAGCAAAATTCAGGTATGCTCACACAGTTTTTATACTTGCAGTGCTGTGTGTGATTTCCACAATCATTTTTTGAAAGAGTTCAGCATTGACCTGTTATTCTACTGTGTGCAACCCTCACAGTGATTCAATACTGTATCCAAGAAAAGTCAGAGAAATCACTCTGAGGTTTAGTACACCTATCAGTGCACATTTTAGTAGTATGTTTTGACTGAAATTTTCAGTGATGTCAGAGAGACAAAAAAGCTGATGTATGGACAGACAGCACTTTGCAAGTTTTGTGACCAGATTATTGTGATGTGTTTGCATAGACACATATTTTCTTGGGACGGAAGGTGCAAAAAGTGAATCTTCACAAAATACTATATATCCTTAAAAAACCATGAATTGTCAAAGAAGTCCAAATATTTCATTTAAGATTCAATTGACACTTTGATATCAAATAGATATACTGCCAGGATGTGTTCCTTTAGGCAAAATGATTATCAGTCTTCCTTAGTTGACAGCAATTTAATAATAACACCAACATGAATTATTAATTTCTAACATTACTATGAATACATTGAAAATTTCTTGTCAACCCTTGCCTAGAAGGACATAAATGAAACTTCCCCCAGATAAGCTGAAATATAGTTCTTAAGCTATTCTTTTTCTCTGAAAAATGCAAATGGATGAAAAGCATTGACTTAGCAAATGTTCTTTATTTTATTCATTATTCAATAGTTTGTGCACGCTTAAATCCTTATAATAATTTTGGTTTTTTCCTTAGTATTTATAGTATCTATATTTGATATGCACAAAAGCACATACCTACTTCTCACCTTCTATAATGAGAATAGTTCTTTCTTTTCCACACTAACTAATAGGATTCTGTATTATAAAATAACTTTAATTTTAAATATAAAAAGGGAACAAAAGGCAACAAAATATGTGTCCTGAGGATGTCCTAGCCTACTAATTTTCTAGTTTCTCAAACTAGTTTTTATTTCCTAGTTTCTTTAAAAAATTAACACATACAAGAATGGCCAGATCAAAATACCAAGTAGATCAAAAGAGATGATGGGTTATTTTAACTGTAAGGCCTTTAACAGACAAAACCTAATCTCTATGCAAGGTCATTACAGTATGAGCAAACAGAAAAAAACAGCAATGAAAACTGTTTTTAACTATCTAAACCATTCTTTTGAATTCTAATTTGATATATCAACATAATTTCCCTCATTATACAAAAATGAGAAACATATTATTTCATAACTTAGTATATTCTAGATTTGCAGGGAAGGGGAGCAAAGCTGAAAAACCTTAGGCAACAAACTCAGCCTTAAGCAAAAAAAAAATCCCTGCCACTCTCTTGCTTGAGTGGCCCTTGAGAAATCCGTGAATAAACATTTTTTGCTCTTATTATACACAGTATTTCCTTCCTTCCCTATCTCAATTTGCCTTAATACTTTTGACTGAAGGCAATAACAACGATACTAGGAAAAGAAACAAGTGTCAAAGAACATCTAGATAGCAACCTCTCAATGGTTGAAATCCTTCAAACAAAGTGTAACTTGCAAATGTAACTAGTACCACACCATAAGGCAAGCTAGCTCAAGCAACCAGTTGAAGTGAAGATATTTGGTATCTTGTTGAAAATTTCTAGTGGCTAGAATTTCATCTGCAGTGAAGAAATATTTTTGACAGGACACCATAGCATATTGAGTTATTCTAACCCACTGCTGAAACATTCTTACTTGAAGACACTTAATGAAATAGTTTTTAGGCATTAAATATGTACTTCTCCCATAAATTAATTATTAATCATGGAAACATATGTAATAAAGTGAAAGAAATTAGTGTAAGGGAAACACAGGGAAAGTTGTAACAATAGTTGTAAAATAGTTACATAGAAAACAGATTTATACACTTTCAGTAATTAACAGGTAGGAATTATGTCAAAATTAGAAAAACGAGACAAACCAGCAGGGCAGGACAATTCTGGATGGCAGCTAATTCACCAGGGATGACTTCAGGAAGTAACTAACATTACCTGTATAAAAGAGACAATAAAAATCCACTTTTAGGTAAAGACTTAAATATAGTCTATATGTACATTGAGTGTAAAGAATAAATAAGCATTGCATAGCTAGCATCAAAAAATCTCTGTCATCACAAATTTCCTTCTTCCATTTCTATCTTAGGTCAGCCTACCATTTTCAAAACTTTCTTAAAGCATTAGCATTTTTCTATTCCCCCCTTTTTTTCCCTGGGTTGTTTTTTTTTTTTTTTACTTTTCAATTTTTCCAGGTACTTCCTATTTATACCTTCTATACACCAAGGTCTCCTCTAGTACAGAAATTCCTATCATGCAATTGGGTAGGGAAAAGAATATATGCAGGAGCTGAAAGAGGATGTTTTCAGTCTGGAAAAACCAGGAAAACACCATCAAAACAGAAATCTTCCTGAGTGGAATAGGTCTTTAGAGCAAGTTTAATGTAAGCAAGCGTTAAGTATCACAGTCAGGGCTAAACAGGAATGCTTAACAACATATTTCAATGCAAAATTAATTTATTATATTTTGTTCCCAAATTACCTTTTCCAGAGTCAGTACTAGACAAGCTCCAGACCATGCTGTGCAGCAGCTTAAGATGTTAGTACCCCCCCAGCCTGGTATTCCCCAGCAACAAAGTCAGCAAAAGGTCAAAGCTGATCAAGGAAGTTTGGCTGCTTAGCATCAACTCAGCACCACTGGTGATGGAAGCACTGAGATTTCTTGCTGATGCAGCTGAGCTGCAGACACACATTACCATTTTGGTTTTCCCCTTTTTTCTCCCCTCAAAACTGATGGCTATAAATTTATAACAGGTCTTCCTTCAATGCCATAACAGAATCCCTAAAGTTAAAAAAAATATCTTTGAGAAGAAATTTTCAGACTGCACAGCATTCTGAAAAAGCACATCCATTGACTTTCAATATTATATCATCACTTTGAAGTCAGGCGGATGATGCTCACAAAAGGCCAAATGAACAAAGGAGAGACTTGCCAAGATTTACTTTGGGTATTTATGCACCATTAAACAGGGTTACTATCACCTGCTTTCCAAGACATTATTCAGCTCTTTGGATTGCACAAGGTATCATAGTGACAGTGAATGGAATGTTTCTATCTCTGGATTTATCTCTGCTTAATTCAACTTTGTTTTGCTTTTCAGACAAAGTGATAACTTCAAGGGAAATGACCAGAGCTTTTTGGAGCACTGTAATGCCATCTCAAAGAATCATCTATCAGACCTTGGCATGTCTCCTCTCCTGTATTCTCTCCTGAATTCAGCAGGAGGCTTCCAATATGACAACTGATCTACTAGACTTCCTACTAAACAAGCCAGAGCTTTATCTTGGATAAGCCACTTTAAAGGTAGCTGTGAGGAGCCTGCCAGCCATGAGCTGCATGCAGATGAAAGTGAATAATGCAACATGCAGCATGCAGCAATATTCTGCCAGTACTGATTCCATCTACACAACAAATACTCATCATGTGCACATAGACGGCAACTGAATCAATTATAATCTTTCAAGAAGGGTAAAAACAAAGACTTTTGTTTTCAAAGCAAATGTCACCAAAACAGTTAAAAAAGACAAAAGCCAGATAAAAATATGAATAGAAATGGTCTCTTGATTGCTCTTCTCATTGTAAACTGCATGGTGAGGGTTTTTTCTCCCATTTGAAGGGTCAGAATAAAAAGTCTGAAGTAAAAAACATGTTTAAGTTTTCATCTTTGAAAGGATCTACTCTTGGAAAGAAAAAAAACTGATAATATTTTAACATGTAGGGATCAAACTAACAATGCCACTCACTATCAGAAAGTAAAATACATTTGAAGCATGTTATTTTCAAACTTTCTTGCCCTAAAGAATAACAAGCTTGCTAGTGTAGCTAGGGAAAGTAAATACACAATTATAAAGCCACAGAAATGTCAGATGACTCCTTTCTGGTGGGCAAAAATAACACACTAGGCAACATTTACTGCTTTATCCTTATTTCTGAAAGGAAGTCCCTTCAACATAGAGCGGCAGTACGTCTTCTACCACTTAAATACATTTGATAATTCAGACACAGAATATGTATGTATTTAATAAGGTATGTATTTAATTTGCACTCTCAGGGAATAAAATATAGTTACAGAATGAACAAACTTCTAAGACCTACCAAATTAAAACAAGGAGATACACCTTGAGTCTCACAATCTTTTTTATTACATAGTGTATTAAATGGTGTTACAAACTGTTCATACCCAAGACAAAACCAAACTATGGGGTTTTTTTATTCAGTCCTTCATTCTCACTTACCTACATGGATTAAAACAAGCAAGCAGACATATGCCAAGACATAATTAAACAATTAACTCCATTCACATCTTCTACTTATTTCCTGCTCCCAAAGCAGATTCTGCAGCAGCAGAATAGCACCCCCTTTGGCTCGTGGAAGGAATGAAAAGGTGCTCCTCCTGAGGGAACCCAGACCACATACACATAAGGTTGGTGCTTATTTGAAGATCTTGTCACCCACCATGGTCATGTCCATCTCAGACTGAAAGAAAACATATTGTACTCGTGTTTGGATACTGCTAGTTGCTAATTTTATTCAGTGTGGAACTGAGTAGTCAAACTGATGCTTTACTCTCCTATTTATAGGCAGCCAACTGACCATTAAGCAATTTTAATCTAAATAAAAGACACCAAAATATATATTTTGTGTTCTGTTATTATTGTCATCATTGTGCACAATTTTTATTAATGAGACTGGGAAGGTATGAATGTCCTTTGCACAGTTTAGTACAAGGCTGAACAAAGTCATATTTCAGTACTACACTTAGTTATTGATGAAATATTGCATCGCTGTGAGAAAAAACAAAAAGTTGGACAGATTTGAACTATTTTCCACTGAACACCATCTTCTTTTGCCATGGAAATTTCAAGACTTCCAGATAGGTCTAAAAAAAAATTACACAAAAAATTTGAAATAGTTGTTTTCCTCAGTTTCAGTGGGATTTCTAGAGTCCACCAGAAAAGATATGGCTGTGAATCATAGTCTTACAATATGAAAATTAAAAAGTAAGTCATAAAGAAGATTGGAGCAGACATGTATTTTGAAAAATGCCTTTCATTATGATGTTTTCCTCTGATCATCATTATATTTTCCTACATTTTAACAAGAGTCAGAGAAATACATGAAGTAATATGAATTCATGATGAGGAAGTGGAGGGAAATGAGTGAATTTTGCTGTTCACAACTCCAAAAACAGCAGTCTTTCCTCCCTATTCAGTGCCTCTCTGGAATGGAAAAATCTGTCTCTAATTTTCCACTTACCCTCAGTGGTAGATTAGAAAACATTCCCAAGTGGAATTGTAAATCTTTGACCACACTCCTTAAGAAAGCGAGAAAGCAAAGACTTTTGGTTCCTTTCAGAAATGAGTTGCCCAAGTTTATAGTGAAGAGAATTCATTCTGTCACATTCTAGTATGTGCTTAATCTAAGGTACTTAAAGATTGTGTAAGAGGAATTAGCAAATTTCAATATAATGATAAGCATGAGTTCTTAAATGAATCAAATGCTCAGCTTCATGAAACAATTTTGAAGGCTATATGTTAGCACTGCCAAAAGGCTGCTTCTTTTCTCAAAGGCATCACACACCCTCACATGCTCCCCTTTCAGCAGAAAATTGTAAGATTTTCTTGCACATAAGGAAGGGTCACTGTGCAATTTCCTTTTACTATAATTTGAAATACCACAAATATAATTTCTCATCATACTCTAGGGAACATAACAGTTTTGGCAAAATGCAAAGAAAAGGTAGAGTTGAAGAAGAAGTTAAAGAAACCCATGCATTAATTTCTGAAAAGCATTTTAGTGTTTTCTCCTAGAAAGTCAGTAAGTATCACCAGGCTACTTTGAGATATTTGGATTTTATTGAAAGAAACAAAGTTGTGCAAATATATGCCCAGAGTATATTTTGAGTCAAAATGCTTTGACATTCTTCCAAAACCTACATATTTCACTTTGGAATCATACCTTCCATACATTCAATTTTCTTTGCTTGTTTGCTGAAGCAAGAGAACTACAATTTTAAATATCAAGTTAGCACTATGCATAGAATTTAATAACACATTCATAAGAAGGTTAGCTTACATTCACAAACTTAAAAGTCTGTTATCCATTTTTGAGTGTCTGTCCTGAAAGACTTAAATACTGTGTTTCAAAAGCACTTTACAAATAATCAGAGGTTATTCATTGTAAATTAATTCCAAATATTTACTCAAGAGATAGCTAGTTATCCTAGGATACTGTAACTCACTATTTTTAATGACAATATCACTCCAGTGACTACAACAATCAGAATTCTCCTGGCTGTGCTGTTAGCTATCCAGCAGAAACTGCATTTTCAGAAGGTTAAACAAAGAGAAGGTACTGTCCAGCAAATATGGCCAAGTATGAAACTGGAGGACAGGCTGCCCTGTTCATATTTCTTGTGCTTCTTAAACAAGGATGGTCATGTAAGGAAGTCAGATATTTGTGGATGTAAATATGTTGGGAATTTTGTGTCTTTTGAACACATGAGAGAGCTTTATAAAATATTGCTGTAGCTCATCCTGTTTAAGACAGGTAAATGCTGTCTCCTAGTTGGGCATCCAAAGGTTCTTAATGCCTTTTCTCGGCAGTCATGTTTTTATTACTTTTCCAACACTCTTGTTGTGGGACTGTGAAATAGTTCCTGTTTCTTAGGGTTGCAGATTTTTTTCTGGAAAAAATCATCTTGCATTTTTCCACAATGTATCCTACATACAAGGAACAAAAATGCAATCAGTGTCCCATTGGTAGGAAGGGAGAGCTCTGTGTTATTCCCTCCTGCCCTGGTCTCTTCCAAAGTTAAAATTGGGAACGCACTGCAACTCCTCTCCTGTCTATTTGTGAATATCTTGCTAAGAGAATCAGGAAAACCAAAATGAATGTTGCATGGTAAGGTCTTAATATGAAGAAATGCACCAAGAAACTAAAACAAAGCATGTCACAGAATAAACCTCTCTGGTATCATCATCATCAGTACCAGGTGAGCAAACGGACAGCTGCCTTGCTTTAGGATCCTCCAAATCCATGCCTATTTTGCACACACTCCTAGAGTAGAAATGGTGTATCTTTTTGCTTTGTAATGCTGCTGGAGGCATCTGCAATGATTAAATTGTCTGTCATATCTGCCAACATTTGCTTAAAATAGGAGAGGAAGTGGGCTTCTGGAATAATTCGGCAATAATCTTACCTGTTCATTTGTGAGACCTTTCAGGCACCACAAGTTTTTCTGCTTTGCATGGCTTTGCATCATTGATCCTTACATACAGTATGCAGGAAAACCAGGAAGAATTCTAACCATTCCATCCAGAATGGTTCTGCCCAGAAACCTCTGTCTGTGGAGGACAGCTGAAGTGCTAATGACACATATTACCTTTATTTGTACTTTAACTTATGCTTCTACTAACTCTTGTGATTTGTTTTGTTTGTTGAGTCTTCTGCCAGGAATACTGGTTCAGATTACCACAGGATTCTCCTTGCTCAGTAATTTGTACAGTAGTTTGAGCAATTTTGGCAGACCTTTAGACCTTGTTCATAACATTCCATCTTTCAAAGAGGACCCAAAACTTTGCAAAAACATGCTTCAGAGTTTTAGGCAAAAAGAACATAATAGTACCATAAGCCTGTATATGAGAACTGAGAGCAAAGCCAACAATAATGACAAAGAGCTTCACAGTAATATGATGCCAATATTTTTCTTGATGCAATCACATATAACTTCTGGATCCCAGAATTATGTTCCATTTCCGTTACTCCTGCTTTACATCTTTGCATGGGACAGTTAGTCAATAGTCTATAAACCATTAAAATGATAGAAAGTCAAATTTTTGGGAAATAGATAGCACCTCTCTGTGAAGATGACTGATTTTTCTGCAAGCTTTCAGGAGTTCCCAAGTTCTTTTAGACCTAATTGGACTCTTTAATTGGTGAAAGTATGTTATTAAAATTCTAAACTTCCTTTTTTGCATCCCTTCTTGCTTCAGGTCAATGTGGGACAGGAGGAGCACTGCCTACAGCATCCAAGATGTATTTGCCCCCCACCCCACCTCAATCAATATAAAAACATCCTCTGTTTTGTTCTCCTTCTTTCCTAAAAATTCCTGTCTGTGAGGTTTTTTTGGCTGTGGCTGAGCTTTGCAGAAAATATTTCATCCTGCTGTGTTTCAGGGTGACAGCACCTGTTTCACCCTGCCCACAAACGCATTGTACAGAGCACTGCAAAAGAGGAGAGTGGGGAAGGGCTCTATACACCTCATGATGGGCAGTCGTTTCATCTCCAAAAAGAAAAAGCAGTGTTTTGAAATCCTTCTCTGAAGTGGGAAACCCTTTGTTCTGTATATAGGAAAGAAAGCAGTGGTGGTGCACAAACCATGCCTCACTCAGAGTCCACTCTCCTCTCCAAAGGCTCCCTCTGCAATGCTCTGTGTGTCTGACTATGGTCACAATCTCTCCTCACCCACTTCAGTGAAAACATGGACCCACTCTGCTGTTTACTTATGGGATTTTATCGTCTTATGTGACACAGACAGTTTTAGAAATGCAGGATAAAATACTCAGAGCTTCCTTTTCATGTCTCCTTCCTTTGCAACATGTTTTCTTTAGTAGCAGACAGAGTACAGAAGGATGGCAGATCAGATACGAGAGCCAGGTGATCCTCTGGCTGATGAGGGGGTTTGGGTTGTCATGGCAGGCACCAATGAGTGCCTGAATGCCTGGCATTTCAGAAAGAAGCCTGACTCTTATTTTCTTTCCTTGTATTTGAAGGAACTTCACAGTATTTGACAGGTCTTAAAACCGTGCATATCTGCTGCCATGTAAGAAGCTTGCCTCTAATTTAGAAAGGTACAGTAGATAAATATTGCCTCAGTAGGGCTTACTAAAAGTCTTTCTTAAATCAACAACTATGCAGTGTAGTTAGAACTATATGCATGCAGAGCAATTTTAGTTTTTTTGACATCTTCACAAAGCCAGTGGTGGATACCCATTTTCAGACTCTGAGAATGATTACATGATATCTTGGCAGGCCAAGATGACAGTATGCAGCTGGTAAGCTGTTTCTAGCTGTCATAATAGGTAGTGTTTGAAAAGGAAAAAACAAAGGCTTACTTTAATGAGGCCTACAGCAGCAGCAAACTGAAGTTATAAACACATTTGCTGCTATTTTGAAATTTTCAGTGAACTTTTCTCTTACTTCACATTCCTTTTTTAAACACATTTTGCTGTCTGCCTTTATAACTTCAACTACTGCTATGTGCTGTCCTGTGTAAAACTTGCTCAGAGAGATTTAAGGGTTATTTTTGTTTGTTTGTTTTTGGGGTGTTCTTTTTTATCTTTATCCCATGTCTCCTTTGAATTTTTCCTTGAAGAAAGAAACTGTTTCCTCTAAATACAACCATTTGGTTGAGTGTAAAAGTGTTAATTGGGGCATTTATTTACTCTGCCGAAATAAATTCCACAGTGATTCTACACAGAGCTTCAGCAAATCCAGTATTTTTTTCTTCTGAAAGCCTATGCAGGTGGCGTCAGTACTGGATATTCTGTTTACAAATCATTAATGAAGTGATTGTGGCTTTTTTCATTTGCTCACACTTTTGAACTGCTCAGAGCGACACATTCCTAAATAGGGAACACAAGAGTAGAGAGAAGCACACAATAGCCTTATTATGGGGGCCACACAAACACTGGTAGTGCTGAGGGTTTATATTAACCCAATCAATTAAAGATGTACGGAAAGAGTTCAGCTAGTAGGGGACTGGGAAAAAACGGTACACAGCAATGAGTTGCTAGGCATGCTAATCTGGACTCTGAAATTTTCGCTTAGCGCTATATCTGAGCTTTCTTCCTGCACAATAAAAGGTCCCTTTCAAAGCTGAGAGTCCTTAGCAGTGCAACCATTGGAAGTCACTGCATTCTCTGAATGAAATAAATGCCTTGCTTTAATTTCTATAAGGCTTGTGTAAATTTCCTTCAGTACTAAACCATTAGAATTCCGAAGGAAAAATGCATATATTAGGCTATACTGTATCCCTATTGTGCACTAAACATCAACTCATGCTACTGATATGGAGTTTAAAAGCTTAAATAAAGTGCGGAGCCCCTGCTGGGCAAACAAGCTGAACTGGCCCAATGAAGTAACCTTTTTGTTAAGAATTCTCATTTGAATAAACAGCATGGTAGGACTGCTGAATGCAGATGGCTTAAGTGTTTGGGTTCTTCTAGAAGAAACAAGTCTTAGTAGTTTTACACTTTCATGAACAAAATCATATTTTATGAAGGACAAGTGCCCCAGTTTCTCACAGACTGCATGGCAGAAATGAAAGGAGTTTGTAGCTAACTCGTTCATTTTGAAGGCTGCATCAAGACGAAACAAATATACAGATTTTATTCTGTAATTCTCATGTTGCATGTTTTTCTATGCAAACACACGTACAGACACTTGCATACAGAAGGATGTAGCTCTATAAGACATCTAAATTCTCCAAGGAGTAAATTAAATCCCTGTGCTCAGGTTTGGCTTTTTTTTTTTTTTTTTTTTTTGTGTTCTGCACTTAGCTCTGATACTTTCTGAATTGGACATGGCATCAAGAGCTATGAAAGACTCAACACAGCACAAAGCCTCCTTTAACATGGATGCTTTACTTCAACTTTTATTGCATTCCCTCTTATTTGCTAGGTAGATATTTTCCCTCCTAACAGCAGAATGCTAGCCCTGTTTGCTTCCTTTGTCTCTGAAAGTGCACAGGTGACAGGGAAAGCTACTGATCATGCAAAGAGCTCATAGTGCCATCTTGAATGGAATATAACATCTGAGAGATACAAACATCAATTTGGGATGCTACTTAATGGGATGACATTGTGCAAATGGAATCGAGAGCTGACTGCCCTCAGCTGTCCAATAGATACTGCATTCTCTGCATCTTTTATAGGAGGTGAATAAGCTATTAACTGTTGTGTGAAGCATCACCCAGCTATTTCTACAGGCTTCCCCCCCCCGTACTGTAAGGACAGCTCTAACAGACAAATATGAAAGACTGAGAAGTGGGGAAACAATAAAAATATCTGGCAGAAATCTATCTTTGAAAGGGTCTGCTGACTACAGGAAATGTCTTGTATGGGAGAAAAGAAAAGTAATTGGCAAAAATTAGGAAAAAGAGAGGGAAAATTGTCAAGGGTCAATCAGTAAGAATCAAGAGTAATCTGACTACATTTACATGAGAAAATACTTCCTAGTTATCAACATCTAGGCATTTTCATGTTGGAAAAGAAGAATGGGCGCTATGCATCAAAACTCTTAGGACAGACCTTTCCTCTAAATGTTTTGTTGCCATTTGTTCCCATAAAGATGAGGTAAATTTCTACAGTGTAATAGCATTAATTTTTATGTATTTATTATTATTTTGCTTTTCTCATAGCACTTTAAAGAGTACTGTAGGCCTATGTATTTGAACTTGACATGGCTTAACTCCATCCAGTAACCAAGTAACCACAGACCCATTTACTCACTTCCCCACAACTGGGATCAGGGACAGAATCAGAAGAGTAAAAGTGAGAAAACTCTTGGGTTGAGATAAAAACAAGTCAATAGGGAAGCAAAAGCCACGCAACTGCAGAGCAAAACAAAAAATACTTCCCATGGACAGGCAGATGTATCTCAAGGAAAGCAGGTCTGCATCATGCATCATGGTGACTTGGAAAGACAAATGCCCCCTCTACTCTTCCTCACACCAAATGTCCCCCTTAACTCCTTCTTCCCCCAACTTGGCATCCTGAGTGTCACAACATTTGCTATGGAATATCCCTGTGGTCAGTAGGGGTCAGCTGGACACTTTCCACTAGACCAGGCTGCTCACAGCCCCATCTCATCTGGTCTTGTTTACATCCAAAAGGATGGACTCCTGTTAGCACAACCAAAGCTCTTAATACCTTGCCAAAATGAGGTCTGTGTCTGAATTAAAGACTTCCTTCAACTAAAACTATATAAGAACATCTAAGAATAAAATGTACGACTAATTAAAGGAGGTGTTTCTCTTTCCAATCAAAACACATAAATCATAGAAAATAAATGATGTTAAACTGTATTGTGCATTATTCCAGATCATAAATACTTTACAGACCTTATTACCCAAGATAGACCACTTTTCATAGCAGATAAATTTAATCTAATGCCATTTAGCCCAAAAAGCCCTTAATAGCCCAGCTTCCATCAACTTTATTTAAAAGTTCACGTGAATGTAGAGAATTGCTCCTCCCACTGCTCTCACTGCTCTGCTGTTGCCTGCATGGTCTGCTAATTGGTTGTAGGCAACAGTCTGTCCAAACTTCACATCTCCCAACAGGGTCCACACCACTTGTTGGGTGAAGAAATATTGCAAGACCAAGAGCAGCAGGTCACCCAACTTGTTAAGGTGTGCTTTAAACTGAAAGACTTCAGAATAAAGGTCTAAAGTAGCAATGCTCACACCAGGGGAAAAAGCCGGCCAACCAGAGCAGGAACAAATGTTCCCTAGCTGTCTCCCAAGATAAGAATCAGAATCCCAACCATCTTAAATGTAGACAGGCTGAGGAATACACAGGAGGAAGTGGAGCTCCTGGGCCTGTCAAAAAGTTTTGATGTCTCAGGAATAACTAAAACATGGTGGAAAAACCCACATGGCTCAGAGGAAGATGATGAATGGCTACAGGTTGTTTTGTAAAGACAGGGAAAAAGAAGAGGAGAAGTTGCACTCTGTATTAAGAATAACCTTGAATGTATAGAAAGAAGTCAACGATGGTCAACTTCTGCAGTAATCCGTGGTTCTCTGGGCTTTGTATGGGTCCAATCCGGCTAGCTGGAACCCAAGCCCACACGGACCTGCATGGACTGAAGATAAAAGATGAGGAGCGCTCTTCCACCACGTGGGGACGAGTATCCTGTTTATTGGCTTGTGATGGGACAGTGCCGGCCACAGTGACCACCCAGGTGGCAAAAGAGGCCAAACCTTTACCTGCAGTGGGGTTTTATCCCCCGGGGGAAAAGGGGTGGGGAAAGAGGACCGTGGCCAATGGGATAACATTGGGAAGGGGCAAGGGGAGGGGTATCCATGGGGCAGACCACATGGAGGTGTGTAGAAAGGAGTGCATGGGGAGAAACCATGTGATGAGAAAGGGGGAATAATCTACATGACATACCACACTCAGTAGAGAATTCCCATTACCCAGTGCAGAACAACTACTAAATAAAATATTTAGTGCAATACAACGGACTTCATCCCACTGGGATCAGTAAACAACACCACAAGCCTGAATTGGTTCAAAATAAGAAGCATAATGACTAAATGCTAATAAAATGCTAAGAAATTTCAAGTAATTCAAAGAAATCTGAGAAATGGCTTAAATAAGCTCAACATTTTTGATGCTAAGCCTAATTGGAGGGGAAAGAGAAGTTATTCAGTGTGTCACTCGTCAAAACACCTAGTGAGAAAGAAGTAGAGTTTGATTTTGAGGTTCAAGATGGGCTGCTGGCATATTCCTTGTTCTAAGAGATGCTTTGATTGGACTGAGCCATCCAGAAGGTCCTAGTGACATGCCCTGGAGCTTTGAAATGCTAGACATCTCCTTTTATGTGAAAATTATGATTCTGCTGTCATCTTTTCCCGTTATATGTCTTTTTCCTACTCTTCTACCTGACCTGTATTTTTTTTTTCTGCTCTCTAAATATATCCCTGTCTTGTGATACTACCATGACCAAAAGGACACTGAAGTGGAATGGCCACACAAACAGAGAAGGAAGCTTTCAGATGTCAGTGTCTCAAGGAATGAAATACAAAATGCCACTCGGGAGAAAAAGGTCATCTTTTGGAAGATTTCCCATACTGATATATACAGCCAGAGAACTGTGTGACAGCAGAATTCTTAGGCAGGGCAAATGTTTCTTCTCTCTGGTTAAAATTATTCACTGTTTGTTGTCTGTGTCTAGAGGGATATCAATTCCTTGGTTTTGTGCACAATTCTGTATTACTCACCACTCAACAACACGTTTCTAATTCTTTCTGTGTTGCCCTCTGAAGCATGGCTGCCACCCCTTCCCATCAGGCTCTTCACTGATACATAATATTAGAATATTTCTCCAACAAGAACTATACACAAAATAGAATAAATTTGAACAATTCCTTCAATGGTAATAGACTTTACATAGCCCCTTAGTATAAAAGTGAATGGTATTAATGTGTTACAGAACTTGGAAAAAGTCAAATATTATTAAAATATTGTTGTTGTTGTTATTATTATTGAAAAAAAGAAAAGGATTTAATCTTAAATATTATGACTTGCAGAATGCTGAAAATTAGCTGAAAATTAATTACTGTTTATAAATTAAGACATATAAATCTTTCCTGAAGTAAGGGTTCACTACCAGACTTCTGTGCCACTATAACCTGGAATAAAGTTTACAAAGTGACACCAAATTGTTCATAATCAAAGTCATCTGACAAATGGCCAGGACTCTTATGATTAGGGTCAGATATCAAAGCAAAATATGAAACACTTCACAAATCTGGCACTTTTGCTATTACATCTACAAGAAGTGTCTCCAGAATAACTCTGCTTATCCCAATCCAGAAAGAGTTTGAAAAGGAGGAGTGTCTGATCTTCCCACAATCATTACCATGAAGACATTTTTTATATTATTTGCTTTGAGATCCAGCAAGGGCTCATTACCAATCTCTAAATAAGGCTAAACTTGGAGACAATCACAGATTGAAAACTTTGACTTGTTTTTGAGACTGAGGATGATTTGAGGAGATCCATATGATAAAGAAAGAGGATATCATCCTTTCACCTGTGAATGAAAGGAAACACCTCCTCCAGTGCTGATGTCTGTCTACCAGCAGAATAACAGAGAATCTGTTGGCAAATTGAAGACAGTTTGGAGATAAGCAACAAAATGTGCGGAGACAAAGAAGACCTATGCCTAATAAAAGTATTATTTGGTCTTGTGGAAATTCAGGTTAAAATGGTAAGTCGAAACTCATTTAGACTGTAAATGGAGACAAAGAAATATCCAAAAGAGGTATTTACTGAAAAATAATTATTTACTTTGATTTGGATTTAAGTGATTTATAAAATATGTTGCAGCACAAAAGCATGGCTTTGTTTCCAGTGCAACAGCAAAATTACACCTGAGCAAGATAAAGAGTTACTTTCCCTCAGGAGGAAATGACTGAAAAAATGAACACCTACCGATGGAAGTTCAGGAATATAATAGTGATATGGAAAATGGAAAATTATCTGGGCATGTCATTTTTTTTCTTGAATCCTAGTAAAAACTTGCATTAATAATGAAACTATATCAAAGGATTCTAAGAGAGTATTAAACCACTTATTAAATAAATAACAAGGATCAAAACCTAAATTATTTTTAATAAGAAACTTTTTTATTCTGACAGTTATGTTAATTCATGTGTTGTGGAGAAGAGGAAGTTCAAGAGACCCTTGGAATAATTCATCCAATGAGGAAACAGAAAAAAAAAGGACATGAAGTGGTATGAGAAACAGTTCATCAAGCACTGTAACCCTAAGTCAGTCTCCCAGCCAACCTGGCAGAAGCCCCATTACTTGTTGTAAATGCAGCTCAGTTTCACCAAGATCTCAGACCTGAGAAGAAATATTATCAGACTTTCTGATGTACCACTTTGCCAACAAGGACAAGGACTTACATTTTAGAAGTTACTTCATGTATTTGGACATGAACTTCTCAGCCAAAAATGAAGTGGCCTTTAATACACAACTTGCTCTGGGCAATGTGTTGCTCAGTGTGAAATTAAGGAGTTCACTTTCCACCACCTCTCTTCTGTTTCTAAAAATTCTCACTTGTTACCAAGAATCCCATAACTGTGTTTCCAACAAAGATTACACTGATATTTCTGTTCAGCTACATGTCCTGCAGGGCTGTTCTGCGGTCTTCTGATCAGTAAAAATGTAATAACATTTTCACATAGTCAATATTTAATTCTGTAAATGCAACTGGTAGTTGTAATCTAGGTTATTAACCACACAGTGATTTATGAGGGAGGGCAGACAGTGAAGGGGTGCAGAGCACTAGGAGGGTCCTCTGGTGACAATAAAAAAGTTATAAATTTCATAGCTCTGCCTGAGAAATGTATTTATATCCTATATTAAGAATAGCTTTTTATAAATTTTAATGATCCATGTTATTAATGGTGCTGTCATCATTACTGCCTGTGCAAGACTGCAGTCTTTTTTTTCCTCTTATACTTTTCCATCAGCTGAAGGTCTTACAGTTTCTAAATAGCTCTTATTAGCAGTTTGCCAAAAATCCCTAAGAGTTATAAGTCTATCTTTGTTTCATTGGACTGCAAAGACTGCAAGAATATTTTGCATAAAGTTTTACAGCCAAGGCAAAGGTTGGGCTAATTGGACAGAAAACAATTGCTTCTCTATCATTTTTACAAAGCCTAGGTCAATACACAGGAATAAAAAGTAGCACCACATCAAAAAGAGGAATTTATACATGAAAATTGTCCTTAAACAGTGTCGTATACACTGTTGGGTAACTATAGGATAGACAGGTATATAACAAATATATATAAATATGTGTGGCACCACAGACTCCATTACAGTGAAAGTCAAGGGTAGTATTTACAAAAAGGCTCTCCACATTTTTGCTCCATTTACTTTACTTTAGAATCTCTGTCACACTTGGCTGGGTTTGCCAAGGGAAGGTAAACTATGGCACTGCCTGATAGCTGAACAACTTTCACATTTTTCTGGCCTTCATACAAGAATTTCAGAAACACAAAAATAAGTTTGGGAATGGATCAAAAGACACAAAAGGAAAAGAAAGAAGAGCTAGTACCATTTCATTTCTGAGCATTTCCCATTATCCACCTCTAAAAGCAGAAAGAGACACCTACAGCAATCTCCTGATTTACTGCTCTCAGGAAAGGAGGCAGCTTTTCTAAAACTGTCAGAAATCTCTACAGTAGTCAGAATCCCTCCCACTGTCAGAAGCCAACAATAAAAAGTGGTACACAAACCTCTGATCTGTTGGCAACACAGAGGTGTTCAGTAGGGAAGAAACACAACCTTACATGATTGTACATGTAAGTCACATAGATTCTCTCACTTACAAATATAGGTACTTTTAACCATAAAATCATAAAAATAGACCTGATCCTTATGGGCTATCAGGCACTCTGATGCTTTAGTGATAGCAGCTGTACAGTTGAGACAGGCATATTAAAGAGTGAGTTGGAGCAAGGTCCTGGGGTATTGTATGCCTGCTGTTGTATTGCATGCCTGCTGTTTAATTTTAAAATATTCACCAAAAAAGGAACAAACACTATCATTGCAATCTCCAGACAAATATAAGTACCTGATATTTTACAGTTATTAGTATCAATTATGATTTTTTCAAGGATGAAAACAAATTTCCAACGCTGAGCCACTATTCTTCAAAATTTTTCTACTTTGAAATTAATTATCATTTTTTGTCTTCTTTATTTTATACCTACTCTGTTTCAATTCAATATGATGAAAGAAATTTTTCCTCTTGTCTTTTGGCTACTTATTCCTGGGATAGGAAACATGAATATTGCTATTTGGTAAAGACACCATTCCACTGAAAATACTGCACTTCAAATTTTTACCTCAACTTGAAATGTTTTCTCACCTCACTACCTACAATTTATAGTTCCAATAAATATGAATATAGAAGATGATTAAGGGCAAATTTGCTTCCATAAAAGAGGAATTCCCATGCCATTCCTAACTGATGGAAAAAAAATCAACTTCCCTAGTGCTAAAAGAAAGTTCAGTCTCCCTGCTGCCTAGTTCTCTTCCTTAAGCAAATTCTGCCAACTACATCATAATATATTCCTGTGAACTCAGAAGGAAATTATTTGAAATACAAGTGCATTTTCATTTCCTAGAAACTCCTCCCAATGAAATCAGCTATAGAACTAAAATAAAAAAACTGAGTTTTATTTTAAGTTTTTTTTTTTTACAAATAGGACCTGCACAACAATTAATATTTATCTGAATTTCTGATGATTGTTTACAATAGGGATGTTGAAAACTATTTTGGGGAGATTGACGAACAGTGGTTGTTAATGACTACTAATGTCACTTGCAGGATGCCCCAGCTAACAGCATCTGTCTCTGCAAGATTAAGTACAAGACAGACTATGAATTACTGAGAAATAAGTCTGTTAGAACACTTTGCTAAATTAAACCTTTCATAAAAAAAGTTTGCCTAAACCTCCAGAAGTAGGAAATTCAATAAAGCTAACAGAATTTGACATAAGTCTGGCTTGGAAAACCCCCCTTTTTTTTTTTTTTCAATGATAAGTTGCTTTCAGAACATAACATTATGCAGTGTAAGAATTCTAAACTGTGCTTTTCTAGTTCATGAATGAGAAAAGCTTTCATTCAAGGTGATTACAGAGTAGTCTATTGATTTAACTAGTGGATATTTAACTTCCTTTAAATTACTAAAAACCCAGTTAATAGCATGATTTCAAAATGTTAATGTAGAGTTCCAAGACATCTGCATTGGTGTATTGAGGCTATTATCTTATTTTATGGAATAAACAGGCAAAGGAATAAATATAAATGCAAAGGTAATGTGCTACTGCTGCTTATTCTGAAGACAAATAAAGAAAATCAAGGCAGGAGTAAAGCTTCAGCAAAGAATATAGGAATGCATCTTTGTGGGAAACAGTTTGCTTCCCCCGAGGTTCACGTCTTAGCTAACTTAAAGTACAACAAAAAATGATACTGACTGATACACGTGTGAAAGCTGAGGGTGGAAAAAGCAAAGGGAAAAGCAATTTCTCAGATGTAGCATCATATGAAGATAGTCTAGAAAGAAAGCATCAAACTGGAAAAAAAACCCTGAAATGTCAGGGAATCTCATTGTAATTCGGAAGCTGTCTTTGAAAGCTTCCAGTAGTGTTTTTAAAAGTATGCCTAGACATATGTTTCAGGGAGTGGCAGGAGACTTCCTATTCAGTAAAGAGGAAGTAAAAAATGTGGTCAGCAAAAGCTGGCTTGTTTACTGGGAAGCTGTTGAAAGTGCTCAGTGTGAAGCATCGAGGAGAGTGTGACATGCGGTCACTTAAGAAGAAGTTTTGTGAGAAACACCTGAATCCCTGATACTCAAAGCCATAACCTCTTTTTCCAGCCAGCCTGGTTCTCACAAAGTGGGTCAGAGGAGGTGGGTGACACCCTCTGTCATATCAGCCTCTTGGTTACACACCAGTGCTTCCTAAACATGCTGGTCTGCTGCAAACTGTGTTTCTTGGTGACCATTGATCGCTACTCAAACTGGAGATTCAAACATTTCTACAGCCCTGATGCAGAGCTGTACCATGGCTAGTAAGCTAAGGACTACACCTGGAGGGGCCTCTGGCACAGGACCCACCCAGGCTACAGAAGGCTTTGCCTGGGTCTTATAACCACCAGGTTATACACACTGTGCTCCTTGTTGAAGACGTTCTTTTTCCATTTCATACTGGTTACTGAAAGAAGAACTTATGTCTCTTCTACCAATTTTTCAAAACTATTGTTCGCTTTGTTATTCATCTACTTTTTCCTTTTACTAAGAGTCTGAAACAGTGAGCAATATGAGTTATTGTTGTCAAGTTGTTCCTTGTTGTTCCTTGCAAGGGAATGCTGTCTAACAGCTGTCTTAGGGGGATTAGAGCAAAACTATCTATTCAAACAGGGCTCTGAAAGTCTCACTGAAATCTTGCTTTAGCTCCCAGCCTTACAGCCTTCCATGTCCTGATCTGTCCTGTATCTTTTAAGCTTACTTCACTTCAGTCTGCTTTTCTTTCTTTTTCTTGTTTTACTCTTCCTACAGCTTCCCTCTCCACCGTAGCTGTCCAAACAGAAATGGAAACAAGGAGTCTATTCACACTGTCAAATTACTTGTCTGCTGTGATTTTCTGTATTATTTTCTCTTTCATTTTATCTGCTTTTTCATTCCAGATGACTACCATTTTTCTCCAAGGAATAGGTCTCTATTTGTTAAGACAGCAGTTACACTATTTATAGTACTGCCACAACCTAGATCACCTTTTTGAATCCTACTGTTACACACATCCACATACATACATTTTCAAGCCCCAAAAGCCCTTCTTTTTTTATGATAATTAAAATCTGCGGTGACTTCCAGAAAATAGCCAAGAACTAGATGAATAGTGCCGGATTCCACATTGGCAAGAGAAAAAGGACAGCACAAATCCTCATTCTCCAATTAGAATGATGGAGGAGTTTCAAGACAAAGAAAGAACTGGACTGAACCAACTCATACACACTGTTATTTTAATGGTTTGGAGTTTAATAAGTACAGAAGTGTTAAAAGAACACTGAAAATTACAAATATGAGAGAGGACTGTAATAATAAATGACAAAAGATCAGGGAAAAAAAAAATGGCAGCCTGACCACAAAAACCTTGTGGTGGACGGAAGGACGCAGTAGAATCTGCGATGAATCTCCCTTTGACCTTTTTGAGAAGCTTGCAATAAAATGGAAAAGATTTTAAAACAACTACCAACTGTGTGCTCCACCTACTATCATCAACATTACATCTCTGCACTTCTTGCTGAAATCCATTAAAGTCTCAGTTCTGCAAATATGTGCTTCACATTCTGCAACTACTGAGATCTGGTGAAGTCTGAAATGTATTTGCATATAAACTAAATTACTCCTGGTAAAAAGATCAGGACTTACAGATATAAGTTCTTTATAGCAGAAATCTTAAACAGCAACCGAGCCCTTAAAAATCTGAATTGATTCAAAAAATAGGACTAGAACTCCTTCAAATTTTATTCCTACCATTCATAAATCCTCCTTAATCCCAAGATGAAATTTTTAAACAAAACAGATATTATAAAAATGGGTTTTGTGGGGTATTTTACATCTCTTCTCTAATACTACCCTGCCTAGCTTTCAAGAGCATGTAAGGTTTAGGAGGCTTTATCTACTGCTTCTGCTTTGCTGGTCTCTGTGCACATGGCAGCTCTCCTACTGCCTGAGCAGTAGAGTTTGGAGAAAGAATGACCA
The DNA here is from genome assembly GCF_023055355.1 of Agelaius tricolor. Classification (NCBI taxonomy): domain Eukaryota; kingdom Metazoa; phylum Chordata; class Aves; order Passeriformes; family Icteridae; genus Agelaius; species Agelaius tricolor. The sequence continues at coordinate 33,013,689 of NW_027269262.1, forward strand.
CTGCAGAGCTGTGACAGACAAAACACCCTTCTACAGTCACAGACACAGAAAAATAAGAAAGTAATAGAGCTCACTGCCTAGTGCCATTCCATTCATCTTCAGTGTTCTGCCAGTCTTAACCAGTTGTTGTATAGATTGGTGTAGGAATCAATCAATGCACTGGCACTGCTGCAGTCCATCATCCAATTGAAAATGTTATAGTTCAAGTGAAAAGTGTCCCAGAAATTCCTGAGTTTAAATTCAAGAGAATGGAAATGTAAAATGTGTTGCTACAAGTGAAAATTTTTGCTAAATTTGACTTTCTTGGAAATAAAGTAATTGACAAAGGAAATCTATAAGTGAATCATATTTTATTATATTTCAGCATATTCTATTATATTCCAGCAATTTTTAATTATTATTTTACTTACAGAATTTAGCAATTTATAGTATACTTATTTGTCTTAAATTATGTTTTAAAAAATTAAAACTAGTCCATATATCCATCCAAAAATACCAATGACCTCATTCAAATCAAGTCAGACACTGAAAATACACCTGAATTCCAAGACAGATACATCTGAATTATCTACTGCTTCTTCACTTCTTTCTCTAGGGTGAAAACTTCATTTGACTGATTTCAAATCAGAATGAACATTTATCTTCTTTATAACCATAAACCAAGAACCTTTTAGCTTTATATCATGTGAGTGCTCCAGGAAACATAACAGATGTGCAGAAACACATCTTAAAATCTGAGTTGTGTTTTTCTTGACTTAATTTTCTCTCTTTATGATAGAGATATACTGTCTCATCATTGAAAAATACACATGCTGACTCTTTAAAGTCCAATCAACATTGGTTATTTATTATCATTTAGGCAACCTAAAGCCTCACAGAATATGCTTTATCTCTGGATGTTTTGGATGGAAAAGAGCTGGAGCTTGATTATGCAAATCTGTTTCCAATGCTACAAGGGCAAGAACACTCCGCAATTCATTAAACAGTTCTGCAACCCCATTCATCCAAAGTGAGGAAGCCACATTTGTTTAGCAAGGTAATAGTGGCTACCTGCTTCACAGCTGACATGCACTTAGACCCAGACATGTTGCACTATGTGGACAGTGAGGAAAAAAATTTCTAACTTAGCTATTACAAGTAATCAAGTTAGACTCAAGTCAGTGCATTTGATCAGTGGAATAAAGTATAAAGGCAGAACAATCAGTAATGCTGAGCATAGAATTTTAAAGAAAAGTTTGAGATATTTCTGAGAATGGGTTCAGAAGATGGGTTCTTTTGTCTTTGAGGCATATGTTTAAAGAAGGAACTCAGACATACTGTCACATCATTTATTTAAACTTGATATCTTTAGAGTTCAGGTGGGAATATTGCAGGTTTATCTTCTGCTCATCCTAGAAATGCTCACCCAAACATTATCTGAGGAAACTTCAGTTTGTATAGATCCAAACATGCTCATGCCCTCAGCAGCCTATCTCCTCTGAGCATCCTTCAGCTCCTCACAACTCCCACATGGGAAAAAGCCTGAGCATATACTGTGCTTACAGAGCAATTATCCACCTTTCACTTCAGACTGTGGGAGCAGATTTAGGAGGCAAGCCATCTTGAGAAAGTGGAAGGGGAATGCCAGAAACGTGGCAGGTGAATGGAGCAAAAGAACAGGGAGGAGCATTAGTTTAGGACTCAGACCAGAGCTTCTTCAGTGGGTAAGAGCTCAGACCTCAGGACAAGGTCTGTCTGTAAGCTAGTATTTGTCAGTAGCCAGTGTCAAATGAAGCTACTTTTTCTAAGCGGTACAATTATTTGTTTTTACCTTTCTGTTGATGCTGTTGAAAACAGCCCTTTTTATTCCTCATCTGTGGGCAAACCCCTTAATTATATAATCCATATTTACTGCAAAATAAGAAAAAACATGGATATGTTACTTTTTCCCATATGAATTAGCTTTTTAATATTTAAAGACTTCTGAAATATTTAATAGTTCACATTTCAGAGTCTCCCTACACTGCCAGCAGAGCAGTTTTTCACCTCTACCAATGAGTTGAGTTTATATGAACATAAATCCACATTCTTTGTATAAAGAGCAGAACTATTGAGGATAATCAGCTCTGCCATATGAAGAGACTCTGAACTTATCTTGAAGGCAGAACCGATTTTGATAGCTTGGCATCTCATTTTTTCCCTGGAATGGGACTTTTTCTGTGGAGTAATAACTCATTAACATGGGAACACAACAGCTTTGGAAAGCCTTGTGCTGGATCAGCTACAACAAGGGAATTTCTGACTGCAAAAGCAGCTCTGCTTTGGAATAGAAAAGACTCTGAATAAAAGGTAGTTGCAACTTTTTTTCTTTGCACTGAGTCTTTTTGTCTTTGCTTGTTTCTGCATCTGTTCTATTATATCAGTTGCAGAAATGCCTCAATGACAACTCAAATGTGAGCAGGAGGACAACCCTTTAAAACTGGCAAAAGGACAGCCCATGGGTGACTACCTGAATGCTTTATTGTGGGAACTCAGCACATCGCTCCTGATGTCCAGAGTTGCCAGGAGAACCCTTGGGGGTCTCAGAAATCCTGGAATGTTGCCAAGAATGCTTGGTGGCTTGATTTTGATCCATCCACAGAAGTGACAGCAGTTTGAAGACTTGAGAATCACTTTAGAGTGAAAGGTGTAAAAGGGACACATTTATAGGGTGAAATATAAACTTTAAGGTTTTTGGTACAGGGGGGTTATGGAGACAAGATGGAGGGATCAGGGTGTGTCTCGTCCTTCTTCTTTCTTCTTCTTGTCTTCCATCTTCTGTGGTGATGTTGGCACTTGGGGATTGGTTTATGGTGAAGGTGCACTTGCCAACATGGGTGAAAAGTATTGGAAAATAAAAGTAAATATCATGTACGTAGATTTTAGTATAAAAAGACATGACCGCCCCGTGAGTAGTCACGAGTGCCCTTGGCTGCCTTGCAGATCAGACCTCTGTTGGGCAGACAGAAAATTTTGTAGATAAGAAACAATAAACAATCTGAAGATCGAAAAGCTGAAGAGTCCAGACTCGTCCTTTGAAACGCGTGCCACCCAAGAACCACCCTACCCGTGTCCGGGCAGAGACAGACAGCCGGACCGGACACTTTATAATATCCACAGAAAGAATAAAATATTATTTATTATGGATTATTCGGGCCTATAACTAAAACAATAGTACATATGACAATACTCATGAGAACATGCTCTCTTGATAATTATGACTACATAATATAAAAATGGTACTAGATAATACAAAAAAAATGTAGAAACTACTGCCTTCCATGTGATTCCAGGTGTGTATAACACTGAGAAAATATTACGCAGATCTCCAGCCTTGCAAGTGTAATTCTTTTTCTTTCTTCCCAGAACCATAAAAATGATGTAGTTCATCAAAGTATATGAGTGAACAAAGGAGCTCTTCCACATAATTGGTAAACCACATGTCAGAAATAATCTTTATTGATTAGAAACACTGGCATAACAGAGAAAGCTGTCATTTTAAAGGCATGTCTCAGTGTTGTAAACATCTCTGAAAAATACCAGTTCTTGATCCTCATCCTCATGCCACATTCTTATTTTCATGTGAAGTCTCAGGCAATTATCATAAGAATTTTAAAAAATAATTTAAAAACTGGTGTACTAGGTCAAACCAAAGGCACCAATTATATCTGGTCTCCTATGGGAATGAGAAATGAAGGCCTAACCATAGCTGAACAGCAACTCCACAGCGGTACTTCCCACAAATACCATTCCATTTTTGAACAATTTACAACATGGGCAGTAGAGACAGTATCTTTGTGCTTTACAATCTTTCATTTCCATACACCCAACTGTTCACCTCTTGAACTCTTGTAAATATTTTAGCACTAGTAGCATTCTTATGTTGAAGGTCCCTAGATTAGATAAGACAATATCATGGACATTTGCACCATGTGTTTTGAAAAGGTCACAGGTTGTTTTATGCTGACAGACCTTAGATCCTGTATTGGAAGGGTAAGCAAATAACCAAACCTTATTTCCCTTCTCCACAGTTTCATAGATGCCCATTATATATCCTGAAAAAATTCCTCCTTTTCTCTGAACTGAAGAGTCTCTCTCACTTAAGCTGTTCCTTATGTATAGATATTCTATGCATTTGATCTTCTTCGAAACAAGGAAGGGTGACAGAAAGAATCTGACCCCAGCATTCAAGACACAGGGCATCTACATCATGTGTACTTACAAAATGATGCAATGTTTTGAGATTTATCTTGAGTTCTCTTTCTGGTAATCCCTAACATTTGATTAGAACTCATTGCACTACTGAGCACTGAGCAGATTTTTCACAAAACTAGGTCTTAAATTCAAGATCTTCCAGAGTGGTAATGGTCATCCCAGAGATGGGAATCACATTGTATGTAACATTTGGACTTTTCGCAGTGTCAATTTTCTCTGAAGAGTGAGCAAGAGTGATAACATTATCACAAAACATTCTTTCACATCATTTAAATTATTCCAATGGCTTCTGGAGGATATCCACATCTTTAATTCATTTATATTCTAAGGCATAACTCATCTTCATAAATCTGCACCTGACATCCTTAATGCATTTTGGAACTGGGTTTGGTTTGTAGGGGTGGTGAGGTGAACAGCACTTTAATTTAGTATTCCAGTCAAGGGTAAAAAAAGTGAATGCAGGAGGATGAGATTTGGGCCTTTCTCAGAGGAGAGAGGAGTGTGGTAGCATGTGTAATGAGAAGACAGAGTGCCTTCTGAGTCTTGACTCAGCTGCTATCATTAGTTATGAAGCACTTATGAACAAGATCTGCTTTTCAAGTACACAAATCTAGAGGAGAACACACAGAAGAAAAGAATTATGGACAAATACAGTCTGTACATTGAATCTTAGCCTGAGAGGATTTTTGCTAAAAATTGCTAAATCCAAATAAATTCTATTGCGCTTGATAATTATTTCCTTGTATTAGTCACTTTTAAGAAGAGTAATATCTCTAGAAGAGCACCCAGATGGCAAATAAACTAGATTGGTTCTTTGCCAACAGTATATCTCAAAAACTTTGGGGAAAGTATGTTGCACATTTCATAGTCCTTCTGTGTCTCCCATACCTGGGGGTTGTGTATGTACTGTCATGTTAAGATACAGGGCAGAAAGCATTTGCCTGTGTTAAATTTATCATTTAACTTCATTCATCTGCACTCTGCCCACACTACTCAGGACCTTTTCCTGCTATTCTAGCACCCTCTGAACAGTTTCAAACACCCATTATTTCCAGAAAAATGTCTCGTGAAAAAATGCAAACACCCTCAAAAGATCTCTGAAATAATCATAATGACAACGATCACAAAGTAAGGAGAAATTTAAAGATTTATTCCTCTGTTTCCATTTTGCACTGGATGAGAAGAATTTCTGAAGAGCTAATTGTAAGCATTCAAAAACCTTTACAAAACATTGCTTCAATACAGAGTGCAGAGTACACAACTCTGTTCAGGTTCATTCATTGCTCAAGAAGTGGAGAAGAATGTGCTAAGGATATGATTGTATTTTTCCTAGTGCTAGAATAATTATTGTAGCTGATAATAAGTCTTTATTATAATTGCACCTGAGTAATTATCGAGGTCACAGACACATTGAGTGAGGCTTTGTATGAACACAGGGAAGCTGCCCCTGTTTTAAACAGCTTACAATTAAATTAAACAAGATGTATGAAAATGACAAGAAGGAATAAAATTCACAAACTGAATAGCATGATTGCAGCAAATGTCAACCCATGACTGCTTTTCTCAGGGTGAATTGGAGACTATTAAGCATGGGCAGAGCACATGAAAAGAAGAATGAAGACACCAGAAAAGGCAGGACTACTAGTGACTGAATGACACAAAACAGAAATAAATTCAGGGAAGAGAAGGGACACACAAATGACAGGTGTAACAGGTTTGCTGTGGCTCTGTCCACACACCTAAGACACTCTAAAGCTGCCCCCTATGAAAATGGCCTAAGAAGAACTGCTCTTACACTTTTTCATGAGGGGCTGCTTGGGCATGCCCAGCCTGGCATAGGCACAGTGCCCCACACTCAAAGGGCTCTTACAGCCTCCTTGGGCTACCCCCATATACAAGAGCCTGTCATGCCTTCCAGCAGGTATAGAAAGGACAGGAAAATAATGAGCAAGGGATGCATGGGAAGCATTCACGCCACATAAACCTGCCATATCCTGTCTTCACTAGAGTGTCCACTACCAGCATCCACTCCCATACCCATCTCCTTTCTCAGAGTCCAGGAGTGCCCCAAACAAAGGTGCTGTGCCCTTGAGCACAGAAGAGGCTTGGCTAAGTGCTCCATATTTTTTCAGTTGTGTCTGTGGAAGGTCAGAAAGGTACTAAGCAACCTGAGGCACACTGTTCCAGAAATGCTACTCCACAAAGGTTGTCCTTGAGAAAGTCAGCATAAAGGGCCCAGCTGGCCCCATCTCCAGCATGCAGGGATGTTTATGGCATGGACAGAGACATTTTTAGTGCAAGTCAAGTGCCAAGTTTGCATCTTGGCCGGGTTCCTGAAAGAAAATTTCCGAGACCAAACTTATGACCTTGAGAAGCCAAGCCTATAACAAAACCGTCAGATTGAATCTAATCCTTCCAGAGTAATGGGCTTTGCAGTGTCTGAAACACACCAGCTTCACATGGCAGGGCTTTGAATCTTGTGTACTGCAAGGATCATTGTGCAACATAAAATGGTCCAGTGTTGTTCAGTCTTTATCTGGTTTGTGAATGTCCTTATGCAGACTGGCTGCTCAGACACACAGATGCAGTCAGGCCAGCATCTAAGCAGGCACTAACACCACCCTGCAGGGCAGCTGGCTGTAGGTATGGCAGGTTCAAGTAATTATGCACCAGAAATGTGGATTGGGCCCCAAGAAAGTGAACATTATCTAGCTTCATAAACTAAGAAAATTTTAATTGCCTGGCAACATCAGTCACCATGACCAGCTGCTGGTATTAGAGCAGGAACTTCAGTGGCACAAACTTCAGTGGTCGAAAATCTATACAAAATGGAATGAGCTTAGTCTGGGAGGAGGGGGCAGTGATCTAGAAGGATTGGCCTTTCCAGCAGCTTTCCACATCTCACTATATGTAGCTGCAGCTGGCTTCTGCTTCAAGCAGGTGAATGCGCCTTTCCAAGAAACATTGTCCTGGGACCTGTTTGTGGAACATCGACTTTTATATGTCTTGATTAGCACACAATCAAGTCTTAAGAAAAATATAACCACAGGTTGTACTGTTTATATTTAATTTTTTTTTTTTACTTAATTTGTAAATCAAAATACATCACTTTTGGCTTTTTGCCTCAGTAAATAAAAAAACAATACTTATTTTTTTTACACCAGACAAAAATATTGTTCTGAAGTGTAAAAATAGTTTTTGTTCAACAATAGTTAAGCATGAAATTTATATTATTTTTCCATATCCTCAATAGAATATTAATGCTATATAATAACAATATAAAAATAATAATATCATCTCAGTCTTCAGATGTCTTCCCACAGTTTTAAAAAATAAATTATTTTTCACACTCAAAATGAAAAATATGGTTTCTTTGTGAATTTGGGACTTTGTTTAGTTGGTTTTTTTTCATTGAGATGTTTAGTTTTAAGTGGCACTGAGTTTAGCATTACATATTCAACAAACATTTATTGGTTTTTTTGAAAACTGCAATTCTTGGCATATTTTCTTCAATTAGATCAACCATAAACACATGTTTTGTGGGTGTGCAGTTATTTGGTTCATTTGTAAACATAGGTAATAAAATGTCTGTATTGCAATGCCTCTGTGTGCAGAGTATTCATGTCATTTCTTCCACTGGAACTTACTCATTAATCATGGTGACAGCTGATACTTTTTTCACCAATATGAGATATAAAATTGTTAAAAAATTTGTTAGAAAGCTTCATATTGTCATTTATGATATCTTCAAAATAAAGAAAAATTTCATGGGAAAAGTAATATGACAAATTTTGATACCAGTAGTAGATGTCTTTTGTCTCACAAGTAGTGACCTCCTTAAAAGGCACTAAGGAGTTAAATGTGAAGACCACAGACTTTTAAATGCATAATGCATTGTAATCAAGAAATTCTTCACACATAAACTCGATTTTTATTTAACTGACACTGGATATGCTAAAGGGTGGGAAGGAGCAGAAGTTCTATTCTTAATAGGATGAAATATGCATACAGACATGTAATAATTTATTTAACCAAATATGCTATGCCTTAGGAAAAAATAATTAGAATTAAAGTAGCAGCTGACATTGGAAGAAAGGGGTGAGGGTGTAAACTGTGATCTGGTAAGGACATACCACCCTTGTGAAACAGAAGTAAAAACCATATCTGAAAACAGATAAAACTTCAGAGCTCCCCAGCTGGACAGAAGGAAACAACCATAAAGAATGAACTCTCAGACCAACTGAGTTAGATTTCACTTTGACAGGATCCTCTATATTAAATATGTTGTATAATAGCGCTACAAGAAGAAGAATGAACAAACATTTGGAGCTGGTGATGTCCTCAAGTGATCTGAGGTGGATGAATACCAAGAAAAGCTTATGAAAAAAAAGCTCAATGACTCTAAGAGAACAAAAGTAAACTGTCGAAGGAAGCCTCAGGGTCAAATTTAGAAAAGTCCTGATTTCAGTATGAGAAGTTAAGAAAGAAAAACAAAAGTAGCCTCTTTTCTATTTCAGTCAAGCTCTTGTCACAGATAAACTTGGCCAATCTAGAAAGACTTCAGCCTTCCCAGGCTGCTTTTGTGCTAGTGTAACTATGCCTTTTGGATCAGAATCAATTTCTTTGGATATTTATCACTAAATTCAAACTGTTTGCAACTCTCCAGCTGTATTTTCTTTATTTTAAATGTATCTTCAGGTTTTGCTCTATGAGGTCTATCAGGAATGCCTGGGAAATTTCGTACCAGCTCATACTATACTTTCCATCTTCAAAAGTGTCACCAGGAAGTTTCTATTGGAGAAAAAACTGTTTCAATGCATCATGACTATAGGAGGAAAGTGCGTGATAAAGGAGCCAAGAACTCCATAAAATGCATACTCAGAAAAGCCAGAAATTATGAGAGTATGAGTTTTAGTGATCTGGCAAAGGGAACTGATTAATTGCTATCAATTTCCTTTAGTTAAGACAATAGAAAGTCTCTTTGAGGATAAACCCTTCCATTTTTTTTTATTTTTGCAAAGACGATTCATGAGTGTAAAGAGAGCTTTGGCAAGAGACTAAGGAGACACGCATTTCCTGACAGTGAAACATATTATCATACTGATGTTGCTAAAAGACTCAAAGCAGAGTTTTGTCCTTGAATGTATATGCCAGTCCTGTTTACTTTAATGGGAGTTATGTGCCATATTCCAGTGATCAACCTTGGCACTTGCAGAGAACTCCAGCTAGGAAACCAAATGCTTATTTCTTAGATGTGCTGCACTTGCTGTTGTTGGATGTAGACACCAGCAGACCTTACACAGTCTTTCCATTTTGCTTATTTTAGAAGAATAACTGGTCTAGGACATGCTCGAAGAAACCTCAACTCCTCTATTAAACTCTCTGAGCACCAGCTCTTATACCAAAAACTCTGAATATCCCATCATCTTTATTTTTCTTTCAGAATGCTAGACTGACTTTCAGAACACACCCTTAGATTCCTAGCACAAAATACAGATGCACCATGTTCTTCAAACATGAAATTACAGGGAGAAGAATCAAATGGAAGGCTTATTAAAGTCTCTGAAATTAGTTCTGGATCAATCTTGGTGGCTTTTTTTTTTTTTTTTGTGAAAGCCCAAGGTCTCACCCTAGGCTATATATTTTGTCATTACAATTCTGGCTGCATTCATACCTCTTTATTTCATATTGGTTTAAAACACTGAAAATCGAATATTTTTTTGGTTTTATCAAATTCCACAGTCCATCAAGTTAATATATTAATTTGTCATAGGATGCAGAACATGTATAGTCAAGTGGGAAGAGACTGGGGAATAGGTACAACCAATTCATTTTTGAAGGAGAAAGGCTTCATTCCCTGGAGATAGCATAGCAGGTATTTTGCAAGTGGAGGCATACTATTACTTAAATCCTCAAATACTTTTGTCTATTGTCTTCAAAACTAGAACATGCATTAGCCCATATTAATTCAACCTCACTGTGACCCACAGCGACATATCACTGTCCTTAATCTTTATAAATGGCTTTTGCACTCTGCACCATCAAAAAACTTTCTTTTTGCTGATCAATACAAAGTGTATTTGAAAAGAGCATTATCTGCCTTTGAAAAGCCTTCTGCACAATCAATGGTCTTCAGAAGCAGATGCTGATCAAGCAAGCATAGGCAACATTGTAGAAAGCTAGTAAATATTGATCCCAATTCAGAAAAGGAAATTGCCTTGTAGTTGCAGTGTCTGACTTCATTTGGCTCATAAGATTACTAAAGGTCTGATTGGCTGATCTGGTAAACACTATAGTGCATCATCACTGATCTCTCTGTGCTTGTATGAACAACTAGCTTGTTTTCCCTGATCAGGTCACACTGTGAGATAAAATTATAGTTAAAAAAAATTCAAAAATGCTGATTTTTGTGGTAGAAAAACATGACTAATACTAATTGTTTGCATGATTTCATAGTGCATTAAAGCAAGCAATAAAAAAAAAAACTCTGACACTGGTATATTTTATGAATTTGTACTCCTTAACTAAAAAAACCCAAAACATAATATTCAAAATAACGTTTGATCATTTTTATATATCAGAAAAACACCTGAACTCAATTGGTTTGACAAAGTTACAGACTCAATTATTTCTTTGTTTCCAGGATTTTATTGACAGAACCTGGCATATGTGAGAGCAGAACCAGTAGGCCTAGATCTGTAGCCAGTACTACTCCACCAGTGCAGACAGGAGGAAAGATGCAAGGGAACCTCAGCAGATGATCTAAAGGTCCATGCAATACATTACAATAAAACTTGAATTATTCTAGATTTATGACGTTGTTTATAACAGAAATCTTGTTTAGTACTTCCAAATTGTGAGAGTCACATAATTAGCTGTCAGAAAAGTGCACCGATCGTCATTTTGCAAAAGATATTTTAGCTCACAGCACGATATAAATCACAGGAGGTGACGGTCATATCCTGTGTCACTGAAGTCAATAGGACTTAATTGATATTCAGCAGCCTATCTGAGCATTCCTTCAGATTATTGTAGGAGAGGTTGTCCCTCACAAACAGACGGCAAAAATACACTAATTACACGTCTAAGATTCAGAAGGAAATGGACTAGCAGAGGTGTCACAAATATGTGGCAGTCAGCTTGCTTGCTCTGGAGTTAGAATCAGCCCCAAATTCTCAGCAGTCAGAGGATGGGTTACTTATCTTTGAGCCAGACACAATGCTGGGCAGTAAGTGACAGGACACATGATACCAAAAGCATTTTGTGACAAATAGCTATTCTTCATTGTGGATCCCTGCTGGAAGATTGGGATCGGATGGATGAAGTCTATGGACAACACAGATAGACTTACTCAAAAATTTACTCTGGAGAATCAGGATGAGAAAGGCAATGGCCATTCTACCTGCCCAGCCTGAGGCTAGGTAAATTCACTGGCCTTCACTGGCAAATCATCTTTATAAAAAGGCCCAAATGGACTTTTCCAAAAACACGTGTCTTCTACTGAACAGAAAAAATAAGTTAGAAATTAAAAAACTACCTGTTGTATCATAGAAATTTATGATAAAATATTTTACTCTTTATTTTTTAACAGATTTAGAGAGATTATTTACTAAAAATCTGAAAAGTACTTTCATCTGTACTCTCAAAGATCTGTCACTACATGGATAAAACAAACGTTTAGATTTTGATTAGTTTTGAGAACTTAAGAAAGTCTGCAATAAAATTCAAGACATACTTTGGCCCCAGAGTTTAGACCTATCTCAGTTGAAAGTAATAAATAATAATAATAATCCATAGGCTTCAAACCTAGTTCTTGAACAACTTAGATCAACATTTCCTAGACTGAGCCTAATTTTCCACAAAAATACAGTAATGAGATATGAAACTGCTCATGTACCATAATGCTGTCATACTGTGGTATTTTGTCTAAATCAGGAGGTAAATCAGGGGACAATTGTGGGTTTTACAGCCACTATATATTTGGAGGGTGGGAAGAGTAGTTTGGGCTGTCCAGATCATAGCTGAACAATGGATCTGAAATAGGGTAGTTTCTAGTATATATGTGGAGGACAGAATATGACAGAACAATATTTTTCACTGTCAGTTTGTGGGCTGTTAAGAAAAGTGCTTGGTTCGGGTTGACAAGTCATGTGTGATAAATGGTGCATAGTTTTGTAGGACAGTATTTTCTCAGCAAGAGGTGAAGGCTTGTCTTATTTTAGAAACGAAGTGGAATGACTTTGTTTTTGCAGAATGGTGGTCTGATGCCAAGGACTATGGGAGGAGTTGTAAAAATCCACATATATATATCCACCATAATGATGTCAACAACTTTTTAGCATTATTAGCATTATTTTGCAATAATGCCCAGAATCCTCATTGGAATGAAGACCACACTGTGGTCTACATTTGTTCTTGTTCAGCACAAACACATAATGAAATTGGGTTCTTTGCTTACTGGAAAAGGCTATTGTTGCATTTTTGCTGCTGACTCAATATATAACAAATATATTACCAGAGAAAGTCCCATATAACTACCGTTGCCAACAACACACTAACATACATGGCTTATTTTATGTGTCCTCTGGCACTGGTACTCATGACTTACACAATACATGTGAAGGAGGCCCATCAGAGGGCTCTTAAACTATTTCAGAATACTAATCAGTCCCTACACACTACAGCTTTTATGCTGTTTACAGTAAGCTACAAAGGCAGAAGGAAGCTGCAAGTGTAAGCCTCAGCCAGGGCAGCAGCCCTTAGTCCTGTACCATTACCAGCACCCAGAAAATGCAATTCTAAGATAATTACATCCTTGCTAATCACCAATTATATGATGACACAAATCCCTAAAATAACAGCTGTTAGTGAAATATAATTCCAATTGCATGGAAACTACTGCTTCTCGGCAAGACCCCATCTTCCTAACCAGCACCATTGAGAAACACCTCAGTGTGCTCAGCATACTCGGAAGAGTTTTCACTGCACAGGTCAGAGAGCATCTTCACCACATCCCAGACCCTGGCTGTGCTGGGCTGGAGGCACAAGACCAGGATGTTGACTTGTCAGTCCACAGAAACTGAAAAGAGCAAGTCACAGCAAAGGACACTGCAATATAAAAACAACCGAGAGGAAGACTGCATCAAATCCATGTATTGGGGTGGTGATTAAATGATCGGTCACCAACAATGCAACTCAAATAAAGAGCAGCATGATAGGGTGATTAAAACTGTAGGAAAAAAACAAAAACAAAAACAACAACAAAAAAAATAGGTATTTTTGTTATGCAATGTAATATGCCAAATTTAAGGATAACATCATATCTGCAAGCTCCTAATTAAGAGTTCTGTTTCTTTTGCCCTGGACAAAGTAAAAAAAATAAGTTTAGCACAGCAACTTTTTGCATTAAATTGAGCAATGAAAGTTTGATCCCCTGACATAAACGACAAAACCCTCTAGGCTTTTGCAGCTTGGTGGAAGCGACCAAATCTGCATTCAACTTGTTTTTCACATTTCCATCGTTGTGCAGAATGAAGCCTTGCAGAGCCCAAGGGACATGCTTTTAGCTGCCATTCTGCACCACTTGTAGCATTTTAACTTCAAGCCTCTGGGAAAAAGCTGCATACCTATTACTATGGCTTTGGAGTTTAAATTGTTAGTTGATGTGTCCTGTTTATCAAGTCCAAAAAGCAGTTTGTGCCTGAAAAATAGACCAGGGCTCTGCAAGCAGAGAAGGATTTTGGCTGGTTGTTTTTTCAAATAAAAGCCTTAACAAGTGGCAGACAAAAGTAAGTAATCAAGTATTTGTCCCTCTGTTCTGCCTCTGGGTTATTTTACACTTAAATTGACTCATTGCTGACATTCTAATTTTGGCAAGGTACAGTGCTCACCTATCGGACCTTCTGTATTAAATATGCTTATGATTGTAAAAAGGAGATGGGCTGACCCATTCTTCTTGCAGTGGAGTTTTTATTTCCATGTTTGGTCAATGCAAAATAAAATCAAAGTAACAAAACCCCAAGCCCAGAATCCCTTCCCACACTCTCAGATAAATCTCATTATATATGATAAAACATGATCAGTGTTTTGCAAGCTTGAAGTACATTTTACTTTTCTCCACAGCTATTAACAAGGAAATACATATAAAACATAAAACTGTATTTAATTTTATATGCTTTTGCAGACAGGAGTTTTTCTGTAGGCTTGGATGGGTGTGTTGTTGATTTTCAATAATATATATAATCTGCCATCCATCTATTGTATATGTGGCAAAAGAAATAGTAGCTGACTTACAGTGCAAAGACAGTCAACATACTATTTAAATCTAAAGAATAGCCTTCATAACTGAAAGGATTAACTTTTTGCAGTTGTTTTTTTTTTAAACACTCCTTTTTAAAAAGAATTCTGTTGTTATGAATGAGCTTATGTTGGCCAGCTAGACTATTATCTGGGGAACAAATGTTTCCTTGTGAACATGAGACAACTTGCAACTTTTATTATAGTATTTCAAATAATGGAAAGTAATAGTAAAATTGCTGCAATAAACTAAAAGAAAATCTTGATAGGCAAGTCTGTTATGCCATATGTATTCCCCTCGCTGTTCCCTCACTGGTGCCAAAAGCATGTCACTCAGGTAATTTGTTTTAGACCCTTAACAAGACTTAGAAGCAATTATTATGAAACACTGACACAACAGATCTCACCAACAATTGAAGTTTGACAGCTTGTGAGAAAAGTCTCATGTTTATGTCATTGGAGAGGTGATCCTTGTATGACCTCCTTTTTCACTGCTGTGAATGATAAACTATCGCTTTCCAGTGGTTCACTATAGCTGAAGGCCCAGTGTACTGTACTTGTAAAGGAAATTTTCAGTTGGTTCTCTGAATCAAATGAAGCGGGAAACTCCTTTGGTCCCTTTGACTGATCTAGTTTAGGCTTTATGATATGCTCTAACTGTGTAAGGAGCTAAAAACCTAAATATATCCACACCGTGCATTTGTAAAGGACTGTAGAACAAACATTAATAGAGATACATGTGTGGGGCTAACACATATAGACTTACTGACTGAAAATATCTTCACATTTGCTTTTCTGAGGAAACTGAAACAACTTGCATGTGAGACAGGGAGAGAAATTGCAATATATTTATTTGCCTTGTTTCAGAGTGGAGGTTGGAGGGATTATTTAATGGTTTATGTTCATTGCAGAATCTGCAAGCACCAAATCAAGTACTCTTAACCCACATTTCAGAGGCAAGTGGAAGATGATGTGGTAGGCAGGTCAACATATGCATGCAGCAAGTGTTCCTCAGAACTCATCTGAATCAGTTGGAATTGCCGTGGAACAGTGGAATAGAAATAATCTTCAGGCAGTGAGTTTAGACCTCCCTGCACTCCTGTATTTAGTTTGACCAGCACAAGACAAAACCTATATTTCTTCCTTTGCCGTTAGGTAGCTTTCCTATTGAAGATCGTTTTCTAAAAAACAAAAAACAAACATACAAACAAATTTTAAAAAACCCTCACCAAACCCACAAATCAACACCACACCCCCAAAACAAACAATTCACCAGCTTTCTGACATTTTTATTTCTTTGTGTACTCACATCTTGGTTTCTTTGTTCTAAATAAATAATTGTTATGAATGGCCCTATTTTTGTTCTAAATATTAGCTGAAGCTAGTTGGAGAGGGTAGAATCTTAACATGGACACATATAATGAGACTAACCTAATATATTAATTGTGTAAAAGTTGCAGCTGGTAAATTAGGTTAAGAATCCTGTGATTACAGAGCACATTGACTGCATTGCACCACACCCTTAAAATGTGCTTAATCTAACATTTCATCCCAGCTGAGAGGAAACCCAACCAATACATCACTCTTAGGTCCTCTCTGCCAGCCCTAAGGTGAGCTTGGCCTGCATGACACTCAGAGTCAGGACTCTCAGAGGTGGGATGGAGCTGGTAAGTGAAGGATTTCAGGTATGTTCCAGAAGTCCATTGGTGTCTTCTGATCTTGCTGTGACACCTGGGCATTCAATCGTGGTTTTAAATCAAAGTGTAATTCTGTGATACTTATCTCTTGGAACAATATGGTTACAGTGTGCTTAATATGCAATCACTCTTGTTCACCCTGGAAAACTAAACACACATGCTGACTGTACAACAGAAACTCTAACAGAACAAAGTTACTAAACTTTGGGCCATCTGCTAACCAGAGAGGCCTGAACTTTTGCAATCACATTCTGTTTCTCCTTTTGTTTATAAATATAAAAAAATATATGTATATAAAGTCCTGCTAATTGTGTCAGAGAAGAAAGGTTAAAAGCACAAGCAAACTCAGCTTGAATAATGGTTATCTAATAATCTGGGAAGTAACAGTGAATGCTTTCTTCATCAGGAAGTTTCCAAATCTTTGACTTTCCAAGATTTTCTAAGAGTTGACAGAATAGCAAATTGGTAATTTTGGTAAATAGCAAACTATTGTAATTTTCACAAAAATATATATCGTACTTTAGTGACAGCCTGGTGCATTTCAGTAGCATGTCAAAATAATAAAACCAGTGTCAGGAACATGAATACCTTGCCTTGCAATTATTTTAGACTTTTAAGACACTAATGCAGTTTTACAAGTGAATTCCTTGTTGGGAATGTAGCCTTCTGCTAACCTGGGGTCTTGGCACTCTTATTACTACAGTTTAACATCACAAAGGTCTGTAACAGATATTCTTCTTCAGTCTCTCAAAAAAAGCTTCAAACATAGATGTTGTGATATCCCCAACAATATTGGCATACAGGTCCATAGCTATGTTGCTAAATTGGACTGAACATGATTCTTTAGGTGCATGTAACTAAAGTGTTAAAATCTACAAATCCATACAGGCATGATCCCTCCACATTTCTGCTTACACGCCATGATGAATCTTTGATCAGTGCCCCTCCATATATCTGCTCCCCTCCTCCCATTATTATTTATCTTTATTTTATTTATTGCCATTGAAACTGGCAATCTCAAGGATATGAGGTGTTTAATGTCTTGCTCATTACTGCAAAACAAATGCAGGTTTGTGTGAATCACCGTCATTAGCAGAAACGAGAGCACTCCTAATTGCAAACAATTACTCAACAAGTGTTGCTCTTCCCCAAGAAACCTATTAAATGCTCACAGTGGAGCACCTGGCAGCCTTTTGAGAGTTCAGTTTCCTGTGCAAATGGAAACTGCCATGGAATTTGGTGACTTCTATTCAGTTGTTTTAGATAGGTGGGTAGGACTCATTTAGATGTCTCTAGAAAGAATGCCCACAAATGGCACAACTTACCAGACTCACCTGCATTCTTATCCCACTTATTCCAAGTGGTTATATGTTTAGTTGGTTGGAGGTGTGTGTGGTTTTTTTTTCTTTATTTTTCGGTCGGTTGTTTTGTGGTTTTTTGGTTGATTGGGTTTTTAACAACAACAAAAGAAACAAAAAACCCCAGCAACCAATCTTCTGGTTCTAAAGATCTCTCTCCAGAAGTGATAATATTGACATGTTCTAGCCATGACGCCCTATGTACAAAAAAAGAACCTTGGTTTTCCAGGGGCATTAGCAATCATGTATTTTATCAACAATTTAACCTGAAACAGCTCAGGTTTCTGTGTAATTTACGATTGCCTCCTTGATCCCAGGTATTTCACATCTGGAAAACTGCATCATAGTATCACACCTAAAAACCAAAAAGTTGTGTTTTCTGTTTTTGTATCCCCCTAGGGATACAAGTCACAAGAGCAGACTTTTACCCTCAAGGTTACAGCAACAGTTGTATTCTTCTTGTGCAGAACCTCAACCAGGTGATGGACACAGCAAAGCTTCTGCCATTTATGAGTTAATGCAGCTGGTGTGTGTGTCTGTGTGCACGTACTAATTATAGATCACAGCATGCACTAGGATGCTAAGGAAGTTCAAAGAGAATATTAGATCCCTGACTCCAGCAGATGCACAGCTCTGGGGTATAAGAAAAAATGTGTGAGCAAATCACACAAGCTTCCTGAGCAGCTAGAAACAAACCTGGAACCCTGCAGGCTATTGTTGGATTTGTAAAATTGACAATAGCCTCTGCAACTTGTAATTTAGTCTTGTTTTTCATTATTATTAAGATTATTGTTTCAGTTTACTGAGCTCATGAAAATGTAAGTAGAGAAGAATGCAGGGATTCTCTGCCAGTATTTATGCTATAAAATATTAACCTGTTGACGCCTTGCATTAAAATGGATTCATTTTTAGAGAGAGCATAATAGTTCTACCATCTTTATGTAAGCATTATACACTATTCTGAAGTACCTTGGAACTGCTCCTTGAATTCTGCATTTCTAAACTCAGTTTATACAATATTTAGACTACATTTAACACACACAACCCTTGTTGTTTGAAGACAACCAGATCAGGCCATAGAGCTGGTGGCTGCAATGTTGCCTTACAGCTGTTTGAGCAGAGCAGGGCAGGACAGTTAAGGTTAGAAATACCCAGCAAAGAGTCCTTTCACTCCTCTAATGTAAACCATAGATTTTAAGGACAAAAGCATTCATTTTGCTGTACCATCCAGTTAATCGTAAAGAATTTTACACAGTCAATAATGGGATAGAGAGCTTCATTCCCCAGTAGGGCATCCAATATCAGGCAAAACTGACCTCCTGACTAATAACAAGCCTGCCTTTTATCTTGTTTTCACTGTAGGCAGCCCAATAGCTTAGAGAAACATCTTCCAGAAAGATATCCAGTCCTGAACTGAGGACGGCATGAGAAGGAAAAGCCACCACTCCAATAATGTTTCAAGGGCTTCTCAGACCTACTGTGAAATTGTGCACTTGATTTCTCAGATGACTCTGCCTTGCCTCAGCCTCCAGTCATTGGTTCTAATTATGTCTCTCTCTACTAGATTAAAGAGCCTTTAGTATCCTACACTATCTCTCCTGACATTACTTTTACAGTGAGATCAAACCACCTCTGACATTCTTAATACAATAAGCAGAATGATCTTTAATGTTCTTGTAGTAAAATGTCTCCTCCTGGGCCTCAAATAATTGCTGTGGATCTTCTCTCCAATTCAGGGCACCCTTTAAGACAAGGTTATTAGAACTGATCACATTGATATACCCATATATTTGTTCACTATTTCCTTTTTAACATATTGAAGGAGCATATTTTTGGGGGTTTGCCTCAGTTTTGCCATTCAAATATTCCACTATCTCGATCAGTTGCTTCTCAGGATGCAACTCCCCCTACTGCAGCTATACACTGTGCTCCTTGACACGTGATTCTGTTTGTCACTGCCTCCTACCCCCTTTGGGTGCATTTTTTTCACTCATGCATCCAGAATGATTACCTAGACCCAGAACTGGTAAGCTCTCTGTGAACCCCCACCAGATTTTTTCAGCTGCAGTTCTGTATGTACTTCCAGATTAAAGTCCTGAGGCTAGATCTGGAATCTTTTCTAGATACAGGTCACTGAACAACGATCTCCCACTGACATTTTTGGACTTTTGAAATCTGTGTTACACACACACACCAGGGAGGAGCACTGCCAAAATACGACATGTCCATGTAGTATGGCACATCACCAAGCAAAACCATCTGTAGATGTCCTGTTGCGGCCCCTAGTCATCACTACCATGTGCAATACTCTCCTGAGTAGCACACATAACACTCCTTGTTTTCCCACATAGCACTTCATTGAAGCTACTTCTCAAGTGGGTATAGCTGCCTATTCTCACAGAATCACAGAAGCTTTAGGATTTGAAAGGACTTCTGGAGATCATCTAGTTCAACACTACTTCACAAAGCTAGGTCAGCTAAAACAGGATACTGACCAGCTTCATTTTTAGAATATCCAAGGATGAGAACCACTTCCCCAACCTCTATGGACAGTCTGGTCAAGTGAACAATCCCCATTACAGTGATTTTTTTTTTTTTTCTTATTACATTTAAGTAGAATTGTCTGTGTTTCAGTTTGTGCCTATCACCTCTCAGCTTTTAGTGGATATCATTGAGAAGAGTCTGGCTCTATTTTCTTTGCTCCTTTCTATCGCACATTGGTAAGATTTGCTTCTGAACTTTCCCTTCCCTAGCCTAAGTGATCCCATCTCTCTTAGCCTCTCATATGTCAGAGGCTACAATCTCTTCAGCATCTTTGTAACCCTTCATTGGCCTTGCTCCTGCATGTCCAAGTCTCTCTTTCACTGGACATCCTGGACTTGGACACAAAAGCCCAGATGTGCTCTCAGCATGGCTGAGGAGAAGAATCACCCCCCCTTTAACCTGCTGGTGAAGCTCTAATGCAGGATGGCTACCACTGGCTGTACAACAAGGGCAAATTTGTTGTACATATTTTATTCAGTGTTCACCAGGAGCCTTGCAGCCTTTTCTGCAAAGTCACTTTCCAGTCAGTCACCCCTGCCTGTTCATGGGGTTGTCTGGAGTTTCATTTCTCCCCAGGGGTAAGGCTTGGCATTTACTTTCTTTCATTCATGTCCACAGATTTGCACTGGCCCATTTCAGCAGCCTCTCAAGATCCCACTTAATGGCAGTGCAGCCACTTGGTGTATCAATCACTTTTCGTGTAAATCTGCCAAGGGTGCACTCCATCCCATCATCCTGGTTATTAGTGACTATGCTGTACAGTACTAGCCTCATTAGCAACCTCTGGAATGAAGAACTAGTGATGACACTCCAGCTGGCCTATGTGCATGTGACCTCCACCCATCCACCTTTTATCAGCTATCCTTTTATCTCACTGTTCTGTATCACATTGTCAATGAAGTCAGAGATGGCAACACTGGAAGCTTCAGAGCCACTGCTTTCTGCCAAGCCAGTCATGTAGTTACAGAAGGCTTTCGTGTTCAGAAATCATGATTTCCCCTTCCTAAAGCCAGTCTGACTACTCCCAGTCACATCTTGGCCTTCTTATGACCAGAAACACTTTCCAGAATTATTTCTGCAACACATTGCACATAATCAGCAAGGCTGACTGGTCAGTAGTTTTCTAGAACCTCCTTCTTGCCAATCCTGAAGAAAAGGATGACATTTGCTCTGTCAGTTATCAGGGAACTCACCAAAAGCCTACAGCCTCTCAAAGATAATCAAAAGCAGCCTCATGATGACATCAGACAGCTCCCTCAGCATTTGTGGAAGCATCCTATTGGGTCCCACAGGCCTGTTTATGCCCAGTTTATTTAGTGTTCTTAAGCTGATCCTTCACAAAGGGTAAAGTTTTCTTTCTCCAGACTCTCCCCAGTGTCCTCAGGGGCCTGGGATTCCTGAAGGCTAATTTTACCAGTAAAGGAGTGAGGCAAGAATAGTATTCAGTACCTTGATCTTCTCTGTGCCCTTGATTACAAAGATCACTGGAAGAAACAGCTGCAAGTCTCATAAGAGCAAGATGTTTACTGTCTCTTTTTCCTTCTTGATTCACCAACCAACCAAATATAGGGCTTGACTTCAGTAAACCAGACTGTGTAACAAGCTAGAAATTATGGCAAAATAGATAGAGACAAGTATTTGTAATTTTAAATGGCTAGTATTATTTCAGTTCTTCCAATAGTTTCTAATGTTCTTAAAATGTAAGGAAAATTAAAATGGAGAACAGCAGAAAAAAAATAGACTGGAATTAGATAAACAATTTACATTATTTGGGATACAATGTTCTGTATTAGAAACCATGCCTAAGCTGAGATATGATCAGCAGAGTAGCAGCACAGCTATGTTAACATAAACATTTTTTAAATTAAATATACATTAGAAATATAAAATAGTGGTTTGTATTTCCTTTCTTGAACTATTAACACAAGTAGACCCTTAGGGAAAGCATGATGAATTTGAGTGTTAGAAATTAAATTTTGAGTAACCCATACTGAAAACGTTGAAGTCACAAAAGGAGCATCAGAACCACCATATTGATCAGCCAGTTGGTAATAAATATTTTCTCCAACTAAGAAGAGTAGTGGGCATTTGGCAGAAGTTAAGAAAGGGCTGGACACTTTTTAACATGAATGGACTTGTGTTTCTTGAATGCATTCACTGTTTTTTATATTCTCTGGTTAAAGAGGCCATAACATTCTTTTTTGTGTAGGTGGTTTAAATCTGCTTTCTGATAGCTTCTTTAGGTGCCCTGAAAACATTGTACTGAAATGCTGAAAGCTGTGCCCCATCCAACCCTCTCCCAGTTACTCACAGTTTTATCAATACTTACCATTATCCATTTCAGCTACCACCCTTGAAGCTGAAAGGAATAGTGTCTACTAGAGGCAAGTTTCTCCATTCCTCTGGCAAAGGAGAAAAGTTGTTCCATTCCCCTTTTCTGATACAGAGACCAAAAAATATGGCAAAACTCGAAAGGAAGATATTCTCATGGACAAGATGCACACCCTGATTTCTATTACATAATCTAAGCAGAATGAAACAAAACATCAAGTTTTCAGCGTGGGTTCAGATGTATTCAACATTTTTTCAATTTTGTCTCCTTTCTTTTTGCCTTGATTTATTAATTTCTCAAATAAATGAGTCTATTTGACTGAGTTCCTCAATATCCTGGCATGCACATAAAGTTGCTGGGAGAAGGGCATTGTCTTTTAAGTCCACCTAAAAGAGCAACGTCTGGCTCTAGTTCACTATTCTCCCATGAAGGCCATAGGGAGGATTACATTTCTTTCTTCCCTATTCCCTCTTTCCTAGCTAATGTCTGCTGCTGTCACACACCGCTGATAGCAGCAGAGCGAGATGGGTAAACCAGATCAAAGAGAAATGTCAGCTCCAATTTTTGTCCATAGGATTGCAAAGTAACAAGGAGTTAAACAGTCATGCCATTTTTCTGCATTTACATTTCATAGCTGGTACTTTTTTGCCATACATCTCACATTAAACAGCTTCCTAGTAAGTAAAAACCAAATTTCTTACTCTCCATAGTGTCACTGAGTTCAAAAAGGTCTGAAAAAAAGATAGCACAAGGCTGAATTTGGCTCTTTGCTTCAGAACTGACAACCTGGTGTAGAAGCCTGCAGCAGCAGCATATACAGGAAGAATTTCTTTCCCTCTGTGGATTGCTATTGCAATCCTTGACTCAGCCTTTGCACTGATTTTCTCTGGAAATCAAACGGGAATTTACCGTATGGAACCAATGCAGAATATGCCGCTGCGATTTTCAGGTTAGATAACTGAATACAATCAAAGAAGGGAGTTTTGCCTTTCCCTACAGCCCAATCTGCATGCAGCAATGGAAAGGCTGTCCTAGTTGCAAAATACACTGTAAAAAACAGAATCTATCATCACAGCATTAAAAATGTTGCTTGATATTCACACACTGAATAACTTCAAAAGGAACAGTAAAGAAATAAAAACAATCTCAGCACCTACAGTATTTAATGGCAGTGGTACTCGACCTATGGAATTCATTCTTCAGAGGCCTATATAGAGCTTTTATCATGGGTCTGAGTGAGAAATCCTATGACATGCTGGCTCAGTTCTGTTTCTTTTCAGCTATTCTGCAAACTTGTTGGATGATATCTTTCACCATTTCCTTCCATTTACGTATGTAAAGTTTCTTTTTTCCTCCTTGTAAAAACATACAACCTACACAATCAATTACTTTGCCCTAAGACACAAATTGCACAGTGCCTTCAGGATTTCCTTAACTGTTTTTGATGAATGCATTCATTCATAATTTTTCATAAAATGGTCACACGCGGTTTTGTATTTTTGACTTGTGTGCCTCTTGTGATTTTAAATGGCTCTTCGATTGTTAAAGGTCGAGTGCCATTGCTCCAAGGGGCATATTTTCATTGCGGTGCACGAAGAGTTATGCACGTCAATCTTTAATCAAGATGAAATTCCCCCTAATGCTTTCTGCTCACAAGCTCAATGCAAAGCAAGAAAAAAAACTTACAACAGAATAGATGTTGCAAGTTTGAAAAAAAAAAATCTATTTTGGTATGTTTTCATCTAGTAAATCATTAATAACTTCATGATTCATCCTGAATTATTTTCTTCTCTGAAGCCAATGTCATTAACATGAGTAGTTCCTAGAGAAAAGCCTGTGTCGCCTTGTCAAAAAAAAAGTTTTATCATGAAGCAACTGCTTTTAATAAATAAGATTTGAATGTTCTTTATTGCAGCTTCTGAGGAAAAATTAAAAATGAAATTATGCACAGGGGGATCAATTCTAACTTCAAGAAAAAAAAAAACAAAACAAAAACTACAGATAAAATTCTGGGATGTAATAAAAAACATGCATTTGAAAGCAGCATTTCTCCCACACAAAACCAATAAAGAAACTGACTCCTGATCCAACTGAGACTGTGGCTATAAATGCTAATGCACAGAACATCCCATGGAACTGTCTCAGGTAACATGTGCTTGCAAAAGCCCTATTTCATACTGCATCAGTCCTGTTGATTCAAACAGACAGACCCAAGAACTCCATTGCTCTTTTTATTCCTTGCCTCATGTTATTTTTATTCCTTATCCTCATGTTGATAAATGGATCAAATTTCTTATTTACCTAGAAAGGGGAAAAAAAATCTGTAATGGATTTGCAATCTAGAGGGGAAAAAATTAAATTCCAGTGGTTTTGCATAGTTTTGAAAACCCAAAGTAACAGAGTATAAAGTGATTTGGATTTTATTTTACTGATTTGATATCTGTATTTTTATACAAATGACCACAGCAAATGCATTTGTTTTCTAGTGTATGAAAATATGCTAGATTAAAACAGATGGGGCTTTTTGAAAGTATTTATTAAAGAAGAGAATACAGGAAGTTTTTGAAAAAAGAAAAATAAAAAAAGCACAGGGGAAAATGTATTTGGACTATTCACCTAGGTTTTGGTCTGATCAGGTTTGTGAAATTCCATCTTCTGTGAGAGAGATAACAGAGCACTTAACATAAAAGTTTCTGAGGCCTCTTTTAATGTTAAAGTAAGATCCCCCTTGTTCTGATAGCCAAAACCTGTGCTTTTTTTTTTTTTTTTTTTTACTTAATTATTCAACAGGAATCTTGGAGAAACTGAAGGCACTACAGATTTGCAGAGACGACTCTTCCAGCTTTGCTTACCTACAGAAAACTAATTTCTGGCAGGTTTTCTGAATTCATAATTTTCTTCTGGAATAAAGTTACTAATAACAGTGAGGAGAAATTGACTGGGTTTTTGTTAGGTGTTTTTTTTTTTTTTCCTTTTTCCGAGTAGAGTGTATCGATACACATTATGAAATTCATTTACTTGAGAGAAAGAATTACATTTTAGACCATAGCAAATATTAAAGTTAGCACAGTGCAAACAATCTTTTTTTAGACTGAAAATATCTAAGAAATTTACTATAATATACCACCATAAGATTATCAGTTTTGTTAAATATGTTTAATTGGGGAAGTCCTCTTTATATAATGTTTCATAACCTTCTTCCTAAATATTTGATATTGTATCATGCAATACAAGTATTGAATTAATTTTCTCCCCTGATGCTTTTGCACTTCTGTGGGAACAAAATGATTTTTTCAAGTGCCTCACACAGCTTCCGTTGGCTTTAGTTCCCTTTAAACGTTGCCAACTCAGGCTGCACAGATTCGGATCTTCCCTTTTGTACCTGTTATTTTCAGGCTTAACCCTAATTTCAGTGTTACAAAATTCAGAGCTATAAATAATCAGTTCATACTTTTAACTGCAGAGGAGCTCTGTTAATCCTTTGAGAGCCACATCTTTACGTGCCCAAACACTTCTTCAATACTTTATTTCCTGTTGTCAAGCTGTGATACCCAACGTGCAAAACACGCATGCAAGAACAAGCAACAAATACCAGTTTGCTAAATCTCTCTCCCTCACCCTCTGGTGAGAAATGCATGTGTCCCGACTGGATGTACATGTGTTTTCCCATGTGAGAATCCACTCTCTGACAACAAACAATCCATGTTTGTCACTGCCATTGAACTGACTAATCCAGGCAGTATAGAAGGCGACTTATATATCACAAAACAATGGGACTAATTTGAGTGACAATCACTTAGGCGGAGCGGGCTCCTCAGCGGCATTAAGGCAGCACGGGGTTCCACACTGAAATGTACCGCTGCTTAAAAACACAGCGAAGCAACGGTAATACACAAGGGAAACAAAAAAGAAGGAAAAATAAAAAGGAAAAAAAAGAGGGATAGACATTTTTCATAGGATCGCCCAGATAAGAGAAAATACTAGCTGAAATTATAATTATAAAATTATATATTTTATATATATAATATATATATAATCCTCATTGAAAGTGCTTTCTCATTATATATATTTACATATACACACACACACACATATATACATTTATACACACATTACTTTTTTCCCTTTTTCGTTTCCTTTTTTTTCCCCTTTTTTTAAATTTTTATTCCCCCTGCATGGCCAACACACCCTTGATCACTTTTTCCTGGGGAAGAAACAAGTTTGCCACTCCTTGCCAGGGCAGATCCCCCTCTCCCGCACCCCGCCGAGGCGACCCTCGCCGTGCTCCTGCAGCGGGCGGGGGGTTCGGGTCGCACAGAGCCGCGGGGGTGAGCAGCGGCTCGCTCCCCTTTGAGGACTCACTTGCACCTGCGGGTTTAGGACGGCGGCTGCCGCCGGCCCGACCCGTGCTGGAGCGCTGCCGGCTGCCAGGGCCGGGCCCGGGGGTCGCCGGGCTTCGCGGGGCGATGGAGGGCGGCTGCGGGCGGGGGCTGCCCTGAGGGGCCGGCGCGGCTTCAGTGGAGCTCTTGCACCCCCTACAGGCCGCCCGCGGTGCAGCGGGCGAGGGGCGGCCATGGCGGGGACAGTGGCTCCGCGCCGGCCCCACGGAGAGAGGAAAAAAACCCTTCAGTGGCATTTCCTGTGGCCTTTCCTGTCGTCCGGAGCGAGCACTGCGAGCTTTTGCCCTTGTTCTTAATTAATTGCCGCACAGCGGAGGATTCTTGAGGAAGAGGGGCACAGAGGGAGGAGAAACTTCTCCTGGGCGGCAGGGTGGCTCGCAGCTAAGCCCGTGATGACAGGAGCTGGGAAATAAATAGGAGAAGGCCATTCACAGTTAAATAAATAAATAAATAAATAAACTAACTAACTAACTAATAAATAAATAAATAAATGAAAACGGCCAGCTTCCAAGCCAATGTCAAGAGAAAAAAAAATGTAAAAAAAGGCTTGTCAGCCTGACACAGGCCTGTGTGGACAAAAATACAGGCCAGGAGATACCTGATTCCTAAACAGGTTTCTCAGCAGAGCAATGGTCTCACAAAGGATAAGGAGGCTAGTAGAAGCAATTCCCATCCTTCCAGCAAATCCAAAAAGAAGGTGTCTACAGATGAGTCACATCGGAAAAGAAATTGAGTATCCCATCTCAGGGGCTTGCAATAGGCACCAATTCCAGGGAGCAGGACAGACTCACCGGCTTGAACTCAGCTCCATCTGAGCAGCCTCTTTGCAGGCATCCTAAAGCCATTACATCTGTATAAAAATTGTGTTTGAAACGTTTTGTAGCCTCAGTTGTGCCGCATAAATCTTGTTTAGCTCAGTTAGCTGCAGCCAAGTTACTGGAGATTGACATGGATTAGAGTACTGCAGAGAAAAAATAAAAACAACATAAAAATAAAAGACACCAACTGTGTGAGCCAGTTTCCATTTTTTAGGCAAGGGAAATTACAGGTGTTTAGTGTGATCTTCTGTTTTTACTCATCACGCCCCATCCCTCACCTGAACAGTAGTCTTTCTACCATTTTTGTTATGTGTATATCCATTACATATGGGGATACAATTCAGACCAGAATCATAATTTTTTATGGAAAATTAGCAAAGTTATTATTAGTTGTGAAAGCTCAAAACAGATCATTTATCCCATCTCTTCAAATCCACAGGTTTCCTATCTGTCAGGTTTAGCAGAACATGAAAGGAAGCATAAGATGTCTCCCTTGTACTCAGTTGTCTTTTGAGGTGAAGTGGCTTTTTTGCTTCATGATGATATAGGGTGACTGAGAACCACCGAAACACCTTTCCTGCTGAGGCAGCTGTAGGGGAGATCTACTACAGTCCCAAAATTCATTTTGACTGATACAAACCAAGCAGTGAGAAAAATCATAAAAGTACCCCTTCTTCTCCTGACAGTTACAAAGATTGGACTTCTTGTATCAATAGGTGGAGGTGGGTTTTTTTTAAATCAAATGGCTCTATATGCAGGGTGGTTAGTTAAAGCAATAAATAGCATCCATCTTCTCATTAAAAAACTCAGGATTGAAAATACTGCCATCTCTTATCCCTGGCTTACTGGTACACAAAAATGTGTGAAGAATTCCTTCCCTCAATTACACCTCCTCAAGATAACATTTCTTAATTAACACCTTAATTAGCACTGAGAGGGTATGGCCTGTAGTTTATTGGATCTATTTTGCTCTCCAAGCAGCTGCATTGCTTTTAATCAGCAGTGATATTTCCCAGAAAGCAGAAACAAAACTCCTGTTCTAAATATGCTGCAATATGTTTCATCATTTATCTCCCTGTCCACCAAGGGGAATCCTACGTAAAGACATGCTTTATACCTGGGCTTTTGCTCTTCTCTGAATACCTGGAGTCTATGTTTTTTTCTGACTGTCAGTAAGAAATTAATCTCAACAGCAAAGGCTTGGGCAAGTGAAAAGACTCACCTCGGTTTTGCTTCCTATCCAAAGGTTGTAGAAACTTGGAGTATTCAGGTAGTGAATGATAAGGTGCTAACGTGCTCAGGTGAAGACAAGATCTCTTCAGTAACCTCATTAAAAAATTACTGAGAAAGTATGTCAATTAATTGTGCAACACTGCTTGTCTTTTAACTTCTGCTTATCTCCAATTTAAGCTGAAGACACAACAATAACATTTTGGTGTTGCCTGTATGAGCAAGTTGGTATCACAATTTGACCTGACCAGCACAGAGAACAGGGAGCTGCCACTCTCAGCTAAGCAATATTGCTCCACGCTTGCAAAAGCAGGATATGCCTCCATGCTGCTAGGCTTGACAGGCTGTGCTGATTCTTAAATTACAAGTGAAGTAGGATGCTGTTGGTGGGGTGGCCATTTTCAGCAGAACAAATTAGAGTCTGCGTCTGAAACACAGCTCTTCTGAAATCAACTAGTTTCAACGGGAACAGAACTGAACTGTATTCCTGCTGGTATTTCAGTGTAATGACAGTCCCTAATTTTCCCAGCCACTAGAGCACTAAGCATGTGCCCTGGTAATTGTCTACTTTTGCAGCCAAAAAATCCCACAAAGTCAGCACGAGATGTGCATAGACAGCATACAAGAAAGTAGCAGACAGAGGAACCTGAGAAGTGCTGAAAACAGTAAGAGACTAAAAACACTAAATTAATTTTAAAAATGCTCAACATACTACCTTTTCCTGGAGCTTTCCCAAACAAAGTACCTAGTAACTCACTGTTGATAAAGCACTGACAAGTTTTAAAATTTATCCAATCATTTATGACAAACGTTTAATTTATATTTTTATATTATATTTCAGTATCATTCTTCTTTCACTTTGATTTACACCACTTCCATTCAGTTAGCAACTGTCCTGACCAAATCAGCGTAAATGACAGAAACCAGGTAACAATTTATAAGGTTGGGTTACTAATCCCATAGGAGTCTTACTTCAGCTGCCGTGCTGAGAAATTACCTCTCAATAGACCCACATCAGAAATACTGAAAATGTGACAGAAAACACCAAGCAAGAGGGCAGAAAAGAACATTTGAAAGGAACGTGTACTGCTAGGATTTCTGGAACTTTAATAGCTTTCCACCTCAATTTTGGCCATCGTGAACTCAAGCTAAGAGAAAAAATATATCTTTTTAATGAGTTTTACAACATGCAAGTTGCTTTATAATATATTACATAATGATGTAAGTGCCATAAAGAAGGCTGTGTGCTGCTCTGTAAAACGTATTAGATCATCAATATTTCTAGTTTCGTACTGAGGAATTAGAAATAATGATGAAGATTAGAGTTACAAGAATTAAAAAAATCCTTTGAATTGAACCATTCAGCCGTCCCCAGGGAAATACCAAGGAATTTGTAGGCTGAGAAAATAGGTAAGTTTATAGGTTCTCCTTAGGTGAAAGAAGTCATGTTAACATCATAAGTTTTATACAAAGTTTCCATATGCTGTAGTACCCTCTCTGCTTACCCCCAGGTTTCATTCCCTTGCACCCTTATTGTGTAGCCCAGTTGGAAGCAAATTTATTAAAAATGATCCATCAGCTTTTACACAGAAGGAGGTCAAACATCTTCCAGTAGCGTGATTCAAAACAGGAATATCAACTTAATCCTCCTGCAAATGACAGGCCAGGAGAGTTTACATCAGTAAGAACAGAGGCAAAGGAAGTTTGAAGAAGATTAATCCTTCCACTTAGTGCAGTGTTTTCTTGAAGTGACCCCCCACTCTGTCTCACTTCTGCAGATGTTCTGTATTCCTGGAGAGGAATGCAGACACCTGGAGATGTCTTCCTTCCAAATAGCTTTTTTATTGTTTTTCCCTTTGCTCAGGCATGTGTTTTGAACTTTTGGAATACCTGTACGATTGCAATGCACATTAGGTAATCAACAAGCTAGAAAGGAATCTTTACTGAATGGGTCTAGAAAGTGCTCTTGTGTAGTGTTTTGACAGTTTGATTAGTGTGGTTCAGTATTTAGCTATTTCTGAAAGGCTAGCTTGGCACATAAGTGCCCAAATGCAGCTTCAAATCTGACACTGAGCAAGCTAAATCATGCTGGATGTCAGTAAGACATAGATTTCTGTGTGTTTTTTTTTTTTTTTAATGGGACTTAGGTTTTAACGATATTATGCAAAAACCAGACTGAGTCTAAAGTGATTGAAAGTGAAAAGAGGGATTAATTAGTGAGCTAAATGTAGTGATTTCCATCATATACAACTCATTGTGCAGTAACAGGAATGACCACTGTAGGTGCACAGAAGAAAGGCTGTCTGAATCTAGGGCCCAGGGTCAGAAACCCTGGCAAAGCTATTAAAAACTATGCCCACTTTCAAAGTTAGAAAGCAGCCTCTACCAAAAAAGATTCATGATCATTATGTTATAATGAACAGAAGTCGGTGAAAGCCATGTGAGGTATAACACGCCCTGATGACATTATATTTCAGTCTGCATTGTTTTAATTTAAAATATCTGTGATTTCCAAATTCCTAAACTTTTTTTAGAGTGAGAAAGTAAATCAACATAAAATTTCTGAAATGCTGATTCATGTGTAAACATGGAAAAGAGGTCTGAAGGTCTCAGCAGCTATCAATGAACAAATAACTTGATCTGGCCTGGTAAGTTTTCCAGTTTTGATAAGGGCCAAAAGTGGGTTTTGCCATATTTGAAATTTGAACATATTTCTTTGTGAGTCTCTAATTTTTGCAACAAAAGATGCATAGAAACTGCAGTAGGTAGAGAAGTCTGACTGATGCTGCAGAAGCCTAGGCATCTAAAATGATCAAGTTAAAGAAGACCTAAGAGGTACAGAGAAGGAAGAAATAAACATTGAGTTAGGAATCAGAGAAATAAATCTCTTTGCTTTCAGCAGGGAGTGCAGTCTCCAGGCTGGTATTAAGCTCAGAAAGATAAGGCTGTTATGGATATGTTCCTCAGGCATAAAAATTAAAGGAAGTAGGAGAGCACTGAAATGGCTCTTTAATGTCTTCTGTGATTATAAACTTTGCACCTGGCCTCACAAATTTTCCTACTATAGTTATTTTGCCTAAATCAAATGCAATGTAACAGCTACATACTGTACAAGCTTAAACTGTCTCATTTCAGAAGAGCCAGAAATTATATTATTTAGAGTTTATTAGAACAGTGAAAATCACCTGGATCATTAAATACTTTGAGTGATTCTTCAGACAGTATCTGTTCCATACCTATCTTGCTGTTTCCTCCAAAAGTTCTTAGAATAAGTGCATCAATTCTTAGATGTGAAACAATGCTGACATTCAGGTGGGAAACCCAGTACTGGCTTCATTAACATTATCTTGGTTCATTTTGCTTTCTAATGAAAATTAAAATCAAGATCCCCTAACACACTAATATTTTGTCATATTACCAAGTAACTGATAAGCAATGTAAGTCAAGAGCAATGCATTATTAAAGTTGTCTGAAATGTCATTTCTCACTTCATGGTTGTAGCCATTTTTATGCATGCACTTTCAGACACTAAAATCTCAATGATTTTTTTTTTTTATGATGTTCTGTTAGCCATAGACCTACACTGAAATTTTTGTCAAATCAAGCATTAGGTAAAGCAAGTTCATGAGAGAACTGGGAAGATCTTTCTGCAGTAAGCTTAACCACAAGATAATAGTGAAACAGTTCCAAGTCTTCCCTGGCATTTTTCAGTGAGTTTCAAAAATGCCCCGTTATCTTCATCTATCTTGGGGTTTAATTTTCTAGTGTATTATACTATCCATTACTAGGAAAAGAGAGGTACTTCAGGGTGAGCTGAATTGCCTTCTTGGCCTCCACTGGCTGTGCTGGCTGAACATTAGTCCACTAGTGTAGGAGCTTCAGACTCCTGCGGTACACTTAGGAATCTTCTTGTGGATTTTCCTTCCGACATTGAAGAATTTTAACCCAGAGAAAGGTCTCAGTAACGGAGTCCCAGAGTAAACTCAGCATGACTAAAGTTATAGTCATCTTATCAGTATGGAAATGACAGAAAAACCTCTGAGCACCCATCTGACAAATTATATTCACATAGTTCAGACATGATTCGTGGAATGGGGCTCTTTCCTTAAGAGATTGCATTATGCATGGGACATGTTGCATACAAATAGAGTTTTTCTGTCTTGGGAGAGCCAGGAGATGAAAAGTGATTCTAAGATTAATAAGATTAAGCCAGTCCTTCAAGTGATATGATCACTGTTCTAGACAGGACATTCCACTTTGCCAACTCCTAATGGTGCTAAAGCAAGTGCTGAAAGAGTAGAATATTTCTGTCAGAGGTTACATATCCTGTAACAAAAGAGAAAGGAAATGCAAAGCAAAAAATCCAGACAGCAATGAATTTACAGTAATACCTTTAATAGCTAATCAATTAAGTCGTACACAGAAAAGATTTTCTTTTTTAAAAAACTGCTTTGCCATCTGTGATATCATGCTGCAGGGGTTGGATGGCTTCCATCTCAGTAGAAGAGAAACCAATGTTCTCAGAGAAAGGCTGGCTAGACTAGTCAGGACAGTATCCAAAATGCAATATATGTACTTGGTGCTTTTAAAGTACCATTTCACATAACTGAAAATAATTAAAAGACATATCAAGCCAGAGAGAGGAATCAAAGAGAAGAATGTAAATGGCAGTTTGGAACTGTTAAACAACCTTTTACTGGATGTCCAAAAACCACTTCCATACCTGATAGAAAAGGCTGTGTGGATTCAATAAAGAGCCTGGTTTAGTGGGGAAAGGAAAGCAGCTATAAAGAAAGGGAACTGAACAGTAATGCAGAAACAAGATTAAGGTAAACGGAAGGAGAAGTGGAGAACAATGAACATAAACTAATAACTGCCTAAAACTGAGAGAGAAGCAAAGAATAAAATTTAAAAAAAAATCATTGACCAAAAGAGCTAAGATATAGACAGAAGACCTTGTCTATTAGTAGTTTCAGAATAAAGGGAATTATCAGATGGTAATGGGAGGTGTGTAAATATTAATACAGCAATGTGCTGTGTTGTGAGAAGAAACAGGGTGAAGTGTTAATCATCTCCTGATCATGACATATATTCCATCTCCATAATAAAGCAAGGAAATGTTAAGTGGTCTTTAAAATTGGGCATTTTGAGATCAGTAACCTTAAATATTTGCTTCAAATAATCTGACGGCATTCATTTTGTATTATTATTGTTGCTTTTTAGTAGGTTTTAAAATACTGAGTTTTTCTGAAGGCTAGAAGAAGGCCAGTGAGGTACTGATATTTAAAAAGGGAAAATTGGATGATGTCAATAACTGCGGGCCTGCTGTCATAATAACACTGGAAAAAGATGATGGGATGGCTGATAGGAGACTGAACGTACAAAGAATCAAAAGAGAGTTAAAAAAATCTAGTCTCAGTCAATATGGGTGTATCAGAAATAGATCTTATCAAGGTAACTTAATATATTTTTAATAAGATTAGAAATTTGGTTGCTAAAGATAATCAAGTTGATACAGAGTACTGAGGTTTCAGTGAAGCATTCCATTTATTATAACACAACACTTTGATTAAGAAATGAGAGCAGTACAAAATCAACATGTGATATATTAAATGGATTAAAAACTAGCTAACCAGTAAGACTTAAAAAGCAGAAATTGTCATTAGCCTGTGCTTCTAAATGAGGTCTGAAAAAAATAGTTCTACTCTTTATTCTATTTTTATCAATGATACAGAAGACAACTTTAAATAGCAACCCATAAAAGTTTGCAGGTGGCAGAAAAGCAGCAGGTACAGGAGATAATAAAGAAGGCAAGTCACTACTGCAAAACTATCTGGCTTGCTTGGCAACATGAAGTCATTTTAATGTAGCAAGTTTTAAAAACCTACATGTACTCACAAAGAATGAAGGACATATTTATGGTTGGGGGACTGTACTGGATAAAGTAGGGATGATGAAAAGGATCCTTGGGGTGAAGGCAAGGTCAATGGGAGATAATCAGCTGAACAAGAGTTCCCAGTATGATGCTACACCAAGACAAAGAGAAATTTGATAACACAGTGCTCTTTGATCTATCAGACAAAACTATAATAAGATCAGATGGCTAGAAGTTAAACCTTAGTTAATTCAGGGTGAAAAGGGAACACCTTTTCAGTAGTGAAAGTACATATATGTCCTTTAATGTAGGTTATTTTAAAATATTGCTTGGTGACTGGCTTTTTATTTTATTCTTTTCTTTCCCCACAAAAAACAAATAAGCAAAAAAAAAAAAAAAAAAAAAAAAAACCCAAACAACAGCAACAACAAAAAAAACCACACCAGAAAGGGTGATTTGGGCAAGCTTATTTTACATAGAAGACCATACAAGTTCATCTCACTCTGTTAGTATTATTTCTGAATTTTACATGCACTTGGCTAATGCCTTCATTCACACTTTTAGCAATGGTGAAGCCACTGCCATTCTTGTCAGGTAACTCCAATTGATGCACCTCATGGTGCACATGGAATAGCCACCATGGTTCATCACAAAGGCTACATTTTCAAGTTTAGGTGGGGATTTGAAGTGTTATCAGTAGTGTTACAGGTGGCATTGTTCTAGCCATTCCTTGTTGTATAAATTGAAAATAGAAAAATAATCAAGTTCATAAAAAATTATTAAGGCCTCTCCATTTAAAAGCTCAGCATTAGGTCTGGGGGCCTCAGTTGACTTCTTTGATCTGATTCCTGCCTTCAAGACCATCCCCAAGTGCTTGAAGAATATGTTGGTCCTGAGCAACCCTTGCAGTAGACTTTGTTCTTTTAAAGTGCTTTCCTCAGCTTGCAATTCGCAAACCTGTGCCATTTGCAGCAATAGACAACTCACTATCTCTCCATCCAGACTGGAAATTCTGGAAAAATTTGACTGGGAGCTGTTTTTCCCCAGAAATGGAATCTTTCTGCTCTCTCCAAGAGTGACTGAGTCCTGGGAAATCAAAGTGTCGGCCCTGTGTAAAAGATGGCAGCTCAAAATCTTTTAGCAAAGCTTCATCTAAAAATTTGAACTGAGATCCAAATTAGACTTTTCAAATATGGAATAAAGTTTTAATCAGCCAAAAGTATGCTAAGTGTTATTAAAAATCATAGCCTATTTACCTTATTTAAAACAAGAGATTGAAAGCATTTCAAAGTCATATTTAAGCCTCCTGCTGACATTGCTGTTACGAAATATGGGGACTTTATTGTGTTACTTGGACGTGTGTTAAGGGACATTACTGACATTCTCCATAGTATATGAAATTGGGGAAACAGCTAAAAATGTTTTGGTTACCTCTCGGACTTACAAAGAGAAAGTATTAAAAGTTAACAATAAAATAAGTAAGGTATTTTCTTATTAAAGAAAATTAAAGTTGTTCTTGACCTGCTATTTCAGCCTGCTATCTCAATACAGTGTGAGGAGAAATTAATTATTTTTCTGATATCTGGAATCAATTTTAATAGAAAAAGAAATAGAATGAAAGAAAATAAACAATTCTGAAATGTCTGTTAGAAATCAGATGTGACGTAAACACCAAACAAGATTCTGGGGTCTGACCATATCAGGCCTTCCTCTAATACAAATGAAAGGTAATCCACAATTATGGGCTCTAATTATTTAATAAAATGTTTATTTGTATTTCTAATTCTCTGGGTGAAATTCAATCTCCTGCACTCGTATGAGGCCAAAGTAATTGGGGGTCTGTGCACTGGTTGTGTAAAGGGCCTGCTGAGTTGAAATTCATCCTTCCCGATCTGAGGGTCACTCCGTGCCGCTCCAGTTCCCTAGCCAGCTGCTCTCGTCTGTGCCTTCGCAATGCTTGGTTGGGAATGGCAGTTGCAATCACTCCAGGTAGTTTATAAGGGTTAGAGCTGGTTTGGGTGTCCTGTGAGTGCAGTTGATAATTTCTCTTGCCCTTCATTGGTGAAATATGTATCCAGAGAAAAAAGTTTTTCATACTGCACAAGTGACTTCAAAAATATTCAAAAAGAGGACATTTTTCTGATTGTGCCACAGGTGATGCCACTGATGTGGTAATAGCTTGAAACATCCCTGGTCTTCAGGCATCAGACATGAGGGCAGACACATTTTACATTCACACTGGAAAGGAAAGGGACATCCAAACAAAGCATCTGTGATATTTTTAATGTCAACTCCTTCTTTGTATGTCAGAATGAGACAGTCTTTAGCATATGTATGTATAAGTCAGCATTTTGTTTTTGTAAATACTTGTGAGAAGGGAAAAAGAGACTAAATCTATTTGGGCCTGGGTTTGGGTGTATGTGTGTGTATTAAAATTACCAGAGTCAAGAAGAGCTGTGGATGATGAAACTGAAAATTTCCATTCACACTCTCATGTAATAGGAGATTTGAACAGAAATCAAACTCTAATATAAGTAAAGTTTTCATCCATGTGCAAGGGTTAAGGCAACATTTTGGATGCCGTGAATGTAGTGGCCTAAGACAATCATGTACTATCAAGCTCGCAAATTATGGGACATTGCTATCTTGCCCATGTGAGGCTTCCAGCCGAGATACTGTTTCAGAGTCACTGAGCATTTTCTCTTACACTTCTAAACCCCAAACAACAGAATGTGAACAATGCTGTGGGAGTGAGCAATATCTTGTTTCAGTCCATGTGGAATAGTCTTAAATGCACACTATAAATGACTTTGCAAATTTCTGACAATGATCTATACATTTATATTCTGCAACAGATAAAGCACTTCTATCAGCCCATCAGAAGAAAACATTCAATTAGACCATTTATTTTAAGGGAGATTTATATGTAAAGCTTCTAATTCAGAATCCCAAATCTTCAAAAACTCCTTCTCCTTTCTCTATTGGAAAAAATGGAGGGGAAAAAAGTGACTGAGTACTTTGAATGAAGACTTTGAGCAGGCCCTTCTTAGGGAAAGTTGTTACTTACTGAAAGCCTTGGTGAGTGTCTAATTATTTCCTTTAGAGCCACTTTGAATTGAACCATAAGATTCCAATGTGTATTGAATTTAAATTCTACTTATGGGCTCTGCTTCCTTTGATTCTGCATTTCTAGCAAGGGGAGCTCCTTACACCACATTAATCATAATATATGGAAGGGCTTCTGTGTTTGCTTCTGCAGTGCACTAAGTTGTCCCTGAAGATAAAAAAAATCCCCTTGGAAGAAAAATCTCATTCTAAATGAAGATTTAAATTGAAATTATTGGAGAAGTTAAGAGGAAAAGATATGCCCAGTAAAATTAGAACAAGCATTTAAATGGAAGAGGGTATCTTTAATTATTTTCTTCCTTGGCATTGCAGAAAATCCCATGATATGATAACTAAGGATACTTTGGGGGGTTAAGAGCCCAACAGCAGAAAAGCTAATGGGATTTTTTTTTTCAGATAGAGGTTAAAGTGATGGTGCTGTAAGTAGGCGTTCAAACTATCTCAGCTCACCATCTGCTACATATTAACTTACAATAGAGAGATAGGTGAAGTGGGTGTTACTCTTCAGGAGCTATATAAATGTGTAACTTTCTCAATTAGTATTCACTTCAAATGAAGAATAAAATCCCAGGAAATTCAGAACAGAATACAAGCCAGGCAGTGTTATATTTAAATGGTAATAGTATATCTGTAATACACAGCTAGAGCTGCAGT
Organism: Agelaius tricolor; assembly: GCF_023055355.1. Classification (NCBI taxonomy): domain Eukaryota; kingdom Metazoa; phylum Chordata; class Aves; order Passeriformes; family Icteridae; genus Agelaius; species Agelaius tricolor. The sequence goes on from NW_027269262.1 coordinate 33,052,252, forward strand.
GTATTGCCAAGTCCAAAAGACTAGGCTAAGCCATTTACCATTGTCATGAGATGTCTTTGTTTTGTATAGGTATGCAAAATGGCATAGAATATATGTGTGTTTCCAGAAGGCTTTTAATTTTATTTTTTTCCCTTTTATTTTATTGGAAATAAGTGTTGCAGTTTTCATTTGGAGAAAACGGGTTTTCCTTTAAAATATTGATTCCAAGGTGCACCAAATCAGATCAAGAAAAGGAAACAGCTGCTTAAGAAAAACAAACTTGACTTTCTCTTGGTCCTATGTGAATCATATACTAGTTGAAGAGAAATAGAGGAGAACTCTTAATTTTTGTACATAGGAAGCCAGTAGCTACTTGTAAAAGTGAGAGCAGATTTTGCTTTCTCACTGTAATGGCAGCACCCATCTCTTGGATACGTGGGACTTCCTTCAGGTTAATTCCCTTCCTCTCTGAATGAAACTGAAAATCCTTTTCTTGATCTCAAAGGAAATGGATCAAACACTGAGTCTGAAAATGTGGGATGTGAACAGTTTATAACTCTGTCAGAGATACCTATTAAAATATAGTGAGATTCTGCTTTGGTAATTAAAAGGTTTGGGTATATGATAAAATATAGAATAATGTTTTCCTTTAAATTCATGGATATTATTTTTCCTGGTCTCTTCAGCATTACTGTAGCATGAAATATTGGTTAACAATTAGCAGTGCTTAAGTGAAAATGCTGTTCAGGCTTAGGCTAATCATAGCAGACCTGGCCTTGTTTTATGTAGAAAAATCTCTTAAATCCTTATCCCAAATTAGAAGCCCTTTTGTTTTCCGCATTCACTCATTGCTAAAGAATGTGTGATTTTCCACCATGGCAGGGTTTTTGTCCCACAACCTGAAGTTTCCCCAGACCTCCTCCTCTTCTTCCCTCATGAAGGAAAAATACTGAATTCAGGGAAAAGTAGAGCTGTGCTCTAGCTTTCACTATTCTGTATCTCCTGTGCAAAGTCAGGGTGGTGACAGTGAGTGAGCCACAGAAGGGGACATGGCTGTGACCCTGGAGCATGGGGGTACAGCTCTCCTGCAGACCAGAGCTCTAATGGTGCAGTCCACCTTGGAGGCAAGTTTCTTTATAACACACAGCCATCTCTTGCTAAACGTCCAGAGCAGAGGTGGCATGCTCAGCCATAATTTCAAGGACCATGACACGAAGAAAGGGTTATGATGTTTAAGTTATAGGCCATCCAAATGTTATAGGCCCAAGCAAGTTCCTATTAGCAATAACTCAAGTCCACTGAGGAGATTTGACATTCAAAACCGATGAGCACTAATCCCTCGAGCCTGCTTCGACCCAGCCACACTCAGGCCACTTGGTAACCTGAGTGACCCAGGAGTCAAACCATGATAACCCTCTTCAATTTAAAGAGCAGCTTCTCCCCATCTGTCTGAGTTCTGACTCTGCACAATAAATTTCCCAAAGAGCATAAAGACCCATCTAGTGTATATCAAATCAATATCATTGTGGCTTGCAGCGATATCTGAGGCTACAGTTCACAAAATAAACTAGGCCAGGGGCTGGATTTCTGCCCTTGGCAATCAATCAGACTCACTGGGTCATAGATTTTAGTGTAAATTAACACAGCAGAAACAATCACGCTCCCCAGATGATGATATAATACAGTATTTGCTTTTCTTTTTCCCCCCATTTCATTGCTCATGCTCGGCGGCTAAGCTGTACTGAACAAGAATAATAAAAAGCAATGATTAGAAAGGTGGTAGTAATCATAAAGCAGAACATTAATATTCTCCTGACAAATGTATATAAAATGCACATAAAATATATACACAATATTAAAAGGAAAAAGGAAAGGGGAAGTGGTGTTAAGTCACTGATGTTTGAAAGGTGCTATTTTTGCTTAAGAATTGTAGAAGTGATCTTGTAAATCAGTGTGAGTGGTTATCATTTTCTTTCATTACCGTATTTGAATCCAAAGATGCTAAATGCTCCATTATTGTCTGAATATACCACTTCCCCTACATGGTGTGGAGCATACTGACAAGCCCTTTCTCCACTTACAATCTAGGCTTTCCCCAACATTTACATGGGCATTGCCAACACTTTTCCCCAGAGGAGTTTTATTTTTTTCTCTTTAGTATGTCATTGTTGTAGGAGAAGAGGCACCTGGTTTTTCCTGACATGCACCTTTATGCAAATTTCATCTTTTGAAATTTTCTTAGAATGTGCCACATATGAAAGCCTTGCAGGAATTACTATAATCTCTAATTATTCAATTGACATAAGACAGTGTATTGTATTTTCTGTCAGAACCTTAGGAAGAAATGTCAATACTTTCAGCATTAGCAGGACATTTTTTGAATTATAAACACCTATCTTCTAATGTTATCTCATGCATCTTCACAAAATATTTTACAGAAAGAAAATGTGATACACATAAAGATACCAGCTGGATGTTTAATTTAATGCAACAGAAAATTCTGGTAAGCAACTGTTTCATTCTTTAAGTATTCAAACCTTTACATTAGTGTTCAGATAGTGTATTTCTGCTCTGTATTTATTTGCAAAATATCTAATTAGATTATACAAACAATGTATAATTTATATATAATAAAATACTAATCTGTGTACAAAAGCTACATAGTATGGATTAGAATTGTGTGGGAATAATAACTACCATGCAGGAGCAGTTTCTGTTGAATTGTCAGAATAATAAGATCTATCAAATACAGTTATAAGCAGGAATTCATTTCTTAGATTAAATTTATCAACTATTTTCTGCCAAGGGCATAAAGAAACAGAAGCTTCAAAGGTAGGTCTCTTCTGAGATGATTGAAGGCAGACTGTACCTCCTTTAATGACAAATCTACTCTTCTGTTGTCTGACTAAAGAAAGGAGCTGGATTAAGAGTGTGCAGAAGGGGAAGAATCCCTTTTGTGTGTGTTGGTGTGTCCAACCCAGGAAAGCTCTTTAGTGGCTACAGGGTAGAGCTGAGGTAGAAATGAGGAAGAACTGAAGAATCTGACACCCCAACAACACAATATGTCAACACAATATATTTCCTGAGCAATGGGGATGTGAGCTGGGCTAGCAAAATATAGTCATTAAAGGGCTACCACAGTCCCTTCGTGGTAATTGTGAAGGAACCCCCTTTCTCACTGTCTTGGTCCTTATCTTACTTTGTGGGTATTTCCTGTGTGGCTGAGGACTTTTCCTATTCTCTCCATGGAGAGAATAAAATTCCTGAGAAAGACTCAGTGAAATATACAGTGTTAGTGACAAATAACTGAATAGTTTGTCTGAGGTGAAGCAATATTTTCCCCTTCAAATAAAACCTCAAAAGCAAAAAAACACACAACTGACTCAGTCTGTAGGCTGAAGAAGTGGATTTTCACTTTCCACAATAGTCCACCTATGAACAGCTGAGTTACAAACTCTTGCAAGTTATTATTTTGGTTTTTAAGTTTGGATTCCTCAGGAAAACTTGGGTTGTGTGCCACTAGAACAGCTGTTGTATTCTGACAGCAACTAGATTGCCCATTTTTCTAAAAGCTGGTGTAGGCCATAGTTGCCTGGACGTAGCAATCACCTTATGTGGTTGTTCACAGCAATTCTATGTTCAGCTTAAGTAGTTGAAAATAATTTCTTAACGTCCAAAATGTAGCAATTAGGTCTGAGTTCCATGGGGGTTAGTGTTAAAATAAACTTCTGATTTTTACTTTTTAAAAAAACATATTTAACTCATATGTAGAAGAATTTAGCTGAAAAGGTTCATAAGGCTCCATCTCAGAAGGAAGAACACAGAAAATGCCTCAACAAATTTTATTTCATCCTTTGTGAACCTGTATTATGCTACAGACCTTAATTATGTTGTGGCAGGGTATTTTTCATGAGACTTCCTGCTTCTTTCAGAGTACAGGCTGGATGCACACAGGAGCAGAATTAAAATCTCACAGGGTACCATAAATCTCACCTCACCCAACCTGCTTTTTCTGGAGTTTGCCACATAAGCATCCTTCCTCTGACCTATTTTCAAGCCCTTTAAAATAATAACTTTGTTGCCGCCCTATCTTTCCCTGCATTTTTTCTTCTTTTAGTGATGTATACATGAAACAGCTCTGGATCTTTGGAGTGCTGCAATGATAGTGCCCCCTAAATAAGGAGCAAGTGCTATCTGTCAATATGCTGTGTCTTGGAACACAGTGGGCCATATGAGAGATCTGCATTACATCATTCATGGACTTTCCAGGCTTGTAATGTCCTTTCAGTGAACCTGAACTGAGTGTTGAGCTTATAACGAAAACTGAAACCCGGGGAGTTACTTGTGGTTTAGGATTTTTGCACAGCTTTAATATACACATACTGGGAGTCATTGCAATAGGCCAAAGATGTGTTTCAGCCACTTGTGGGGTAGTAATGTTAATAGGTAAGAAATTTGCTTCCTAACATAAAAATTTTTCATTTCACCATTTTAGAGGTTTTGTGTTGGTTTTGTTTGGGTTTTTCTTAAACGAACACAGGGCATCTGTTATATTTTTTGCAGTTCTCCAATTGTAGGAAAAAAGCATATGTTGTGAAAAGTATACTTAGGGATACTATTCTATAGATGTATGAGTGTATGATTCTCTGTGTTTGTCTGTATGCTTGTGTATAAAAGTAATTAAATGTTCACTGGGCTAGAAGAAAGAGGGAAATTACAAATAAATCCCACAGTCCAATGGTCAGGGTACTCCCCTGGAATGTGGGAGAATCCAGTCACAGTCCCTGCAGAGATGAATGTTAATTACGTACTGGAAGAGCACTTCCAGAGGGAGAGATTGAGGTACCTATTCACTACCCTATGGATTAAGTCACTTTTCTGGGAGATTTGTGTTCAGTGTCAATTGGGATTCATTCGAAAGGACAGTGCTTCTAGGCAGTAAAAAGCTCTTCTCCATGGTTTGAGACAGAAGCTCTCCTCCTGACCACCAAGTCTTCACCTTGTAAGTGAGATGAGCACACCTTGCTTTTTAAATCTGTGATGTCCTAAGACAAGCATTACAGCTCAGGTCTAGCAAGACTGTGACAGCCCTTTCTATGAAATTCTGGGATCTGGGGTATTTCTCTGGAAGAAGCAAACATATAAGAAATATGGATACCTAAGACATAAAGGAAGGTAGTGGTGAGATAGCATGGGAGGAGGACAAGAGGAGAATGGGAATCTGACTCTTGTATTTCAGTCTCCAAAAAAATAGACAGTTTTTCTGTATTCAGCCAAGGTAATATAGTGTTATTTTTTTCCCTTTCATTTCCAGTGTACACTTCTGGTCCTGTCTTCTCTGTTTTCCTTGCCACAATTATTCCATGCCAGACCTTGGAAGGCAATTATTTTAAGGACCATTTTTATGGAGCTCCCTTTGTGATGATGCTGCCTTGAAAGTCATCTTGGTATAAGGCTATTCTTAGCCTTCAGAAGGCCTAAGAACCTTTGCCTTTGCTTGCTCCAGGAAAGTCAAATGCCCATCATGAGGGGTCCCAACATCATGAGCCAAATGACAAGTGGGGGACCAGAAAGCAATTGTTCTTTCTCCCACCTACAGCTGCCATGTGTCAGGGTCTTTTTTTTTCAGACTCAAGTCTGAAAGCTTTCTCTTCTAAACTGTTACTGTTTCTGTGCTTGGTGCTTCATGAGCAATTCTTGAGATCTCTCTCCAAGTCTTTCCTACCTGATTTCCAAACACAGCCAAAGAGAAACTATATTTACATCTAATGACACACCTTGATAAATATGTAGAAGTTGCAGTCTTTAAAAACAAAAAGATAATTTATCTTTTGTCTCAGATTTTGCCTGAAAAGGAAAGCTTTATAAATCCAGATTGATGAGCTGAACAGGAAACACAGTGGAAGTCCTCAAATTTCTACCAAACTGCCCAGGTATCTTTCCTGTTTTGATTAATTTTTAAATTCACTTAAGTGTTTAAAATATTTAACTGATTAATGGAAAATACTTTATCCAAATGATATTTTTTGTTTTCTTTTAATTAGAAAAAGTACTTCTTAGATTACAAAAGAAAACAGATGCCAGACTGTATAAAGGCAGGTTGATCTTTAAATCTTGAGAGAAAACCTGGGGCTTCCAGCTTTTAATCCTATTTTCAAAAATATAGTTATATTCTGATAACTTGGATAATCCTTAGGAAGAAAAATAAATGCTATGTTTCTTACAAGACCCAAATTTCCAATAAATCATTTGGGACTGAGGTAGTGAAAGCAAGCCAAATGGAGTTAATTTGGAGATTGGCCCCCACAGCTAATTTGACAAATGGCACTGAAATTTAACTGGTATTTTTTTCTATGCATGCCATTTTTTGTTTGGTGACTGTAAGGGTTATTAGCATGACTTGTTTCCTTCATGTTACTGCTTTTCATAAAATTAACTAGAAGAAATGGTGCCAAGAAAGAAAAAAATTATTCAATTGGTTCATGGTTTAAAGTAATAAAATGATACAGTATTAAAATGGCAACAATCCTGCCCTTAGAAAATTAACTGGTACAAAACTAGAGTTGGTTACAAACTGTATGCAAAATATAAAGCAATAAAGAGAAATGCATATTTGCCCATTGTTTTACTGAATGTCATAAACAAAGCCAACTAAAATTCTGGGAAGTAACGCTGTGCTTGTTTTTCTAAGTAACACTAAGAAGCTGCTTAACTTAAATGGTATATCATGGGAAAATAATTTCTAATTATTTTAAGTAATATTTAGATCAATTCATAATAATCTTATTATCTTTCATGTTTATGTCAGTATTAGATTACTTTCATGTTTTTTTAAGCTCTTTTGCTTTTTAGAATGTTGGTTTCAAAGGCAAATTGAGCATAGTTAAAATAATCAATGTCCTTTGTGGTTTCAGCATATGCATAGAACAACAACAGTTGAAAGGAATCTAGTTCTTTCTTATACAAACTATTAAGCTTTTACTGAAGAAAAACAGAATTATCTAGCTAATTATATCATTCATTATTGCTACCTGCATATAGTCAGTAACTTACAGTCATTTAAAGAAAGCAATGGTGAAAGAGATATGCTCTGAGAAAGAATAGCAGCTGGGCAGCCTCAATCCCTGTACAGCATTGCTCAAAAAATGGTCTTTGTTGGCTCATATGAATGATCGGGAGTAAAAAACAGTGTGGAGCTGAAATTACTGGATTTCACCTGGGAAACTCTACATTCACTTTTTCGCTCTGCCACAAACTTTCTCTATGACCTTCAGCTGATTATTTCACTGTCTCTGAGCTCTGGTGTGGAGCTAAAAGGAGCCAAGGCACTTCCTTTCTCCTGTCCTTTGCCTACAGCTGGACTGTAAGAAACCTGTGGTGGGGGTTATACCTGTTCTTTGTGACGTGCTGGTGTAGTCCATAGCCTGGTAGGGCACCTGTCTTGGCTGCAACCACTCTCCCAGGTTGTACAGTGAGTAATGACACTAATCCAACAGGCCGTCTGTACATGAAAGCACTCATTAGCTTCACTAAGATTTCCACTGGAGCCATAATTGCAGCAGTGAAGTACTGACAATTTCTCAGCATGGGTCACCTTCTGAAATATTTAATGGGAGTGAAAAATACCTGAACTAATTGCTAATGTCTTATTCTTTGTTGTTTTTTCTTCACTTCATCCTCCTGTGCTTTGTGCCTTAGTGTCATGAAAGGAAAATTAACATTTTGCAAGTACTCTGGGGGCTCCATTGCAACTGAAGAAGCAATAGGTGTAAAGGGTAGGCAACACTCAACAGGGTGCTCTCTGCTCCTACTCTCCTCCTGAGAGAGGTGCCTGAGGTGTGCTGTTGTTCGTGCTGGTTTATGCATCTAGGATTGATCTGACAGAAGAAACTGAAGCATGGAAGGAGAGGGATTAAATTCATGTACAAGGCACAGCTGAGCTTTCCCCAGATCCAGAAATACAAAAACACAAGACTAGCCTAATTTTTTTTAAAGGTCAGCCTACAGATTTTTGCTGCTCCTCCGTCTCAAATGTGAGCAATGTATGTCCATTGCAAGATACCAAACAGTCATGACACCAAACCTCTGTGCACAGAGAGCATTCCTGAGATAACACACTGATAAAAATATATTACCAATTCTGCTCAATTTTGAGATTATTTTGTTATTTTTCTTTTGCAGTAAGAAGACACTTTAAATTGCTCTTTCCAAAATGGTAGTAGAATGTTTTTCTTTACTTAGAAGCTGTCTTTTCAAGCATCCTTAACACTTCAGAAGTCTTTGTATAAATCACTCAGAAAATATTTCTACTCTGATGAAAGCATAGAGCTTGCTTTGCAAGATCCACAAGTTTGACTTGCTAAAAGATGACATTTCTCTTCTTAATACTGGAATGCAACATATTATTGGTATATGGCAAATTTTATTGGCTATGTTCAGTGGCAATACCAGTGTAGCATTGTGCTAGCAGACTAATACGTTTTTATTTTAGCAAGTTTCTCTTTTGTAGTTTTAAGTTCCAGGCAGTAGCTCAGACTTCAAGACCATTTGGTAGCTAGAAATAAATGCAAGGAGAATATTCACCTCAAGGATTTCAGTATATTTCAAAGATAACTTTTGGCTGTGCATCCCATCTGCATCTTTTTGATAAGCCCTGCTGTAAATTGATTTGTGGAATTCAATATTTCCAGACATACACTACATATGGACAGGTCCTGATGCTGAGTTATTTAACAAATATTTGCCACCTTCTGTTTCTGATTCTTTCTCTGCTCACCTAATTCTCTATTGGCCAGCAACACTTCCTTATGCTATGTAACGATGATAAAATCCTCCACTTTCTTTTTAGAAAGGGTGTCCATGTGTGTAAAAAACCTACTTGGTAACTGCACCTGTCATTACTCAAAAATGCCCAGGTCTGCATCAAAATCACTCCTTCGATGTTCACATGTATTCAGATCTAAGGTTTCAGGTCACACCACTGAAAAGAAAGAGGGAGATTCCTAATGTGCAGGAGATTCCCTCTTCTTTTGAGAAGGGCTCTGCAGAAAAGTACAGATAGTAGATTCTGAGTATTCCTGTTGAATTCTACATGGACTTATTTCTCACAAAGCTAGAATTAAGTGAAAGTAGTGAAATTAGTGGAATTAAGTGTAATTAGTGAGACCCAAAGGAAACCATGATGACCTAAGCATATATCAAAACACATGAAAACTTGAAACACTTAGCAGAAATAACCTGCATGTAGAAGTCAACAACTACACTTAACTATGAAACTGCACCTGGAAAATTATAAAGGAGACACTTTTGGAAATTGTAATTTCATCCTTTTTTCTGTAATGGATTGTAGGAAAGTTATAAATACCATGCATGAACTACTCGTACAAAATGATGAGGTGAGACAAAGGTGAAAAAATAAATGAAACAACCTGAACAGTCGATTTTTCAATAACCAGTCAGACTAGAAACAGCTAGTTATTAATATAGAAGTCAAAATAAGTAAGTAAAAACTTTTTATCATAAAATATTTGTAATATGCCAACATTGCAATCTGAAAATCAGAAAATACTGATTACCTTGTAATATCCAGCATGCAATTTTAACTTATTTAGGAAAGAAAAAACGCAATCATACTTAACTTCATATAGATATTCTAAGGAAAAAACCTAGAGGGGAAAATTTATACATACAGGAATCAAAAGGGAAACTATATTTATCCTGAAAAAAAATATTATATAACTACAGACTTAGTAGCCAAAAGGCAAATGTGAATCAGGAAACAAAGAAAATATTTATTTTCTTTGTGAACTAGTTATTCTATATGATAAAAAGAGGAGTAAAAGAGGTGAAATTTTAGCACTGACAGACTGCCAGTACATTTGATTGAATGAGCTTCAGTAGGACCAAGAATTTATTTCACATCCCAAGGAGCACCAACCAGCCATGAGATTCCTTAAGGAAAATTGTCTGTAGAAGAACAAAACTTTTAGGTCATGCCAGTTCTAATGATTTTGTTGCAAATATAGAAGTACTTATTGTCCCTTTCAAAGTTTATGTACCTGGAGTCAGACTTTTTCCCGTTACCCTCATCCAACAATAGAAAAAAAATAAACAAGCTGGAAAAAAAAATGGTTTACCTGTAGAAATTTTTTTTGTTTTATTTCAGTCCCATGAATTCTGAATATTTTCATTTGGCAATGAGGGAAGAATAAGAATTCGATAAAAGGTTCTTTGAAAAATAGAAGACTAAAAATCTCATAAATAATTAGCATGTAATTCAATAATCAGCCTAATTCCAGACAAGACTAGCTAAATATGATATAATAAAGAAATAAGGGAACACTTGCTTTCTTTGAAACACAAATTTTAAGGAAGTGCAAGGAAATAATTTACTACTTTTATAATAAACTTTTGGGATTGATTTTTGCAGTACTTTTGATCCTAAATAAATATACTTATATGTGTAATCATGATGCATGCAATTATAAACAGAGATAAAATCATAATTTCATAGAAAAATACTCTCTGGTATTGCATTAGCTAAGGTAAAACTAGTAGTGCTAGTCATACTTATACTTCAAAAATAAAATATACCATTGGCCTCAGAAAAAGTAAACTATTCTATTGTGATAGAATTTGATAGGTATAGGTATTTTTTATGCATTAAATACTGAGCACTTATCCCAGTTAACTTCAGTTGCTGAACTGTGTTATTCCTGTCTTCCATCAGTTGTTAAGGGAAAAAACACATGAGCAATCTTTCAGATCACATCATGTGTTAACCTGCACTGTGAAGGTGGTTATTCCTCTCTACTACCATAGATCTGGATTGCCAGCTTAGAAAGTTTGACTAGAGGACCTCTTGATATCTCTTCTAACCTAACTTGACCTATGAATTAGTCTATGTTCTTTAGTCGCCTCAAATAAGAACCCAAAGGCTTTCTCCACATTAATGGTTTAGTTCAGCTCCTGATACTCATCTCTGAGTTCTCCCCATTCCTGTGCTTTATTTCACTTGGGACAGACAACCTGGACGATTCAAAACTCTTAAGATGCACCCCTGGGATTGCACTTATTCAGGATTACAGTTGCAACAGAGCATTCGGTCCACTGGTACCACACCAGACCTAGTCCAAATTAAAACACACTGGAAATACAAACAATGGCCGTATTGGTCCCCAGCACCGACTACTGTGCTCCGCAGATCCCCCGCTACTGCCCTGTTACTTGTTAATGTGGAGACAGACAGGGCTGGCAGGAATGAACTCAAGCCTCCAGGCTCAGTGTGCAATGCATCCACAAAATGCAGACCAAATATTGTTATTATCTGAAAGTGAAGAAGATTCACTTCACCAGCAATTCAGAAGAACTTTTAGTCTGTTTACCCACTGAACAAAAAGCACCAAAATAGCCATCATTTAACAGAGTTCATATTGTAGTTCATATTAGGAAAAATTTTGCTACAGAGTTGTGCAGTTTTCAAAAGATTAATTTTCCTTTTTTATATCTTTTTCTTGGAAATGTTACACAGACTCTGTACAAGTATATAAATACTATAAGTATAAATTTACTTAACCTTTTAAAACAGACATTATTTATGCAGAGCACAGCCACAATTATTATGAAAAAATCGAATATTGACAGCATTTGAAATAAAAATGCTTCATATTACCAGCAAAACTAATTGCCGTCTCTGATGAATCTCCTATTTTTAAAATGGCCTACTCTACAGAAATAGATTACTAGAAATCATGCATGTGCTAGTAAACATTTGAGATCACAGGCATTCAAGCCTCATCTGAAAAAGTCCATTCTCAGTGTTGCTTTTCAAAAAGAAGCAGCAGTGCTGAACATCTTACCATTTCACCTCTAAAGTTACTGGACTGTGTCATAGTAAGAGCAATCAATATTGGTTAATAGGCCAGACCTGTGTTATTAGTATTCTTTACAACCTTGACATACTTCATTTTATGTACAGATTGCCTATGAAAACTTGGGCTTATATCTTGTCTAGACAATGCCTTACATGGTCATTCAAATTAATAATGTGCCAAAATTATCCTATGCTTAATGCAGCTGTGCTCTGTATTGACTCTGAAAATTAAATTTACTTCATGGTGCCTATTGACAGCTGGGTCTCAAGCATATTTAATGGATTTGAAAGGAGTTTGGGCTGTGGCTTATGCCTCCAAGCAAAATGTTAATAGCTAATAATTTTCATTAAAAGTGAGAGTATTTATCTATAAACGTTGCATTTCTCAGTATATGAAGTCAGCATAAAAACAAGTTTAAGATCACCTTTCAGTTCACTCAAAGTACCCAGAAGGAATCAAGAGAAAATAAAAATAACCTGTTTGCTGTCTTTAAATGCAATTCGTTGGCTTATTAACAATGTATTTGCAAATATGTGTTAAGGGAATCTTATTCTAGTTGAGAGAAATAGCTTTAGTTCCAAGAAGGCAGAGACAATACCTCAAGTTGCATCTGAACATAATGAAAAACCTCATACATAATATATTTATTGACAGCCCTGGAAATTGGACTTCTTTATTTATTGACAGCCTGCACACAGCATAGGCAGTGCAAGTTTCTCTCACTGCTAAGCAAACACACTTTTTACCTGGACAGAAGAAACGACTTTTTCTGAAGGAAACAGAATTTATTCACCATATCCAGTTTTTCCTTGGACTCTCTAGGAAATGTCAGAAGGCGTAGTAAGTCAGTTTCAAGTCTGCTGGTCACTTTTCTGCTCTAGAATGTGTTCACAAGGAAAACAGAAACACATTTTAGTCACTACTAATATGAGATTGACTTCTGACACTAAATCTACAGTTAGGCCATTACACATCTAATTAGGCAAATAACCAGCCAACTTCCTGTTTATAATTAACATCAAAATTGTTGTTTTGTTTCTAGTAAACAGTAGGTAAGCAGATAAAACTGGGAGGTTTTGCCATGAGAATTTCTTCCCATAGGTCCTTTGCAGTGTTACAATGCAAATGGAAGTATTTGTTTTGAGATAAAGGCTGCTTCCTGGCCTCCTGTCAGGTTAGACCTCCATAATGTCAGGATGAAGGACTGCAGTACATTTTTACACAGGACTGTTTGCTAAACTTAGAGAACAGGCAGCTTAGGAGAGACTGCACTGGGCTTTAGCAGAAATCAAGGCAGGCCTGAAGTACAGATAAAAGTGCCACATGCTATGGCAGGCATTGTAAAGTCCATTCGCAGACACCCTGCCTTACATGTAGCAAAATTGTTTCTATTTAGGACCTCCCAAAATGTTTGTGTAGTACAAACCACTGAAAAGCGTTTTTGTTTGGTTGGTTTTGGTTCTTTTTTTGTTGGTGTTCTCTCTTTCCCTGCAGGCTCTTAACACATTCAATACAAAAGGCTGGGATAAGATTAAGTAGAAAGAAAAAAACATCTGTATTCTATATGTAATATCTATTCAGATATTTAATAGAGACATGTCAGAAGTATACACACACATGTACTTATGTACATATATTTATATGTATACATATGTAGAGACGCACATGCACATATACTTACAGAACAATCCATAACCCAGAGAAATGTAACAGAAAATGCATTAGAAAACAGAAAACAAACATGACACCTGGCTCAGCTTCCTAGGAACTGTCAGAACAAACGCAATCACTGATACGCATTGCAGGCAGCAATGATTGAAAAACAAAACAGAAACAAACAAAAAACCCAAAGCAAAAGAAAAAATAGAGTAGTAGTTTGATGAGGAAGAATGTTAAATGATTAATCAAAGTTTAGAGTATATTATAAATAAAGATTAAGGATGGGCAGTGACATACAGGCCAACACAACACTGAGTTGCAATTAAAAAGAAAGCAAGAAAGCATGATATTACCAGCTGGCACATCTTCTATGAAAGGGAAATCTTGTGTGATATTCCATGGTCTCAGAAGAGACATATGATGTGAAGCAAATGTACAAGGGCCTCACATAAAACCTTAATTTAATTATTTTCTTCTTTAGTTTGGTTCACCTTTGAGTTCAAGAATTTTAGGGATCAATAATATCTTTAATTAAAAAGGGCTTTTTGAAGACAAATTTCAAGATTCTTCCTTTTAGACTTCCCACTCAATTCAGTCCCAGTGAAAAAGAAATTTTGCCTCCTTACAGAAGGATATTATTTTGTACACAGTGATTATTTTATATACCCCAAAATTTGAGAGATCTGCTTGAATTTAAGAGCTTTTTAAGACAGAATCTCATGGCTGAAGCCCCATTTCCTGATGAAAAAGCTGGCTACAATTGTCTTTCCTTCTACAGCTTATTTTCTGCAAGGAACCGCGACAATAATGTACCTCTCTCTTTCAACAGTGCTTGGATTTGTCTTTTATCCTCTCTGACTTGTTTTTATGGCTGACAGTCCTGCTATGCATTTTGCCTTTCCAACAAACTGCACAGACCCCAGCTTCATGCAGAAGTCCAAAGGGCACAATCCCCCACCTCTTTTGTACTGAGCAGCATTATTTGTAACCTGAAATGTATGGCTTTTTCTCACATTAAACAAACCAAGAAACTATTAATGTCCATCTTATTGGAAAAAGAGAAACTTTTAACTCATGAAGACAAAAGTGAATTGCTTTCAAAACTCCAACTAAAACACTGGCTGGACAATGTATTTTCATGCTGATAAAATGCTGATAATGCTAAGGATGTTTCTTGATGCCAGAAGTTTCTCCTCCTGTAACTCTAAGCAAACAAAAGAACAAAGATTGCTTCAGAAATGCTGTCAGAACTGTCCAAATTGTTCAGTTACAGTTTTTCGTTCTTCAGATAAAACCCAGGAAACTCAGCTAGTCCTCCCTAACACAAAAGAAAGTCGCTATTTTTTCCCTTGTTATGCACTTACCTTTAGAAATGCATCAAACTTTTCAAAATTGTCGCCTTTAAATTTTTGCTGGTGCTGTTGATGGATGAAGTGCATCATATAAAAGTGAAAATGTGTCCCAAAAGAGTACTTTAATAGCAGATTCCTCCCCCTCACACACACAAAAAAATAATCAGCAGGTGTTTTCCTCCTTTCTTTTCTTGTTCCTTTCCTTCTTTCTTCTTTCATTTCTTTTGATGGGAAAAAAAAACCAAAAAACCCCACCCTTTACTCCTTTGGGGATTACCTTGTGAGGGGTTGGTAAAGCAGGACTAGACTCTATAGATTTCACACATTTTAAATGACAGGATTTGGGAGTCGTATTTTGGCTCATGGAAGTAAGGCTG
This sequence comes from Agelaius tricolor, assembly GCF_023055355.1. Taxonomy (NCBI): domain Eukaryota; kingdom Metazoa; phylum Chordata; class Aves; order Passeriformes; family Icteridae; genus Agelaius; species Agelaius tricolor. Next base: position 33,067,492 of record NW_027269262.1, read on the forward strand.
GGGCTGGTTCCTAGATTTTACACAATAGCCCTAGTGTGACACTCTGTGACTTGAATTTTCCAAGACACCTATACTTTTAAAGTAGAGACAACTAAGACATTCTTTTTATGCTATTTTGCTCTTCCATAGCTACAGAAAACAATAGCTACAAACCTTTAATTAATTTTATATTACAAATCCTGATAACATCCACTCATGGGCCATTTTTAATTTTGAAATAAAAGAAACTAAATAAAATAATTTCCTAATAGCTATAATAGACTCCTGCTAGAATACATAATCTAATGAACTACTAACATCACTGAAAATTTTGCTAATTGTTAGCAGGTTTTTCTTCCCACTACAAACCAGTCACTAACCTATGAAAAATACTAAATACATAAATCATATCTATATTTCATCTGGCACAAATTTCAATAATTTGGGGAGGATGGATGATGCTGTATGAAGCAGCACTTCTGCAAAACAGTGACTAGGACATGTGCTGGTAGTTTGGATTTTCTAATGAAGTGTGCTTTTATATCCCTTTAAATCCTCCTAAAAATTAAGTATATTGTTCATAATTTTACCTGCATTACTTTCAATCTCCAGATGGATTTTATTTGCATAAGAGTTCCCAGGAGAGCTTTGCCATAAAGAAGCCTTGAAGAACAGATCACAGAACTAATCATTTATTTTAACAGACGTTTGTAAATGAAATAAAATATCTATACAATATGTCATATGTGAAAGGTTAGCCACTGTGCACAACAACAAAATAATTTAGTTTTAAATAAATTACTTTGCCTTAATTATGAGCTGAACTGAGCCTCAATTCCTAACATAGTTAAGGAAGAATACTCTTGCCAAAAAGCAGATTGTAAAAAAATATGAGGCTGAAAAACACTTTCCCTTCACTAACTAGTGAGCCTGAAGTTTCTGCAAGATGGGGAAGCTCTTAGAGTCAACTCTCAAGGCTGCTTTGTATCACTACATGACAGGAAAATGGCTATAAAAACTACAGAATTGACAATCATGTGATTTATTTGACCATTTGAAATGGTTCCCCATCAGGAAGGAGAGTCTTCAAAGGTAGTAAGGTGACAAAATCAACAGTATTTAATATCTAACAACCGGTAAGCATCTAGAGAGAAGTTCAACAACACATTTGAGACACCTTTTTTGCAGTAGTACCTGCAGTGGCCTGCACAAGTATGAGATTTAAACCCAAAAGTTCAAATTGATACATATAGGAACAAAGGATTTGACAAAAAACCCCATGAGGTATCTCTCTTGATTATGTTCCACCCTGAAACTTTCTCTAGGAATCACTATCGTGGCTGCCATTTGGAACTACAGTCACATCCTGTAAGCAGGTTCACATGCGACTGTTGATACCTCCAGGGACTTCCAGTAAATCCTATAAACTCTTCAGAGAGACAGAATTACTCATGTGCATAATTATCTAAGGGACAGATAATTATCTATTACTAGTTTCCTTTAAAGCATTAATTTACAATAGTAACAGTGTATCCCTTTTAGTGGAATATTATTGCAATTGGCCTAATATGTGTTTTTTATCTTTTATCTGCTGAGGCCTGAGGCATAGAGGGAGGGAGGAAGGAGAGGGCAGAAAAACAGTAAACCGGTGACTGCTCTTATCTTTGACATGCTGTGAATAGACAGGATATTAGACTAATACCCACAAAATCACAGATAAATTATTATCTTGTCTTGATTACTACTGCCCTTTAACAGGCTTCTCTTTTTAGCCATAGACATTAGTTCTAATTTATTTGACACATATTTTAAGGCCTTCTGCCAAGAGGAGAGGAAAAGCTTCATGAAAATGTTCTTAGCATAAATTTGGGACATCACTTGTAAAATTAGTTGATAAAAAGAAAAAAAGTCTTTCTACTGAAACCCGAGGATCTCCCACCTTAAAGCAGTTCTGGTTTATATATTTTACCATGTATTTATAATAAAGACTTAATTCACCTTTGATGTGAACTTCCTAGCAAAAGCTGAGGCTTAGAGACTGTCTATATTATAAGCATTTAATCATAAAGTACAGGAGAGCACACTGCATACCTTCATATGATTTATTTCCTTACAGAATAACCTTTAGGAACAAGAAGCCTTTCATTTTTTCTCTTGTGTTTCTGTGCTAATTAATTTTCAAGAAAAGTCAACACTTTATTTCAGCTGCCAGGGAAATTATTTGCCTTGCCGTAGGAAAATGTATCACTGTATTATGGTACTCACTTGCTATTGGCGATATTCCTAACAGCCTGGAATGTCTGTGAATAATGTTAGTGTTACTTTGTTATGTGTATTTTACAAAGCATTTTTAAAATATTTTTGGATCTATTTCTGGTGAGTGATATGTGCTATTCTTCCATGGTTGCACAGGTTCAACTTAGAAGCAGTTAATTTGGCTTGAGTTTTGTTTGCTTGGTTTTACCATTTTGATACTACTAATGTTGAGTATGTAAAAAGCAAATGCATTTAAATGTATATTTTTATTACCATGGGTCAATGGGTTAGGAGGAAGTTGTGTGCCCTGGATTTTCCAGTTCATCAGTGGATTTGCAGTTACAAATATCATTGTTTTCTTCTTCATTTTGGCTGGTTTCCATTTTATGTCATTCCTAAAGATCTTTGTGTAAGGAAGATATTGTTCAGTAACAGGAAGCCACATTTTCCCTCCTGCCATAGCTTGTTTGGGCCCTGGTACCTGTAGTCCTCCTCGTGTTCATGAAATTTCCTCGTACAGTTGTGGAATAATTTGTGTTGGGTGAGACCCCTGCTACTCTTCAGCCCCAAACAGGGCTATGTTCAAAATTAGATCATGTCGGTCAGGGGCTTGTCCAGACAAATTTAACCATCTGAGAACTCTAGTTTTAGAAAAACAGAAGTGGGATTTCTTCCCAAGGCACAGCTTTAGGATACATAGAGTCTACTTCAAGACAACTAATTCATTAAACTATGATTTCTGCATACCTATGGTTCTGAATAGGACCAAGTCAACAGCAACAACCACTTTAATTAATATTTTCTGAATATTTCACAAGTACTTGAAAGTAAAGTTCTAGAAGGAAAAGAGTGAACATTTTTATTTGGCTAAGAACTTTTGAGTAGACTACTTGTCCTTTTTTAGGCATTCATTTAGAAGAAGCACTCATTAATACTCTCATCACAGCAGTCTTTTCTCCAGAACTAATAAAATATATTTCTGCTGTAGCCTTAATTCTGAAAAAGCTAATCAGATGTTTGATTGAATTTAGGAATTCAGACTAGTTCCAGTGAAATAATCCACCTAATAAAAGTCCCTATGAAATTAAATCAGAAAAATATTTTTGAAACCCTCAAAAATAATTTCTACTTTTATTCAGGGAACAATGAGTTGATTGAAAAACAATGGAAAAGTAGATATATTAATTCTTGGTTTCTACATTTTCTTTACATATATACCATGACATTTTCATCATGACATTTCTTCTGATACAAAGACCAAATTTGTATATACATAAAGCTGGTGAATTGAAATTTCCAGCCATCAAATTGGAATTTATCTGTGCATAAGGAGTAAAATTAATGGAAGGGTTATTTAAAAAAAAATCTGTTTAAGGTTTAGCTCTAGTGTGTATGAGTAAGAAAGGCAATTTGCTACAGCTGCTAACAATAACATATTAACATTGAGACATATCACAGTTAATGACTGGAGTTTTCAAAGAATGTCACAGTTAATGACTGGAGTTTTCAAAGACAATTGTTTAACAACTTTGTGCAATAGGAAGCAAGACGGTTTGGAATAATATTATTTATTTGGATTAAATACTGAATAAGACAAATTTGCCTGAAGTAAAATTACACTACAAATAGAAAATAGAAGCTGAACTGTTTGACTTCAATTAATCTACAAGTTGAACAGTCAAATCCTAACTGAAAAACACAGAGGAAACCTCCATCCGGTTCTTTGTTAGATTCCTTTTAGAAATTTCCCAGAATAGTCATAATAAGAGGTGTAATTAAGCAATCAGCCTTTTCAGAGATACATCTCTGTTTGCATAATTGCAAACAATGAAGTGTCTTATTGTGGATTATACTTCATGCAATTTAAGAAAAACAACTGTAATTGTGAGTAAAGCTTACGGCATCATACCTCATGTTTGCACAGGTGTGATGTTTCATCAGACTGAAAGTTTTCTTTAACACAAGGACAGTATAAAAATACCTTATGGCATTGCCAGAATAATTGAATGATTAACAAACAAGTGTATTCACCTGTTTAGAAACAGCTCTCCATTCTTTGTTTGCAGTGTCTACACTCCATCACTAAAATCAAAGTGCTTCGTGTACAGAGGTTTTTTTTAGCCTTTTTGTACTCATCTGTCTGGTCAGGGGTTTTTTTGTATTTTGGACAAATCTACTGCCACTGATTCCCAAATATGTGCATGGACCATGAAGCCTATGTTGGGAGTAGACAGCTCATATTGTCTCCTTATATTTTTGGGTTCCTGGTGAAGGAACTGATGCTGATCCCACTCAGGGATCCAGGCAGAAGAAGGGAGCAGCAGCACAGGAGAGATCCCCAAAGAGTTCTCCTCTGTGCTTGTTGGTATGGGTCAAAACTAGCAAAGAGCTGTTTTAGGAGGAAGAGTGCTTGGTCATCATGCAACCACTCAGCCACATCCCGTTTCCATTAGAACACAGCGCCCAGTTAATCCATGAGTTCCTGCTTCCACACTCAACTTCCTGGTTCATGGCACACCTGGTAGAAGGACTATCTGACTGATGTCCTTACATCTTGCCTGTAACTGCGTATACCACCTCCTCTCCATTTGTCATCACAGAAATTCCCTGGACAGTAACAGCTTCTGTGGGAAAGCAATTGTATATTTTTTTGCTGCCTCTGGCTCATGCTATAGAGCAGTTTTGAGTTTCTTTTCTCATCTGCAATGGAAGAGCCTGGAGACATAAAAGGGCGTCTAGAAATATGATCTTTAGCTATCTATAATAGCAGCAAGGGAGCAGAGGACTATACTTATGGAATCGATATTTAAGGGAATCTCATTCAGTGGCCAGCATTGAACCAACATGGCTTGTTGTTTCAATCTATGGTCACCATCATTTTTTACAGTAATAGTGGCAATTACTGTAAATGTTCTTACATTGGGAAATTTTAATTTTTGCAGGACCCTGGCTTTGAGTTTGTTGGCAGTAAGTCAACTGTTCCAAAAAGGTAAAATAAGATATCCTGAAACAATAGATGCGATATTTCTAGAAATAAAATGTGGACTTCAATAGTTATAGTATGTACAAAAAAATGTTATAAAATACTAAATACACACAACAGTATTAGATGTTCTTCATTTCCAGTGACTAAAAGTTGACCATACCTGATCTATGGCAATAAATTGAAATGTGTAACCCTCTGAAGTAAACAGTGGCATTTTTCTATTATCTTTATTTTATGTGTAAACTTTAGGCCAGATTCTTAGCTACTGTACTGTAGCTCCTTTTCCCTCAATATAGATTTACTGTTGATACCATTTTATGACTGTGTTTTCAGGGGATTTTTTGCTTTATATTTTTTCTACTTATGGGGACAAATAGTTGAAGATGATTCTGATATTTTGTTGCTTGTTTCTGTAGATCTTTTCTTCCATCTTTAAAAATATATTGTTTTAAATTTTTGTGAATTTCATGCCTTAAATGTGATATTGTCATTAGACAAAGACTTAGCAAGGTAAATAACTCTTATGTACTAACACACACACACACACACACACACACACACACACACACACACACACACACACACACAGAGATGTAAGAAGTTTCAGCCTTCCACTATAGTACTGCTTTACTCTGCAACTACCACTGTGCCCAGCTTTGATTAATTCCAAGAAGTGCAAGTATAATTGGAAATGATTCACCTGGTGGGGTTGTGCATTTAAGGAACATTGGTTTTGCTGCAGAAAGGATCAGGGAAAATTATGAAGGTCTGGCTAAATTATTTAGCACTTTTCATTTTATATTACTTTTCTATTGATATGTTATCTGAGAATCCTTCTCTCAGATTAAGAATTAAACAAGCTACAAACAAAAAACAAACCTGCTATTTTTGCCACAAATGGTTTACAAGAAAAGTATAGAATATTCTCCTTACCAATGCTCAGCTGCCAGCTAAAACTTCAGTGTTTAAGGACCAACTCTATGTTGATCTTTTCACAATCATTTCTTTGAACAACATGTGGTATATGGTTAAAGCTGAACCAGAAAAAAGGAAATTAAATACATGACAATTCATTCCCTATAATATGTTCATTTCTAACTTTCACCTTGTTGGGCAATTAAATCTGATAGCAATCTTTCACCCACTCCTGAAAATTCCTGGAGCACCAACCTCTTGACATAGATAATCTGAATCTATTGTGTTGTAAGTGTGACATCAACTTGTAATGTTAGAGTGAGACAAGAAAGGGATCTCAAAGATTTCATTAGTGCAGCCCTTTTTTCCATGATCTCAACATAGCTTTAAGGAATGTAAGGAAACTTAGTGGAGCCCTGAATCTAACATGCACTCTGTTTTCCTAAATTTGGAGACTCTCTTTTGGTGGGAAAGGGAGGTGAGAAACTGGAAACTACCTACAAAAATGTTAATAAAATTGTGGAAAGAAATAATTTGTTGTGCATATGTTGTTGTATGTTCTTTTAAAATATTTTAATAACAACTAATTGGCCAGTTAAATTAATATGGGTATACTGAGCCAAAAAATTTCAGGCATGTGAAAATAAGCAGTTTAACTACATCATGCTGAAATGAAGAAAGAGTTACTTGCTGCACACCACAAACTATGAAAATGCCAACAGTAACAGAGAATGTGCTTAAAAGGAACACGTATAAAGGATCATAAACAGTAATTTAAAAAATTTTTGCTCTACACTGTTCTATTTCAAGATTAAGTTAATTGAATGTGAAATGTTAGTTTAAGGGGAAGAAAAGTGATAGACTAAGATTCACAAATCCTGGAGATAAGTGAGTTAAAGAATATTGGTATAACTGTAAAATAAATTTGACCCAAGAGCATGCAGATATTCATAAGCTCCTTTATCTTCTGGACCTTTGGGTTTAGTGCTTTACTTTTTATTTTACTGTCTGAAAATAGATTTTAAAGATTTACATACTTGACACAGAACAATATCTTTAAAATGTCTGGATAAAATTATGGCTTAGAGGAATTCACTCGTGATAGGCCTTGTATTGAAAAATATGCCATAACAAATTTTAATTCATAATTGTTATTGAATAGCAAAGACAGATTTAATTATCTCCATTATTGACCTGTTAGAGGCAAGTACTTTATGTTATAAATCCACATATTATTGCCAAAGAGCAGGCTGAATGCATAAATTCTCTCCCTTTTCTCTCAGCAGATTCTTTATGCCAGAAAACTTCTAAAGGAATAAAATATGTTTATCTTCCTCCAGTTCACCCAGCTATAATGCAGACACAGATTTATCAGAGTTGCAGACCACAACAAAATAAAATTATTATTTGGGGATTCAAGAGAGTTAGATGAGTCAAAAACTGAAATATTGTAAAAGCCTGATTAAAATTTCAATGGTGATAAAGGGGTTTTGATTGGTTGTGGCACTGGACACCAATTACCCAGAAATCCTTCAGCAGATCTGCCATTCACACTCATCTGTTCCACAGTCATCTAAAGGAGTGATGACACTGGGAAAACAGGTAAAATGTGGGATTCTTTTTTTTTTTTTTTTGCTGGAAGAAAGAAAAGGGGACTATAATAGCAACGATGACCTTGGCACAGGACATTTCCCAGGGAATTGATGACCGCCGTGGACCATCAACTCTCCAAGCTAGTCATTAATCCCCAGGAAATGCCCTGTGTCTGCCTTGTTATTGCTTAATTCAATTATTTGTGGTTGTGGCATATATTCTGTGAATATTTTATTGCTCAATCTGCTCTGCGTCTTACCTCTGCTCCTCTTAAAGTCCATCTCGGTCATGAGACCAGCTCAGCTCAAGAGCACCTCATATTTAGCAGAAGAGACTATGCTTAGCACATTTCTTTGTGCCTGCTATTTCATTAAGGCATCATAGCTTGAATGGGGTAATAAAGATTGTACTTTTCTATTTACTGTAAGAGTTTCATAAATTGTAATGTAGGTGGAAACCGGTTTTATTGGGCATATACATGCATATATACAATCACCATAACAAAACCAATTGATCCTGATGCTTGAAATGGCATCATTATGCTGAGATTTCTAGGTTTGCTGGAATGGTGAGATGCTAAAATAAAAGTAAGAAATGGGATGGTGTGATTCCTTTTTGTTAGTTTGGGTTTTTCTTCCTGTCTTATATCAGCCAGTTCTTGTTTCTAGTTCTGAAGATGCAGTAAAACAAAGCATTTAAACATCAGCCTCGTTATTTCCTCTTCAATACTGCAGCTATCTATATGCTTATTCCTGTCTTTATTTCTGGCATGGGACTGTTCTGTGGGGAACCAGAAAGATAAAGGAGCCGGATTTTAACCTGCAGAAAAAAAAGGCTAGTTTTAACCCCTACAATCAATTTCATCAAGCAACCTGGCCAGTTTTAAGCTCTGAAATCCATTTCACCAAACAGTTTCTCCAACAGTTGTACCAGCACAATGAAGGGTCTTGTCTGGGGGCAGGAAAGAGTGGTGAGGAGTAAGGACAGCTTAGCCAGCCTGCCAGGAAAAGAAATGCTCCTCTAATTACAGTCTGAGAGTTTTATTCTCTTCTACACTAAAGGCCTTCACAGTGCTTTGGCTGTGCGAAGGAGACATTAAACAAGTCTAAATACAACTGTGTCTATGTTACTATTGAAAATGGAGCAGTAAGACATTTCTGAAGGAGTTGAAAAGCATAGGTGTACAAATGGAAACATCTGATCATTGAGTCACAGAGGTCCATGGCATCAGATGGGATGTGTGTAAGTGCCGAAGGTTATTGTGAGAACACTGTGCCATCTTTTAAAGCTCATGGCAGTCAAGCAAAGTTAATAAGAACTGGAATAAAGGTAATGGGCACTGTAAGAAAGCTGACAAGTACAATAAAAGTACTGACTTACTTGAGCTAGTGTAGTGGAGGAACCAAAATGGTTTACAGATGGAGTATGTGATATCTTAGAAAGGGCTGAGAAAACTGGGTTTTATCAGTCTGGAGAAGAGAAAGTTAAAGGGAGACTATTGCAGTTTGCAATGGAATTGATCAGCACATGCAAATAAGAGTCGGAAAGTTCTCAGATGTTCACCACAACAGTCCAGAGGCCACAGATACAAGTTAAAACATGGGAAATTCTGGTTAGATATACAGAAAATTATTTATTGTTGGGGGATTCAAATACTGGACCATTCTAATCAGAGAGGTTGTGGTGTCTCCATCCTTCTGGGTTTTCAAGACATGATGAGATATGACCTTGGGGATATCTCTCCATCCCATGATGGGGAGACCCTGAGCAACCGTTATGAAATCACACCTGCACTACACGTTTATCAAATCCCACCCAAGCAGGGCATGAACTGTATGACCTCAAGTAGTTCCTCTTAAAGCAGTTAATGAGTCTGTGATTCCACACTACTTCAAAGATATTTGAAGTAATGTGAGGACATTTCGAGCACAGGTACCTAAATGGTATGGATATAACTACATAACATCAATGGGACTAGTGTATCTGTTTCCCTTTGTTCACAAAATACTGTCCCCAGGGAGAAAAATCTCAATTTATAACATTTCCAATAAGTTCTGTGTTATCAACACTTTAACATTCATGTTAATTTTAATATCTTAAAGAAAGCTACCCTTATCTATTAAGTAGTTAAACATATTGGCTATGGTGGATTGGTATGTTGGCATGTCACATATTGTAAGATTGAAAAAGTAGTAATATCTTATATTTGCACTTCTGCTATCCTCTTAGGCTCCAAAATCATGAGATCTGAAACATGGTTTTTGGAAATCGGATGGGAATTGTTTTTGACTTTTTCTTGGTATGATTATCACACAATAGAAAAACAGAAGTTATTTGCTAAGTAACACTTTTACTTCAAGACTGAATGATGTTAGAGCACCAAGTTTCCTTGAGGTCCTTTGAAATAGTGCCTAGCCTAAATATTTTTTCCATAATTTATTGTTTTCTTTGCTACAGGCAACCCTAGTGATGATCTCCACCCCTACTATGCAACCTTTATTTTTGGAAGAGTCAGTGAACTACCTGCAAGTCCTATCAGAAATTTTACAAACCCTGTGCAGGTTTATAGATTCAACCCTTAGGTTGAATCATAATTTTATGAGTGATGGATTCAACAATGATTGTCAGATCCATTCCATTTGAGGCAACTAAACAGGCAAGAACCACAGGGAATTCAGTTTTTCATTAATATCATTAAAGAGGCCAGGTATTTGAAGTATAGGATTGGAACTCAGAAGATTTACACTCTGGACCCAAATCTGCAACTTATTTGAGTGTATGTTCTTGCACCTCACTGTGCATTACTTGGCTCCCTAGCTTGAAAAAACAGGGGGAAAATGCATTGCTGATCCACTTCTAAGCTATGCACACTCAAGTAGTGATTTTTTTATCCAGTTTTTAAAATTATTTTATTGTTTATAGACAACAAACAGGACAGATACACATATGAAGATACTTCTGTCAGAACCAGTTTTGGGTTTTCCCCCTCAAAGTGTTAAAAATAAATGTAAATGACATGTGTAAGTCAATATTAAGTTTTAGACACAGACAGACATATGACTGCCTATACTCATGCAAACGGAATAGTTCCTAAATTCTTAAATGCTGCACTCCTTTGATAGCATAGCCATAGTTAATGTTGTGTCAGGGTTTCCACTATAAAACCTCTCTTTTATAACTAGGCAATAAAATTTTACCCCAGGCATGAAGTACCAGGTCTCAGCACAGCAGCTGACATTTTTATACGTACACGTTTTCACACACACATAAAAAAAAATAGTTTAGCTACTTCAATACATGCAAGTGTAACTAATATTAAAAAAAGTTTAAGATACCTTTCAGTTGAAGATATATAATACACATATACACATATACACACATACACACATACATAGTGTAACTCCAAACAGCTTGTCCTTGTTACTGAAAGTGTGCTAGAGAAAGACAATATAGAATCTTCAACTAGAAAACATGCAATCATTACTTATATCTAAAGAAAAAAATGTGCATGACCAGCTATTAGATTGGAAGTTACTTTGTTTGAGTAAATATGAGCCCTCACACGTGGCTCTACCCCCCATGCCACCAGCATTCCCCTCACCCCTGACATGATACACTTCATTAAACACAGAAGTGCTTTGTTGCATTAGGTGGTTTAAAAGAAGTGGAAAGGTAGGCTCCTTGCACTTCCTATGAGAAATGAACATCGACTTCCTCTGAAGAAAATGTAAGTGGATTTGCTTAATTGGACTTAGGGCACTGGAGCAATTAATAATAGATTGTGTCATAGTAAGGGCTTTGTTTATATTTAAAGCAATAAATTACAAGTATTAAGTTTATATTTATTCCAAGTTAAACTCATTTGTAATTGACATGTTACTTAGCCCAAGGCTTTTAAGATCTTTTAGTATAATTAAATTAATAGAGAATTATAGATGACTCCTTGATAAACAAACAGCATGGACTTTAATATGACAGATATGCAGAGAACAGGCCGTGTAAGTAGATCATTATTATCGGTTTTACTTCAGCAAAAATGCAACTGAAGTAGCAGCAAAGATTCAATGCAAACAATGGTGAATGAAAGGATGGTGGTTTCTAGAAAATTTTCTTTTTTTTTTTTTTCTAAGTTGATGTTTAAGAAACCTATTTATTGGCGTGAGGGAGTATTAGTCAGTGAAGCAAGTTTTCCTATCCCACCACTCCATCGTTGTGTTTCTTCGATTCTCATGCCAAATACTTTGCATTACATTTTTGAAAAGGTCACAACATGCAAGGAGTCACTAAGACTTTGGACACTGGATTTTTCAAGGATCCTTTTGGTCTTTTGTCACTCCCCCGATAAGCTTAAGCATACCATTACCAACAGACTTTTGTTGAAGCAATTAATGAATCTGGCATGGAGAAGAGTGGTGAAGATCCCACACATGCCTTGGCAACTTATTTCAACATGTAACAGTCCGGAGGTGTGATATCTAACTAAAAATGCTTGGTAAATAGAATATTTTTATTCCTGTTTACTGTGGCCTTAGAGAAAACACACTTCTGTTTCTCTTCCAGCTGTCTTTTAAGGCCAGCATGAGTCAAACACCCTTCCTGTTCTTTTCTGTGCATGACACACATTAAAGAGCAGAATTCTCAGCCTGTCTGCACAAGATCTGCTTTTGAGATCTCCAACTGTTCTCTTTTTTCTCCTGCAGAGTCTTCCACATTTCTGTCAAAAATGCCCACACAGGGCTCCTCCTGAACTCTTACAAATACTGAGCAGAGCAGAAAGCTACACCCTATGTTTGTTCGCTTTTGCTCCTTTTAATCTTCCCAGGATAGTGCTTATCTTTTCCTCAACAGCATGACATTATTGACTTGTGTTCCACTTGTGATCCACTAATACCTTTAAATCCCTGTCTATTGGCTGGTTGCTCAACCAGTTTTTCTAGATCCTGAATTTGTTTGGCTGATTAGGTCTGTCTATCTGCACTGTTTTGTTTGTGCCTCTTGAACTGCATTTTGATTTTCTTCACACTATGCTTTCAATCTGTCAAGATCCTTTTGAAATTAAATCCCATCCATCAGTATAATGTGGTGCTTTCCATCTAAACATCACCTACAGATTTAATTACTACTCCCTTTCCATTATCCAGGTCATTAACAATAAAAAAATAGTGCCAAATCTTGACTGTTATATGCAGAATCACAGTCGGTGCTTCCCAGTAAAAAATACTACTTTTCAAAGATTTTCCTATTGGTTTTACAATATCCTAAAATATATTTAATAAAAGACTGTTTTCTTATAAGCATATAATGAGATATGTTTATATCACAAACATATTTATCCTAGTTAAGATTTTTACTAAGTCTAAAGTTAAGATACATGTGATGTTTTCTTCTACTCTGTCCTTATTATACTTCTTTTTCATAGAATAACATGACATGTGGTTGACCCAGTTCTTAGTTAAGGAACCTGTGCTGACTGCTACTCATCTCCTTGGTTTCTTGCAGGTTAACAGTTTCATTTGTTATCCCTGTATGGGGTTTTTAAGTTGAACAGTCCATAACTCTCTACATTTCCTGCCCCCCCCCCGCCCCCTGCTACCCCCACTATTTTTAAGTTATGTACGGTGTCTCTTTTTCCTATTTTCCATACCACATATGTCCTTGTAATTTCACAAAAATGAATGCAACAACCCTAAAAGAGATATTTTGGATTCCTTAAGTAAATCCCGAGATATTTCAGGATGAATTTTTAATTTTATTTAAAACCAGTGTTATTCTCTGACCTATTCCTTCTGTATGCCTTCAGCTTCTGGGTTAATCAAATGACTCTTTTCAGTCCCATAGCTGACCTCCTTCCCCTGTACTACCATGGTCATTGCAGTGTTCCCTCAATTTCTCCCTGAAACTCATTAGAAAACCAGAAATTGATGGTCTTCTAAATCTTTCTGCTGTAAGTGGAGCTTATGCTGTCATTTTATAGTGTTAGAATAGATTTGGTTTGGGATACTTCATCTTTGAAACTATTTGTCACAACATTCTGTAGATGAAAAGGTATAATTTGCTAGCTTATAAATTCAGTGTTTGCCTTAAACATTTCCTCATCTCCATGATAAAGCAAGAAATTCACAAATCTTCCTGATGATGTCTTTCTGTCCAAGAGTTAAAAATGTGTCCTATTTTATCCTCTAGCTCCTAGTGGGCCTTTCTCCTTTCCTTCTTGTCTTACTTTTCGCAACTCAAAGCTATCGTATTTCATATTAATCCATTTGTTTTTTACCTAAATTCTATTCTTGCATACCAATTTTTCTGTGTGCAATTGTATGGACATATAAATATACGCATATTTGTAAATATAGGTCTAGTTCTACATACATATATTTACTGGGGTATGTATTTATATAAATTGTTCTGTAATCCTCTTTTTCTTTTCTAAACTCTCCTTTGTACAGCTTGTCCCATGTTAATAATTCTCTACTGTATCATTCTACTCTGGATGTCAGTTTAGCTGTGCTGAGGTCTCTATTATTTGCTGCATGATATGAGTACATAATTTTCTGAACTAATCCCAGAGTTGAAGTCTTCCTCTTTTCTGGTACTTGATATCCCAAGTAATAGTCATTCAAGGAACAGGAAATTACTTTCTGTGGTTTTGCTCTTTCTGTTTAGATAATTGATTCCAAATAACAGAAATTATATCATTTTACTATTTTTCATCAGCCTCATTTGTTTGTATCTATGCACTATGTCTTTTGCAAGCCTGGGTTTTTTAATTCAGTAGGTGACTAATTGTACACTTGTACTCAAATATTTTTTGGGGATCTTCACTGGTCATATTTCTAAGTCAGACCTACTTAAAGTCTATCAGCATTATTTATTATATATATAATATATATTTAATGTTATATATTGCATTATGGGCATCTGTGACTTAAAATGTTTTTCCTGTTTGATTTAGAATAGGTATTTTTGTACCTTATTGATTTTTGTCATTAGTATTTGTTATTGCCTATAGTATAATAAAGTCTTCCATTCTCAAGTGTTATGGCACATTGAGTTTGAAATTTCATGTATTAGGAAACTGACCTTTTATCTAAGAGTGTTTGATCAAGATTTTATATTGAAAGACTCTGAATGAGGAGACTACTTTAAATGCCTGATTCCTTTTTGTTCGAACTTTACTGGGGAAAGGAAATGCAATATTGGAGTAACAATCTTCTTCATTTACTGTGAGAAGATGCTTATCACACAGGTAAAATTTTTAGACTTTACGACTAAAAAGTAATGGAACATATCTTTATTTTTCTAATTTAATGTGTAGTTGCCATCATAAAATTCTCTTATGAGATTAGTAATACTGAAAGGAATACATGACAATTTGTTTTGTTTAGTTATACAGCTTTACAAGCAAAAGTGAAGAAAAAAAGACTTGGAAGGAAAGAGAGTCATCCTTGTAGGTTTATCAGTTCCTCTCATCATGTTGCACATCCATGTGCACTTTTAATTTTTTTATGCATCATAGCTTTCCTGCACATGAGGGTTTCTAAATAAGAGAATAAGCACCCTCCTCTGGGATACACTTCTGTCATTCCAGCACAGATTGTTGTCACATGAAATAATTTCATATCGTGAAATTCACAATGAAATTACAGATGAAAATTAATTACTTCATGTGTGCCATAGACACCAGTGTTAATTAAATACATTCAGAATAAAAAGAAATTTAACTTTTTTAAAAGGCAGATTCAATAATAGCAAGTTGCTTTTGTCATGTGCTCAGAGTGGGTGTTTTCACTTTCTCATTCCCAGAATTTTATAATTGCTTTACCTGCCATGCTTAAGTCAAATTACTGAAATATACTCCAGACAATCCTTTACCTTCAGATTCAGGAGAGTTGATAACTGATATGAGCATTGGTCTAGAGGGGGTTTTTTGCATCATCACCTCTTTAAAGACAAGCACTAATTCCCCAGTATTTAATTTTCCAAACAGCCATACTGTACATTATTGGGCTAGCTAGCAATTCCCATCTGTTTTAGGCAGCTAAATCATTAGCTTTGACTGGTATCTATCACTGATACAGGCTTAAAAGCACCCTGTGGCTAATTTGGTTGCTAAATATGCATTTAGTGCTTGATTTTGGTCTCTCAAGTTTGAAAACTGTAATCTAAATGACTTTGCTAATCTGATCTTGTGATAACTGTTATCTTTCTGGCTTACTAGAATTAGACTAGGGAGGAAAAAACCTCTCAGATATTGCTATGTGATAAATACTGACCTGTCGTGACTCTCTAATTGTTACTGGCAACTATGTGTAAACCAATGTCATAATTGAAACTAGATTCTGGGGAAAATTATGGTGCCTTGAAAAATAATAAAAGTTTTGCCCCTTTTTTTATCTTGTGGATAACAGCAGCTCATACTGACTCTCTGAAATGGATTTTTAGACATAGCTATCTCCTTCAAAAAATGGCCATTGTGTCTTCATGCTCATCGTGATCTTGTGTGAAGGCAGGTTCTGATGGGCTGACATGCAGAGCATGGACTAAATTTTTTGAAATGTTGTTAACAGCATCAGGAATGTCATCTTTTTCTATGTTGAAGTAACCTGAGAAATGCTGCATAACTCACTTTAGGACCTATGGCTTAAAGAGCTGGTCATCATACCCACTCAGCTTGAGTGTCACAAATTATCTATAAAATTTTGATACAAGCAAGGTAGCAAAAATGCCTTGGCTGTGAAGTTACACGTCACTGTGTCCAAATGGAAAGATTTACATTCATGCAAAATCCCAAGTAAACATTGCAGGATTACAATAGACCACAGAAGTTAAGCAATAAACTCTCATTCTTCCACTAAAATGTTGCTATATTCAATTTTTTACTAATATTTTCTCACTGATGTTTTTAATGGAAAATTATTTTTAAAGGCAAGCAGAACAAGATGATTTTTCAAAGTATTGCCTGTATGCTTCTGACTCCATCTTGCAGTAATTCAATTTTCTAAATAATTCCAGTTGTACTTTTTGGAGTAAATCCCTACAGAGAACAATGGGGTTGGTTGTTTTGTTGACTGCAATTGTTTTATATGTGGGTTGTTTCTCAAACCTCATTTTTGGGCAGGATAAGGAGTGGTTCAGAGAAGCCCCTCTAATGAATGGGTAACAGATGACTGTAAACCACAGGTATTAGACCTTTTCAACATGGAGCTTTAGTGACTCAAAATGTTAAAATAGAGACAGAAGAAAAACTGTGAACATATCCTAAAAGCTCAATGAATTAATTGTCTCAAATTAGGTAATTTGTGGCCAACCTCAGTTTGGATTTTTAACATATTTGGGAATGTGAGTGAGTAATGCACAAATAACCAAGCAATCTAATACCAAATGTACTTATTGCAGAAGATATAATTGGCTGTGGGGCTTTTCAATAGCACAGTCTTAGGATATGCAATGATGATTGCATCATTTTCAAGTTTTTAACAATTACTCAATGTAGAAAAAGGTACTTGGTAAAACAATAAAAAATAATTAAAATAAGGAGGAACATATTGCAACAAAAGAGTTGCCTTAAATATATTTGCTCCCATTTACAGCTGTGTTCAACTGATCCCTTTTGCTTGATTTTCATGCAGCATCTCCTGACTGCTGAAACAATTCCTCATGTGCTAAAGTATTTGATGAATTTCATGCAGTTCAGCATGATCACAGAAGACCTAATCCAAATATAGTTCTAAGAAATAAGGTTTCTCCTGTAGCAAAGTCTTCTTCATGCAAAATAAAATAAAAATCTTTATAGTCACTGCTACTGATTGACAATTTTAGAGGAAATCAAATTATGTAGCAAAACATCCCTGAGATACTACTCACACTTTAGTACTCTGCTGACAACTTGAAATTAGCTAATTAGCTAGTTTCTACTGTGAAATCTTAGTTCCCTGGGAAACATCTATATTTCTTTCTTCTGAAGTCAAAGGCAAATCTCAGATTAAAATATCTCAGATATTTGTCCCATTCTGTGCTTGTGAGTGGAGGCAAGACAAGTTAGAAGATCCACACAGTGCATTATGCTTTACCTGTCTTTCAGTCCTCAAAAACCTTATGAAACTATCAATCCATGAAAATGTCATATCTTTTTAGCTCATCTGTATTTGCAAAATTACTTAATTTCTTTTTTATGCATTAAGTTCAGGAAATATTGAAATGAAGAATTACCTCAAAAATCAAGATAATTTCTTTTACAAATGTTGAAACACAATGTGGCACTTTACATTCTTTTCTTTCCTTTAAAGCTCCAATATTCATCAATAAAAAATTTTCGTCAAATAAGCAATGAAACAAAGAAACCTTTCTCAGCATCTAAAATCTAAGGTTTGTGTCAATCAAAGAAATCTTTGGTTCTATGGTTCTTTGCATGGAAGAAAGTACATCCTATCCCCTCCTAGCTGATTAATGAAGTGACTAAAATGTTCAAACATCTTAAGGAATTTGGACACCTGATCTCCAGTTATTTTAAGTCAACTGATATGTCCACAAGGGAAATTTCCATTCCCAACATGGCCATAACTTACACATGATCCTTTCCATGTTTTTCTTGATTTTTTTCCCTGTGAAAACATAAAGACTAAAACCTGGAAAAAACAGCAGGATTTGTGGTGCATTGTTTGAGAGACTGCAGCACTGCAAGTGTCTCTTTTCTGCTTTTCTCTGTTACTGGCTAATAATTGGTCACTGACATTTTCTGTCTCAGTCCATTCATCCAGCTATTCTCATGCCCACTTCCCCTGGACTCTGAAGTGCACTGTAGTATCTGCAGATGAGCTTTACTGTTTGTTCATCTAAAGAACTCCCCTAATATTCTTTACTGCAGATAGCAGAGTCACTTATTTTTGCAGACCTGGACTTTGTTTTTCATCTTCTGCATTCTCTTCTTGTTTCAGTTTATCAATGGTGACTTCCTGGACTCATAGTGTTATGGATGCTGTTCTCTCAAGTGGACCTGTTTATCCCATTCCTGGAGGACATATCACTGATAAACTCCATTTATTAGAGTCATGACATGGAGTCATGAATTCACTTTAGTAACACAGTCATGTCTTCTCTGATGCAGTTTCGAAGTTTGTGTATAGAAAGGATATGAAGGCATCTCTTTGCTCTGGTTGAGGAATAGCTGGCAGGATGACCAGGCAGCACTGAGAGCTGTGTGTACCATTTTGACTCACACATCAACATTTTTCATCCTGATCTTGAGGTGCTTTTGAACATTAATATTAGAGCAGTAGCCAATGTTAGAACTTGAATTTCAAAGCAAATTAAAATGACCATCATGGTATCCTGTTGGATGTTGACGTGTCAGTTTTTTTCCCTGGGAAATAGAGAAGCTCACAATTTCCAGCATCAGCTAGACTTGTGAATCACAAGCCAAGTAATTTCATAGAAAATTCACATTTTGCTGTGCATAGCCACAACTTCTTTGCTGCAGTTGCAGCTGTTCTCTTCATGAGGTAACCATAGGAAGTACAATGCCCTTGCCATCACGGATGAGTCTGCAGAAGCAGTTTGGGGAAGAGAGCACCACAAGGAGCAATCCTGTAGGTCTCTGACTGGCAGCAGAACACAATATTTCCCTCCTATTTCAGCCACTGCTCAGCTGGCCACTGCAGAGGTAAGGCATTTGGATGTCTGTCTGTCTCTCCATCCGTGTTGCCTTGTGTGCTTATATGTAGGGATAGCATCCTAATTCTTGTCCTCTTGCTTTTTCTTCCATTCCTCCCTTCCATCTCTTTCCCTGTACTTTACATCTCCACACAGCCATACAGACTCTTTTCTTACATGAAGTTTAAATCATTACCTTAAAATTATTTCCCTTTGGAATTAATGTCATTAATTCTTACATCCTGTGATTTACAATGAAATAGTGCTCTAACTCGTGAGTCTTTAAACAAAAGAGATATCAATGCTCTTCAGAGAAGGACTGCAGAAGCAGAAATAGAAGCTCCCCATCCTAAATCTTAATTAAAATTTTATTTGTACAATGCAAAGTAATATTTCAGTAGTCCTCTGTTTATTCAGAATCTCTTTATGCAGGTTTTCACAGCAAATTAATTTGTATAACACAGGAGGATTTTGCTACAATTGTGACTGGACTAATGTCATTTTGGATAATCTTCAAAATGTCTAAAATTTCAATCTCTCCCTGAAGAACAGAAGCAGCAAGAAAAAAGAGAAACTTTCTTTCCCTGTGGCTTATGGAGCTATTTACACTGGTCGTATTAAGTGCTACAAATAATTTTTTTGGTGAAATTAGCCCTTTCTGTTTAAGAGATCAGAAACCAAAACTTTAATGTCTATGGCCTTGTATTTAGGGCATTTTCCCAGAAGGGAAGGACAGGACGAAAAAGTGCAAAGAGAGGTAAAAATGAACCCTGCACCATTTGGCAAAGCATTTGACAGAGAATGTACTGTAAACAGATGTTACAGTCTGGATCTGTTACATATCAAGTAGTTCATAGAGTCTGCATTCATACTAAACTCGTTTGATGGCTTAAGGAACACATTGTGTTCACTAATTAGGTAACACAACCTTTACCAATTAATTCCACTTTCAGCTGAATTGAATAATTGCTGTCAAAAGAAGCTTGACCAACATTTTAAAACCACTAAGCTAAATTGTATCTGAGGTCTGTAGGAAGGTTTCAGCAGGTTTTTTGTTTATTAGTTGCAGATATCTAACTGGAGGAAGTATCAGTTTCATGGTCTGTCCTGCTTTGAGCACAGGGTTGGATTAGGATCCTCAGAAGGTTCCTTCCAGTCTGAATTATCCTATGATACCATGAGCTGTTAAAAGAATATTGTTCTATTAGACTTACCATAGAATATGCTAATAATCTGTTTTCATATAAAGATATATATATATATTTTAGCAGTTGCTATCTTAATGCTCTTCTGACTGGTCACATATTTTGCAGCATTCATTAAAAATAGTTAAGAAAATTGAACCCTTATTCAGAAGACTTATTTGCCTTTAAGTATCCTTATCCATACTGAGAATTTGTTAGAGGCCCACAGCAAGGTCTAAAAATAATGAATTATATCAATTCTGTAGTTTTTAAAAGTAGTCTCTTTATTGCTTGAGGATTTAAACGGCTTTTTAGGATATCAAGATTTTTGGAGACTAGAAACAACCCTCTGCACACAAACACTGCAGTATCATTTATTTTTAAATACTTGATATATAAAAATACTTAAATATATATATACTTAAGTATATACATATAAATACTTAAATATATTTTTAAATAATTGAGGTCCTTATGAGAAGAGCTTGCCTTCTCTGAGCTTCTCAGTTTCTCTGAGACTGGAGAAAACAGGACTTTTACTAAAAATTAAGTCTGTATCTTAAAACATTTTTTAGAAATGGTTTCAACATTGGTGTCTCCTACCTATCCATTACTGATTACTTGGTTTAAGAAATATTTGTCTTTGAGAGGGAAGACAGGTACTGCAATTTTAGTAAGAGAATTCCAAAGCACTGCAGTTCTTTTCAAGCCCACAAAGCTAGATTTTTATTTTTCTTTATTTTTAATTTCCAATCTAAAAAAGCTACTTATCTTTTCCTTTTCTCATCTGGTTCATCTTTTCTGCAGTAGCTGCAGTGACTGGGCTGAAGTTAGAAGAATTTAGCTAACAGAGTTCAGCAAGTTTATGGTGTTAACAACAGGAAACCACCACACTAATCTGCAGATTGCCTGCCTTCACATACAGGGCTATTCATGAATTCATACTGCTGTTTTCCTGCATTTCAGAACTTCCATTGTTTTATATGGGAGCTTGGAGGCTGGTTTAATTAAAGTGATCTGAATAGAAGTACAGTATGCCAGATGTACATTATAAATATAGAGCAGGTTATGTAATGGTAAACCATCAGGAAATATATGGGAATGGTTTGTGATAACTCATTGTTAACTAAATATAAATCCTAATTTATTTCACTGTTTTAAACTTACTACTTTTTTTTTTTAACTAGCACAAATGAACTTTCTTTGTATTTTTACTTTTTCCTATTTTTACTGCAGCTATCCCATGGGGAAAGTCTGGTTCAAATTAGTTCATTCTGGTGAACAGGTACTATTCAATGTGAATGAGAATTGTAGCTTTTCAGCTGGATCTTGACTAAAACAGGGTATGCTGTTGTTACTTCTGCCCACAACAGAGGTATTTTAAAGTCATGATTCATCTGCCATCTAATTGGCACAAAGACAGAGAGAAAATTCTTTCAAAATTTATATTCTCAGCATCTTCAAAGAATATAGCCTTTCTTCAAAATATCTAATTTTTATTATGCTGAACTGTTCAACTCTGTTGTTCCATGATTCACCAATTAAGTATTGCCTCTCCTAATTTACCACTGTGGCCAGATCTACAAAGCATTTTCAGCATTCTCTTGACAGAAGAGGAAAAGATAGTGAAGTTGTCATTCTTACCTCTTTTTATCATCTTCTTTTATTGCTGATGCCCTGTACACACTTCATTGCAGTTCCCTCTCACTTTCCCTTACTGAAGTTCACTAAACTGGGGTGTGTGGAAGCCCCCACAACTTGCATTTGGAGGAAGACTGCCTCTTCATCTCACAGACAAAAGGTTTCTTGTGGAGCCCTGGCTCAGGACGCACAGCATCAGCTTTCACCAGGTTAAAAGGGAGAATGAAGTGTACATTCTTCAACTGCTTGTGTACAACATTCTAACATAGACAAATGTTAGAAACAAAACTCAACCCAGAGAGCCAGTTACTACATAAGTCATGGTCAGAGATGTTTCACATATGAATTACCTTTTTATTTTGGAAGCCCAAGAGAAACTCATTAAATAGTCAACCATTTTCAGGGTTTGAACTATGCTAGCTCCTACATTATTATTCTTTTTGCATTTCCTTTTAGACTATTTGTGCCACTTGACTAGCACAAAAGCTTTAAATGTTGAAATAACTTCTATAAGCCACATTTTGTATCCAAAAGGAAGTGTTTCTGACAAGAAACGTGGTCCTACATATTCGTGCAGTGCTTTTCCTGTCTTTTGGCTAATTAACAATTTCACCTGATAGGCATTTTCAAAGCTGAGTGGGCAGGAGGTGTAGAGCAGACAAATCCCACTGTTTGCTAATTAATTTCTCTCTTCTTAAGATCACTAACAGAAAAATCAATGGTCATCTAGTACATGTTTTTTATAACCTGCAGTGGTTTAGTATAATTTGTTGAAAGATTACCCAAACGCTATTCCCTAAGAGGAAAAAATATCAAAAGGTCACTTCAAGCAGAAGCGTAAAGAATAAAACAAATATTTCTCCAAGTGTGGAATTTTCTTTCTGAAGAATTTACACTTCACAGGAAATATGCATTCTAGACTCCTGCAGAAAGGTCCCTAATTAATTCCTCCCTTTCAAGGACTTCCTGCACTAGATGGAACATCTCAGAGAGTGGAAGCGAGACGCAGCTCCTTTAACTTCATCACCACAATTTACCCTGTGATTCCAGTTGTTGTAATGGGTGAAACTGGAATAAACCAAAGTAATATATCGGACCTGTCTTATCTGAATTGTCTTTCTAAATCCACAAGAGGACTGGAAGGAACTCAAAGGATGAGCCAATGGGTGTGTTTGGGCAGTAATTTTCAACTTTCAGGTGACTCTCTGCATCATCACTCATGTGGCGCTATTTATTGCAAGAGATTTTGATGAATGATTTTAAATAATTTTCACAAGTTTTGGAAAACCATCTAGGACTTCTGAAATTAGCTATAAAGCCTTACACTTATTTGCACATGGCCTTTTAATATTCCATATATTCAAATTTCTTAGAAATCTCAAAATATCACTATGTCTTTTTCACTTCTCTGAATCATTTCAATTGCAAGAAAAGAATTGTCCCCTTCCCATTGATATCTTCTTGATATCTTCTAGATAAAATTCAATTTGTATTATATTAAAGACTTCAATAAGGTATTGCTGTTCTTTTTGATTCCTCACATGGCAAAAAGGGGAAAAAAGGTGGAATTTGGCATTCAAAAAGCTATAAATGTGTTGGTTTGCATAAATGCAGTTTCTGTCATTACTCCAGGCAGCTGTGAGGTGAGTTTGAGCAGCTCTGTCAAAATAGCTATGGCAGCCAAATTCTACAGGTGACAAATGGAGAATGATGGCAAGGCCAGTCAGAGGACAGGCTATTTCAGCACACTTCTGCTGCACCCTGGAACCTCTGCCCATGCTGATAAGAACCTTGCACCACCAGCCTTTCCCAGTTTGATCTAACTTGAAAAATCTGCAGGTAACACAGTGGTGCTCTACCCACATCCCTGATTTTATTTAGACAGCTTGAACAGATTTAAGTACAGCCACCTGCAGAAGTTGCTGGGATGTGCACATTGAGCATCACTGGGCTCACAGTGATTTTTCAGAGGTCTCTGGGAAGTCATCGATGCATTGAAAGTCCTCTGGCAGCTCTCAGTGGTTTAGCCTTACTTGCTCAAAAAGCTTTTTGTGCCTGGCACTCAGTGAATATGCAGGATGTGGCAGAGTAGGAACCTGATCATGTTTATGAGGCAGGAGAAGCACATCCTGTTGTGTTGCTATATTTACTATTATTTTGCATTTGGTATTAATGTGTAGCAACGTATTGAAAACAAATCAGAGACTATAACTGATCCCTGAAACATGGGTGGTTCTCAGAAGAAGGTCTTTGGGTTCTTTATGGAACTGCCTTCCCAGGCAGTCTGTGAAAGCAGCATCTGTCTCAAACCTGCCTAACTCATATCTTAGCTTAAATATTCTGCAGTAGCACATTACTCCCTGATTTCCTTTTGGCTGGCAAGAAAGGGGGAAGTGAGGGAAGAAGATAAGCAAGGAGGTGTTGTCTAGAAACTGGGAATTGCCTCCTAGGTCCTAGTAATAACATGCAAGAGTGTTATGGTCATGCATGATGATGTAAGATTCTTGTCTTGAAAACCAGAGAAAAGGGCAGCTACTTCCAAAATTTGGTTTTTGGTTTTTTTGGGGATTTTTTGGGTTTTTTTTTTTTTAATTAGGGGGATTTGTACTAAACCCTTCTGCCAACAGCAAGAGAAAGCAGAGTCCTAGAGCTGCTGAAAACTCATATTGCAATCAATCACTAGAAATGGTGGAGTCCCTGACTTCAAAGTTCATTCTCTGCGTTTTAGAGGACAGACTTGAGTTTCCATTCCAGGAGACTACTGTAGATAGTATTCCCTGCCTCACTGGGACTCTGACATGTTACATCAGTATTTCTACATTCACTGAGATCAAAGGAAAGCTGTTGACTACATGACCTTGTAAATTTGATCATTTATCTGGAATGAGACACACTTAGGCATTGAATCTTCACTTTCCAGACACTCTTTGCAATTGAATCTACAATTCCTGCAGAAGACCCTAAATCTTGGGGGTCCCAAAGTATTTATCTGATGATTCATAGTCAGATCTTTGCTCCTATCATTACAGTCAATGGTGGTGCACAGGCCTCATTTGGTGCTAACATACAATTATTTTAAGAAATGAAAAAAAGGA
Organism: Agelaius tricolor; assembly: GCF_023055355.1. Classification (NCBI taxonomy): domain Eukaryota; kingdom Metazoa; phylum Chordata; class Aves; order Passeriformes; family Icteridae; genus Agelaius; species Agelaius tricolor. Next base: position 33,092,787 of record NW_027269262.1, read on the forward strand.
GATACATAGCCAAAAGCTCTACTACTACTTTCGAGTAGTAGAGACAGGATAGGAGGAAATGGCCTCAAATTGCCCCAGGGGATGTTTAGATTGGATACTAGGAAAAAAAAGTCACTGGAAATGTTATCAAGCATAAGAATGGTATGTCCAGTGAAGGGCATACCATCCCAGAAGGCATTTAAACATGTAGATGTGGCACTTACGGACCCAGCATTGTTAGGCTAACAGCTGTATTCCATGGCCTTAAGGGCCTTTTCCATAGCCTCAATCAAGCTGTGATTGTATTTTCACTTAAAGAGCTTGGTGTGCAAAGTACTAAAATTTTTTTGAGAAATTTGCACTAGCAGTATTCTTATTTAACAGAAAAAACACCCCAAAATGAAGGAAGTAACACCCAGCACTGTCTAGTAATCACATTTGCTGTCTCATGTTTTACCTACAGCCCAAATACACAGCCCTCACAGATGGAGGGCAGCCTGTGAGTGGCTCCCTGAGAGGATGATTAGCATTAAGTGTATATATCCCAAATACACTTGCTTTGGTTTCCTAAGAAAACTCAGTAAGATCAGAGTCTTATCACACATGTCATCATTTGAAATTGACAGGCACACCACTCCTCTCAGAAAAAAAAGCTTTGAATGCTAATTTCCCAAATTCCCACATCATTAGGAGGATGAAATTTAATCTCCACATATGTCAGAGTGGACTGAGCTGGGGATTTGGTTTGTTAGGAGAATCCTGGAACTGTATTTTTTTGCAGAAGGAAATGGCAACATTTCAGTGTAACACTGTACCGTGCTGGTCCCTCAGGGGAGGGTTTGTATAGAGTGTTTCAGTAGCATAGGGTCATTTTTTAAACTCACAGGGCATTGCTTTCTATAAGGTCACAGCATCCAGCAATGAGCCAGCCTCTAACACTCAGGAACAAAATGTTGGTAAAAGTCAGATAAACAGTGGCTGGTAGATGCTGCAAAACTTAGGGCAAGAAAACAATGAAGTAATGGAATACCTAACTGGGTAAAAACCTGAGAAACTAGTTAGCTGTCTGTGTGAAGCTGGAGGCTGCAGATATAAGCACAAGAAAAATGAGAGAGTGACTGCAAATGAAAAGAAGATAATTTGGGGGTCCATCATAGCATGTTAATGCCACATTGAAGAGAATAAATCCTGCAAAATTTGAGCTATTGTTAACAGCTTTTAACAGCCTCTAATAAGAAGAGCCTTTAATAATTTTCAAGGGAAAAAAAGTACTAATTTTCATTAGTACTTTTCAAAAGTACTAACTTTCCAGGGGAAAGCCAATATGGGTACTTAACCTGTATCTTGTCAACTCTCCCTGCAGAAATTATCTTTCTTCTTTGGGGAGTGAGCGCTCCACAGTGGTAAATGACCATGCTATCTTTTTCCATAGCCCCATATGTGAAATAGCTACATTTTTTTCCCCATGATTAATGAGATAAGTTCAAATAAAGGTTATGTGTTTAACTAAAGCTCAGCAGCAGAGTTATGAGACACATGTTTAATATTTTTTCATCAGAAGCGACATGCTGTTCTAATTTGCTGATTGCCAAATTATGTCATCCAGCTAAAGAGGGGAGTTTTTTTGTTGTTTGGGTCTACAGAGTTGTCTTTTTTAAATAGAAAGGGAAAATTGTCAATATTAAGGGGGAAAAAATCTAAACTACAAAATATGGTTAGTAGACATTTCCAATAAATCCCTTTATTAGATTAATAATTATGTTCTGAGACTGCCCATATCATTCTTATATGCAAGACCACCATTAAATTAATAAATCTCCTCCCGGTATAGATTTACTGCATAAACAGGCAGCAGGCTAGAGAGGTTATACAATCTTCACCTTTTTGCTTTGTTGGGGAGAAAAGTGCATGGGAAGAAACCTTTTACTTTTTCTTCTCATTTACTCTCATTTTTCCTCTCCCACATCAAGAGATACAACCCAGTCCCTGCAATCTTTTGAAAGGCTTGTCAATCCATGTCACTGGTTTGGACATCTTGCTACCAGCTGTAGAATGGATGCAATCAAAATGTGAGGGAAGTGATAAAACTTTCCCTTTAGAGACTAGAGTGCAGCACAAAGGAATCAGCTGAGGGTTTTTTGATAATAATTTTGTCTAAGGCCTGCACTGCAGCCTGAAAGGCCATGCAGAGCTCCTAGAGCAAGATATACAGGGAGCTATTGAGCCGTGACACCGCCAGGCCTGGTGAGGACAAGGTAATCACAGCTCACCCAGCTGGGATGTTTCTCACCCCATGCATTCTCTCTAACTACTGGGATAGTTCCAGGATTTCAGTGGGGTTTTCAAGGTTTATCCTTGTACCAGAACACAGGAAAAATGTACCTGGGATGCTGGTTGCCCCATGCAATCCGGAATCAGTGCTTGAGGATAGGGTGAAGCCTTGTGAAGGCTGACCTAAAACAGAGGCTAGACAGAGTTAAAGAATAAAACAGGTATTTATTTAAAGGTCTTAATAGATACACCTTGGGCAGTACAAGAGTCTGGCCAGGGCTACCCAAAATGAACCCAAAATGGTCACAAACCGGTCATGAGGTCTCACACTTTTATAAGTTTTGGTCCATTTGCACATTGGGGTCAATTGTCCAATTACACCTTCAGGTTATGAAGTCCCATCCTTCTTGTTTTTCTCTACAGTCCACCTTGTTTGTGCTCTTGAGCGTGAAACTTGTATCGGTTGTCCTTGGTCCCAAGCTAGAAAAGGAATTGTTTTGTTCATCTACTCTGTGAAGAGAGCTTACCAACACTTAATATGAAGCTCAGAGCTACACACCTAGGCAGCACAGAATCTAAAAAATATCAAAGCTAAAACTTAAGGCATCAAGGGAAGAAGGGTTGCTGAAGAGGATGTTGATTGCCCCATGCAATCCAGAATCAGTGCTTGAGGATAGGGAAGAAGGGTCACTGAAGAAACATCCTAGTGCCACTCTGAGAAAATGTAAAGAGAGCTAAACTTCCTAGGGAGAACAGAAAAACTTGAAGCTAATAAGAAATTTCCAACCATGAGTCCCTTGGTTTTACCTGAAGAATACTTCCTCTTGCAGGACCAATAAAAAAGTGTTGTAAGAATAGAAACAATGCAATAACAGATTCAATTTTTCACATTTTAGAAAATCTTTGAACTTCTGTTGCATCTTCAACACAGATAAGGCCAACAATTTCTTTGCTTTAACTCAAAAAGTCTAAAACAACCATGTGTGTCCAGAGCACAGCAACAAAAATGGTCAGAGGACTGAAACAACTCCTCCCATGAGCAAAGGCTGAGTGACTTTGAACTGTTCAGCCTGGATAAGAGAAGGCTCCTAGTGTCCCTTGTCAGTGCCTAGTCTAGTCACTGAATATGAAATCAGAAGAAAAACAGCTAAAATATACTATACACAAGAGCTTAACTGAACAATATGGCTATTCTTAAGCATAAAGCACTTATAACTTCTATAAGCAACAAGAATTCTTACACAAACAGATTATGGATTACCTCAGAATGTGTGAAAATAATCATGTACTGATCTGTAATTTTCAAAATACGAGAAAGCTACAGTTGATTAATTTATAGATAAAATCCTTCATCAACTAAAAAAGAGCAAGACTTGGTATGAGTAATCATATGAGTTACTGGAGTAACAAAATTCATTGAGTTTCAAAAAATTTTCCCATAAATTGGAAGAACCATTGTTCATACTGCTATCTATTTCAAGTGTATTTTCATAGGAAGTATCATAGAGCAATAACCCTGTGTGTTTACTGCAGTGAACATGACTGAAGCTCACTGTGAGTGAAGATTTTTAATTTTATACAGCAAAGTGCTGAAATACTAAGTCCTTCATGTACTTAATGAAAGAAGAAAACAGTAAAAATCCAAGATTAATCTCACTAACAAACTTGTTTTAGCAAAAATAAAAACACAAGTGTTTGCTCCTAAGGAACTCTGTGCTCAGTGTTATAAAGCAGAAAAAAACTTGCTATGACCCATGCATTAATTTACCCTTTTAAACATCTCTATATTTTTAATAAAAGTTACAGATTTCTCTTGTAATACACAGGCACATTTTAAGAGATAAGTGTTCAAGAAATTTCACTTGAAGCTTGATTGAGACATTTTAAAGGAAAGGAGAGAGGTTTAAACCATGAGGCTGGATTAATGTAAATTGATTTGTCCAAGGTTATTTGTTTAGATAATAGAGGTAATAGAAGGAAGGCCCTGGGTCTCACAGAAGTGATGCTCTGAGACGTCCCATCCTGTCATCATGCTCAAAGCAGGTTCACAACAGGGCATACTCCATTTAGGCAGGGAAAATTCAATTAGGATCATTCTGTGGACTCAGGCATCCCAGTGGGGATCAGGATAGGCAATATTCAGATTTCATTGTCTCACAACAATATATGGCGATGAAAAAATTTTCTGCCCTGCCTCGTGCTCCCCCTTGTGTTTTTCCAAGGTCTGGTCATAAGGTTTTTGCATCAAGAAAAAAAATATTATGGTATATTTTATTTTAATTATATTTAAAATAATAAAAATAATAAAAAATATAATTAAATACTATAAGAATATAATTAAATACTATAAGTAATGATAAAATAATTGTCAAACCTACACAAAATTATTAATTTGGCACTGCACAATGACTAGAATTAAAAAGTGTACTACATGTACAGAAAGACAAAGTAATTAATGAATAAACCTATAATTAAGGAAGAAACCAAACAAACAGCAAACAAAAAACAAAACAACCAAATGATATTTAAATAGTTTCTGGGATCAGATCATTGTTCTGTCTAATAAGTACATGTCAGCAGCAAGCCCTTGAAAAAATCAAGCAGGAGATACTTCCTGCTGTAGTTCTTAGACCAGTGCAATGCTAAGATTTCAAAATAGTGAATGAAACATTTAAAGTCAAAATGTTAACTAAATCATTGATTAAACGTGAGACTGTGTTGGATCTGTCCTTTTGATTTGTCTTCTTACCCTCCACACCATGAATGTGTCACAGCTACAGAGATGTCAAGTGTCCAAAATGTAGGTAAGCTGGTTCTGGTTCACACAGCAAGAGTTCTTGTACCCTGATGACCAACTCCATCCAGCTTTTCCACAATATAAGGATGCTGATTAATCAGTCATTGGTCCTCAGCCACGCAAATACCTGTTTCTTATCCATAATTCTTTCTTACCACTGGTGTTAGTGGAGGAGAGTCTGTACTTTTCCTGCAGCAGTTTTCATCAGCTTCCTTTCCACAGTAGCAGCAAAGGTATTTATTCAGAGCAGCTGTCCTTGTAGAACTGAAACTCATGTGAATCCTTTTAGTGGTATGGCAGACTTCTGTGAAGACTTAAGATGGTATACTGAACACAATAGATGAAAATTAAAAGCACAATGGAAGAGAAGAAAGAGCTTGAGGGAAAATGTCTAAAAGACATAAAATTAATAAACCCTATATTAAACACATCAGGAACAGGAAAGTTGCCAAAGTACCTGTAGGGCCGGTAAGTAACCAAATATAGAAGGAATGTTCAAAGAAGATAAAGTTATAGTAGGAAAACTCAGCACATGTTTTCCATCTGCTTTCCATGTGGAGAAGAATAAGAAGGATTCTCCAAAATACCTCCTTTTCTATGCAGGACTTGTCAGAGGATCTTGTTAATGCTGAACTTCTGGAAGAATGTGGAACCAAAAAAACAAAACAAAACAAAACAAACCCAAAAAAACCCAAAAAAAAACCCCAAACAAACAAACAAAAAAACCCAAATGCAAAAGTTTCTTATCCATGTGATCTGACACATGCTGTAGAGTTAAACAAACTCAGGTCTGTAGTCTTGCTTCCCAGAGCTATTGGAGTCCTTTACAAGAACATGGATGATCATATATCTCCACTCAGTCCTGGTGAGGCCACACCTGGAGTGCTGCATCTAGTTCTGGGCTCCTCAGCACAAAAAAGACAAGAAGCTCCTGGAGAGAGTCCAGCAAAGGCCACAAAGATGATGAGGGGTCTGGAGCATCTCTTATGAGGAGAGACTGAGGGAGCTGGACCTGTTCAGTCTAGAGAAGAGAAGACTGGGAGGGGATCTGATGAATGCATTTAAATATCTCAAAGGTGGGTGTCGAGGGGTTGGTGCCAGACTCCTTTCGGTGGTGCCCAGCAACAGGATGAGGAACAGAAGCCATAAACTAAAACACAAGAAGTTCCTCAATGTGAGGAAGAACTTCTTTATGTTGAGGATGGCAGAGCACTGGAACAGGCTGCCAAGGGAGGTCGTGGAGGTGTGTTTGGAGTGTCTTCCTCTCTGGAGACATTCCAAACACACCTAAGGGTGTTCCTATGTCACCTGCTCTAGGTGACCCTACCTCAGCAGGGGGGTTGGACTAGATGATCTCCAGGGATCCCTTCCAAACATAACAATTCAATGATTCTGTGATAACCATAAGGTAATCTGAGGAATATTATCTCGTCAGATTCCAAATGGTCTAAAAGACATTGGTGAAATGAAACTGCTGCAATGTGAAGATCTCAGTTCCCATAAGTAACAGGTTAAATAATAGGAATCAGATAGTAGTAAGAATTAATAAAAATAACCAAATGCTTTCCTCATATGCATAGTTAACAAGTTTATAATTCAGTTATAAATAAAAAAATTATTAAGATCAATCTCTAATACCCCCTGTCTGCCTCATCATTAACAGATCTCACTGTTTTTCAAAAAGTTGTTGGCCTTACCTTAGACTTCTTTAGGTCCATTGATCTGCCCTTAGGGAGGACTTCCAAAACACACCAGTGTACATTCTGCTCTGTAATTTAGGAAGCCACCTTAGTTATCTTGGAAGAAGCCTGTTCTTTCGATAAAAGTAGTAGCCTTCACTATATAGGTTTCATTCCTGGAAGTTGGCTCAATATCTAAAAAGAAAAGGGATGTAGAAGACAGATAACATTTTGTTTCTGTCAGTCTATTGGACCAGCTACCTGCATATCAGACTTTAGCAGATTAAGAAAACACTTCTTGTCTATTGCATTTTAATTATCTGGAAACTAAGAATGGGTCAATATCTTCAGGCTGCAGCTTGCAGTCCTTCCACACACTTACTCAATTTGTAATTTTCTACTTACCATTCTTCTTGTCCTCTGTTTTCATTTTGAAACTGCAATCTAATTTTTTCTATACATAACTTTTGGTCTAGGAGTGCCAGCATTTGCAATCACAGAATCATAAAATGGTTTGGAATGGAAAAAACCTCATCATGTCCAACCATTAACCCAGCACTGACAATCCACCACTAAATCATGTCCCTCAGTGCCACATCAGGAAAGAATTAAAACAGGTGGGACACTACTGTTGTCTGGTTAAAAGGAGGAAACAGACTGCCTATTACATGTATAGGACCACCTTGCTCAATGAGTACAAGGGAAAATGGGGATATGTTTGTTGGCTTACCTTGCTGTTGGAGAGTTTTTTTCTGATAACCATTAATAGTTTTAATAAAGGACAAGGAAAAGAAAGTATGTTATCCATCAATTTCTTAAGAATTAGAAATCAGCTGGGAAGAAAGTAAATCAGAGTGTACAACTCTACTTACATGCGTCACAAAGAAAGGACAATTTCTGGAAACTCTTCAGCATGAGATACTTAACTGCATGACTGCTTTTTACTGTACTGGACGAATCTGGTGACCTGAGTTTGATATCATAACTGGTTCCTCCCAAGCCTACGTATCTTGGGTCCATGTGTTTCTTTCTAAACGTATTTGGTCCAAATCAAATGGCCTTTTCAGATTCATTGGGAAAAGTTATTCTTCAAGATTCATATTTATTTCAGGTAAAGTATAAGAAATGTCGTTTCACTGAAGAAACCTTAGTTTGACAGTACCATCACAACAGCATTACTACTGGTCTGGGGTATGGAAGTAATGGCTGAGGACAAATAATCAACCAGGTGGTGTGTTGTCCTGAACATTTTGTGTGTGCTGAAGTTGTTTCACAGCTGCATTTATGGTAGCATAGCAAACAGGAAAAGCTCACAAGATAATACTATAACACTAATACTATTTTTTTCCTTTTATGTCAAACAAACTGAACATGAATATCTGGAAAAAATGAAGGAACCAGTAAGACTAGATATGAAAAAAACCAAAAAACTTAGCTCAATAACCAGCCATTATTTTTCATTGTATTTCTTAGAAAATGAGCCTGTATGACTGTCTTCTTGTTTTGTACATCTGGCAAACAACTGTCCCTCCCCTTACATTAAATTTCAAACCAACTTACCACTTTCAGTCAAATGCAGGTCATATATTAGAGCCTCAAAGGTTAAATTCCTCCAAATTTTATGAAAAAAGACAGCCAGATAAGCAAGTACAAGCAATCTACAAAACTTAAAATCACCACTAAAGGGAAAATTGCACTCTGAGCTGAAATGGTTTTTTAGCACCACAAAATCTGTTTCACATAGAAGTGGAGTAAAAATGCATTATTGTAGACAAAAACTAAAGTTTATTTTGAAAGTAATTTTATATATGATTTTGCATATTGCCATCAATATGAGATCTGTGATGGTTTGCACCAAATTCAAGTTTTCATCCTGCATAATTTCTATAGTGAACATTATAATTATGTTGTATTTTTGCAAGGAAGCACATTTTCATTTCACATTTCTAGCTCCTAGACAAACCAGCAATATTCATTTTCCTAATTACAAATACCAGGATATGAAAAAGAGAATTAAGACATGATGTAGGTAACAGGAGCTCTGTGTTCATTTCCTTTGATGAATAAATAATTTGTTATTTGATTAATAAATAATAATATTTTGTTACCATTTTTCTCAAACACTTCATAAAAAAAAAGACTTCCTGACATTGTTTTATTGGTTATTATCTAACACTCTTTTGGGATCAGGAAATATTTTTACCTAAATTTCTCAGCTGAAGAAAATGGGGCATATGCAATATTAGACATAGATTTTAACTCCCTGGAAAGTCAAACACTCTGCACTGCAAGTTCCTATGCTTTTTCAGATACTGTGAACAAAAGAGGGAATGAAAGGAGAGATGTGGGTTCCAACAGAGAGATGCTCAAAATGTGAAGGTGTGGGGTTTTTTTTCTGAAATGTAATTGCCCAGCAGAGATTAGGTAATTGCTCCATTTTGTGATTGCAATCGAATCATGGCAGCACTTCTACTGATACAAACTTTTCTTGGAAAGAATATTTACGTGTTTTGTGCTTTGTTGGCCTGGGTTACTGCTTTTCGCAGTAACTGAGGCTTAGGGGGAAAGGTGCAGAGGAACAGTGCAGCCCAGATTGTTCCCTCTGAGGTCCCACAAGCAGCAGTGGGTAAGGAACAGTAGTAAAGTTCCATCAGTGGAGATGTCTGCTCATGTATCTACTCCCAGGACAGAGGAACTGCTCATGTTCCTCTAATGGGACAAACAACAAACAGTTTTCCGAATTTCTGCCTTAAGCCGGATGCCAAATCTCGGATACTTTGTGATACAGGTGTCCAAATCAAACACTATTTGCAGTTTCCTTGTCACAAATCTGTCTTCTGTAAGAGGAGATAGTCTGCATCTCACTGTGCAGCTAATTGAAATAGAGAAAAATAAACAAGAATCTCATGTTCTGAAAGATTTAGCCAGGTCTGATAATGAACAGCACAAGAAGCTTAGCTTTCAAATAACCCAGCATCTATATTAATGTTGTTATTCATCTTCCAAACGTAGTGGCTTATCATAAGTAAAATAAAACAAAAAACTCCCCACAAGCATTTTTATTAGACACAAATTCTCCTTGGGTTCATACTTGTAAATGGGTTTATTAGTGAAATTATTTTGATAACACATCTTTTTGCAAGAAATGTTATTTTGGGAATGTTAGGAAAGGCCTCTAATTAAAGACAAACATAGTAGCTCCTATTTGCAGAAGGAACCATTCTGAAGATTGTCTATTAAACTAGTACCTTAAAAATGCAAACTTTTCATGTTCTATTGCTACTAAACGTTTATAGCACTTCTCACATTATGATACCTCATGTTCAAAAGATCTTTCATAAACAGGAGTCTGATAATGTCTTTCTCAAAAAGATAATTGTAACACCATTGATAAATGGTTTTATCAAAACTAATTGAAAAGCTTTTCTGCATATATTGTTTGCATTCTTCAATCTTGCTGTGAACCCCAGCACTTTTGTCTTACAATCCAGCTGTTGAATAAACTAGAAATTTTACTACAGACTTAAATACAATGAAACCAACTTTTGCAGCAAAAGCAGCTTTTTTTTTTTTTAAATTAAATTTGCTGTAAAAATTGGCACAAAAAGCAGTAGTGCATCTTGCACTATTACGGAAAGAAAAATAATAAGCTGTAAAAGTACTAGTAGGTTTCTAACATTATATGTATACTTCAGGCTGCTGAAATACCCAGCCTAAATTTAAGAAACTGTTTCAACTATTGGCTGAAATCAACCTCATGACAGCATAGTGGAGTGTTATGAGGGGAATTTACTGTGCTTTACTTTTGCTTTGTACAGTGTAGACATGCTTTTACTTTTCTGAAGTTTTGTGTACAAGATTAAAAAGAATATTGTATGCATGTATGCGTATATGCTATGTATGAATGCTGGAAAACAATGCCCAGAATTAGAATTCTGCATGAGAAAACTTGCATAAAAGGTGTATTTACATAAAGGTAAATGCTCTGCTGAAGGATGTTTCTGGTTTATGCTGAAATTTTATGAGCTGTAACATAAAAATTTAGTGTATGAGGAAAAACAAGAAATCTAGAGAACCAGAAATGTGTGTACATGGGGTATATTTTTACTGCTCCTCTATGCATGCTGTGCAATGTAAAGGTCACTTTAGAGTGGTGATGCCAATACCACTACAATAACATTCTTTAAAGAGTAAATATATTTACCAGGCTTATGTCCTAACTTGATATATTCAGAGATATCTGAACACTGGATTGTTTGAATAGCACATGTTAGACTTGGAATTTAGAATCACTATGGGCAATAACTGGGACCAATGTAATTTTGTGTGTAATCTAGAGAAAAACTTTCTGAATTTTGTCATTAACTAGGCTAAGAAAACCTGCCTTGATTTTTTAGTTTTTTCATATTAGATATTCCAAAGGAACTGCCTATACAAGACTCAATGGCAATATTAATTAATTTCTTTTTGCCATAGAATTTAATTAATGTTATAGAGGAGCTATACATGGTAACTCCAGAATACATATTTTTAGATTTTGGGTTTTTTTAAGAACTTGACTAATATACAGTAAAAACTGTGTTGCAAATAGATCAGAATTTAAGGTGTTGAAAGGACAGGAAGAACACATACCGTGCTGCTGTGTTATTTGAATACCTTGGTAATCAGAGAAAAAAATAGGAGAATAAGTCATCATTCCCAGTGACACCAGCTGTCCACTTGGAGGACTGAAGAATATTGCAGCTGGGACTGAAAAGCTGGACCTACAAAAATTTATAAACAATCTACCAGAAAAACTGGCTCAAGCAAATAAAATTATGCTAAGTTATTTTGATGGAAACATATGCTTTCCCAGTAGTTGATGGCATTTTGTAATACTACTTAAATAAAAAAAATACATTTTATAACTGCTGAAAGGGCTGAAAGCCCCTTTCTTTTGCTTTCAAATGTGCCTACCAAAATTTTAAAGATCTGACACACAGCCAGACATGGAGCCAGAAACCATGGCATGAAACTTAGCCACTAGAAAGTAAAAATAGAAAAAGAAATAATTATCACATGATTATAGAGAAAAAGCTCACATTGCCACCAGACAAATTATGCCCATGTATTTGTCTTGCTTTCCTCCTGAGTTTATCAGGGTAGCCAAAATACAAGGGGAAAAGCAAATCTAATTAGTATAAGCAGGCCCTATTCTTGATACTTTGTTTATCTCCCCATCTTTCCCCTATTTATTTATTTTTTATAATTATTCATTTTTCTATTTAAATTAGACATTCTGACAGAAGAAGTTTTTCCTCTAGGTTTACACAATATCTGGTAAAGTTGGGGGAAGAGAAGAGGAAAATTTTGATGGGATTTTTTAGATTTTTCATGTTAATGAAGTTGATATGTCTGCTCACAAGAAGAGGAATAAATCTTGCAAATGAGTGATTCCTTTCTTCCATCTATTATTCCTAACCACACTTACTTCCAAATACAAAAGCAAAGCTCATTTATGTTTTACTGTTAACTCTCTACTTGCAACTATTTGAATTAATAATGATATAATACTGCAATATAGATTACTCTGAAGCTGTGATATTCTGAAAGAAAATGGAAGAAAAGAAGTGGTGGGTGTTGCCTCAAAAAAAAAAAAAAAAAAAAACCAAGAAGTTTTAACCCTTTGATTCCTTTTACTACAGCTAAAGAGAGTTCTTCTGGCTCCAAAATTTTCACTTTCTGTGTCAACATAGCATCTTCTCAGACTGCAGAATAATTTTCTTTGGAACACTTTAGAAGTCTTTAAACCCCTTTTCTGAGGCCTTTTAAATGGTGGTAATTTTCCTGAATGATTGATATCCTCCTTCCTTGCCCCAGCTCTGAACAGGATACCTTTCCTTTTAGAACAGCAATCTTCATTTTCCTAGGGAAAATATATTCCTTCAAAACTGAGTTATAAGTTGGAGCCACAGTCTTGCAAACTTCAGCTCAAAAGAATGCTTTGTATCCCAACACAGGCACAAGTAGAGTCTATAACAACAAGTTCTCTCAAGGTCTTTTATGGTCATAAATGTCATTATGTAATTATACAGATGTTATTATGAAATTATATAGATGTTATTATGTAATTATGGCATCTTCTCATCTCTTTTTAGCAGTTATCAACTACAGTTGAAGAAATGCTCACTATTTCATATTCATGCATGTCCTATTGATTTTTTATTTCTTATTAAATGTTATTTATCAGCTAGCCTCAGGAAAAAAAATTACTTAAATTGCAAAATTCCACTGAAGAATTTGCTAAGTCAGAAGGGACACAGCCCAAAGCTGGAAGATTTTACATGTTTGCCTTGGCTTGTAAGCCTTAGTTTGAAACACTCCCTTTTTCTTCCTGACAGACAAATTTGATGACATTCACTGTAACATGATTAACTCTGGTGACATTTTACAAAGTCTATTTTGGACTATATCTGTACTTTTCTTAAAAAAGAAAAAAAAAAGACCTACAAGCAGGAGGTACTGTATCATATAGTATCTTGTAGTATCTTGAACAAATTAAAAGCATAGAAATCATAGTTAGAAAAATTGTGGGAAAAATTCCACAACCAACAGAGAAAACTTGTATTAGAGGTTCTGATCTATGTGTGTGTAAAGACAAAAGTTACAGAGATGAAAAAATTAAAAATTGCTACACATTTTTTGCTTCATTTTTTGCATTTTTGAATTCTCTAGTTAATAATAATATTGGATTTTCTTTCTCTCTCCTCTCTGCCTGCCCTCCCTCCTCCTTTTCATCCCCTTCAACTACATTCAGGCTGCCTGATCAAAACAAATTACAGGACAGCCTTATAAATTAGTTACAGTAGACTAATGTCTAATGGTGACATGTCTGTTTTGCCATGGTGATGCTCATCCTCCAGAGGTAATGTCACCTAGGTTGTCAGACAAGCAACAGCATTTTCATAAATAATCCATGTGATGCTAATACAGGATGATTTGTGATGCCTTATAAAAAGTTTGGTTGGGTTTGATTGAGTTTCCCTCAAGATACTGTATACTTAATATTATGACCTGATCTGACTTGGTTGATTCTGATTTCTGAAAAGGCTACTCTAAAATCCTGGTGTGTAACACGAAGACACAATGTTACCCAAGCACAGCTACTTTGGTAATACACACAAGACTGTAATATTTTGCATGTATCTCTGATTATATCAAAATTTCACAAGTGCATCAAAGTACCTATAGAGCTAAAAAGTCTGGCTGGCATTTTTCAAGCATAAATTTTTTGGGTAAGGAGAGAAAACAAAGGGAGTTGAATCTCTTCCCCATGTTTACCATGGCCTCATACAATTTGCATGCTTCAGTTCACATGACACTGACCTGTCATTCAACTGCACAGCCCTCTCACACCCCTCCTGCCCTACCTGATCATGGCTGATCTGGACCAAATTCCACCCTTCAAAAATGCAAAGGTCCATGCTGGCCTTAAACAGCAGCTAAAACTACAGAGGGAGAACACTACATGATTAATATAAAGAGGCTATATACCTTATTTGTAGAGTATCACCTCCTTTTCAACTAATAAGGGCGAAAAGGCAAACACAGGGTTGAAATATAAATTAGTCTCTAACTGGTTTACAAATATGAGCCAAAAGCTCATTATCACACTGGAAAAATCTCAGCATGTACGCCTATTGGTAGAGTAAGACTACCTTCACATGTCTCAACACAACCAGTTTTAATTTTACTGGTTGGTTGGTTGGCTACTTCTGGTTAAGGACATCTTGGGCTCCTCATAAATGCTCTGGTTATTTCTCCACTTTTTTTAATAGAACATGTTTTGCCAATGTCTCAACATATTTCCTAGGAAATTACAATGGCTTCACTGCTGTCACACAGTTTCCCAGTCCTGTGAAACAATGTGGTTCTGAATTTAAAAATAGTTTTAACTATCTTCAGCACTTTTCAAAATATGACAGATGTATGATATGTTGAATATTTAGCACTGATGCAAAGAAATTAACTAGATCCTTAAAAGCCACATCCTGCTTTCTTGAGAGACAGACTGTATGTGTGCATGGACATGAGAAGGCTCAGACAGCAACTGAGAGGAAGGAAAAAATGTGGAGGAAGAGAGAGGACAGAGAACAAAGTGCTCCGCTTAGGAGGAAGAATTTAACACAGACCATCTTTACAAAGAAATGAAAATTAGAAATGCCTTCTCAAATTTCTTATATTCTCTTTGTTTTCTGCGATGTGGCTTATGATACAAACACTCTAATACTCATCTGTAGAAATCAAAGAGCTTATTGAAAAAACGTGAGAGCTCCAGCAAATACTGCATCCCCCTCACACTCTGATCAAAGCAACAATATAATGCCAGAATAAGACAACAATTCAGTAATGAGACTGAGTCATAGTATGACATCCAAGGATTCAAGGTTCAGCTCAATTCTAGTAAGAACAGAAAGGGAGTTCACTGCGAAGTGATCTCTTGGACATTCTGAGTTAGTGGCATACCCATGTCATGGTGTTTCAATTGCACAATTGCAATTGTTCCCCTAAAACCCTTATTCTCCACAGCAACCCTTATTCTCCTTATTCTCACAGTTGTAGCATCCAACTGCATACCTGGAGAAATGGAGAGTCTCTTCTGTAAAGTGTTGATGAAATTTGTTCTCTGGAAAAGTCAATGCTTTTTAGAGTTCACTATTTTTCACCCAGATGTTCCCCTCAAAATCTCTGTGGAAACAAATGAAGCCATCTTGGTAAATAAAGAGGACTCCAGTTTTCAAAATCTGGATCTACAACATTAAATGTCATAAATTAATTCAGAAGTTGATTCCTGCAAATCTCTGTTCTTCCCCAAAACTGAAGCATCACTTCACTGGAGAAGATCCACCTCAAAGTCAAGGTTATTAGACTACTTTACTTCTGGTGAGTTAACCTGAAGGATGAATGTGGATCTGTGAAGCAGCCTCCAGTCATCAATGCATATCTTGGAATTTTAGTCAGGACTTTAGTTTACAGCCATAGTGAGAGAGGAATGCAAGTTGCTCAAGCCGGATTCCCACATGACGAGCATCTTCTCTTTCACAGCAGTGCGGACGGGTTTCTCTAAAGCAACTTTCCTTGGCTTAAGCAACATCTTATAGGCTGCCCTTGTTTATTCATATAAAGCCATTTTTTCAAAGGACACACTGCCACATCAGAAAAATGGCTGCTAAATTCTTTTCTTAGTCCTCTCTGGGCAAGCAGTCACACAGGGTCTGGGTCTTTTACTTCCTGGGCTGATTGATTAACAGATGTAGAGCCCTGCTCCTTCGAGGGACTTTGAGACACCTTTAGAAGGGTCTATGATCGATTTTTCATTAACTGGGCTCTCACAATAATGACTTTTCTCTTGACCTCATAATTTGGTACAGCCTGTAAACAGCTTTTCCAAACATAATTTCCATCTGGATATTTGTGGTTTAAGACATTTCAGCAAGCACACTGCCATAGTCCTTTATACATAAGAGTTTTATTAATATGAAGACTTTCTGAAACGAAAATTCTAGTTTTAATTGCTTGAAGAGAAACTTTATGCACTAATTAAAGGCATCTTTAACACCAGATGTGCCCTCCCTGTTCCAATTGGGATATTTAACTATAACAAAGGAAAGCAATAGTCCCATCAATGTCCCATCCTATGATGTTTCCAGGTGTCTACCTTTAGGACAGCAAGCATGGCAATTTCAAGCAAGCTAAACAGATCACTTCCCACCTATGTTGTCAGTGTCCTGAGGCCTTCCCCCACCCTGACTTATGCTCAAGTTTTTCCTGGCTGTTATACACTGCTTTGAACAAAGGCCTCAAAGATGAAAGAAAGCAATCATTACTTCTAAAGAATAAAAAATGTATATCAACATCTGTATCTCAGCAACATAAGCAACAGAGCTCCACAAAGCAGCCATTAAGCCAAAGGACACTTCTAGCTGATGGTTCCTAGTCAATGATCATTGAAAATAGATTTTTTCTGTTCTCCCAATTTTAATTTTTTAAAAACAAAAGTCAGGTGTTAAAAGTGTTCTCAGAAAAAGTGTTCTCCTGCCTCTCATTAGCACCTGTTAATGAGATGCATATTCACATGTCCCGATATTAGATTTACCTTGCCAATTTCATCAGGGCTCTGTTTTTCCATGACATAACTTGAATATGTACCAGATGAACAGTAAAACAGTACTAAAGGTTTTTTTCTATGTTTTTAATTAGATTCAAAAGAGTCTGTTGTGCCAATTCATAAAGTACACTAGAAAGAATCAAAGTTGTATCTTTCTGCATGCCACTCATATGGCATATATGCAGACTGTTGCAGATCTTTTCTTCTGTACTTGGATATACTTTGGATAGGTGCTGTTTTCTGAGAGCTTTTATTTTCAGACTTTCCCAGACTGAATTGAATACAAAGGCTCAAGGCACTCAAATTATCTAGTAGTTCATGTCTTTGGAGGAAACACAGTATGGAATTAAGGTACAGTTTACTCAGGAAGAGAATACTGGCTCTGTTTCACAGGAAAGTCTGCTTCAGTAAATTTTATTTCAGATGCCAAGGTTTGTTTTGTGTGCAATATGGCAGCTGATCTGCAGGAAAGAGTGGAAAGTAGAGATGATCCAGCAAAGCAAATTTTTTGTTTCAAAACTGTTTGGCTTTGGGAGGGATATAAAGAGTGTCAGATCAGTTCTTTAGCAGATCAATGCTTCAGAAGGAAAAATAGCTAACATTTCTGAGCATCCCCATTCAGATTCCACTATCAGAGGCCATTTGTTCCTGAATTTTATTGATATTTTAGGTGTGCAGACAGCTGACAGAATGTTTCTGACTTCGGAAGTGCAACCTCTGTATACCAGAAAGCCCAGATTGTCATTAAATTTTCTGAGTGGCCTAAGAAATTGTTAGATTGTTTCTTTCACCCTGTCTTTCATCCTTACATTTCTGTTTCAAAGTCTGTAAGATGATTTCAGTGAGAAAATTTCAGTGATCAAACACCTCTCAATATGAATGTGGAATCTCCATAATTATGTTAAGTGTGCAGGTAAATAAAGTCCTATATAATACTACAAAGCAAAATGGTGACAATAGGACCCAACATTAAAAAATCCCAATATATGTTAAATCTTATGTTTTCCTGCATATAAACATGCTTTCACATTAATAACCAGAAAAAAAAATTATTTTTAAGCTATCAAACTATACTACATCTTTTTGTAAGAAATCAGAACTGAAGATGCATCCTATACTTATTATTTACTTCCTGAGAGTAATAAAGCTCACACAGATTTGAAAATATTTTGATAAAGATAAGGAAAATAAATACTAGCTTTTTTTACCGGACTTTTTAGCAAATCAAATTGCATGCCTTGTATATGGGATATGACTGGATAAAATTGCTCCAGGCTTCAGTATTATTGTCATTTGAGAAAGCAAACAATAGAAACCTATTTTCAGTCAGTTGTGAGCCTGCAGTTGTTTCAATGATGTAACCATACCTTCGATATTCATGAGTGAAGATAAGTACAGAACATTCCTAATCCTTCAGTGAAAAATGCAATATTGCAGTCTCCCTCCCTGTTTCTGTTCATCCCTGCACAAACACAGACAGCTACTGCACAACTAAAAGAAGTACAGTCAATTGTCTTGTTATGCTCCTTTTGCATTACAGATGCATTAGAGCTCTGCTTAGGGTTCATAATTGAGTTATAGCAATCATCCACATATTAGATTCTAGGCTGAGCTTTGGCAAGACTAAATAATAGATTGAAAAATGCAATTATTGCTTACCTACAGAATTCCTTTGCTTGGGAGGTAAAGCATATCTATCAGAAAAGTTGTTGGTTTTTTTTCCTCAGGCCTATTCAATAAATAAACGTTACACCAGGATTCTTACACAGAGTATCTTCAAAATGGGTTTTGTATTGATTTTTATAACTACCCTGTTAGATGACGTTATCCCTTAGTGTGTCATGTTTAGATGGGTCCGCCCGGAGCAGGTCACTGAGGTGATAACTGTCATTTGGAGGGACAGAAAAGCAATCATAGCTTTTTCATTACTTACTGTTTTCCCCTGCAAGTGTAGGATCATTTGACATATTATGGTTTCTGTGATTTAAGCTGCATTCTGAAATTAAGTGCTAGAATATCAAGCTGTGGGTTTAGAAAAATAAACTTCATGTCAAAGGAACCACATGCCCCGTAGGTCATAACAAAGATCCAGGAGAAGTGACAGTCCTAGGCATTAAGAAAAAGCCAAAACAAACCCCAAACACACGCCCTCCAAAAAATCACTCAGAAAATGAATATGTTTTTATAAGAGGCAAAAGGATCCAAAATTGTTAAAGTAATTTCAGACTGCACTTCCCATGGAAGTGAACAATTGAAAAGCAATTTACAACCTCTTCATTTTCCATGCTGAAACAAAAACATTGTAAAAATATCACCATTTTTCTTTTATGTATTCATTATGCTCAGAAAGAAAATCAACAAAAAATGGTTTTCACCAGCCTTCAAAACACTGCCACATTTCCCTCAAAAGTGACTAAGTTTGTAAGGCAAGTTTTGTATCCATCCAAACACATTTTAAACCAAATCTATATGAAATCTGTCAGCATAGTTGCCAACAGAAAATATAGAATGTCAGAGTTACTAAAACATGTTGATCTAGAGCAAGGAAATTTTTCTTATTTTAACTGAGCTTTTACAATTTTTGAAAATTAATCAAATATCAAGTTAAAACCAGGTTATTTAGCTAATAGACTGGTCTTCTGTCTCAGTTAGATGTTTATATGTAAACTGGGTTTTGGAGTATTTTAAAACAAGGCATCATATCAAAGTGGCCCTTCCCCTGTTAATCTTGAACATTTACTGAGTAGGAACTGTTCATGTACTTAAGGGAGCAGCCCTTAAACCGTCACTTTGGGTTTTTTTTTCATTTACTCAGGATCTTCATTTTTGATCAAAATCATATTTCGTTCACAAATTGGTTCATGCTTCCCTTACATGAAACTTAGTCAATTTGGATTTCATGCTGAAAAGCTTAAACCAAGATTAGTAAAATAAACCACCATTCCTTTACCCCTCCACTTTCAACAAAGGTAAGTAACTAACAAAATAGCTTTCTTAGGGTTTTTGTTTGGTTGGGTTTTTTTTTTTTTTTAATAGGCAACCATTACATTAATATTTACTGAAGTGATTATGGACATTGTCTTTCCAAACCATAAATCTATATATTGATATAAAAAGTATTGTTGGCCTTCATTGACCTTAAAGTGCTCCACAGTAGAGTTACAGTGTTGCTACTAAAATTAAAGCCTTTAATAGATGCTGGTTATGCATATGATTATAGATATATTTCTTTTAAGTAATACTGCTTTTAGGTTGCTATCTCTAATCCTTAAGAAAAAACTGACTATAAATGAGTTAAATTATTTTTAGAATGTGCTCAGAAATTCTCAGCTTACTTGGCCAAAAAAATAAAAGTTGATTGAGTTACATACTTCTCTTTTTGTCAGATGTTTGAACTATGGTTTCGATATCAGCACTATTAAAAAAAAAAAAAAAGGAAAATATCCAAAATCAAAAGAATAGGAATTGTGTGAATTAAAAAAATAACCATTTGGCATATCTCAAAACCAAACACATTAAAAAAGAAATTGGTGGGATGATTTCCAGTGAGTAAGTCTGGTCAGTGTATTCAGTAATTCTATCACTCATAAGAAAAGCTATTCAGATTTACCCATGACACAGGGATTGGTTGATTAAAGAGAATGGTGAAAATAGGCTGTTTATTCAGAGGCATCCAGATCACATGGCATCATGGCTGTATTCAAATAACATGCATTTTAATATACATTTAATACATTCAGTATTCAGCCAGAGGCATATTTTGAGAGAACTCAAAACCAGGTTTCTGATAGAGTGCTAGTCACTATCTTATTAATTATGAAATATTATTTTTTTCTTATTCAGAAGACAGTATTAAATTCTACTATTTAGGAGTTTAAAGAGCCTTTGTATTTTTCTTTTTTTTTTCATATTTGCAAGAAATTATATCACTGGAAGATATTCAAAACCAGTAGTTTTAATTTGGTGGTTTTTCACTGGTTTTCATATGCAAAGTCTTCTGGTTTCTGGATGTCATAAAATTCAAATTGCAGGCACACATTTTTCCCTTGGAAAGAAATTAAATCATCATAACATTGATCACTGCAGTCATTCCCTGAGATTCTAGAGCATTTTAAGAATGTAAGCTTTTTCAAATTATTCAAATTAGTCTCACTAGAAATATCCACTGTTAATTATGAGGAATTAATAAAAGTTATATAGTGTTCTTTTCAAACATTAATATGCTTCCTCCAAAGGGGAACTAAGAGAGTATTGTGAAGCAAAGTTTATTGTCCCTACAGAAAGATATAACTGTGGGTTAACTGTCAAGGAAATATGACAATACTATCCTTTTTTCACTGACATTATATTTTGAAAACACAGAATATTAAATCAGGATACTATGAGTTATTCTTCCTTCCTTAAATTCAAGCCACAAAAGGTAGTGAAAATTGAGTGAAATTGACATTTTTTAACTTCTCAAATCTCTTTCATGATAAAAAATTAGTTGGGTTTTTTTTATTATTATTTTACTGAAAATACTTTCTTTTCTCCCTTACTGGGTCACAGACTTGCCAAATGACTTTACATCATATCATCTTAAATATGCATTATTGCCTATCATATCAACCTTCAGAGATATAATCCCAAAAATGTATTCAGGTTGTTTAAAATCCACGCATATAATTCTGATAGAGAAACACTGCAAGAATCTATTGTAAAAAAAGATCCATTCAACCACAATATATTTATAACTTGTCACAGACTATTAATATGCATCATCCCAACAAAGACTCTCTTTGTTCCAAACCAAAAGTGGAAGAACTGAGTGAAGCTGGGAGGATTCTTGATCCACAGGCTCCTGTTGTTCATTCTTAAGCCAGCATGGCTTCTTTTTCATGGATATACTTATTTACTTTGTCTTCTTTCAGGAATGTAAAAGGAGTTTAAAGTAGCTTTAGCTGGGCTGCAAGATTGGGTTAATAAGATTAAAGCAAATCTTTTCAGTTCTTCAGTCATCTTGCCTTGGGTTTGACTATGTGGTCTGGGGAAGCCTTTGAGCTTCAACTGAAACATCTTTCACATTTCCCAAGATGCAAACTTCTTAATTAACCCCAATCTTCACTGATAGAAGCCAGCTTCTAGAGAGCTATTTTATATTCGCCATAAAATTTTTGCAGGTACTTGGCAGGTCTGTTCTGTCTCTGTGACACAAGTGCCCAGATGGCCCCAGTAAGTCCAACTGTTTTCAAGGAAGGGGCCAGATAGTGAGGAAGCATCAGCACAACACACTAACATGTCATTTCTAGGTGTTCCATGTGCGGAGATGGCACTACACTTCTGGGAGTTTGGATCACTAAGGTTGGGTCACTCATTTCTTCTTCCTCACATCCACACAGTGTCTGGCTTATGGCCTAATTTACCCCAGTGTTAAGTATGTCACATTCATTTCTGTTAGAAAACACTCTAATTTTTCAACAACAGTAATATAAACTAACATTTAAAAAAAAAAAAAGTCAAATACTTCACAGAAATAAAATATCTTTACATCCTGTTTACCCAACATCGTCCAGCAGAAAACCATACCGAAAAAATCTGAGAAAAAAAAGAGAATATTATGGAGTCGTGATTATTTTTCTAAATATTTTCTTTCACTATAATACAGTGACATAAAATTTCTGTGAGATCTTCTATTGAAACAGCATTTATTTTACTCTTTCTAACCTATAAAAGAATTTCCACAGATGAATTTGGTTGAATCCATTATTTTTTGTAAGAATGTTACATTTTAGAAAAAGAAAAAAAAATTTTCTAGAAGTAAAGAAGATTCAGTGCACTTGATAGAATAGCATGAAATAAAGTTGCTGGAAATTCAAGACCAGTGATTCCAAATTTCAATTGATATATCTATATTTAGCTAATGTTAGTTTTGTCAGTGTTTGTGATATATAATACCAATTTCTAAAAACTGTCTGCCAGAACAGGATACCAGATTTTTTAAATGGCTCCAGTGGAGAGATCTATCTGGGGAACTCGGGATCATCATATATGGCACTAAACCTGAGTAAACATGTAGAATGTGTTAATAATCTATAGAAACTGTAGGTCCAAGGAATTGTGAATCAGTGGGGAATAAATAACCCAGTACTTCTTGAGAAGCAATGTGCTTGCAGTTTATTAGTGATCTCTGTAGGACTGAAGGTGAGGGTGATCTGGTTGAAATACTGTATTTTGATTTTTACAAAGTTATCTGCCAAATCTCTTGTGGTAGGCTCTAAAAGAAATTAAAATTTTAAGGTGCAACACAAATATTTGTATAGTATGGAACAAAAAGAAGGATAAATTGTCATTCTGGAGAGGTAGTTCAATATTGCAGAATTATTGGTAGGAATCTGCATTAGCTTCTGCAGTGTCCAGATTAAGCTGTCATTGCTAACTTGCTCAAGGTTCTCAAGTTGGAATGTCTAGGTATGTGAAAATGACCGGGACAAATGTTAACCATTATTTAGGAGAAAACAAAACATTATTTCAGGTGACATTCTGGTCCCATAGAGAGTAAAACAGCACTGGTAGAGGGAGTGAGGAGGATCTGTGGCACATTTTCTCTACAAAGAACAGTTAAAGAGATAATAATTACCATATGGAAGAAAAATAAATCTAAATAGATATATGAGAAAGTGATATAAAATCAGAAGCAACCTGGGTGAATCAAAGTAGTGATACTGTGCATTTAAAGGAGTGATATTGTACCACTTAATGAATGCAAGAAGCAGAAGCAGAAATTCCTGGATATGTTCACAGGAAAAAATCAAAAAAGGCGTTGTCCTTGACTCATCATGTCCACATGCTGCTCACAGCTACAAGGGTGCACAGAGGGAATTATCACTATTTCCCTAGACATCTGCTGCTAGTCACAAATGAAGAAAGGAAACCAGAATAAGATGGACTCTTTCATCTGATCCATCATGGCAGCACTAATGTTTTTATTCAGGAGCCCCTGCCATTAGAGAGGCAAAACAATGTCAATTAGCTGATTAGCAGTATCTTGCAACAGGGAAAAGCAGATGCTCTTAAACTAAATTGCTCTATTTGGAATGCATACAGGGCTGCAGCAGAAGTTCCCACGGAGATCTTGCAGGCTGGCCAACTGCAGTCCTTCTCAGCACAGCTCCATGTCCATCCCAGGGGGCACAAGGCAGGAGGGGAGGTTATTGCACGCCTTTGTGATGCACCCATCCAAGCTCACTGTAGGAGCACCTATTTTAGAAGCAAACCAAGCATACAATCCTGGTATTACTTGTTTCTTTCTTTTAAGGTGCTGACACTAAACCCACAAGCTTTTTGAGATCAAGGCTGTCTGAAAATTTATACATGTGAAACAGACAAACGTCAGTGTCCACCTCTATTACCTTACTGGGTTTGGTTATGTCCTTCATTTATGGTCCTTGCACTTGAAAAAATGCTTTGACCCTACAGAAAGAGCCTCTATTAGAATCAGAATTGATACAGATCTCTTTCCCAGTCAACAAGAACTAAAAGGAGACAGAAGGAATCTAATGACTATAAAACTTTTTAATAGAATTTGGATCGCCAGGCCTAGGGCTTTGAAATCATAAGATTTCACCCACTGCAAGGCATCATCAGAGATCAAAAGCAAAGTCTTTGGAGTGGTTGGTACTCTAATACTTTTGGATTTCTCTTGAGAGCCACTTAGGTCTGAATTTCTTTGATTTAAGGATAGCTATGTTATCACTATTATGTTTTATTACCATTAAATGGCACGTCCACTTTCAGTGGTAGTCAAAGTTTTTGTTGTGTGGTAATATAGGGTCTGGTTATAGGAATTCTGCTAAGAGAGTTTGTAATTCACAGAGCACTTTGAGATTTGCAAGTAGGATCTCATAATTCAGTCAAAAGAATAATAATGGAAGGCAATGGAATTAAATTATTAACATTATATGTACACTTAATTTTGTTTCAACTGACTTTTCATCATGAGGACTTTTCTTGACATATAAATATAAAGGTCTATGAAAGAGAGAGGTTTTTATTGTTGTTGTGAGAAAATAAGATTATTAAAAGGAAACTGGTCACTTAGATAAAAAGTTCAGCCAGGAACTGAGTATTACTACAGGCAGAAGCACATAGTCCTCACAAGGATTGTGCAAAAGAGAGAGCTCTAATCATCTGCATCTTGTTGCATTTAGGCATAATCAACTGAAAAGGTAAGTGAGGCATATTTTGTGGGGGTTATACAAACCACACATTTTTGTGAAGATTACATCTCAAAGCTGAACACAATGGCTACTGAAGCTTTTTATCTATGACCAGTTTTGCAGTAGTCTCCACAAATCCACACCACAAATCATGAATCACAAAACCAACACACAGAAAAATGCCTGTCCCAGAGACATTGCCACCTCAAGGCCAGATCCAAAGAGAACAAAAGCTGAAGAAGTGTACTATAGGTATAGCAGCCTATGTCCAAAACAGCAATCCTGAAACATATGACTGTTCAGGAACATCTTCTTACAGAAGAGAAAAATTTCCTGTTTACTACTCCATTAGCTCTGTTCTTCTCTATAAGTGAAAACTATGTTATGCTTTGGTATTCAGAAGAACACAGTGCTATACATAAAATATACAATTTGGAGTTTTGTGTTCAGAAATAACTCTGAAATCTGTTAAGGTAAAATAGTTCTGGTAAATTAATATATTTTAGATGTCAGATACAGTTTGTGAATTCTTTACAAACCCAACTGGGAGAAAAATTATAACAATTATTATTTGTTGTGAATAACCCAACTCTTCAACCAATCAGCATTAGGCTATTATAGTTTAGGATAAGCCGTCACCCTCTCAATAATAAATTTGTACTGATTACGTATTCTATCCAATTAATAAATTAATTAATAAAAATCTCTGGCATTCACTCTACTGAGACTGACTTGCTCTAAATTTACAAAAATACAAGCTACTGTGTTGCTGTACAACTTATAGCTATATACCTGCCTGTGTTTATTTCTAACTTTAGCAAATATTTTAATTTATTATCCCCTTTTATGGATGAAACATTAATTATACATTTTATTCTAATCAGTGCATTCACCTTATTTCAATGTTCCTATATTTCATCATATATTTGACTTGAAAAACACTGAGCTTTTTTATTCTTTGCCTTAAATGGTTTCACAGAAGTGACACAAATTGACCAAAATAATTTCTTCATTACATCTAAGTAATGGGTTTCAGAGTCTTTCTACTGCCTCCCAAAGGAGAGATGCCATTTCAGAACGCCATGTATGCTGGAGATGATGTTCAGTAGTGTCTCTAGGAGAGAGAATCTGCATTCTCTTTAGGAGACAGTTACTAGTTACAAGTCTCTGTGTTCAAAATCACTGACCATATTCTCCAGCTGTCTGCTCACTTGTTTTCTGATTAAATTTAACCCACTTAGAAGACTTTCTCTTTTCCCAAACAAATTATTCTCCTTAGACATTCAGGCTATGAGAAATGCCAAGACATTTATGCAAATATTAATAGTTTGAAGTATCGTCTAGTTCAGTAAAACAGAGCACAAAGGAGAGGCCAGCAAAATATCTCATAGCATGCACATCCTTAGCTGTTGCGGTGATGTGCCACTGAGAATGTGTCACACTGGAGGAGCCAGTGCTCCACTCAGTCCTGCCAGTGGCAGAGAAGGACCTGGGGGTCTATGGAGAGAAGGACTCTATGGGTCAACAGTTGGTCCTATGAGTCAGCCATGGGTCCATGGTGTAGAAGAGAAGAAGAAAAGATTACGGGGTAGAACTCATCAAATTGTGCAAAACCCTGAGGGAAGGAAGCAAATAAGACAGAGCCAGGCTCTTTTCAATGGCACTCAGTACAAGACCAGAAGCAATGGACTCACACCAAAACACAGGAAGTGCCATCTGATAATGAGAAAGAACTTTTTTACTGTGAGGGTAACCAAGCACTGACCCTGTATTTTGTCATTACAGTTTCCAATACGAGTGCTTTGTAATTTTAGGGCACGGATGTATTTACAAAGCATCTTTTGGATAAAAGACATTTTCCTTGTATGTTTTTTCACTGTAATGAAGGACTGGTTTAGAATGCTCAGAAGAGTTCACTGAGTCATACAATTCACCCACTTAGAAATATGTAGAAAAGTTTCTAGGACATTATCTAAAAATGGGGCCAGCACAATAAGCTTCCCATAGCTGTTTTTCAGTTCTGCTAGGAAGACTAAAAAGCTGCTGTCAAGCTCCATTTTATTTGATGTAGGATGCCAGTTTCAAGAAATATGCTGATTTTTACAAATAAATTAGATTACAACCATATTTAATGAAAAAGCAGGTCTCTACTGATGTTTCTAAAGCTTTTCTATTGCATAAAGAATCAGCAGTGACTCACATTGTTATCTGTAACAGAGTTTATGAACTGTAAGACATAAATAAGTTAATCATATCTCTGTTGCCTCAATAATATGAATTAATCAGGTGTTGAATGGATTGTGGAAATGAATTTATTCTACTGAAATCACATTTTATATTTGTATGGAAAAGAATGAAACTCTACTTTTGAAGCCAAAAAGAAATTGAAATTTTAATAAAATTTGCACTGTAGCTTCATAGAATTGTTTGGGTTGGAAGGGATTTTAAGACCATCTGATTACAATTCCCCTGCCATGGACAGGTACACCTTCCACTAGACCAGGTTGCTCAAAGCACTGTCCAACCTGGCCTTGAACACTTCCTGGGATGGAGCATCCACAATTTCTCTGGGCAACCTGTTCCAGTGCCTCTTTACCATCTGAATAAAGAATTTCTTCCTATTATCTACTCCAAACCTGCCATTACCCCTTGTCCTATCACTCCATGCCCTTGTAAGAACTCTCTCTCTAGCTGTCTTTTAGGCCCCCTTTAGGTACCGCAAGGGTGTTGTATGGTGTTGAAGGGTGTTGAAGGCTCTCTCCAGAGCCTTCTCTTCTCCAGGCTGAACAGCACCAACTCTCTCAGCCTGTCTTCATAGGAGAGGTGCTCCAGCTCTGATCATCTTCCTGGCCCTCCCCTGGTGTTGCTCTGGCAGGTTCCTGTCCTGGAGCACCAGAACTTAATGCAGTGCTCCAGGTGGGATCTCAAGAGAGGAGAGCAGAGAGGGAGAGTCACCTCCCTTGCCCTGCTGGCCATGCTGGTTTTAGTGCAGCTCAGGTTATGGTCAGCTTTCTGAGCTACAAGCACACACTGCCAGGTCATGTTGAGCACCAACACCCTCAGGTCCTTCTCCCCAGGGATGTTCTCACCCAGCCCCAATCTGGGCTTGGGATTGCCCTGGCCCAGTTGCAGGACCTTGCTCTTGGCTTCACTGAACTTCATGAAGTTTGAACCCACCTTTCAAGCCTGTCAAGATCCCTCTGGGTGGCATCCCTTCTTTCCACTGTGTCAACTGCTCCACACAGCTTGGTGACATGGACAAAATTGCTGAGGGTGCACTGAAGACCACTATCCATGTCACTGACAAAGATGTTAAACCATACTGCTCCCCAAAATGACCCCTGAGGAAAGCCACTTGTCACTGGTCTTCACTTGGACCTGAAGCCATTGCCTTGCAAAACTGCAAGTGTGACCATGCAGCCAATTCTTAATTCTCCAAGCTGTTCATCCATCAAATCCACATCTAGGGTTTAGATAAAAGGTTGTGTGGGGCACTGTCAAATGCTTTGCTCAAGTCCAGGTAGATGACATCAGTCAGTCTTCTCTTAACCACCGACATCATAAACACATCATAGAAGGCCACCAGATTTGTATTTTCCCAGGAAAACACATCTATCATTCCCTGTGTAACTCTACCATAATTCTCCTTTGGAAAGAAGACACTGGGACGTCAATGAGAAAAGACCCCCTGGATTAATGTCTCCAACCTGGTCAGTCCAAAGGTCTCAAAGTGTGCAGTTCATGGAGTAGTTATCAGCCTCGCAGTACCAATGCAGGCACAGAGGCCCAGCACTTAACAACCAAAGCTGGTGACCAAATGGGAAAAAAATGAGAATTCATCTACAAAAGCAGTAACCATCCCACACTTGACACC
This sequence comes from Agelaius tricolor, assembly GCF_023055355.1. NCBI lineage: Eukaryota > Metazoa > Chordata > Aves > Passeriformes > Icteridae > Agelaius > Agelaius tricolor. The sequence continues at coordinate 33,121,729 of NW_027269262.1, forward strand.
TTATGAGGTGGTTTAACATAAACTGAAACCCCAAGGATGCATGTCTGTATCTTTGTGCCCAGGGATATGCTTTCAGCAGGCTGTCTTTGCTCAGAAATCATGCTACAGGAACAAAGGAGATTGAATCTGAATGGTGTTAATTAATATTACTCTTTATATACTCGTCTCATTTGTATCAGACACTGTGTCTTCCACTACAGTTTAGCTCAAGATTACTTCTAAAATATTTGATTTCTCTAAAAAGAAAAGTTTCACATATGAACAAGCAAGCTGATGTGAGATGTACAGCTTTAAACCAGCTGAGAATCCAGCCCAGAAAGAGTGTCCAAAACTAAAAGTGGCTCTTCTGATTCACCATTTTCCACAGCTGTCCATAATACTTTATTTTCTACATGGTTTTGTCATTATTTATAGGCCCAGGCACAGATGCACACAAACAACTGTGTGGATGAATTTCTGATGTGATATCACATGCCTTTACTTTTGGTCCAAAGCTCTGCTCGACCCAGTTGATTCTGAAATAAGTGCTTTCAGGAAGCATATTGGAATAACTTGAAGAATATTTCTTCTGTTTCTACTAATAAAAGAAAGGATTCAAGCCACATCTGTACTGTTGAATTTCAGGACAAGGTGTGCTTGTTCTACCAAGGATATGCCAATAATTCAAGGCAATCAGCAGGTTACATTACAGAGGAAAGTCTGAACCAACAAGCTGTACAAACAAAATAGCAATCAGAAGATTTAATGCATTTCTGATGTACATTTAAGGCATTGACACTGGGCCACAGATGTACATGTGTTGTGTTTTATCTTGTTGAGATATGGCTTGTGAGAACCTATTATAGCACATCATCACCCACAAGTAGTGGGCCCAGCAAAGGAAAAATTCCATCACACATTACTCCTGCAGATATATTAGAGAAACAAATTGTACTTGGAATTGAAAAGTCACAGGCTTATTCTGTCTTAATAAATTCCTGCCAAAAGGCTAAGTGTAAAACTAGAAATACTTCCCAAATGTTGTTACTGTATTATCATCTCTGACATCTCAAGGGCTGCTAGGGGAATCATCTAGATATCATTTCAGAGTTCTCCCAATAAATCTGGCAGTTTTTTAACCATTTTTTGAATCTGCTTGGTTTTATGTAGCCTGTACATTTTGAGTTTCCTGTACTTGAAATTTAGCATCTCCTTTACCAAAACACAAAGGCTGTTTTATAACAAAAACTCTGACACGTTGGTGATGTGATGATACCATACACTTTTCTAAATCATAAATACACCTTCAAATCTTACTTTAACTTTGCCAAAGACATAGCCTGAAATTCTGTGATGCATCAAAATAATCTTAATAGATCTCATTCTGCTCCTACACTGCCATATTTATTCTGGATTATACATCATATTTTTGACATTTTTTATTCTGTTATCAATTCTTTCAAGACTCTTGATTGTTTTCTAGCACACATACCTTGTAACTCATCTAAATGTCATGGTAACATACAAAAATATCATAAAGTTCTCCATTACATTTCTGTTCTCTTATATTTTCGATTCTTTACCTCTTTTACTGAATACATGAGGAGTTTATAATACACTGGTATGAGGGAGACAACATGCACTAGGAAAGAGCACTTTTTTCGAAACTATTCTAAAACAAGCTATCTTTCATGTCAGCCAGGAAAACCATTTTGTCCCATTTTATTTCTGCTCAACTAAACATAAAAATCCCAAAAAACCAACCAACCCAACAAAAAAAGCCCAGAGAAATGCACAAAGTGTGCCTATGCCATCAATTTAATGACTCACTTGCACTGCTTCTTTGACAGGCAACACTTCAGAAGTGCTGGATATTTCCTGGGATTGAGCAATATCAGTTAAGCAATGCTTACTCAGGCAGCACCCAGGCCTGGCTGAAAACTTAGGTGGGCAGGTACAGGGATAAGACATCGTGCTTTGTTGCCCATTCCAGTCTTCCAATACCTCACATTCAAAGCCACATTCATCCCACCCTCCTCTGCACATGTTGCGCACTCTCAGCTTCCCTTCACTGAACATAACTATCTCTGTTCCAACATAAAGTTATATGAATTCTGAAGGAAGCTTTAGCAGATTTTGTAACTGAGTCCCAATAAGAAAAAAACCCTTTACATCAAGAAAAAACAACCTTGACAGGTGCTTCAATCTATCCTATGCAAGGCATGAGGTAGCTTCCAGTGAGAAGACTGGGACATGATGTCTGTGCTTGTCTAGAGGAGCTGATCAGGGTGTTCTGTGATGAAAGTTATGAACAGCAACTGGCCAGAACTGGGCCTTGGTGTTTCCAGTTTAGAAACCTAGGCAAAGACATTCCAGGTCAGGTTCAGTATCACATTGAGTCATGCATCCCAGCAATCACTGGTACAGCGTGGTGTGATGAAAAAATAAACTGAACTTGTAAGAAAAAATGCATTAATTAAATTTAATGTTTAATATGAAACAGGAAATTATGTATCCCTTGTGAGTAAAGTTTTGCCTTATGAAACACAGTTGTGGACTCTGTCTATCAGTGCGCTTAATTTTTATGTTTAATACTTTTTTGCTCAAATAATTCAAGGCTCTCAGTGCTAAAATAATAAAGTATTTGTGTAAAAATAATTGCTGCCTTGTGGTCCAAGAAGTCCTACCACGTTATTCATACAACAGGAGAAAAATGTGAATAGCAATGGTCACCATGCTTTTCCTCAATCCTGTATCTTTTATCACACTGTGCTTCCTTCCTAAAATGTTCCAGCACTTTTTATATGAGAATGTGGACAGCTCTAGATTTGCAATGTCATTCCTTCACAGGTGAGGATAACATAAATTTCTCACCAGTCCTTCACCTTCCTTGTCCATGTCCCCATGCATTCTTTTGGAGGTGAGGAATTAGCAGGCTACTGCGAGTACTTTGGGTAATGAGGGTTCTTTATCAAGTATCTAGCTTTTTGGGAGGACGTCTTTCTTTCCTTTCTTTCCCATAAGTGTAATTTTCTTACAGTTAAAGCTGATATGGCTATGGCTGAGCTTTGTATGAGTTCACATCTAGTGTTCCAAGAGACCTCCAAACCTCATCCAAGCTTAAAGTGATCAAGCATTTAGTGATGAGGCATTTCTGTCTTTTGTTACAGCATTTTGCAAAACAAGAACAGCAGTTTGCTCTTGGCTGTGTACAGGCTTCTTCACAGACCATCAGCAATCAACAGGTAGGCCAGCTAAACACAGGTCACGAAATAATGAGTAGCAGCTTGTCATTTCAGCTGCAATGGAAGTCAGCAACTGTGGTGTCAGGTATGAAAATGTGCAGTAGAGAGTGGTGATCTTGTTCTCTGGCATCTGAATAAGACAGAGAAGACAACTGGGTTTCACAGTTGTGCATCAGTGCCTCACAGTTTAAAACTCGTTAATGTTAACAGGCCCTGGTAAATGAATGAAAAGAAAATTGATCATTAAATGGTGAGATTAAATGTATGAACAAGACATACAGATACCAGAATCTTTCTGTGTACTGAATGTAGCAGCCTTATAGGCAACAAGCTTACAATGTACACCTGCAGATCCCACTAAATTGTTTGGATTGCACACTTTACTGTAGGTCAGGGCTGTTAATCACCAGAACGCCCCAGGGCAGCCACATACAGCCTTATTTATGGGCAAATCAAGAAACTGAAATACTGAACCGTGCCTGATTAGCTGCACTAATATGCTACTTGTGGCTAATTTCTGAGCTGCTTAATTCGCAGGTGTTTGCCCCAGCCAATAAATCATGTTTTCTACCTCCTCTTTGCACTCATGACCTGCCATGCATATGTGCAGCCTGTTTAAGTGACAAGCAGGAAATAATTGATGGTGCATTAAATCACTCTGGTGTTTAGTGAACTGGCTCTCCTTTGAAACAGGCCTTGCTATGTTCTCACTCCCAGGCTCATTTCAGATGTTATTGTAACCCAAGTCTTCTGCGCCACTGCTCGCAACCTTTCAAAGGTACAATGTGTACATTTCCTCATTTTTATTTGTTTTACTTGTAGAGCACATGATTTGCATAAGCCATCGCTATTAAATTTTCCACAAAAGTTAATCGCCAATGTGATGAAACAGAACAAAATTGCCTGGACTGAGAAGCTGGGAAGGAATGTACCAGGAGCCTGAGCAGATCCAGCCCTGCTCTGCACGAGAAGCTGTCAGCTACAAGGGGTTCTCAGTCATGTTTTGTGTCAACCATCACTAGTTCCTCACTCTGATTTCCTTCCTTCAGGTGAGACAAAGGCATCTGAAAGTTGAACTCACAGAACCAATTAACTTCTACCTCTTTCTAAGTCACAATGTAGCAGACTCATGTTCTTTCCTGTATCTTGACCCAAAAGCACTGAGAAATTGCAAATTTCCCAAGCTTTAATTGAAAATGTTGAGAGTATACTGGAAGGCCCAAAAGTGGGAAAGACCCTATTTTTTCATCTGTCTGATGACGTATTAACATGGTGTTCAGTGAAGCAATTATTATTTTGGGGGAATTTCTGGTATTCAGATTACATTGTACCTGAGATCATAGCTCCTCAGGGAATTCCGAATGAATCACAAAAATCTTTTCTTTGTGTCCATCCTTCCAATGTCTTTTGGAGCAAAGGAGAAGAGGCAAGACCTAACCACCTATTTCTACATTAGGGAATCTTTTACTACTGTCCATGATAGAGTTCCTTAGCCTTCATTCTGACATCTAAGTAGAATAATCTCAAAGGAAAGGATTTCAGCAAATAAGTAAAGATTCTGGGGTTTGATCATTTTTACTTGCTATTTATGACTTATGCTGAGTCCAAACAAAATGGGTAATGGGGTAGTCTGCTATTAATGTATTACACAAAGTTTAGTGGTAATCTACAAATCACAATGTTGTTAGAACTTTTGTGTTGACAGTTAAATTGGGGATTTCTTGAGCTGTTTATTCTAGGGGTACTTAAAAATGACAATATTAGCTTAGCAGAGTGTTAAATTTGTTTATGTACACTTACCTGGAAGAACTTCTGGTGCAGTTAAAGGCAGCAGAAGAAAATTCACCCTTCCATAGAGAAGGCAGCTAATTTTAGACAAATTAAAAGAAACTGAAAAAAAAAGGGTTAAAATGCCTACAAGTGACAGAAAACTTTTTAAAGATCATGTATTAGCTATTCAAATTAACAGTGAATCACTACTACTACCAAAATATATTTCTCATGTGTTTCATTGGAAACTGTACAGCTGAACAGAAAAGGTAAAGAAAGTAATAGCAAATCTGAAAAAAAGGGGAATTATCCTCCTTATTCATAGCCAACTGAAAATGTCTTAAAAAGCAAAAACTTAGACAAATTACAGAAAAAAACCCCACACAGTAAGGCACATAAAAAATGGAAATAACATTTTTAAAGCATGGGAAAAAAATTAATAACAAAACAAGAAACTGTTTGGGTTTTTTCCAGGCTTGATATGTAATCTATGAAGTGAGCAGAAGGTCAAAGTTTATACAGAGAACTTACATGCCCTATAGCAGCCACCAGTAAAGTTACAATACTGAGTTACATGATCATGTAGCCTGACCTAGCATGGTAATTTTATGTTCTTATCTTCTGAGATTATAAAACTAAAGTTCTGCTGACAGGGTGTTCTTTCCTGCTCTTATATACTTTCCTTGAATGCCAAGAGAATATTTTCTGACTTCTGGGGAAGCTGTAAAGGCATGTTTTGCTGTAGATTTGCAAAAGAGTTGGGTTATGATTGGGATTAGGAGTGGTTTTTAATAGATTTTTAAACTTAAAGGCCAGAAAGAGCTATCATGTTTGCCTAAAGTAATTTCCTTTGCTATCCAGTTATGGCTTTTTTTTTCCTAAGCAGTTTCTGAATTGGAAGGAATTATTCTTTTTTGTTAAAAGGAGTTTGTTTCGATTTAGAGACATTATGAAGAAACAAACATTTCAGTATAAGGGCATTACATTTTTACTCTATTTATTACTGAAAATTTTGTTTTCTTTTGATACCTAATTTGCTAAGAATCCTACTAGAGAAAAATGTAGTGCCTGCAATTAGTATCATTTCAGTTTACCAGACTGCACTGTTTTGACTAAAAATATGCTTTTTCCTTTAAATTTAGTTTTCTTGGAAGAGAATTTTTGGGGTCAGCGTTGGTTTTTGTTTTGTTTGGTTTTTTTTTTTAGTTAAAATAGACATCTTTTTTTTTCTGTATTACCTAAAAATTTCATAACCTTCTTATTAAATATTTTTATGTGCTTTCTCAGGGATTAGAAAATTGTTATTGAAACTAATTATTAAATCAATTAAATTCAACCATGGATTTATTTAAGAAATGTAACACCTTCTATGACACGTTCAGTAGATAATTCAGGGAAATAACACTTGAATAAATAAGTGCTATAAATTTCAGCTTGATGATAGGTCACAAATAAATAATGATATGACTGAAATAGGGAGTCAAGGAGTGAACAAATTTCTACAGAGCTTCAGTTCTTCATTTATAACCTGTTGGAAGTGTTTCCAGGAATACATTACTTTGTGGTCAGCTGATGTCCATGGGAAAACACCAGATGAATTTGAAGTGGACAGGGATAGAAAATACACACACACACACACACACACAAACACATACACACACATACATTATCAGTATCTCTGACTTGATATTTTGGGTATCTTAGGATTTTTTGTGCCAACCTAGAGAAATCATCAAGATGCTTAATGTTCATTGGCTCAGTTCTGTGCGCTTTTTAAAGCGCTCTGTGAACACGGTGCATTAGAGACAAAAACTGTTTTCTGAAAACTTATCTTTATATTATTTTGTTGTCATTCTTGTAATTTTTGTGGTATTTCAAAGAAAATTACAGAAATTTTCATTAGGATTTACACAAGGCTCTGATCAGAACAATCAAAAAATATAATTTATTTTTGTTTGCATTTTTCCTTTCTTTCCCCACTCACTTTCTTTTATAATACAGATAAACCCATGCCTCACTCATGCTGACTTCCTGTTTAGCAGACACACAACAAACTGATGCAAGGATCATAATTGTGGATTTGCAGACCAATTTTTCACACTTCTGAAATAGTCTGAAAATCTAATCTGAAGGTTCTGCTCTTTCAAAAAAAGAAATTGTTAAATAAAGTGAAATGTACTTATAAGTTCCTTTAAACTGTCTTGATTTTTATGTTTGTTTCCTCTTACGAACATATTTTTCCTAGTTCAAACTTCAGTGAATTCAATAACCCTGGACTTTCAAGGCTGCAAAAAAGTCACAGGGTGTTGCAATAAATCCTGCAAGTATAAGCTGAAAATAAAACAAGCTCCTAAATTCTGGAGGGGCGTATCAAGATGAGGACTAACACTAGGCTGTGATCACTAGCTGGGTGTACACCAGTAGAATTCTGAAAGAGTTTGCTGAAGTTTCTCTATTTTGTCAAAGTGATGAGGTAAGTAGAGAGTTAAGATAGTTTGGGTAGTTTAGATACATTAATTGCTCCTCTCCATATTCACAATGCTCTGAGTGTTTTAGAAATTGAAACTACCCCATGTCATTTTTGTGCTTCAAATTATTTCTGATTTTGGGCACTAATCCTGAAAATACACTCTAAAAGACTTCTGTGCTAGAAATAACCAAAAGATATTTGAAATTTAACCACATATTAACAAAGATACTTATTATTATTGAATTTGGGTTTTGTTTGCTTCATTGTTCTTGAATTGCTTTCTCAGTTGAAAACCCACTCTTTCTTCACATTCTGGATCACCAAAGAACTAGTGTATGACAATTCATAAAAGGAAAATGGAAAGGTATAATGCAACTTAGCAATCCAGTCCAATTGTCACATTGCTGAAATGTAAGCATGGAAAGGGGACCTGGGAACGTCAAGAAGTGGGACTTCTGTATTTAAGAATTAAAGGTGTGCCAGACTTTACTGTCAGAATACCTTTTCAGGAGGCAGAAATGAAAGTTTATATTACAAAGGTCACTCAGAGAAGAAGAATGTCACAAAGTTAAGTACATCGAGGAAAGATCAGATAATAAGGAATATCTTTTTCGACACTAAAATGATAGATTGCAAGAATGGCAAAAAAGAGAACATGGCAGATAGAAAGGGAAATCAAGACAAGAGAAAAATAAAATAGAAGGGCAATACAAGTGAATCTGTAGGAATCATAAGAGAAACACTTGGAAACAAGAGTGAAACTTATTGAATAAACTAAAACTTATTCAGAACATTCAGATGGCAAGATTCAGAAAAATCACCAGCAGAGTGGCATCTCAGCTGATTGAAAGATGCTTCATGGATACATTTTTTAAAAATTGTCATGTGTATTCATATAACACTAAATGAATAATTTAACAGCAATGCCAAGACTTATGAAAATAGTATTATACGTAAAATTTTAATGCCTTAGACAAGATATTGTGGGGGTTTAGGGTGACTGTGCAGTTCTAATTTATACAAACTTACAGCATTTAACATGGACTTGCAAAGCTGGGATAAGATCTTTCTGGATTTCTTCATATCAAGAAAGATGAAAGCTTGATGAAGTTTGGGAATTCTGAGCTAGTTATCATTTAATACAATCTTTGGCAAACCGAATATATATAAAACTGTCAATGCCATATTTACACAGAATAGCAGTCTTAATTATTTTTCATTTAATATTTTTTCTTCCTTTGATGAGTTCATCATAAAGTTATCCTTTATATTGAAAAGGAAATTTTATTGTGTCATTGAAACATTACAGACAAGATCATTACGTAATGTTTGTCATTTTGGCCTTGAAAAACCCACAAGGAAGAGCATGTGCAGGCAGAATTGATTTGGTTGCTTGCACACTTGGCCATGTGAGAGAAACAACATGAGAGAGACAGCGTGTTTTCTGGTTTCCTGTGGCATCTGTTGCACCTTGGGTCAGAAACCCACCTGTGTTCACCATCTTACACTTTCATACAGCACATCAAAGTTACTGAACAGCACAAGATAGACCCAATTCCACCAATTTACCTGTGCAGCCCTCAGCTTCAGGATTGCAGCCGTTCCATGCAGTTGCAGAAATCTCCTGAGGGAGCACAAATGGGTGGGGTAAAAAAATACAGACAGTGTCTGTTTTAAATTTATAGTGCTATAACCATTTTACAACTTCATCTGCCTCAGTGCTTCCTACAGGGAGAAGATAGTAGGCTGAATTTCCATGATTTCCATGAAGATTGGATGCTCAGATACAAACCCAGTGATGCTGAAATCACTAATGGTGAGCATAATCAATCTCAAAAAAACCCACTGTCATAAGGAACAACCTAATTTTAAGTAAATTATTTAGACAATTTAAGTATCTATTGTGACTAGAAGAGCAGAGATTATGGATTCAAATTTTTAGGGCAGATGAGGCTAAGGACAACCTTTCTGATAAAACCTGTTTAGCTACCTGTTCTTTGCAAAGTTTTCCTCTACCAATATTAAAAATTTGATCAAAGCTAAAAAAAAAATCCCACTAAAGTACAAATAATCTCTGGGTCAACAATTATTAATAAAAATCCTAATTTCCTCCTCCTCAACTGGTAAGCTAAAGAAATACTTTCTTCCCTACATGTCATTTCCTACCCACAGCAATTTCCAAATCTTCCAGTATTTTATTTTAATTATATGCTACAACATCTTGTACCTTGACTAATAGCTATTTCTTATCTATAGAAAGCAAATATTTGATGAACATGGCCTTCTCTTAGAAAATATTCTAATCACTAAATTTATGTCAAGAATATAAATCTACATTGAGATTGGTTATAAAGTCTGGCTATGTTCTGGACCATGGATCACTTCAGTTACAGAAATACAGGTCTTGTACCAAACAAAACCACCCCACCATGCTGTGGACATGGTGACTCCAAAATATTTGGAGGTGCTGGGGTCAACTCATTATCCCTTAGAACTCTAACAATTGACAAAATCACCCAGAACAGTCTTTTCACTTGGACCTCTCTTGATGTCAGATTGAAATTAGAGCAAGAAAAAACACAGAGAGGAGAAATATCCATGAATCCATGGCATTACCTCCAGGAATCTTCTGCTAGGAGCAGCTTTATTTAAAATTCAGTTCCTTCAACACTGGAATCCAAGCTATGCTCTTTACTCTGCAAAAACAACTGTGTAGCAGCGGTGATTGTACATGAGAGAGAAATTGATTAAGGCCTTTCAGCTCTGAATAGCATGAAATCTCAGGTTGTTAATCTTGTTTGTCCACCTAAGAGATTTTTATGGGTCGAAGTACTACCTGAAGATATGTCCTAAGCAAGTTCACTTAACCAAGAGAAATTAGTTGGGTCTTAGTGCAAAGTTTTGACTTTTGCAATATATTTTTTTAATGCATTTTTAAAGAAAGTTTTTCATATGCATGCAGACCATTGCACAAGTACATTAAGACTATAAAACAAAACAAGCAGATTCCTAATGTATTTTAATCTCTGCAGTGAGAAATATTGGAACATTCCTGTTTTCTGCTCTTCAGACTGCTGTATATCACACATGACTACCAATAACTATTGTGGCTATTTTTCTCCTTCTTTTCATTCTTTTTCAGTACATTGTGGCTGATTTTGAAAAACAGATTCTATTTCAAAACTGTAAACAGCTGAAGACTCTTAATTTAAAAAACAGATGTTTTATCAAAATGCTGTACTTATTGCATTGCAGTTGTGTATGATATTATGGGTGGGACTGAGACTGATTATATAGGTTCGTTACATTCCTATGGATTCTTTTCATCAGTGTGGTACAAAAGGTCTCTACAAAAACTGTAATTAGGCCTCCAGGCTTTTTTCTTCTCTGTGACTAGTTCTCTGATTTCAGAAATCATGATTGTCACAATGAAATCTACCAGTTCATGAGCCAGCAATTTCCTTGGTCATCTGGCCCTGCAAAAGCCAAAGGCAGCAGGAAAGGAGGAACTTACAGGATCATCCATCAACTGAGGACCACCTCTATTTTCTTCATTTATAACAAAGACATATTCCTACTATTTTGGAAAAGTCCTGTGCTGGAGATCCCACAAAACTCCCTGTCAAAATCATGTACTTGTTACTTTCAGAGAGGGATTTATTCGTCTGTTTGTTTGTTTTAATGCAGAAAAAGTACATTTTTGCTGAATAGGAAAACATTTTATTCCTGTCATTGATATTAAAAAAATATAGTTATGACTCTTTCTCTAAGTTAAATAGCATGATTTCAATCAACCTATTCTAACGGGTGACACTGATCTTTTTCATCCTTCTTCTAATTTGATTTTCCACTTGTGAAAAACATGGTATTAACAAAACTGAACTTGGTGAGCCAGCTTGGGCCATTGCAACACTGAGCAGGATATAATCACAGAATTGCAGAGTTGGAAGGGAACCACAAGGATTGTCAGAATCCTACTCCTGGCCCTGCACAGGACCACCCCAAGAGTCACACAGCTGCCTGAGAGCATTGTCCAAATGCTTTTTGAACTTTGTCATGCTTGGTGCTCTAGGTCACATATTTTTCAGGGTACGTTTTCAAAAGCCCTTAATGGTGGTGATTTTCTTTTTGTGACACCATTGGCATGATTGACTCATCTTGAGTCCCATTGAAACCTCACAAGTTTCTCTGCTTCAGCCCTCCTGCCCAGTCAGCTTGCATTTGTTCTTGCAGCTATTTTTTCTTATCTAAGTATGCTGCTCTGCTGATTCAATATTTTTATCTTTTCAATTTGTCAGAAGCTCTTTTTTTCTATTCTAATCATGTCCACCTGCATCAGCCAATCTAGCAGGTTCCTTAAGCATCTTTTCAAGTCCTTTGCCCAATTCTCTAGTGAAAAACTCAAATCAGGACAGATCTCTGTTGATACTCATTCACTGCATTCTTCCATTTTGAAAATGTACTGTTAATAAACTTAGGGGTATGGTTTCCCATAAGTTTTGAACTAGCAACAATTTGAACTAAACCACTTTGGCCAAGCTTAATTTTAAGACCACCGTGCAAAATACTTTATCAAAAGATGCATATTCTGTCACCTTCTTCCTTTGCCTGTCATGTAATTGTTTTGATATAATTTGCCCCTCACAACCCCCTGATGGGTGTTTATTCCTTTCTGTTATCATTCAGATATTAGCAGATTCTTTCATTACTAAGTGCATGTATTTTTTCCAATAATGGAATTTTTTGTAACTGCCTTATATTTCTTACTTCCTTACTTCCTCCTTTTTTTTTTTGTTTTGTTTTCTTTTGTTTTGTTTTGGGGTTGTTTTGTTTTGTTTTGTTTAGATATGGAGATGTTCTTTGTCATTTTCCCCTTTGTGGAACTTCCACAAAGTGTCAGAGAAGATGGCATTGCTCAGTGTAAATGTGTGATCACAGTCCATCCTTTTGGCAAAGCTGGTAGTGTGCTGCTTTGTGGTACACTGCCATCCTTTCCAGTAGCCTTCATGCTACAGCATATCTCCAAGTAGTAAAAACATAGAAAAGCAGCAGAGTGAACTGTTACCAAATTAGTAGAATATATTTAACTTTCTCTAATTGATGAGCACTATGTTTCACCTGATTGTTTCCTAGTTTTGGCCTGACACATTTCTTACAGATAAAGGAAAGCTCTCTCCTTCTCCAGCTCTTTCCATATGTCTGCCTTCTTCCCTTAATTATTGTTCTCTGTCTGTTATTGTGAGCTACAGATCTTGCAGGATCTAATAAGATGAATGTTATAAAGTGAGAATGGGAAGCTCTGTGCTTTCACTGAACTAATCTCTACCCTGGTCTAAGGGGTTTATTTGCAGCTGAAAGTCCTGGCAGTCTAGAAATAAATGCCTCATAAAGAATTACTTAATTTAGTTAATAATGTTTGAATCAAGTCATTCTTCATTTTCCATAAAACTAGAATAGGCTAGAAGTAATTCAATTATTTTTTACAAGTACTAATGAATAAAGTAAATGTGTAATTTCCAATAAATTACATAGTTACTTGTGGTGTGAAAAATTGTGCACTCAAAACAAGTAAAAAATGTGTCACTTTTATTTTTATAGTATGTCCTTTAGAAGAGATATTAAAGCACTGTTTATTTTATCCCATGGTACTCTATAGAAAACTGTAGATTAATTTTCCCTCAGAGAAGCCATATAGTATTTCAACCCTGAAAGAAAAAAATATGCCTTGGAGAGAATCATTCAGGTACCTTGTATAAATTCTTCAGTAATAAGAAATAGGTATTTATGCATTTCACAGACAGCCTGTATCTGTTGAGGAAACATGCTCTTGCCCTGCTCAAGGAAAGATTTGGGGTTTTTTCTAAGTCATTTTGCCCTTTTATAATTAAAATGGAAACTTATGTATAATCTTGCCCTCTTGGACATTATTCTGTGGTTAGACTTTAGTTTCTCTGGGCATTAGGGAGGACAGAAGAGTCATGAATGGAAATGACATTAAGTACCACTCATGCCATGCCATCCTTCCTCTTTTCCTCTCAAAGGCCAAGAAAATCTATATGTGGAAATGACAAAGGAACTTAATATTTTCAAATATAAAAAAGAGGTAACCTAGAATAGTACAGTATTTATAAAAAATGTAATTACTGTAAGCTGGAATCCCCCTTGGCATAACATGCAGGCACTGCCTACAAGTAATGCATCCACTGATTGTGCTGCTGCACTGGGGCAGAAGGGGAAAATAAAGAGAATCACAAAATACATATCTCAGTAACCATAAATGAAGCAGCTGCGACCTCCAGGAAGCAGAGCATGAAGTGCTTTGATTTATCAAAAAATTGGAGCTTGCATCTAGAAATGTAAGTGTGGGATCATTTACTTAAAAGCTGTAGTCATCACCATAATCTTTAAGGAGCCAGATCCTGAGGCAGATTGCTGATGTGCTGATGTACTAAGGCCTAGAAAGCCAGTCAGACTTCCAGGATACTTTACAAATATGGCAATATCAACAGGCTGTAAATTGGTTTCTTTGTGCATGCTGTCTAGCCAAATAACTCTTAAGGAAAGTGTGATAATACCATAAGTCACCAAATGCATTTCACCAGGCCTCTGTGCAGATGTAACTCCTCGGGATAAAATAAACCAGCCATGCTAGTTTTGAAGACAAGGTGCTCTTAGTTAGTTGTGAAATAAACCACCACCCAGCACGACGCAATCTCCTCCTCTGCGGTCGGGTTCGTCGCCAGGACATGAGCCAGTACCTTCAGAGGTGGCACTGAGCAGGAGCAAACACACATGGACTTGGTGAAAAAACGTACTGACAACTAAGCTGATCAGGTAAATCAGTGCCAAACTTTCAGATAGGCATAGAGGAGCAAAGATCTCTGTGACCTACAAGGTCTGTGTGTTTCTGGGCTGTGGAGGTGAACATAGTCTACGCTAGAATTTCTTGAGATGGAGTGTCCATTTGGTTGGAATGTTTTCCCTTCTGGTAGGGAAGAAGTTAGAAAGTGACCCTTGTTTCATCTCCACAGAGCAATGACCCATCACCTTCTTTCAAGTACTCCACTGCATTCTATGTTTACAGCAAAATTACATGAACAGAGAACTGTTAGTAAAGCATTGAGTAAATGCTGAATAAGTGTTAACTCTTTGCAATGACTACCTAGTGTCATTCTTTGAGTAATCTAAAGAGCAACAAACACAAAGCACACAGTGAACCAGCTTTTAAAAAGGAAGCAGGATAACAGGACAATAAAATAATTTTTAAAATAAAATTGTGTAGATCTTTTTTTTTCCCAGTAAGCCAATGCAGAACAGAATCTTCAAAAACAAACCATGTATGATCATTATGTGCACAGATATGTACTAAAAGTTCATATAATAAGTGGTTCTTATTAGAAAGGCCTGGAGTACCATATCTTCTCTGGTATGCTAATGACACATGCTGATTTCCAAAAGAGTAACCAGTGTAGGCTAACTACTGGCAGATATGAAAATATTTACATAGATGAACAGAACTGTGTGTGTAATATACTTGCAAATTTATCTTTCAGATGTCATTTTCAGACATGAAGACATGATAATAATTTTCTAGCTAGCTCTAATTAATTGCTACCCTAAAATGCTGTAACAGATTCTCATCAACATATCTGAAAGCATTTTAGAAAGATACTCCTGAATTTTTCAGTCAATATAGAAATGTGATATTTCTGCTATTCATACTCCATCTGAGATTTGATTTCACAGCACAGACTATATCTAGAATGAACTAGATTAGGTTTTCTTTTTTAAATATCAGTGCTTTCCAAGTTTCCAGTAATATATTCTTTTAAATTTATTTTCCTATGGGGAGAAAAAGGGAGCTTCACAGCCACTGAAAATGTATTTTTGCAAAATGTACGGCAGAGTAAATCAAAATTGGACCATTCCAGTACTCAAAATTAGAAGAGTGGCTTATATATCCTGTATATATGGAAAAATATTATATCAATTACTTAAAAAGGAATTCAAAAATTCCAGTAACTGAGCAAGGAAGAATCTGAACTAGCCAGCAAGAAATGGTGAGAACCATGATGCACCCAATCCCAGGCAGAAAAAAAGATGTGCCCTGGGTACTCACTCAACATAAGGATCACTGTTCTGCCAGTACAGTTCTCTGGCCCCATGCAACAAAGCCATGCACTCTCTTGCACTGACTTTCTCTGAATGAAAGGATTTTTCATTCATGACTACTCTTGCTTCCCAGTTTCAACAAGAAAATGGAGAATCGGTCCCTGCCAGCCAGCCTCATGAAGCCTGTTGGTTATGCTGCATTCCCATATGATGAAGGCTTTGAGCTTGAACCTATTCAGACCAAGTCACCTTTTGGTTCACCTCAGTCAATTTTTTCTAAAGCTCAAACAAGGTAATTAAAACAGCTCTGGGGATGTAGAAGAAGATCTAAAGGCATCTAAAGCAACACACTGAAATCTGTTCCTGAAGTAATTAATGTCATATATTTATTTAATGTAAGTGTTGTGTTAAGAAATCCTTCTGCTGTTTTTTTCATAGGATTAATCCAAATTGTCCATTTTTGGAAATTATATTTTCACAAGACAATCCATATATGTTGTTTTCTCTGTCCATCACATTATGTTCATGAAGCATTATGTTTTAACTTGTTATTATTTTTGTTGGCTTAAAGATACAAAAACACATCAGTAGCATTTATATCAAGATTTGTGCAGGTACAAATTATGGTAGGAGAAAACATTACCAATATCAATGGAACAGTTTTAAACATTAGTAGGACTTCTTGACACACAGTTAAGCATGGCTTAAGAGGGCTTATGAAAACTGAGTGATCTGAATTGGAAAATTAAACAAAAATTGTACTAAATAAGGCCATTTTCTTATGGAAATTGGCTTCATATATTTCTCACTTATTCCTTTTTAACTTCGTTTATAATTTTTTTATGTGAAACATTTGGGGAAAAAAGGCTTTCCCCCCCTTATTATGGAGATGAAAGACTTTGCAAATACTCCAATTTAAAAACTGTAATGAGTAATGCCAGAAAAAAATTACTTGACCACAATTTCAACACACTTTTTCACCATTAGAAGCACACATGACTTTGGCATCTGTACTTGGGAACTTGACTGGGGATATTTTGTGCAAATTGTACAATTTTCTCAGAATATTTAGAACATTATGTAAAAATTCAGAAAACTATAATGTTGTATTAAAAACTAAATAAGGGCTCTGGCCCACATATGTGTAGTGTGGAAATGGTGTGTAGAAGTAGTTTCCATGTTGAAGATGTGTATGGATTCTCCCTCCTACCATCCACATGGAATCTGAGCACCTCTGAATATCAGCAAATCGCCTTTGTAGCCCTTGCATTGCTCAGGGCCATTAGATGCACAAGGGTAGCAAAAGGAGCCCTCCTAATCCTTCCTGAGAACCAGGAGCAGTGCCTCACTTGTGCTGCTCTGTGCCCACCTCTGTCAGTTTGGTGAAGCAAATTGTCTGCTGATGGTGACTGAGTGGTACCAGCAGGCTGAGGAAGCTGAGGTTATTTATGGAGAAGTAATATCTGAAGTGGTGCGTGCCCAGGTCCGTCCCCAGTGCAAGAGAAACGGAGCTACTGGAAAGAGTCCAGAAAAAGGTCATGAAGATGATGCAGGGACTAGAATATGTCTCCTGTGAGGAGAGGCTGAAAGAGCTGGAACTGCTCAGCTGGGGGAAGAGAAGCTCAGAGGAATCTCACCAATGTACACAAATACCTGAGGCACAGGTGCAAGGAGGAGGCATTCGGGCTCTTCAGTGAAGCCCAGGGACAGCAGGTACAAGCAGAAACACAGAAGACTCTGCTTCTGAGGGTGACTGACCTCCGGCACAGGTTGCCCAGAGAGGTTACAAAGTCTCTGCTCTTAGAGATACTCAAAAGCAGTCTGGACATGACCCTAACTGAGCTGATGGGTTGGACTGGATGGCATCCAACCCCAGCTAATCTGTGAAATATGTCCCAAATCAGAAGTATGGATATGTAACAGAAACCAAACATTGTATGAACCTCTTCTGGGCTCACCCAGGAGGCCATCAGGATATAACAGGGGAGCCTTCATGGCCTTCATGGCCTTACTGCCCTCTCCCCTAAGGACTTTTTCTTACAAGGTTATGTGCTCATTCAGTGTTGCACAGAACTCATATTTTTTATGTCCTTAACAAATGGACTGTGTATCCTGAAGATTTCCCTCCATTTTAGAAGGATATCCCTTCCAACTTCTCAGGCTTGTTAATGTCCAACTTTCATTATTTCTCTTCCCAAAATCAGCATTCTCCCTGAAGGCTGATTTATGGTGAGAGTGTTCTTCAAGTTCTGCTCTTCAGTGATGGAGGTTCCATGTTTATGGAAAGAAAAAAATCTTTTGGGAGTCTCAGGGCACTATTATCTTGCATCTCAGAAAATTGCCATGGGGTAGAGCATTCTGGTGTTATCTGTTAATACCAGAAGGTGCAGTCTCATAGATTTTTATGTTAAGATGCAAAACAGTGGCACCCGGTGACTTCAGCTCCTTAAGGAGAAAGAATATTTTTATACTGAGTCTGTTCCATTCCTGTATTCATCAAGTCACATTGCTGAGCAAGAACAGATCAGTTAATTTTTTGGCCCAGCTTGCAACATAGCCATATTAATTGGAATTTTCCATGAAGGATTTATAGGGCACAGTTAAAATGAAATGTACTTGCTAACACCTCTGCAGAGGAGATTGTTATAGAAAATAGATGAGAAGTAACTGGGTTCCCTTTAGAAAACAAATGTAAATGCATACTCTGCACATTGCAAACCAGATAACATACATTGTTCAGAGTATAAATTACACCGGGAAAAAAATAAGGAGAAGACAAGATCAAGATCTTAAATCTGAAAACTTCCAGTTGTCTTTTCCAGAAAAATAATAATGCAAAATATTTTTCTACTTGTTTTTTTTCCCCCACAAACCAGCTACCTCTCAGCCATCAGGTGGTAAAGTTTCACTCTAAATAAAGCATTGATGGTATGGAAAAACAGCTGAATAAAACCCCAAATGACAGTCAGTTCTGAGTGTCAATCTACACATTTAATGAGAAACTCTGCTCGATTTAATGAATCCTGGTGCTTCAGTCTACCATCATTTTAAGTAGAACCTGCATACACAACTATGTAGTGTCAATTTGGGGTGTATATTGTGGCAGTACAATACACCTCTGAAGGCAGAACTTCATTTTCTGAACTATTAACCATATAAGCAATTGTTACTAATTTGCTGTGAAAAATGTGTGTGAAAATGTATGTGCACATGATTGGCTTGTTAAGACAGCTTGAAAATGTTTAATCAGGGCTGGATAATTCTGTGTTTACAGCAGCAGTTAGATTAAAAACAATCAAAAGAAAAAAAATAATACTATCATTTCACCAGTGTGTCAGGGGTGAAAGTCTAATTGGATTGTAGTTGAAGATAAACTAACTTCACTGTGAAATGAGCAGTTGAAATCTGGGGAGGAGGGTCATTATTTGGAGCTTGACCTTTGATTCCTGAGTCTGACAAAACCTGAAAAGAAGGACCCAAAGTGTACTTCATATGCGTGAGGTGGGGGAAAGCGGGGGCTGGACAAGGACAAAAAAAAAAAATCAGGAAAAAAAGGAGAGAAACTCCTTGAGAGCTGCTACTTGACATCAGAACTAGGTGGCTGATTACCATGTCCTGGTCAGGAGGGTTCACTCAGTATGCAGATATAATATATCCACTAACAAACACTGACGTTTATGCATGCATTTATCAGCCAGAAGTGCCAGCGCAAACAAAACCCTCCGATTGTGTTAGGAATCCCTCTAAAAGCCTGCTGGTGAAATTCCGCACGGAGTTGCCGATTTTAACAATGGTGCTTGAGCGCTGGCTCCGAGCACCAAACTCCGCTGGTTACAGGCAGCCCAAAGCTCAGAGCCTCTCCCCAGGCTCCCTGCACAGCCCCATCCTCTCCCAGCCCTAGTGGGCTGTAGCCCCGTTCCTCTCTGCGTGAGGCTGAGAACCGACTCATGTAAATACAAGCTGGAGAATTTAGGTTGTGTCACGTAGCAAAAACAATGAGTGGAACAAATGAGCCGAGCAGCTCGGAGAGTTGGAAATCTCTAATTACCAGAGCCAGTCACAGGCAAAGACTGAAGGAGGGGCGGACTATTTGCACCTAGCGCCACTCAGCCAGGGTGACAATAAATTTATGAAAGGTCAAAGAACTTTCCATATGTAAAACTTGCGGCGGGAGCGATGGGGGCTGTCAGCCAGCCGGGGCTGCCAGGGTGATGCTGTGGCGATGCTGCCACCTGCCGATGCGCTCACCCTCTCTGAAATCCTTCTGCAGGCTCTGCTCTGCTGCTCCAGCCCCCTTCCTTCTGCTGATGGCTTGCACTGGATTCGCTCTCATCACCCAACAGAATTTCCAGTGACTCATTTTGATTATAACACTTGCTTAGGATCTACCTGGAGCAATCCGGCGCCTGCTCTGCTGAGATCCCACTGTCCTGCACACAACTTCAATATCACTTGCTGGAGATACAAACATAAATATTAGTCAGCTAGCACTTGCCTTTGTTAAGCACAGCCTCCTTTTCTAAACAGAAAAGCTCATAGCATTCATATTGCTGTGGGCTATGGTATGCTTCTTGCCAACATACCCTTTAGTGCTTAGTTTTCAGACTGTGAAAAAATGTTTTTCTTACAAAAATGCCTCTTCCACAAATATACAAAAACTTCCACACCCAGCTGTCTTGATGAAAAGCCCTGTAATAGTAGTCTCTCATTTATAAAATTTAGACAAAGATGCATATAGATAGATATAAATGCACCTATAAGCATCCGGAGAGAAATAGGATCAATAAAAGCTTTCTTTAAAAAGATAATTTAATCATATTCAATAAATATGCTCCCTCTCTGAATTTCTCCTGCTACTTTTTTTGACAAATCATGTAAATAAAATTAAAAAGTAGGAAGTTAAAAAATGGTGGGGGGCAGGGAGGGAGGAACTTTGCATCAGCATTATCACTACAGGCTGTAAGGGACATTTCATTCTGCAACGTCTCACTGAGGTAATTTTTGCACTTTAATAGTTCCCTTGCATGGGTTCATCTGCATCACCTGGTGGTCTCTTTGTGAAGAAGGCTCAGAAGAAAAGCTCTTACCAAAGAATTGTTTGAACAGGACAATCTCCAGTAGAACTTTCAAAATCAGCTGGCCAGCTAAGTGTGTTTTGTGTGTGCTGCTCCTCCCCAGCACACACACACATGCACAGGGTACACAGACACACACTTTCAAGTAGCTGCTGAAAAATGTCCAAATGTGATTTGGAAGAAAACCTTGTTCTTTCTCCCTCAAAGTCTTGGGCTTGTTTAATTATGTGTTTGAGACTGCTTACGACAATGGTGTCCCAAGTTTCCATTTATCTCTGTACCTGCAAATGTGTCTGAATCTTCATGTTCTGATGCTGCACATGCCATCATCACCCCTGCTTGTGCTGCGATTACAGCTAGCCCAGCACTGTCACACTGTACTTTCAGTTTTCAGCCTCTGCAGGGGACAACTTATGCCCCAAGCCTTCAAAAAGCATTGGGACAACACTCTCAGGCACATGGTGTAGTTTTTGGAGTCGTCCTGTGCAGGGCCAGGAGTTGGATGATCCTTGTGGGTCCCTTCCAATTCAGGATTTTCTGTGATTCTCCAAGTGAAGGAGAGGCTCTTTCTAGCTGTGCAAAGGCACTCACAGACTCGTGGTGACCACAACTCCAGGGGAAGCATGTGGTAGTGGCCTGTCCTCAGAGCAAAGCCACCAGCTCTCCCACGCTGTCAGCCCAGCACAAGCATAATTCTTGTTTATTTGTGCCTGATTAAGAACTCTGCACCTGAATTTTAATCATGAGAAAACCGTGTCCAGTACACAGAAATAGAGAGAGAGGGTGCCCTTGGGAGGACCTTCTGTAGCAATTATTTGGCCTGAACCACTAAATTTCTTACATTATGTTTAATCATTATGAGACAGATAGACCAAGGGTAACAGTTCCAGCAGTGGACAAGCCCTGATGGTTACCTAAGGTACCTAGGGCTGTGCATTTTACCAAACATTAGCATAATGATGCGTCTGTTTAAAAATTACATAACAGTACAATTAAAATTCCAGAATGGCACAGTGGAGCCGCTGCTTAGGTTAACTGATCATGGATCTCTCTTCCAGCTGCTTTCTTCTCAGAAACTGCTTGTCCACTTAAAATGTAAAGGCACGCTCTTCCAGTGGCTCCCACAGTCCTCACTCACATATAAAGTCTCTGGTAAGCTGCACGGTGTTTTCTCCAGGAAATATTTCATACCTACAACCCACATTAGCATCCAAGGATTTGCCATCAAAGCAATGCCAGCATTTACAGGTCTCCTTTATCTGCTGTTATGAAGCTGTGGCTTGCATATTGTTTACAAATATATATGATAATAATAAATATATGCACACAGCAGTTTTCTTTCTTAAAAAAGCCCAAACATAAACCTCACAAAGTAAAAATTCTCCCAACCTGCTGTTAAGCTTCCAGTATATATCCTAATTGTTAAATTGAACTCTAGGCCTGACTGTTAATATTAATGTAGGTATTTTCACTTCAGCTTTAGCACCACTACATATTATTTAAAATCTGCCTTTCAATACAATTAAACATTGACATCCGCAAGTGCTGAAGAGAATATTCATATTTTTTTCTTCCTGAGAAAATTCTTTCTAGTCAAATATCATAATTGAGCCATGAACAGCTGGCATGAGTCTTATCTGCTTTGACAATCACAATACCAAATGGAAAGACATGACTTCCTTTACCTTTGATTTTGAAGATTACAAAGGACTCAGACCAGAAGTCCAGAACTTAATATTTCCTTGTTCAGATAAGAGTGATTTGTGAGATCAACCCTGAGTTTAATTTTGTGTTTGGGCCTTATCCCAGTTCAAGATATGAAATATTACTGGGGGGAATATGACAGGCAATGGAAGCCCACTTAAAGCTGACTTATAATGGCATTTCCTACTTCTAAAAATGAAAATGTAAGAATGAAACTTTCAATTCTTGACTGCAAATGACTGCAAGTCATTTTTTTTTGATCACTGGTATTTATTTTTGATCATTGATATTTTCTAGGAAATAAATTAAAAATTAGGTAAAATTTCTCTTGTCTGTGTTTCAGATAATTAAAAATACTAATCACTGAGAAGCTTGCCTCTCTTTAAATATTAGGCTTTCTGTTGTCTATTTAAAGTTATGCAAGACCACTTGAGAATGATAATGAACAATAATCTTTCAAGAAATTTCCAACCAGTGGAATTCATTAACAAAAACCTGAAAAACAAAACAATCTTTTTGTAAATAATGATTTGTTTTCAAAATGAAAAGCTCTTGGTTTCCTCCCAGTTTCACTTTGCCAAAAAGAACTTTGCTACTATGAGTTCTGAGCTGCTGCCAAGACTATTGTAATGTGGAACTCCTCATTTGGTACTGAAATTCATGTTTTTTCTAGAGAAGCTGCAAATTGAATCTGAAACATTGTTTTACTTTGACTACCAAATGAATGTAGTTTCTATGATGTGCAAGAAACATCTTACAACAAGCACATGTCAAGCTTCCCCAAGCGGACTTTCTTCAGGATAAAAATATAAACTGGTTTTCATTTCCCAAACAATGCATTGTTGTTTCAAAGAAGTAAATAAATTTTTATATATATATTTATAAATACATATATATAAATATATTTTGCATTTACGAAGCATTCAGGAAAGGAAAATTCTTCCTCAGCAATAAGAAAATAAATCGAAAGTTCAAAAGCAACTTCCTCACTCAAAAAACACCCCCCCGGCCCTGTATGTGTTGACTGACATGCCTTTAGCTTATTACTGGTGTTACACTATTTATTGGCTACTTGCAAAAATGACAACATGTACATAACCCTTTTACCAACTAACTGTCCAAAGAGCTTCAGTTTCAGTAGAAAAAAAAAAAAAAAGAAATAAATAAGCCTGAGGATTCCATTAGCAGCTAAGCAGACATTTCACACTCAGCACATGGCTGCAGGTAGAGAAATACAGAAAAAAAATGCATTTGCACTTCTTTAAATCCTAGAAAATACAAATATTTCATAGCTATGTCATAACCACCGGAAAGTCACTTTCACACAGTAATTTATAAGAGCAGGGAGCTGTGAGTGGGTCAGTGCATTTCTTTCCCAATGTCAATAGAACTCTTTCCTGAAGAAAGGTACTGGTACATCCATCAGGAACAGATAAGAACTTTGAAATCAAGGACAGTGCTACTTATTTCTTGAAAAAAAAGTTGCAACAACCTTTTTCCAAAGGCACACCTATAGCAGAAGACAGTGATAGATGTATCTTGGCCGATTAGTTAAATCTACTGTACATAAATGATAGGCAGTTGTCAGCTGTTTGAGCATTTGAAAATGCTCATCCACTGCATTGGATAGGGGGGAAGGAAGACCAGACCAACCATGCTTTTTATATATCAGAATTCACTGTACCTTTTACATTTTCTTGGGCTGAAAGCCAAGAGCATGGTCCCTTTCTCTTAAAAAAAAATCAAAATTCCCTAATTTTTTTTTCAAAACATTATTACTTAAAATTGAAAGCCAAAGAAGTGAGATAGTTACAGGGAACAGCAGTGTGGCATTGTGCCATAGCACCAATAAGGATAAGCACAATAAATAAACTCTTTTATTTTTCTGGACATTAGACTTAGATGCCATGAACATAAAATGAACAAGGTACAGTCCTCTAACACAAACTTATACTGCACATAGACAAGAAAAGGTTTTCATGCACATTAATTGCTCTGAATAGAGGAAAATTTTTGTGAAGGGAGCTTGAATGCCACTTATTCAAACTGAACCGTACCATTCCTATGAGGAAAGATTGATGATATGTCTACTAAAAAAGCAAATGCTACATCCAGTTGCAAGCACACACTTAGGTGCTCATCTCTGATACCTGTCAGATAATACCTTATGGGTGATCTATATACTGTTTAAAACAGGTCAAACATAGTTATTACTGGAAACCAGATACAAATAAGTCAAGAGACTGGATTAATTAGTTTGTTTTGCAGGAATTAAATGAGGGGAAAATCACCTATGGTCAAAAATGTTCTTGCTCTGCAAAAGACACTGTGATTCTATGCAGTGCAGTGCCTAAAGTTTGTTCAATACTATGCAATGCAATAAAATGTTGTGTAGCAATACAGCCCATGCTTCTACTGAGGTGTGTGAATGACAGCTGATTTCAGTGGAGGCAGGATCTGGTTCTTAGTTAGAAATGATAACAAGCCAAGTTTCAATTCTCTTATATATACACCAAAGACAGTTGTCATCTTTGACAAAGGTTCAGAAATGGCATGGAAATCTCTTCATGTGCTTTGGACACTGGCTTTTTGGAGCAGAGGAAAACGTATCAAGCAGCAAAGCTTCACAAACACATGCAGGACTGGCATTATAGATGACTTTCCTGAACAAAGGCCAAGTTACTGCACTCTTACTAAGCTTTTGAATTGTACAGGAAGAGTGTTAAAAATATTTTTCAACCTCTTGTATTATACTGACTGAGTTTGAATTAAATTGCAGATGTTCAATATCCCTGAAACAGTACTTTTTATTAAGAGACAGAGTAGTCCATTAAACTTCTGTTTCAAATCACATTACTTGTCATTAAACAATCAGAGCATGTTTTCTCTTTCTTTTGACCTTGGCAATTAACATATAAACTTTCAAAGCACTGTGCTCAGGCCTCTGAAAAGAAATATGATATTGAACACAATTAGAGACATAAAGATGAAGGAGACAAATAAAGGGTATCTAAATATAAAGAAATTTCCTAAAAACTCTTCCTGGAAATAAGACACTGTTATTAGAGAGTAGACAGTTTAAAGTGAAAAGACATCTGACATTTGCATTGATGCTGTAGTAGTGTAGCTCTGACTTGCAGTAGGTGTAATTAGAGCATTCAGTCTACAGAGGAAGAAAGACCTGTCACTCTGCAGCAAAGCCCCAAGCAAGGCAGGATAGCTAACAATGTCTTATCCTTAAATTACGCTTCTGATTTAAAAAAATATTTTAAAAAAACAAGGTTTGAGGTGGATTGTGTAGTGTTAGTAACTGAACCTTTCCCCACTTCTCTGTTAATATTATTACAGCAAGTTATTACATATTTTTTGAAGCCCAGAGGACAGCTCAAGATTCATCTGCTTGAGTAAATGCACTGATAGGATTATTTTGGAAAAGCATGATGTAAGCAGACTCTTTCTAATAGAATGAAACCCCTCAAGGTACTCATAATTAAATTGATTAATTTGGCTTTTGCAGGTGCACTATGTCATCTGATTTTGAAGGCAGACAAATATCCAAGAGATAGAATATCAGTGTCTTCTTATCCCTTCGTTATTTAGGGTTCACGTACTACCAGCTAACATGGGAAACAACTCAGACAAAAGCTACTTTTCAGCCCTGCTGATTGAAAGGAATTGGAAATTTGAATTTTGTCCAGTCCTGGACAAGAAAGAAATTCCATTGAATTGGAAATAGCTTCAAATGTTCTGAAATACATGGAATGAAAAGAGTCCAATCGCCGTTCACCCTTGCAAACCCTACTTTTCTTAAAAAATACCCTTCAACCACTAACAGGAGTTTAGAAAGAACAGCCGAGTTTCTCACTCCTACATGGCCAGAGATAGAGTGGATGATACCTACAATGATGCCTTCCTCTTTTATTGCAAAAATACTGATCTTTTTGTCAGTTACCCACAGAGATCCACTGGCACAATTTTATCATTACAGTGTTTGTCGTGAGACAGAGAAGGGACGGGTTACTGCTGCTTTCTGAAACACTGATCATAGAGACTGGATTGAGACCAAATGCTGAGAGTTTTCTGAAGCTGATTGCCAGACTTCCACACCTAATGCAAGCCATGAAGGTTTTGTCTTCAAAGTATCCCTAAATCTCCTCTGTTTGGAAGGAGCAATAGCTTTCCAGGGAAGTGGAAATCAACACCAAAAATTATTGGCAGTTTCCATTGCTAGGGATCCCCTTGGCTACAGTTACAATGAAAGAGAATTATTTTGGCTTCCCTTGCCAAATACAGGAAAATCCATAACTGAAATCTATGCCAGCAAATTAAATATAAGGCATGTAAGCAAACCCAATGAAACATAAGAGAAAATCAGAGCTATTTGGACAGTAAATAGTTTAAGATTACCATGGAACAAGGCAAACTGGCTCTTCAAAGCCTTTCTCAATAGCTCTCCTGCTTCTGTTGAGTAGGCACTGCATTAAACTTGATCATCATTTGAACTACTTATGAATAATTGATTTAGGAATAACTTCACTGACAAATATCTCACAGTTCAATTTGCTACGGTTTGTGGAACATATTTATATTCATTTATAACAATGCTAATCGACAGCAATCCAGACTTCAGAACCCTTAAAAAATTAACTGAACGTTACAAACTCAAATACTGTCGATCAACATAATTTAATAGAGTATCTTCCATAGATTACCTAACAAAGATCAATCATAATCACAGGACCCTCAACCATTTCTATTCTCTTGTGGTTATTAAAATAGATGGGATTTTCCAGTACGTCTAAAAGATTAATGAATCAGATTTCTGGCAGATCAGAGTGAGATACTAAATTAGGAACAAATAATTCTCCAGAAGAACCCTCACTAGTTGCACGTGCCCCCACATCATCTTTGCCAATAGAGTTCCATTTGGAATATCTTTGTTAATCACAATAACAGAAGCATCTTTCCAGGTAATACTGTTTAACTTTTTGTTGGCTTGATGTGTGTGCATGTGTGTCCCATAGGAAATAATAAAAAATTGGGTTTTTTGTGTGAGAATGCATATGCCTTGTTCTGTTGGACACAATGACACTGAAAATTATAACTCACATGCAAATCCAGAATAAAAAAAGATAAGTAGGAGAAGGGTAACCAATACAAGAAGTGGTAACAGAACATTACATTCTACAGAGTCAAAGGCATAGCTTAGGGTACCTGAACGGACGAAATATAGGTCACTGAATCTTCTTTTCCCACTCGAGTAAGAGATGCAATGTTCAGTTATAGCAAGACTCTTCCTCCTCGCAGACCCTTCCCATGATGATGAAAGTCAATCAGGCAGCTGATATAGAAGGCCTCTAGCACTGAGCATAAATTTTTGCTGCAAAAATATGACTGTGAAATTTCTTTCAATCAAAGAAGCAAATCCCCAAAATTAACTTAATATAAAAAAATCGACTTTGTTTCCACTTCTCTATTTCTATCAAGTCTGCTTTCCTAGATAATTTTTTATGTTTCCTACAGGCCTCTATCACAAAAATCAAAGTGTCAGACCAGAGTAAGCATTAATTTTTGATATAAAGGTGCCAATAAAATATCAGAATTACGTTCTTCATGTCCCTTTTAAGATATTACAAATCCTCTTGGGCTGAGAAAACTAGTCCTGAAACAATCATAACACTGATTTAAGAGGATCATCTTGAAAATGCCAGATTTATACTGATGGTGTGTTCTCTTCCTGTGAAGAGTTTCACCATTTCCTTTGGTGATGTTTGAAATTCTCTAGCTTCCACAGCCTCCAGTAAAGACATGGCATGAAGCTGTCTAAGTATTTATAGAAGTTTTTATCACATTTTCTACACACACAAAGAATGCCCACCATGGCACCTACCTATTCCCTTTCTTACTGCATCCTATTGGCACTCTCATGACCTGGCAGATGGATCCAATTTGGAGATGCTGTCCCAGGAAACCTTCCAAGTGTCTGTGGATGGCTGTAAGAACAGTGCAGCACCAGTGTTGTCCGTACCTGACACCCTCCAGAGAAGAATCTTGGGGTGAGAATGAAAACAGGAGCTGCTCAAATGTGGCCCAAGCAGAAGGGAGGACAAACTCACTGGCAGGCAAGATGTCCTAGGGCAGGCCTGAAGATACCACATAAAGAACACGAGCTCAAATTTTGCAGCCTCTCTCAACAGACCCATTCTTTACACATGAGACTGAAGAAGCAAACCAGAATTGATACACACTGCAGATGACAGGGAAACAAATTTTGTTCATCCATTTGCAGTTGTCCCTCAAAATATTTGCACATTTACTTTGCCTCATGGTCACCAGAGGTTTAGTGTTTGCCGTGATATGCAAAATTGTA
Organism: Agelaius tricolor; assembly: GCF_023055355.1. Classification (NCBI taxonomy): domain Eukaryota; kingdom Metazoa; phylum Chordata; class Aves; order Passeriformes; family Icteridae; genus Agelaius; species Agelaius tricolor. Next base: position 33,150,454 of record NW_027269262.1, read on the forward strand.
GGAGTTTCATACTCCTTTTGAGAAGGTGGGAAAAGTAGAAATGAACAATTCAAGAAGTTATAAGACTTTTGATCAGGAAGTAATATGCACTGGCATGGAACACCAGAAGAAGACTTAGATTGTAGGTTTATCTGTCCCCTTTTATGGTGACCTTGAAAATGCTTAGAGAAAGCTGGAGAGAAAAGCAATTACATTTTTGAAATTACACACCACTATTCTCATTCATCTTGATAACCACTTTTAAGGAATCCAAAAAAGGCTAGAATATTGCTTTTATAAAAGTTGTAAAGACCTTGGTTCTGTAGAGTCAGTTTTAAAATAAATTTAGATGTACAAAGATGAATTTTTATTTCCTTTGTGTTGCTAAATTGCTACTTTGTAATTAAAAAGAAAAAAAAAACAGCAGTCCTCTACTGAGGACCTTGGCAAAAAAAAAAAAAAGAACATGATCTTTTTTTCCTGGTTCTGGAAAGAGATGCAGCAGCTCAACCTGTGTTGTGCAGCCATCCCTACTGTGTCACAAGCATCTGCATTCATCCTTTTCTGTGCATTTATAAGTGTGATTGAAGTGTTGATAAGAAGCTGCATTTATAAAAACAGGATGTTACGCAAACAGTAGGCACAAGATCTTAGTTATTCTTCTTCCTGCTGGTTAAGCTCCCCTGTGTTCATTTAGGCATGATCTGTCTTCGTATCTCTTTTACTCTCATTATTATCTTGCCTTACCAATTAGGTAAGGCACTGAACAGCCTGTTATTCCAGCCTGGGAGGGCTGGGGGTCAGAAGGAGTCATGCTTAATGTTAAGTGGCTGTGAAACATTAAAGCCTGTAAATTCATCAGGACAGTTGGCCTGGCCCACTGCAGGGCAAGGGGTGTAAGTACTTTTCTGCTTGAATTACGCATGGAGCAGCGCTGGCTTTGAAATGCCAGGATCCACGCTGAGCTCGGTGAACGCTCCCCAAGTGCATAGCTCCAGCCTCAGCTCTAATAGCAGGAGCAATAGGGGTTATTTTTGGAAGCTCTTGGCAGACAGATATAGAAAAAGAAACTTCAAAAATCATTCTGCCTTTTTACTGAGGACCCCCTTAGGAGTACTACTGGGAAAAAGTCTGTCGACCTGCCACAGCTAATAGTCACTCAGCAACCTGGCGCAACCAGCGCTCCAGAATCAATGCGTTGCAGCTATTCAGCAGTACCACATCTGATGCTTGAAAGGATGGAAAATATGACATGTGACAGCTGCTTATGAGTGATAGTGGTGGTGAACAAAAAGCCTAACGGGTACTGGAATGTCCCCGCCCCGCACACAGAAAGGACGCAGACGGGAATGATGGTTTTTCCTAGCATGGCTGCACTCTGCAGCAGGCACCTTCCTGTGTGCCAGATTGGCAACTCCAACAGCTCAACAGCAATTATTCACATGCCACCTCTGAAGCAGTGGCTTGCTACCCACAGTACCCCTGGTACATCATGTACCAGACTGCTGACTGCACATCGAGATGTTTTTCACTTCTTGGATGAGAGAATAAGAGACCTACAGACAGAAAAGAGAAAAGGGTCAGAACTCTTGGTCTAGAATTTGTACGAGGAAAGCAAGTAACTATTTATAACCAATATGGACAAGGTTAAAATCTAAGCAAGGCTAGTTAACTTTGGAAAGAAGGATTTTCTGATGCACCAAAAAAACTGGCCGGTGTTTGTTACTAGGGTGTTTTACTACTGGCTTCATTGGGAATTCGGTTGCATATTCTCTTGATCTGCTTGAAATTTAGCCATATTTAAATATTTCTGGAATTACAGGTTATTTCTTGAAATACAATAGTGTCTCATTTTGATACATAGTAAGACATTTCTTTGGCAAAGTCAACTTTGCTTCTGTCTACTATGTGGCTTAGCACCTCAAACTTTTGTCTCCAAATCTGAATAAATACTTATAGTTACACCTCATCTCCATGATCTTCAATCTTCATTGTGGAAGCATAACTAAGATTGGTATTTACAGAAAAAAATATTCACTCGTTCTGAAAGAAAAGCTCCTTTTTAAACATAGCTGAAACTTTTAAAATATATCTCAAAATAATTCTCATAAACTAATAATTTTGGCAAGTTTATATAGAAAAAGGGTCTTCAAAATAAATCAATAATGTTATTACTACTGTGCAGAATGATAGAACACCTCCCTAAAATAAAAAAGAAAAGAAGAAATTTCATCAGGAGAGAACCTAGTTATTAAAGACATTGTAAAAGCAAAGATGACTCTGAATTTGGTATACAAAGATGAGTTTGATCAAAGGTTAGTTTAATCATTTGTCTATACAAGAAGGTGCTGCCCTGAGTTGTCAGTAGCTCTTCTTGACCTATTAAAAGTCCTAAGTGAATATTATTTTGTAGATCTCAATTGGAAAGACTCCCTTAATAACTCATGTATGAGAGCAACTTGTTAATATATATTTTTACTAGTTATTTTTTCCCACAAATAAATATTTTCTGTCATGTTCAATATTTTTAATACTGGAAGATTTTTTATCTTGCTTTAAGATATATAAACTCCCTTTCAAATATTTATATACCACCAAGAAATATTTTCAAGACTGCCTCTGCTTGTGATTTTATCTTCATGCTAAGGGATTCCAAAGGTTAAGATTTTAATCCACTGCAAGGGATTTGCTGAATAAATATCTTGTTTGCAAGACCTGGATTAGGACAACACATTAAACCTACTCCATCTAACTACAACACAGTGAATCTTGTCAAGAAAATAAACTCTTCTGTTTATCCTCACTTATGCACAGAGCTATGAATAACTCTTATAACCAGCTAGTGATCCTGCCTACATTATCTTGTCTGTAAACATGCCCTGCATGCTGAAACAGCTGAAAGGAACATACAGGATTAGGAAAAATCACAGAAGCTGAAAACATGTTTTGACGCAACTATGGGAGAAAAAAATCCTCTGCTCCAGGTGAAAAGCTTTATAGTCTGTCTCATCTCCCCTTATCCTCACATTGCCCAGAATTGCCTTATTTTGTCAAAGAGAAGCTATGATGAAAAGCTCCTTAGGGTGACCCAACTTGAAGGAATGCCTCCCTCTTTAATTTCCCTGAGAGATAAAACAGTATATAGGTTTCTGCTTTCAAATCATTGTTTTTCAAAAGGTACACTTGGAAAGGTTAGGAAAAAAAGTTTGAACTGAGCAAAAACATACACCTCAAAAGATTTGTTGATTGTAAACCACTGCTTAAACTTTGAGTTTCAACATTTGATTTTTAACCTAGGAGATCCCAAACATGTTACAAACCTTATCAGAGACCCTATTTCTCATTAACACATAAATCACTGGGCTGCTTGGTTAAGGACAGCATCTACCATTACCCTGCAGAGGAACAGCTCTTTCCTGACATATAGGAATGCTTCACCATAATTGACCCAGGTGGCCAAGAAGGCCAATGGCATCCTATCAGCAGCAGTGTGGCCAGCAGGACCAGGAAAGTGATTCTCCCCCTGTACTCAGCACTGGTGGGGCCACACTGGAGTGCTGTGTCCAGTTCTGGGCTCCTCAATTCAGGAAGCACGCTGAGAAGGGTCCATAGAAGGGTGGCAAAACTGGCCAAGGGTCTGGAGCACTAATCCTTTGAGGAGCAGCTGATGGAGCTGGTGGTGCTTATCCTGGAGAAAAGGAGACTGGGGAGACCCTATCATCCTCTCCCTGCAAAGAGGTTGTAGCCAGATGAAGGTCGGCCTCTTCTCGCAGGCCGCCAGCAACAGGATGGAAGGACATAGTCTTAGGTTGCAGCAGGAGAGGAAAACATATAAGTAGCTACCTGGAAAGCACGGACTTCAAAAATCGAAAAAATCAGTCTAGAGTTTTTTTCATGTTTTCTCATTCATGTTTTCATGATTGAAATGAATCGAGCTGAGAAGTCCATAGAAAGCTAGAATTACAGCAACAAGAAAATATTTCAGATGAGTCTGCACAATTTAATAACATACCTGTTCAGAAATTTTCTACCTAAGTGTGTAGAGAATTATTTCCTCTAATAGCTTTAAAACTTTGAAAAGTGAACTCTATATTTTTCTATTTCCACCTTTGCACCTGAATTTTAAGGTTTTTTTTTATTATGAAGACAACATACATGGCAGCTATCACCAGTTCTCTTCCCTAACCAAGTATATTTTGTAAGTAGGCTTTTTTAGAATCAAATTCAAAGAAAAAATGTTTTTACAATTGTTTTTCAATTTATAAGTACAAAACAAACCTCACAGCTCTTGTTGCTAATAAAGGCAGCAGCCTCACCCTGCCTTAGGAATTTCATAAGACACTGCATGATACTAAATAAGTTTTTAAGCATTCCTTTTGCAATATACAGTTAGAGGTATGCAGATTTGTCTGGTAACCCAGTATATTTTACTATTTACATTTTATTTCCACAATAGAATGAAAAAGAATGTGTGACCAGCAGAACTAGGTAAAAGGACAATAAAATGATAATTTGATGTAAAAGTTGGGGCATTCCAGTCAGTTAATTTGCTTTTCTACAGAAGGCGTAGCTATCTGAATTTCCATAATATAAAACCGTTTACTCTTCCACTGAGTAGGAATTTATGAAAAAAACATCCCTGTGGCATGGTTTAAGGTCAACTATTACAGTAAAATATTCATTATCATGATACATATGAAATAAACATTTAAATATAAAGCACTTCCATTTCTTTCATCAGCAGTAGTAAAAGCAGCAAATAATTGGTTCAGCAAAGAAGCTTTTACAATTATTTGACAGGATTTTTCATTGTCTCTTCAGAAACATCAACCACTTCTCGATGAGTAAAGATATAAAGAAGTGAACACTGCTTAGTATTCATGGATGCTTCTATAACTAAAATTATAGCATGGATTTATACATAAAATAAAGAACACATTCACTCAAGATATGTCTTTGTTTTATTCTCTCAAATAGTTTCATAGGATCAGCAGCCTCTTCTCATAAAAAAAAAGAATGACCACTCTTAATAAAATGGGGAAAAAATTATATTGATGATGAAAGACACCCAGAGCTCATAAAAATGAATCACTGCATATACTGGTTAACAATGTCTCAATTTAAAACAATATAATTCCTGAAAGTTGTGAGGCAAAATTTCTTTCATGTGAGCAGTATTTATATGGATTTGTCAGTATTACCAGGAGAAAACAAACAAATTTTAATATGCAGTCCTCAAACTCATACGTTAGCATGTGCTATCCAAAAACTGGAATCGTTGCTAACAGCGACAAAAATGTTAATTTATTTCTAATCCTGTACAAGTCTATTTTCTCTAATAGTTACGGAAATGGAAATGAAGTGGTGTCTAAAATGAGCACACTGTACTTTACTTCTTCAAAGACCAAGAATTTCAACTGGGTACTTTTGGATAAGTTGTCCAACATGTTTTGTGCAAGATGTATTTGGGTCATAAAAAATTAACATCCTGAAAGGTATACAATAATACACTGGCTTAGGCCTTATAAATCAAAGTGTTTTAGACTTTTTAAGAACTGAAGAAGTGGGATTCCTTCCCATGGACCACATGATCTTTTGCATGTGTTTATATACGTATTGTGCTTGTTTTTCTATATTCAGTGTATCTGCACTGGCAAATAATCCATCTGATGTTGACAAAAGAGATTTGGAGAAGTCTTTAGAGTGATGTCCTACAACCTCTGTCTTCAGGAGAGATAGGATTTTTCCTCATGCTTCTCATCTATAATGAAAATATATGAATCTGTGGACAGAAATACTACAAATGTATTTCAGCTGTTATATATCTGTGTACATATGCCCATAATTTAAAATGGGGACTATTTTCCTTACATGTATAACTTTTTCCTCTCTCTACAAATTCTACTGCTCAGAGTAGTGAGTCTGAGCAGTACTGTCTGAGTCAGTGAGTCCAATATTCATACTCAATATCAAAACAGAGGAGGGCCACTTTCAATCTAAATGATAGAGGAATGAAATAACAGAATTGAAACAAAAAATTAAATGCATTACAAAGAAAAAATAAATATTCCCAAAATTCCCACAAAGTTTGCTGCCTAAAAGTTTATTGAACAGATAAACAGATTTCTGAATTACTTATATTCTTCTACAGGTACATATACATGCTTTAAATAGTATATATAATGACTATATTCATTTATAATATGTCCATTGTGTCAAAATTTCCAGCTCCCTGAAATAAAGCCACATTTTACTCTTAGATTGTTTCTTCTGGTGGCATTCATTAAAAATAATTCATAAAACACAGATGGAAATGTTCTGATTTAAGGCAGGCCAAGGCAGAAGGTTTCATGTTGTCACTCTGAGAAAACAGGGTAAGAAACTTAGAACACTTGGATGCACAAAATCATTCTTTTGGATCCCTTCACCTATTCTGTCTTCAGTGTCAGCCCAAGAGATGAAATGCATGTTACTGAGCAGCCTTGTAATTCTAGCACCAGTAAGATGACTGCCTTCTTTTCTCTCTTCCAGTTCTCCTGACACTTGTTTTTAGTCTGCATTTTCTGATGGAGCCCAGAGTCTGAAGGCCTTCCTCAAAGATCATCCTTACCATGAGGAAAGATAGACTTTCCCAAGGGGCTGGAAAAAGAAGATGTGTAAGAAATGAGGACACAGATGAAAAGCCACATTTTTGAAGGTTTCTGTTATCTGAACAGGATTGCATTTTACTTGTGACCTTCACTCACAACATCTCTGTGCTGCACCTTCCAGCCATGGCAGTGCCTCAGCAGGCTTTTGCATTGTTCTGACCCAGCTGCCTACACCCTCACAAGACTGCAGTGCTGAATAAAGTCTAATATCTGTGTTCCATTTGTGTGCAAAAACTTCAAAGGCACAAATAAATTCCACTGCTTATTTATGAAACACTTTGGAGCTGTGGCAATGGACAGGAATTGATGCACAACCACAGCATTACTAGTTTGAACTGAAGTGCCAGTGCCAACTTTGTAGAAAAACTGACATGAAGGCAATGAACTGAGAGAGCGAACCTCACCCTAACTTTAAAACATGCCACAATGCTGTTGTTTCTGGCAATCTGAAACAAGTCTCTTGAAGTTGTTTTCCTAGGACCCACATCTGTTCTGTAGTGTTGGAAAGTCACAGTGGGGAGGAGGGGTGGAGAAACAAACATCAGGCAAGGGGGTGTTTTTTTGAAAGGCGCCAATTCCCTCCCTATTTCCATGGCCTTCTATTTCAGACTTTGAAAGTACAAAATGCTCCAGTAATTTGGAAATATTACTGCCTACCTCAAGCCCAAATTGTTGCTTCAAAATGTGGAATTTCTGAATTTCCCCACAGCTTACATCCTTGCGTAAAACTGTTCTGCAACGCTCATTAATTTACTGGTTTCTTTGTCAAGGCAGACGCTTCTAAAGACAACCTGAACTGCCTTATGCCAGAGGATGGAGATATATTAGCATTTCAGGGCCAAAACAATCAATTAATTGGTAATAACTACTAGAATTAATCAGCCTTGTCTATCTGGTTTTGTTACTCAGAAATAAAACACCAGCATGACTTTCCTGCTGTCACTTCTGTTCATTTTTTCTATATATTTTGCTTAATCTTAGACAGCATCATATCTGAATTTATTTAAAAGTCATGCCTCATATTATTTTTCAGTATCTCTGCTATTCCCTGTATCATGACAGCTTATGGAAATTAGGTGTTCTGCTTGCTGGGTGTATTTTCAGGAGGGGAAATTGGAGGTGGGAGTGCTTATTAGGAACACCGGAAGGATCCAGTGATGGTATGGCTTCTACCTTTGCATCTGCAGGAATGCTAAATGTGTGACTATAGACTCTTAACATGCATTTGAAGTAGGACTAAAACAAGGTGGCAAAAGTCACCAATCCTTGCCAGCCCAAAAGCAAATACATTTTTGCTTAGGCCATCAGCAGCCAGTCAGAGGCTTGGTAATAATAACAAAAATTCTCAGGTGAAACCTTGTGAGGGTTTAGGAGAAAATATTATATCTCCGCCTCAAGAACAGAAATATCCTTCAGACAGCTAGAGCAGATACCGGGCTTATACAGTTTCAGCTTTGCTATTGTTACGTACTGCTGATTGTTTATCCACTTCCAGGATGGAAATGCAAGTATCATATCCACAAACACAGACCTGTTGGTGACATTTCACAAATATTCTCAGCCAAAAGGGTCTTCTTTTATAAATAAACTCCAGGCATCCATGTTGAACTTAAACCTAGTTGGCCAAATTCAACTGTCCAGTCCTGACCTTCTATTTCATGAATTTCATTCTTCTAGATATTACTGTTTGAAGATTTTCCATAATTTATAGCATGTTACTCCACACTTTCTTTAGTTTTCAAAGCCAGGTCCTAAATAAAGACCGAAAAACACTTCAAACAACTTAATCCTTCCTAGAAAAGGCTGTTAGCATTCAAAGATGACATTATATCAAAAGCAAAGGTTAAACTCCAGAATGCATTCTTTGAATAAAGTAACAAAAGCTCCATTATAGCCTTTGATCACTTGAGCTCACCTGTAGGAAATGTTACACCTTTTTATTAAACTGTTGAATTGTCTTTGCTGTACAAGCTGGAGACATTCTTGACAGGCTTAAAGTCATTAACACCTCTGAGGAATGCTCAGCAGAGCCTATAATACTCTCTCGTGTCTATGCATGTTAGTATAGTAACTCTGTACTTTCCTAACAGCCCAGGCACTCTTTCCTTTTCTTAGTTCTTTAACAGATATATTGAAATGAGTATATTGGCAAAAAATAGTACATTGGCAAATTATCTGTGACACAAATGTGCACAGCAAAATATCTGACACTATCAAGAAATAAAGACCCTATCACTAAATTAGAAAATTTTTTATTTACCATGAGAGGTTTTTTAAACAAATCACCACTTAATTACTGTAAAGAAAACCAAACAAGTCTGCCTTTCTAATTGGCAGCTGGGCAGTACATTTAGCATTGTCCATTACCAACTGCAGTACACAGTCAATTAAGTTTTCATTCAGAGAACCTGCACTCACATTCTCTACACAAACTGACACACACATACCTGCCATGCTTTTCCTCCCTCTCTGGAGCATTAACTACTTGTATATAAATGTATATGCATGAAAATATGGACTATTAAAATAAAAAAATAAAGATCAACATTATATCTTTAGTTTCTCTTCCTTTAAAGACTGCTGCATTTTTTTTTAGTTTTAGAAGTGCTGCCAAATATAAACGTGTTTTCTCTTAAAAGTAAGTAAATAAACTAGCTTATAAGGATTTTCTAACAATCCAGACTGTTATTTAGTTCTAATATCTTTACCAATGAACAGCTGAAAGCTATTTCCCCCCAGTCTCTGTGGATGCTTTTTTTTCTCCTTTTATTTCTTCAGTTCTTTTGCACAGCTCATCTCTTTATGCTTAAAGATTATTTTTATGAAGAGTAGCAGTCCTACATGGATACACTCTCAAACACACAGAGAACTAGGAGCTCATTCTTTTCTTCCCAAGTTATGCTCCATATACATTATGCCTTACATGTCACAAAGCTGTTGAATATTTCTAATAACACTTTACACTTCAAGTTCTGAGACATCTTCTGCTGAATAAGCACTCACATACATGAAAGCTAACTTCAAGACCATCCCTGTATGCGCATACAAAAAGAATTCTTACATAGAAACAAATGCTATGAAACAGGTGAGGGCAAACAACTACCAAATATAAATTATGACAGATTTTTAAAAAGAGCATGTGTATGTCCTTTAAAAAAGGAAATGCACCTGCTGTCTGTACTGTAGCTGAAGCCTCCCACACAGCCTCATGCAATCAGCAAAAACTAACTTTACATCCTTCTTTCCCACTAGATCTATGATTTTCTTAGAGAACTTCTGACTTACTCTCGCTTCTATTATTGGCCTATTTAGAGATAACTATTCAGTGGAGGCTTACAGTGAGCTTCTGGATCTTAATCCTGCTGTCTCGATTAGTCTCTCTAATGATTACACAGTTTGATTGCCTCAGAGGGAGGTGGAGAAGAATGGGGTAGAGTGAAGGGAGCAGTTTGTGTAGTCCCCATTAGCTCCTGATTACAGGAAAAACAAGATAGTGTCATGTTGTCTGAGTTCAGTGGGGAGGAAGGTAACATGCCTCAGAATAATTCTGTACAATCAAGAGATTAGATGGATTAAATGTAACCAAACCTTTCCTAAAACAGAAGCGATGAGCAATATGTTTTTAAATGGTAAACACTGACTAATTTGTTGACTCATTTGTGAGTGTCTACTAACACAGCAAGAGCACTGGTGAGAATAAAGCAGCTGCCCATACCTGTTTCCATGCTGAATCACATGGAATGGATTTAAGATTCCTGCGCCAATATGACTTCATTCACTGAAGATTTCTGTCCTGCTCCCTTTTCTGACTCAACTGGTCAATAAAAATTCAGTATTTTCTAAAACTATGAATTTTTCTGTACCTTTGGGTGACCAGAACAAATGAGTGAAAACTAGCTCACTTGGAAGAAATTTTCATCAGCAGTTTCTTCTTAGATATGAGCGATTTAGACTTTGTATTTTTCATAATTTGAAAATGGTTTTCATAAAAATTAAATCAGAAAAACAACAACATAAATTTATTTGCTAATTCCCTTTGAAAAATTATACAAAAATAAGCCTAATGCACCTTTCATTTTTCTACTTTTGATGATTTCTTAAATTAACAAATAATGATTTCCTTATTTCATTTTATGAAAATACCTCATTATTTGACGTAATGTGTGGAAATGCTTTATCAAATGTCTTCAGTCTCTGGAGAACAATTTAATCTTTTCTGCAATCATGGTGCTGTCAGATGCAGAAAGCAATATTCACTCTGCACAGAAAAGTCCTTTTTAGTCCTCATAAGAGCCCTACTGTGTGATAATATTCACAGCAGTGAAAACACAGGAGCATATCTATTCTCTCTTAAAAGCTTATAGTGATGGCTTAAACTGAGAACAGCAGCTCCTCCAAATCCAAAAAAAAACCATACCACCCTTATCAAGCAAACTTCATCTGTGCCGCTTATTAATTTTTAAAAGTCATATATCCCGAATGTTAGCCTGCTCCTCCCTTCAAGGCACAACATTCAGAAGAGAGGAGTAACTGCAGTGAAGTATGCAAGCTACACGTCCCAAAATTATTTGGAAAGCAAGTGCAACTCCTTCCTATACGTACAGTAACACCAGAAGAGTGGAGGAGCTGTGGTATGTCCCTTGCTTTCCTCACAACAGCAAAAAAAAGATAAGTATATAAAGTTAATGTTAAATAAGTCTTTATAAGGAATTTATGTAATTGGTTTAAAATTATGTATCATCAAGAGAAATTAGCAAGGCAATCTCTGTAAGGAGAGAAAGACTATATTTTATGAGGTTAGGCAGCATAACTGGAAAATAGAGATTTCTGAAGTCCTTTATCAGATGAAATGCAGGAGCTCTTTGTTTCCAAAAATGTTTTAGTGCATGTAACTCCACTTAGAACCAACTCAAGGATCTAAAAATTAAAGTAACAGCATAGGAAAACTGAAAGTTTACAGCTCATGTAGACACATGGCCTAAAGCTGACAACAAACTCAGACAAAGCCTGGAAAAACTTTTTAATTGCTCTTGGCTTCAGATCCCTGGCCTTCAGTCACCAGGATGTATCTCAGATTAGCATTCCCAAACCTGTTTAATTCATAAATGCTTATCACAGAATCGTAGAACAGCCTGGGTTGGAAGTGACCTGTATAGGTCACCTGGTTCCAACCCTCCTGCCATGGCCAGGGACACCTTTCACAAGACCAGGTTGCTCAAAGCCCCATCCAATCTGGCCTTGAACATTCACACGGATGGGGCATCCATGTCTCCAAGCAACTTACTCCAGTGTTCCATCGCCCTCACAGTAAAGAAACTCTTCATTATGTCAAATCTAAATCCACCATTTTCAGTTTAAAACCAATACCCCTTCTCCTTTTGCTACAGGCCTTACTACATAGCTTGTCTGCTTCTCTCTTCTAAGCCCCTTTAAGTAATGAAAGACCACAATCAGGTCTTTCCTGAGCCTTCTTTTCTCCAGGTCGAGCAACCACAACTCTCTCAGCCTTTCTCTATGAAGTAAGGACAGTTACCTACACAGACTTTCCACCAATGCCTAAACTGGACAGTTCTCAGAACCACTCTTTTCTCATTTGGAGTCAGAATCTGATGTTTACTCACCTTGTAATAGGACAAAAAATGAGTAATGGTGGGGAAAGAGATTTACTGACAATCAGAGAAAAACTCACAGGACTGAGTTTTTCAAATACAGGCACCCTTCTTGCTGGAAGCTCAGCCTCAATCAGAAAAGTATAGGCAGTAGCTGACTTACAGATCTGAAAGGACAGGTTAACATGGGTGTTTTAACAAAAAAAAATTAGTGATTTTCAAATAGTCATCCCAAAATTGCACTTTTTTCAGATCATTTGTTGAGTAACCTTAGTAATCATTAAAGGAATTTAGGGATTCTTTTGACACATTATGCATCACAAGCAGAAGCTAGAAAGTCACAACACTAAAAAAAGAAGTTGGTTGCCCTAGGCATGTTTCAGCTTACTGTCAGCTCAGTCTGTTCTAGTGTTTCACTTGTAATAGCTCCCTTGCTGCACTTATGACTAATAACAATAAAATATTAACAAAATAGTTTTCCTTGGTGGTGACTCTAGAGACAGGAATGAAAGACCTTGTTGTGTCCTCTGCTTTGTTTCTAGCCTGACAAGTAGTTTTGCTCCATTGCTACTGTAACATTTTGATGCCAAAGGGATCAGCAACAGCAGTACTGCTGTATTCACCTCTGGTCTAAGAATAAACAGCCTGCTATGCTCTCCTCACCTTAGAGGGAATTTTTATTCTGTCGTGCCTCTTCCTTCTCAGCTAGAACTTCCTAATACTCTCCAACTTCCTTGAGCATTTCCCACTACTCCCAGATGTTGCTAAAAGACACGATGATGTTTTCCGTCCTTGGGCTGTCTTGCTGCCCATGTTGAACTCCCTTTCATCTCTTCCAGCTCCTTCTGCACTCATTCAGCCCTCAGCTGCAGATCTGAGAGCTCCTCCAATTCCCAGAGCCTCCAGAGTGATGCTTTCTTCAAAAACCAACTCTCTTCCCCCTGTACTGCAGCTATGGATGTGAAATGTTTGCCAGTTCTCAGAAGTCTCTCCTGTAAAATCACCCCAAAACACCCAACAGATTAAATTTGAAATTTATAACAATATATTTTTATTTCACTGTAATTACTTCTTGTTTGTAAACATGCCTACACGTCCCAGGTGAAATTGGGCACTACCCATAGGAATAAACAGCCCTTGAGAATTTGCCATATAAATTTAAATAGACCAAAGATAAGGGAAGCAGATACTATAATTCTGATTATCTCATTTCACTCCAAAGTACAGCTGAATTTGTGCAAAACATGTGGCAATTGCAGCAAAAGGGTTCAGGCTGTACTATGAACTTGATACTTTGTATACTGAATTTTTATTGTTTTCTAGGTTTTTTGTGAAAGCTTCGTGTGCTTCTAGGACTTACAGAATTATGATCTATTTGTTTCAGCACTAGGGCCTTATGAACAAGGGGTCTGTTAAGGGTTTCTCAAACATCTCATTCAAGCTAAACTGTGAAGAAAATTTAGTTTCTTTAAACCAATTAAGGTCTATGTTTTTAATCCCTTTGGTGATGTCACATGAATGTACAATTGTATGTGCAAGTTAGGATGGATTTTTAGAATAAGAGCAAATAAAATTTAAGTGAAAAAACCAAACCAAACTAAACTAAACTAAAATAAATAAATAAAATAATTTGAAAAAGTCAGGCACTAACCAATAATACCAAGGTTGACTTTTGCATTGTCTGCATTGTTTGTAGCCTGTCATTCAAACCAAATGATGCCTTTAAAATGTGTTTTGCAAATGGTGTGACAAGATTGGCAAATACTTGTGGTGTCACAGAGGTTTGCCCTTTGTCCTCATGCTGTGATTCTAACCTCTTTGTGGTAGATCCACAGTTTGTCCTCTCAGACTCTTTCATTCTGGTGCCTTTTTAATGCTCACACCAGTCAACTCCAATTGCAACATCCCTTGGCATTGTAGTGGTGATGCGATTCACATTACCACTGGCACTTCATCTCCTGATAATTGCCTAATTAATTTACTGTGTAATCACCATTGTTTCCAGCAACTTTGTTACATGATTGCTGCCTCATTTCCACAAAGCAGCACATCTTGGTTTTGACAGGGTCGAACCATGTGATGTTTGAAGACTTGTGAACTTCATGACATCTGGAGGCTTGAAAACCCTTTTGTCATAGCTCAGATGTGAAAGCTGAGTCCACTTGAGGTGTGCCATCATCCTTATATGGGCAAAAAAAATCTCTCTCTAACCTCCAAACCAGAATATTTCTGCGATTAATTTACACATTCACAAAAATAAATACATTCTAGATACATAGAAACTTCTATCGGTTAGGAAAATTTCAACAAAAATAGATATGGTAAGTGCTGCATATGTCACAGTATGCTGGGGATTTTATTTTTCTAAGTGTCTCTTTTATACACTGCAGTCTCCATACTTTTCCACATTTTCTGTTCTTTGCTTCTGTTTTCAACCAAATTACTTTTTTCCTAAGGTTTTTGTTCCATTTCTCTAAGCTCTTGCGTTTCATTCACTCATTGAGAAGAATTTTTAAACAAGACTTTCAAGGCATTTCAAGAAGAGTGAAATGTGGTCTTCTCATCCCACAGTCATAGAAAAAACAGGGAAAAAAGCATCCCCAGTGATTCACTACAAACATGGTATCTTATAAATGCTAATTTTTATCTTCATTTTTCTCATGCACAGGAGAATTGCTCATTTTTGTGGCAGCTCTGTTCAGTTTTAGAAAATAGTTAAAGGAATCAGAAACTCGTTGCAGTTCAAACTGATAAATTTTCCCAAATTCTTGGATTGTATAAGCATTTAATAGCCTACAACCTGAACAAACATTGACATAAATGAGGACTATGCCTGCAGATCAGTAGCAGAAGCAGAGTTGGACGGAGTTTTTGGACAATCTGGGAACTAATCAGTTGGAATTAATCCAGCATGACACACTCTTTGCTTCAATTTTTTGGGCTGGAGGCCAGGGACACCTATTTTAAATGAGACTTTTGAACCTCCCTGAGAATGCTGAGCACATTTCACTGGGTACAACTACATATACAAATAGAACGGAGTCTGGACTCGATGAAACCAAAACCACTTTTTCTATTGAAGACTTCTCCAGTGAAACAGGCCAGAAGGGTGATGTTCACTATTGTTTAAATATCTGCCAAACTGCAGCTTTAATATTAATGGCTTATTCAGGTCATGCCATTTCTTAACGGGTTTTTTTGTATCATCCTCTATGATATTTATGCTAATGGCCAAATACTTTCAATGAACCTAATTTCGAGCTTCAGTGAAATAACTTCTACACATCTAATTTAAAAAGTAGAACACTTAATTTAAACAGAATATACATAAAAGGTTTTTTTTTTTTTCTCTTTTGCCTTATACTGCTATTGTTAAGCATGAATCAGATATGAAATCTAAGCTTGTTACTGGGAAAAAATCCATTCACATTCAAAGTTTAATGTTACTCAGCTCTCCATACAATCACTGCAATAACACTTTATCTGCCTATTATGAGTGTCCTTGACAGAATGTTCGCAGAGCTAATCATTTCCAGAAAAAAAAATAGACATGAGGGCAAGAGGATATGTACATATTTTTATATATGTGTGTGTATACAAGTATATATGCTCGTGGAGCTGATTTTTTTCTGCTCTGGACATTTGCAACTTCTTACTTAAGTTATAAGTCTTCCTATAAGTCACTATAACCCAAGCAAGGAAATCAAGGCTTCAGGATTCAGTCAGGTTTATAAATTCTTTCAATTACATAAATAGTTTTGAAATTCTTAAAATAATAACAATTGTATATTAATTCATACAATCAATTGTATATTTATTCATTCACCTTATTGAAGAAAATGTTATCAACTATGATCCCACTCAGTGGTTATTATGGTGAAATCACACACCCAAACAACAAAGTACTTCGGAAAGGTATGGCATGATTCCATTCAACTATTTACAGTTGCTGGCCTAATACACATTCTGGTGCAACTTCTTTTTTAACCTCCTAATGAAACCTAATACTGCGGATTGGAGTCTATCTCCTCAAAACTGCAGCTTACAGGATACCTCTGCGGTGCATTAATCTTTTAACCCCTTGAGGCATACTGAACATCAATTACACAGTGCTGCTGCCCAGAGGTGAGATATGTGAGCTGGAGCTAAAGACAGACTACAGCAGCGGCATCTTACACACAGATCATGAGCAATCCATCTTCTTCAGGGTGTGGGGGCAGGACAACTTTGGAAAGCCATCAAGGCGTAATGCTGTATTTGAGTGTATTTGCGGCTAAAACTAACTTGTCACACAAGGAAGAGCTCGCAAATCATCCTGACCTTCCTGACCCCGTGCAATCTGCGGCTGAGGAGCACAGGCTGTTAAAGAGCCTCACAAGGTCCACACAAAAGAAGCAAAAAAGGACTCTCACAACTACCCTGGATTTCTCAGAGCATCCAGTTTAGGAAGAGGATGGAAAGTAAACACCACAAGCAAAATTGAGAGTTATCATTGGTATTGCTTAAAGACATGACAAAATCCACTTTGATAAAAAATGGGGCTAATCAGCTCAAAAAACACTATATGAGCCCCCTGCTACTGAGATTTCCTAGCAGCTGAAACTACTAAAAAGTGAGTTTTTCCTACATAATAAAGTTCCCATAGAAATTGCAATAACTGTATGCCTGCTCTGTATTTCCTTTTAGGCACTAAGTTTATTCTTAATGCATTTGTCACATTAAGACAGTAAGAGTTTTTATGGCTTTAGGAAGTACAAATCTAAAATATACAAAGTGGTTATGAACTTCAGCTTGCTTTAGGTTACACAGAACTTGTCAGGGCAACCAGTACTTGCTGTTATAGGACTAGATGCGTGTGTCATAAATACATGAATACCTTTTATGAGTAGCTACCTACAGTTTCATCAAGGCTTGCCTGGGTGCTCTGACACATTGCTCTCTACTCAAAAACTCACAAAAGTAGCTGGTTCAAGAAACTTCTAAAACACTGATTAAAGCATGCATTGACTGACTAACTGACTGATAAATTTATACTGAATAATTGATGTTTAAGAGAATAATAGATGCATTTTCCAAAGATTTTTTAATGAGTCATCCTGCAGCTGAAGAAAGGGAATGAGGAGCCAGGAACCAACAGTGGGGTCAGGCTGCAAAACTAAGACCTTATTACTGGCTTTTTATTGTTCTTTTATTTCTGTTTGAGAGAATAGCATGGAAATAGAAGAAGTCTGCATTTGTGTGTGTTCAAAACTGTACATATCTTGATACCTATTGCATAGCTAATGAACTATCAAATCAGTGCACATTACTGGATAATTTCTTTCTTTGGAAATAGTGGGAGTACCTCTTCCTGTGGCAATTTTTTCTTGAGGTTGGTATTTACTGCCTGCTCAATAACATCTCTGAATTTAATCTCTAAACTTCTAATTATTATCTAATTAATTAATTAATGTTTCATCCAACATTGCTATTTACTGTGTTTTAAGAATATTTCCCATTTTAGAGATATCTGTTAATATAAGAAGTGATCTACACTGGCTAAATGTGTAAAGGCATAAATATTTCTCTAGAAATCAGATAGAGAAGCCACTACTGTAGAAGTCAGTCCTGCTGTTTGTCCAGCCATTGTCTGTGACATCCATAAGTCAGTCAAGACTGTCTGCTCCTGCTCACCAACACCCTTCACAGATATAGATTTTTAGAATGCAAAGCAGTTTCCATGGGCCTGTGGACCTGCCCAAAGTTCCTCAGTAGCCCAGGCACAACTAAATTTGTCAGCTTTAAGATAAGGAACAAATAATTTTTTTCATACTTTTTTTCATAGGGTGGTAACATTAATTTTTTTTTACTGCAGCAGAGCAGGTGCCATCTTCTACTCAAGCCCAGTCTCTGCCTAAAGATAGCTGAAGTAATCCCTATTTACCTCTTGTTTCTACTCTTGCCTTCATTTGAAATAATATCAGTATTTTAAATACCTGAACAAGGCATGAAATATTAAGGAATTTGCTTGAACTGTATAACCAAAGAATTAAATGCAGTAAGTAAACACTTACTTTAGGAAAGTCAAACATTACATAGATTATAGCTCTTCCTAGAATTAGCATGTTGCAGCTGCAGAAGCTTGCTGTGATGGTAAATACCTTTGTACAATCACAGCCTTTATACAAGGGGGAAAAAGACTAGATTGAAGTTGAGTATTTTGCACACCCATAAACAGACTTGAACCTGGCAGCAGAAGTGCTGGGCTTGCTGAAGTTTGTGGAGTCACTGATTTTAGTAGGGTTAGGGTCTCATTCCCTCTTTTTTATTTTTAATTATTGGTGGGGTTGGCAGCATCTTTCATTAGTGGAGCAGTTCTTAGCTCTCTTAGATCTTTAACTTCTACATAGATAAAGCTAATCTAAAATAGGCTCCCTCTAGGGTTAATGGATGCAGATAGACATCTCCAGAGGGTGTATCATCCCACCTAGTTTTGATGTATACCAATGAAGAACTGCCCTCAGGAGATGCATGTTTCTCTCTGCTGATTATAGAGAAAATATAAATGACTGGTGCATTTAGGTGTCTAGCTTTCAGATAGCTAACTTTACATTAAACAAATACCACTCTGAATAGAGATATAGATGTAGGTATTTTATAAATTCTTGTGATCTCACTTCCAAAATGAAAATAAAAATTCAGAATAAAGAAATGATGCACGAAAACTGCTTTATAAACGCATGAAAATAAGTTAATGGGTCTCTCCCAACACCATTAAACTTTCTATAACATTCTAGATAATCCTTATTTCTTTGATTGGTCTGAGTAAAGCAGTTTTATGTTATATTATTAGCCACACAACTAGAGTAATAGTCATTGCTTTCATACATGGACACTTAGATACCAGGTTCTGTGTGTGGCTCTCAGAATGTCTCACAAACATTAATGAATTTAACTTCCCTGTGAGCAAAATAGTTCTATTGTGTTTCCTATACAGCTGTTGAAACCACAACAGCACACATGGGATAGATTCTAATGCTTCAGAACTACAAAGTTTCATTTAATGCCCAACTTATGAAACAAAGACTTTTGAAAGTTGCTTTCTGGAGGAAATTATTCTTGGCAGCAGTGCCAAAATTACAACCATCCTTCATTTTTGTGCAACCTGTGATTGGCAATTTTCATATGAGAGAAGATTAAAATCAGACATGCTGAGATACTCGAAAATCTTGTTGAATAAATAAATATTTTTCTATAGCATTTTGGATGAAGATTTACAGATTAATATATGACATAGTCCTATCTATCACAATACACTATACATAGGTATGTTGAGTGTATATCATAGAACTAGTTGGGAAAAAGTTATCACCATCATTTTTGAAATGCTTACCCTTTAAGCACAGAGTTTATTCTGAATTAGAATAAAAATATTTTAAATAATTATTAAATTTATTATTGGAATATTTTTTAAAGTATTGTACCTGTACTTATGGAAAAAAATGCATTTAATTTCATATGTCAAAAAACACCTTAGACCTGTATGCTAATAGGTAATCATGTATTCCATATATTGTATAATCTGCATGTTTACACATATATATGCCAGAGAGGTTCAGAGGTAAAAAGTCAGTAACACTGGAGACTACGTTAAAAATTTCAGAAGATTGTGGTTTATTATTTTGATCATTGAGAAATGTTTTTAATACATTTTTACAAGCATATAACTCACTGTGGGTAGAACATTTCCATATGCTATTTAAAGTTGTTCATAAACTTGTTCCTTGACATATCACTAGTTCCTTGACAAACCACTAGCATTTTGAAAAAGAAAATTAATCATAATAATATTGACTAGGCTAGACTGCTTTATTTATTGAATGAAAACATCATATCATTCTGTCACTTATTAGTGCAATACTTTAGCATTTTTGATCATAAAAAGGATCATTCTCTAATTTATGAAAATAGGAGACTAGGACTTCTCATATATAATCTTTATATATAGATAAATGCACATCTATATGTACATCTATGTACCTGTATGAACACAGAAATTGCAAGGACTTTGCAGTATAATTTATACTTTTAATTATTGGTAAAGAGTACACAACATCTCTTTCATTATTTACTCTGTCAGAACATTCCCATCATTAGGAACAAACTAGCTGTCCCCTGTCCTTAAACAAGCATTACAGGACTTGCTTCTAAAGGCCCCCTGTAGTCCAGAGAGAAATCCATGGGCCTCCAGAGATCACTACACACTGGAGCCATCCAGCTCAGTAGCAAATTCACTGATCCACTAGCTTCTGCCATAATAAAACTGGTGAGCTTTCTTGTTTGTGCACCCAGTTCCCATTTCCAAGAAGAAATTTGAAGAATTTATTTCTGGATAATTTTGCTCAGCATCTCTGCTGCCTCACCTCGCTCAGCCCAAAATACCTCACTCAGGTTTTTTAAGGTGAGCTTTCTCCCCTGTGAGAGAAGGGGGCTGCTCTTTGTATGTGACTGTTCTTGCCTTTCAGTTTATGGGAGAAGAATAGATGACACTGGCTGAAGACTCACAACAAAGAACACTGGGTGTCTGAAGCATGCAAGTAATACAATACAGGACATTTCTCCCTCTCAAGTTTGCAGTCTGTTGCAGCCACAGGGCTTTTCTCAGCAGATGAGCTTACCTGCCTTAGCACTGCTTTTGGATCTTGGTGCCAGAAATACACAGAAAAGCATCTACTAATTATCTGATAAATGTGTTTGTTCATGTCTGAAGTGCAGCTTATCTAATTGCCAGTGCCCTTCCTATCTTCCTCTAAGGGGTGGGTTTAGCTGAGAATTCTCCCAAAGAGCTTGCTTTTCATGTGAGTAATTATGTGCTTTGCTTGCTTCGAAGGGATATTAGCTCATCTGCCAATGACAGCAAAGGAAAAAAAATCTCAAGGAGATTCAGATCTAAAATAATACCGAAGCAAAGAATTTTGGATTTGTGGCTTTAGACTTCATTAAAATTAAAATAAAGTTATCAGTAAGCCTTGCTAGAAACTACTAGAAGATCTGTGTTACTGGAAATGCTGTCTTCAGGGCATAAACTTGTAAGGCCAGGTCACTAATCAGTTTCATACTTGGGAGCCAGGAGATTGGAAAAGTAATAAAAATAATCAAATGAACAAGAAAAAAATAGAGGTTATTAAAAGTGTAAATTCTTGCAAGCTCTTGCAAACTTTGCAAATCTCTTCACAACCACTTACTCATCTGAAACTCCCATGACTTTCTGGGTACTAGCAACTTCAAGGCCCAGATGTCCCTTCCTTTATGTTTTGCAAATCTTTAGGAGCTACTACCAACCTGCAAAAGCTAGAAAATGGTTTAGCTTCTTGCTATGTCTACTGCACTTAGAACAAGAGGAGAAGGACTCAGTCCATTTCATAGGATATATAAGCATTGACTTGCCTGGAATATGGCTGAGCTTATTTAATACAGTAGAAAGTATTAATCTGGATAACAATGATAACTTGTAATATATTTTACATATGATTTAAAATAATGTTTGCATTTCTCATTAGAACAATCCACAATGTGGCTGAAGGAGAATGTTAATACAGTTAGACAGTTATGTAGGTTCATTTGAACATAACCTTCCATCTTGAATATTATTCTGATACAGGCAGATACTACCCCTTCTGCCAGTACATATAATACAGCCTCATCTCAGCAAAACACATTACAATTCAGCATAATTTCACTGAAGGAAAAAAACCAAACCCAAGATTTGGAACATTCACAGAAGACAAGCAATTATAGGAGATCAATGCATCTTTATTTTATTTATCAGGTCACTGTAAGTTTTCTCACACATCCAGAGCGAAAAATGGATGAAATATAAGTGAAACAAAAGTATGGCAGTATCCAGCACATCTTAGTAACAAAGACACAAATTTCTGTTTCTCAGCAGACTAGACTTGTGTAAACTCTCAGATACCCTACTCTGACTATAAATTTACCCTTCTTATACATTATCATCCTCCTTTTGACTCTTTCTTCTGAATATGTTGTGACTGACATGGTTGTCTGTAAACCCCACCGAAGTGGGAAAATCAATTAAATAATTGTCCATTGTTAGAAGTAATGCAAGGAGCTGCTACTCCTATGGGAATACATTTTCAGCAGGACAGCGCAATTTGATGTGGCATTCTTATTTAGAAGATGTTCAAATTAACCATGGAAGTACAGTACTCCTGGCTGAGTGGAAATACCTACAGAGATATTATTTTAACACCTTATCTGTACCACAGCAGATGTCTCACAGCAGCGCTCCATGCAAGCACTGTCTTGTAAGAGGGAAGCCCAATACTGAAACACAGAGAGGTTCTATCTCACAGAGTCTTCAAGCTTTTGAAGAAAAAAAAAAGGGAGACTAAGATACACTAAGTAAAATATTAGTAAAATAGACTACTGGACTGTTACAGCTAATAGCTTTTGTCCCACTTGCACACTCCATTCCAAAACAACATAGGAAGAAACCCAGATGATTTCTGGCAGAAGCACTATGGAGAAAAGTAAAAGCATTGCTGCAGCCATTTCTTTGATGCTCCCACAAACAACTATAAGGAAGTATGAGGATTCAATGGCAAGATGGCGGAGAGAGACATTCAAAGTTCCCTGATACTGTTATGAAACAAGCAAACTCCTGCAAAATACCTTACTCTTTAGAACGAATTTGAAAAAAAAAAAACCCTAAACCAAAGATTGCCAAGTAGCCTGGAGGAAAATTATATAAAAGATTCCTTCCCTCTTCTCTTCTAACCTACTCCACCTCCTGCCTCCTTTATCACTCTAGTTCTTTCCCTTCAGCTAATCATCCCTGAAAAACAAAACAAAAGAAAATAAGGCTTTTTCATCGAGGAGATGGAATGACCCTCAAATACTACCACCAAGTGGTAGTATTCTGTGGTATCCTTCTTGACATTATTTATCTTATTTTCTGTACTAAGGTCATGCCTTATTTAGATAGGGAATTACATTTATTCCACAGTATCTAGAACAGCCTCAGGTTTGCCTGGTTCCTCTTACTATATCAAACAACATATAGCAACTAGAAATGACACTGAACTGTATGACAAAGAAAATTGTGAAACAACACACTTAATTTCTTTCAGCTGAAAGGTTTGTCTTCAACCAGTACAGTTTGGGAGGAACATTGAAGAGAAGGTGAAATACCTGGTATGATTCCCTCTCACTCCTAAGTGCAGTTATTTACTGTATAGTTACACTATTTAAATGAATTGAAGCAAGACCAACTGCACATGGTCAAGAATTTTGACCCTCTATCGAGATCATCTAAATAAGAACAATTTTATTAAGAAAAAAATGGGATTCAAGAAACAGATAAATCCATGAATTTATTTTACCCCAAATCCTGTAATAACTGACATCCTAATTTCCTCTCAAAATTTCAGCACTTAAGTGAAAGAATAACCCAAAAGGTAAGCTTTTTATATATATAAAGTATTTGCAGATTCTTGTTGATGTTATTTTGTGAGTTGTGAAGCAGTACAGAATTTGAGTCAGTGATGTCTGAGCCTTGGTTCAACAGGGCTGACATTTTGGACTTATTTACCAAGATTTTCTTTATTTACATTAGAAGATTTTTTCATGTATAAATTCAATATGTCACTTATTTTGTAAGTCAGTGACTTTGTTGATTATCTGTTTCAGACATTCATTAACCATTAAACAGCTGAAGTAAACACTCATTGCCATGACATTTTGGGTGGGATTCCTTTGTTGGTTTAAATTTAGCAGTCTATATTTAGTGAATGGGCATATAAACTTTTGTCAGTGGAGACAGATGTCTCAAATCAGATGTCTAAACGCAGGCATCTAGAGCTGTTTGGGCTATTTGGGATGTTTGTAAGGCAGATATGACACAGGTCCTATGGGAAAGTTAAATCTTTCTGTGATGGCAGCAAAAAGCAGGTTGGGATACCTTAGCTTGTCTGCAATGACAAGAGAGGCCTTTTTTAGGCAAATGA
Source organism: Agelaius tricolor (assembly GCF_023055355.1). Classification (NCBI taxonomy): domain Eukaryota; kingdom Metazoa; phylum Chordata; class Aves; order Passeriformes; family Icteridae; genus Agelaius; species Agelaius tricolor. The sequence goes on from NW_027269262.1 coordinate 33,174,700, forward strand.
ATCAAACCTCAAATCAGTGCACTGAAGAACCCTTCAGTACTTTTGGCCAACTGACTTGACTCAGTCAATTGAATCAAGGACTTTCTAGTCCTCAGTCCACCCTTAGTGGTGGAGAGCCTTCCAAATTAGAGAGAATTTACAGCAAGTTCACATCATGGTCCACTACAAAAGACATAAATTTTGTGACAAGACCCACTGGGTAAAAATGCAAGATTCCAGGAGCGATTATTCATAACAATTCTCTCCCTTTCAGAAATTGCTGAAATTTTGAAAGCAAAGTAAGATGTCACATGATATTCAATTTCTAGATTATTTGAAGATTTTTAATAATACTTATAACAATGCCAAGTAGTCAGAAAAAGGATGAAATTTTTCCTGCTTCTTTCTGAGAAGTTGGAACATAAATTGAGACTTCATATGTAGCTTACGTGATACTCTGATTGACTTCTCATTCAGATTTTCATAACCCACCATCATGAATGCAAAAAAGAATGATACTTTGGCTGAACAACAATGGCCACCTAAGTTGCAGGTATTTAGAAAAAAAAAATTTAAATCCTTTTGCACATAAGAATCCAAACTTGATTGAATTCTAATAACATTTGGATGTCTAAATACCTTAAACGCCTTCAAAAATCCATGTATAAGAGTGTATTTCTCCTGCAGATGCACTCATTACTGAAGAAAATTGCAAGTATACATTGCACTATCTAGCACCAAAACCAGAACCAGCCTAAACACAGCCTCCTAAAGGTTGTTTGCAATTGATTTCCTGAGTTTCTCAGGAACACTTTGATCCTGCAATGCTCAAGACAACTGAAGTTATGTTACCTAGGCTAATTTACTGAGTCAATGGCACAGTTAGTCTAACATATGTATAGTAAACTCTTAAATTTCAGTAGGTTTCAACTCATAAACTTTAGCATTTTAAAATCACTAAGTACAAGACAGGAAAATACAGTCAATTAAATTATTTCACCCTAGCAACACAAAAAAACTTAGAGTATCCATGCTTTAAAGCAGCTTGAAGCCAGAGGCTTTTTCCTATGATGGTAATTTACAATGTCATATGAATCTGTCAGCTTCTCTAGATTTAAGTTTATATTTGTGAGTTTTAATTTAAGAATTCTCTGGTTTGACATAGATTTAGATTTGACAACACCTAGCACACCTTTTATATATCCTCAAAAATATGTTATAAGGCTGTTTTGAATATTAAAGGTAACTAAGTTTTTCACCACTGAATTCAATAAAAACCTTGTTATTCAAATAAAGGAAGTCAGAATTAGATACTCAGTGAATACCTAATGGATGGTACTAAACCATAGCACTAATGAATGGCATCAATAGGGGTAGTTGTGAACAAATACTTCTTGGGAAAAGACTTTTCAAGTCAGTTAAATGAGTATTCAGTTAAATTATAGTTTCGGATTTCTGAGTTACATTCATTATTCTCATTCAGCCCATAGAAGATACAGTTTCCATTATCCCTTCCAGTTTGACTGGCAAAGTAATAAAGAGCTCAGAAAAGCAGCCATGGTTCATTCTGATATATGTTTGCCTTTTAAGAGTAATTTTGACTCTATTACTTTATTATTGCTTGTTACATCCTGTCTTGAAATTATTGCTACAGACACTGTAAACATGAGCATATGACAACTTTGTTATAAATTCTGTTCTGATTAACAGTCATCAAGCCTGTATTTCATTGAAATGATCTGCATTTGTGAGAAATACACTAAAGGCCAAGCGATTCTTAGCTGCAGTTATTTTTACCAGCACTTTTTACCAGTACTTTGTTGTTTTCAATGCAAGGAAGAAAATTAGGTTATCACCTTGTAATGTTCATATCTACTTTTATAGCAGAATCTGAAGCTGGATCTCAGTCTATTGTGATATATATGGACTGATTTCCGAACACTTTGATAAACTTACCAAGAATATGCATGTGCTGCAATACAAGTTTAGCTCCTTCCAAAGGCTGGACCTAAAAGTTTAATTCTGTACACAACACTGAACTGTACATGCAATACTTTCATTATCTTTTTCTTTTCTGCTGCCTTCAAAGTAAATCTTCCTTACCACTGCAAAAGACACTTCCATATTCACACAGACAAACAGAGACACACATAGCTACCCTTTCTCTTTTCCCTATACTTTCTTTTTCCTTGAACCCCTCTTCCCATCTCTATAACTAGTGCTCCCTTCTAAGGAAAAGTTCAAAGACTGAGAGGTTTGGTACTATTTGGATAAGCATGAAATCTTGTTGCTTATCCCAATTACACAAAACCTCTAAGTCTTTTGAACTTTTTCCTTAGAAGGGAGCACACAAAATTTTATGCTTATTCAGGACACCTGGATTTCAAACCTGAGCTGGAATTTTATGAGGACAGTCTCTCTCTTATGGTTTAGTACACATACTAGAGTGAATAAAGAAATAAGAAGAGAAAAAAAAAGTTTGCCAATCATCCTCCTGTCTCATCTCTTTCTGTAAGATGAAACAGATTAAATTACTTATCCATCACAAGAAAGCTGTCAGGGTTTTTAATTCACAACCTATTGCATATGCATTACTTTTCAGCATGAACATGATATGTTGCTACCTCCTGATGTATTTCAGCACCAAAAGTTTCAGACTCAACAATGCAGAAAAAAAGTAACACAGTGTAAGAAGACTTTTTAAAAATCTTATGATAACAGTAGTAAAACTGTACCTAAATTTGTCAGCATACAGGTTTGCATGTACTTCATATATTTCATTTTTCATATTATTTAAGTTCTGGCATCAAAAACTTACACTCAAATTTCCCCTTTGTCACTTTGCAGGTTGAATAAAATCCTTGAGATTATGATTTGCCTTTTAGTCTTGAACCTGGTCTCCTGCTCCTCTAGCAATAACATCTATAGAGTAGCTGAGCACTTCAGCTTAAGCTTTATTTTCTGTAGTTACCACTGTTGATAAAAGTATGATTTTGAGTTAGAGAACATTATTACAATGCAAGTTCAAATGGTTGGAGTATTGCCCCATAAGAAGGGAGTGACAGAGACAGCAAAGTGTCTGCCCTTCTGGTGGTTCCTGTAACAGGCTTCTTAGCTGAGTTTCTTCCCATGTCCCTGGTTATGACAGTACCATCAGAAACATTTATGTTTCATACCAGTGGTTCTTCCAGAGTGCAGTAGACCCATAGTAAAATAATGAAAGTGGCATTATTTAACATTAAATGTCATAACACTTGACAGGTTCATGTAAATGAGGACCTTACTAGGCAAAAAAAAAAAAAAAAAAAGCTTCATTTTCTTTAAAGTGAATTCAGGACTAAAATAACAACTGATCCAGGCTGGAATCCAGGAACACAGTGTCTGAGACACACATAGACACAAATTAGCTTCTCTTAGTCTCACTGCTTTTTCAGTCAGGAAAGTGTAATTCTCCTATTTTGGTATGAATTGCATAATCCTCAGAAAAACCTTCTCTATTTTACCCTTTCTTCAGCTGTTACAAAGACAGAAGAGACAGAGGGGAAGGAATGGGAGGGAGGGAGAGTGACGAGGGCTTGGCTGAGTGGCAGCACAGAAGAGGACCAGCAGTTCGGGTCCCCACCTTCTCTCCCTCTCTGTCAGAAACACAGCAGAGGTGCTTTCAGACCTAAATAGAGAAAGTCAATGTGTTCCTCCCCTGTTGTCACAGCAAACATAGCAGGTCCTCCTGATATGGCTTCCACCTTTCTCATCTTCTTGCCTTGTCAGAAGGTTGCCGTCATTTAGAAAGGTACACTGCATTTTGAAAGGATTAGGGTATAAAATACAATTCAGTCCTTTACGAAAGAGAGAAGGGGAAGGGGAAGGGGAAAAGCAAAGTGTCAGGTGCTAGAGAGTGACTGGACGAGGACAATGTGCACAAGTAAATATAGCAGATTGACTGAACCCCTATTCCTGTGAAGTAGGGGTATAAAAAAATGATGCATGACAAATACTGCCAGGGCAAAGCAGAAGGAGAAAAATGTAGTTTATGACAGTGTGCAAAGGCAAAGGATTAGGTGACACCAGCAAGGGGAAGGTCACACCCTCAAAAAAGCACTAGTTCTACAATTTAATACAGACATGGAAAGCTTTGTCTTTACTATTAACTGCACTTTAGCTACATACTTTTACAGTAATGGCAACAAAGGTTGCTTATCATTGTACTACTGAAGCCTGACAAGGTGGAGCTTCTCCCTTTTTAGCTTTTCCCTTAAAGTTCATGCCAGAAAATCCCCCCAAATAATCAGATTGCCCACATCTTTCCCCCAATAAATATATGTCCCTGCACGTAGGATTTGCAGCTTTTCTTCTATTCGATTCCAAGACAGGTTTCATCCTCAACATTTATTATTTTTATGTGTGCTTTGTTGTTTTTTCAGTTTTAAGCTTTTTTGTTGTTGTTGTTTGATACATTTAATTAACAAAACAAAGAAAAAACAATTTTTCTTAACACTTTCTAATTTTTGCTCCTTCTGGATGACAGCAAACACCATTATAATTCTTAAAAACATGACTGTAAAGCCTGGCACTACCAAAACCACTCAATTTGTTAATTGCTGAGAGAAACTTTACTTAATGTCATAATTGCTGCCCTCAATCAAGAGTTTCAAAAGATTTTTTGTTCCTAAATGTCTGTTATGGAAAGGATATTACCTGACTCAGAAATTACAGCAGGATGTTGGCAAGCTCTAAGTTCTCTGGCCAGGACTTCAGCAGTCCAGCTAAATTCTTTTCTACACTGTCAGCATCTACTTGGCCACAGCCCAATCCCATTTATCCTGGAACAGCCATGACCAGTCTGGACAAAAGGGTATAAAGTAGTGAGGTAACAACTCCAAGTTCATGTTGCTCCCTAAATTGCTGTAGTCTGTCCTGAACATGATTTGAATCGATTATGTGAAGCATGTGGATAAAAGCTCACGGTACTGAGCAAGTGTATAACACTCCACAGTTCTAAGAATTAAAGAAGTCATAGTATAGGCATCCAAATTCATGGCTATTTAACTATTGAAGTTGAAATAACTACTAAATTTAATTCATGGCTATTTAACTATTGAAGTTGAAATAACTACTAAATTTAAAAGATACTATGAGATGGCAGTATTAATTAAGAAAACTATAACTGTTATCATAGAAATTGTTTATGATAAAAAATATGTGATATTATTACCTAAAAATGTTAGTAGGAGAACATGAATACAATCCATCATACAGGGATACCTAAATCTGAAAGCAGATTTCATAATACTCATTGGAAAGTTACAGGTATTCCATCCTTTTTACCCATTTTATGTAACTCATGACATAAGACAGAGAAAGTTACTACTCATTATAATGGAAGTACAGAATCTTAATCTGCATAATCAAACTTAATTAAAGACTAAGAAGTAATGCATATGAACAGACCTGTAATTTTGGCCTTCCCTGATCTCCAAGTTAGACAGGACACTTCTATTCATCTCCAGAATGTGTATTTTCATCAAGGTTTTATAAGGCTAGCTGGCTTTCAAAGGAGAAGTTTTAATAAAAAAGATTATTCAAATAACAACAATTGCGCACAATCTGGATTAGTAATTTTTTTATCCTGGTTAAGTATGCCCCACACTTGGTTTTGGCACTTTGGAATAAGATTACACACCAACTGAGTTTTCTTGGTTCAGTTGCTCTTATTTTTTGTCATGTTTTCATTCCTCTCCATGATTCAAAGGCCAATAATATACAAGCAGGTACTACAGTGATAGACCATTTTCTATTAAGTAGCTGTAGAAATCTTTAGACAAAGATTTTTGCCAAAATCTTCTTACATTGAAACTCTTAGCTATTAGATATATTAAACCTTACACTTTGGATAATTTTATATCACATTCTTCATCATTACCTATGAGCTATCTGTTACCTCTCCCTACCAAAACCATTAAGTTGTGCTTTAAACAAAATCAGCTCCTTCAAGCTGAGAATGACAGCCAGTCAGTGCATAACACGTTTCATGATAAGTCAAGAAAACTTTGTCAAAGGCACCCAGACTCCACTTTTTTACAAAATGAGGTTTATAATGAGGTTGTAATCCTCAAGCAGAGCTGTGCAGTATCTCAGTCTATGAGGCTTTATCCTAAAACTCGTACTGAGAATTTCAAAACAAATTTGAAAAGTCTGCAGAATTAAAGGTCTGTAAACTGACATGCAATGGATATGCTTAGCATACATCAAATATATGTCAGCAATAAGGACTGCCATTCAAGAAAGAAATTTTGCTGGACGTTGCAGGTTGTCATCTTTAGGGCTGCAGTTCTGATGCAGACAGCTCATCTATTATGCTCCACAAGTCTTCAGTTTGTGGATATCTTAGTACAGAACTATCCAATTAATTGCTTGGAGCTGTAGTAATGTTATGCATGACAAGCAGGAAAATTGCTCTGATTAGGCAAAAGTGCAGAGTCAGACCTCAGAACAATGCAGTTGTATTTCCTTGTGAATACACAGGACAGAAAAAGTACGACAGCTCTTCTTTTTGAGTGGATGTGAAATAAGTACTTGATGCTTTCATTAAAAATCAAATAAATAGCATTTTTATATCATTGCTGTCACAGAGGGCCACCAGACCCCTTTTACTGAAGGAGAAACATCTGTCTTTGAATGGCATGCTTGGAACAACACTTTCTCTTTCTATTGGAACATCAACAGAAATTCTCTCTACTGGAAGTACATGAAGAGACGCAAGCATACCTCATCTAGAATCACTGCAAATATATTGCCATTTCTTTCTCTCCTACTCCTGAGCAAATTTTATCTTTTCCTAGGAATCCTTCCGAATATGTTTGTGGCAGAGACACCACATCCTGACCACTTCAGGAGAACACAAATTTCAGTCTATCTGTAAAAAGGGGATTAAAACTGAGACAAGTGAATAATTAAATATAATAGAGAAATTAAATTAAATCAGAAAAGTGTTTACCTTAAGACAAAAAAGCAGAGGAAGATCAGACATTCCATAAGCCAAAAAAACCAGAGAAAAACAAGATATCTTGTGTTCTAGTTTTACAAGCAACAGGTTCTAGCAGCAAGGCAGATGTCAACCTGGAACTGAAAAAAAGTTAAAATAAAAAATTAGTAAACAGAATACAAGAGAAATATCATTACTAACTGGTGAATCTCAGAAAGCATTAGGAAAAAATAACACACAAGTAATTAAATGCAATTCCCTACATTTTGTAAATCCTTTGAGGTAAAGGACATTGACCTCAGGCCACGAAATGAGCAGGGAAATTGCCTAAATAAGCTGAAAAGTCTTAGTCAAAGCAGTAACATCCAGGATTATTGTAATCATTTTTCACAGTCTGAGTAAACCAATAATTTATTTATATTATATTAAATTATATTTTATAGTTTCATGCACCATGGTTTGATAGGTGTGTCAATATATGCATGTACATTAGAAATGTATGGCTGCATTCTTATGTCTTTCTGGAACAGACCTGTGTGATAAACAATATATATATATGTAAAACACTATGCATATAAACTGTATATATAATCAAGAAATATGAAGAACATGAGAAGTAACATGAGCTAACCTTGAAGTTATATACACCCTGAGCAGGATGTTACACCAGGCAATTTCCAAAGTTCCCTGCAACCTTAACTATTCCCTGGTTTTAAGGTGGGCTGGTTTTGTTTGTTTGTTTGTTTTAATAATCTACAAGCAAATATCTTGCCTTGTGAAGCACCTTATGGTTCTCCAGTAGCGATCAGTTCTGAGAACCAGTAGCTGAGGGAAGTTGGTGTGACAGGGTCCCATGTGATCATACAGTTGTGGGGCTGATGGCAGCAATGATTTTCCCAACACCCAGAGACCAAAGCTTGAACCCAAAAGCCTGCTCTCTTATGCCCTAATACAGATTTCTTAGATATAATTTTTTATAGAATATTAACTTTTGCAATCGCTGTAGGACAAAATAGTCTGAAAGGATAGAAAAAAAAAGGTTAAATTGCAGACATGAGGTTTCTTAAGAAATATAATACAAATATTATAAAGTTCATGTGCAGAGTATTGGGGTTACAAAATAGTTTACAGATATGTGGAAGAGGCAAGAGTGTTTTTCTGGAAAATCTTGAAAAAAGCAGGAGAAATCAGAGTACAGACGGAAATAATAATAGCTATAGTACTTATAGAGAGTTACAAAAATTAAAGATAATAAATGGAAAGAACTGGAAACCGATCTCCAAAAACTGCCCTTCAGTTATTTGAGTTTCAAATAATTGTTCAGATAAGAGTTTATTATAAAGTGCTGAAAATTATGGAGACTATGCACCAGGGTTTTCAAAGAAGTGGCAACAGGAGCTAAATAATACATCGATGCTCATTTGTGCCATAAACAGCCACACAACTCTATTCATGCTGAGATAAACTAAGTGAAGTGCTGGGTTTGCATTAAATATTTGGTCTGTAACTATATCTGAACCCTGTATTGATCACTTTCCCCTTTCCCTGTGATAAGCAACACTCCAGGTGGACACAGAAGAACTGTCAGAAGTAGCATGCAAAGAGCAGGCACATCTTTTGCTAGAGGCCTCTGTTAGGACCAAAGGCAGCTCAGAAACACTGAAGAGAGCCGACAGCAGGTAATCCTGACCCTCTGCTGAAGTCACATTAACTACTTTTGGGTTTGCAAGACAGAGGATGAGAAAGCACCAAGACAGGTAGCCTGGGGACAGGCTTCAGGTTATTAAGACAGCTACGGGGTTAGCCAGGAGGGATACAAACTTCGGTGAATTTTCCTGAGGGGAAGGGGGAAAATGGGAGTTCAGACCAACCAAGTAGCGTGCCCGGTAGCTCAGTTATACGATGGCAGCCTTCAGCTAGCCAGAGGCGTCCATGAAAACTGCACAGAATCAGTTCTGAAATCCAACAGTAATGTCCATTTGTTGTAGAAATTAATTCCCCAAAGAAGAGAGCAAAGGAAAAAAATCAAACATAGCAAATTTTTCTGACATTACAAAATGAAGTGCAAGTCTATAACCTTCTCAATATGCTATCTCTGTTACAGTAAGAACTTCATTTCTGATGACAGCCAAATCCCCAAATATTAGTACCATGAAGCATTATTAGATATTGAGCCACTGAAGAAATACTGTAGCAGAATAAATAGCAATGCTGTTCTATTTCTTTGAACTTGATTTTTGAAACAAAGCGTGAGTCTTTCTGTAAGCTACACAGGTGTGACAGAGAAGCAGTATGACTGAACAACAGAATAAAATGTTTCTCTATCAAATACATTAAACCACTTAATGCAGATGAATATGTACTGCTTGCCTGCTTCCCAGTAGCATTGGCTTGCAAATTATTTGCAAGAGGATGTTAAATTCTCTTTTTGGTATAGATCCAGCAAAACCACTGCCAGATCACACCTCCTGGGAAATGTGGGACTTGGCATGGAATTTGGCACAAGACTTTACAAATGTCAGCTTCCCTGTAAAAACAACAGGTCTGTTGTCATGAAAACATCAGTTTTGGGTTATTTCTTTTCTTAATATTACTAGCCAATACAAATAGAGAAGGGATGAGATGTCAGCCATGTGCAGGCATGTACTCAGAACTGGATTTTTGTAACTGAATTCCCCAGAATAGAAATATGAATTTTGGATTTTGAAATGCATGTCCAACATCTTGTTGATCAGTACATTTTGTACTTAAAAGTATCTCTGCTCTGTACTTCAGAATGCCTATCATTATGATGCCTATCATTAACTGACAATTAGCAAACAGCATGAGCTAGGTATTCATGTGTAACCCAGAACTTCTGAGATACCACACCACTTATAGAATTTCTTTACAGAAATTTGTACCAAGGTTATGGGATTTTATTAATTAATGTTTCCCAAGAATATAAATCACTAGAGAAAAGGATGAATTTTATCAAGATTATCATGGCAATAAATTCAGTAGTCTTTGATGTTATTTTACCAGCCTGGCATGCAATGAGTTGCATTATAGTTTTACTGAACCAATACAGCTAAGCTCCTGGCACTACCAAAACTTTAAATGGTTAATTAGTAAATGATTTTAATATAGTACCTAATCTGGGGGAAAGGAGGGAATACCTGCTCCAGGAAAATGCAAGCCATCTTTTGGAAGATGGCTATTAAATTTGAGGAGCCAGAACAAACTTTTGGGCTGAATGGACTTCATAATCCATGCAGCACTTCAACAGATCTTGGTCACTTCTGTATCTATCAACCTGCCAAGACATAAACATTCAGCCCTCTGAGTCACACATTATATTAGCAATCTCCTCTTGACATTGACAGCAATTATACCTGTACCTTAAAAAAAAAACACTGCTAAAGATCATAAAATTAGAATTTTCCCAAGACATCATATTTTCTAAAATTCCCTTTTTTGAAATAAAATTTATTTGAATGTATGTTTTTATGTCTAGCCTTTGTCTAGAACAGTTACCCAGGAAGAAGGACACAGAACAAACCTCAGAAGTAAGAGCTTCAGTATGGGATCGGTGTCAAAGTAGGTCAATTTTTAGGACTAACAGCCTTGACAGTGTCCCTTTAATATGTTGATCTGTTTCTGTAAAGCACATTAAGAAAAGTTTAGCGTGAAAGAGGCTACAAATGTGTTTGATATGATATGGCAATAAGTGTACATTTTGAGCATACTAAAGCTGCCAAAGTACATTTTAAACTGCTTTTCTTTACTAGCTAAGGGTCCAGTTCATTGAAAAATAAAATCCAGACTTCTGTACACTAGAAGCTGTAGAAAATCTGGTTTTCTGTAACATCTATAACTCACTGTATATATTTTCAAGGTGGAATCTACATCTTTCTTTGAGAGATTATGGATATTTTTTGTCACTTTGAACCCCTGAGAAACCTTGAGACTGTGAAGTTGTCCATACAGAGGCAGGCAAAATCGCTTGCCTTGAGACTTTAAAAGTTCTGAGTATTTTGTTTTCAAGAACACTTCTCAATCACTTCATTTATGGATTTATGTTACTTCTGATTCACTTGTTATTCACTTTTTACACATGTGAATCTACTTGATGAAAATTTGATGTCGTAATATATATGTAGATATATATATATATATATATGCATCATATTTTCAGATTTAAGGGAATTGATGAGGAAAACACACTTGATAAGGAAGAGTGAGAACTTATATCCAAAGAGAACTCACTAGTTATTCTTGTCTGTTTTGATTAAAAGATGTTAATTCAGTGGCTAATGCATATAGAAAATGGCATGTACAGATAGTCCAGGAGGCCATTCTTTGTAAAAAAGGGTAAAGTCTCAAACTTTATAATGAACTTAGTAAGGAAAACCCCTTAATGTTTGGCTCTATAACAGAAGCAATTGCTGATGTTTTATGTTTACATCATTCTGACTTCTTCATTGTTCTCACTGTTGCCCACTATGAAAATAAGCTTGAACTATATTCAGTAGTTTTGCTTTATTGCTTTGTTTTTAAGTACATTACTCTGTAGTTTTCACCACTTTCGTATCATTTGCAGTAAAGGATACCATCACCCCAAGCTGTGTGGCAGCATCGTTTATTACATGGCCTGATGCATTTGAAAAAGCCGACTGGTTTTCAAGCACACAAACCTTTCTTCAGGCCTGCAAATGAAAGCAGCCAAAGTTTAACAAGCAACAAAGTTTAACAATACCTTTTATACACACATACAAGCCTGTAATGAACACAAAGAAATAAATGTATTTGAATAGCACTGTGTTCTAACCATTTTCTAGGAAGATATCTGGAGTTGCTTCCAAATTATTTTTAGAAGAGGAAACATTTAAGGAAAGGCATTAAAACATGTAAAGTAAAGCAAAGTAATCCACTCTTAGAAGAGGCTTAAAACTAAAATTCCATCACAAAGCAACTACTAAGGCTAAATAAAATGAAGAGTGACATTCAACAAAATATCAAAGAATGAAAAGACATAAAATATACATTAATACAAAAATATATTTTCAAGGAATATACGCACAACTGTTAATTAATGGCAAATGAGGATCAAATAATTTTCTTGTGCTGAGCCACAACTACCAAAGTGTAAAACATGACTCATTGTGCAATATCAATATAAAAAAAGTCAGATCAACGAGTAGGCACTCGTTATTTTCAAGCAAATGAACTCTGAAGACTTCATCTTCCACCATAATTTACTTATACCAGCTTTGATTCATGGTAACATAGTGTTCTCTTTGAAATGGAGTGGGGGAGGGGGAGGGGGAGATTTTCCCATTTTATAGTTTTATGGTAGCATTTCATCTCTTTGTATTCAGCACAACTGGGTAGGAAGCAGACAACAATATTTTAGCTGTCAACAACAAATATTTAAGTTAATTTTTCTTCCTAAAATTATAACCATTAGAAACACATCCCTGGACTGTTTTTTTTTTTCCCTGAAACATGCCTCCTACATTTGGTGTTACACTTACATTGCTGATGGAATCTAAAAAAACCCATATTTTTGAAGAAAAAAAAAAAATTAAAAGCTAGTTCTTATGCTAGCTTCCTAACCAATCTACAGAGCAACCCTCTGAAATTCTTCTTATCTGCAGAAACAATGGTGGCTGGGCTAGTTGTCACAAATTCTTATTTCACAATACAACATTTTACAGTTTCTCATTTACCTCTCCTTCTTTTTAAGATTCTTTTCTCTTGGAAAAGTAAGTTTTACCGAGCCTTTTTTCCTTTATATACTTTTCTTGGTTTTCCACATTTGTTTCAGATGGCATACCCACTATTTCATTGCTCCTTTCTGCAAATACAATGTATATAAAGAAACTTTTCATTTAGAATGGTCAACTGGGAATATAAATTATTAAAGAGAGTTATTTCTCTAGAATTTCTTCAGCAACATCTTAATTAGCAACAAAGGTGAAGAATGGGTAAGTCAAGATTTTGTCCTGCAGGACATCTGAAAACAGCTGCCTGATCACCTGATACTTTTTTCATATCAGACACCAGAACACAAAAATATTATTAGACAAAGTTCTTCACTACTCTGATTCAATGCAGATAAGCAGAAAAACATGTGCCTCATCCTTGAAACAAAAAAATCCTTCTGCATTTAAACAAAAATCTTTCTGTGTTGAATAGATAATATATGATAAGAAACATTTATAAGCAACAAGCCCTTAAGTTTGGGGTCTTTTTGTTAAATGTTGCCTAGATGCCTTTCACAAAATAAAACAAAACAAAACAGAACAAAATGCTCTGAAGCAAAATGATGAAGTAGTCTCTCAGCCACTGCTGGCATGTAAGAGGCAGTCCTGCAGCAGAGAGTGCAGAGAAAGAAATTACAAAGCTACAGCAACAGCCTGCTGCATGCACCTCTTCCCTACAGCTTTGCCAAAATCATCCATCAGCCCTGCCTACCCAGAGAGCCCGGCTGTGCACATGGCTGTGTCCAAGGACTGGCAAACTGCAATCACAACAGAGTCAGAGGAGTGGGAGAGACAGTTTGGCTGGACACTGTGTCACAACAATACACCTGCCAAAGCTGAAACACAGCCACTGTTCCTGCAATGCTGACAGGCAGTGCTGACAGCCTTTGAGTCAACTGGGAGGAAGAAGCCACAGCCAAGTGTTGTTTCATTAGCAATGCCAAGGAGGTATCTGAAGTACCTCTACTTTCCTTTTCTTTGGTAGCAACCACATAATGAGGGAAGTAAAGTTTTGTGCAGACATAGTAAAAGAGTTACAGAGATGCAAATTGCTGAGGTATACTCAGGGAGGCTTCAGCTCATATCAGGGCAGCCTTGTTCTAGGGACCACAGACCTCATCCCCTCACACAGGAAATTCTATGTTCACACTTTGAAGATTAAGTGCAAAACAAACAAGTCTTGTTGGATAAACCCTTTGTGATGAAACCCTGTCAATTGGTGCAAAACCAGCTTTGCATCTTTAGCAGCCACAAGTGAGAATCACAAAGTGCATCTAGCCAAATATTGCCAATTAAGTGACAATCACCAGAACTTTAAAAGAACTTTTTTCTTCTGTTTCTGTAAATCATCTTATATCATTTAGTATAAAGGTAACCCATTCAGATTATTTACAGTTAATAGCAAATAGCAGGTTGGAGCAGATTGGAGAGACTATGTACACTATGTACACATTTGCTACCTGCCAGTCCCATACAAAATATGGGAAATAAATGTAGTTTTTTGTAGAATATTGCATGTTCTCCACTAAAAGCATACCACTGAGCCTGGGCAAACAAGACAAACAATCCATTCTTAAGGGTGCAGCACTGCAGAATTTCAAGTGCAGAAAGAACAGCATAATGTGAAAAGCAAGTTTCTAAAAGGTACTACTATCTCAGAACACAATATTTGTGCACAAAGAACTACAAATAGAAAAGAACAGGGTGGTCATGTAACAATCTTCAATGAAATTAAAAAAAAAAATCACAGTGAATGACAGCAGCAGCAAAGGAGTGGAATATTCAAGACTAAGAATGAAAGAAATCTCTTTACCAAATTTATATGAAGACAAAGTATTTAGGATTAGACAAGATAAGAGATCAAAAAGCTGAAATTATGTTTGTTTAACTGGGTTTATGAAAGGGCATATTAAGAAGTGAGCTGCACAAACAAATTAAGTTTATGTAGTTTTGACATATCCAACAAATAGTAGTGAAAACCACAACTACAATCAGGAAACAGCAGCAGGTAACCAGCTCCAGCAAGGGAGTGGTTCAGGAGATGAGAAAGATGATACAGATTGCTTGACAAAAAGGGATTGGAAAGAGCAAAGCCTTGAAGTATTGTACCTTTTGATAATTCAGATTTCAGCCTTGTCATGGTACACTATAATCAAAATGCAGGTATCAACATGACACAGAAACAGAAAGCAAGCTTGAAGTTATTTTCATGTAAGACAGGGAGTTGCCATGTAAATTGCTGAGAACTATTTGGCCTCCAGAACTTACCTGGCCTCCTTTCACTCCAGGAGTGAACAAGACAAATCAGGCTCCCACCAGGTGTCTGGAGTCAAGGCTGCAAATATTTGGTAATTTCTTGTTTTCACAACACTCTTACTACTTGAACCCCTCTCCACCCCACCCTGGCATTCCACACTGACCCACTCTGCAGATGATGCTCTACTTATCTGAAAAATGAGATTTTTTTTCTAGGATAAAAATCAGCCTATCTCCCCAGTTACTGTTCAAAAGTATTGCTGAAGAGACCCCAGTGTGTGCAAATTCTACACTTACTCCCACTACTTCGTGCACTATGGTTTTAAGAACAGCTCTGTATTGCCCTATAATAGTACAAAACATTATAGTTAAAGTTTACATATATTTTCAAGTGCAGATTCATTCAGTTGGCAATTCCTAATATTTTTTGTGATCTCAGATGAAATTATTCTAGCTGTTAAGTGATCTTTTTGCATGGTTTTACAACAATCTCTTTCAATTTATTTTTACACACATATTTAGGAGAATATTCATCTAGCTGCTTTGAGGTTCAAAATGCTAATTTTGAGTTTCATTCTTTAATTGAGATTTCCAAAAACTTATAACTGCTTAGCTTCCAGGCAAAGCCAAATTAAGAATTATTTTATTGCATAATATAATATATACCATTCAGTTCAAATATTTTAATCTGAGTAACAGAAGAAGAACTAAAATAATTTTTAAAATATGTAAAAAATAATGCTGCCATTTATATAGCTGATTTAGTAAAAAACATTCTGGAATAATTTCATAGCTTTAAGTGCATGCACTTCAATTTTCTTCCATTTTGTTTATTTTGTAGGTACAATCAAGGCTCATGAATGTTAGCATTGAACAAAAAGTCTTCCTTACAATATTTTTATAGGCTAACAGTAATTTAAGGACTGCAAGTAGCTAAGTTTATGGTCTTGCTTTAATTTATGCTTTTAATTACAATCAACACAATCTCAGTCCGAAGTATAAAACCTAAACTAAGACTTGAAAAAGCTGCAGATGGTAAGGACAGAAAAGAAAAGGATAAAACAAAGATTTTCATTATTCTTTTCACCAAAATCTAATTATTGAAATGGTTTGGGGTTTTATCTGGCCC
Organism: Agelaius tricolor; assembly: GCF_023055355.1. Taxonomy (NCBI): domain Eukaryota; kingdom Metazoa; phylum Chordata; class Aves; order Passeriformes; family Icteridae; genus Agelaius; species Agelaius tricolor. The sequence goes on from NW_027269262.1 coordinate 33,190,793, forward strand.
ATCTCTTTTCTCCAGATGTGAATTCTTCTATTTCAAAGATACTTTTTCAATTTGTGTTGTAGGAAAACAAAAGCAGTTGAGTTTTCTCCTATGTGGTGTTTTTGGAATTTTCATTTCAAGGAAGAGATCAAGTGGTCTAACTTTTAACTTATGCCTAAATCAAGATTCTTCATCCCCAAAAATTCAATATATTCTCAGTCTGAATTTTGCTTATAAGAGGCAAAAAAGACCCAGCTTGGTCTGACAAAAATTAGAAGCGCAAAGCACAAATTGAAACAAACAAACAAAAGCAGGGTTACAAAGTTATCCTATAAGATTGGAAGGGATAGCACCTGTAACCTACTAATGTTTATGATATTTTGAGTCATCTAACAGCTCACCCTCTGTTTTGTTTTGGTTTTCTTTCCTGTTGAACACAACATGTAATTGGCCAGAATTGTGTCTGGACCAATTTTATGATGCCTTTAAATTTTGCAACCATTTTTCTTTTTCTACATTTGGTATGTAATAAAAATTTTGTCCATCTGTCCCACAGTTCAACATAACAATGCTTCAGGATTGCTACAGAAAACACTTTTATAAGCTGAGATCATGGAGATGTCTGCAACACTACTGTCTGTGCTATCATTAAGCCATTAATTATTAAAAATGCCCTGAAAACTATAACCCTGCTTTGAGCTTCTGGATATTTTATTAATACTTTCAGCAGAAATTAGACAATTATCTTTATTACTTTAATATCAGAATTTGCAACTGATATTTTCTAATAAAAGCACATACTTAAGCTTTGGAAAAAGGAGGCTAGAGGCAGGGGTGAAGGGAGATACAATGATAAGCGTTTACTGCATTCCTTCCATAAGACAAGACATAAAATTTCTTATAAATTAGCAGCACTTCATATGAAAATGAAAAAGACACAAATAAATAAAACTGAGAATCAAAAAACTGTTTCTTTCCGCTTCACACATGATACACGAGTTATCTATCAGCAGCATTATCTGATGTTTTAAGATCTCTGATTTATTTTATATTTATGTAAAGAGATTTCAACTTTCCCCTTGGAAATGGTTTACTCTTTTAAAAATTAAATACAATTTAAAATAATTTTGTTTCACAATAGCCTCTGGGGGTTAAAATTAATCCTGGAATTGCAGAAGCAGGTGGAAACAGGTATGGAAGAACTATTAATTATCAGTGATACAGTTTCACTGCTCAAGAGAACTGCAAGAAATCACACTAAAAGTTCTAGAGGAGAGTTGTAGGATTTTTTTCTCTTCTGATATTTGTTTGACTCTTAATTATTTTGATTATTTTTTTCTTCTCAGATCTCCTACAGTTGTTTGCTACATGACCAAGATCACTAAATAGTAAATTATTTTTTCATCAGCCATATGGTCACCTCAGAGATTTAGGAATCTAGTTTAGGCCCCTTGTGTGCCAGTAAGAGTTTACTGGTAATGTCAAGAACTCCACTCTGAACAGAAGTGGACACGTAGCAGAGGAAATCTAAATCTGAGGTGACGCGATGCCACAGACAGTTTGTGTATGGATCCCATCTCAGGTGCTCAAATTCTGCCCTGGGTCATATATATAAGGTCTGACATATCATGGAAAAATGGAAATTCACTACTTGGCTGATGTAATGTCGGGTTCGGCTGTCTATCTCTGCCCTGACATGGGTAGGGTGGTTCTTGGGTGGCACGCGTTTCAAAGGATGAGTCTGGACTCTTCAGCTTTTCGGTCTTCAGATTGTTTATTGTTTCTTATCTACAAAATTTTCCCAACAGAGGTCTGATCTGCAAGGCAGCCAAGGGCACTCTGACCACCCACGAGGCGGTCTTGTCTTTTTATACTAAAATCTACGTACATGATATTTACCTTTATTTTCCAATACTTTTCACCCATGTTAGCAAGTGCACCTTCACCATAAACCAATCCCCAAGTGCCAACATCACCACAGGAGATGGAAGACAAGAAGAAGAAAGAAGAAGGACGAGACACGCCCTGATCCCTCCATCTTGTCTCCATAATCCCCCTGTACCAAAAACCTTGAAGTTTATATTTCACCCTATAAATGTGTCCCTTTTACACCCTTCACTCTAAAGTGATTCTCATGTCCTCAAACTGCTGTCACTTCTGTGGATGGATCAAAATCAAGCCACCAAACACTCTTGGCAACATTCCAGGATTTCCGAGACCCCCAAGGGTTCTCCTGGCATCTCTGGACATCGGGAACGATATGCTGAGTTCCCACAATGTAAGGAAAGGAGGGAACTTCGAAATCATATTAAAATTTACATCAATGTAAAATGGTGAGCAGAAAAAAAAAAGCCTTTCCCATAGGTAAGCTTCCATGTCTTGGTATAAAGAAGTTAATCATATAACACTACCTGTGAAAAGGGGAATTGACTTCAACAGTCTTTGAGGCGGCAAAGTTGAAATCAGAGCTCACCAATTTTCAGCATCTTGGGACTAATCACAAAAACTTTCCTCTAAAATCAGGACCCAGCTATGACAAACTATACTGCAGGCGAGTTTGAAGTCAAAAGGTTGGGTGATTACCTGAAATCACTAAGCTAGAAATTAACTGAAAGGTTGGATTTCTGTCTGAATCTGACATGGAAGGAAGTGGTTAGGAATGACCTCTGGAAAAAAAAAATCTCATCACTACCTTTTCTCTATCTGATCAGGTTTGCAAATAAGGATGTAGAGTTTATATAAACCTGTTCATTTTGAAAAATTCACCACTTATGTTGCTCTCTATTAGAAGCCAGAGGACAAACAATTTTTAGACTGCTCATGATTGCTCTCACTGATTCTCAGCTAGACTGAAAATATGAAGTTAACAAATGAAATAAGGTTTTGCTCTACTAAAGTCAATAAGAAAATAGGCTTTAGTTTATTCCAAGTGGTTCATAAATGTGCAAAAAGATGTCTCTAAAAAAACCATAAAACAAAGAGAAACAAACAAGCAAAGAAAAAATTTTAAATGTCACCATTTCTCCATTTTATTTCACTGAGACACTGGGAAAAGTGTACACTTCTTTTTTTTTTTAAATTTTAGAAATTCAGGAAATAATTTGTATAAAAAACACTTTCTCATTTTAGATAGCATTCATAAGTTTAAATGAAATACCCATTACACTCAGTTAATGACACCCCACAAAGAAATGTATCAGGCAAGACAGTAATGTCAAAATTAAAACTGATGAGAATTTTCAGTTGTACAATTTAGAGCACTAAGTATGAGAAAGAGACCTTTTCTAAATTTTTTGTACAAGCTCACAATCTTCCTGAAATGTTTATCAAACAGATTACCAAATTTGGGGAGTGGAATTACTATATTCATGTCATTAATACAATCACTAGTAATATAGAAATAGCAATAGTATAGTCTCTACTAGTAGTACAGAGCAATTAAAGTTTATTTCAGTAGGATTATCATGGCCAAGTGAAGTCATAAGATTTTTCAGTTTCAGCTGTGGCTGACCACAGATTGACTTTTACAAGGTCTACTTGTCATCCCATATCACACTTAAAAAAATAAATAAATAAATGAAACCAGAAGTAGGTTTCTATCTCCTTTTCAAAACTTTGAAAGCAAAAATATATTCATGCTATGTGTATGCTGACAGCTGAAACATCAACAGTCAAGAAACAGTAAACAAAGGAAAAGCAGAATATCTTCAGTTAAGTTTCAGTTAGCTCTAGAGCTGCAGTCATCTAAATGTACTGTCAAAATTAGGAGAGAGACCCTATTTCAAAAAGCAGGCAAACAAAGAGAAATCCCAAAATGACAAGGCCATAGGTGAAACTCAAGGTGCTTTTTACATGAAGTTCAGAAATGCTCCACTGAAGTGCGCTGATCTGGCAGCTGACTTCATTGTTCATGCATATGAACCATCACCCTGGTGAAAGGCTCTTATAATTGCATATGCTAATTCAGTTAGTTGGGCACCAAGTTTCAGTCAGAACACTGTCAAGCTGGAAAGAGCAACCTGCAACACTTTTTCCATTCCTGAAGGAGCATACCTGAAAAGGGTAAAGTCCTTTGTCTCTACATACACTGGAAATTATAATCAAGACATCATCAGTCTTTCTCACATCATAACAGCCCTAGAAGATGTATTTTAAGAGTGCAACTTACAACCATCTGCTGCTTGCTTTTTACTAACCATTTTGTGATTGCATCTCCCATGGCCTGTATGTGAATCTCCAACCTAAGCCAACAAATTACTGTGAATCCATGATCACATGTGATTCCACCTCTCACATCCTCTGTTCAGGACTTTCTTGTTACAGAGGAGTACTATCTGTGTAGGCTGAAAATAAGTATGTGCAAGAGAACTTGTCTGACCTAACTTCATCTGAATTTTTGGCATCTAGTTGGAGACAGTGCTCTACATTCTCTTACATGACAGTGGTAGATTTCCCCCAGGTCTCTTTGATCCTTTCCTGAAACAAATCATATTCTATCTCCTGATTACAGAAGGAGCTTAATGAACTTAAAGTTAACACAGGAATCTAAAGTGTGTTAGATAAGTCCCACCTATGCATGGTTTAGTTTTCTTATTCAAATGCTGGGTCTTATTCAGTTTCCCAAGGCTGTTGCACAGTAGATTTGATATCCTGAGCATGATGCTCCAGGGCTTCTAAGTCAAATTCTTTGAGGAGAGAAGAAAGAGGAACAGAAGTACTTCCTTCATTCACACCATAGATACAAATAAAAACAAGGGCAGATGATCTTATCATTTTAACAAGTGAGAACAAACCTCAACTATGCTAGAGCGACTAAAAAAAAAACCCAATCTTTCCTTTTGATACAGAAATAAGCTGTAGGCAAGTTGAAATTTTTGAGATTGTTCTCACTGACAAAAAGCTTTTCAAGATCTATAAAATGCTCCAATGAGGTAGAGGCTGATCAGACAATGCCTACTCCAGATCTCTGAAAGGGGAACATAAAATCTAACCTCAAACAAGATGCATCTGTGTCACACTTGTGTAATACCAGCTCTCACAAAACAGAATGAAAACAAAGCCTTGCTTTGCTTTCTTTCTGGATGTTATGGTTGTTGCCTCTCTTGTTTTCCTCCTCTTCCATATTGAAGAATCTGCACTGTATTTAGTATGTAAGTAGACTGTAAATTTCCTATTTGTTAATTTAAATTTAGTATTCAATTACAATTAAAAAGAACTCCAAAAGAAATATTACAAACTTACAGCAAAAGGCATTTTAATGACCTTTTAGCAATCAATCATTAATTGAAATTCATCCTTGAATTCAAAGGATGAAGACAGGTAGATGGACCTATGTCACCCATGGATCCAAGAGCAATTCTCACACTGTTTTCTTTTCCCCTTTATTTAACCAGAGAAGTTATATTAGAAAAAAGGAAAAAAAAAAAAAGATTTGTAGTAAGTAGACCATAAAATTTACCCTCTTTTAATGAACATGAAAACTGCACAATGAAAAGCAATCACATATAAATATATTCAGGGGCAATGGAATGCTATAAAATGTTGTATTTCAGTGCACTAGGTGGTAACAAATGCAACATTGCTATAAAGGTGTCTTTTTGCTACAGAAAGATTACCAATAACTTTCAAGCCTTATATCTACCCTCCTGAGATCTGAGAAAATAAACTAGACTACTCTTGGTTCCTATTGCTTTACAATATCACTTTCTACTGAGTTAACAACAGTAAGTTTATCTTTGCAGTTCTCTTTCCATTTAAAATTATAAGGTCTGAGTTACCCATAGTTTTGAAAAATTAATTACCTTACATCCTCAGACATCCAGAAACATTTGCACAACTCATCAGCTCAAATGCTCCAATGCTAAAATCCTAAAAAAACCTGTGCCTTCATTACTTGCTTATTCCCAAGCAAGGATGAGAAATGACAAGCCAGGAAATAATATGTAAAGGCAGATCTACAAGCAATGGTCACCCAAGTAAGGGTTGGATAGATGCGTGTTCGGTCTATTTTTTCACAAAAATCAAGGAAGAAATACAATTTCATAAACAAATAAGTTAGTCATCAAACAATGTTGGAAGCAATTTCTGGAAAAGCAATTCCTCTCTTCTTTGGGACTTCACTTAAGCTCCAATTTTTCATTACCAATTCTTAAAAATAGGGGTGCAAATTTCTAATGGGAAAGCTGAGTATCCATCTAGAGCATGCCAGGATTCATGCCAAAAATAAATGCATAAAAAAACCACAACTGACAGAGCGTGAGCTGTTGCACATTCATCTCAGTTTCATTTCATCTAATGCTGCATATAGTTCAACTTTGGCTAGGTTACTTTAGGATGGGAGGAGAGAGGGGAGAAAAATAAAGTATCTTCCATGGTTTCAAAGCTGGCTGCATCCCTCTTCCCTCCCTGATTTCTCTGAATCTACCTTGCCCTCTTGGAAGATATAATTCTCTAATTTATCCACTTAAAATAGAATACTGCACAACACGTTCTTGTCTCCCTCCTTTGCTTGTGCTCTGACCTGACTGGATGCAAGAAGTCAGATGCAGAAGTTGGGGATCCATTAGCAGAGCTCTGAGCCTCATTTTGTAAGTCCCATGAGAAACTAGACTCCTGGCTTATGTCCACCTGGGCAGATGCTTCAGCTCCACCTCAGTCTACAATATCCTGTGCATCAGCTGCTCTTGGACAACCTGTTAAGCTGATATTGGCACCTATGATACGTCTGTTGAGAAATCCATGATCAGATCAATCATCTTACTGTTTAGCAATGCTTTGACATATGAAAAAAAAATTATAAAATATTTGAAAGTGACCTACTGTAACTCAAGCCTTTCTATTTTCACAGTGGCCAGAGCAAGCTACTCCAGGTGACTCGGACCCCATTCCTCCACAAAACTTTCCCCATCATAAACTGCTGCAGCCTCAGTAGTCATTAGAAATTAAAGTCTAAGATTTAACCTCAGAAATAAGTCTCTTCCTGGACTAGAGCAGAGCTGGCAGTTCAGTCAACTAGTTAATGTCATCGAAGAGCAGCCCAGCTTAAACAACTGTTTCCCTCTAAGCAAAACAGTTGTTTCCTCAGTTGGTGTCTCTGCTGATGCCAGTGGATAGAGGTAAAGACTAAAGGTAAAGACTAAAATGCCTTCCTGAGCTATTAGCAGACAATCTGCCTGACAGGAAACATGGTCATCTTTCCTTCCCTCTCATTTTTATCTTCCTGACAAACCTTCCTCTTGAAAGGAAATCAGTGTTTGCACACACCAGCTGAACCACACAGAACAGGTGCTGTGATGCAGCTCTGTCACAGCACCATTTGGAGCCAAAAGCTGGAGCTGCCTCATGTCTCAGCACTGATTCCCTCATTTCCCACCTAGGGTTTAGGGGAGTCAATACCTAAACCATGGCTCTGAGCCCACCTGCCAATGTCATGATTAACATTACTCATAGAAATACATTTTAGTGAAAGAATTGTCCTACTCTATCCCATAACTAACTTCACATGTAAATTGTCTTTATGGCCTAAGCTCTTAACCAGTCAATTATGTTCAAGTATTTCAATGCTTCTGAGGAGCATTAGCTGGTCTGGTGGCTTCAGCTACCATCCAAACTGACAGCAAAGTTGTTATGGAACGACAAGAAAGACAGAACAAGCTCACTAAGGTAACACTGTAAGCACTTCAGCTACACATCAAAGCAACCATCTGATATCTCAAATTAACACTGGATTTCCATATCCATCAAATTTCACCAGATGCTGCTTCATGAAAGAGATTTTACTCTGGTGGGGGAAGGAATGCCTACAACTTGCTAAGTCTTCTCATGAGAATATTCTCTCCCAAAGGTGAGACATTGCAAAACAACAGAAAAGACACACTAGTCCATTATCACCTATGATCAGCCCACTGTGCGCTGATGATCCAGCTTGAAGCCAACAGCAACAATGCTTTGCCCATTACTGAGGCCTGGACAGGATGACTCATTAGGGGTGGGGTTATCACAGAATAATCACACCCTTGGGTATTGGGTACACAACCACATCTCAAGTCTTGTAACACCCCAGAGGTGTGATTATCTGCTGTCATGCTTTAATTCTTAATTAAAACAAGAGCTGCAGCTCAGATAAGATCTGTGAGAGGATTATGGTCATTCTTGGTTAGACAAGGGGGAACATGCATCTTTGGAATTAAAATTCAGGTGCTTGGGTGAACTCTGTAATGATGAGTGGTGCTTGAATCCACCTCATCTTAGTTTTCCTTTTAATATGATTTAACCAGGAGGGAGCACACCCAAAAAGCTGCAACTTCCAGGAACCAAACACTGAATAACACAGTAAAGTGCACAGTGTTGCCATCATTTAAACATTTTTGCACTTTAATCACTTAGCATTTTAGCTTAAATAAAACTCAAAGTGTGCTTCTAATGATGCTAGAAGACTAATTCTTGTTACTTAGCAGTAGTACAAGTCACAGCAGCCATAAAAATACTGGAGGAATGTTTTGATGAAGTGCATACTAAACTACTCAACTTACGCATATAAAGATGGATATACAGCCTGGGGAAAAAATGAATATAAAACACTTCTGTGATTTTTTTAAAAAATCTTATTTTTAACAAATATTAACCCAACTTAAGCTCTCTTTTAAAGGTTACATTTGCATTTACAAAGAACTTTCAAGCAATTTAACTACTATGAATTTTAACAAGGCGCTTCCTGTTCTGACTGCTTGCGTATTTTTAAATTTTATGAGACTCTTCTGGCAGAGTTTTGTAGCCGTTAAGATGAAAGCCTGGATGCATGCATACTTGAAAAGTGGAGGAGGAGGAAAAAGAAGAATAAAAAGAAGAAAGGAAAATAATCAATTTGGTATCAAATTTATTCCAAAGCCGAAAAGTGCATTTTTTTCTGATTGTGAAAGAAGACATGCAGGGAGGTCGAAGGTCAAGCAAAGAGGAGACAGTATTGTGTAGGAACTGTCACGCATCACCACCTATTTTGACATGCACAGGGCCGTTTGTTGTCTGTCGAACATGCAAATTAAGTGCCTGCTGTCATAGCTAGCCGATATCTGAAAGTGGAAAATGAGACCACCTGTAACCAGTGAATGGAGTGATGGACAAGCATTCAGAGCTCGTCATTTCCAACGCCATTCACACCACCTCCGAATTGCATATGACATGTAAAAATCTTTTCTTAATATTCACAACCGGGAAGTTTGGGGAATTATGGAGGCTTCAACTGCTGCATCTAATGGGTTCTCCAAGCAGACAGCTGTGACTGTGAGCTGGCTTGATAATTAGGTGTCCAGGAAGATTTTATGCTATGAATCAGTTAAAAGGGAGAAAAGAAAAAGAAAATAATGGCAAGCAAAACTCGCTGGAATGGAAATTATATTAACCCTTGCATGTCTTCCTCAGCACTTGGCTTTTACAATTCCCGTGAAGCAAGATTTGCAGAAACCAGACACATAATAATTTGTCTTCTGTCTCTGAGCAGCACTGTCCTCCTACTCAGAAAAATTGCACTCCAATTCTGTTTGATGCTTTGTTTTCCTGAAGAGAACTTAGAAGCATAAAATCTAAATATGCCAATCCCTCTTCTATTTGAAAGCAAAGGCAATACTTTATTTGAATTTCTAGTGAATTTGTTGCATAGGATTTTAAGAAATAGATTCGTTGTGCTAAAGTCATGTCCTGTCATGTGCCTGTCCATACAAAAATCAAACAGTTTAGCTAGCTCGTCTGTAATCCTTTGCATGCTATCCCTACTTTTGTATGCATATCTGTCTTTGTGCATGGGATGCCATAAACACTGCAGGCAGTGTAACGCCAAGAAAAGATGTGATCTTCCTGATTCTCACTTCTGCTTGATAAATAAATAAAGCTGCTCCAAAACACTTAGGATAGGAGAGTTTAGATGTGCCCAGCTGCATGATAAGCTCACAAAACCTGTTATTTTATTCAAGGCCTAACTAATTAATGCTAGTGTTCATTCCTAAATAAAAAATTAAGCTCTTCAGGTTTTCAACTTCTGTGCCACATTCTGAAAGCCATTCTGGCTGTGTTTCCAGACATAAAGAACACATGCATATAAGGTACAGTCAGAATTCAGGAGGGTTATTCAACACAAAACCAGAATTTAGCTACAGAACATTATCCACCAGTACTTCCCAATATATCTAGAGTATCTGGGGAGGCTGTCTGAAGCCCTGCAAAGATTGTAGTCCTGCTCTATACTCCTCACAAGTGAAGCCAAGCACTCAGAACAGAAGCAGGCAAGTTACTAGTATATTAAACTATCTTTTATGAGTCAGGCAACAGAAAACCTGCATTTAAATTGGGTTAATTTTTTAAAAAGCTTTTTTATTTCTATTGTGCCAAATTGTAAAATACAGTAGCTGTTCCAACATTGCCCACAACCTGCTCTCACTGCTGGTCTGGTTTACGTCTCCAGTGATTCTATTTTCTTTCCTGTGGAAGTGAGAGTTTAGAAAAGCTGAAAAAATACCTGCTGACCCCTCTGACTGGAGAGGAGAGGGAATATTACAAAATGGAGGAATGAAAAGAACTAGTGAATAGATACCCAGGGGAAAAGGAGCAGAAGAGACACTTATTTTAGACCTGCAAGTTTTCTTAGAAGCACTCCTTCTCTTAAGCTTCCATATCCTCTATGAAGGAATAGAAAGCTATAAGAATCCCAAGGACTCCCATTTTCCAGACCCAAGCCAGCAGGCCCCATTTGATTATTTACATCTTTAAGACTGCTGGGAATGGACATTCAGGAGAGCCTGAATCAGGCACCATTCAGCCAGTACTACATTGCTGGGCACAGCTGAGAAGCATGTAAAGGCATACCTAAACAAAACACCAAAATATTATCACTCTCTTCTTCTGTTTCTCCCACATGTTAGTTCTCTGCCGGGCAGAAAGAAATGAAAAAGGAAAGAAAATGGCCACACTGTCTGTTTTGTCCTTGCATACTTTCCTCAGAGTCAGCTTGTTTCTCTGTGCTTGAAACCAAGATCCACACAGTACATGAAGACAGAAGCACAACAATGGCATCTTACTAATCATGTTCTAATCTAAAGACAAAAGAAAATCTAAATCACTGACAGTTAAAACCATCCAGTGTGTGCATTTCACAGAATAAACTGTTTGGCCACTACATTGGATTAAAAATTCCTTCTTCAGAACACCTTCCAATTACTATCCATGTACAACACACCCACGTGCCCCAGCAGTGCCTTTGCAACTGCTAGACTGTCAGTGTGAACAGGATTGAAAATATCCCTTGTCTTTGAACATATTGCAGCCTTTTATTTTTTTTTTTTACTCTATATAAAATGGATAATATTCTTCTATATAGAAGAATAGCTCACTGAGCTTCTAACAGGTCCCTGAGCTAGTCCCCTCCTGCAACATCTGTGCTGACACAAGCAGGAAGGAAGCATGTTGCTATGCAAAACCTATACCCTGTAGCTTCAAGCAGGACTTAAACTGGCATTGTTGATGAAGGACTTTGTAGCTGGGACCTACAACCAGGGCCACAGGGTTTATCTGTCTGCTGGGTAGCTAGTTTGGAGTTTGAGATCTTGGAGGTTCCACACCTCAGACTGGCCCTAGGCTGTCAGTTCACCTCCAGCAGCATGGCTATACCAGAGCCCTGGTATATGACTGCTTCTGAGGGATAGTCACCAGTAACACCAATTTTATTTATGCATATTTTATTTTTATTTTGTTGATGTGATAGGATTTAAAACAAGCTTTGTTTTCTACATATGGGCTATTAAAATGTGACTATCACCTTCAACATCTGGCAATGTATTTCTCTAGATGGCTTGCTACAAATTTCAAGGCCTAATAATTTTCAGAGGTCAAAAATAGGCTGTCAGGTAATATGAAGTTGTTACATCCATTACACAGAAAGTTAGGGAGGGATCAAGGTCATCAGAAAGGTCTTATGAAGGGTGAGGAGAAAAAATGGCCATCATGCCTTCAGTACAAACCAAGGAAAGACTTGTTCGTCACAGTTGTACCACATTGCCATGAGACTACCAAGTTAAATTCAGGCTAGATATTTCCTAAATTTTATTTTCCCTGAAAATGTTTTAAGCAGGTCACAAGGTAGTACTAAAGGCTGTCCCAGCACAGGTCTGAGTAGCAGAGACATGGGGGAGGTTAAAGGGAATCCTGTTTTCTAGCACATTACCAGGAACCTGAAACAATCATGTTTGAAATGTCTCCTTGCAGTACTTTAGGCCATGTGTTGCCACTCTCTCCTTGCAGTAAGCAACATGCCAAGCAGAACACTTGATTTGCCTGTCATCACAGGTAACAATGGCAGAGTATTTGTGGAAGAGAGATCTCATGACCAAAATTTTGTCATTTATCACACAAATCACACAAGGAGTGTGATTTACCCATTCTGGTAAATCACACTCTTTGAAGCAGATCCAGGAAAACAGTCCATGGGGTAAGCTATTAACACTGTCAACCTTTTTGTGACTTAGACATGCCCAGGGTGATGTAAGCCACCAAAAACTCATTGCTTCTGAAAATTCATCTACTATTTTCATTCCTTCAATAAGTATTTTGCCACCTAATCTGACATTTGGGTTTCTGCAAATCTTCTAGAAGAGGTTTTATTTGTTTTTCCTAATCATTTTCATGAGCCTACCTTGAACAGTAATCTTGTTGGCAGCAACACAATCTAAGGACCCAGAAGTTCTCTTTATTCTGGAGAGACTTATATGTTGGGCAGACAAATAAGGCCCCTCACTTCTGTATGATATTTTTTAAATAGAAATCTGCTCATTCTATAAAAAGAATCTGTCACCAAGAAGCTGTGTGACTGAAAAGTCACAGTCGCTGAAAACTGAACTTTATTGAACAAGGTTCAGCTTTAAATAAATCAAGCCAGTAGTTCTTTCTATGTGAATTTGCCCAAATATATGACCCATATACTATTCAAACATGAGTACATTTACCCTTAATACTAAAAGCTGAGTGTGACTTTAAAATGATGTAGGTACACTGAATTTTCCCTCTTCACAAAACCAATTTTCACTCTAATTCAGTAAATAAAACAATAAAAAATTGCAGAAGATTTCTAGTAAAATTTTCAAGGTACATTAACTGCATATTATATTGTTATCAATATATGCTTAACCATTTTCTGTATTATGGAAAATTACCTGAACGGGAAGAATAATTTGCTTGCTCTGGTATACACAGTAATTAAAATATTCAGTTAGGCTAAATATTTAAAAGCAGCACCAGAAAATTTTATCCCTGTATTAATATGCACATGGTACTTTTCCTGATTATATTCTTCAGTTTCCAAGTTAATATACTGAAGCTTTCTACCAAAAGAATTTGCAACAATAGATTGTGATGTTAATAAGGAAAAAGAAAAGTACAAACATGCCTTTCCACTCACTTTCTAGGTAAGCTTCATTTTCCATATACTTTTTTAATTGATGGTTTTATAAGTATTTTTCCATGTGACTTTATCCAGCTATTTTAGAAATACCCTCTTACCCTAACCTCTCGGTACAGATTTCTGAAATACATACAAGGGGAAGTTAGAAGAAAACACTGCATGACTCTAAAACATGCTCTTAGAGGAAGAAAACAGCAACAAACTAAACAGCACACAACAAAACAAGTGAGCACTACGCATTGTGATGAAGTCCTCAAACTGGAGTTTTATGATGGCAGCTTAAAGTTTCTTACATGCCCTTGTGTTGCAGCTCAGAATAAGCCAAGGACAGCTGCACCAATTCTCCACAATTAGTCAAGGTCAGACAGTGGAAAGGGAGGACACTCACTATTTGTCAAGAGAACAATGGCAGGAGGCTCAGCCTTTCTCCACCAGGGATGACTGTTCGCTACACACATTCAATCCATGGCAAAATTATGCCTAGCCCTTTTTCTGTAGAGTAGAGAGGGGCAACCTTTCCAGACAATCGAAGTGTAAGAGCTAACAAGGCAGAGCAACAGCACAAAAGCAAGCTTGTTTTAAGTACTGAAAGCATATGTTCTTGACACAAATTAATGTTTTGACACTTGCGGAGACAAAGGTATTAATTTCTACAAGCTTTGAGCAAAAAATACTAAACCCACAAAAATCTGTTCCCTCACACTATTATTGGGGTTGCACATTAAAAAAAAAAAAAAAAAAAAAAGGCATTCTGACAAGTTACCAGCAATTATTTTCCTTACTCTGAGAGGTTCTGTGTGTCTTGGGTTTTTTTGACATGTCTTTTTCATAAACCTAAAAACACATTCAGAAAAAGTTTAATTTTGGGCAAAGACACTTCCCTCAACATTGGTAGGCAACCAGAGATGGAAAACAAGAAAAACAATTCAAAATATCTGCCATTAGCAGAAGGAGCAAAAAAAGAAAAAAACCCCACATTTTTAACAATGAGATTTTGTTTCCCTGTTTAATTAGGTGCACTCAGAGCTGTATTTTGAGTTTTCTTATGACACAGCACAAATACAGAAAAGATAAAAAGTAGTTATAAATAATGGATACAAAGGAGTAGCTTTGATACAGAACCCTAACAGTACTGCACTGGAATAAATAGATTTAATTGTGTAAATTCTGTCACTTGTATGGACAAGTGTGAGGATGCAGCATAGGCTGAAATTATCATGTGAAACTTTATGAAGACCACCTTTTTTAACAGCACACTATACATTTAGATATATTAAAATTATTCATATTCACTGCAAGCAGCATTTAAGAAAGGTTATGGCAGTTCTGAAAGCGAACATATTTTAAGGTTTTTATCACATTTGCATTCATCAAAGCCAAACAATTTTTAGACACTTAAGGTGAGAATTCTTACAATTAAGAAGTTTGAAAGCATTACTTAAAGTGCATGTAATTTAAAAACATCAAAGAGCAAACATGCTGTTTCTGGATACCACCTGAAAACTAAATCACATTAGCTTTAGAAGAAAGGAATTTCTCCTTCAGGTAGTTTTTGCAGCTACTAAGGTGCAGAAGACACACCTGTAGTTGCACACTGCCATAAAAGAGGGAAAGATGGAAATCTATGAACAGTTCTATCAAATCCTTCCTCCCCAATCAAAGGAATTAGGTCAGTCCCATCCATACTGACTTCTTTCTCTGTCGCTGTCCTGCAGTCACATCAGAATGTTGGAAAACATCTTTTTTTTTCATGTTCACCATCTATTTGGTGGTTTTTTTACTTCAAAAAACTTTTCCCCTGTGATCAGAAGCAGCATCAGCCCTGCAGTTAAGGAACCATCTGCCCCAGCAGAAAAACTGATTCTGGAAAGTGTCAATAAGGGAAGGAAATGGGAAAGATTTTACCTTAACTTCACGTTCCAAATATCCTACTTTCATAATAAATCTCTACTGAATCATGTCTGAAAAACAGGTTTTTAGTATATTAATTTTAGAACATCCCTTTTCACCTGGCGCAATTTAGAGAAATACTTTAAATTAGCATAAATTTAGTTCTTTGTATATGTAAGACTGAGATTTCACTGTAGGAACAGTGCCTCTTAATTGAGACAAGAAATTGGTGCACTACCTTCTAATTCTAAATCCTTAATGGCACTTGGCTATTGCATTGTTTACAAAGCAAGGCATCCTTGACTGGTTTCTTTATCACATTTCCGATGTCAACTGAATAAATTAGAACAGGAAAACGTCAGAGTACAATATACCTTTTCAAGCCATTTGGCTTAGTGAAGCAGGATAGATTCAGGCAAAAATACCTCTTTTCCAGTCTGGTGGCTTTCCAGGAAGTTTCTTCATGTTTAGCAGTCCCTTCCCATCCTCTCTTTCTTTAGAAAGCAGCCCTGGGAGGCAAATGACATTAGTAAATGGAAGTAACCACTTAGGTCACTTTCAAGCTGCTTGCCATACACCTTCTCTACTGATATGTACAGGCACTACTTCCTGTGATAAGAATTTATACCTGAAATTTGTCCTTTCCCCTGATCCAAAGCAGAAGCTCTTCGCCATCCTGCCCTCAGTGGCTCTCATCCATTTGCTAGAAGGTGAGGACAGGCCCCACGTGTGAAAACGGTGCTGATCAATGGAAAATAGACAATGTCATATAACACTGAGCAAGGAAATGATTAGAAAAAGGAAGAAATAATTTGTTAAGTTATTCCACTCTTTTCACTAAATCTATCATAAATCAAATAGACCAAAAACCCCACTTGGGAATTATTGGATCTGAGAAAGAACTTATTCAAATGAATTCATCTAGCTAAGGGCAACTGTTATTTAACTGCATATTTTGAATTTTTCAGTATGAAAAACTAGATATTTCTATTCCACACTGACTTTTCACATATTTGGATGGCTGAATTTTGAAACCTCAGAGCACATTAGGAAATAATATTTTGTGGCATTATTGAGAGGATTTTTTTCCCAAATGTGTCTACTGCCATATCTGGTATCAGTACCTGACTGGTTTGCAAATTTTTTTGCACATAGTCCAAAAATGGATAAGTATTGCTTGAAATTTTTATCAGGTATAAACTAGGAAAGTGACAGCATTTTACATAAAAGGAAAGGAAGAATAAAAAAATCTATATGAATGCTGAATAGCAAGTAGCTTAGAAGATATTTTTATATTATTTTAAAGCCACTATGTCACCTTCTCTCCAAAGATGATTAAAATTCAACTAGATGTTTCAAATTTAAGCAAAATCTTTTAATCTTGTTCTTTCTGAACACTGTGGCCTTTAGAACATGACAAAAATATCTATTCAAATACACATGTTCCTCAGAAAGAGTTAATAAATGCTTTTTACATTATTGCAGACTGTCTAAAATTCCTTGGTTCATAGCATAATTTAACCATATACATGTATTCTGCTTAAAACTAGGTCTAAATTTTATGGATGTACAGTTTATCCACCTAGTAAATAAGAGTATAGCAGCGCCAGGTAGTCTATAAAATAGAAGTCATCAGTGGTAAATAAAATGCTATAAACAACACTCAGAACGGTATCCTACCTGTCATTTTGATAGTGCATTTATGCATTTGACAGGGACTGTCTTTTCCTAAAGAGGTTAATAGAGTCGCATTTATGTATCACCGAAGTTGAACTGATCTGTACAGACTGTCAGGAGAAGGGTAGATGGATAGGTAAATTAGAAAATACTAAAATAACTTTCTCACTGCTATAATAATGAGGGAAAAGAGGAAGAACTAGGACTCTGAGAATCATTAACTCCCTTCTGATACTGTTCATAGTGTACTAACTTAGGTCCCTATCTATCCAGAGAGCCTGAAATACAGGAAAGTCACCTAAAAAGACCTGAGCAAATTATAAATGGATGCATAGTTATACTCCAAACACATTCCTAATGCACATTTCTATGAACTGTAAACATCTCTGATTGCTGAATTCATTTGTTCTAAATTCTATGCTGTGATGAAAAACCTCTGACAAATTGGCTTGGAAAAGGGCAAATTAATCTAATATCAAGGCATTATGGACAGATCAAATAAAATATATTCATTTAAAACTAATAAATCTATGCTTAGCTTAACAATATTCATTACTAAGAGAAAATACTTATGCAGGCAAAAGGCAAAAAGGCAGTCCACACAAAATTACATCATAAAACAAATTATCATTGGAAGAATTAGTGTTCTTTAATGATGACAAGAGTGTTCATATAAAATCCAGAAAGTAAAATCTAGATATTCTCTGCAATTTGATACTAATCAAGGTCAGAAATTCCACTGTGAGCTACTCCAATTATAGATAATGCTCCAACAGTTACAGTATAGACTGTGCAGTTATGTAGTAAAAAGATGAAAATAAACTTTTTTTCATTATTTTCAGAATTCAATTCCTATGTATTACTGGATATTAGCAAGAATTTCTGCTACTATAGATCCTATGTTTTGCAGAAACACACTTTTAATAATTTCACTCCTATCTGTTAGGTTCCTTGAATACTTGCCAGAAAAGAAGAACATAAAATAAGTGCATCCATCAAAGTATCTAATTTAAAATCCAATAGTTAAAAAACCCGAATTTTGAATCTGCATTTACAGGCTATTGCCTCCAACATCTGCTAAAACCAATGACTAAGATAAGACCTCGAGTTCTGGTATTTGATAAAGGGCCTTGACTTTCAGAGGACAAGTGCTCACCACTTTCTGAATCATTAAGTAGAAAATTAAGGGCTGTGTTCCTCCATCCTGGCAGAAGCATACCATATGATTTAGGTGATGAGTCACTGAGCTGGAATTTCCATGATCAAATATTCACAATGAGATCCTTGAGAATGAGCTACAGACCAAGACAAGAATTATCCACACAAGTTATCGGGTGAATAGTTTTGAATAATGAGCAAATATGAGAGTCTTTGCTTATACAATCTGTGAAGAAGAAAATATCAACTGTAGAATAAATTATAAAATTAAAATTATGCATCTGTCTTTAAAACATATTTGCCACATTATAGTGAACTGTAACCCTGACTGTAAAGGGACTGCCCTTTTTATTTCTAAG
This sequence comes from Agelaius tricolor, assembly GCF_023055355.1. NCBI lineage: Eukaryota > Metazoa > Chordata > Aves > Passeriformes > Icteridae > Agelaius > Agelaius tricolor. The sequence goes on from NW_027269262.1 coordinate 33,209,297, forward strand.
TGCAAAGTTTTCACAATAGCCATGCACTGCAAGAATAAATGTCTCAGTGGAAGTGATGGTGCAAGTTTGTTGTGGAGCAAAAAAATATATTGCTTCTTTGATCAAAGGTCAGGCCTAGAGTAGCAATGCAAACACACAGAGTCTGGGCATAAATGAGAAGTATTTCATAAATCTAGCAGAAGTGAAAGCTGTCACTAGTTTCTTTTTATGAGCTTGTTTGATGAGAGTAGCCTGAGGTACCAATTAAAGGGAGTTACTTTATGACATTATTAGTGCAAAGCGTGTTCAAAGGTGAGCCTATTTGTCATGCCTGATTAGCACCAAGTATGGGAAAAAATTAAAATGGTAACAAACCAAGTAAAATCTGTTTTTAAAAATATCGAGTCAAATTGATTTGACTTTCACTTGTTCAAATGCAAATTTGAGTTGCTCAGAGCTTTGCTTTCTTTTGCAGACTTTTTGTAATTAGGATTCAGAATACAATTTCCTATCAACCCACAGGTACCATGACAAATACTAATACTATAGTTCAGCTAATTTTACTGAGTATTTGTGTGGGAGGTTTTGATTTACTGGGCTTTCTAATCATGCTGTTATTTCTCATTCTAAACCACTTGACTGATTTTCTTACCAGCCCTTGACTGGAAAAAAAAAAGAGCATATAAACCAAAATTGTCAGCAATTAAACTAGGTGGCAACTAGGCTTGCTAACTACATTTTGCACAAATCTCAAAATTTCCTTTAAAAACTCCAAGGCTCTTGCAATCTCTTCTACAGAGTCTAGAAGAACATGTTTCATCCCAGTCAGGAAACCATGTGAAACTTTGACACTAAAGCTCCTATAAAGATAAGCTTTTCTAGACTATAATAGTCAGTGGGACTTTCCCTTTTCCCCACTTCCTTAAAAAAGAAGTTTTATTAACAATCCCCCAAAATTCTTGATTTTGAAATCTTAAATTAATCAAAAGTCAATGGTTTCAGTAATTTTCCCTCTCCTTAACAATCCATAAATCTTTCTTCCCATCCTAGTGTGGATCAAAGAAAAAGTTACAGTCAAACTCAGTCATATTTGAGAAAGCTCATAGGGATAAGGTGTACCTGTTGATTTATATATTAACCCTCGACTTATATATCATTAAGTGCAATCTAAAATGAATTGTGTTAAAACATCACCCTTTACTCATAAAATTTCTTAGAGTGATATCTGGACTTTAAACTGTGAAATCAACTCCTCTTGCCCTCTGTCCTAAATAGGACTCAACAGAAGCTAAAAAAACCCAGCATCAAACTTTCATAGTTATCTGCTTTCCTCCACAATATTAAAAACAACTTTTCATTTTATTGTGAATCCTAAATACGTGCCTACATTGTAGAATTCTGTAAGGAGAACAGCCTTTATGAGACAGTGACATTCTATGTGAAAAAAAAAAGTGCTTGAACCTACTCCAATATTAAAAGAGTGGCTGTATCTAATTCATCTTAATTAATCAGGACGATGCAGGTGCAGTATATGCATGCCACATACCAGGAATCTGCTCTCAATTGGTGCACAGTGCACAGTCCCCTGTAGATGTGCAGAACAAGTACACAACGTGTGCGACTTGCTGGCACCCCCTTTTATAGAGGGATCTCAACAAATTGACATTTGCTCAATAACATTTTGTGCCTGCCCAATAATTAGAATTGAAAAGTTTGTTCTCTATTTCTACACCCTTCTAAAAATGCAAAAGTTGTTTTCATTAAAACTACCACAAAAACAGACTCCTGTCACTGAACTGTATATGCAGCTCATGTTCTTTCATAGTTTCCAAGGGAAGAAATTACAGCATAATGCAAATCATATTCTCAGCCAAGTTTTTTCCCTAAAAAACTTCTGGACATTAAATGTGTCTTTAAATATTCACTTTTGTTCCCCAAAACGAAAATAAGTTGGGATTTCAGAGTAAGACAAGAGAATTCCATTCAACCGCATTAAAAATAACAAAAAAATCATAAGCCAAATAAACAAAACCCCAGTCATCAAAAAGAAACATTTCTCTCTTGACAGAGAATAAATAAACAATGTTTATTTTAGATTTAGCATGTCCAACCACATTTCTTAAATGTACACCTATGCATTTTCATGGGAGCTTTTCCTAAGTGTCTGACAGTCATTAAACAAGTAAACCTGCAGCAATTCCTTCTCTTTTTCCTTACCCTTTCCTTGTCATGAATAAGCTGATCTGATACATTTAGAAGTAGCGTCACTTCTGATCTTCGTCCCTTGTTTATGTCTCTTCTTGACCTTATTTATAATGTGTTCGGTACTATGCATTTGTCTTCTTACTTTGCAATACAGGAGTTGAAAACTTCTGCCTTTTTACTAAAAATATGGAAGTCAGAAGAAGTGCTGAGAAAAAACCACACTTTTCAGCTTCAGAACATTAATCACAAATGACTTTTGGCTCCAATGTGGGTGTGAAAAAAGCTTATTACAATAATAGGTACTTCTTACTCTAATAAGAAAGAAAAAATGAAATACAGAGTAAAGCTTGGGGGCCAGGTGAAGACAATGTACAGACAAGAAAAAATTAGTAGGGAATTGTGGGAGGCCTATGAAATACCAAGTAAATATTATGGAATTTTTCCACTTAATTAGGTTAGGGCATGAATGCAAGATTATGAAAAGCAGGTAATTAAAGTATCTTGTAGAAAATTATCTCTTCTAATAGAAAGGTCAACCAAAAAGGCAATAAAGTAGGAGGAGGGAATCCCACCTAAACAATCTTATTAATTAATACTAACAGTAAAAAGTTTTTTCTTTCCTAGAATGATTGCAAAGGCCAACAGCCTTACAGATTGAGAGAAGCAGCATTTTCCTTCAAAGACTTCCTCTTATTATTGTTTATGGAAGATTTACCAGCTATTGACCAGCTACTTCACAGAAAATCAAACTAAGGAAATTGATATTGCATTATGGCCTGAAACTGTGGAATTTGTTGCCATTCTTGCAGGAAGAAGCCAAGCTGGGGTCTGTCTCTGGCTATTAGCAGCTCTGCCTTCAATGCTTGACACTTCTGCTATACTATTACAGCATTTTAGCCCATCTCCAATACTCTGACATTAGCATTCTTGTCCAGTGACTCAAAGTGTCCTTTTGGTAAGATATTTACAAATCTTGGTATGGCAAAAATATTCTCCATTGGAAACATTTATTCAGATAGAAAATAAGATCCAAAGAATGAAAAGTAGATTGAGATAGAAGTTCTTCCAGAAATACTGAAGTAGCTTGTTGGGGAAAAAAATAATAATAATAAAAAAATAATAATCAGAGTTTTGAGGAGATCAATAGCAACCAAAAGGGGTTGGGAGGCATTAAGTGTGAAATGTTGGAATGAGATTAGTCTGTCACGGACTGGGCAACATTTTGCCCTTTCTGCCTAACCTAAATAAATACTCCAGTATTATTTCCCTGTCCAGAAGATACTATGAACATTTGTTGTTCTGTGCTACACTCAAGTATGAAAACAAGTCTTCTATTTCTGGGTCAATAACCTGTAGAGTTAGAAGGGACTTTTCTTCCCCTTCATTATCTGTGTTGAGGTCAGGACAGGTTAGAATCATCAGGCACCACCTACTGCTCAAGTCAGGGTATGAAGAAATGTGAAGCTTCTTGTGAGCTGTGGTGAATGCTCAACATCATTGCCCATGACAGTGTAATATTTCTTGATCAACAGCAAGCATCACAACCAGCATTAAGAGTTTGTAGAGAAGGAATTATCACCATTGTCATCTGACTTACAGGAATACCCAGTACAGAATAACACTGTGATCATTTGGAGGTCTCCTAACTCATCAGTTCCCTAATATTGCTGATACATTTGGAATCCATGATATCCCAGTCACTCTTATCACTGGCTCAACAAATGAAGGAAGGTGCCAGAGAAACAAATATTGTAGTAATGTTCCCACTGTGCTGTGGACTGGATACTCAGGGAAAAATACAGAATTCTGAGTGCATCACTTGCAGATTTCCCAGCACACAAAGAAACTTGATTCTACACTCAGTAATATTTTCTGTGTCTCAAAACCTGTGCACATTGCCACCCACATGCCAGCACAGAGAAAGGACTAATGCAGACTGCATACTTAAAAAAAATGTTCTTCTGAACTGTTATGTGCAAGACACACTGAAGCAGTAAGAATTATTATTCCCCTTCTTAAACACTCTGTTTAACCACATAAATGGACAATCAAGTAAACAATGTCCTTAACTAGAAAACATTTCACTGCCCTAGGGAGTTAGTCTACTCAAAAGTAATTCCCAGACACCTAGCTCTCCCTCCATGATTCCTTCATCTGTGTTTCTGCACTTCAAAAAGCCAAAACTTCTCTGATGATTTATCTTAAAATGCTAAATTGAAGTACTTGGGAATGAGCATTAGATAAAACTCCACACTCTTATCTTGAAATTTATTTAAAAAAAAAAGCTACCACCCAAAAATTACCCAGCAATGACTGCTGGCATTACAACACAGAAAAGAATGTACAGCTACTTTTTGACTTGCTGTTGTTATACTCATTTCTTTCAGATATTTTCCTTTCTAGAAGACCTGCCTCTTTCTTATCAGTGGCAAAATATCACAAAATTCTTGCTCAATGCCTGTTAACATCCACTTTGAACTCTTTTATAATTTTTTTTCCACCAGACTTTGCTTTCCATGTTTAGATTTGCCAGTCTCAAAGACTGACAACCCATCGTCATGGAGAAATCATGAGATACAAAACATAAAGGAAGCTCAAAATAGTCTGTGAACTTTCACCAGAGTTTTTTTTGCCTTTTTTTTTTTTATTTAAAAGGGCAGCTTCTGAATATATTGTAATCTTAGAGGATTATCCAACAGAATTTTACTAGGAATCCCTTAATATGCTTATGGCAGTGTTGATAGTAAAGGTGACAGAAGTCTTGCTTAATTTATTGTGCAGTAGTTGGCCCTAGTCATTGTATTTATGACTTCAGTTGAACTGCAATTCAAATTTAATTGTTCCCATTACATTGCAAACTCTGTTTGTATACTTAATGTTAGAGGACTAAAATTCACAGCTAAAGGGATATATTTAGAAAAAGAAGCAGTCTTATTGTGAAAAGCATGTATTATCTTCTGAAACTTAATTAAGTTAGAAAATGTTTTCAGACGTTGGAGAATATAATTGACAAGCTCATCTCATGTGGTGAAAGTCCAGAATCTTTAGGAGAAACAAAAAACTATTTTACAACAAAACATTGGACCATCTTCTGTCCTTTACAGCACAGGTTTATAGAGGAAAACACGGAAGTATCCCAACTTTCCATTGGCACATATGCCATTTTGCTGTTTAAAAGCTGGGATATTGAGTAATAGTTTAACAAAAATTCAAATGCTTCCAAACATATTCATAAAATAACTCATTTTTTTTAGTACAGGACAATTTTTACACTGACATAAAGTTATCTGTATGTATTTAAATAAAAACAATAGTGAATGTAGCACAATGGAAGAGACATTTAACCTGTGAATTGCAAGGTTAGTTTTGTAGCTGTGCCCTGTCTAACCAGTACAGCACATGATTTATGGTCTCCAGCAGAGCTTCATCATCATTGTTCTCACCTTTATTTCCATCATAGTTAATTAAAGGGAAGGTCATTGTCACCTTATGTTTTAAACCTTCTTAACATAATATATCACCCTGGGTACGCTTTAATAAGGAGAACTGTGAAGGAATGCTGTCATAGGAAAAAAAACTTTGGAGCATAATCTATCCTGTTAACAATTACAATTTAGATTTACACATAATGAAAGTTAATAAGCAGACAGAATGAAGGCTACATCTTGATACTCATTCAAATCTTGATTAATTGGCTGTGTGATCTCATGGAATAAACAGTAGTATGCTTTTCTTGACTTCAGGCATGTGTATGTAGAGTGAGTTTCTAAAGCAAAGATCTTCCCTTGAAATGATTTTAGCATACAAAACACTGTGCCAGTCAGAAAGAAAAAAAAAAAAGAAGAGACAAAAAAGCAAAGCACGTATTTTAAATATTACCAAAGAAACCTCTTGTGACGTTAGATGTGCAAAATAAACCACCTTTAAATTTAAGATTGGCTCAGACAGATTACAAAATATTCAGACAATGAATACAATGGATCTTAACACAGTTTCAGTAGGTGTTAGCTTCTTTAAAATGCCTAAGGGAAAAATTCAAACTGACTTATAATTATCTCATAAAGAAAACCAACTCTCTAAAACACACATAGATCTAGGGGGGAAAATAATTTAAATATATATTTAAATCTTAACTCCAGAAGAGCTCAAAATATCTTCTCTGCTTAATCTATACTAAAAATTTGATAACTAGTATGCTGTTTATATAATTGGCCAAAATGTGGGCTAGTACATGGAAACTGGAACTTCACAGCACTACTGTACTAGTCAGTCATAGAAAAATGAAATGCTGAATTCATGGCTTCCCAAACTTATGTTCATTCTAGAAGACAAAGCTGATTTTTATTGTAGTGTTAGTGGACTGTATTACAAGCTCGAAAAGAAGCAATGCACAAAAGTACAGTCCTTGTCATTTGCATGTATAGTGCCTCCTGTCCTCATGCTGTAAACACAGCAGACTTGAACTTGCCTTTAAGGACACACCTTGCCTAGCTGGAGGCAAGTTTGTACCTCAGCCAGCTGGGCTGTCCAGGTGAATCATGGACCACAGAACCAATCTGTCTACTGACAGCTAAAAATTTGGATCCAGACATGAAAATCTTGCTTATCTGGAATTGCTAATTTTGACTTCCTTACTATACAAACCAAAACTTCTCCATCAGTGGAGAAAGCAACTTGTCTCTATGGGATCGAAACCATACCGATCCAGGAACTCCTCATCATAGCTGCAGCGCTTCCACTACTGCATCCAGTATGCATCTCTGACATGCTAACATGCTTTTAGATGGTGGTTCTAAGATTTGAACAGTGCCTCGGTAGCTTGAGGAGTCAGAAAACAAATTCATGGTTGGCCTGAGACATTTTTATCAATCTCTTCCAAAGACTTAGTTGGAAAGATCAGAAGAACAGCTAACAAATGGTCACTCGGACAATTTGCCTTTGACACCAGCAATACTTTTGAAAATACATCTCTCCAGACCCCAGAAATAGGATACTAACACTCTTTGGAGACAACAAAAGTACATTATCTCCCTATTTGTCTTGACTTGTCTTCTGGCAACATTATTGAAAGCTCTAGATGTCTGAGATAGAGACCTGTGAGAAGTTCCATGGAAAAGTCACAGATCAGGTATAGACAGTATGAAAGAAAGGCACTATACACTCAGCACCATGCTGAGAAAATTGTGGCACTTCAAGACAAACATTAGCATCTTCATGCAACAACAAAATCATTCATGCAGGTGCAGAATGTTACTGTGTAATTGTGTGGGAGGGTGGGTTAAATACTGCACACTGTATTCATAGAAGTACCCTTCACTCTTAAACTGTGATGCAAAACTCTGCTTAAACATCAACAAATAATTTTGTCCAATAGCATTAATAATTTACTGCAACAGTGTTGATCTTTACATCACATCCTGTGCTCATACATAGCCAGCTCCTCAGGAACTCCAGACACAGCATTCTTCTTTCTATAGAGTAGCCAAAAAGCAAAGCAGGGAACTGAGCAGGGATAAATTCAGCTCTTAAGATTCCTCATAACCAATTGTTTGACTTAGTCTATTCTGAAGCTCTCAGCAATATTTATTAGAGCAGCTCATTTTGCTTCAGGACAGAAGTATGCCTCAAAGCCCAAAACTAATGTTAGTACTTTAAATATCCAACCAGAAAAATGCAGCAAAAGAGACCTCTCACCATATGCATTCATAAAAGGAAGAACCCTGGCCACAAACCATAATCCACACTACACTGGAACTGCTGGAAACCTGAAAAAACAACCAGATGTTGTTCATGTTTCAGGCCTTCCAATTCTACTTAATTTCTGTCTGTTGTTGTAGAAAAGGAGATGTTTAGCAAAAGAATATCTTTTGCATAAACAGTGTATTGCTATACCTAATGCCAATGAAAAAACCTGTATTTCTATTACACATTTGGCAAGTCTTCCAACTTCCCATTAAAGAAGGTGTGTGCAACTCACTGAGCCAGCTCTGACTGACAAACAAAGATAAACCTGGCCCCTACTTTAGAAACTCCTGCTGACTAACATGTTGAACATAGAACTTACACCTTCTTATCAAATCTGAACTAATTAGCTAATTACTAGCTGCATGAAGCTTCTTGGGTCTTCATCCACACATCAAAGATCCATAATTAATGCAACCTTCACAGTTCCTAGTGACTTTGCACTCCTCTTTGAGCAATACATTCACTGCTCCTGCATTTTCAGGGGTTCTCCATTATCCTCCTTTCCTCCTCCCACTTGACTTGGCACTAATAGGAAAGAAAGAAAAGATGACCTATATTTTCTTTGTGCAATGACCTGCACTGCCTGTCCCTTCCACAAAAACTGAGGCACTGGAGGTGTGAGGCAGTAAGATGAAGGATCTTTCCAGGCATGGAGGCTGCCACTTTTCTCTTCTGACGGTACTGAAAGCAGAGTCCAAAATCAGAGTTATGCAACATGTCAACTCTGACAGACATCCTGCCTGCTGAGAGGACATTATGTTAGCAAACACAGAATCTGCCTCTGAAGGAGAAGCGGTCTTATGAGGAGCAGCTGTGGGAACTGGGGTTGTTTAGCCTGGAGAAAAGGAAGTTCAGGGGAGACCTTATTGTTCTCTACAACCACCTGAAAGGAGGGTGTAGCCAAATGGGTGTCAGTCTCTTCTCACAGATAAAAAGTGACAGATGAGAGGAAATAGCTTTGCCAGGAGATATTTGGATATTTGGAAAAAATTTAGATTGGATATTTGGAAAAAAGTCTCCAGGGAAAGTCTTGTTCAAGCATTGAAAGAGGCTGCCCAGGGAAGTGGTGGAGTCCCAGTCCCTGGCTGTGTTCAGAATACATGTGGATATAGCACTGAGAACACGGTTTAGTGGTGAACATGATGATGATGATGGTGGTGGTTGGACACCATAATCTTAGAGGTGTTTTCCAATCTTAATGATCCTAGGATTCTACACAGCCATGTAAATTCTTGTTTTCAGCTCATCTGAATTTTGCTGGCACAAATTTGTTCTCATGTGGCAAAAAAATGTCTCCTTTTTAAGCAGCTTTGAACAAGTTTACAAAGTTCACTGCCTACACACTTGACAAAATTTTAGTACTTCCACTAACCTGCAATATCCAATCCACCCTGATACTGATTATCCAGTAACAGCTCCAGCTTGTCTTCATAATGACTCTTGAATGGTTTCTCAATGCAAAATATGTAAATGAGAATCCCTTGGGATCCTCCCTCATACTGCAACTGTCCTCTACTCAGGTGAGCAATCCCCTTAGTAGTATCACCCCTCTTCTGACACCTGGCAATAATTCCAGCTACATTAGAAAGGAAGTTCCTTAGAAAGGAACAAGCAATTGAGAATGTAGTAATGCAGCAGTTTGAGCCTTTAGAAGCAGCAGTGGGACAGATATGAGGAGGTCTTAACTGCTCCTCCAACCATCCAAGCCTCTTTTACCTCCTCCAGAACTTAGACAACAACTAAATATATGAGGTATCTTAAGGAAGACCTTCTGTCTGGGTGGTCATCAGCAGCAAGAATGGGATAAAATAGAAACCAAGTAAGAAAGGTGAGTCCTAATGTGCCCTAATTTATAGTGGAGAAAAGCATGAGTTTTTTGGCCTCAGGGACTTGGAGTCTTTACTTGACACTGGTATTTAAAGTGACAGATGATTACCTAGAGATGGAAATAATGTGACATTAAAATATTCCCCAAGAAATAGAACATTTGATAACCTAGCTCAAGAAACTCACTCCAAAATAATATTAAAATAAATTAATAATAATAATAGTGATCATAAAAGTCAGGCTGGCTTGTGGGGCAGCATGGACAGTCTGGTTAAGTAAAGCTAGTGAAATGACCCTATGTTTAAGAGCAAGATCCACTCCTAATGCCTAACAAAGCTGCTTAAGGATTGGGTAAGTGAAATCAGTAATGAGACTCACATGGGAACCACACTGAATGAACTTCACTTACTGACATGTCTCCATATCCCTGCTATGAAAGAGCTCATGATCAATGCTGTATCAGTAGCTGCATATCAGTCTACAGAGACCCTATCTCACATTATAAATACCCATACCTTCTCACTTAACAACCAAAAAAAGCACACTCACAACTTACTGATGACCTTCACAGGTAGCAAACAAATCTTTGTACACCCTAAAAATTATGGTAGTTTTCTTCCCCCAGCCTCTCACCCTCAAAGCACATGTTTTTCTATTTTTTCTCAAGACTTAGGAAATTCACACTGTTTGAAAGTACAGCCAGAGAGTTCTTCAACACAGACAAAATATCACCTGTCAAAAAGCCCCCACATTTTATATATTTTTATGGTTTAAAATATGACAACAATGCCATCTATTAATAGTCTGAGGCTGTCTTTACAATGTATTTAATTTATCCTGATTGTTACATTACAGAAATTTAGCTGGTCTCACAATTGTCTGCCAATTCAGTATGCCCCTCTCCAATGTGATGGATTTGCTGAAGAAAAAAAGTTAAAAATTGTGAAACAAGTTCAATTCTCATCATTACACCATGGGGTTAGAGAATAGCTAGCAATAAAAAATATATACATTTCAAGCACTGTTTACTATTTATATCTTTATAAATCATGTATAGTATCCTGCTCTATTCATATTTTTACAGCATAAATTACGTAGGTGACAAGTTGTGACAGTCATACAAAATCTGATTTTATGACATTTTTCCACTTGCTGTCTTTGGTATTAAAAAATCAGGTTAATGTCATTCTGCTTTGTATTTATAGTTCCTATAGAATGACATGGAAAAATTTCAGAGTAGGTTAGTCACATTGATATGCATTTGTTTTCCTACATAACTGAGACTGCTTACATATAAAATCAGTAAATGTACTGTAATCCATGTCTCAGCAAGCAAGCACTGCTTATACTAATTCATATAAAAATCTTGTATACTAAGAAATATCTATAAATATTCTCTTCGGGATTTCTAAATTCCCTTGCCTCTTTAAAAACTATTGCTGTTTCTCTAGTGACTCTGAATAGAAAACACACTGAAAATATAAAGGCTTATTTCTCCTCCCCTCAAAGCAATCATCATGGTGACTTGCTTTAGTGAGAGCAAGACTACATAAAACCTTTCTAAGTGGATGTAATTTACAAATCAAGACTAATCAGTTAACATTTTTCTCTGACTTCCCAAAAAAAATCCATCCTCCTGAAAAAAAAAAAGGAACAACAGGAAAGAGCACTAATTGCCTCATATACTAGAAAACATACAATATTCCTTATGCTGCCAACACCTCCATAATAGCAAATACAGGCACACACTAAATAAACATCAAATTTTATTACTTAGAATATGGCAAGAAACACACCCTGTAGATTCTTCAAATTATGGCACAAAATTATAGAGAAAGTTATGATGTAGTTGTCTGGCAAACCTGAACAGCTTTCTTGTTCTCAGCACAAAATTGGAAAGAAAACTATTTCAGGGTCTATAAAAGTTAGCTAAACAAAAGATAAGAACTCCTAAGAAAAAATAAATACCATTACATTTGCTTTTCACACTGCACTGGTTTAGCACAGACGGTGACTGACCAAAATTTCAGTTATGACACAATAGGACGTCCCTGCATATCCTAAAAAGGAAACATGCAACTACTTTTTGCTTTTTGTCAAAACTGTTCCCTCTTTTTTTTTTTTTTTTTTTAATGATTTGAGGCCTGTTTTCTTCTGCTTAGTTTTAGGAGGATTCCTGAATATTAGAGGGAATTGCTTGTTTGTTGCTTTCTTTTCTAGTTATTAATATTGCCAGTCCATAATGCACACTACCCCATATAATGCAGGATACACTCCATCGGGGAAGAAATTCCTGTTCCTTTTGCCCAGTGAAAACAAACAAAAGTTAAGGATTCTGTTCTAGCGGGGTTTTATGACTAATAGGGTAGGTGAGAGGAGCTCACCTACCCTATTAGTAAAGGATCTGTAGCATGAGGCAAAAAAGAAACATATGAACCCTTCTCACTAGCAGAAGGTTACAAAATCATTTCAAAATTAGCCCATTAAATATAGCACACTTTTTTTGAGGTTCTTAGACATTGTTTTTAACTGTAAGTAGTTCCTGAAAAACAACTTAACATTTTTAATAATTTTTAATAAACCTGAAAACCCAGCACTACAGTAACATTTTTATCTCTACACCAATACATTGTTTAAACTCATCTGTACACATCTTTTCAATTTCAATTTTTGTCATAAAGCCATAAGGCTGTTTTTGAGGCCAATGAAATATTTCTCAAGTAACTGCATGAAGGCAAAACTCATTGCTTAACAAATGCTACTAACCTTTTACAAAACAAATCATTTATTATGTTGTAAAAATTGCAAGGTGTTTCTTGTATCTCTCATTTTCCATGCCAAAGAGCACTCTAATGGCATGCTCTAAGGGAGCTTGCAAAGGCACAGGCACATGCAAAAACTTCTCCAGTGATGGGAGGCCAAAAGATAAGATCTCCTACAAATCTATGCTGCTTTACTGTAGGCTTTTCAATATGCCTCAGCAAAGAACCCTTTTTAAAACCTTTCAACAGGTTATTTCTTCCCTTTCATTTCAGCCAATGCTATTCCACCCCTCCCAGCATGTTTTTCAGAGAATATGCTGGAACATATCTAGCAGCACACAGCACAGTGTTTTTCAGAAGACAGTCCCTATTGAGTAAGTAAGTACCTGGGAAGAAATGCATTAAGTAAATGCAAACGAAACTAGTAATGACTATGCAACATGTTAATCTGAAGGAACTACTATCAATATCTCATGTTAATTCTGTCTCAGAGGAGCACCTTCTTGTATGACTACCATATGCTTTTATCCTTTAAAAATGTCTACTCTCTCTAGTGCCTATTAGAAGGATTTCTCCCAGGCCTTGTGATCATGTTTCAAACCACTTATACTCTTGGACAGCCAAGGGACTGCATTTGCTCTATCAGAAACCTAATGCTGAATACTCAATACTTCAATGTGTCAAATTTATGTGTGAGCATGAATTAAAAAGCACCAGGCAGTGAACTAGCAAAACGTCAAGGCAACACTCAGCACTCCTCCAATCTAATACATGTATCTCTGTCAAGTTGCCATCTTTCATTGGTTCAACACCACATTACACATCCCAAAATCCACAACATACAGCATTGGCTCTATAAATATTTAATCTTCATGATCTTTAAATAAGACTTAAGTAAAAATTAGAAAATTATATTTCAATTATGTCAGTTTAGAAAATGGAATTTGAACAACACTGATCCTTTTTTCTAACTTGAAATCTGTTAGGAATTCATTTTCTATTTCCAGGAGTTGGACAAGAAAAGAATACAACAGAATCTCCATAACTAAAACTGTCATATTTTGAGATGAATAACCAAGCCTAAGCATTATGTAAGTATGTGGATACTCCCCCCAAATTCTTGCTGTGTTACACACACCTCATGCACAGTGTTTCCTAGAGTTTTCCTCTCTTTTTCATTGAGCACTACATAGTTTCCTGTCCCAGCCCCAGTCTAAGCACAAAAGGAAAGATTCAAACAAAATTTTCTTCTTTTCTTTACTGTGCAAGTGCTTCACTTGTGTCCCCTTTCATGTTGGTTCTAGATACCAACCTTTCAGGCCTGGGGTGTGATTTCTGGAAGAAAGGAATACACATGGCAGAAAGAGCCTCTCCCCCACTCCTCATGGAGGGCATGAAATCCAGGCAGTCAGCAAGAGTTTTGTCTGCCAGGCCACGATTTCACACAGCATGTCCACAGTTGAATGACAGACACAAAAGAACTTGAAAAGTGCTACACTCTTAAGATAGATGTCACGGCTGACAGTTATGGTATGGAGCTGTCAGCTGGGAGAAAAAATACATTCACTGCCTAAATATTATTCTCTCTCTCCACCCCAGGGCTGGTACCGCCCAACTTTCAAATAACTGCAGGCCAAGATTTGGTGCTTAAGGAACAATTCATGAAAACCCATATCTTCAGATAATTCATTCCTTTCCATAGATCACCTCTTCAAGTTTTGTGAGCTCTAGGCTAAAATTACAAGTTTGGACCATGCTTTGTCAAGCTTGTGCTGATCAAGGGAACTGACAACATAATTGTTTTATCAAGATGAGTATCTATTTGATGTTCTTTTAAGATTCTGCCCAGCTGGACTGCTAAGCAGAAATTTATGAGGTTTTAGAACAGATGTAACCAGGTTTAGAGCTATGGGGTTCCTTTTCTTCCTCCAGATGTACATGTACTCATGTACAAGAGTTTCATATTTAGTTTTATCTTTCTCTCTCCTTTTTCCCCCCACCTACCCATTTCTTGAGCTGATAATGCCACGGATATTTTAATTAATCCACAAAATGCCTAAAATAATTTGTCTTCAGCAGTGAGGGACTTAAAAAATAATAGTACTTTAAAGTACTTTGAGGCCTACAGTATATTGTTTCAGACCATAGTTATCCCCTAAAGGTGCTAGCAAATTGCATAACCTTAGCATCTACCAATATGCAGAATGCATGAAAGGAAAGCAGTAATTTATGTTTCTAAAAATAAATACAGACTATTTAAACTATTAGGTAAAGTGTGTTCCACTGTATGGCAATATTATGAAGTCCAGAGGAGAAATTAATGATGCACAAAGAAGGGTGCAGCTCAATACTATACTTTTAATAAAGATATCTGAATAATTTTCTCTATGTAATGATTGCAGTCAGCCCAGATGCAGAGCAAGTTAAAATCACATTGCCATTAATTTTTTATATATGAATTTAAAATACTTTACCAAGAGAATCCCTTGGAGGAACATTTAAAATAATTGCATGCCTTCATTAGTTAGTAGCAATTCAGAATGATCATTCTCTAGTACAGGCTCTGAAGGAACTTTTATGAAGTTAGGATGAAAGCTTTAAATTCATCACATGTACAACAGTCACTGAAGTTTAATGCGATTAAAGGAAATTATTTAAAGTAATATAAATAATCCAGTATTATATATATTTATCTTCTGCATGATTCTGTTCCAGAGAAACAGAAAGATAATCACGGTTGGAAGATCTGTAGGATGGGTTTGATGACTGAGCTTTGATTGTGTCATCTTTGTCTGAGATATAAAGGATTAATCTTTTACGAACTAGTTTACCATTCAGCAATCAAGGGGTGATAACTACATAAAGAAATCACTCCGTGTAAGATACACTCCATACAAAACTCTAGTTTATCAAGATAGACATCCATTGAAATAAATACAAAAGTATGCGATGATAATACTAAATCCTAATAATACTGGTAGTACTAAATAATAACAATTTTAAAATATTAATTATTTCCTTATTTAAACAAATTCACTTAAAGTATCCACATTCAAATATTGATACATTAATTCTTAAACACTTGCATTCCTTCCCCATAATTTTTTCCTGAAATGAGGGATAATTGACTCAGGACATATTGTTGAAGGAGTGGGCTGAATAAAGTATTATCTGACTAAGGGCACCGTTGAAGTATTGAAATATTTTATATCTGGTGGGATAAATTTTATGTTACTTAGCTCTAGAGTTCTTTCTAAATTTTTTAACACTAGAAGAAACATATCAAGGAGTGCAACTGTTACTAGGTTCTGAAGAGCTACAATCTGAGAAATAGTTATTTTGGAAGAAAAGTAGAATTATCCTAGGTTTGAGACCAAATTCTGGATAGAGGTTTTAATCCTGATTTAACAGTACTTTACATCTTGAAAGATACCCTCAAGGAATTTTGACAGCATCCAAACTGATACCAGGAAAGATGTTCTTCCAATGCAGGAAGCAATGGCAAGCAAAGATGCAGGGATACAGCCAGATGAAACATTTCAAATCACAAGGTAAGCACCACATTCTGTCTCCACAAAAATCAAAGGAGACTTGTTCAATCTTTTTTTTTATCTTATTTTTCCTTTTGGAGTGTTTTTTCTTCTTTTTTAAAGAGCAAAAACAAATCATTTACCTCTTTATCTGTGCTGCAGTTTTTCTTTATCTCAATTAAATTCCTGCTTTCCTTCTGTCTTACGTTTTTGTCACCCAAGATTCTGGAACTTCAGGTGCTTGAGTCTTCCAGAAATGCTTCTTCTCATTACTGGAGAACCTTTTTAGGTGACAAAAGAGGATTTCACAGCCCAAAACGCCCACATATGAGAACCAGAATTCTATATTCTCTGAGCTCTCATGAATAAGAGCTCTTCATCTGTGTGCTGAAGGGTAAAGACAACTGTAATGCAAAAATTTGCAATGTGAACAATTACTTCCTCATCTCTTAGTAAAAATAGATTTTGCTCTGTTTTTGAAAAAAAGGAAAATAAATAACTATTTAATGAAAATTTGTACTTGTATGTGGAGGTTTCCATTTCAAACTTCTTTCTTTTTAGTACTCTTTTAAATAAAATATCAAGTCATTATCATCACATCATCTGGAAAAAAAATTAAAATCTCCAATTATTTGAATTTTGACTAATTTTCAAACACATTTCTACAGTTAATTTAGTAGAAATGCATGATGCTTAAGCCTGAGCAGAATATGGTCCCTTGCAAATGTCTCCTATTCCATCACAATAATTTAATTCCAATAAGACAAAACTGTTATATGCATCTATATTCAAATACAAGATAAAATGCATATTTAGATATTCAGTTTTGTTCTTTGACTCCTGTACAAACCTCTTATTTATCTTTTGTGTATAAACCCTTTTACATGAAAAGAATATATTGATTTTTTTTCTGTTAGCTTAAATATTATTTCAGAATTAGCCTGAATCAAATATTCTCTTTTGACATATTATTTAAATTTCCATCAATGGACATTTTAGAAGAAAACCTAAGTATAGAGATCTTACTCACACACTCTGTTTTCTCTCCAGCACTATTATAAATCAAATCAAAACAAAACAAAATATTAGATGACAATACAAAAAAAGGTAGGATTTCTATAAGACCCCGTTTTTGCAGCTATAAATGGAAAAACATATGAACGTCTTCAATAGAGCTGAAGTTTAATATTACTATCCAAATTCCATTTTATCCCACTGTCACTGCCACCAAAGGAGGGGTTTTATGTTGGAGATAATATGATACTGCAGTATAAGCCCTCCTCAGATTTCAAACAGGTCAACTTGTCAAAGCTTTTTAAGGGAGCCAATTACATTAATTTTCCACAGCAGAGAAATACATATTTCATTTCTATCTCCCACTAGAGATGGGGCCCAGGGATTCTGTTTCGAAAGGCTCTTATCACTAAGTAACATTCGTACCCCCAAAGGAACCTTTGGCAGTCACTGGTCCATTGATATAATTGAGCAAGGTATGAGCTGTCTGACACTGCCATGGCATTGCTCAATAGCACTGTGCACTAAGCACTCGGAACAATGAAGCTTCAGCAGACGGCCACATTGTCAATAAATTTCAATTACACTAATTGCCAAGAGTTCAATGAGTGCACTTTCAAAGGGGAGGGGGAAGGACGGATGGAAGATTAAAAAAAGAGCCTATGTCTATCAGAGCTAAATAGGATGCAATAAATAAACTGCAGCTTCTAATGGGGGCATTAATGTATTTTTTTTAACATGGCTTAACAAGATTTTACAAGCTGTACCAGTTTCAGGGATCCTGTTTTACATTTCTTTCTTACTGTCTCCAAACAACCTATACAGAGACTCAATTATGCGGCATTATCTTTCAGGGAAGAATCATTTTCTTAGGTTTTTATGTTGTTTGTGTTCTGCTCAGGATGGATAATGCATTTGAAAGCAGAATGCTACAATGTCAATTCTATGAGCAAATGAGGCTGCTCACTGAACAATCTTAGAGCAACCAAATGCACAACCCTACTGCAGTGATACAGTCACATATTCTAAACTAATTTAGGATACTTACATATGCACATGTGTATTCACTCCAATCACTATTAATATTAGGCTCACAGCAGTGTACACAGCATAGATATAAGCAATTGATACTCTTAGCTCTTCAACACAGATAATTTACTGCAGCATCTAAACTTGCATAAAAATATTCTTGTCTATTCCAAGCTAAATCTGGGAACATTTTGTTTGGCTTATAGAGGCCAGGACCCCAAACAAAGTATTTCCTGATATCTGTAGCTCTGGTTTGGTTTTTAATACAGCTTTCTGTGTAAAAGGGGTTCAAAGGAAAAGGCATTTTGCTTAGCATTTTTTCAAAACTCTATAGAAATTCTAAGTTAAATATTTAAATTAGCAAATAGAGGATGAAACCTTAGAGAACCATTAACAGTTCCTGCTTCTGTAAGAAATGTATGTATAAATGGACTGAAAAACTGCTTATCCAATACCCAAATGGAACTTAAGGAGATCTACAGCTCAATCTCCTGCACAAAGCAGGGTCAGCTCTAATGTCAGAATGGGTTACTCAGGACATGATACAGTTGAATTTTGGAAATGCAAAGGATAGAGTTTGTCCACCCTCCCTAAGCAACTTGTTCCAATGCTTGACTGAACTCATGGGGAAAAAGATTGCCCTTATACATGCTTGGACTCTCTCACATTTCAGCTTGGGCTTGTTGCCTCTTGTCTTCCCACCATGCCTCCCATTGATCTTCCAACAAAAGCCCTTGTTCTAAACACTGTTTAATGGCATAGACAGAGTGCAACTGTTCTAACAAAGACACAACCCAAATAGGTAATTTATATTACCACAGCTAAGTATGGCAATATCAAGAAAAATATGTGAAAATGGGCCTCCTCTGGGCCACTCTATTGGCTCTACCAGCATTCCAAAAAAACTCTCAGCTTTAGAAAGCCATACATACAACTACAGAATGCTTTTCTGCAGGCCAAATTTGAAATCTCAAAGAACTCTGCGAAAGAGAATGACAACTTCAAAATCAGTCCAGGGAAAAAAAACGGAGTTGTAGCCTAATGTTTTTTCAAGATTTTTTTCTTTAATAAGACTTAATAAAGTCTGATTAAATGAGCTTGACAAAATTAGTTCTTCAGCATCTCAGCACACCACTGAGAGGGTTTACAATGATGACTAAAGCTGTAATGGGCTTGATAAGACACCAGAAGAATTTACAGCGCACTAGCTCAAGGCACAAAATTTAGAAACAGGAAATTGCCTACACAGGAAATTTTTAACAATTTAGTTGAGAAACGTGAGCAGATAACCTCAGTTTTCTTGGTAAAAGGAACAAATACTTTCTAGCAAGAGAGAAGGTGGAAATAGTGTAAGACTCAGTTGCATTCTCTCCTTCATTATGTTTATGAGTTGACAGACATCTAAAGTTTAACCCCTTTTTTACACCTCAGAGGGACCAGATGAAGATTTGCCTGTGGCAAATGAAGGAAAACTAAGGAAGGACTGAGAGCAGGACTTAAACCTCCCGGAGGCAATATTACCTAGTCACAGCATGCAGAGATTTCTGCAGCTGGGATGATAAGTAACGCAAGCCCGAGGAACGCCACAGCGTCGCGGCGTAGGAAAGGGGCTCCTCGCTGATATCACAGCTAATAACACTACATGTGCAGACCAGAGGTGAATGAGGTATGGCTAAGGATGAAGGCCTGAGGTGACTGGGGGAAATCTCCTGCACAGCTATGGAATGGAATAAATAATTGATATTTCCACCTTGCAAGCCTTATACAACAGAAGTAATAAATGACATTTAAGAACTATTTCCAGGAATTTATGAAGATTCTGAGACACCCAAAAATTATCCCCAATATCACAATATGTCTAACTAAAAGCTGTGCTGCTACAAAAGCGTGGGCTATTTTTCAAAATTTACTGCAAAAATGAAAACCCATTTTGATGCATTAGGATTTTCCTTAATCTAAAGAAATCAGATTTATGAGTAGTCAGTATCAGATTCCTCTTTCTCATCCTTTTAACCCACTACATTTCCAACAGCTAATGTGGAGGTGCAATTCAATGTGAAAATTCTAAGGAGTCTTCTTAAAAATCAGTGCATGTAAAAAGGAATAATGACCAAGTTGTTTTCCACCCAAAAAGCTGAGTAGTGCTTGGTGCTTCCCACTCTGCACAGCTCTGTTGAGTCTTACTTCACTTTGCATTGCTGCTTATTTAAGGCAAGGTGTTGTTGCCAAAGTTCACAATATTTGTTTCTCATACAGCTCACAAAACACCTTGAGATTGAAAATTCTTTGTCAGGCATTTTTGTTAACTACAGCATTTCTTTAGGAATTTCAGATGTATAGAGCAAAGTTGTGATTTCAAGAGTTTTGAAGTGAAACACAGCAGACTGTTTTGTTTCAGCTGCATTAGATGTTCTGTTCACAGATTTTTGTTTACTTATGACAATGTTAATTATAACTAAAACAAACCCACCACATTTACTCTTTAAAAAAGAAAAATATTTCCTGCCCATAAAGAGGTTTTCCAACTTATTTTGCACAAAAATTTTAGATGTCAAAATTAAAAAATCAGCCCAAGTATGTCACTATTTTGCAGCTGTCCCAAGACTACCATAAGAAAACTAGAAAGGCTAGTCAAAACTGTTAGTTCATCTGGACATTTCTATTCTGCTAATCAGAGTAAAGGAATTGTTCAGAGATTTATAATCAGGAGTCACAATGATCCTGTATCTCAACTTCCTGTGTAAGAGAAGCTGTACAATGTCACAGAATAATTTCTGAGGCAAGACTGGTAACCTGTGGTTATAATAAAATATCTGACCTTAATCTAAGAACCTAACAATGAATATTCCACCACAGTTATTGGTATTTGCTGGTGTATCATTTTACTTAAAACTATGTATGTAATTTCCATTGCTGCCCTTACCCATATGCACTGTTCTACCTTTTGGAATTTGTTAAGATTTTGTCTAAAACTTTTACAAGAGCAGTAGGAATACATTTATACAAATCAAAAGAAGACAGCATCAAAGGTACTCTGTACATCTTTGCCATGAAAATGCACCCTGAAACAAAATCTTAACATTGATGTAAAGATTAATTTTAATGTCAAGTAGCATATGCCTTTCCTGTTTTCCATAGGTTATTTTGTTTATGGGTTACAGGAAGCTAATGGAACATTCTACATAAAATAGATAAATCACAGATGAATTAAATTAACACATATATAACACAATCAATTTTATATTTATTATAATAATTATGGAAAGCTATCCATCCACTGGAAAATATTTTTCTAAGATCAAATGACATTGTGAGGTACTCCACTGGTAAAACAATTTATGAATGAAACCCATGATACATAACAAGTCAGGAAAATCTCATTTACCTGAAATTAAGATTTTCCATAGAGTAAAAGAAGAAGGTTTGCTCGTGGAGTATAATATACACTGAATAATGGACCAAATATATGATAAATAAAATTACCTCATTTTTCTAATTTTGGAATATGTTTCATGTGTGTCAAACAATAAGTAATGGTTAATGGCTCTAGACTACAATTCAAAGTGTTTTTTCAAGAAAGAGAAAATTATCCTTTTTTATGTTATTTCATCATAACAGCATAGTGTGGTCTATATAAAAAATTGTGGTTGTGTATTTTCTGAGCTTAACGAAGTAAAATCATTGGAACAAAATAAATTTAAGCCTAAATCATTATAACTTAGGATTACTAATGTTTCAACTTGATTTGTTTATTAATGTCATCTTTACTATCAATTTTTTAATCCACTGTACTGTATTCTTCAAATTACAAAAAATGAAGAAGACATTTTCCTGTTTCAGTCCCATTTTTGTAAGAGACCCATGAGACTAAATGAGGTTGTTACATGATTCCTGATGTCTAAAAGCAATTTTTTTTGCTTCCTTACCTTTACAAGATATAGTACTACTTCCACAATAATAGGACATAGCTATATTCAACTTTCTGCATGATCCCACAACATTTTAAGTCACTTTTGTTTTCCACAGACATAAATTATATAGTATTTACTATGTATCCAGATTGGAATGAAAGCTCTCTTTTAAAACCCTAAATATTTAGTTCCTTTCAGAACTTATGTTTAAAAAAAAATCTCCTAAGTGTCATTGAAAACTCCAGGAATCTATGAGAACAGTCTCCTGTCCAAGCGTACTAGAGAAGTATGATGTATTAAACCTGACAGGATGATGTTCATTAATCTTTGAAATGTAGTCGGGACACTGGTAATTCCAAGAGGCATTACATTAAAATGAAAAGCCCCCTTATGGCAAATGAAGGTGGTTTTTTGTTTCCTGTCATCATCCATTTGTAACTGCCGATAGCCCCTAGTTAAATCAATGCACCTGATAAATATTGCTTGACTGAGGAAATCTAGAGAATCATAATTTCTTAGCACTGGGTATTTATCTTGTTTTCTTATTACATTTATTTTTCAGCAGTTCTGTACTCTGAAAACCTGTTCATACCATTTGGCTTTTCAGCAATTAACATTGGCCTAAGGGCAAACTGAGCAAGGGAGATGGTTTCAGACCAAAGCATATACTACAACTGTTGCTCTACCACACTTCCTTACAGAGGTTTGTGGACAGAAATTCATGAGTCCTGATGTTTTTATTTAACATCTACCTCTCTCAGTTGTATGGTAACACTTGTAAGACTTCGAAACAGAAAAGCTCTATTTCCCATCCAACTCAGGAAAAACAAACTAATACCGTCTCTAAAACATGACTTTAGGAACTGATCTATATCCCAGAAGTAAGTGAAGACTAGACCCAGTCAATGATTTACCCCTCCGTCATCTTTAAACCATTACAAAATTCAAGAGAAACAGAGGAAAAATCTTTTAATGTTTACTGTTTAACCTTTTAGCTGCAAGTCACACAGTTCTGATTTATAAATTAAATACATACAAGTGGGTGGAGACAAAAGAGATATACTTGATACAGTCTTGAAAAATCTCATTTGTTTGTTGGGCTTGCCTATAGTATACAGAATATGAAGTGCAAATTTAAGGCTTATTTGTATTTATTTACCCTAAACATTTCTGTTTCTTGCTTTTAAAAGGGCATAATTTTCAGAAGTGCCCATTTACTTTGATTGTGCCATTATTTTACATGTCTAGCCTGTGATCCATACATTTGGGCAATCCAAGATTAGTGATCACCAAATACTGATATGTATTGGTGCATTTTTCTTTAGGGGTAAAATTCCCAAACTATTAAAATACTTCCTTCAGTGACTTGCAAAAATACATTTAAGATGGTAAATTTCCATAAGGAGCAATGAGAAGCTACATAGTTTAACAACAGAAAGAAGATCTTTCCAGTGATTTATTGATGTTTATTGCCTTGATAGGGCAATAGAAACAGCAGTGCTTTGCATGGTATACTGAAGCACAGAGTCAGGAGTCTTCTCTTCAGAAATTCCATACTTGATCTTGAACAAGCTAACCTGAACACCAGCTTCCCATCTTTACAATGGGCTGACAATTCCATCCTACAAAGCGCTAGTAGAGTGTAGTTATGATATTATATAAAATAAGACACACAGCAAGCAGCCTTGAGAGCTGTGAAAATACCAACAATATATTACCTAAACTAGATAGTATCTCAAGGGGAAGACTTATTTCACGAGTATGCTATTTGGAATAAAAAAAATAAAGCACATGTTACAAATTTGCTAACAGTTTTGGTTTATAGTTGACTATATCCAGTTGCTAAATCAGTCTTTTCTCCCAAGACAGAAAATTCATTAAAAATTCATTTTGCCTCATTAACTGGAGATGTTTCTATTTGAGTTATACTCTTACCTGAGTTTTTTATAGACAGATTTCACTCAGAATTTGTAAAAATATCTGTAATAAAAGCTTGGTCCAGCAAAACAATTCATGCGTAACTTGAAACATGAAAATAATGTCACTGACTTCAGGTCTGCTGGCTAGGTATTTATGGTTACACCCATGTGGGCACCTATGGCCTGTCAACTGAAGTCACAAATTTGCAAGGTTGTCATGTGCTGCCATACATTTACACCGCATCACGGAGAAGATTACTGTAATGACTGAAGAGCCAAGAACAAATCTTTCAGTACACATAGCATGGTTTGCCTGAAGACAAACGGCAGGGAAAGGAGGGTATGGATACAACACTGCTGCCTGGCACCACACAAATATGAAATGAGAAGCAGCCAGAGGACTGCTGATGTTCTATGTCACACCCTCCACGTGACAAACACAATATCAATGCAGAAAACATCATGCACAACAGCCACAAAGAGAGCTGTTGCAAAAAATCCTACCACACTTAGAAAGAAGAGAAAGGAAGCACTGATGTATTTTGTCAGAAATAACCAATAAATAGCTTATATATATATAAATTCTTCCATTCCAATTTTGCATCATTTTTCAATATCATTTGGTGAAGTCTTACACTTTTGTCATCACTGCCATTCAGTGGGGTTTATCATAACAATGGTCATCACCAGGGTGATTTCTGTAGTACATGTTAAGGTCTGGCTTCAATACAAACAAGGACATATTTACTCCATCCCACTGATCTGCCTCAGCCTGCAGGAACTGAAGGACAATTCAATGCCTCAACAGCCACCTTTAGTGGAGGTGGCTTTAGAAACCAAGCCACGGCTGCTTGGCATTCACTATCCTTCTCACATCCTCATTTTTAGTTAGGAATAGCTTGCTCTCATGTTTGACAATATATATTTCACATTTGGTAATTATTCTTCATCACATTATCATAATGTACCATGTCCTAAGGGCAACAGCCCTTTGAGATTCAGTTCTCTTGGCCTCTCCCATTAATACAGGCCTACTGGCTGTTTTACATGATTGAGGTTTGACTCACAGAAATACAAATAACATAAATTTAGGCCACTGGCTTTTTAATCTCCCCTTGGCTCTTCAGCAAGGCAGATGACAATATTCTAATCTGTTTTCCATTATAATTAAGGCTCTCATTTAGTTTATGGTTTTATAATTGAAGCACCACCCCTCAAGAAAAATCACAGGTTCTTTTCCACTTCATAGGAAAATCAGGGAAATTCTGCACATAGCAGAAGGGGCAATAGGCAGTAACAGAAAAGACATTTATATAGAAAAAAGGACATGTTCAAAAAGGTTCACATTTCTAGGGTGATAAAAAGCATGTCCACACAGCACAACTGGGAACGTGTTAGAGAGCATTGAGCAAGCTCCAAATTTCTTTGCATCTGGTGCAATAAAAGGAAGCACTGCTCCATAAACATATGAGAAGAATTAGCATGCCTCACTGTGCAAGCTGTTTTGTCCTACTGACAGGGTTGTCTGCAGCCAACTCATTTGACACCAGCAATGGGTAATCCATGCCATGCCCCATGACATGATTTAAGCATGCTCATCGCAGCAACCATTGCTCCAGATTTAAAATAGAGTTTCCCTTAGCTTGAACATTTTCACAAAGGTTAAATCTTTATGTTGAATTTGGAGACCTCTATATTTGTTGGCTTTCACTAGTGGGATGTAGCCAGTTTGTCTCCTTGCAGCAAGAAAATATGAACAGGGGTTCTCAGCTGAGAAAGAATAAAAAAAATAGAGATAGGCCAAAGGCTGTGCTACTTACCCATACAGAAAAAGCTTGAGTTTGTTCTGAATAACATATTTTAGTTTTTAGTAATGCCAGAAGCCAGAAGTGTGTGTTTGTTGTTTATATTGTGAATCATTAATGCTATTTCAAAATGGGAAAACTTCGACTAGACTATTGTCCACCTAAACACACAATGTTGATTAAAAAGAACACACATAGAAAATGTCATTAGCCTTTTCATTAGTCACAGAGAGGATAACATAGGACCCCAAGGAAGAAGAAAGTGGAAATACAGGATTTTTTCCAACCACTTCCAGAAAAATAAGGGGAGGGAACCTTGAGGCAGAAACAGCAAAGTGGCACACAGACAATCTGGCACTTACGTCAGGAGCAATGAGGACAGGACTGAAGTGAAGAACAGTAGTTAGGATTACCGTATGTGCCAAAAACTATCATCTGTCAGCATGGGCAGACCAGGCATGATAACAGCAGTGTGAACAATAAGGTGAGGTTAAAGAACTTCCCATTTTTTCAGGGTGCCCAGAGCTCCTGGACTACATAAGGGCCAGGATCACAGAGCTGTTGGAAGGTTATATTGAAAACAAGTGTTTGCCAAAAGAAGTGCTATTATATTGGCATCTTGGGGGGGCATTTCTGACCTGCATTTTCCCAAGTAGCTGTGCTTTTTCCAAGCTGCTGGAGTATGCTCAAAGCTGGTGTGTAGTGAAGCTGATGCTATAGTAGCCGACAGGTGAGCTGGCCTCTATGAGGGAAGACAGAGACACACAACTTTATTAAAATAAGCCAGTCCCTGTTATCACAAAGTTGCTGCACAAGTCAGAACATGGTCCCAGCAAAGGCAATGATAACAGGGTACTCTAGGCCCTTTTAAACACTATCTTTACAAACCAGGATATGAGTAGCATTAAACAGTAGCTAACTGCTGTTTACTGTCAGACACACATTTTAATGTCTACACACCATATGTCACTTTCTACATCCCCATCCTCCCACATATTTTAAGTTCAAAAGAGCTGTCAATCCTTATCTAACCTTTGGTTTTCGGGAAGTGGTTCCATATTATTTTCCCTTTGGTTCTTAGAGATATCAGTTTAGGTATTACTCCAATGATATATAAAAATAATCAGGAAAAGATGTGCAAGAAAGTTATTTTAATTTGCTTCCAGAGAAGGGGTTAAAATCAACTTCAGTTCAACTACAGCAGTGTTGACTAGCAGTCAAAGAACTACTCTATGAGATGATTATGACTTCACAGCTAGGGGAGAAAGTTTTACAGGAATTACGAGAGATTTACCCTCTGCCATATGGATGATACAAGAGAGAATGCACATAGCACTGAGAGTGTTCAAGGGAAATATGGGATACCTGTATCTACTGCACAATATCTGTCATCCAGTGATGCCCACTGTTGGGATGGCTCCAAAACTTCTCTGCAGAAATAGTGTTTAATATTTCTGTTATTATTATTCTGACAAGAGTAATAAATGCCTCAACTTTTCAAGCAGTAAATTAAACTAGCTGTTAACAAAGCTTCAAATTGAAATTATGTCACAACCAGGAGAAAAAAAAAGTTTGGCATTCTTCTACCACACTGTTTTCCTTATTCAAAATAAAATTTTTAAAAAACTAATAAAATGAGTTTTACTCATTTTCTTAACTGTTATTCTTCAACTTCCTAAAACTGCAAGAGGTTCTGAAATTGCAGATTTGTTAAGGGAACCACAGATATTATCAATTTCAATGCAAGGAGAAAGATAGGGATGAGAAAAAAGCATGTTAGGCCCACATCATTTTGATGTGGCTATTTCATCAGTATACAGTGCTTTCCACAAA
This sequence comes from Agelaius tricolor, assembly GCF_023055355.1. Classification (NCBI taxonomy): domain Eukaryota; kingdom Metazoa; phylum Chordata; class Aves; order Passeriformes; family Icteridae; genus Agelaius; species Agelaius tricolor. Next base: position 33,236,856 of record NW_027269262.1, read on the forward strand.
TGGAAAAAAATATCAGGTAAATGTTGCTCTACCTTATATCAAGGTTATCTCAACTTATATCAAGTTAAAGGTAAAAATTGTGAAGTTGCTTCTATTTTTGTAAAATTGTTCTGCCAGTTTTCAACACAATCTACTGAGAGGTTATCTGGCTTCATCCAACAGCTGAAAGACTTAGGAAGAGAAGACAGGTTTGAACAGGCTTTCTCCAAAGCTGTGAAATATTTCCAAAGACTATTTATATGAAAAACATAATACTTACTATTTAAGCCATAGCAGAAGAGGCTGAAATTCTGCATAATCCTAAAATCTTACCACCTGAGTATTCTACTCAGTTTTAATAGTGCATAAAGATCATATACTCCAGTGAAACAGGGAACAGACAGAAATTTTTGCCAGGCAAGCTGCAATGCCTGAATTTACCACTGAGCTGAAATGGATTTAAAAGTGAAACTAACTCAAATTTTACTAATTCTGCCACTCTAAAACAGACAAGTCTTGTCAATATAAAAATTCATTCACAAATAGCATATGTAAAAGCACTTAGGCAAATTGATAAAAATACATTATGCCCATTAATCAGTTTGATTAAAATTAAAAGAAGACATCATATTTATGTTTAAATTAGTATCATTGTGGCTTTGGGAAGATGAAAATGAAAAATAAAATAGGACTAAGCTAAGAATGGTAAATGCTGAGTTTCTGCACTATAAAATCTTAAAGCAGATGAGACTAAAAAAGCAGACTGAAGACCCTGACAGTTTAGATATGTACACACGCTTCAGAATACACAGAATGCTACAGTATCTGAGGATCTTATGTCATAGTGATATGTTGTTATCTGCCCTTCATGAAAAGCCTAATTAGCACAATTATCTTCTGCACTAGGTGTGATACCTTTACAATTAATTCACATCACGCAGTGGATGCCAACACTCCAAAGTCTCAAGAATTCCAGGAAACAGAAAACTTACCTGGACAATACTAACTTATTTTATTATATGATTGAACAAAAAATGTGATGCAAAACAATGGTTGCACCATTGTTTAACTCTTGAGTGGAATTTAAAAAATTTCTTGTGATTCGGCAGCCAAAATCATGCTCCAGTCTTACTGACACATGGGTGAACTGAGGCCCTTGAAATAAAGGAGTCCTAATATTTAGGAATAAACACTAAACTTAAAGGTCAATTAAAAAAAAAAAATCAGGAATTATTGCAAAATACTCCTTAAAAGAGAAGACACAAAAGTAAAGGATCGCTGGCAAATGAATTAGCAATAAAAAATAAATCCATTTTATGATAGAATTAGGGCCATAGACACAAAATTCTGACAGATATATTCTATAGTTAGAACAACCAAATTAATCCAATATAAAGATAGATGGGAATTTTTTTAGAACTCTCTTGATACTGGGTTTTGAAGTTGTACTTGTCAGCCTCTAAGACATTGAGAAGAAATTGAAAAACGAAAATACTCAAAGCTAAAATCTTCTGAGTGCCTGGGCTGGACACAGACACCGCTTAGATAACAGAGTTTTCCATTTTACAGCTGGAGAACTAGAGGAAAAGACTGAGGAACTCCTCCCTGTTTGGATTCCATATTGGTGGTTTCTCAGAAGCTGAGTGGTGCCCATTATCTCACACAAGTTCTTCATTGCAGTGATTTCAGACACGCATTGCACCATCAGAAACATGAGCCTGACCTAGTACAAAGTCATGAGGCAAATAAACAGAAGACAGAGCCCGCTGTAGTGGAAATAAGGCCCAGACAGAGGCAATGAAAGATAAATCCGGATCTGATCACGGGACTTGCCATTCTGCCTCAAACTTGACACCCACTGGGCCTACTACAGTGTCTCCAGCAGCAGCCAGCACCAGATGCTTTGGTGAAAGATACAAGATCCCCACAGATGCAGGATAATCTGTCTCCCTCGAAGGTCTCATCCTAATCCCTTTAGTTATAGATTCCCTTAAATCCTGATGCATGAGGGTTTTTATCCCTTCAAATACTCTTTTTTAGCATTACTATCATAACTCTGGATATTCTTGTTATCCATACAAATGCCCTTTCCCTCTTTGATGCTTACAAAATTCTTGATTTCATCTTCATCCAGAGTAAATGAGTTCTATAGTTCATATAGGAGCCTTTGGGGAAGTGTCTCTTTATTCTTAAGAGATGGAAGAACCCATAGTCTCATGATCTTTTTTCTTTGCTGCATGCCTCTGTTTTTTGGTTTTTTTTCTCTTTCAACCACATACTTTATCACTTCCACTCTCATCTGAGTCCTCAGGTAAACAATCACTTCAGATACATTTATGTCACTAGCCTAACTCTCTGCTTTGATCTGGGCCTATCCAATTCTGCAATATTTTTTTCCTGGATGGACTTTCTAATACCCAATACATTTTATGGCACATCACACTGTTGGCTGATACAATGACTTTGTATGTGATTACTTTAAATTTTTTTCTGTATTTCTTCAAAAGGAATGTACCTCACAGTTACCAAGTCTGAGTCCATGAAATTCCTCAAGGCTCCTCTGGACTTGATTAACAAGTAACCTACAAAGAGGTTATCTACCACTAAACATGGTGTTGCTGCCTCATTTCTCCTTCCTCTTTCCAGATAACTAATAAATGCATTACACAACAGCAGACCTAGTACAGAAACTTGTGGCTATTAACCTTTTGCCATGATGAAAATGGACCATTTGTTCCTGCTTTGTCTCCTGTCTCTCAGCTACTTTTTGATCCACAATATTACATTGCCTCACGGCTACTTAGTTTCTTTTAGAGGAGATAATATCAATCCACAGCTTTCAAAAACCCATGCGTGAATAGCCTCAAAATCACATGATAGCTTACAAATCATGACATATTAAGACATAATAACAATTCTGTTTCTATTGGTGTCCGATTTCTGAGCTAACCTGATTCATGATCATGAACTTTAAATCCTGAGTTTCTAGAAAATCTCTTTTTTACAAAAATTTCCCATCCCATTTCTTGACTACTGTAATGAAGAATTTTAAAGAAACAAAATCTGGTAATATGGGCCTTAGTAAAAACCCTCAAGAGCTAGAAATGCTGAACAGTATCTCTTCTGACACCCTGTCAGACATCTTGTGAAAGATACACTTAACATCCCCTCTATTCATTTGCTAACATTCACAAAGAATTTTAAGAGAGTAACCAGACAAAGTTTGCTTTGCAGAACTATACAATTAGCTATAGATTATTATCTTGAAACTCTTTTTTCTATCTCAGAGTTACTCCAGCTAAGATTTATCAGCTAGCAGTCCCACAGAGCTCCTCTGGAACCTTTCTAAAAGATATAGTCAGAATTTCTACCCTGTCATCATCTGATCAGTTAGCCCATTTTAAGCAACTTGGTTTTGCTAGAAATTCAGCTGAGTCACACTTAAAACACCTTGAAAACTCTTGGATATATACCATTTGGACAAGGTCACTTAATTCTTTGGAAAATTTTCCTGGTTTACTATACCTTTTAAAACGATAGGTTCAAAAAACAGCCTCCACTTTAACAAATCAATGAAACACTGAGAGAAAATAAGTGTAAATAACTAGATCATACTAAGGATTACCCTGGCAATTGCAAAAGTCATACCTACGGCTACTTTTTTTTTTAAGTGCCTCAAACATTTAATTTTATTTCCTCCACCTATTATATCTATCCTTTGGAAGAAAAGAGAGGTTTCATACCAGCCTCCACTCCACATACCAGTATCCACTCTTTGAAAAGACCCATGTGCATTCATGTTTTAAAATGTAAATTGTGATGGTTCACTTGTGCTCAGTTGCCATTGTTCTATTCCTTTGAGTGCTGTGTAATTGAGGGTCTGTGAGAGAAGCTTGAAGAACATGCAAGTCCCTCTAAGACACTGTCACAGTTAAGGTTTGAAAAACTTAGAGGATCAGTGGGAGTACAGGATATAATTTGAGATGGTCAGCATAATTTTGTTACCTGCTGCACCTACAAGAAGTAGCAAAAAACTTCTTCATGGACCACTGCTAGTTGCTAGCAACTGGGAAGACAAAGTGATGAGGAAAGTAGACCAAGATTTCAAGGAGTTAAAAGAAAGGTAAATAGCAAAACCCTTTCAGAAAGAGTATATGATATGGAGAAGGAAATATGGTTCCTTTGTCAAATCACTAATAAAAATACTAGCAAGAAATTGGAAAATATACCTCACTTGTTTCAGTAAATAAATCAAAATGTTTTGTGTGACTAAATGCAAAGTTAAAGGTTTATCTTGTATTACTGTACTTGTTCCACCATATATTTTATACATGGGATCCAGAAACTTGAAGTTTCACGGTATTGGAAAAGTGGATTTTTTTTAAAAAAAGAAAGACAATTCTATGTGCACTTTGAAATGGCAGACTGTATAAGTTGTACTTACCTAAGCTCACAAATCATATGGAAATTCTGCTGCTTCCAACTTCCATGCCGATCAAAAACCTCCCCTGAACTGGTAATTCCAACTGCAAATATTGTGAAGTATAAGAGAGTACACAGGCCAAATCCTTCCATCTTTGTAAATCTCCTGAATTTGTATTGTATGTTTTTATATTGTTAGCATGATCCCACAAGGTCACCATTCAATGCCATACGTGATGCTGCTGCACCATTTTGGGAATGAATTGCTTACTTCTCCTGCATCTGGAAAGCACACCTCATGGGAAATATTGGTTTACATATCATTTTAAAGCAAAAGCTGATTTCCAATAAAGACTGTAATTGCAAAGATATAAATTTATTCACAAATACCAGACAGCACTTAAAATTTTCGGGTATTTCTGGCACAATAGTTATATTACAGTGCCATCCACTGACTCTCTCCTGCAAATACGTGCACTGACACACACAGCTGCTTTTCTACATTGAGTTGGCTTAATTCCCACTGAAGGGACAACCATCCCCAGACAGATATATTCCCAATTCATTTCCTTCTGCAATGATAACTGTGAAATTTACCCAGCTCACAAAGGAAGAGAAATAATTTCTGTAATAGCCTTAATGGGTTTTTAGAGACTTTGGCTAGCAGCCAAGAGAGACTTAGACATGGCTTTGCAGGCAGCATGAATACAGAGGTTACTTTCCTATGTGTGTGTGTGCATGTGTTTTGTGTGCATGGTTTTATTGTGAGATATGTTTCAGGCAAAAAGAAAATATTAATTGAACCCCATCAGCACTGATGTGCCCACCAATAGTTTTTCCTCACTGACATCAAGGGATATGAATGAAAACTAATTGTGCTTCAAAGAAAAGGCAAATCACAAGTCTGTTGTAGGATTAGGTTTTTCTTTAATTAAGATTGTTGAAATAAACAGCAAGAGAGCTGTTATGGACTTTTTCATGTATACTTTAGTTCCAGTTTTTCTATTGAAATGCGAGACTATCATGTTATTACAAAAGAAGATCAAAGAAAAGAATACACTAGGAAAGTCTGAAAAGCTTCCAGAAAGAAGGGGGGGAAAAAAAGCTAAAATATTAAGCTTTACTTAACTAAAATTTGCTGAAATAGTCTTCTCAAATATGTTCTCAATATTTCAGTTTCAAAGAGTTCAATAATAATCTCTTACCATTAGAATTTCCTAGTATGTGCCTTACTCACATTCTCTTTCAAATAGAAGCAGAGCATTTAAAGACTAATTTTAGAATAAATAGTTTTGACAATTCAGAGGCTGTTACACTTAACAGTAAACCACATTTTCTCACTTTTTGTTAAAACGCGCGTTCATCGATTAGCACATTGCATGCCAGCACGGGCAGATGTGTCCACACACCAGCACAAACACACTGCAGAGGCTCTGCAGAGCTCTAAAAATCCTACAGAGGAGGATCTGGTTTTGTGACAACTCCCATACTTGGTCACTGAGGGTCACTGAGGGTGAATGAGCCATCAAGAGCTTCAAATTAAAAGCAGGTTAGGAAGAAAGGAGCCTCAGGAGTACAAGGACAGTCCAGCTGGTTTGACTATTTTGTGGCAGTTCTGCACCCCACATCCATGTTCTCACAGAGACGAAGGGGGTGACAAAGCACAACGTTCTGTACTCCAGCATGCCTGCAATGAGTACACGTGAACAGAGCTTTAAAAAGCCTCCTCTGTGGCAGACAGGCTGTCACTGCTACCAGATGGATTTAAAGTCTGTTTAGCCACAACCGTGTTTTTAGAAGTTGATGCCCACGAAATAGGCAGAAGAAATGAGCCAAACTTAATGCATGTCCCCAAATTATCTGCCATAAATACCTGACCTGGCCATAGAGATGGTCAGGGAGGAAATTGTGATTTGGAGCACTTCGGCAAGTGTACGTCTTGCACGACTTGCCAGTCTCTCAGTCCCCTCTATCTTTTAATCTTTAGCCCCTTTTTTATTCCGCTGTTGACAATCATCTGTGACATGCACTCTCATTTTTCCTAGTCCTACCTGCACTGACAGTGGAGCCACCTTTGGGCTGCTTCCACACTGAGAGCTGGCTGCCTTCCCACCTGTGAACTGCTACCATCCAGGCTTACAGTGAACCAGGAGGCATCCATCAGACAAGGGCTGTAGAGCTTCTCAAGCACCAATGACTATTGTGCCACTTTTGCCATTCAGTGCCTGACATTTTCTTCGTTGTATGACATTATCTGCTACTGCTCCCCTCTGCAGTAATTAAAGAACACACCCAAGCAGCCCTCAGCCACAAAGTACTAGAGATTTGCACAGTCTGTGATCTTTAGATTCAGATCAGGAAATCTACATATCTATTACCATTATATCAAAGGGGTTTAGCACACTAATACTGATGCAGTGCCCATATGAAGGAGTTTTAATAATGGCTAAACTCCTTTACTTTATGGAAGCTGGAAAAATTCCTCAAGGGAAAAAAATACAGTTGCAACAGAGAAGCTGTCCCTAGGAAGCTGGGTTCTGGTTAGTATGGTAGATAAAAAACACCTTTTTGGGACTCAGGTTAGTTCAACAATACCTGACTCCGGGGTCCAATTATGCTGAAAGTCACTTATAGAGAAAGAAGAAAGAGGTAAGACACAAAGCTATAATACTTGAAGGAGAAGGAAAGAGGAAATCTTTGTTAACAAAGACAAGGGTCATGAAGACTGCATTTGTGCCTGAATCCTGAGATACTACCTTTTAAATTATTCCTTTTATTGTTACAGGAATAGATTGGTTTTATTTCAACAAAATTTCATATTTTGAACCATCCTGATTTTTTTTCTCTCAAAATATGCAAGTTATTTTCCACAATATCATTGGAAATATAGACTAATTTTGTGCTCGCAGAAAACAGAAGACCAAATTCACTGATTTTGCTTTAAACAAAAATTCTTGCTCAGACCTCTAGTCTCAGCATAGAAGAGATTAAATGATGGTTTAAGCTCAACCCTCTTGAGACAGGTACTTAAAGGTGTTTGAACATTTCTTCTTTATCCCTTTTCTAACAGCTACAGCGCTAAAAAGAATTTTCTTTCTCAGAGACTACTGAGGTCTGACAGAGATAATATCAAAAATTTGCTGGATTTTAGGACTCATTAAAGTTGGAGACTGAGTATATGCCCTAGAAGCATACCATATAGATGCATCTCTAGTGGCAAAATTGCCACAAGTCCACAGTAATAATATTTTTATATTTAATATTGTTTCCAGCACCTGGAATCCCATCTTCCATTTTCCCTGCTTTTTCTAATATCCATTAATGTCTTTTGCTACAGCTCCTACAGCATATGTATATCAGATAGCCAACATATTACTGTTAGGGGAGGAAACTCAAAATAACTTTAGAATAGCCACTAAGCACAAAATACGCCTTACATGGCCTCATGTGTTAAAACTAAAATAAATGGCCATGATTGGAACAAAATATGCTCTAACTTAGGTCCATAAGCTTCAGTGTCACATGCCCAGCACTGCTTATTATTCATAACTACTGCAAACTTCCCAAGTCTAGCCCGGCCAGATGAAAATCTAGTGCCCACAATGCAATCTGTCATTTGAAAGAAGCTCTCTGCTCGATTCCACAGTCACCATCTATCTAGGTAGCAACCCCAGACATGAAGCCCTAGGCGAAGCAGAAGGCCATGCTCTAAAACATGCAGAAACCCATTTCCCTAAGGACTCTGGAAAGCTTTGTATGGTTAATATGCTGCCAGGCATACCCAGGCAAGGTTTTCCTCAGCTGCTTGCAATGCCCAGGAGGTGGACAGAGTGCAGAACACATCATGTCACAAACACTTTTGTGGCCACTTATCAGGAAAGCTATACAGATTTAACCAACAAATCTTAACCTTAAATTTAACCAACTGAAAACCCATTCAAACTTTTCTTAGTGTTTTGGGCTGGTTTTCTGTTGAGTGTTTATAAGATCACTACTTTACCAATTTGACTGTGTTGTAATTAGGTTTCCTTATCTGAATTGCCCATGTTGCATTACTGTTTTGGTTCTACTTGATAAAACACAATAGCAATGTGTATTTATACCTCTTCCAAAGAGATAGTGGAGAGATCAAACTCACACATGTTCAAATTTATGTCATTGTTTCCACATCATGCAAGCAGGACAGTTTCTCAATTTTCATTCCAATTTCTCAAATAAATTCATCCACCTTTTTTACAGATGATAGTTATACTCATCTACCTACATGGAAATAGAAATGCACTGACCTGCAATACTGAGTTCTCCAGACACTTTTATTATAGTCAAAGAAATGGGTTTTCTGGCATCATCTTAAGGAAAACTTTAGACCTTTCCTGTTTTGGGCTAGCTTCAGAATTATGCAGTCCTCTGTTAGGATCTCTATCAACATTATTTCTCCTTGAACCTAAAATGCCATCATCATATTATCCTATTCAATTCAGTAGGTGATACATGTGTTTCAAATCTGACCTTTTTTTTTTTCTTTTTGCAGCAAACCCCATAAAAGGTTATGACACAGAAGTATAGTCTAGATTGATTTAGCATACTCAGACCTTCACTTCTGAATGTCAATGTGTGGGTCAGATGTGCTCAATAGCCAAACACCCATCCAGCTTCTCACTCACACCTGCTTCCCAGTCAGAAGGTAAGAAAATTGGATTAGAAATTTTCCTGTCTGCATAAAGAGAATTAGAAATAGATTCAGGTAGCAAGAAACAAAGACTTCACATGTCCTCCCCCTTTTCTCCTGCACTCCATGAAGTCCAGCACTCCAGACTCCTCTACTGCCTCCCCTGGAGCAGCAGCAGAGGGAATGGGAGAAGTGTGCATTCAGTACACAGCAGTTCCTCTCTGCCCCCCTTCCCCCTCACACTGTTCCCACTGCTCCATCATGGACTGCAGTCCTTCAGGAACCTGCCTGTATGGCATTTTTTCACCCTTTCTTATCCAGGTTTTGCCCAAGGTGCCACCACCTTGGCTGTGGTGGAGCCATTGCGGCTACCCAGAATGGGCTGTGTCCAGCCATTCCTCAGTGAGGCTCCTGCAGCATCAGGGCACCTGCACCTGGTACAGTCAAAAATATCAGAATCTACATATATTAAAGCCAGAAAGAACCAGAAAAAGGGTCAGTCTAACACAAAGTATTACATTTTACTCAGACATCTTCTGGTCTGACTAGAAGCTTGCACTTATCAGAACAAGAAAAAATGGCCTAAAGTTGCACCCATGGAGGTTGATGTTGGATAGGAAGCAAACATTCTTTACAGAAAGAGTGATTTGGAATCACTGGAATAGGCTGCCCAGGAAAGTGGTGGAATCATCATCCCTGGAATGCAGCGCCTCAAACTCACCAGCACTGCTCATACACAGCTTTAGGCATCCTGAAGTTCTTATAACATTCAGTACCCAGGTCCTTAGTATTACTTCTATTTCATCAAATCTCTGACAGCACAACATTGGTCACTATTTTCTCAGCTGTCACCAATTTTATTGTTTTTTCACTAGATTTGAACAACTGAAATAAAGCTTGCTAGGTGAAGTCTGTCACCTACAGGTTTCTAATCTCCTACTTTCTAGGCAGTGTTTGCCTCAGCTCAGCAGCAACTTCCTTTGGGGCTTTTGCCACTAATAGTCCGTTCTTTTTTCTCCTATAGAGATTAGAAGTCCATGAATAGAAAAAAGTATAATTTTCTATATGCTCACTTGTTTAGTTTTAATTCTTTACCAATGACTATTCTGATGGGCACTCAGAAGTTGAAATGAGAAAGAAACATTAAAATCCCTCTCTATAAAATTGGTATCTACAGAGCTAAGAAGAAGAAATTAATGAGAGCATTTACCCAATAGCATTCACTCACTATTTTGTTTCTTTCAGCAAGTACATAGTAAACAGAAATAGCTAGGGTAAAGGAATCAATAACAGCTTTATTTAAGAGAAGTAAAAAGCCTAGCCTAGCCAGCATTAAAATAAGCAAGTTGTCCCCTACTAAAAAAGTCCCACAATGTCACCAAAAGAACCAGACACAGAATTAGACCCACCTGCACTAGTACTCAATGTAGCACTCAGAAGAGAATCCTCCTTCCCACAGCAAGGATGCAGAACTAAGGAACCCACACTCTAAATGCAGGCAAAAGCAGAAGCTGTAAGATAACACTCAGGACTGCTGGATAAAGCAGCTTGAAACTAGAAGTGTGGAGCCCTTTATCTACAATTCCTTGCAGGAATGCCCTTCCCTTTAGTCCTGAACTCCTAACATGCACCAACCTCATAGTACCCTCTGAAGCTCTACAGCAACGTCTTATCATCCTCATTACCTGAAGCTCAGCTGCATTTCCTTTCACACAAATCCCACATTACTAAAATGCACCTCACCTCCAGCCATCCTGACGTGTGTCACCCCATAGCCCAGATACCTCTCCCAGCTGCACAACAAGATTATTCTCAAGGAAATACACAACCTCTCCTCTGTCTGGAGAGTTTTCCTGATCCTGAACAGAATGGGCTGCTCAGCCACAGGCTTTTTAACAGAACAGAGCACACGGTGTATATTCAGTGAGCAAAAGAAATATTTCAACCATTCATCACACTGTTCTTAACTGAATTCTAAAATACTGAGCAAGTGTGATTCTAGGTCAAGGTGCAGCAAGGTCAAGAAAACCTTTGAGGGCTGAACGTTAAGAAACTGTGTTATACTTTGGAGAGCATTAGGTCACCACAGAGGACAAGGCAAACAACAGATAATATAAAGTACACTTGAATAAATTTTACATGGGGCTTTGGGAAGTATCCATTGATGGAATAGCATTAGTCCAATATGCAGTGCTTCAGAAATTCTACCTTGTATCTTTCATTTGTGTGTCATCATATTTTTTCAGCTGTTTCTTTTAATGTGCTTGCCCTGGTTCATGCCTTAAGTTTTTGTTGTCCTTTTCTTTCTTGTGTTTTTGTTGTTTTGTTGTGGTTTTGGGTTTCGGGGTTTTTTTTGGGAGGTGGGAATTTTGTTTTGGTTTGGGGGATTTTTTGAGTACCTCCACCACTTTCTGGGTACCACATTTTTTCTGGCTCTCAGCTCTTACATGCCCCAAACACAGAAGTGGTGCTGCCCATACCTGGTGGGCAGTAGCACTGTGTATGCCTTCTTTGACTCACTCCACAGACAAAGGAAAGGAAACAGCTTCATATTAGAGGAGGATGCACTTAGTTAGAAGGATTCATATTTTTTAATACAGAGAGCAAACCTAGGATGATTTACTAGTCAGTTTTAGCTGTCTACATTGAAATAATCCGTAATGTTATGTCAAAGCAGTGCAAAATCAGAACTGAATGTCATCACCAGGAAATAAAGGCACAGAAAGTTTAAATTAGTCCAATTTACACACAAAAACAAGAAAAAAAAAGTTAACGGTTTTCTAAGGCATTTAGATTAGATTGAGCTGTTGGCTATCATGATAGTACATTGCAGTATGATCATTGTCATAGTACATAGAACACAGCCAAAATGGAGGAAAGTAGATTTGAGAGGAAGAGACTTAGCCCTTATTATTCCTCACCCCAAATTCTGTCTAAAATGTTAGGCATATAGTTGTATGTTTCTGGTGTAGTTCATATAGTAGTTAGCTCTCACTCAAGCTCTTTAGTCTAATACTAAATCACAGATCTCAATTATGTTCCATTATTATGTTGAATTATTACAGTATTCTTAAGGCTCAAGTGACTACAAGAGACACAAAAATATACTCCACTGTACCTAATGTGAAAACTAATTGGCCTCCAGATACAGAAAAGTGGAAATGTATTGTAGATAATTGGGTCATTCTTGAGGGCCTCCTAGGCCTGCCTTTGACCCATAATATTTCTAACTCATGAATGCAGTTAGAGTAAAACTATTATAGTCCAGAGGGCATGCAGATTTAAAGGTCTTTGCTTGTCATAACATTTGGTATTTTCTCAGTTAATAAAAAAAACAGAGATCAAAACTTGTAGGAATGAGGATTTAAATTATATCTTCATTTTGGCATTGTAACTGAGCCTAACAATATCGTTTTGCAGCTCAGAAGTGATACTGATTTGTAATATTTTCATGGTTAACACTATATGCAATGCTGTGGGGCTTTGACAAACACTAACACATTTGTAATTCCAAATTTAATTAATTTGTGGAATAAATATATTTCTCAAATCCTCAACACCTGGCTTCACTTCTCTGCTCAACCCACTCACCAGTGCAAGCTCATTTAAAGAAATCTGAAGGATGGAATTCAGTAAAATATGACTGCTTTTCTCCCTGCCTTTTTAAATGAGAAAGTATAATAAAGCTCCAATTTGGTTCCATGATTATCTAAAATCTAACACACTGTAAGCCTACAACCATGAGCAAAAAGGAGCATGTCTTTAGTGTTTTGTTCAGTTGAGGTATGCACCCAAGTAACTGGGTTTCCATTTGTGTTGTGCAGCAGAGAGTCTATTTGGATTAAATTAAACTAGAAAGTGCTCACTCCCCAGCAGCACACCTAATGCATATCAGATGAAATTGGGCATTTAGACCATGGAATCATACTAGAACCAGCCAAAAGTAAACCCCATGGAAATAAACAGTAGGGATGTAAGCTCCTCGAGCCCTAGAAGGATTTTGCTGTTATGCTGGACTAATTTACTGGTTAATAATGATATAGCCTGTGATGCTATGCCTGTAGGCCCAACTTCTGAGAACAGATCATCTTGACATGCTTCAGCTTCACTACCTAGCTTCATAAGGCTAAAGCAGTAGAGTGTTGCACATAACAATAGGACAGCTTAGGCTAATGGAGGCCAGCAAGGCATAGAAGGTACCCTGCTTTCCAGATGTGTTTTATTATGTTTATTTTATGTTCTAGTTTAGATCTAGTTTCCTCAGTCACGTTCACAATCTCTGACTGTAGTTCAAATGGACTGTGCAGGGTTGCTTGGGCACATCATGTGCAGTCAGTCCCTTGCCAAGTATTGGGCAGGATGAATCTCCAGAGTAGGAAGTGAAACATAAGTCCTGGACTTCTGAATTGAACAAAAGCACAGGACTGAAGAGTCAAGCAATCACAATCTGAACTAGCTTGGATTAATTAGACCTGCTGCTGCTCCGAAAGTAGCAATTCACCTAATGCCCTGATGTTTTGGAACAAATGAAGCTCAAACAAGGCCATCCGAGAAGGCCAGTACTAAACCTGATCATTCACACAATTTTAGTCCCTCTAAATCTCATGGCCTATGATGTTTCCTTTCTCACTTTTTTGCAGCATGACCTAACTCTCCACAACCATAACAATGTTTTTTAAGACCTTTTACTCAGTTCCATGATTAGTCTGGATCCAAATAACTAGAGCTCCCTTGGTTTTCAAAAGTCATTAAGAATACTACAACTTCCACTGTCTTCTTGGAGTTGCTGGATAGATGACAGAAGTCCTGAATCTCCTGAAGAACATAGCCAGGTTACCAAGGAAAAAAGATCAGAGAACAAAATTTCTACTAAGCATTAAACTAAATAGCCAATACAACCAATTATCTTTGGATTTGGCTGTCCTGCAAACTCAACTTTCAGAAAATATTACTGTTATGCAAACCACTGCAAAATATTTGCCATTCCTGAATCAATGTATTAGCAAGACATACTAAATAACTAGGTTTTAAACTGGTCTTGTGTAACTAGAGCTTCCATGGCCGGTCAGCTGAAAGCCTTCAAAGTGTCTAATCTAATAAAAATAGAACTGGGCAGGTAGTCTTTGCCATATGTATTATTCAAAGAGTACTGCTGTTACTCATCAAAACTGTTCTTCAGCAAACAGCTTTTAGCAGCATTTGACCAATTGGGCAGCTGGCTGAATATTATTCCCTGAATAAATTAATTACTGTATAATAGAAATATTTGCTGAATAATTTATTTGAGGAAAATTATTTTCAAGTATTTGACAAGCTCCATTAAATTCCAATAAAATCTAAGACATCGCCCAATTAAAAAAAATTAAAAGTGTGTTTACAAAAATTGGCCTTATTCTTTGGTACATGCTTTATGGCATTTGACTAATTCTGTAGTTCCCAGAGAAAGTTATAACTGGATAACCTGCACAGGAAAGCAGATTCAGACTGCTCAAAGCTTTAAACTTGCATTTTCATTACTATTTACACACATAAAATATATGCTTCTCACAGAGGCCACCTCTGTAGCTCACTTCCACTACCAAAACCCAGCCACAAAAAATAGATACATCCTATCCTTTCCTACATGTGGCATGAAGAATAACTCAAGACATTTCAACAGAGGAGCTGTTTGTTGATATGTCTCACTCTAGTGAGAGAGGGATAATGGACACCAGGCATGGTGATGGGTCAAGACATGGCTGCTTAGCCAGTTGTTACATATAATAATTTCTACCTAAAACAGAAGTCACCTATCTTACAACTTGTGTAACTGCAAAACAAATGTCTGTGAACAAAATATTGTTCCTTTGCAGACAGAATACTTTCTTCTGAGCCATGTCTTCCATGTCAGTTTTTTTTTTTTTTAAAGTAGCCTTCAGATGTCTCTACTAGATATGCTAATGTCACTGCTGAGCAAATATGCCTTGAGTGAGTTTCTGTCCCAAGAGGAGGACAAAATATGCAGAATGCCCATAGTTTGAGAGGCAAATCTACAGTTGCAGTTCTGATGGAAGTGCAATCTCTATGTCTGTTTTTGGCCTCAAAAATATAACCATTCCCCCTAGCAGCATCTGAAGTTAATTGGAAATGCCAAACTAATGAATTGGACTGAACATTCTGAAAAGTATCTTGATTTTGACCAAAGTTTATTTATTGATATTCCTTTTCACATATGTTCATACTGATACCTACCTCCCCGAAAACAGTTTTTGTTTTGTCTAATGTTGCACCAGTGAAAAAAGGTTCCAAAATTTGGTTACTGACTATTTACTCGAATACTAATCACTTGTTAAACATGTCTCTAAAATTTCCTGCATGGTTTGAAGCATAAATTATACCTATTTTTTGCACATCTTGTAGCTTTGTACTCCATTCTAGGTTGTTATTTAAAATCCAGTCTAAGCCGATCTCTGTAACTGTACACAAAATGTAACACACATTGTAATTGTTTGCAGCATCATCTTGCTGCTCGCAGGATTCTCAGCTGTCCATTGATGCAGAAGAATCAGTGGCCACCTTTTATTATATCTCAGCATTGCTCCATTCATTAGAAACCCTTTTGCTAACACTGTCTTTTACTGATGAGCACTTGACGTGTCTCCTGGTTTTCTGCCAACCAGTCTTGCCATTATTGCTGCCAGAACAACAGGACTTTCAGGACTAGACTTTATTTAAATCCTGTAGCCTTTACCTCCCACTTCTCTTTTGTTTTAGTGGACATTTTGTCTCCCTGAAGTATCCATTCAGAATTTGATCTCCCAGTGGTTAATCTCATTACAGATAATCCCATGTACTGAAAATCCTTCCAATAGGATAATCTTGTGAACAGCTTCCCTCTGCTGCCTTCCCACCATTCTTTCAGGGCTGAATTATTTTGATCTATTAAATAGATGGATCTCACCTACATGTAATAGTTTTCCCCTTAGACTAATTGGTTGGTACTGAAGCACTAACCTCACACTTTGCATTCAGTCTTATTTCTTTACTGGGCAATAAAGAACCAGGCTGATGCTTTGGTCACTCACCACTGACATATATGAAAGAACTGCAACTAGAATGGCCAACTAGTTTCCCACTCAAAGACTGGTAACAAAAGGAAGCACAGGCTTCTGAACAATATTATTAGTCAGTGTATTATATCTGTAGAATATAGAGATGGAAATTATTATAATTTCATTGGAAATTAACTACATATAAATCTAAATATCATTTTTCAACTAATATCTATGAGAGTATATTAATTTATAACTTCAAGACATACAATTCAGTATTGTAGTTGTAAAGTTTAAGCAATACCTGCTTAATGCAGTTCCATGCAAATAGGCACTGTAAATCAATTCGTAAAACTTTTGTCATGTATAAGGGAAATAAAATTCAAATTTAAACAGTCTCTACAGAATCCATGTTTATCAAATTTCTGTATTCGTAGCAATCCTGTTTACTCAAGGAAATATTATTCTTACTGTTGTATTAGAGTGAACAAAAATTCCACAGGCTTTAAGTAATTAACATACTCAAGATTTAAAGATTGAAATGTTGTTTCCTAATACAACACTTCTGCAGCTATATGCATGCTCTACTAAGCATCTCATTACAATATTCCTGACAAGCACTCTATACCCAGTCCTTTTCATTACTGAGCCTTTGAGAAGATTGACTTTTTTTCCAAAGGGAGACTGGATCAGGTAAGGATAGCTTTGTTTGCAAAATCAAAAGGTGGAGTCAGATATTTGAGACCAGTTGTATATTATTAAAGGGAGACACTTTACATTTTTTCTAATTTATATTTCAACATGCACTGAAAAATGATTAATATTCAGGCACCAGGTATGAATCCACCATTCCCATTCCTCCATCTTCAGAGAACTGAAAAATCTAGTTTCTTCTAACATTTGATAGCTAACTTTTAATAGCTGGAAAATAATCAAGAATCTGTCAACCTAATAAAGCTAATCTTAGGGTGATATAGCTCAATACTTCCATATATTTTAAGTTAGGAAAACAAAATACATCCAGCAACTAGAAAACTTGTTGCCATACAGTGTAATTGAAAACTTCTGTTTTCTACATGATCAAATGATGACTAATCTATCATATACTTTGTTGCATTATGCAACATATGAGCTAAGTAATTAGCTAGAAGCAAATCTTTTTCATTATTTATCATGAACCCTTTTTCTCCCCAAATTAGCAGTAGCACAGTAGACACTAAATAATGAAAAGCTGCCAAGAAACCCCTCTAATTCACTTAAACTTATTACAATGCCGAATAATTCTAATGAAATTTGATTGCTGTCAAAAAACAAAAAAGAAAAAAGGAAAAAAGTGGATTATTCCTATGTGTTTTCAGAAACATTACATATTTCAATTGTTTTGAAGCATTAGCAGCAATACACAAACATTCAAATTTCAACCAAGTTAATTATTATTTTTTCATCTGAAAAGGGAACTGGCATTTTGCTGACAATATACAGATTTTTCTCTGTCTTAAACCTAATTTTATAGCACTCACTAAACTGTAGTCATACTTAAATCCTCTGTAGGAGTGACTGGTAGCATATGCTTCATATGCTTCATTTTCTTAGTAGCAAAATTGTTTCAACAATTATGTCCTTTAATGATATAAAAATTACTTTTTTATAGTAATTTATTCTTTATAAAGAATACATACTTACCTTTGTATTATTTTTCTGCATCTGGCAGTCCTTCCTGAAGAACTAAACAACTATTACTCAATCATTGTAAACTTTGACATGAAAAATACTTTATTCATCTTTGTAGATAATGCAGCATTTCTTCTCAAAAAATAATCAAGCAAAAGTAGTTTATACTTTCTGACTATTTTATGCAGAACATTTGCTCTTCCTGTATTTTGGATTATCTGTAGCCCTTGAGTTATCTTTGTTCAAAGAAGTTTGTTTTTGAAGGAGGACTTATGCAATATTTCTTTAAATTTACTGTCAAAGTTATGATACATTCTCACCTCATTTACCAATCAAAGCATCTAAATAACACCGAGGCACAGCTTCATGTCAATTATCACACATTATCATATGTGGTGTACTGAAATAATCATTCAAAGTATTGTTTCCCATAAAACCAATATGACAAATACATATAAATATACTAGAATCATCTTTAAATACCCAGCACACTGATTACACAGCAACTGCTCTACAAATACATCTTAAATATAACTTTCTAAATGTCAAAGCTAAGAGTGTTTATAGCTTCACAATTTTTTACCTTAGGATCTAGCTTTTTTAAAAGTCAGTGCAAGTATAAAGTATGTTAAGCCTATGAGTGTAAAGTACTCCTATTTGAGAAGCCTTGATCTTAGACCAGCTGGGCTGAGAATATAAAACAGCCTTCAGAGCAGCAGCTCAGTATGAGTCATTCTGATATCCCCCTCATGGGGTGAATACTAATAATACATCTCTCTGTTTGTTGTGCTGAGATTTTTTTTTTCCTCTCACTTAGACAAGGCAGGGAAAGCTTTATGGTTCTCTCCTCATATAAATGAGTCTGTATCTGGATTAAAAGGAAGTTTTCCACCACAGTTCTCTGAAAATTTCAGCTGGGTCTTACCACAAAGTCAGAAAAAGATTACTTTTTTTCCCAGTTCAACATCACAGTCCAGAATCTCCTCTCTACAACGCTCTCAGCAGTGGTACAATAGAGTGAAGGTGGAGATGTTCTTCAACATACAGGCTGGCAAAGTCAAATAAGAGTTCAGAAAACTCATTAAGTACCTTGACCCTTAAAGTTACAGCCAGAGACTTTTTCCCTTCCCATAGTACTCATGCAATCTTTGCCATAAAATACTTTTACAAACAATAAACATCCACATTTTACATGGCCATTAGTCAAAAAGGCTTTTTCCTTGCACAGCTCTAGCCTGCAGTGGTGCAAGAGAGGGGGAGAGAAGAGCTAACAGTTACAGTCTGTGGTTTGTAGCTCTGTGATTTGTGTTTCAGGTGTGCTGTTAAACGATTACAAAGAAACTTAATTCTTTTGGTGTTTTTTAACTGCTGGAAACATCTTTCTGGTGTTTCTATCAAGTATTGCTCTTGGAACCTTTCAGGTCTACCTGAAAAACAGCACCAGTATTAGACAGCTGCTCAGAGGGAACCACTTTTCAGACCAGAGTTTTTCACCAAGTCTTATCTTCTGGTACCCAAGGTACCCAAGTCTCATCTTCTGGTATCTGCATAAGTACAGGAATTTCAGCTACTTCAAAACAAGTGTTTTGCAAAAACAGTTGCAGCTTGTGCAACCCCACTATTACACTTTAGTGAAGAATTGCATCTTAGTGGTTAATGGATAAGTGACTGAATAAATAGCCACTAACAGTGGTTCACTTTACCACAAACTAATATCCTTAATTCTCTCTCCAAAAGACCATGTCTTGCTGCCATCCCTCTCTAGGAAGTCATTCAGTTAAACTCCTGGTGACTGTGTCACATCAGCTGCTCAAAACACTGTAAGGAAGATAGGTTGAATAACTAAAAATCTATCTGGCTGTTTCTTTTCACAGCATTGTTCATTAAATTAGTACTAATAAACATCTGTAATCTACTTCATTATTTCCTTTTCAAAAGGACATGTGACCAGAATCCATCTCTAATCCAAGCTGAGTATAACTTTGCTTTCAATAGTTAAGATGTCAGGAAGTTCTAATTTTGTATGATTGCTTTGAAAGAAAATATATGCTGTCATAGCATTTGCCAAAAAGGAACAGAGATATCTGCAGGGACATATAATTAATGTAGTAACTAATAGTCACCACAAAGAATCATATTACCAAATAAAAATCTATTAGGTCATAAAGAATTTTTTTAATGAACTACATTGAAAGAATTACAATGAGAGGTTATGCAGGAGCAAAAGTAACTATACATCTTCTAGTATTTGTGTTTCTTTTTAAACATCTATTTTTCATTTTGTAGTTTCTCATTCCCTTAGGTACAGCATGAACTTAAAAGCAACCTAGATTCTTCACAGGATTTTTAGAGTATATGATGGATCAATAATTTGTTGGTTTGTTTATGAAATATGCCAACTTACTGGGACAGAGTCATTTTTAAGAGGAAAGAAAGATCAATATATATGTGCATAGATTTATGGGTGTTTTTGTTGCAATCAAAATAAGTCTTTTTTTTTAAAGAACTCTAAAAGGCAAGCTTGGCTTTTTTTTTTCATCAGTGCATGGCTTAAGCAGGTCACTTTAATACTAAATGCTGATAAATAGTACTTGTCAATCTTTCATTCTGTTAAAATACCTTTGGAGTTTAATTTAAGTAGAGTAAGTTCTAAAAACACAAGCAACAAGCCTACTAAGACTTTTTAAACATGATGATGTCTACAATGTGTTCACTTCAAATATGTGAAAAGTTTGCCTTAAACTAAGGATCTTATCCACTGCTGTACTTTTTCTTCCCTCAGGTTAGAAGGGATAGAAGTTTCTCAGGAGAAAAAATCAACACTAGATGGGTGGAACAAGAGTTTGGAATGCCCATTTTCTTGTTGCATCCCCCACACAGGGCCACAGCTTTTTCTTTTCTCTTACAGCAACAATGCAAGTATGACATCTGACTTGTGTTAGTTTTCAATGTCCTCAGTGCCCTGCCCACTCTAAAATTTTCATATTAAATTTACCTATTACCCACTAGTTTTGGTGTCAAAGCTGAAGACACAGAAGCAGCATGAGCACCAAAGAAAGGGTTCAAAGCCAGGTTGGAAGAGGGTTTAACAAACTTGATCTAGTGGGTGGCATCACTTACCATGGCAGGGGTTCGGAAGTATTTAGGGTCCTGTCCAAGTCAAACCATTCTCTAAGTCCCTTGGAGTTTCAGTGATCCTAATACTTTTCTCTAGTTGCTTTCCTACCAGCAATGAACACAAGTATGCATCTTCCAAAGGCACACAGAACTTTTGCAGCCACTCTACACACACCAGCCAGAATTTGAAACTACGTGCATCTCAGCCTACGTCACCCCTATTTGATTATTTTTGATTCTCAGAAGCCATACAAAACATAATGGCAAGATGGTGATAGTGCTGTATATACAATACCTACCTAATTTACCTAGGAGATGTAGCATTCATCTCTCACAGAGGTAAGAATAGTCAGTCTTGCCTCTTCTTGGGCAGGCCCAGTCATAATTCTGTAAAATAATCCTAATAAAAGGGGTATCATATCTACTTTCTAAAATGCTGAGCAGACCTTTTGTATATGCAACCTAAGGACTAGGTCCTGTATCTCCTAGGTAGTTTACTGTAAGATGACCCTAAAAATGATGTGAGATTTGACAACTGTTTACCATGAAAATGTCCAGAATCCTTAAAACCCACACTGGCCACTTAGCATCTGTTGTCTCACATGCACAAACAGGCATGATGCATTCC
Source organism: Agelaius tricolor (assembly GCF_023055355.1). Classification (NCBI taxonomy): domain Eukaryota; kingdom Metazoa; phylum Chordata; class Aves; order Passeriformes; family Icteridae; genus Agelaius; species Agelaius tricolor. The sequence continues at coordinate 33,258,373 of NW_027269262.1, forward strand.
CAAACTGAATGAGGCATGCTTAACCCTTCCATATGTTCTTCAACAGGGGATCAAATTGAAAATATAAAAATGGAGCTCACTGTAGTCAGTTGTTCCCTGAATCCTAGTCACTGGATAGACTCTCACTGAATGCAACAATCTGAGATCCAGACTTTTCATGTGACAGTGCATTCTCTTTTGTTGCTGCTGGTATGGATGCAGTCTTGATTTACTGAAAAAAAATTCAGAATAAATTGTCCACTACCCCCCTTAGGAGATCTGTTCCACTCATGGCAGGAAAAGTCTGTCTTTCAAATAAGAGTAAATACTGTAATGAAAGACACTTTTTTTTTTCTTCACCATTTTATACCTAAAGGATGAAGATGAATACATACTATTATATAGAGATTACATAATAATGGAAATAAAATATATATTAGAAGAAATTAACTATTTTATTTACTGGATAGATAACTGTACTTAAGTGATAACGTTTTTTGTTTGAAAATGTCATTAAGAAATTGAATTTAGTATTCTTTGATAAAGAAAAAAGATACAGTTGCATTTTTGCTGTCCTTCATGCAAGTTAATTTTTTGCATACTTTGTCCATAATTACAGTGTAATTCCACAAACTTTGCTTAGAAAGCAAGAGACCACAAAATTGATTTTTACTGCTTGAGAAACTAAGCTAGTCTATTGATCTCTCAATTCTTTGTGTGATTTCAGATAGCTTCCTAAAAATATACTAGAACAGTCCAGGGTTTTCTGTGGGAAGAGGATAACATGATGCAAGTCACCTACTAAACACAGTTTATTTAAATGCTTACCAAATTCTGTTTTCTTCCTCAATTAATACTTTCTTGTTTTTCCTCTTTCCCACTTTCCCTCTCTCCATCTCAATAGATATCAAAGGCATCATTAAAGAAGCAAAAAAGAGAAAGTAAGGGAAAAAAGCAAGATTACTGTGTTTAAAAAAATTAAAATTGGCTACTAAAACAAGAAGAAATAGCAAATAAAATATTTTAATTTTTTTAAATGCTATTAAAATTTTAATTGTGATGTGCCTCAGTCAGAACTAAGAACTGGAACTGTCCCCCCTTCATTGGTAGGCCAAATGTTCCCCAAAATAGCCATTTAAACAAAGTAATTGATTAACTTCCATACGCTTTTATTCTCAGAATTAAAAGAAATGTGCAAATTATCCAGGAAATTTATTTTTCATTGCTTTAATCTACAATTTTATTACATTATCTACAAAACAATCAGAAAATCATAAAAAAAAACCTTTTAAGGCTTTGCAGAGTTGCCTATAACTTTATGAAAGTAAATAGACAAAATTTACCTTTCTTGTCTTGTTCTGACTCTTTGGCTGTCATGGGTAAAATTCTTATTTGCTGTCCTACTGATTAAAAAAAAAAGGCATCAAACCACAACATTCAATTCTGTCAGGGCTGTCAGAAAGGAGGAGAAAATTACCCAAGAGTTCTGTCTGTTCTTTGAATAAAATAAAAGAAAAAAAGGAACGCATTTATTTCCTTCATTTATATTTTTATTTCCTCCAATATGCCTGTCCAATTCTAAACATAATTCATTCTTGTTTTTTTTTTCTCCTACCAGTATTGATTTTATTGCCTGGTTTTTAAATGAATTCAATACAATTTAGGGAGATTACATGTCTCTAAATAAGTACATTGGATGTGTCTGACTACACAAGTGGTGGTCAACTTCAGTGGATAATTTAAAAATATTTATTGTTCTCTACATCAACATGACATGCTAAGTGTTAAATATTAATAATGACAGTTTTATTATGAATTATATTTCTGTTAAGTGTCTTAACTTACAGTGAGCTTAGAAAAGTGTGAATCCATAAATATACTTTAAAAAATAATATTCAATAAATAACAATTAATATTCCTCTATTTTGTACATTACAGTTTAATTAACAAACCTCCTTAGAGGTAATAAAAAGTCTATATCACCCCAGGAAGTCTATGATTCTGCGCTAAATTTTGTGTTTATTTATCCCATACATTTTTAGATAAATACTGTTTGTTCAATTTGAGCTAATTAAGAACATACACTGTCAAAGAATACACTAGACCTCAACAATGTCCAGCTGATTAATGAATCAACTTAAAATTACCACGCTGTTTGCAGTAGCCCATATTAGAAATATTATGTTCACATTTATTTTATGCATGACTCTCCAATATGTAAATGGATCTAATAGACCCAATATGGATCTAATCTGTCAGTCTTTGAACTCCTCATTACTTTTTATCTGTCCCTGTTAGTTTTAGACAAAAATACTTCAAGATCATGTGGTCTTTAGTATAGAAACATCTGCTTTTCCAAGTTTCTACATCATGAATAAATAATTCCTAGTAATAATAACAATCTAATCTAATCTAATCTAATTTATTCTAATCTTATAATGCAGGTGCTGTTTTAGGAATTCTGCTATAACATAAAATGCCCAAAGCAATGATGAGGTGTTACCTATCTTTGAACTTTCAATATGGCAACAAGGAATGACTTCTTGAAGATGCTAATTTATGGATTTCATTAGGGTTTTTTTGAGCTGAATAGGAAAGTCTTGGTTGTTTTTTCCAATTTGCTGGGAAAGATATTCCATTGACTGAGTAGTTGTTGATTGTGTTTAATGTTAGAATTTCTGAAACAATGACTATTTTTGTTAAAACCCTCAGAGATCAGATTACATCTCACCTTGTAAGTCCCAAAGGAATGAAATTCATTACCATTGTGATCCCATTCTTTGTGCATGTTGACAATGTCTTGAGAAAAAAACCCAGAGTGATTGAAAAGACCACACAAAACAATTTCAAAATGCTTTAGGCACAAACTATGTGAGTGACAACTACAAATTTAAGTGCTGTAATTCTTTGATTAATAGAAAGAAAGTGATTTAGATTATTTTGATAACAGCCTTTAGGAAAAAAAATGACACTTAAAGGACTATAGAAATTTGAGGTTTGAATTACTTGCCTAAGATGTGTTTTTAAAAATAACCTGTCACCTATGTTTTGGAAGAAGAAGAAAAAAAGCCAAGTTATTGGCTTTTTACAAAGTAAACTACCTACTGTATACTCCAGAAGTGACACTTACATTTTTTCTTACCATATACAAAACCCTAAGAACTTGAAACATATAATAACCTACTACAGAGCCAGAGTATGGACATGATAAGAAAGCAAATTCAGAATCTACTTCTAGTTCACTGAAAAAAGCAAAGCTATGGTGTCTTCAAAAAATACTTCCATACAAAGACTTAACATCATTAACAACAGTTTTGAAGACTGGCTACACAAATCAGTAATGCATAATCACCAAGTGCCAAATACACTAAGATGAAATACAATTACCTGTTTTAACAAGTGCATTTGAAGCCTAAATCTGCTCTAAAATTCTACTTGTGTCACATAAAGGAAACCAATTGCACTGATTTAGGTGGTCAAATGAAGAATTAGGTACCTAACTGAAACTTCTTGTTTTACTGTTATTAATTTTCCACAATGAAAAATCTGGAACATATCACTGCTTTTAAAAAACACTTTTTGGATAACTCAGCATCCCCTCAGGAAGGAGAAGACAAGGAACTCCGTAGATCTGTAAAGAAATCCAACATGCCATTTCCCTCTATTCATAAACCTCTGAAACAAATTTGTGTCCTCCATGCTACCCTTCTTCATTGAAGCTTGGCCACTAGAATCATTCTGTCCCTCACTTTGCTGTACCTGTGGTCTGATTTAATGTAAAAAGTTAAAGGAAAGTGAAAGATCCTGAAAAAGAGTACATTCCTTCTGTGTCACTTGGGTCTCGATCTGATAATCCAAAAGATCCTTGCTTAGACTAAGTTTCAGCTCTTAGACCAATCAATCAGTGCTGGCATCAAGTGATGCCCCTTAATAGGAATCAAAACACAGAATTTGCTTAAGTTGTCATTCTCGCATTTTTGTAACCATGTTCACACTGGTTTAAGCCCTTAGTTCATTATTCCAGAAAATAATTTGATCTTACCTAAACAAGACTTCTTTTTTAATTACATTTTCAGAAAACTCTTTAATGAGATCTATCAAATAGATATTTGTATATTACAGCTTTTAAAGAAACACAAAATTTACTTTGTTTTTTTTAGCTTTCTTTGTGCAAGTAAATACCTACAATTAAAGGATTCGCAGATAGGCCTAACAAAGAGTTTAGCCTAAAGTATGATGTATTTTCTATCTCATAATTATCTTGCTTATAATAACTCCAAATTCAGATGAAAATGCATAGCATGTCTTATTACTGAGGGAATTAAGAAACAAAGTTCACCCATGTAATGAAACTGTAGATTTCACAGGTCCCCATTGAGTCAAACAGGAAGAATAGTAAATTTATCTTTGTGAATGCACCACTATTTTTCTCTTCATCCTTTTCAGAGGAGAAGACACACATACCAGGAGCATTCACATAGAACATGTGTATTGTGTTTGGGATTGTCCACTGTGAAAAGGATTCTTAGCATAGGAGCAATGGTTCTTTGGACAACTCAGGTTAGAAAGAATGTCAAGAGGTCTCAAGTCCAACCTTCTACACCCTATGTTGAACTTCAAAATAGAACAGAATAGTTCAGTTGGAAGGGAAGTGCAACTATCCCTTAGTCCACCTGCACCTTATTCCAATTAATCACTGCCCTCCTCTAGATGGGTTCTACAAATGCTGAACAGCTGTGAATAATAAATGACCAAATTTTGCTGCAGTGTGCATGAACCTGAAACTATTTCAGTTAAAACCACAAAAGTTTTTCTGGTTTATTTCAGGAAAGGAAAGAATGAAGATAGTTTTGTTTTTTTACAAATTTATATCCGATGTCCATTTTGTGCCAAAGATTTCTTGTCAGTACCTGTAATCTTATAATCCTAAAACACAAAAAGTCTTTCCTGAGATCCTGAAAGAGGCATAGAGAAGTGGCAGTAAAAGTCCCATGAAACAGACTGCATAAACTTTAGTTCATTTCAGAACTCTTTCAGTCCACCACAGTCCTTAAAATAAGACATACATTTAATGAAGAACTGTGCACCAGCTGTTTTAAACTGTATGAACAAGAAATGGTAAACCCACAAAAGAAAGCTGAATCAATAAAAGCCACTTACATTAATTATAAGTTCTTTTGGAGCAGTTGCAACTGCTTCAAATGCAGCTTTGGAAGATTTGTGGTTTCATTCAGAGGCAACTCAGGCCTCATCTTTCTATCCCTTCCTAAACTTACTTAAAAGATGATCAAATTAGAATTTTTGCCCAGAGATTCACAGATGTACTGGCAGTTTAATTTGGGTCATTGCAGAGGAAGGGGTCATGGGAGGCCATTATGTTGAGCATATGGCTCAAGCCATGCTTAACATCAAAGCTAGACCAGATTGCCTAAGGCCTTGTCCAATCTCATTTTGAAGCTCTCTGAGGATGGGCATTTCACAACCTGTCCAGACAAACTGCTCCAGTGCACTAATGCAGTGACAGTACTAGAAAAACTACAAGCAATGGAAGTGTCTGACAGACACTGGGACTTTAAAGATTCCCTCCTTCCAGCAGTAAGTCATGGAGGGCTCCATGTCATGTAGGACTGCTTAGACAGAGGATTCCCAAGAAGCAGGCTACACGCAGGAGTAGAGACTTCTACAACGCGTGAAGGTTCTGTAGCCACATGCAATTTCTGGCCACATGAGAACCTAAGACTTTTAATGGTGGCTAAGCCTGCCCTCGTCTGAGGGGGGATAGAATAAGTGCCAGTAATACCCAAAATTTGATCTGGCATATTAGAAACTGGCTTATGCTGTTATTGCAAGAAACAAGAGCAGGGTGGAGTGGAGCTGAAAACCTGGAAACAGCCCCAGGTTCCCTTCAACTTTCTGTATGCTACCAAATGATGCTGTAAAAATGGGTGAAAACAAATTAGTTGCACACTGCTAACACAAAGGAAAGTATGTTGCTTTCAACAATTTATTGGAAAGCTGAGGTTCTGAACACAGACTTGATGTCAGTCATAAGACTTTCTGTTTTGGAGAGAAATGTCTTCTTAATAGATAATTGTCTCTTAATTACAATGCAGTTCTTCATTTATAAGCAGCTCCATGACTCCAACACATACTTAGCTTTTTCCACATTCTTCCTTTTACTGCCCCTCAATCATTCCCTAACCAACTTCCTTTGCTTCTTTTTGAATGATTCATCTCCTACTAAAATTAACTGTGGAACTAACAAGATAAGACCTGCTATGAGCGGCTTACTTCATTTATGCTCTACATTATTTTCAACTCATCTCTTTAGACTGTCAACTTTGTGTTTGTACAGGGCTTAGCAAAATGGGGATCAATACTTGGCTGACCCTTAACCACTGTAATAATAAATATAATTAATAACAATGTAGGATTATTTTTCAGTCTAAAAACACTACGAGAAACAAATTCATTGAGGAAAGATGAAAACAACAGTGGTTACCTCTGTTCTATTTTCTCCTTTCCACCTGTTGTTTAGATCCAGATTCACAATGCTAAATAGACAGTCATTCTGCCTCAAACTTTGCTCCCTTTTTTCACTGCTCCCTTTTTTCCCTTTTTTAGTACCAGGGGCCTATGAAAGATAAGCCCCTGGTACTAAACAGAGAGCAATAGTTCATTCAGCCTCCAATATCTGAAATCCTTTACTTCCCAAAGTTACCTTTGGATCATTAAAGAATTTTATCAGCTAGACCTTTTGCACTCTGATACTCATCAAGAGGAGAAGGGATGCTAAAATCTCTGCACACTGATAAGAAACTCCTGCTCAGAAAAAAAAATACTATATTTTGTCTTATTAAACACGTCCATTTTTTTTTACACTGTAGTCTGTCTCAGAGAATGATCAATCAAAATTATTGCTTTTCATGCAAAACAAGATCATTATGATGTTCTACCACCTTCCTATTCTGTATTTAGCTGGCTATAGTCTATTGTGCTTGTCATAAAATTACCTTATAAGCATTTGCAGGCAATTATAACACATTATACAGAGCCAAGCACTTCTCAATTAGAACACTTTTACTGTAAAGCTATCAATAATTTATAAGGGGGGGATAAAATTATTATTTTATATTTACTAATTATATTATTTCTTTTTGGAAATGTGATGTTCAGGGACTGATAAATACTTCTTTGAGGTAAAAATGAGTCAAAATCACATAATCCTTCCTATCTTTATGAGCAGAAGTGACCCAAATTAGCAATTTTTGATCTATGGATATCTCTTCTCTGCAATTAGGCACAATCACTGCCATGGCAGGCAGTTACTATCACCAGATACAATTTCTTGCAGACATTCATAATAAAATCAGAAATGCAAGCAATGGCCACTCTAGCCAAGACTAAATATATGTGGCAAAAGCAGCTCCTTAAGAATAACTGTGTTAGCTCCTTATGATAATTTTGCCAGAAAGGTTTTTGTATAGGGAAGGGAAAAATGTATCAGAGACACCTGCTTTTTTGCCCTCCATAGCTAAGTGCATTTTCACCTCTCTTCTCTATACCCTGATATGCTTATGATGTATTCCAGAATAGTCCAAGAGCTCACAAATTGATGGATAGCAATTTTTCCCATGAAAATTACTGTGACAAAGGAGTGATGCAGGCAGGGACTTAAGAAATACATGTATTCTAAATACATACAGCAAGTGTGCATGGGGTGGCAGAGGCAAGAGACAGATCATTCTTATCAACTGGAGATGTTGGGTTTTTTTACTGGCTGTTTTTACAGCAGCTGAGATCTTTCAAAATCATCCTTCACCAATCAATTCACACTGAGCTCTGCTATCTCTTGTCACAATGCTGTTTTTCTGTCCTTCCCTCTGGATGGTCTTGCTGACCTTGATTCAGGGGAGGAAGATGATGAGGATGAAAACATAACTATTCAGACAGAGAGGAAAAGCACTCAGACAAAAATATTTACACTGGGTATTCAGGCCCACAGGTAAGGCAGCCAAGCCTAACAGTGTATCACGTTCAGAAAGGACTCAGGTGCTGAAAAGGCAGTGCTTTCTCCAGCAGGCAATCCTAATGATTAGGCTGTGTATCTAGAAAAGAAAAACCAGAGCCTATGGTGACTGGGAGAAACAACAATTAGTAAAATGTCAAAGCTAGTACACCAGAAGTTGACCGTGTGATAGAGGAAAGACCTTTCAGCCAAACTGCTTCAGTTTTGATTTTGTGTCTGCAGGAATTAGCAATATTATCTTAATTTTAATAAAAGTGTTGAACTTTCTATTTTCACACTTTTTAGTACAAGAATACTTACATTAAATAAGGGTAATATTTTCCATTTTTGATCACTGTATTAAGAAGTACAATAAAAAAGTCTTTAAATACAACTATCTTTCAGAACACTTATGTCAAGAATTGGAAAGAGAAAATAGCCCATTTTTAAGTGTTGTGTAAGACTGCAGAAAATCTAAATGTATCCCCTGTCAATGTCAGACAGGCAATCAAAAAACATCCCCCCAAAAAGGCCAAAACTTGATAATACAGATTATTTATACTAATGTCTCTGTGCAACATATTTAAGCAGATTCTTAAAATATGAAGTAGTTCCTCCAGTATAGTTTGATTTATTCATGTCATCAAGATTTTCACACTAAGTATTTATTATATGAATGAACTGTACTTACAAAGAAATAACACAGTGCTATCATGACTGTGAAAAGCAGCAAAACCTGCTCTGGATGTTCTGACCAGGTTTGCTGCACAATGTCTTCACACAGCTTTACAGCTACTCATTTCTACTGAGTGGGACAAAGAAAGGAATGCTGAATCCTCATGCTCCACTTTATTTTTTTTCTTTAATTTCTTTAATTTTTTTTAAATTTTCTCTGTTCTACTGTAAAAGTAACTAATATGGGGTTAGAGAGAGGAAGACAGCCATATATCAACAGAATGCAAGGACTGTTATTCTACATTGCCTTTACAATTGTGGCTTAGTGGCAGATGCTTACCTTAGCTTCCAGACATGCCTACCTTAACATTCTGGAAATACTCTGGCCTCCAGAAAGTTTGCAAGCTAGAAATCAGGATCCAATTCTGATGCATACAGCACTCAATGCCTTATATTATGCCTTATATAATGCTAACAATATTCTTCTTTCAAGTGTAAGGTAGAAGATTCCTGACAACACAGTTTCAGTAGATTCAGTCAGTCCACAGACGGTAAAATATGACCACAGTATTCCTACCATGAATTCCCCATGAACACCCAGGACTGTGAGTTAAACTGTGATGCCATTTGGTAAGGGCCAACTCTGCCCAGCTCTGCCAAGAAGAAAAGGCATAGTGTAAAATGACACTGGCTCATGTTGTTGACATAAGCTCTAAAATCAGTGATAAATAGAGAGCTGGATATCAAGTCTGAGGAAAGGCAACTAATAATGATTCTATATTAGCTGTTAAAAAAATTCATCCAAGACAAAAGATTCTGGATCCTGCAGCACTGCAGAGTCTTTCAGGCTTCATAAAAACACAGATTCAAGGTTTTAATTAGCACTGTCACAGTTCCAAAACTGCTGTCAATCAATCTTTGAGGAAAAAAAAATTCAAGTTTGCATGCCCAGGGAGAGTTAAATTGAAAAGAAAGTGAATTTTAAAAGATGGGAAATAATTAGGGCATCAGGAAAAAGAATTCAGAGAAAAAGAAAGCTGTAAGAGGAAAAGTATGTTCCTAATTATGCTTTTTACTTTTTATAATTAATCCTCATTCCAGTCCCACCTCACCTTTAATAAAATTAATAAATGATTATACAGGCAGTGTTACACTGCCCAATATTTGGTTATGCAGATTTCCCACATCATGTGCACACATAAAAGCATGCCCAAATGACCAAGTATGTGTCCATCAGAAATGCAGTAGGATGGTCTGCGCTGTATGAATAAGACTCCCAAACTCACATGCACTGTTTATTAGCATATTCACTAAGCCCAGTTTCAAGTGCAAAAGCAAAGTTGTGCATTCCCTAAAGCCAGCTCGAGAAGATTACAGAGGATGTTCACACAGAACAAAAGGGTATCAGCATCAAACACTCCCATTCTTCAGACAGTGCAGCTCCAATGCAAAAGCTGAAATCTGGGAGGATTGTAAACCTTAGCTTGTGAAAGACAATTGTGGGAAAGATATAAGACAAATGTGAGACAGGCACCCAAAACAGTGAGTTAAGTCTACACAAAGCAAAAGCAACGAGAGAGTGAAACATGGAGGAAAACCTGAGATTTTGATCTGAACAGACAGCTGGGTGAAAGAAAAGCACAAGAAACCCTCACTGGAGAAGATAAGCAAGACTTTAATTCACTAAAAGAGAAATGTTAATGATTTTCATAGCTCCTGAAGCGCCCACATTCATTTAAACACCTCTATGGGAGTGAGGAGATGTACACACATGGTTTATAGACAGAAACATACAGAACATATCAAATGTGCTACATAACTATAAACTAAAACCCCTCTATCTACAAGGTCAATAAAGAGATGCATACACTTTTTAAAACAACTAGCTGTTGCTGCATACCTGAAATGGCTGAATTGTTGTAAGGCAAAGTTCCCTATGCTGTTGTCTTTGCAGAGAGGTCTAAGAAACAGTCTAACAAACTAATTTACATACCCAGTGAATAGGAATGATATCTGTAACTGCTGTGGTTGTCCTGAAACATGGTTACTATCCTACATCTGACTCACTAAGCAAAAGGAGCAGCTTTCTGCAATGCTTTGTGAACCTGACAATTAAGCAGCAAGTAAGACAGGAGTAGGAAAACTCAGCTCCTAGCTAGCAAAGTTGTTCAATTCCCAGGCACTGTCTTACTTTATAAGCCCTAGCTTCATCTTTAAAGAAATATGTGAGGTCACTTCAAAGTTTCACAAACTGCTAATACTTCAAATTGCCAAGATGAATAGATTTCAATGACCACTGCCTGTCCCTACTCTTATGCATATACTCTTCTTCAGCTGGCAAATATATAGTATCTGAAAATAAATTACAAACCAAAATTAACTATTTATCTTAGCCCTGTGCATTGAGGCTTTATTTGCTGATACTTCTGATGTGGGCCCTGTGAGAAGTGTGTTTCTAAAATATATACTTTAGTGTGTACAATTTTAACAGACATGTCACTGCAAACAAGCACAGACAAATACCGTGACACTTGAGTTCTTCATTAGAACAAATACTGATCTATACAGTTTTTCTTTTGTGGATAGAGAGTAAAGCATCAGATAGCTTCAGAAAGTCAATTAAAAAGAGAGATGGTGCATCTTAATCACAGGGCTTTTCCTATCTGTTTTTTCCAGTAGTTACTTAAAACCACTAACTTGAAATCACTCACATGCTGTCTTCAGAAGTTCACTCAATCAAAGGGCCAAGCTCTGAGCAATCAAAGATCTTAAATCACTGGAGCGCCCAACATCAGCCACAGGAGGATTAAAAATCCAGTAGCCAGAACTCAATTCTTCGATCTAGCGAGCACCAGCGCATTATGAGAAGTCCCTAAAGCCCTAGATCACAGCCCAGCCTTTGCCTACTGTGGAGCTAAGTGGAAACCGTCTTTAATTCCTTAGGAGATCCTATCTTGCCAGATGAAAATAGATATTGGCCTGTGTGTGTAGGATGATTAGAAGAATGGAAGAGGATTAAACAAGATGCAAGGGGAAAGGCTCAGAGTGGCTCATTTACATGGTATTACTGCTGACAGATAGGTGTTAACAGAACAGAGCAACCTAAAGGCAAAACTGTATCTGAATTAAAGCTGTATTTATTTACTCAAGTTATAAAGGGATTAAGTCCTGTTTATTTTACCACATCCAGCACTGTTTTATCTATTAAGCACTTTGATGCTTACTCAATTGTTCTGTGTCATGCATTGCACAGATGTTTAGGGATGTGTTTATCTTTATTTAAAACAGAAGCTTTTAAATGTTTCAAACATAAAATATAGATGCTAATGGCAAGTTAAACATTCACGGATGTCTTCTTGTCTCCCAAAATGGAGACCTTTTTAAAACAGACAATGGGAAAAGTAAAAAGCATATTTATAAGTACTTTGCTGACAGGAAGAGCTAGGTACAGGAGACTATGTGTCACACATAAAGGTAGTGGCACTGACAAAAAAATCATTGTATTTTGATTAATTTCTAATGATTCAAAAAGCTTTAATTAGCCAGGAAAATGATTTAGCAAAAATTCCGTCCTACCCAATATACCTACCGATATACCAATATACTCAGTTTTCTCACTGAGTACCAGAATGACTGGTATATTGGGTAGGACAGAATTTAATTAAATTAAAATGATTTAGCTAAAATTCTGTCCTACCCAACACCGATCATTCTGGTACTCAGTGAGTTTTCTCAAAAGAGAGTTTAACACCTCATAAGGTAGCTACCATTTTACTCTGAGGTGAAGCCCTGTAGGGGCTGTTCTCAGGTGACCCAGTTCTCAGGGGACACAGAAACATTCCCTCCTCAGGAACGTTAGACTCTTAGTTGCCTCATTTACCGTCCCAAGTTTGCTCATGATAATTCTTATCTTCTGGGAACTGAAAAGCTAATTGTATCTCTTAGCTTTGCCCATCCCTGCTTGTCCTCCAGCAAACCCGCTTCCCTCCTCCTCTCTTTCTTCTTTTCCTGCTCATTGCAATAATGACACTTTACAAATGTTTATATTCTGCTCCAAACCTTGCTAACCCATTTTGCACAAAGAATGGTGAGAGTGGTCAGAAGAGAGGAGAGCATGAAGTTAGGTAGTGGAATAGAGAATCTTTCTGAATATGATTTTTCAGACCTACTGGCTCAGTGCTGTTATGTGTTTGCCTAGGTTCATGTTCTCCACAAGAGAGCATTTATATAGCCATAGGACTCAAGTACAATCAGACTCTTGATAATGTTGTCAGTAACACCAAGAGTTTTGTTTTCTGATGATACATTTTCTGGCCCCTACTGGGACAGATCTGATGTGCTGAGGCTGTGAGAATGGGCTTCTCCACGTTTCTTTTCAGCAGAGAAAAAATGAGCAAACAAAAGACACTGGAAAATAAATTCTGTCCCAAATTGTACAAGAAATCATAACATGTTTCTACAACCTGAACATTCAGCCTCCCACAAAATTACTGCTAATAATGAGCCCATTCCAGATGAAATAGAGGCAAAGGTAAGTACTTAGTAGGAGAAGCTTTCAAGTACTGCTGGGAAATATTAGTATTAAAGCATATCAGTATTCTTTTTGGAAGGCTTATTATTCATAGGAAGCTATCAGTGCCATGATGGACAGCAAAATCTGTGCAAACACTCATGAAGCCAAACTAAATTCCCCAGAAAGGTTATCATCAAATGGGGAAGAAAAAAAATAAGCAAGCCAGCAAACAAACACCATCCATTCTCACCCCACCCTGAAAACAGCAAACAGAAAAATGGATTTCAGACGTAAGTAATAGATTCTGTCCTGCCTTGAGAAAGCTGGAAACCTGAAACCTTCATGCCCTGTAGTGCAGGCAACCCCTTGTAAAAGGAGCAGCATATCTGTAGATGGATTCATCATGTAGATGGATTCATATCTCCATGTTCATCACGATTAGGTCCTAGTCCCAGTCACCTGAGCTGTCCCCACTTCCCTCAACAAGCTCCTCAACCATCCCAAGCACTTTGTGCAGTAATGCTCTCGACCCTGCCTGCAGCTGAAGCATGACCTACTTACAGTTCATTTTAAAAGACAGTGTGACCCTGGCATTGTTGAAAACTTTTTTCTCAGTAGTGCAGTTCCTTGTTATCTCCCACACTATCAGACTGTGCCATTAATACTTTAGATGTGAATACTGGCCCTGTTACATCAGGTACACTATTATGCACAAAGGAAACAAGATTGAAGTAAACAAGATTTCCAAGCATTAAATAATAATAAAAGAACCCAGAGACTTTAACTAGCCTGTTTATAGAGCTTCAATGCCTCTTAAAATAAATAGGTCATTGTTGATAAAAGACTGGGCACTGATTTTATCCTTCTGTATTTTCAGAATGCTTTCCAGCATTCAAGCATAATATGAAGAAAACCCACAGGCCTATCTGTTCATGCTCCTCTAGCCTTAGTATTGATATTAATGCCAACAAAATTAGTAATTTGACAATTAGTTTTCCACTTACCTGAAAAGACATGAAAGGCAGAAAGAAAGTAGTTTAACTAGATTATAATGTGGCTGTGACAAGTCAGGTTCCTGTCATGTTACAGCCTTCCAACTTTAACATTTTCATGTCTGCTTGGCAGGTTATTAAAATAAATGAGGGCGTGTTGGACTGCTGTTGCACTTTTCTCTAATGGGAGTTCAGGAATTTGCAAGCCGCTACTGTAAATTGACCGATCGTGAAGTCTGAAAGAAGTTGGCTAAAGTGGACAATTAGGAGCATTTCTCCACAGCTGAGTGAAATACTCCTTGTTATTTTAATAATTCAGGCACAGGCTAATTTTCGGAGGCTGAGTTTGTCAAGATAATGTGCCTTGTGCTTGTCTGCTTGTCATTTTTAACTCAATCCCACATGTTACAGGTGCAGTCTAGCTTACAAAACAGGCAAATCACTCACAGTGGAATTTGCATACAGAATATAGATATATTGTACTTAGTAAAAAACAGCCCAGGAAGTCAACAGATAGCTGTGATAGGAATGCACATGATGGTAAAAACTTTTGATGTTTGATAGCTGTTGTATCCCTCTTTATGCTGATATAATTAAAGGTTTTATTCGGCACTATGCATACACAAATATGTATAATGTAAAGCATCATGTAGATTTCTTCATAAAGAGAGATGGTAAGGCCACAGGCATCCCATGTGGCATGCAGATGTTCTCAGTAGGCTCAGTTACTTTTTTCAACTGAAAACATCTCAATGTTGAAAAATGTGGAACATGCAGGGAATAGTTACTTCCTTCAGCTGAGAGAGGGAAACCTTTATAAAAGATGAAGCAGTTTCTATGTATATTATTATGCCCAGCTTCTGGAGGCAGTGGCCACAATACTGAACCAGAATTTTGAAACCTAAGATTATCTTTTCTCATCTACATCACTTAGCAGTTGATAATTCTCTGCAAATGAAATTCTCACCATGCATTTTCCTCAAGCTTGATTTCTGACCATATAGAAATGTTCAGGTTCCAACTGGTTGAGAAATTCTTGCTGCAGGCTTCCCCTGCTGATTTAAGCCCTAGCACTGAGCCAGGAGAACTCATTCCAAAACAAACCAATTACAAACTTACAGTGGACAGTGGATGAAGCCTTCTAGAACAGCTTCTTGAAGGTCAGCACCAGACCAACCAAATACCAGTTTATATTTAAGACACCAGGAAGCATATCATCCTAAGGAACACTTTCACACTGCAGCAACTTTGGGGATGTTGCCTTATGTTCCTTGCCAGTGTCATAACCCCAGAAGCCCATTAGGAGGACTGTTGTGAACAGACACCCAGGGAGAAAACACTGTACTTGGGAGAGTGCAGTTATGATGTTTACACAGAAGATAAAGAATTTCAAATTACCTGTGAAGGCTGTGAGGCAATAGGAGCCTCTCAGTCCCCCTCCACCATGAGATACACCTACACACAGACAAAGGCATGTATGTGCCTATGAATCTGTTTACATATTTATGAATACATGACTCTGTATTTGTATATATATATACATTTATCTATTTTAAGATGTAGAAAAATTAAATTCATTACTGCTTTTTAATCATCCAGATTTCTCCCTCAAGGTCATGCAAAAGAAGACAATACAACATACCACCTTGAACTCACCAGTTAAAAGAGTCATTATTCAACCTGATCTCTGGTGTTGCCATCACCTCCCTATATTCCAGTAGCAATGGAGCTACTGGAATAGTTCCCATCATTTCCTTCTATGGAACAAAAGTGAAGGCAATCCCATGAACTGGATCGAGGGATGGAAGACATGCATCCCCAGTGGCAACAGTCCATTAAAACTTCTATGACTTTCAAAGGTGTGGTGGAGAGTGTACCTACACTTAACAGTGATAGGGCATGGATTCTTAGAAGAATGAATCAGGAGAGTTCTTGTTTTTTGGCCATTCCTAGATATACCCTAAAACACCAAGAGCAACCTGAATTCCAACATTTGCATGCAAACCAGGCTATCCATGTGTAAATATGAGCATTCATCATATATTATTCATTTGTGATTGCAGTTTGAAAGTTTCAGTCACTCGGTTAGGGAGAAAACTCAGTCTTTAGAAGCTGAGGCGGCCACTCATGCAGCATGAGGAATGAAGAGGACAAAGCAAACAGCTGAAGCAAACAGTTCAACAGTTCACTCTCCAAGATTATTAATACAAAATTGCTCATGTAACAAAGTGTACCTCTAACAAGCTACTTGCACTCTGAAATTTGCATAAGAATTCATGTAATAGAATCCCTGTCAGAAATTAGTCTGAACAGCTCTGATCTTCACACAACAGGAGCAACTGTCTTTATGTTAGACCTAAGACATTGCTAAACTGTGAAACAGTGGAGGTGAGGATTTTAAATCTATGCACACTATCACTTTCCAAGAATTTAACTTCAGAAGCTTCAAAAAGGGAACCATTGCTGCTGCATCTGGACTTGACAAAGGAAAATGTCAACATATGAGCCTAAGTCTATTCTCAAGGAACTTGATATCTCTGCAAAGAAATTATGAGAAGTAAGCGTAGTCAACAAAATTCACGTCTCATCAAGCAGAGAATGAAACCTAAAGATCAAGAATCAGAATCAACAAAAATGTCAGACTTCAACTCAAGAGGTGTCAACAGGGAATAAACCAAAACTAAGACGCCACAGTGTTATTGAGATGGCAAAAGAAATGTCTATAGTCTCATCCTTACAGCTATCATCCCATGGTTCTCCAAAACGAAAAAGTTAAAATCTTTCCAGGAAAGCTAACAAAATGGGCAGAAGAAATATGCAATTTGGTGAATTCACTCCTCCTGCAAAAAACCAGTATCTCATCGAGTTTCTGATGCCTATTTACTCATTTAGTTTCTCTTCTCTCCAGCAGATTTTAGCAGAAAGCTTTTTCTCTATGTATTAGCCAGCCCCACCTCCTCTCTGAGGAGGACTGCATTGCTGATGGTGCTTCAAGCTTATACTAATGTAAATACGATAGTTGTGTCACTCTATATCAGGTTTCAGGATGAAGAGGTGTGACGTCAGTTCTGGTAGTATAGATTCCATGCTTTTTCAAGACTAGATAATATTTATCAAGCAAATTATTTCTGCAAAAGATTGGATTGGAGCATCTCATTTACTTGTGTTTCAAAAAAGTAAAATAATTAATTTTTATTAAAGATAGGCAATTTAATCCAATGCATGTCAACAATACAAATTAAGTACACGATTTAAGTGTCAAGAACGTTACACCTGACATTTTGAAGTTGTAACAATAGAAAATATGGTACACATTTGGCATAAAAAAAATGTTTTAGAGGCCAAAGGGAAGAAGGGAATGGCTATTATCAACAAATGAGACCAAAAACTACCCATAAACAATTCTGCAATTATTCAGAGGTAAAGGAACATAATCACAAATGATAGAGTTTGCATAATTGTTTGTGTGGCTACCCTTGAGCAAACCTGAGTTTATACACACTTTGTATCTTGAACACTGGATGGAAGATCTTAAAATGCATCAAGTTGCAGATGTTACTTCACAGAATGAGGTAACACTGCTGTCTATGAATGCAAATATTACTCATACATGCATACAGAGGTAATATTTTAATGCAGATGCAGTGAAGGCCCTTTTGTGAACCTAATGTTAATATTAACTTAAACTCAATCCTAAAAATACATCTACTTAAATATTTTCATGTAGAACTGATTTTGAATCCATATATGTAAATTCTTATGCAGTGTATGTCTGGTTAATACCTGCAGCTTTTATTTGCAGAAGCGCACAATTGTTCATGTCTGCATTATTACAAAGATGTTGCTTCAGAACCCTGAATTTTAAGACAGAACTACAAAGCAACTACATTTTCTCTTTTCATTCAGTGTGATTACTAAACAAGCTTATTTTTAAAACTTCTTCTGATATTTAGCAAAAAGAGACTGAAATCTAAACAAAAGATGATCAGACACCTCCTTTTAAAAGGAAAACCCTAATTCTTTCCAGTATTCATTTATGAGTCCATATACAGAAAAATGTAAGTCCAAGCCCACTTAATTCTGCATTATTACACATGAAGTCTGAAATATTTCAGAGAGGAAAAGCATTTGTCATTTATAGACACAATTTAATATAAAACACATAGCATGACTCAGCTTGTACATTTGTAACAGAAATGATAAAGACAATTATCAGATGGGTTAAAGAAGTCTTGATATTTCCAAATCTCCTATAGAACTCAACTGTCAAGATATGTACGTGGACAAAAAGCATGACAAAAGCTTAATGACTTTTGGAAGTCATTATTTATTATTAAAAATGGTAGTATCTGACATAACCAGTGTATGTTCATCAAATATATATGAAACTTGAAGCAACTGTGACATAAAGGTAATATTCCTCAGAGTTTGAGATTTCATTTACCTCAGTCCATTGCAAAAATATTTGTCTAACACCTAAAAAGTGAGTTGATGGAAAATGTAGAAATATGCTAAAATGTATTTTCATATATTTCCCCCCAAAGTTTAAAGTGACTGCAACTTTGTTTGGAACTGACAATTCACTCTTTGAACACAGAAAATGAGACTGCTTATATCATAGCATATTATGCCATGATGTACTTGGATGAGAGTATACATCATATTATTATTATAATATTATTATATACAAAATATACATAATATTATTTAATAAAATTAAAAATAAGCTTTCTACCAAGAACTCATCTTTTAGTGTCTTTTCCCCTTCAGGAAGCTTTTACATAAAAACCTGTCCTTTACAGAAAAATTGTAGTGGCTAGTTCCAATAACTTCAACAGCTAAATAAATATTTACAATATCAGAACCTACAGTAAAAACTCATTTGCATGGAACTAACTGGCCTCATATGGATTATCAATTTTTGCAGTTAGTGTGTAAATAAACAAACAGGATTAAAAAAGTCAAGGATACCACACCACAGAGGGTACTTTGTTCCTTTATTTTGACAAGCACAGCTTTGTTTAAATTCTGAAGAATAATACTACCAATCAATTTATTGTAAGTTTAAGTATTATAGGATATTCGGTAAAAAGAACATTCTTTAAAAATATATCAGACAGGAAACAAGGAGATAAGTTCAAAAGGAAATTTGATATCTGTATTTTCAAGTGAGTTTGAATCTTTTTCCTTCCATTTCATCGCAAAATTTCATTATATGTTTTAGTTTCAATATACCAAAGTTCTTTTCTGGTTATCAATTGCCGAGGCAAAATAATTTAATTTTTTTTTAATTTCACACTTCCACATACTTTTTCCTTACTTTACTATTTTTCTGGTGTTGTCAAGTGTATCAGCTTAGTTGTGTAATGTCTGGCAAAGCAGATTCTCCATGCTTTGGCTCACTCACCTACAAAAACTGTGTAACATGCTGGTAGTGCAGAATTAGTATGATGTTTAATCAATCTTCACAGGAGCACTCAGCCTCAGAATCCCAGTAGCACATATGTACAAAGTACCAACACATTTGATTCCTATGTTTGCAGCATCGACAGAGTTGTAAGAAAGGAGTGGAGTTCCACTTTTTAAATGTTGAAATTATTAATGAGTCATGCTTTCTGCATTTCAGAGACAGAGCATTTCTTCAGGTCAGAGCTGCCATTTTGCTAATGCAGCACTGAGTATACTGGAAGTGTATTAAGGTATAAATGCAGCTCTATAGTAGTGTTCCTGAGACTGAAAGATTGTCAGAGTTTTTACAGCACGTTCTGTTACATTTTTCTCCAGTGTGTAAAAAATGCCAGTGCTGAGGAACAGGACTGGCTATATGTCATCAAACAGTCTTTTTAACTGTCTTTAAACCCTGTTCTGAACTGTTTCCTATGACCAATATTGTTACAGCAAACACAGCAGCTGCTTAAATAGCTGTTAAAGATCATTTTTTTACCATTATTTCACAGAAGTTCCCAAAACATATCAAATGCTAGAGAAACTTTACAGCAAGATGTTCCCATCCTCAACTCCCCTTATAAAAACCCCCATCCTCATGATGGGAAAAAGTGTTCAGAGATGCTCCTAGTTCATCACCTCTGAAAGGAAAGGGACAATCAATCAGGCTACACTCTTGCAGCTGGAGGTCACAACTGGAAAGTTTGTAAAACTTTACTGCTTTATAGATGTGTCAGCAGTTGTAGTGCAGATGCTTAATAAGTAAAACAATATTCTTCTCCCCATTAATGTTGTTTCTACTTGTAAAAATGCATCTCTTTAAATAAATTTGTTGGTTACTAATATTTTAAATTAATGTGTTCTGTTGATCATTAAGGAACAGACTGGAAATTGAAGTAGTTGTGCCTAATTGAGTAACTATTACTACCTCAGTAATGGGATGTGCGAAGCATTTTATTGGCTTTCTTTGCAGATTGTTAATTTAAATGGATGGCATAGCAATAAACCAGTTCAAGTTAATCAGCTGAACAAAACTGTAGAAAGACAATGTAAGGATCATTTTAATGCTAACCCAGAAAACTACAGCTGTTGTAAAATATGATAATTAATAATTAATAGAGTTGATGAGAAACTAATTTCTGAAAAATGGAACACCACTCTAAAGCTACTCATGGGTAAAAGTCCCTCAATTTCTTCAGCATAACAGCCCAAAAGTCTCATATTCTAATGAGAAAACTGAACTATAGCAAAGAAAGGTGGTATTTTCTGCCTCCATAAACTGCAGTGAGAGCAACTGAAAAGGCTATGTACAAATAACCCCAAAGGGTTAAACTTTGAATTGTAAAAACAGAAAGGTGCTTTATGTGCTTTCAGAATTAGTTAGAAATTTTATTTCCACCTCCTCAAAGTTTCAGTTTCTCATGGGCCCTTAACAAAACAATGTGCTTTCAAATTAACAGTACTAAATAGTGGTTTTTGCACATGCTTTCTCAAACATGTGAATAGGGGTTTGGTATTCTTTTTTTTCTTTTTTCCAGCAGTAAGAAATAAATAGTACATATATTGAAGGACCAGGACCCTGGCCCTACTGTGATTATTAAAACTCCCCTACAGTGTGACACCAATTCTATCAAGGTTTTAAAGATTCTTGACATCCTACTCCTGTTTGGAACTGCAAAGGCAGGGAGGGAAAACTCTTGTCTCAGTATTAACATCTGAGTAAACAGCTCATCCCCTAAACATTCAGTATTGGATGCTCATTGTGATCCATTTTTGGGAACATTTACCTATGCATCCATCAGAAACTATAATTGAAAGAACTACTGGAGATGTTCCCAAACAGCCTTTCTACATCAGAGGATATTAATAACAAATGGAAAAATATGTATTTTTAACAGGCAACTATTTCAGGCTGCAAAATTATTCTTGAGGTTTATTCACCTTGTGGCCACCATAGCAATGTCTTGTCTATAACATCTGTTCAACAAATCAATAGAAAAATACTGACAGAAATTTGGTCCCAAAGTCGTACCTCAGATTTGTTCAGTTTCAAATTGGAAATCACTTTAAAGTTGGTGTATTATAATCTGATTATTCAAATTCATAGGGCACAAGGGATTACAATCTGTAAACATGGTTTCTAGGATAACATATGGGGATCTCAAGGGGGGCACTTCATAACACAAATACACTAAAATCACTAGGACCAAACAGGAGTAATAGGCAGCTGAATCTCAGTCAAGCTTAGTAATGGTCTTGATTTTAGGCTAAATAAAATCAGAACTGTATTCTAAAAAGCTTTTACCCTGGCTCCGTGGATGTGTATTGGAGTTCCTATGCAGAGCCTCTCTCTTCAAATCATGTACAAACCTTGGACTGCCACAGAATGAAATTTGCAACGCTTGGGAGAATTTAAACAAAACAGGCCATGACTCACATATCAGCAGTTTTGATGTATCACAGATCTATACCAGAGAAGAAGAAAAATCTTCAGTGAAATTATGGACACAACAAATATCCTATCTCTTCAGAATCTGCAGGTAACATCTTAACAGCAGGGATTGTAGTATGATGTGGTTTATAAAATTCTGCTTAGAGGAATAGATAAAAGAAGAAAGCTGGCTTATTTTTTGTTATAACATATTGGCATTATATTTTTGCATAAATTTGCAAAGTGGAAAAAGCAGCACCTATGTTAAGGCACGGGCATGAAAAGTACTTATATACAGGTTTTTTAAGAATGACATATCAAAGACATTTGCAGAAATATCCACTGAACCACTTAACCCAACAGAATCAGGACTTCAAGACTCAAAATCCCTTGTCCTGAGCCTTCTCAAGGCCAGTGAAATGTTTTTAAAAAAACTTTGAGGTGAGGAGAAAAAGAAGAGCAAGTAAGCCAAATGCTGCACTTACCTGTCTTGTCAGCCTCCTTTGAACCAGTAGGCAGAACAGCCATGAACCAGCACAAACTCAGAATGCCATGGAGATGCAGATGTCAGTAAAATGTGTTCTTCTTAAACATCTGTCTGGGCAAACATATCAGGAAGGATTCTCATCTCACCAGCCTTTTACCAGTCTGACACTGAAAAGTTGTCATTTCCATGAAAATGGCAGCCTTTCCTCAGAAATGTATCCAAAGTCTCTGTGAGCCCAGAGAGGTCCATACTCTATACAAGCATATTTGTATCACAGAACTGTACTATGTTTTGTTGTAATTTGATATATATCTTTGCTGACATACTGGAAATGTATCAAATATTAGTCCTCTTTCCCAGCTGGAAACTACTTCTTATTGGGAGCACTTTTCATTATTATCAGCAAGAAAGGCAAAAGCTGGGTGAATCATTACTACACACAGCAGGCAGGCTTCTTCCATGAGCTGGAAGCTGCAGCTTCCTGAAGCTGCCACTTCTTCCAGTGGCAGCTAGGATCACTTAAATTTCTTCATTAAAGACTTCTTAAGTTTTTAGAATTATTGTCCTCAACTTCTCAAAAGAAAAAAGCAGCATGGTGGTTTTGCTCCCATTGTGGAGAAAGAAGAAGAGTCTGTTCCTTCCTTTACTGGCAAAGAGAACTCTGGAAAACTTGGCTCTTCCAGCTTTAACAGCACTCTTAGATAACATGCCTTTCAATTTATAATGTTGACATTTTTGCAGTATACCCCACAGCTGTATCAAAAGTACATCTGTCATATACATAAAAGACATATACATCTGTCTTTTGATATGAAATGAAAATCTCTCATTTCCCTGCTTACAGTGTGGCATGAGATCAATCTGGGCACTCATGTTCATGAGGGCACAAGTACCTTAGCAATAAAAAAAGTTTGCAGATCAAAAGCTCTTGCTTTATAAAAAGCAGTCTATAACAGTCAACAGCTAAATAGCCAGAGAAGATTCATAATGAATCCTGGCTAATACTACATCATATAGGTGACTCCAAATAAAAGGAAAACTTAATGTATAAGTTTAAAACTACTCTTATCCTGTGTTCATGTCCCTTTTCTGCTATTGCACAAGTTGCAGAGTGAAAATAATAATGAGATGATTTGAACCCTTAGGTCTCATTCAAGCCTGTACAGAAATGTAGCTATTTTTGATGTTGAAATATTTTCTGGCATCAGGGCTTGCTCAGAGCTAACTACCAAATGCTGCCAGAATTTCTCTCTCTCTCCCCCATGCAGTATTTGACTACACAAAACGCTGCTCATCCAGACATGAAAACTATATATGGATGCAGCCTTCAAACAAGTGCTGAGCACTCCAAATCATCTTTCAGATCCAGCTGCTATATACATCTGTCTCTAAGTACCAGCTAAAGCTTATTTATGCTTTGTCAGCAAGCAGAATTTCTGTTCCAGGCTTCCTCAATACCTATATTATTAGTCCATTGAATGCTGAATTATCAGAGGATAAGCAGGATGCAAAGCTGCTCTGGTTGCTAACTGAAGGGAAGAGGTGGAGGAATAGCAGAAAATCAGAACATTCAACAACAGCTGCACATGTAGGTGGATTCTCCTCTGAAAAACATCAAAACCAAAGGAGGGAGGAACAATTCAACCAGGAATGTTCTTTTCAGTTCCCCTAAAGGGAGCATGGTTTACCTCTTCATTAACATCAGTCATTTCCAAAAGTCAAATACAACTCTCAAAGACCAAACACCACAACCACACACAAAAAAACCCAAACAAACAAAAACCAAAACACACTGGCATAATTTACTTAGACAAGAAGCCATAAATTTCAGAAATGTAGCACCAGTTTGGACTTCTGCTGTGAGAGTTCCTTGACTCTTGTTCCTTGTTATCTCAGGCTCAATATGGCTGCTGCAGTTCCTCTAACTTAAGAATGTGCTGGAAATGGTTTCTTGGGATTAGTACCTTATCCTTCCTGCCTCAGAATATCCCTGCCATGTTATCTCTCACTGTCTGTGGAGAAAGTGTCTTCTCTGTTGAGTACTCAGTGCCCTGCAACATTTAGGATTCACTGCGATCTCTAAATCACTAATTTTTGAGAATTTGGAGAGACTGGTAGAGTAGCTGAAGAGAAACAGTACCTAAAGAGAAGGGAAGATAGGGGGAGCTACAAAACAGCCTTATTTCAAGACTCTAGGACTACCTATTCAGCAATCAGCATTTAAACATTTAGAAGATAAAGGATTTGTCAACACATCAAGAACCTATAGAATAGCTCAAGCTACTTATCTTCCTTAACAGCATAACTGGCTTAATAGAAAGAGAGAGACAGCAGATATGATACAGTTTTGGTTTTTTTTAATTTGATATTTTCCTTTGTGACAGTCATGTAAGAGGACTAGCAAAGGCAGTGGAGATTAATTTAAAATAGAGTGAGCACTTGATAGAAAAGGTGCCTATTAGTAATATAAAAGTTAGATTGGGAATACATTTCAATTGGAATAGAATATGAATTTGTCTTTGGTCAAACTCTTTTCAACACAATTTAAAATTCAAATGTCAGAGATAACCAAATTACCAGTATGCAGATGTCACTGGTCTGAAGGCCTTACACCAGAGACTGAAGTGATATCAAAATGATGCTAATATGTCAGGAAGACGTTCCATTGGCAAATGCAAAGAACTATGTCCTGAAGAAGTTAAGTGCATAATGAGATATAAATAACTGAATAGCTAGAGCATAGAGGACAATAAACTGACAGACTCAAGCTGGTGATGTTACTGTCATAAAAGGAACATCTTTTTTAGCATATACTGGTAGGACTGTCATATATATGACCAAAGTGATAAAGATCATTCTACTCCATGTCCAGTCAGCTTGACTGGAACACAGCAGCCACTTCCCAGAGTCATACTTCAAGAAAGCAGAGAAATAAGATAAATGCTCAGGAGAAGAATGGTGGTAGGTTTAGGAAACATTGCCTGTGGAGACAGGTGGAAGGAATTATTGCTCAGCCTTGGAAAAAAAAGTACTGAGGAGTATCTCTAACATGATTTTAAGATTTGCAGTGAAACACAACCTTATCAATACTCTATCATATTCAGAGAAAGGGAGACAAAATGTAATCAGCTTCAACCGTATTGTGGAATCACAGAATGGCTCAAGTTGGAAGTGACCTCAAAGAGATCTTGTTCCAGTCCCCCTATCACAGGCAGGGATGTCACCCTCTAGACCACCCACTGAGTTTAAAAACAGCACTCAACAATACAGAAAAAGAACCCAGCAAGACTTCTCACAGCTCCTTCTCAGTCTTCCTTGGCAGCAGATAGGCTAAGGCCACACTGCTGCACTGACCTTAAACCCAGACTGCCAAAACCACAGCATGGAATAGATGCACTTGGAACCTGAAAAATACATCGTAAGTGACATGGAAACCAGTGCAGCATTCATTTACCTTTCTTCAGTAAGTAACTCCTAATGTTTTTGTGGTTTGAAGAAATGTTATCCACAAATTAGTACTCCAGCATGAATTAACATTTTTAGCTGCTGCTTCAGGACTGCTAGTACAGTTATAGGGTGAAACAACTGAATCAGCATAGTAATATAAAACCCTGACATATTCATGGATAATACTAATACACTAAAAGTATTATCTTCCTCGAATGACTACATACAGGTAGAAAATATATATATACACATACAAGTAGAAAATTATAGCAGATTTATATAAATGTTCTGATTGACGATAGTCATTGCAATGTTTTTAAATGTTAATACTGATAAACAAGTCAAGTGCAAATGCATTCTGTAACTGTAGCACCATTATTAAAATCAAGAGAGGTTTACAAGTATTTTTATTGCTAGAATAAAATAATCTGTTGAGTAAAAATCATAATATAAAGGTAATTAAAATTATATTACTAATTAATAGCAATACACCAAATACAACTTTTTAGAAAAACTTCAAAGCTACACCACTGCAGGAGGGGTACACCTGGATTCCATCCAGGGATCAACTACATCCCTTTATAGTAGATATTTCACCTGACCTTCTAATCTAAAGCTTGTGCTTGCTACTTTACAGTCAGCTTTTCTTCAAGCCAACTTGTCAAACACATGGATCATGTTTTCCAAATGCCAGCAATAATCTGAAGTACGATCACCCAGAATACCTTATCTTCAGGAAAGCAATAGGTAGGGTCATTCTCTTGTGTTAAGAAAACAGAAATAAGTGTTCAACATGACAAGCCTCAGATCTCAGATTCAGCTACCCATGCAAATCTTCACTTATCAGGACCCACATTTCCCCATCAGCTTGGATTCCTCTCTCCTTCTGAACTCAAAACCTATCTGCTAGCCTGAGGTGCCACACAGGGCCTGGGCTTCCACACAAAACAACTCTAAAAAAAGAGCTGTTCCCTAGGCCTGCAATGCTCCTACAGGAGTCTCAGTGAAAGTCAGAGATGGCTGATGAAAGACTGGTGAGAAAAACAAATGGCAACTCCAGTACCAATTACTGGCTTAACAGCAAGTTCTAATGCTGCTGAAATCAGTTAAGATGGCATCACCTTTTAATCTTTATAACAAATGTGAGAAGTTCTCCACTGTTTAATTCAAGTGTTGCAAATTTAATGTGCTATCTGTTGGATAAGACTGTGATTTTCAGAGCTAATCTAGGTCGGTGATGGAGATGATTATCTGTCCAGCATTAATCTTTACATGAACTGGCACATGCTTGAGGAACTGTGCTGCCGGGGTAACTGCTATCAAATCATTCAATGAATACAATATATGCATCTGAATCCTTTTAATATTCTATCCTAGAGTATATAATTTGAAGGATTAAGTCAGTTTAATTGATGCTTAAAATAATAGAATTTTCCAAATTATACTGACTTGGGATGTTGCAAGAATGTCTCAAAAATTAAACCCAGAGTTTGCTGATAAACCAAACAGATAAGATGTTGTGTTAATCAATTACATTAGGATTCCTCCAACTCTCTTTTTACCAGAGCCCAGAGTAGTTTTTGATACTTTGGCATATTTCTACAAAAAGGCCATTACTAAGATCAGTAAGTGACTGAAAAAAGGGCTCAAAGTTGTGACATCACAGTTTTTCAGGGCACAATATCTGGAGACAAAACCCTGTCTTTGTCTGTGGACCTGTGAGCTGACCAAATCACAGAATAAGCTTAGTTGGAAGGGATCCACAAGGATCATCAAGTCCAACTCCTGGCCCTACACAGGACCAGTCCCAAGAAAGGACAAATGAGGAATTTTTCCTTTGGATATGAAATAGGGTAACATTTGATATATTAAATAATTCTCATACTTTTCTCAATCTAACACTTTCTAAATCATGCCCCCTCCACCCCTCAAAAAAGGTGCTGAAGTTTTCTTGTTGAAGTTATTCCTTCTACAACCTGGACTCCAGTTTTTCCTCTCTTATTTTCATAAAAACTTACTGAAGTGTTTTGTCTGACTCTCTTTGTTTAAAAGAGACATGCAAGATACTTTTATTTCATGAAAGTTACAAGCAGGTAAGAAGTTAACAATTAATAGTATGTTTTTCATACTAGTAGTGCCAATTATATGCTGTTTAAGCTTATCATCTAATTGCATGGTAGTGCTGGCTTCAGAGATGGCATGACATTAAGTCAGACTTGTGCTGCATTTCCCAGCAGTGGAATATTCAATTATTTGTTCTGACTCATGTAATTCCCTGTATTCCAAGCTTGTTAATGTCATTACAGGGCTGAAATAAAGTGATTACTCTAAATGAGTATTTATCCGATAGGCAACGCAATTCCTGCCTCCTCCGGCTGACAACAGATGATTGCAAGTATTCTCTTCTACTCCCTCACCTGCACTTCCCCCTCCTTCCCCTGTCAAGGAGGAAACCATAACATGGTGGTGCTCTGTGAAATATTGTCAGATGGCGTAAAATATATATAATAAAATAAAAAGAAGCGCAACCTTCCCCAGCAGAGTTAAAGCTAATGACCACTGCTTCCACTCCCAGTCAGTGATGACAGGTTGAACTAACTGATAATGGCATGCCTGCTGTTGAGCTGGCCACTTATGTTATTTCTCTTGACATGGTTCTGGGGAAGGCCTAATTTTTTTGACATTTGACCATGCAAATTTGAGTCCTGATACATTATTCTGCATTTACATCCTCCCAGTGTTGCTGTTTAAAATGTGCTACAAGCTCCTTGAGCTCAGCTAATAAAGGCCACAGAATGAAAGAAAGTTAAATATGAATGTAAAAGGAGACCTAAATGAAGGGCTAGCTTGTACATCTCAGAGATGACCTTCTGGAAATGAGCAAGTGGAAAATCCTTTTTAAAGCAAATGGTAAGAAGTGTAACACCAATTTTTTTTTTCTTCAAAAAATTTTTAAAGATTCTAAAATATTCACAAAAAGGAAAACATTAAGTTTTACATAGACATTTCTTCGGTCAGCAATTCAGCTGAGTATTTTAAGACTAGGTTCCATTAATGACTCTTAGTAACACACCTTTTCCAAAGAGTCAGAAATTCAGTGCTTCATTAAATATAAGGAAAAATACAGCCTACTCTCTCTTTCTTTTCACTTGCTCTTAAATTTTTCACATTGTTCAAGTCCAAATGTATTACCTGTGAGCAAACCCAACTTTTTTCCATCTTTTATAATTAATTTGTATAAATTTACTGCTTATGAACAGCAGTAGCTTGAAAGCTCTGAAAAAAAACATCTCCTTCAGCTACAAAGAGGGTGCAGATTGCACCTGTGGCTCCCCTGCTAAGGCTTTTACATTGAACCTGAATGCATCAAATGCAGGGAGAGGTCAGCATTGCATGGACCATCCATACTTCTGTAAGTCAGGGAAGTTGTGGTAAAACTTTCAAGCCCAGGTCCTTCTCTGTTACCTTCTCTCTTTCTCGTTGACTGTTTACTACAACAAACCTCACCATGCATAAACCGATATAGAAATTTTTCTGGCTTGCATGTTCTGCCTCACTCTCACATAAGAACACCAGTAATGAGATAGCTGCAAGAAGATTATTCTGCATCCAGACACTGGTGTCTGCCATGCAGTTAGTACGACAAATATACCAGACTTCCCCTAGTCAATCACCCTGGAAAACAATGCATTTCATAAAGAGCACAAATGACAATCTCTAAAGACAAAACAGAAATTTACTCTAAACAAGAAAATTTTAACCACTGTGCAATCTGGACCTCCAATAAACACTAAAGCTACTTACTGTAGCTTGGTTTTGACTATATTCATTTATAGTCACCTTAGTTTCCCTCCACATTTATTTGATTTCATGTTTGCCAATGACTACATACTCTGCAACATTAAATATAAGACAT
Source organism: Agelaius tricolor (assembly GCF_023055355.1). NCBI lineage: Eukaryota > Metazoa > Chordata > Aves > Passeriformes > Icteridae > Agelaius > Agelaius tricolor. Next base: position 33,288,266 of record NW_027269262.1, read on the forward strand.
GGTCTTCTGTGATCTCAGTATGTTTCCTCTAGAAAACTTGAAGATGTTAACATTGCACTCTATCTTGTGACAACTACATTACAGTACATCATACTGTTACCAGTTTGGGATATTATGTTATGTTATAAGGAAAGGAAAGTAACACCCAAAGGGCTGGATTTCTTTTATTTTATTTCTTCTATCTGCTGGTATCAAGACTTGGTTTTCAAATTCTTATTTGATACACATTAAATGGGTATTTTAAATCTAGCTCAGACTGTCCAATAGTTGAAAAAGATCTTATCAGTCAGTAACCATGTAAATCTGAAGGCACTCCCTCCAGTTTTCAAAAGAGTTTCTTTTGAAACCAGCAGCAATTTGATCAGTCATCTTGTATTCACACCAAGGTCAAGGAACATGATTTTTTTCATTACCTACTCTAAATAGATGGCTCCTCCAGAAGGCTCAGTCAATTTGCAGATGCACCTGAAATCCTTAGTATTTCTCTCTCTCTCACCTGGTCCACAAGGAATAGCTCCAAGCTAAGGCAGCCATTTAACCTATCTTTTCCCAAGATGAATTTAGAGCCATTTACCATCCTCTTATCCTGTCTCTGTGGCTAACATGGAGAACAGGGAAATACTCTGCCTGTGGAAAAGGAGAGGACTAGCAGGCAACTGCCAAAACCTACATCAAAAGAAGGAATATAGCAGTCCAAATATCTGTCTGTATATGCTTATTTTTACCAGAGAATCCTCGCTTCTCCTGTGATACCTGCTGTGTTTAAAATGTGTTTTCAAGCTACCTGGAATAAGCTAGTTTCTCTTTTTCTTCATCTTTAAGTGGTGGATTTGTAGTGCTGACCAGAATTTGCAGATCATTTAACACAAGAAACCAAATGAAAACTAAACTTGACTACACATTCCCTGTGCAAGACAGTGTTGCAAGTGAAAATCCAGGGAGAATGCTAATGAACAGCCAACAAACTAACTCAGAAATCAATTCAATTTCTACTCAAAAGACACCACCTGAGCAAATATTAGTATCTGTAGTTGGTTAGAAAGTAGCAGTAACAGCACCCAACACCTTAAAAAAATCCTGTAAAAATCTTAAAAAACTCTTCTGTTTCTACATCTGTATAAAATATGTTCTCATCCTGCTACAGCATGAATCATCTTGAAAATCCCCCGCCTCAAGTGCTGGGTCATCCTAGAGCAGCTGAGGCTGCAGGGGAAGCCATGAAAAACAGCTGGCTATGCAATATCTTCTCACCAGTTACCTCACTTAAACTACACAGTTACAATCTAAGACACAATCCAAATTAAACAGTATTTCCCTCTGCAATTCTCTAATTCCACAAGGACTGATACCTGAGATACAGTTTGAACATCCATGCCAGATACTCATGTGACAGCTTTAAAAATGACAGTGTGGGCATGTGAAGTCCCAATTTGCTCTGCAATTTCCCTTTCAAAACTCAACTGACACCTGCAACATTTGCTGGGCAAAAGGGATAACACATTTTAGCACTGCATTTCCCTGGAGGGAGAAAATCATGAACATACCAGAATTCATCACCAGTCTGGTTTTGTAATCCAGTAACACAATAGCCATGAATCCAGTAATACAAAAAATAAAAGATCTGAAGCAAACAGATACTAGTTTTTCAAAGAAATGTGGTGCAGACGGTTTTTAAACACTGCAAAGTGTGTTTCTCTGGGGGAAAGAAATTCCAAAGGCACAGTGGTATGAGTGGAAACCAGAAGAGAGAAAAAGGACACAGGCCAAAACTAGAAACACCTTCAAGATCATGCTTCCTCTCCTTTTACTATTGGAAAAAATTCCACTGAGTGCAAATGCTGCTCAGTAGTTATTTACATAGAAAGGCAGATGTCCATCAACGCAAGATCAAGGCTTTCTAGACCTTTCCTACCCAGGCTGTCTCCATTTCACTTCAAACATTTCTCACCTAAGAACTTGCCAGGGAAATGGACTAAAATAAATGATATGACAATGGAAAGGGATCATATTAAGTCCTTAGAAAAAGTGTAAAAACATGAGAGTGGCTATTTTGTTCCAAATACATAAAGTCTCTTCTCATGGTCAGATTATTACACCTCTCCTACACCAATGAAAGAAGACTTGGAACTTGAAAATTCCTTACAGTTCCAATCTAATTTTTATAGTTTGTAACAGCACTGCATAAATTGCACGGGCTGAGATTAAAATTAGCCTATTTCTACAGCAAATTACTTTAAATATTAGCATTTTCCTATTTATATCTCAGCAAATAGCCCAAATTGTGTAGCCATATTGAATAACAGCTATCTACTACACAGTTTATCAGCTTTTTTCAAGTCAAAGTGACTTAAAAAAAAGCAATGCAAGTATTTGAGTATTAGATACATGTAGGGATGTACTGCCCTCTGCAAATTGAAATTAAACCATCTGGGATTCTGTATTTCAAGAAGGAGTATGTTAATAATATATATACACACAATAGGTTTAGAAACATTCAGCTGTTATCTAAGTACTCACACAACTTGAAGCATACATTTAATTCTTTCCTAAGTTAGGACCATGTTTTATGGAATATCCATTCAGATGTTCCCATTTTAACTGAAAAGTATTTAGCCAGCAGCTGCATCTTTAAAAACACAGCCTGAATTACTGACCAGTTATGAAAACATCACTAAATATCTCAAAATGGAACTTCTAATGCTGAGAATTTAAGGGCTATTACAAGGATTTTAAATAAAGTTACAAAATTCACAGATAAGAGAGCAATAAAGCTCGGTCAAGTTATCAATAATGAAATCAGAATACCAAGTTCAGTTAATGCCTAAAAAGAGATAACTGGTCTATGCAGAGCAAGCAGGTAGATCACTTCCAAAGACCATTACTTCTTAAAATCCCATCTCTTTACAAGATTAATATAGGATTAATATCACTGCAGCTGTATTTTTGTCACTTTAGCTAACCACAAATATTCTGCTTCTACATGACATTACCTTAATGCTAGCTAAGTATAACTTGCCATGCTCTGGGGTTATTTGCTGCTGCAATTTCAGCTTGCACTCATACTTTGTCCCAAGCAATAAATTTAAAAAAAATCCTACGTGACTAAAATAACTTTTTCCAGAGCCATTTTGATCTTGCCTGTCCCGACCTGCTATTTCTGCTATCTTTGCAGTTTCTGTTATTAATATATATATATATATAACCTCGATTAAGCAATAGAGTTAGGCCACAGATTTTCTACTCTATTAGGCCTTGTGCTCTCTCAGTCTGTATGCTCAGCTTACAGAGTGATGTGGATTTTCCATTTTTCAGAGGATATGTAAAGTAGCAGTTAATTAATTTGGAGAGAAGAAGGAACAGCAACATACAATGCCAAACTAACTTTAAAGCATAAAGAAACATTTAGAACCCAGCCTGATCCAGCAGAGAACAAATTAACAGCCAGAAGTTGGGCAGCAAAGACCAGATAACTGACCCGAAAGAGCGAGAATAGATTCACAACAAAGAGGCTACAGTAACAAAAAGTGGAAAGGATACAGCAACACAGAAAAGTGAATAAACTCTCAGAGATTCCTGTTCAAAATACACTCACTGGTTGTCACTTTTAAAAAGAAAAATCTACATCAAAGTAAGACAAAGACCAAGGGCTGCAAGTGCCCTGAAACACAGCTCAGCACTGCAAAAGGACATACTCTCCTGGATTATCCATCAAAAGTTCTGCCCATTTCTCCCTGACCTTGTCCTGGGAAGCCTGGGAAAGGTTGGCCCTGGCAAGTCACACACCGCTTGCTACTTGAATCAATTCATTTACTGCTGCTCATTCACTCTCAGTACCAGCCATAAACACAAATAGGAAGCAGTATGTATTAAAAGCAACATGAAAGGAGATGGAGAGGCAAACTGGAGTGGGAAGTGGAAAAAGAGGAAAGCTTAAACAGTGAAGCATGTGCTCCAGATAATTTCAGGCAACTCAAGAGTAGCTCCATTACCAACACTTCAGACAATCCTGAAGTAGCTTTGTGGTAAAAGGACATCCTGATACAGAAGTCTTAGCAAACCTAAAAAGCACCAGTGCTGTTTCTATGTACAACTTGAATGACTGGACTCCCTAGGAGATGAAGCATGGGAGACAGCACTGTAATACAGAACGTACACAGAGAGAGGGTATTTCAGAGTTTTGTCAAGAAGCAACAGGACCAAACACAGTCTGATCTCAATACATGAGCGTGTATTCTCTTATCAACAGCTGTGTCCAGCTTTCTTGAAGAGCAGCTCTCAGTCACCCTTCCTGTGTGATGATCTGCTAATCTCCTGTGCAGATGCCACATGCCTGATCTACCCCAACTCAAGATTGTTCAACTTGGAGCAGTTTCCACTGGTCCCACAGGAAAAAAGGGATTTGGACATTTCTCCCAGACTACAGAACAGAGGCAGTAGCTTGAACTACTTGCCAAATGCCAAAACCCCATCATAAATGACTACTGTGTGTATGCATGGCAACCTGGATTTACTAGTCAGGTGCAGAGGAGACATTCTGAGCACACGGTGGAAGCTCAGTGAATCCAGAGTGTGTCAGATTTGCTGCATACACAGAGCCTGCATGCTTGGCAAGACCGGCATGTCCTGCTTGTCAGTCACTGCACGTGCCCAGCATTGTGTATCTGGGTGCTGAGCTGCTGGGCAGCTGAAGTCCATTTGCAGGGTGACCATCTGTGCATACAACTGACTTGAGGGTAGCAGTAGGACAGCCCTTTGGAGACAGGGCAAATCTACCTGTGAATCCCACCACATTCCTGATCCAACAGCCCTGCAGCCTGTAGAGAGTAGCAGGTATCATTGCAGGAAACAAAGGGCTTCCCTATTAAGAAAAATAGGGATGGACTATTTGTGAAAGGAAGTGTCAAATTTCTACCCTCTTTCCCTCAGTTTCATGAAACTGCTTGAGTACATGGTGAGTAGATCTCCTTAGTTTTGCCAAGGATATAAAATCTGCAGAAATATTATGTCACTCTCAACCTCACAGTTGAAAATTACAAGGCAACAAGCACAATGGAGATGGTTTAGTCATAAATAGGCTGTCCCAAATGAGTTGGTCCATCTACAGGAGCCAGTGCTATGCAGAGACTGCCCTGAAAAAGGTGTACTTTCATTAATCCAGCAGAGCCTTCTGCATAGACCAATTGTGTCTTTATGGAGCTAATCAGAGCAGAGCACATTAATCCAGACACTCTTCTTATCTTGCCAGCTGCTCCACTGAGATGCAGAACACACTTGTGTCCCCTCAGTCAGCCACAAGACAATCGCATGAATGTCTGCTATGAAAAATTCATTTTTAATACCCACTCTGTAGCTGGCAAGCTATCATTTGTTACCAGTCTCATGGAGTGACTTCAAAAGATGAAGAAAAAGTCCTTGCAAAACAGAGAATCTGGCTGCACATTTAAATATGACAAACACAAAGGTGGATGTATTAACCAGACCTTTTCATGGACACAAAAGCAGAACACGCATCAGGGAAATAAAGCTGGCATCCAGTCTACCCAGTTGATAGCAAGGTTACTACGTGAGTCAGTTCAGATACTTTAACAGGGCATTCACATGAATCAGGAAATAAAAAGAGCTAGGGAACACAAAGTTCCTTCTTACTTGAAACAGCCTCTTAACAAGTGCATCTGGAGTGTGAAAGTGCACCTCTCCTGTTGGGGGGACAAAAATCACGAACTCTTCCTTCATGAAACTGCTGCTGGAATTTGCTCAGAACCGGCCTTCATATTTGATTACACTTCTGGAAAATTATTCTATTTATATACAGTGGGAGAGGTAAAACTCACTTCAGTTTCCATTTGAAAGTTGTCCTGTTAATGTCAGTATTGGCTCTTCTTGTTTCAGAAGTCAGACTCTGAGAATTTCATGGCTTTGCTATAGTGGTCTGTTTAGGAACGGTGATTTAGGAAGGGTATTCTCCAGTTTAGTACTCCCACCAAAACCCACACCACTGCCCCTCTCCTGTGGTGCACTTGAGAGGGGAGTTGGAGGCACAAAAGGCAGAGAATAATGTGCAAAGAACAATTTCCTGGAAACAACAATGAGAAAAGAAAACTAACAGTAACAGCAACGATATTATTAACAAAAGTGTGCAAAAAAGTGATTCATGCCAAAATGCTCACTGTGGAGCCCACAATTCCAACCATGCCACCCTGATGGCAAGAGAGCCTTTCCTTTCAGAAGGCAAGTCCCTTCCCTTGGCCCCCGAAACGAGGTACAGAATAACCTCTAGGTCCTAGCCATGCTCCCTCCTGGCTACTGCAAAATTAACCCTGTCCTGGCCAGAACCAGAACATGCTCATACTGGAGAAAACTGGGGTTTCAAAGTAATAAAACTGTAAAGCACAGCAGCATTTTCTGATATTAAACCTTACACTTAAATATTGGGTTTGAACCTTTTAAAATCTTTGGATGGCGTATGAATTTTGAAAGTTGTCTTTTTTTTTAGTTCTCTCCTTGTAACACTACCTTTTGATAGTTTTGTCAGGATTAGACTGAAGCAATCTTAAGCCTTTTTTTTTCTCCTTTTTACCCAAAAGGACCTGGAATCTGTTCTGGAGCCTCATTTGTTACATCTGGAGCTACCATCAGGCTTTTGATCAGACCAAGCCTTACAGATGGAAAAGTTCTACTTTAAAACCCCTCTCATGTTTGGAGATGTCAATAAAGTTCTTTTAAAGTGTCAGAAGTGATTGCTCCGTTTGTAGTTTTGCTAATACCAATTACAATGGTATTGTCTCCAGTCAGATGAAGGTATAAAGAAACAACTAAATAAGCCCTTCTCATTCCCCTACCCACTCAGACACTAAACTGCACACAAACACCTAGGCACAGAAAGAGATGCACACATACATGCTACTCTGCTTCTTTGGAAGGAATACATTAAAGTATTGGCCCTGTGGAATAATGAAGGAAGTATGTAAATACAGCACTCTATTCTTTCAAGAAAAGCTTTAAAAATGCACATACTCCACTCCCCCTAAATTATGGTAGAAGATGGGTCATAATAGCTAATGTAGTAGGCAAGGAGGGAGAATGGAGCACAATTCCCTAAACTCGATAAAATAAGCAATTACTCTTGTTATCTGAATGGCTCTGTCAGTGGAGAAGTTGTCTGTGTCATAACAGAATCTAACAAAGGCTGTTGCCTTTAAGCATCAAAGGCTTTGGCCTTATTATCTTTCTAAGATGTGCATGTATAATAAGTTTTCCTAACAAATGGTGAGGAAGCATCTCTGGCAAAATATAAAATGGTGATAAACTATGTCCAAATGATTAATTCACAGAAATTCTCCATCACACTGCAGCTACATGTGCCCGTCTCTTCTGTTATGCCCTTGGAGATTTTCATAATAAACGTATGTGCATATTTTTCATGGCCACTGATATTTGAATTGCAACCTGCTCCCATGCAGAACATAAAACACTTCAAACTGCATAATGCTGACTAAATTATAAGTTCTCCAGTGGCCTGAGGTAGCAAGGGCCATAATAATGAGTGTGCTTAAGTGGTTTGTGTAGATTTTTTTCCCCTTTAATTTTAATGCCCTAACTTGCTGCTGCCTTTTCTAAAACTAGGGATTGTCTCATACAATCATAACAACAGGGAAATAGAAACTGCATTATGCTTTGAAAAAACGTGGCATGCAAAGCAGAAGCTCCACTCATCAAGCACAGTGATAGCTGATTCAGCCCTGTTGGTCACATGGATAGAAAATGCTTTAGTGATTTTGTCCATACTTGTAATTATATTTGAGCTGTTCTATGTATAAAGTCATGGATAGAAAGCTGCAACCCTTCCAATCACATTCATATTGCACATGGAAAAAAAAACCAAACAAACAAACAAAAAAAAAACACAACAAAAAAACCACATATGAAGTATCATTTGATTAAAAAGATAATGAAACTAGGTAAATGAAGCCTGCAAAATACTGAGACTTTTACTTACAGTATTTCAATAGGTCAAAGTGGACAGCTGTATGAGCTGTAACACTTAGTGATTTTGCAATGTTTATAATGTTCTAGTATTGGTTATTTTTCTTTGGTTTACACAAAAACCAAATAGATGAAAATGCTTACACTGCAGCAATGCTCACTTCCATGGTAATTGGAAAAATATATATACACCGTGCTAATATCCACAGATGTTTACAGTCAGGCAGATAAAAAAAGCCAGGACACATGTTAACTGCTTCTATCAACTTCCCCCACCTCTAAACAGAGACCAGTTTTGGCCAGCACATTGAGGAGCAAGGAGCTATTGACTTCACAAATCAATGCAAAGGAACACAGGCTCCTCAGAAAATCCTTTTCAAGTGCCCCTCTTTTGTTCCATAATGTTTTGAGAAGTTCATTTCTACATTCCCTGCTCTACAGGATTGAGGTAGATGTTTAAATTCACTTCTTACAGGACTCAGACTGATCCCCATCTGCACCTAACCACTTCACCTAGCCTAAGGTCTGAGGCCTTCTTTGCAGATGACTGCAAACTTATGCGGTTCAAGTCAATATAGCTACACAAATCTTCCTCTGGCAACAGTCAGTGGGCCTCTTACTCTGAAAAGGAAAACATGGAGTAAAATACTTTGGAAACAGTATCTAGCAGTACCTTAAATGGAAAAAGTGAACATGATGGCTTTCTGCCCCACCTCCAAAATTTCTCCAGAATCCAGTGTGGAGCTCCTAGGTCAGCAGCGTGGCCCTGTCAGCATAGCATCATGACATACATCACAGTCAAAATAGCCACAATATACAGAATATCACCATACAATTTCAGAAGGCTTCAAAGCATCTACTCTTTGTAGCTCTTCAATCCAACCTTTTATACCCTCCATCTTACATACCTTACACGTGTGTGCCTTCTGTGCCCTTTGGTGATTGGTCAGCACACCTCAGCACTCCCTGTCCCGTTACCTTCAATGCTGCTCACCTGTCCTGCACAGCTGTAGCCCAGTGGGGATGAGGCTCCACCGCAGCCCCACTCCCAATTAACACAAACTGTGTGCCTACAGCAGTGGCTCTGCCAAATCTCTAGAACAGGTAAGAACTCCTGAAGCAACACTAAGACCTCCCAGGAAGAACTGTCTCACACATTGGACATATTCTCCTTCCATAACAGAGAAATGAATACATTTTTCATGTGGCTGATTAATTCCCCAAAATGATTAATATCATTTTGGATACTGTTCAGCTATTTTATTTACTCGAAGTGAGTCCAAAGTGAAAAATTAAACTACTTCTTAGTTGTCGGAGTACAACCCTACTTGTTGCAGTGTCTTGACCTTCTGCAGCTCTTTTCCTCACTTGCATTTTATATTTTATGATTCAGCGATTGGGTTGCAAATATGAATTAGGTTTATTTATTTATGTATTTGATCTGTCTTCACCCCAAAATGAAAGCATGGTAAATTCACTGAGTAATAGCTTGGCTGAGGTTGGAAGGGACCTCTGGAGGTCACGTGGTTCAACCCCCCTACTCAAGGAGGGCCACCTAAAACTAGCTGCCCATTACCATGTTACCATGACTGTTGAGTACCTGCAAAGATAGAGACTCCCCAACCACCTGGCTCTGTCTTCTTTTCACCTTCCTTTCAAATATTTTATGTGCTGACAAAATTCCGTTAGTGGTCCTCTGCTGGACTCTCCAGTTTTCATCCCAGCTCACTTTCTGTTCAGCCAACCTATACTTCATCACCTTCTGCGTGACAATCTTGTGAGAGCCGAGGTCAAAAGCCTTACTGAAATTGAGGCAGACAATATCCACTACCTCATCTACCACAGCAGTCATTTCATTATAGAAGGTTATCAAGTGGTCAAGCATGACTCCCTGGGGTGATCACTTGTCCTTTATATGCCTGGAAATTGTTTCCAGGATTAGCTGCTCCATCACATGCAAAGGAATTGAGGTGAGGCTGTAATTGGCTAGCAGTTCCTTGGGTCTTCCTTCTTGCCCTTTCTAGAGACAAAATGACACTTGCTTTCCTCCAGTCCTCAGACACTACTACTGACCATGTCATTCAAAGATTATCAAGAGTAGTGTCTCAATGATGACAGTTCCCTCAGATCTGATTGGTGATCCCACTAGAGCTCATGGACTTATATATGTCCACTTTGATTAATTATTTTTTAACCTGAACCTCTTCCATTAAGGGTAAGACTTCTTTGCTCCAGTCTTCCCTCTTGGTCTCTCAGTCCTCAGATTTCTGAAGGTAGGTCTTTCTGAAAAGACTGAGGTGAAGATGGCACACTCAGTGACTCAGTCTCTCCCATAGCTTGTGTCACCAGGGCTCTTGCCCCATTCAGCAGCAAGTATGTATTTTCCCTAGCCTTCTTTTGCTAATTATGTACTGTGAGAAGTCCTCTTGCTACCTTTAACATACCCCACTAAATTCAATTTTAGACAGATTTTAGCTTTCCTAACATAATTTCTGCAGGTTCAGACAGTCTCTCCTTTTTATGTTTGAGTTTTGCCAGGAACTCCTTGTTAACTCATATAATCGTCCTGATATTTTTGCCTGACTTCCTGCTTGTTGTAATAGACTGTTCTTGACCTTGGAGGAGATAATTCTTGAATATCAAACAGCTTTCTTGGGCCCCTTTTCCATTCAGGGCCTTATTCCATGGGAGTCTGCATGAACAGTCTCCCTGCAAGGCCAAAGTGTCCTGATGTCCAGGGTCATGATCCTGACTCTCCTGATATCCAGGGTTATGATCTTGCTTTTTGCCCTACTCTTCTCAGTATTCTGAACTCCACTATCTCATGGCCACTGCAGCCAAGACTGATTTCAATTTTCACATCCTCAACCTTCCTCATTTGTAATTATGAGGTCCAGCAGAACACCTGTCCCCTCTCAATCCTCTATCATTTACATCAGGAAATACTATCCAGCTCCTAAAGCTGAATAAAATGTTTTCTTTGTCATACAAAACCTTGATTATCCCCAGAGGTTTTTCAGAGAAGGTTTGAAAATAAAGGTGTGTTTCAGGAACTCTCATTTACAAAACAGTATGTAAAATAGTCAGGTTTCAGTACCTTTTAATGAGCTTTATTTAGTCCTGCCTTCAAAAGTGGAATATTTATACCACCTTCCCCAGTAAAACAGTGCACCACTTATCTCTTGGGCATTCATATGTGAATCTTGTCAAGATCTACTGCTGAGTTTTCAAGTGTCAGATTTAGGATGAAAGATTTTCAGAGAAGTATCTCACAAACAAACTTTCAAGAGCTGATTGATGTTTGAGACACCTTGCTCTCACTAAGACAATGTAGTTTGTTCAAATTAGTTTACAAGATTTCTCATTTCAGCTCATTAAAAACACAAATGCTGGATGATAATAACTTATGGAGGGTGCTTTTTATGTATCACTTTGGAACTTGCCCTGTGTTTAAATGCTAGCACTCTTAGCATTTATTATGTGAAAAGGGTTGAGTTTAGAAAAGAGAAGGCTTCCACACAGTACTTCAAAAGAGTATTTAAGTCATGTCTTTAACGTTCTACCTATAGAAGATACAGAAGTCTTAGCAAAGACTGTGCATGTTTTAAAATTGCACATTTTCAATCCCATAGAACTACATGTGTTTTGAGCACCTATCTCCTCCAGATAAACTAGATAAATCCTCTTCTAAATCCAAACCTAATGACTGTGATTATTCTTCAGATAAAAGCTCATAATAGAACAGAAACATATTTTTCAAGCAAAATACTACACAAATTGGTTAAATGAAAAGGCTTATTTAACAAGGCCCTGTTTGCATGGGTCAGCCTCCGTGTTAGAGGATTTCCTTCCTGGTAAGAAATAAATTCACCTTTCTTCCCAAAACCATCCTGAATGAAACACTTATCAAGAGCAGGAAACAAGCTGATAACCTGGTGGCCACCTGTCAGTTGGGCACTGGCCCAGTGTTACTGACTTCACAGAGGCTGCAGAAAAAGCTGTAGTAGAAGCCGTAGGCCACAGAAATCGGCTTGTAGTAACTTTCAGGTGTAACTGACATAGGATTAATAGATCAAATTTCCCAGATGGAGTAGTTTACTTATGGTGCAAAATTTTAGGTGTCCCCATCGCGGAACATCATCTCTTTGCAAGCTGAAACAAACTGTAGACACATGTTCCTGTTTCTTAAATTACCCTTGCTCTGATGTCATCCATGACATGATTTTAAGACTGCATAAATAAAATACATGCCTGAATGTTAACCAAGCACTGAGCAGAAACATGAGTATGAACTGGTTCTGCTCGTGACTCTAAGTAAATGTAAGCATTGTAAGACTTAGTTTCTAGCCTCTGTGTAACACCCAGTAAAACCCTTGGCCTGGGTCTGTGAAGAATTACCTAGAGCCAAACGGAAGACACAAAAGATGGGTACTTAAATTAACTCCTTGCACATGCCCAAGTAGTTAGGCATCTCATTCTGCTTGGATTTACAGTAATGCCTCCCACATGCTAGAATTACCCAACAGCTCTCCAATTTTTATCTTAAAGCCAGTCAGACCACTTCTTTATCCCACATCTTCCCACCAACTGAACAAGTGTATTAGCTACAGCTCCTATGGTTCAAGAGATGCCATTGTCACTATAAAATTTTCATATTAGCATAATCAAGCAGTTTCCAGAGCAGTTTGGCCCACCTTAAGGAGCCATTCCTCAAAGACAGGAAAAGGAATAACTGCTGCATACACCAATATTCTATTGTCAGAATTATATAGAGCACTTGCTCTTTATGTTGTTTAATTCAGTTTGGAAACTGCACCCTTCTGATGATGAAGACAGGTCACAGAGCTTTAGAGATGAAAATGAGCACCTTCAATCCCCTTAATTTATAAAGTATTTAAATCTTTGTACTTCTGCAAGAGCTGTCACTTGCATTATTTGTCCTTCTCTCTTTAATGGATAGTTGTAGTTCCCCTACGTTGATCTGAAATCTGACACATTCTTTTCTAATTAAGGACATCTAATGGGAAAGTTACACTTTCCCATGATGCCTACTACAATAAATCCTTCTAATTATTAATGTATCTAGGCAAGTGACATCTCATTATTTGGGTGAGTTCACAAAACCATTTGACAGGGAATAATGATGACTCAACGCCAAAACTAAATTTGGAAGAATTTAAGCAGATCAGAGATTTTTCACTACCATAAATATTTTTGATTCAGATGGTTTAAACTAACAGATACTCAGACTGGAGGGTTCAGAACAGTTATACCTCTTCCCACTGCAATGCAAATGCCGACTGCAATGGAGAACAACACTGGGGTGTTTTGAAGCATACCTGTGAATATGCTGCTTCTGTCACAGTTCCCTTTCTTGATCTTTCTGTACCTTATTTCTACAGAAAATACACAGCATAATGACTGGAGCAGAGAAGGCTCTAGGGCAATTTCAGATAATACTTAAAACTTGATTTGGTATTCACCCACTGGTATAATTTTGTGAGTTCTCCTTTCCTGTGTGCAAACAGGAGAGGGCTTGGATACCGGTGCCTGTTCACTAAGTAGAGTTCACCCACTATTCCATGGAGCTGTCAGAGCATCAGCCTACACTGAGCAATTGCGTTATGTGGGGACAGGCTGCAGAGATGCTCCGAGGGCGGCCTTAGTTGTGCCAGTGCAGGTGGGCTCCTCAGCCGCCCTCTCCCAGCAAACTTGAGGGCTCTGCTCAGGGCACAGCAAAAACAAGGCCTTGCAGTCGCTTCAGGAGCATCTCTCACCACCCAAGCCACGCTGTTTCTGCCGAGGCAGCCACAGTGCCGTGTTCCCAGCCCCCTTCCCGGTCCTTGAGGCACAGCTCAGGGCCGGAGGCCGCACCAGTGCCCTCTACTTCGGAGACCCAGAGCGCTCAAACCGCCCCTGGCGCTGGGGACGAGGCCTTCGCCCCTGCTGGGAAATGCGGGGACGAGGCAAGGCAAAGCGAGCGGGAGAGCCCATTAGCTGCACAGCAGCTCTCTGAGGAAAGTGCCACACCGACGGCAGCCACCCTCCGGCCGTGCGGGCGCAGCTCCCGCCCAGCCCGGGCTCCGTCCCTCACTCCCGAGGTCCGGCGGGCGGCGGCCAACGCCGAGCCGGCAGCGCCCCCTGGCGGGCGGTCGCCGCCATGGCGCCCCTGGCTGCGCGGCCGGGCCGGGCCGTGGCGCTGAGGGGCGGCCCGGGCAATGTCACCTCTCGTCCTCTGGCTGTGATCATTATTATCAGGGTGCTGCAGCGCGCCTCGGCTGAGGGGACTGAATTTCTGGAATTGTCGATAGCAATGAATAATTCAAGGCGCTGCCGCGGAGGCTGAGGAGGCCGAGATAAGGGTACTGAGAGATCAGCGGAGGCTCCAACTTTTTTTAAGTGAAGGGGAGAATGTTAAACTCGATCCCTGGCGCCCGGTCCGCCTGTATGAGGCGGTCCTCGCTCAGCAGTTCGCATCCTGGAATGCTCTGTGCACCCCTCCGGTGCTGGTGGGATGCTGGAGGATGCAGGGTCCAGCAGCTGACCTCAGGTGGCCCAGTGCTCTGGTCCGGCTCAAGGCAGGGTCAGCCGGGAGGTGCGAGCTGTCTGTCCAGGGCTTCATCCCCTCAGGTCTCAAAATCCTGCCGGACTGGGAGCTGCACAGCCCTGTGGACAACCTGCTGCGCTGCTTGGCTGTCTTAGGGGAGAAAAGAATCACTGATCGGCTGTCTCGTTTCAAGGTTGTGGCAATTGACTCCTGTCCTCCCACCGTGCAGCACTGAGAAGAGCCTGACTCCATCTTCTTGACAGCCTCCTTACAGGAACGAGAAGGCTGCTGTCCTCACTAGCTGCATAACTATCAGAGGGTCACATGTAGCCCTCTTTACACCATGCTGAATAAACCCAATTCCCTCAGCCTCTCCTAAAAGGGCGAGAGCTCCAGTGCTCAAGTATTTTAATGCCCTTGCTGGATTCATTCTAGTTTATTCATTGCTTTCCTGCGCTGTGGATCCCCAGATTCACTGGAGTGGGGCCTAATAAATGGTAATCAGAGAGGGATTGTTTCCTCTCATTCTGTGGCAGCTGGCCTTCTTTGCATACAGTCTGTGCTCCTGTCTTATGTCCACCAAGGCCCCAAATCCTTTTCCACAGAGCTGATTCCCATCACTCTGCCTGTATTGTTGCTCAGGGCTCTTCCTTCCCAGGTGAGGGACTTGACATTTGTCTCTGCTGAATTTTGTAAAGTTTCTGCTGGATAAACCACTGAGGTACTATTACTACTATTATCTAAGCTTGACCATCCAACCAGTTTTTTATCTGTCTAGTTATCCACTCATCCAAACTGTGGTATCTCACCTTGGATATAAGAATACTGTGAGACAGGGTGTTAAAAGCTTTGCAAAAGTCAAGGTGCTGCCCTTGCATCCAAAATTCAGACATTTTGTCATAGAAGGCAATCAGATTGGTCAAGCAGTTGGCAACCTTATGCTGACTCTTGCAGCTTTCACCATGAATCTTGGGAAGGAGCATGATCCAAAGCCTGGGGATGGTGGTGCTCCTATCTGGGCACCAACAAAATTGTGAATGTTTTTGTAGTGTTTTTAATCTCTCTTTTCACTTAGAAAATATCAAGAATGTCAAAGAGCAGTCTGCTACTGATGCCAATGTTAATTGTTCTTGGAGCTTTCTGTTGACAGTGTTGGTGGCTGCATAACCAGCTAAGGATGGAACATTACCAGCTGTCAATTGGTGAAGGGAAACTCTGGCAGAAAAGTGATTTATTCATCACACATGTTGTTGTCAAGCAGGAGCAGAACTCAGGATGTACTCCCTTCTGGTCACATTCCCAAATTCACCACATAACTAATGCCAAGAACATAGTTTTCCATTCAAACTTTGAGAAAAATAAATACTTCTTCCATCCAGTGACCTCAGCTTGAGGTTTCATTGCATTATAAATATACATGTCAAACACGCATAACAAAAAAGCAACACAATGGTGAAGTGAATTATCTGGATTGCAACATGCACTTGACTCTGATAATAAGCACTTACAGGGAACATGAGCTCATTGGGGAATGTTAAAAAACCTAGGATGACAGACTGAAAAAAGCAGGTACATGAACAGAGACAGCAAAGCTGGCAAAAATATTTTTGTTGCAAATGGAAAGTAAATATTTATTTTATGTTTTTAGGGGAAATTTCTAGATGTGTGTGGTTTTGTTTTGATTTTAAAAATACTACATTTTAACATAAATATAGCTATACAGCTCTCATTCATGTTTAAAACTTTCTGTGCAATTTTTTTTAACTTTAAAATGCAAAAAGCATAGGACGGTCTTTCCCCTCTTCCCTTCCTGAATCAAGCTTGTTTCACCTAGGAAATCACTGGTCTGTCTTTGCCAGGCGTCTTAAAGGTACAACACAAAGAATCTAGATTTTCTCTCTGTGTTAAGTAAACTAAAAGGAATTTAGTGCAACATGGGGAGCCAGACATAGAAGGTGAAAACAGCATAGTATGGGTTTCCATCCTATCATCAGCTCTGCCTTCTGTATTTGCTAGCTGTTTGGCATGCTCTGCTTGTGAAATGGCTGTGCAAGGCTTCTAATGTTGCATATTGTCTCCAGGAGAGAAATGAGGAGTTTCTCATGCTGTGCTTATGCACAGTTCTTCCAAATTAATTTAAAGTAATCACATGTACATAATAGCTAACATATGAGAAGGCTATTGCTAATTTCCACATAATAAACAGGCTACATCATCGGCTTAGTTTTGTTGATATATCTAAACAAGTGAGGGTTTTCTAGTGTTTTTTAGTGGGTTTTTTTTGTAGTTTTCTTTTGTCCTCCTTGTCCCCTCATCTCTACAAATGAACTGCTCTTTGTGTTGCTTTGACCCAGCAGAAAAGGAAGGTATTATAAAACGAGTCCATTAATAATATTTGCAATATTTATCAAATAGCTACTCATCAGATTAAAATGGCAAGGCCTTCTAAAGTGTTAAAACAATGGCATAATGAATGCCAACAGGGAGGCGAGTCACCAACAAAATTAAAAAGATATTTAAAGCAACACAACAAACATATTCTGCAGCTCCTGTAAGAACATACCTATGGTTTCCTTGCATGTACACCGTGCTTGCACAGAAATTATGCAACCAGACATGGTAGGTGGGATACTTAATTTCTAGATTATTTTAGCCCAGATTCTTTTGCAGTTCCCTGCACTTCAATCCACTGTGGCTTGGATGTGGTAGTTACACAGGTACAAATCAGGCCAGTATTTGGCTCTTTAGTTTCAGTACTTATTTACTGAAAGGTAAAAAGGGACATTTCTTTTTATCACAATGTCTCAGCAAGCATCTTGCCACAAGTAGAAAACAATTATTATGTTTAAGCAGTGCTATCACAAAACCCAGCACATTTAGGAGCTGTCATGGGGCACTGCCTAATCTGAGACCACCACTGTCCTCTAAATTGAGCAAAGAATAGACTCTACTAATGTTAGAAGTCACTATCTTTGTCTGATCATCAAAGCTTACATTTCAGGATACTTGAGAATGTGAATCTCTCCTCCCACAGAGGAAATAAGGCGGAGCTTGGTTGCAAGTAATTATTGCTGTGCAGAAAACAGCACTTGGAGCAATTGGCTTCCCTGGGAGTTGGACCCATGTCTGCTGGCTGGCTGGCTGAATCAAGGACTAGTCAGCATGACTTCACAGTCATCTAGATAAAACACAGGAAACCACCCGGGCCTACACTAAGGAGAGGCATTCTGTTATTGCAGGATTTGCTATCTGTTTCTACATCTAATAGCCTGTTTCCTAACTGTGCACTGACTTGATTTAGTTTTATCGTACTTGGCAGTGTGATGAGTGGCAAGAGTGAAGTTATGTGGGGCTAGGAAATATAGGGTGTGTTGCAGTCTTCCCTATATACTAGGTCCTTTTCCTCAGAGTGTTCAGAGCCTAACAAACTCTCAGCATTTTAAAAGGCCATTGCCCACTTCATCATGATGCTGGATTTGCTTGAATGCTGATAACACAAAAGTGTTGGCAAATTTTAGCAGAAACCTGTTCATTCTCTTTGTCCAAGGAATTAGAAGGAAAACCCCAAAGTTTATGTATCTCTGTGTAAACTGAGAAGCAACACAGCATGCCCAAGAATGGTAACTATGAATGCTGTTGCTGTGCAATGAAAACGATGAGATGCTTGGAACATAGCTGACAAACCACTATGAAATTCACTGTAAGTGGATATCTATAAAGCACCAAAGGACTAACCAGGGTGTGGTATGCATGTCATCCATTGTTTGAGGGGCACATGTAGATGACAAAATATCTTTCCATGGCATTCCAAGAGATGTTGTATGACACAGATAAGTCCATGGGACCTGATGCGGTGCACTCTACAAGTACTGAGGGAGCTGTTTGGTGTCATTGCAAACCTGCTTCAATTATCTTTAAAAGGTTGTGGTGAGTGGCCAAGGTTTCTGCGCAATGTAAGAAAACATGTTATCCCTATCTTTATAAATAACAAGGAAATAGGATTCAGGGAGCTGGACCTTATCAGTCTCACCTTGACTTTGGGGAATGTGATGGAGAAAATAACCCTAAAAATAACTTCCAATTATTTTAAGATGGTGTTTGGGAGTAGTCAGCACAAATTCACAACAGAGGAAATCATGTCTAACGAAATCTGATAGCTTTCTATGAAGAGCATCTCACTGGATGATGGGACACCAATGGACAGGGTCCCAGACAACCAGATCTAGGCGGTCTGCTTCAGGAGGGGGACACTGGACAAGATGTACCCCAAAGGCTTATTCCAGCCTCAGTCATTCTGTCATTGTGTAAAATGTATCTGTGGCATTGCTAAGGACTACAGTTTGTGTGTGTGCTTGACACATACACCAAACAAGCAATTCAAATGCATGATAGGAGACAATACAATGTTTTAGGAGCATCTATAAACTCGAGCTCTCTTTTGTATTCTTTGGCTCAAGCAGCTTGAGAAGTGGATCTCTGCTTACACTTTTAAGAGAATGACACTTTCTGTTTGCTCTAAGTAAAGGTATATAAGCAATAGATTTTGAACTAAGTCTGTGATAAATAGTAAGTGCTTTGGCGACCTGAGCTGCTGTAGTAAGTGAATCCCAGGGCATTCAATATTAATTCTGAGTATTCAAAAGAAAACCTGAAAGAGAGGCAGATCCTGGAAAGAAAACCAGAAATCCCAATCTACTAGTTGTACTTCTATCTCTATCTTTTATTCATTTTGTTTTCCATTTATTAATTCTTCCCATTCTTAGGAAAAATGCCATTCTTAATGGCAGCAGAGAGTGACTTGGAAAAAACATATGGAGAAATCTGTGGAGAACAGTAGAAATCAGGCCTCTTGTGATCATATCTAGCACATTGTTGGTTGCTGTCTGTGCAATGGTTTTGTTCCACAACTCAGAAAAACAGGAAATCTGTGTACTAACTAATTGGAGGCTACCAATTCTGTGGGGTAAAAAATCACATAGGCTTATTAAAAACAAGAACTCACAGCCATGCATCAAGTGTATACATGAACACAGAATATTTTTAGGTTATTTATAAGGAAGTGTCTTGAATGGGCCTGCTTTCCAACACTCACATTAACCTGTTTATCACCTTCAAGAACCCTGCTCCTGTACAGGACTAGCCTGTGCTTCTACTAACAGTTCTGATATCCCACTCATCCAGACAGACCAGACAGACCTATTTTGAACATGCTTACAAATAAAAACTCAAGAGAAGTAAGAGGCCAATTAAAATGCTATAGGTGCAATGCTGGGAATATGGAAATCATACTTAAAATATCTGTTTGCTTTTGTTTTTATGATTGCGTGTTAACTCCATTAAGTTTTAATGCACACTGTAATGCTGTGAATGACAAATGGCAAAAATTGCTTTGAAACCACTCCTTGCTGTGACACTTTAAGGAGGACATTGCATTAACAGTTTATTTCAATAATACAAACTTCTGAGAGACTGGAAATTAAGTGTTCCAAATGAGCTTTAAATATAGCACAAGAAGTTTCAGTTTTAATGGACAAAGCCTGTTCCCACTAAATGTACCCTTGTACTGCCAAGAGGGCTTTGAAATAAAATAAAGTGGCAAGTTTGAGGCTATTAGTGTCAGAATCAGACAAGCCAAGCAATTGTAAATTAAGCCGATCTCAGAATTAAAGAAATCTCTTTGGATGAATTCTTATGTTCCCCTTCACTCTGGAAACCAAAGTTATTCCCTTGAGTAAGTACCTGGCTTCTAAGGCATTTGTTGAAGCATGAGAAATATGATAGATGACTGCTTGAATAATTTCCAGATAACAAAGTATCTTTATTTAAAATAAATTCTTCATTAATGCTCAAAGTACAGAAAAAGAAAATTAAATTCAAAGAAACTTATAAAAGCTTCTTGTAAAATAACAGAACTCCTCAGCAAAATCTTAGGCTAATAACTCCAGATTAGTCAAGCCTATAACACTAGACTGAATCATAACAAAAACTGGTTTTTGTAGGATTTTCTTCTTTGGTAAAACCCAGAAGGTATCACTTTTCATTATGAGGTAAGCAAAGTTTGCCAACAAAGATTTTCATTTAAACTGAAAAGGAGGACACAGAAAATGAACAGTAAACAGGAATAAAAAAAAAGCTTTCACCTTTGAAAGTCTGTGACAAATCAGGACAAGTCAATGAAATTACAGTCCCCATCTCTGAATGGTCTCTTTGTCCAAGTGGCTGCAATGAATAACCTGATCGTAACCCTCATGTAGTGTCATGTCTGGCATCCTTTCTGGGTGCTTTGGATGCCTTACGGCCTGGCAAATGCCAGTGGAGGTCTGAACAACTGAATCAAACTTCTGGTCTCGCCCAGTGAGATACTGGGTTTTGAGGCCCTGGTGATGGTACCCACCAGACCTCCGCTGCCTACAGCAGAGTTTAAAGAGCTGCCCGTGCCAGCCCTGACACACAGACACACAATACAGGACTCTGTCTCAAACTTACCACCTCTCAAAGGCAGAAAAAGCAACCATGAGCTGTCAGGAGCATGGAGAAATGTAAAATCTTTAGTTATATACTGAGAGCACTCAGGTAATTGGAGCTCCAAGATCTTCTTGCCCTTACTTGCAGTACTTGAGTCTTCAGAAAGATAAATATAGTGTCAGAGGCTTCTGATGAATTGTATTTTAACTGCTTAACAAAAATGATATTTACTAAGCAGAAAATTATTTTTACTTGTAATTACTATAACTTTCATTTCAAAACTGCTACAAAATCAAGTTATAAAAATGTATCTTTAAGGATATGCTAGTGTTACTATTCAAAAAAACCCCAGCCAATATCATGTAAATGGTTTTATTCTCAAAAAAATAGTCATCAATATAAAATAATTCAACATTCTTTCTGTTTAAATATTGGTGACAGATTATGCATTTACTCAAATAAAGTGCTGTTTTTACAAATAGGTATTTTGTTTTTACTTTTACTGCTGTTCTAACCTCATAATATTGAGTAGATAAAATATATTTTGGTTATTGAAGAATGCAGCATTACTTCTCCTTTGTATTTCTTCCCATGAAATCATTACATTTTCAATCTAGACTACTTTATCTGTATCCAATCAAAAGAGGCATATTCAGCTTATGTATTTCCCCATGTAGAAGGTGGTCACAATTTGTGGTGTCCTTCTTGCCTTCGTCCATGCTTTTGGTTCCTCTTGACTTGTGCCCATGTTGGTCTCCTGTAGGTTCTTCATCTATGGGCATGAGAGGAATGGAACATCCATCTTCTTGCACGTTCACCCATTCTTCCTGCTCTTCTGACTTTGCTCTTCTTAAATTCAGACCACTGATGCCTTGAACAATTCAACACTTAGGTTGAACTATTGAGGCAATCTCTTTGTTATTTTCTTTGCCTTTCTGTTGGTTTTGTATTTTAAACATGTTACTGCAGCAAATCCTATGTCAGTGTAGTCAGGATTAACTTTTCAAATTTTCATTTGTATGGATTTACTTAGTCAGATGCCAAGGTTCACCATAAAAAATAAAAACCGCTTTTGTTCCAGTAGCTACCTTTTAGAAGAAACGGCTTCTTGTGGTTTTAAAGAGCAGCCAGGAGCTGTAAGAGGGAAAAAAAAAAGAAGTCTGAAAAACTGTAATCAGCAAGACTCACAACTGTAAACAAGAGAGTAATTCCACAACTACTGGAAACAGGCCCACATTTCCCAAAGTACACGTTATACCAGTATCTAACAGTTTGATCCTGTAATTCATTTTACTCATCTTAAGCCATCTCCTTTAAGGAGAAGGTATAAAAAGTCAAACTCATGTGTGAAAAGGTCACCTACTGCCACAAAGTTTCAAGTATCCCTCTTTTCTCAATGTGCACCTTTCCAGTAAGGGATTATCTGAATCCTGTATGATTTTTATATGCAAGTCTGTATTGATTTTGCTCCTATTTTTACTTCTCTCTCTTTAATCTCTAACTTCCTCCACTGGATAATTTCCACTGGATATTTTTGAGTCTGAATCCGAAAATGAAAAGTAAATGCACAAACAATTCTGTATCTGCAGATACATATGTATCTATCAATATATATAATATACTATAGTATGTGAAAAGAAACTGGAGGACCAGAATTTCCACTAACTATAGACTGCATGGCATCATATTCTTTTTTCATCCTAGGTATAGCTACTCTTCATTTAAACTTTTGTCTGGAGAATATTCAGTTTATTCTCCTGCCTTTGCTCATTGCCACTACCAGATGTTTGGATTTTCTCTTTTCTTCCCACCTCTCAGAAGTGTTGTTTAGATGGGGGAGAGCAGTTGGATGCCTGTACTAAAAGACAAGGCTGATCTTTCTCTTTCAGACATTTCAATAAACTTGGCATTAAAAGGCAAACAAACTTAACTGGTAGTCAGCTTTACCTCCAACCAATTTTAATGGGAGTTTTTATAATGAGTTTAAGAAATATCCTAGCAGAAAAAGATTGTGTCCTTCTGAGTACAAACCTTGGATGCTCTCTTGCATTTTTCATGTAATTTTTGTAGAAATGGCAAATTCTGTTGCAAGCCACAAATGGGCAAGGGAACTTCCATGAAGTGTTTCCATTTTTTATCAGAGGATTTACCATGTAACACTTCCTTACACATTTATTATAACTACAATAACTAGCACATAGGATTTTACGTCTACTCTTCTGAAGGAAATTATTTCAGTTGCTTTTCTCCCGCCCCACCCCCTGCTTTTCTTTTTCATATGAATTCACATGACCTTTTTTCAGCTTTTCATTTCTGATTTGGCAAGTTTGTGTTGAAATGCAACTCCGTCTTCTTTGGTGTTGTTTGTTTCAATTAACCTGCTGACCACTGCCAGATCTGTTCAACCTCTTGATTGCACTCAGTTAACAGGAGCATGAATCTTAACACAGCCCCCCAAAATAAACTAAACAATTAGTCCTGGCAACTAGGCATTCAGAAAGTCCAATTTTCTTTTTTACTAGAATCCTCTAAGGTCACCTCAAACCACAAACAGAAACTCTTCCTGGGATAATATTATTTGTTAAATCCCATTCTCTCAGAAAGCTGGACTTCATGCTGCCACTTGCTGTTCCACTGAAGCTGGAATCCAGACAAAGGATCCAGACATTTTGTTCCACAGAGCCTCATGCCTCCATGGGCTGGTTATCTGCTCTAAATGGCAAAGCAGCACAGTAATTTTCTCTTTGCCGGACACATTCACTGGGCTATAAAGAAGCAGTGTCTTCCTAGTAGTTTCTCTTATCATGGCCAGGGTGCATTGTCAATTTTCCAAGATGTAATAGTAGTCAAACCACCAAAGTGTCCAAACCTGCTAAAACGTTCACTCTTGGAATGAATAATTTTATCAGTATTTTCTAAAAATGACCAACTAATTTCTATGAAAAAAAAGAGATGGAGGCAATATTCCCCATGCAAGTACTGTTTGCCTATTCAGAATACATGGTGCTTCCAAACCTAATGGCTTGGAGGTCGAGTAACCTCTGAATCGTTTACACTCCTCTCCCTTATGCAGGTCAGGCAAGGACTGGAGCAAGGAATTCACACAGCCCAACCTAGTGTCCCTGGCATGGGGTGGGGTGGAAGGATTCCATTTCAGAAACCTTTATGTGGGAGTCCAAGACAGCTTAACCTGAAGTACTAGCAAAAAAGAATATGAAACAAATACACAAAGCAAGTAATTGCAAATTTTTAAGGCAGATGTCCTAGAGAAGCAGAAGGACCAGGCAGCTGAACTGCTTTGTAAAGAACACAGGTTGTTGTTCATATTGTCACATAACTGAGAGGTGGTAACAGTGATGGAAATCTTTTTAATGGTTCAACTGGAAATGTAGGGAAACAGAGACCAGTGAATTGGACAGTAATAGCAACCAGATTAGTAAAAACTGTAACAACCTGAAATTTTGTTGGAAACAGTCAAGAAGGGATTTTTGAAGTCTTGCCTCACCAACCTACTAGAATTCCTTGAAGGTGCCAACAGTCTTGTAGATTAAAGAGGTCCATTTGATGCTTGGATTTTGACAAGGCATTTCACAAGGTTCAAGGTCAGCCCTTAAGATAATAAGGAGCCCACAGAGTAAAAATAAAATTTCTTGTGTGGACAAATGATCTGTTAGGGAGGCAGAGGACAGAGGTTTGCAGTAAATAGTGATTTTTTTTTCCATAGTAGAGAGATTCACCACTAGTGTTTCATAGACAACTGCATGAGGATATTCAGGATATGAACAGTATATTCAATATATGATTTTGAAAGGGCACACAGAGTGAAGAGAAAAGCCTTCTTAAGTTATCCATGTAAATAAAAAGATAGGTAAACAGAAGACTTGCAAAAAGACTTCATATAACATCTGTGCCTAAACAATAAGATAGCGACAAAATTTGGTGAAGATAAAGTAATATGAAGATAAGTAATATGAAGATAAGTAATATGAAGTAAGGCAAAGGGAGAAGATGATGCATGTGTGTTTATATAAAATTATAGGTTGTGAGCTCAAACTCAGTAGATCAGCTGAGTTGTAAGAGGTAATTTGAATTAATACCAATTCAGTCTTCAATGACAGCCAACACAGCAAAGTACCAGAAGTAACTAGGAAAGAGCAAGAGAATGGAAAGCAGAGAACACAACTGAAAAACAAACATCTGTCTGTCATGCAAATCCATAATATGCCTACATATTTAATACTGTATGCTAGGCTGGTATCTCCCAGGTCTGAAAAGATAACAGCAGAAAAGGAAAAGAGGTTAGAAAACCTATGGTACAGGGAATGACAAAGCAACCTATAAGCCTTCCCCTCAAAAAAACCATGAATGAAGAAGGACATCACAGTGATCTGTAAAATCATCAGTGGCATGGAGGCAGTGAAGAGGAAACAACTGCTCACTGTATCTTCTGATCCAGTATGATGAAGCAAAAGAAGTCAGGACATGGCAAGTTCACAGCAAATGAAAGCAAGTAGCTCTTCAAATCAGTGTCAGATGAAACTGGATGAAAAAGTTGAACACAATTGTATGGACCTTGGATCTGACTTAGTACAGCTGCTCTTATGCTCTAAAATATTACACCTTCCTGGAAATTACTTCAAGTTCCAGAGACTGCATAAGGATTCCACTGCTACTTTTTACAATAAAAAGCAGCTTACCTGGTGCAGAAACTTCTTTTAGCTACATGTTGTCTTCCTCTTCTCTGTTAGTGCTTCTGTTTCTGTTTCACAGCCAAATCTGTATCATGGAGCTCTCATACACAAAAATCCAAAAGCCAGATCTCTGATGGCAGCCTTCTTGCAGCCTCTTGTCAAAAGCTCAACAGGAGTAACTGTTGCCTCCATTCTTACAAAAGGATGTTCTCCCCAGCTCTGAGCCACCATTCTTGTCCTTTTATGTCTTCAAGACAAGTTGCTTGGAGCTACATTACATCTCTATGCTTCTTTGGTTCTTGAGTAATTCCAGTTCTTTGCACCATGTAATCAAATCCCAAACAGCTTCTGCTCACCTAGTCATACCTACAGAAGAGGCTCTTCATCTCTGGGATGTTACCAAGAGACATCCAGAAGTTCCCACACATGCTGACTATGCTGAGAATGGAAAGTTGCACAATGCATACAGAGACACCTGATAGTGGCTTTCAGCCAAGCAGACTACACAGAATACTGGAAGTGGCCCACATTCACTAACTACCCCAGCAATTCCCAGTTTGCCCCAAGACATTAGTAGGTCAACAGCTAACACCTGCTTTTACATATCTAGTGAAATGCAGCTGGCTGAGATTGGAACAACTGGGACTAGCTCATTATTAAGGTTTCCTAAAGCATATATACCTGAATTATTTAGCATAGCCCCTCAACAAATGAAATTATTTTGTGAGTAGATGAAAGCAGCAAAATAAACAATTGAAGAAGAAGCACTTTTAACACAGTTGAACTTCACAAGGCTATTCAATGGCTTTCGTTGTTTCTACTAAAACATGGATACAGAAGTACATGTGGGAATAGGTTACACCCTATGCTTTAATCTGGAGTAACAGATGAATATCTGCCTTTGTTTCAGGCGGCTGGCAGGACAGAGATTTGCAGTTTTTATATCTGAGAGCAGGAAATGTATGCAATTATTACAGGTCAGCAACACCTTCCTGTATGTTTTGGTTACAGACAGTACATTTTAAAAGGCAGTTTTTCCAGCTTGGCTAGCAGATAACACTGGTGCTTGGAATACATGTATTTCAAAGAAACCATTTATATGATTATAAAGAAACCATTTATATTATTATCTTTTTATAGATAATCATATAAAAATATCACCTATGCAAAATAATTAAATACATACATACATAAATATATAATTAACATAGCTGCCTAAATCATTATGTTAAATTGTAAATCTTGAATTTATTTATTCTACCTGGTCATACTAAAGTGTCTCCTATAAAGAGTATGCTAAAGTTAATTATATATCATACAGGAACACCTCCCACTGATGCTACATATTTACATAAAGACACTATAGACAGTATACTGTATACTCTGGTCTGCTATACTTACATCCATTTTCTGTGTTTAGTAGTGCACAACAAAAATCTTATCCTCATTTCAGATAGCAGCGAAGGGTGCATAAACATCTTACAGATACTTCTACTTTTTATATTGAAATCTTCTCTACAGTCACAGCAAGAGACACACATCATTAGCCAGGAAAGCAGCTAACTGTCTTGTTTGTCACATTCTGTCTTCCAGCCAGTACTAAATAAAATATCCACACATTTGGACATTAGAAAGATTTCTTTCAATAAATGAGTGATTAGACATTGGAATGGGCTGCCAGGGAGATGATGGAGTCACCATCCCTGGAGGTGTTTAAGAAAAGACTGGACTTGGCATTCATTTCCATGGTCTGGTTGGCATGGTATTGTTTGGTCATAGGTTGGACTGTATGATCTCAGAGGTGTTTTCCAACCTAACTGATACTGTGATTCAACCTGCAATACATTTTCTCATTAATTTCAGGTGCTACTTACATTGGGAATGACCTGGTGGCCGTGTGTTACTAACACTACTCTCAAAGGAAGAGTGGAAGTTGTGTATAGTTTCTTGTAAAATCTGTCTCTCTCGACCCTGTAAAAGAACAATAAAATAAAATAAGGTATTCTTAAATTTCTGTTTAAAAAATGAATTTACTAAGAGTACACAACAAATGTGTAAATATATGTGTCTATGTTCAGTATACTATCAGAAATAATAACAAATCCCTACCTTACAGACATACATAGAAAACCTTGCAGTAATCTTTTCCTGAAAGTACCAGACAACAATAGAAACATTTCTATTATTTTCTTCCTATCTTTATGGCATATCTTAGTACAGAACATCATCCACCTCCCCTAATTTTTAGCCTCATCACTACTGTTGATACTGACATAGAGAAAGTGTCTTTATGTTTTGTTTGTCTGAACTCCCACTATCAGAGAGGGAAAGGGCCTCAAATCTAAGAAAGCTGCTGAGAAGCATCAGCAAGCCTAATCAAAGATATGTTCCAGTATAAAATCCCTCTGGCAAGAGCACTGTTTACTGTACACCATTCTTAGCAAATTAGTTCATGTTGACATAAAATTCAAAGGCAATAAAAGTGTAAGAAATGAGAGAAAAGCTATTCACATAATCACAGAGGAATCAAAACCTTTTACGTTAACCAAAGGACACCCTTCCTCTTATACTGCATTTCCTAGCAGCACTAATGCAGCCAGATTGATTCATTTTAGCACTGCTGAAATCAATATTCAGAAACTGCAAAATTGCTCATATTTACAAGTAGCTTGTTCACTGGACTAGGAAAGTTATTGAAAGAGAACAGGAAATGCCACAAAGGAAGACTTTTTACTAGTCAAATACATGAAACACTAAGTTTGGAAAAAATTATTTTAGCTTTTCTAACTAACATCTGTAACTGAATTTCAAAATGTATGTTGTATTAATTTTATAAGAAACTTTGAAATAATTTACTAGGTACAGTACTTTAAAATGTACCTTTCCTGCATTCAGTTCAGAAATAGCTGCCAAAATTTGCTGCCTTGATCCATCCGTTTTAATACCCAACTCTTTCAAATCACCATCAGTAAGTGTGAGGAAAGCTTCCATATCCACCTGCATTTAAAAAAAATAAAAAGAAATAAAAGAAAAAAGGTAAGACAAATTTACCTATGTGAAGATTCATTACTACAGGTTAAAAGTGGTTTCTTGGGTTTTATAATTGCATAGATTTAATGTAAATATTGTGCTAAAAGAATTTTTAATGGATTACCAGCACCAAATGGTACACACTTTGTGAGGCTTCTAATCTGCCGGTAATCATTCAACTAATCATGATAGTACATCTAAAATTTTAATGGATTTTTCTCATCAAGTTCTATTAATACAGAATATATAGTCTCCACAGAGACTATAGTCTTCCTCTGCCTATAGTAGCAGCTACTTGAATAAACCTAAGGTTTCTCTCTTTTATTCACCCTTTCCCCCTAAGTATTTCTGGAACTTAGAATATTGTGTTTTACTTTTCTTGTGTCTTCTAAGGAAAGTCTAAGTTTTGTTCAGGTAACAGCTTTTATTATTACAACATATCCGTAAGGTTGTGATAAGAACAAACATCTGAAACTTTTCATATTGACAGAACCTTTCCACAATAAATATATTAATTTCTACACAATCCTCCGTTGCCTATCATGCAGAGGAACAACAATAACCCAATCTATTGTGATGAAGCTAAATTGTGTAGGCTTGTGCTGAATTTTGATCTCTGTAGCAATGTCAACTTAGTGCATGTCCATTCACGACCCTTTTCTTTGACCAAATAAACACACAGTATTTGTTAACATCTGATCCTGCCTTAAACATTATAATGAATTAATTTTACTTATTTTCAGCAACATTTCCTGTCATTGCATCCTTCAGCAACCTCTCAATGTCACAGCTCTCATCTATCACAATGCCTACGCTCCCCACTTTAATTCTCCTACTGCTTATGCACAGTGGATAAAGAAGATAAAGCAGCTATCTCAGTGACTCACACCCTGCTGCTTTCCTTCTGAAAATGAGGTTCCAGCTGTGATTCCAGGGATGATACAGTATGTCCTATGAACTGCTTAGCCATGTTGGATACAGACATATATAGAAAAAGCAGAGTGTAAGAACAGAGAGAAAAAAAACCCTATGTATAGAAAAGCTGTAGGTTAAGTGTAAAAAGCTCTGCTATTTACATTATTCTGGAGAATGCCACAAATACCACTTGGTCCCTGTTTCAAGGTTCTCTCTGCAACCAGGACTGGTTGTAGAACTTGATTCTGGATCACAAATCTGATGCAACGTCTTACACCCTACTTTCATTAAAACAGTAAAAGATCTTTTCTAAAAGACATACCTCCTGTTCCTCAAATATAGGCTGATATTTCTCAAGTGACAATTTTTTAAGGATGCCAGTCAGCTCATCTGTAATAACAGGAAAAAAAAAGTCAACTCCATAGATTAGAAAATATTGTAATGATCTCAGCATTATAAACTGAATATATATATTTAAGCCTATATTTCCCATAGTCATTTATGGCAAGAAAAAACCAACCCCATTTATTCTCCATCAGAAATCGAAACATTGGCTTACTCTGTTCTCACCTACTTACATATACTGTAATTCCATCTAGTCTTACCTTGCTAGGATAAACACCGTTGTATTGCCCTTTCTACCTCATTAAAAGGATCTTACAAAACCAAACCAGTAAGGGCAACTAAGGCACTTCAATGCCTAAAATGCAGGTGCTTGGCCCCAGATGGCTGATCCAGATTGTGCAGGTTAGACAGCAGAACTCCTCAAGCAGGCAAGGAACTGAAAGGCATATTTCTATGTCATCATCCAGGAAGGCAAAGAGTAGAGCAAGCAACCACACACCTGCTCATTCAAAACACTGATACAGCACAGGTCTTTCTGAACCCTCTTCTCTTTATGTGCCCAAATCCAGACACCTTGAACAAGGACAGCTGAAGTCCAGCTAAGATGAAAGCTGGACAGAATTTACGTTTTACAAGGCCACCTTCCAAGGCTAAGAGCTCTGAATACTGTCTTTCTTCTAAAAGCCTAAGAAAATTAAATGTTGCAGGACCTGACAGTGACTCTTCCCACACATTTAAAATATGATTAGCTAAAGAGCATAAGTGCACTTTCAGAATAACCTGACATTACCTTTGTTAATTACACATTACGTGTCTCAAGTAACGTTTTCTTTTTATTACTTTGCTGTCACAAGTAACTAACTGTTTTTTCCCCTCAAGTACCTAAGTGGTCAGTTAAACTAAGTAGTCAGAGTCCAAATGAAGAACATGAATTATACATTATAAAACAAGACTATATTTAATATTCTGCATATAAACTCACTTTCATTTTAAAGACACTACTAGTCCATTACCAAATATACTTCACTTTCATTTATTTCACTTCTTTGTCTTTTGACTTTCCCTTTTCTTTCATCATCACTAGAAACATGAAAGAGAATCTCTTTCATGAATATTCTAAGCTTCTCCAAAGACATCAAGTACCTTGAAATAAACACACCTCTGTGTACTATTCTGGAAGACTTCTTTACATAGGAGAGTCCACAGACAACTGAAGAGAAAAATTCTACTTAAGTCTTATTTTCTGCTAGGGTTTTGTTGGGTATTTTTTTACTTTAAATTCAACTAACTTGGTATGCCCAACATGATTCGCAAAAGTTGACACGTTCTCAGACTAAAAGCTTTAGTACCCTGACATTAATCCATGGGAAAATGCAATCAGTTTTAAAAATTATCATGGGAACTTCTCTACATTGTTTGATGAAGAATATCATCTTCTCGAAAGAAAAGAGAATTCTCATTGGATGACTCTTAGGTATATTGTTAATGGCCTTTTCTTATAGGTTGTTAGTTACCCTATTCATTTTTCATCATGCTGGCATGATTAGAACTGTAGGCCATGATATGGGAAGAAACTTTCAGGGTGTCTGAACTCTTATTGTCATAAACAACTATAACACCAAACACCTTTCAGACACACAAAGAATGCCTTCAGAGTAGGCCCTTCATGTTTTCTCTTCCTCTATCCCTCTCCAGTTCCTGTACTGTTACTCTAAGGCTGAAAAATCCCTGAAACCTCTCAGTTTTACAACTCTTGTTTAACATGTTTGTCCTGTACTTTACCACTCCATTTGCTCTACACTTACCTTGTCTCCTTACCTCCATGCCAGGAGCAAGCTAAGGTTCTTGGAGCTCTTACTGCTTTTGCCATGTTACTCCTATTTAGCACCTCCTTTCATACTGTTCTATAGTAGTAAGGTAAGATTACCTTTTTCCAAGTTTTCAGAGCCCTCTTTTACTCTCACATGGTTTCGTCTTTCAAAATTCTCTACATCACTGGCTCTCAGAATAGTGCCAAGTTGTTGATGGTCCACCAAATGGTTGCCTAAAAAGAAACAAAGAACACCTCTGAATGCTTCTGCCTACTGCTCCTTCACAGTAACAGTCAATGTAAATCAATTTTCTTACTCATTTAAGTTCAATTGAAAGAAAAGTTAACACTACAGACCTTCTGTACTTACTCTTCTGATTACTGCTTGGCATATCAGCATTTGTACTGCTGCTGCTGAATAGAACATCAGTAAGAGAAGCCCTTGAATTAAAGGAGCACTTAACTACAAAAGCACTTAACTAGAAAAGCTTACAAACACAATGAACTCAGAGCTACTTGGGTTTCTGACAAACAACCTCTGCTATAAGGGAACTCACTCACAGAAGTATCCTGGCATTAGTGCACCTTCACAAAAGCGAGCTTCACTGAGTGAGATGAGAGCAGTTGATGGCTTGGGGAATTTGCTTCTTTATCCAGCAGTGAGCTCTCTTGCTTTTATGCATCTCTAAATCAGCAACACTTATGTTATCAAGATCTCATTATAAAATGGCACTAAACATGAAAGGATTTGCTCCAGAAGTCACTAGAATATGTTACAGCTAAGCCATAAGAAGAGGACAGAAAGAAGGTCAAGTATCACCTGTCTTCAGTGTCAAATGGAATTAGTGTTAATGGACAAAGCTGGCATAAGTGAAAATAAACCAAAATCAATAGAGACAATTTCAGAAAAAACAAAAATAGTACAAAGTGCCTCCATTCCTTATTTAAAAGGTTCTGAGTCATGTTATTTTCTTCACTTTTTTTGAGATATTTACAAGAGAAAACAAAGTTATTGATACCCTGTTTCCAATGCAGTAAATGACTTTAAAAAAGTTGTAATCTAGACCTAAAAGTCTAATTTAAAAGATACTAATCTTACAGGAAAAGTAATAACACCACAATTCTTTCTTAGGACTTTAAGTTAAAAAGAGGTTGTAATAAGGTTATTTTCACGATTCAGAAAAATAAATTCAACTACAGCTCTTAACTTCATGTAGCTATGACTTGCTATGGATGAAAAATATATCTCTGTAGTGATGTGCTTCTCTGCATTTACTAATAAAAAAAATCTAGTGTGGAGAAAGTGCCTTTTGTACCCTCAGCAAAAGGTGGAAAACAGGACTTAAGCCATGAAGGGGGAAAATGTGGCCGCTTAAGAGTGGCCAACCTATATGCTAGCTTTGAGGTGATAGCAGTCTCTCTGTAAATGGAAAGAATCACATGTTTTGGGAGAGAAGAAGGCAGTTAGTGCAGGAGCATCAATCTCACTGTATGAAACACCACAATATATTTTCTAGAAAGAAGGGAGACCTCACTCTCATGAAGATACACACTAGTCCAGGGCAGTTATAGCTTTAAACACACAGTATTCCCAATGAATTAATCTGCAATTGCAGTGAGCTACTCACCATCCTCTGTAATAGTACCACTGCTGGAGCCATTGCTCTTGGCGTGTCTGTGAGAAGAAGAGACAGAAGACTCTGCGTTTTGGACCTTTGGAGATGGGGAAGGTGATGGAGAAGGTGTGAGGGTTGGGGATGTGCTTTTAGATGTAGATGAAGTCCCAGATGGAGGTCTTTTGTTCATCTCCAGTTTTTGCTGCAGTTAATGATACATAATCATTTGAGTTAAAGAATAATCACAAAAATGTTTACTTTTACATGATGCTTCAACATTACTTAAGTTGTGTATCATTTCTGAGAGCACGTAGTCACAACCAGAAGTTTCTGCTTGACATTTCTTAATATAGAAACTTTCTGCTTTCTATATTAAAATAATAGAAGCAATAGTGATTTTATTCCAGATTAAAGTCTCTCTCCTCAAAATTATAAAGAAAATACATTTATTAATGCTGTAATTTTGTAACAAGAAAATTATTTCTTGTGAAGAAATACTGCCCACAAGCACTACAATTTTTCTTTTTCTGAAAGGACTATCTTGGTTTAAGTATAGGTGGCACTTATGCACCACACAGTCTCTCACTCACCTCCCCACCTACCTTGGAATGTGCAGAAGCAGAAGTAAAACTGGCATTAGAAATAAAAACAGTTTAATAGCAGAAACAAAGTAAATTACTTTGACTTGAAAATAGGGATTTTCATTCATAGATTTAAGTCTCAATTAAAGATTTTCAACACATATGAGATGCTAATTTAAAGTAGCACTTCATGCTGGATTAACCAGAAACATGTAGCAAGCACAAATTCAATTCTGAGTGCATTAAACCCCTTGCTGAACTGGAATGGAAGTTTCCAGCCAAACCTCAAATTTATTATTACCTAACAGGACTCAAGTGATTTATTAATAAATTAGCAAATATTTAATATATTTGTAGCCATGGAAAACAGGAAAATACATGAGTTAAAAATGGGTAGTAGAATATATATATTTGTACACATATCAACAGACTTTCCCAAAAACCATCAATGCACCTCATTTCCTAAATTCTTTGATCTACATAAACATTTTGATGTCTGCACTGTATGACCCAAAAAGAAAGTGATTTTTTACTGGATTCCTGAATTCAGAGTTTAAATACTATTTGTCACTCAGGCTACTACAACAAACTGATAAAAAAATTGATCCAGGTAACAATGCAAGAAATGAGAATGACAGTGGTTCTTGTCTTTACAATTTTGCTTCTGTGCTGTGGCATAAATGGAACATTTCTAGTTAATGAAAAAGATGCAGATTTAAAAGATAAAACTCATTTGAGTGGTAACATTCTTCAATTACTCTACCCTATGTCAGAATGTAATACTTACTTAGCCCTGCACTGAATTGACTGGAAGTAATGTAGTATGATACAAACTTGAGAGCTCCTTGAAGAGCATCATGAACTCATTTCAACTTTCTGTCCCAAATTTCCATCTAAATTGTTATTGGTCATTTGTGTTGCAGAATGGTCATCCCTCCCTGGCACACTGTCTGCATTTATTTAAATTACATCATCCTGTAACATGTTATTCATTTTTTTCTTTTCTTTAAAGCTTGCACCATCTCACCCCTCATGGGGAAGTTTTGCAAAATTGATCTGTGTAATATTACTGCATTTTTAGATCAGCTATTTCCAAGTTTAGACAGCATGATCCTAATGAGAGAACACAAGCCATTCCTCAATGGATACAGACATTACATTTCCACCGTTTACATTGCTGATTACAATAACACACTGCTAGCCTTAGCAGCCAGTGTGGATCTATATTTGACTGCATTCTCCCACCAGGAATCTCCAAAAATCACCTCAGTTGTGTGATACATTAATATCTATAGTGAGATCTACACTATGACATGTTTTGTTACTGGTGGATAGAAGGAAACTTGTCCAGACATCTAAATCAAGAGCACTGAAAAAGCTGTTGGCTTTCCAAAACAGTGGCATAAATGTTGTTTAAAAATCTTTTCAACAGTACAAAGAACAGCCTTTCCAGAAGATGATCTGCAGCACATTACACTTCACTACTCTTTTATCCCCTAATGTATCCCACTGTGAGTGGAAACAGTAGATAAACTTCTTAGTGGCAGCATTGTTGCAACAAAAGGTCACAGAATCTGCAGCCCAAAGCTCACAGGCACAGGTATTATCTCTTGGTGGGATGATCAATATAACTGGAGAAAAATTAGACTTTTGGGGGGCACACAAGGAGCTCTTTGGAAATTATTTCCAAGTTAAAAACAAGCTGAGAGGACATGCTGAGAGTTTAATTAAAACATACTGGCCAGACCACCTCTGAAAGAAAAAGCATTTGGTAGCTGCTCTGCAGACAAGACTTTAATGAGGGAAGAGGATGATAAAGGGGTTTTGTCTACAGGAAAAAGAGATGGATCATTTATAACTCAGGGAGCAATTACAAAGGATAGAAAGGGAGGAAAGACTACCATATGCCAAAAAATTGGTATAAATCCTCAGACTCTGGTGGTCCAGCTGAGTTAGAAATTTTAGCTCCCAATCTCATCTTTTAAAAGCAACCAGTAGCTCCTCCAGAATCAGGTCTGACGTATCAGAGACAAGGTGACTATTCATGGAAACTGTTTCAGCACTGGTAGTTGCACCTTTTCTTTTTCTGATTTTTGTCATCCAGAAATTTCCATGTAATTTCTGAACAACTTTGCAATTTCATTTATCATTTTTATGTACGGATTAAATATAAATATCGTGTACTGTTGCTATATGAGACATCACAGAATGAGACTGCAAAAGTATTAATTTTATACTCTGGTCATTTTTGTTTACTCAAGTAAAATTTGAAGAATCTCATTGAAAGATGCAAACAAAGCAAAACAAAACAAGCTGTTTGGAGATTACATAAGCAAAAGTTGTAGAAATCTTGCTCACATATTCTAACATTTCCAGAATATCAGGCATTTAGAACATAAACCCCAAATTTTGTGTTTTCCTTCTCTTGCTCTCTGAAATGCAATG
This sequence comes from Agelaius tricolor, assembly GCF_023055355.1. Lineage (NCBI taxonomy): Eukaryota > Metazoa > Chordata > Aves > Passeriformes > Icteridae > Agelaius > Agelaius tricolor. The sequence goes on from NW_027269262.1 coordinate 33,324,694, forward strand.
TTTCTCTATGAAAATAAACCCATCAATTTCTCAATAGTGTGTCACATCTTCTGTTATGATGCTGCTTTCTAGTTTGTGTCTCTGCAGATATTGAAGATTTAAAATCTTAACCATCAAAAATGTACAAAGCAGTTAAGAACTTCAAATATGTGCGCAAAAATGTGCAGGTCGTGAGAGCAAAGCTATTCCAGGGAATTGATAGGTGAGTCAGCACAGACAGTATGGCCTCAGGAGCAAAATCTGACTTTGGTGATGACCTACTGTTTAAAAATAACACCAGTGGAGCAGACTGGTAATGTGCATATTGCTGTGGTCACCATATGGTACAAATGTGTCACCTGTGTGTGGTCACCTGGTACAAATTATGTCATACTCTGCATTCAGGTTGAGCCTTTGAAGGGAAAATAGCTGGAGAGACCGACTATACCACTTCAGGGTAAAATCCAGGAATAACTAACATAAAACACTATATCTGGTCCATAGAAAGAAATAATGAGAAACCGTAATAGTGCAGATCAACCCAAACATCAAGCACTACATTGTTTTTTAACAGAGTGAAATTAATAATAAAGTAAAATCATGTTTTATTATTAGGTTTCATCTTCTGTGGACTTGCACTTAAAAGTAAGGTTTGTTGAGCTGAAAAGCTTCCACTAACATAACAAGTGTCCATTCTTTTTTGTCTGTGCAATGTTGTGCACCAGACACCCATGACTGAGATATGAGCTATCTGGAGTGCAAAATTTTATATTTCCCATTACCTTTACAACATTTCCATTGCCAACAATCTGAGCACACTGCAAATCCGACACAGTAGATGAAGGAGTTGACTGGACTGGACTGTGCTGCTGGCTAGGTTTCTGTTCAGGTAAGCCTGCTGCTTTTCTTCTTTGGGCTGCAATCTGAGACAAAACATTATCTGCGCTGCCACCTAGAACAAAAAATAGAATAAACCCAGTAAAGGAAATCATAATTTTGAAATGTTTGTTAACTCTCAAACATTCACTTTCATTTAAAAACTGACTGGATGAAGGATGAGACAATTGCAAGATCTCTCCAGCAGCTTCCAGAATAAAGAACAGAAATCAGTAGCAGAAGAGGGAAGCCAGCCCTGTCTATACACACACAGAGCTGACTTTCATACCTTTGGACAGTTTTCATAAGCCACTTCACCATATTGTCTTCAACTACTAGGTACAATGCGTGCAGCTTTGGTTTTAATTGAAAACTGTTCTTTATTTCAAACAAAAAGTAAGCAACAGGCATAGGAGTCATCTCCATGACGTGCATGGTGCAATGAACCAGCATCCACCTGATCCACCACGGATGAATCCAGTAAAATCTGCCTGAGATGGGCTGACCACTGAGAGTTCTGTAACATACATGAGGCTCTTCTTCCCTTATGTAGGTATTTGAAATCCAATCCTGTGTCCACTAAATTTACAGAAGTTTTGCTTCTACAATGGTAGGAGCACTCAGAAAAGGTTTAGTATCTTCTACCATCATCACAAACACTAATTTTTTAACTGAATCAGATAGAACTTACTTTCTTATTAAAAATGGTACCTGATCTGTTATGCAGTTCTCCTCCATGCCTGTTAATTCCTGCAATGTTATTAGATCCACCAGAAGAATGGGGAGAATGGTTGAAGTTATTGGAATTTGAAGGAGATGCTGGTCTTCTTGCAAATGTTGGCAATTTGACTGGTCTAGTAACTTTGCTAACAGATGTCTGGAAAACAAAATGAAAAATAACTTGGTCTTTCTTGATTGAGAAAAATAAAGAGCAAACTTCAACTGCTATTTTCTTTATCCCAAGTTCTGAAACTTGCACTGAAGAACAAAGGGGATATCAGAAAGAATCTTATTCTACATATACATATATACTGAATATATACCTATATAAATATATATATACTGAATACATTTATTCAATGGAATAAATTACATCACATTAAGCCATTAATTCTTCTTAATCTTTGACCAACAAAAATGAGCATAATATATGATGCACCTGAGATATGATATACACAGTAGGGAAGAAAAAAAAACTATAACGTGAAATTTCTTTCCTGCAGAATCCTGGCTTTGTCTCTCCCATCTTACAAAACAGCTACCACCTTCCCATCCATCATATATTTGTTTCTTACTAACTAAGCTGCAAGAAGTGATATAGACTTTCTCTCCACCAGCTGCATTTCTATATTCCCTGCAATATAAATAGCCAGCTGCACCACTTTATTGAGTTGTATTAAGTGAGGCACTACTGATCCAGCTATACACTACCCAAATCCTCAACCACATTCTCCTTAATTTCTTTTGCTTTTACACAATTAGCCACTGCCAGCCACTTGCAATATGACCTTTTGCAGCTCAGCTTTTTCACATTTCTTATTCTGTTGCTCAAATCACTTCTTCCATCTCTGACTTAATTTTTCTCTCCTTCCTATACCTTCAGCAAGACCCTTCATTCCTCACAGAAGGACTGATGGCTAGTCCTCTCCTACTCTCCCTGTTCCTCACATTATACACATGCCAGTTATCCAGCTATGTTATTACAACCATCTTTTTTGGGATGATAAACACATACCTTCCTGTTATGTCACTTTCCTTATTCTGCCTTATTCCACCTAAATCACCTCTACTGGTATTAGGCTAGCTATAAAAAAGGAAAGAGGAAAAAAATTCCTCCTAAATGTCTTCATTGTTCCATGTCTAGAACTGACATTGAAACACCGGTCCAGTTCTGGACTGGTCTTCTCTACATCTAGTTATTACAGTCTACAGTTAGGGGAGGAGGCACTTCTCCTTTTTCTCCAGCTATGAAAGAGAAGTCTGTCAAGGTTGTTTTATTTCCTATCTCAAGATTTCCTATCTCAAACCACCTATTTTTCTCTTGGTTTGCATTTTGACTGAAAACATTTAGAATCAGGCAAGCTCCTTCTATAAAAAAACAGAAACAATCAAGACTTTTTCCAGTTTTACAGTACTTCCAATTTAAAGGTGTGTGCCTTCAAGTCCACTTGATGACTACTTGCTACAATTTTATCTATTGCTAATCTTTCAGAATATTATCTGTATATTGGTCTTACTGATATTTCTTCCCTCCTGCTCGGTTACTAAAAATTGAGCAATTTTTACTCTTTTCTACTGTCCCTGGTCTTTTTTTCAAATCAGGGCAGTTTCTACCACACTGTTGGTGGTTCTGGTTAACAGCAAAAAAAAACCAAAAAAACCAACCATAAAAACCAAACCCCCCCAAAAAAACAAACAAACAAAAAAACCCAAACAAAATCAAAAACCCCCCAAAACCAAACCAAAGTTGTTGCACTTCCTACAGAACTTTTGTTTCATTATGCTCCTTCCATACAGATGGGCACTCTTCCTAAGCAGCACTGCTTAAATGGACAAGCCATTGCTGAAACAGTGGATTAAAAGAAATTTCTAATCAGAAACAGAGTGGCTCGCCAGTCAACAAGGCCAAGGCATAACACAGTATTTTCATACACATTTAGTTTGCTTACTATATCAGAATTCCCACTGCTGTTAAAATCATGCTTGACTGCTCTCTGTGGCCAGGCAGTTCTCATCTGTTCAGCTTTGCCATCCTTGCTGAGTCGGGTTCGGTCAGAATTCCAAAGCTCAAAGCTTGAGGGTGGTAAGAAAGGTGGTATCACTGCTTTCAGCTTATCACTGGGCAGCCTGGTAAATGGAGCACTACTCCTCAGCTGACAAAGGGGAACAAAGAAGAGGGTGGGGGAAGAGTCACTTCTTAAGAAAGTTTACTGGGACCTGGTGATGTAGCTTCAAAATATTAAGTTAAGCAAAAAGATGAAAACTCATTTAAAAAGAACAGAAATGAGACAGAAAAGTACTATTTGAGAAGTACAACACATAATAACAATAGAGAAATCAATGAACATCATGGCACCCCTCAGTATTAGGCTTATTCATTTGATGTAATGAATATAGCTCATTAAGTGGCAGAAAAATGTCTCTTCCTTCACTGGGCTAATGATTGCTCAAGTTGACTTTCACAAGAATAACTATGAATTTCCAAAGAAATAAAAATGTAGTCCTGAATACAGGATGACTGTAAACAGTGAGCAACTGCATGTTCCTGCTGTATGTGTACTGCAGAAAGAGACAAAAACACCTCAACTGATTTTGCTCCCTGGAGTTCTGTCAGTCAGTCATATCAAAAGTTTTTACAAAAGAACTCGAACTTCTTACAAAAGAACATAAAGATAATAACCAGCCGAATTTAATGACATCACCAGGGAGTAAGCTGCAGGGGAATATAAAGCTACAGCATAACAAAAGAAGAAACAGAGTAACACAAATACACCTCCCAAACTAAATATTTCATGGTTGCCTCTACTAGCAATTTCACATCTCCATTGTACCATGTTCCATCCATGTTTTCCTCACTTCATACTACTTGTCAGCAACTAAGCAGCTGCTCCATCTATTTTACTATTTCATTGCTGATCAAGCAAAGGTATGGGTAATTCTTGAAAGAGGTCAGTACAGCTTCCATATCACACTACTTTTAGTACTTTCTAGTCTAAGAACTACTGGTACATCAAAGCCAATCAGTTCATGTCTAGTGACTACAAACAAGCTCTTTTTCTAGAAGTGACTTGGACAGGAGGCAAAAAACTGTAAAAATTATGGAAGCTACATGACCCTCTGAATTAGACTGAAACACCAAAAACACTGTAACATACCATAGTTTTCAATAATTCATCGTCCTTTTCTCCTTTCACAGTGTTTGCACCTGAAAAATACATAAATTATGTTTTGTTGTTTAAATGTTTCTACTTCTGTTTCTAAGGCTAGCTCATTGTTTTTAAACAATCAACAGCTTAACCCTCAGTACACACATAGTATGAGGATTTCCAGTGACACTCTCATGCACCTCAGCTAAAGTTAAGCCAAGTCTTACTTTGCATTGCAGACAGTGGGGGATTTTTATGGAAGATATTAACACTTTTCAGTGACCGGTCTTAATTTATTGGTGTTTACTAAAGAACAGTAACATGGTTAGATTAGTATTTTCCTGCTTAAATGCTACTGCATTCAGCATAATCAACAATGAGTACAAAAATCTCTCTTTCTATAGACTACAAATACATTACATTTTTTCACTTATATTAAGCTAAAGCAGAACTAAACCAATAAATCAGAAATAATATCATCCTGACCACCCCACAAGAACTCATTTCCCACAAGACAACTCTGCTTTTACCACTAGCTTTGTTATTTGTGTTCCAAGCTGCAGCAGCATCAAGGTTTCCAGACATGTCTGTATCACTCTGTGAGGCTACTTTTATAGTGGAATTTAATGATGGTTCAGTCTCATCCGGAAAAGGCACAAACTGATTAGAAGGAAATCCATGGCGCAATGTCTGAGTCAACTTCAGCTTGCGGAATCGATTGGACATCCTGCTCCACCAGGACTAGATTGAAAAGAAGACACAACAATTTAATTCCAACTAAAAGGAAAAAGGAAAAGAGATGTATAATTAAGCAATCCTTACAGAAGCAATAATTTCACCAAGGAGTTTTTGAAATAAGCTAAAAAGCAATGTTAAAGTGGTTCGCAGTTACCAACAGAATCCTTCAGTGTAATTTGCATGTGAAATAATTATCTCTTCCCTTATTTTTCACCTGGAAAATATTTTAAAATGTTTTTCAACAGTATCTGGAAGGCCAAAGTAGATAGAAATATTAGGGCAATTTGAATAGGGAATTTTTGCAGCTACATAGAAAATACTTAATTTTCCCATTAACTTCCAATTTCACCATCAATTTTTACTCCCTCTGGAATCAAGGAATGGCATCTCTATTTTACGCTTTTTAGAGGTGTGCATATGAGTTTATGTTATCTGCATCAAAGCTTCTCGCCAAGATTTTCAAAACCAGTGACAAACTGTAAGAGTTCTGATAGTATTTCTGTCAAACTAAAGATCCACAATCCATACAGTGCTGCTATATAGATAATTTAACCAGACTGGGAAGACTATAAACTGAAAAAGAGAAGGCAAGGAAACAGCAGCTGTGAAAACAACTTAAACCTTAGGACTATGTACCTATAACCTCCATCCATACACATATCACATATATGGAAATTGTTATGCAAAAGGACTTTGCTCAAAATAAAATTTATTCAAATATTCACATTTTTACAGACAGTGCAAGTTGCTTCAAATCTTCAGTAAGATAATTTCTAGACTATACAGAACCTATGCCATTTGTACCAAAAATTATGTAGCTTCTAGGTAAATCAGATTGTAAGTACCTTCTGATTATTTATTAAGTTTCTCCTTCTCTTTCTGGAACACTTTTTTAAAAAACTAATGTTAAAGTAACAACATTTCAACAGGGTAGCTTTAAGTGATAGCAAATCCATATAACAACCATCATATTCTTCTCTCTTCTTGGCATTTAATATTTTTCAACTACTCACTGATACATGTCTTTGCAACTTTTTTATACTTATCTTCTACATATTAATCCTTGTAGCAGAAGACCATTAAAAATATTTTAGATCTGCACAGAGCATTAGTAATGTATAGAGTTCTCAGACCTCTGTCTCTCTTTCGTGTCACAACTAATAAAGATTTCCATTACTTTCAGCAACAAAGATCTGATGAAAAAAGGCAAGAGAGACAAATAGCTCTGAGAAAGCAGTAAAACCCACAGATCAGCATTTATTCACTTTCCAAAAGGAACTGGAAGTTCATCTAGTTTTAACATAGACTACAATGAGTTTACAAAAGAGAGTGCTTGCACTTCTTGGTTTTGGTCACTGAAGCTACCTTGCTTTTTGTAAGAAAGATCAGTTCTAATTGCCCATCATCTCTGTTACTCCTACCCACAGTGCTTCTGCTCCCCAAATATACACTCACACCACAAACTACCCCAAAACAGAGTAAATACAGCCACTATGTTACCAGACAAAAACCACTGCTCTCTGGCAAGAAAGTAATGGCACTGGAGAGGTTCACCTTGTCTTCTGGTGTTCACAGTATGATGGTCTGATCGCTGGAGTTTTTAGTTTGCTGTTGTAGGAGTTTGCAGCCTCTCCATATATCCCTACCACATCACACATGTACAGAAGCTGTAATAAAGGGTTTTAAATAGACTGAGGAATTCAAGTAACAAAAATTCATTCCTGGTTAAAAATAGTGTCTATAAAAAGGCTGAAATCTAGCAGCAGTGGGAGAAGGCAATAGTATCAAAGAACTAGAAAAATGGTGTTTCCATTTTAGAAATACCTTACACATTTGTAAAAATGCTAGGAATAAAAGATTAAGGGGGAGAACTGGAAATCTCTGCCCTCAAACAATTTTAATCTAGAGAAGAAACTGAATGTGGTAATTCACACTGCTCTAATACTGACATTGAGAGTGTAATTCACTGAAGAAGAACCGGCAAGAAGAAAAAAAAAAGGAAATAAAATTTTTGCATATGGAAAAGGGATAACTTTGGTATTGAGGCTGTTGGGAGGAAAGGGTTAAAATCAAATAAGAGGAGGGAAGGGTTCCTGCTCAAAGTGACCTTTCAGCTGGGAATTCAAAAAATGTAGGTGTGGAAAACTCCATTTATTATGCCTAGTGTCATTTATCCTCTGCCTGACTGGAGAAGTAGAATTTCTGGGTAGAGGTAACACACTCTCACAGCCACACCTGAAGCCCTTACTTATAGGATGAATTTAGCCTACTGGAGCCTGGGTCCCTGTGTGTCTCTGGCACCCAGCCTTGTGGTTCAGGTAACAAAATAAATCTTCTCCTTGCATTTCAGCTGTGGCTTGATGGTTGCCTTGGTTACCCACCCGTGTTGATTCACACAGAGGCCACAAAATGGTAAGAAACAAAGCAGTTAACAGTTCTCGTGTGATAGAGGTGAAGAATGAGATCGTGAATATCCACTATGTTATCAGCAAGTAAAGGAACAGGGGCCAATATTGCACACAAATTAAAAATAAGAGAAACACATCGCAAAATAAAAAGTCTACTAGTTAATGACAAAAGTGCTCAAAGAAAAGGTGAGACTGAAAAGCATTTATTTTTTTAAACTTCATAAGCAGCCTACCTGTGATGAGGTATTTTAGTATGAGTACCATTAACAGGAGGAAGACAGGAATATATGTGCATTTGCTTAACAGAGTAAGAGTATTTAAATGAGCTTACACAAATTAGAACTAGACAATATTGATTAAAATTACCCCAGATCAATTATAGGCAACATGACCTCTGAATAAATATTGATTATCTTCACTAAAAAGTATGGAAGAAGTTACAGAAATCAGGCAAAAGGCAAATATATGATCACTGAAAAGGGAAAATCTGAAAATTTACTGATCAAAATGCTTACCATGAAAAAGCATAACTGAAAAAACTTCATATGTCATCACAGCTCATAAGACACAGCCAGCAGAGATTTGTTGAAAATAAACTCTACCAAATGAATCTCTTTTTGACAGAATAACCAGTCAAGTGAGCAGAAGGGATGAAAAGCTGGAATGCAGCTTGACTTTATTAAAGCTTTTATTGCTATTTCATGTAGCATTCATCAAACAATTGAGAAAAATAGGGTTCAAGTAAAATTAATAAAGGGAAAAGACCACAGCCAAAAAATGAGACAAATTGTAAATTATTTGATCTCAAATTGGGAGATCATATTTGTGCAATAGGTTTGGGAATGCTCACTAACAACTGCAACAATGAAACACAACATATTTTTCTGTAGTCTAAGGAAGACATCCATCTAGACAGTTTTGTAAGCACCTCTAACACTCTAAATTTAAACACTGCCAAACTGACATTTTTCAGTGGAGGTTCAAGCTGGCATGCAAGAAGAAATCAAGTGTACTAATGTAGGAAAAAAAGCAAGGAAATAAGCAAGTGTACATAAGAAAAAAAATCAATCACAACATAGCAGAAACTCTGTATAGATGCACAGTGTTACTGCTGCAAAAAAAAAAGTGAATTTCACTGGTAACAGGAAACACATCTGTGATGGAGTTTTTGTATGCCACTAAGTGATACTGTGACCCTGGTCAGAATCTCACCACTCATTTTAGAATCCTCATCTTGACAGATAACATACAAACTAGAAATAGTCAGAAGTTTAGGAATCAAAACATAAAAACAAGGAAATCTGCATTAATCAATTTTGTTTAGACTAGAAAAAAAAGATTGAATATGATAGTTCTCTAAGTATTTATACAGTTCTTACAAAAATGAAGGTGACCACTGAACAAGACTCAATCAATTTAATGGGCAACAAAAGAAAAAATGCAGGCTGAGAAAAATTCTGACCCAAAAAAGCACCAAGCAGTGCAACTGGGTGCTGATGGAGAAACCATGGGATCAGGGGATCTTCTTCACCACAGTGAAAGAAAAGCGAACTGAATATCTGTCAAAGATGCTCTTGGTACATTTATTTTGTCTCCTGATGCTAAGGCAAGTGAGCCTCATGAATTCCCTCTCACTCTCACATTTCCATGATCCTGCAGACCCCACACTCAGTCATTCGCACTGATCTAGACAAAAAAATGCTGTACTGGTCAAATTGCCATAAATATCTTTTGTTTACAGTTCCAGCTCACCACAGAGCAGTTGTCCACACAGAAACACGGTTGCTACAAATCCCAGGAGAGGTCCCCTCACCAGAGCCCTCTCTTGACATGATGGCCCAAAGAGACATGACTGTTATGACATTGCCCTCCAGCCACAAAATCTGAAAATACCATTTTTACCCTTTTGGAGTATTTGTAAGAAGAGTAAGACAGGTAAGATACTCATGGTCAGACAGGCTGATTAGTAAAGCATTAAGAAGCGAGGGAAGAATGGATAACATAAGCTTATGGGTTGTATTTTTAATAGAACTATACAGAATACAATTTCTGCTGAAAAAAGAAGTTTGATAATGACTAGTAAGCACTGTAATACTCTAGCTTTGAGGCCAAATACTTAAATATTCCAGAATATTAAATTTGTGTCAATAATTGTGTCTATCCTTCCCCTATCCTTATCACTGGCAAATAGTTAGGTTTTTTTTTTTCACCTAACAATCTTTTATGACCCTAATTCAAGCCTTTGTGTCATAACACTGTAAGGGTTGCAATCCAATCCATTGTTGATCTGTATTCCATAGAGCCAAAATCTATTCTGACAATTTCCCATCTAAGTAAAATAGCTCTGTTTAAATTGACAATGAAGTTGTATCATATTGAATGATAGTATAATCATATGAAAACAATGTTCCTTCATAGTTAAAATGACAAAACAGATTTGAGCTGAAGCAGAACTTTAAATGGTCTTTAAAATTCATGTCAAAAATAGCCTGGAAATTAATATACTTTTTTCAAGATTATGGTAATATTTATACTTAAGGGATGACATCATGGACTCCAGAAAATTCAGAGGTACACTACACATACACCATAATTAAAGATTATTCACTAAATAAACTGATGCCCCAAAACAGGCAACAACAATGGCAACAACAACAAAACTAACACTTCTTCCTTCTCTTTTGCAGTCAATGAAAGTTGGAATATCTTTGTTTAGTTGGCATGCACTTATTCTGACTCCATGTTGTTTCCCATCAGTTTTGAGTTAAGGATACAGCATACCAGATGACATGTAAGCTTGAAGTGCACACTCCTCCACAACTCTTCATATTAAAATCTCTGCTATGATATTTTTAATTTTCAATGTCAATAGCCTGCTACCATTTATGGCTATGAAGAAGTCTACCCTCTGTCCAGATTTAAAAGCAAGATCATAATGGAAATTGAGTTCCAAACTTATGATCATGGTACCTTCCACTTAATCATGAGATCTATTTGTGGGCACTGAAATGCTTCAATGCAAATGCTTCAATGCCTTGCTACCTGATGAAGTTGAATACGTGCTACACTCCACAAAACCAGAACACACTGTCAACAAGAAATTCAGAAATAACACACAACTCCCCAGCAAACCCAGTTACATATTAGATCCAAAATGCTTCTTAGCAATTGTTTTTTCTGATTATACATTACAGGAATTAATGAGTTTTTATCAAGAATGAATATATTTACCTTTAGGCCTCCTTTGTCATCTGGCAAGATTGGGACATTTAAGGATTGCCTACTTCTGGAACGAGGCAGAGATGATCTGTTGTTCACTTTGTTCTTGTCTTTATCTACTTGCATGCATGCTGATGCCAGTAACCTTACAAGCTCTGTATCTAAAAGGAAGCAAATTAAGATAATGTTTGGCCTGTTTTGCTTTCCCAAATTACAACCAATACACTGACATTTTCCCTGTAACTCACATATAAGTAGCAACTGATCTACCTCTCACACACAAAACAGATGGACCCCCAAAACTTTCTTTCTTGACCTATTTTCCCATGTCTTCTCCCCACAATTTGGGCTGCAGTCATAGCATCTCTCTAAAGGTATTTATCAATATAAATAAGCATGCTACTCAGCTGGAATCAGTCACGTGTGACCAAGTGAACTGCCCACTCTCACACTTTGTACAAGTTAAGAACAATATTGAGACGCTCCCTTTTCTCACCTGGCACAGAAGAGAGTAGAGAAAAATGAATATTCTTTCTTCAAGCATAGGTTGCAGAAAAGAAGTTCGAAAGTAAATCCCAAAGAAAAAGAAGATGTTCAGCCTGGACAATGAAGGGACTGAAAAAAATGGTAAGAAAAAAGATGGACAAAAAAGAAGTAAGAAAAAAAGTAAGAGGATGAAAAAAGAACAAGCATGACAGGAGACAGGAAAGCAAAAAAAAAAAAAATTCTGTAAATCTGCATTTTGTACAGGAGCCAGGTAGGATTTTCAGAAAGGCAGAGAGAACTGAACAAGAGAGAAAGAAGTAGTGAGACAAACTATTCTGTCACAGAAGTTAGTTCTAAAATAATTCTCTGTATTTACTGTCTAGAATGTTGTACTATTAGTGATCTACCTTTACCATAGAAAACAATCTGCTAGTAACCATGACCACCATAAGGTGTAAATTCAGAGACCTCATCTGCAGTAATGGGTTTTGGCTTCAGATAAATCAATTCAGGTACCAAGGAAGGTTAACAGTAACAAATTATATATGTAAAACAAACTGCAACAAAAACTAAATGTGTTTCATTCAAGCCTCCCCAAAGCATGCTGTCTTGTCCTACAGCACTCCCACACAAACAACCGGAACCCTGAGGTGTGATTTATTCTCAGCCTGTACAGAACTAGCTGGAGGTTCAGTCAGGAGTTCCCTAGTTCTGTTCCTACTGTGCTCTCTCTGTCCTGTCCCTTGGCTACTCTTTGTCAAGGGGCAATTTCTAGCTCCAGCTCATAGCTCTGTGTTAATGACACTTCAGAATACCAGCGCCTCCACAATCAAATGCCACACAGCTGGCTCTGGTGACACAAACAGCACAGTTTTCAAGCATCTTCAGAACCAAAAGCAAGAGGAATGCACAAAATCTGTTATCCCATAAACGTACACACTCATCTAACCAATTAACTCAAACCCCACCACTTTCAGACAGTGTCCTTTCTTGCTCCAGTCCGGCCTAGACATGAGAGGATACTTGCTAGCAACTGCAATGGATTTTCTGGATTGGAAGGAATGTATATTTGTTTATATTGTACATTTCTCCACAGCATTTTGAAATAGCATACCTGGATCATTCAGCAGCATTATCAGGTCAAACGCTGTGTATCCATTTTTCGCACGAAGGTTAACATCAGCTCCTTGATTTAACAAGTACTTAACAACATTTTTGTTTCTTTAAGGGAAGAAAAAAAGGCATTGATCACATTAAAGAACAAGTAAATGAAGAAAGAAGCTCCCAATATTCCATTTGCATATATATATATATTATAACATTGTTCCTGAATCAGAGATCAGTTTTACACATTCTACAGATAACTTAGTGTAAAATTTGTTCACAAGCTCTTCAAAAGCTCCCACAAATCCTTTGTCAGTCACGTTTTTACTCAGTATGACTTACATTAATCAACATGCAGAAAGTTAGTCTTAAAAGCACCATTTGAATATCATTAAAAGCACCATTTGAATATCAGCTTCCTAAGCTGATCCTTTGGAAGTGACTGCAATATGTTGCTAAACACCTTTCCAATGAAAGCCATTAATGCCTAGGGCAGAAAAGCAGATGGAACAACAAAGGACATTTCAGTAGTCATCACATGCCATCATTAATACTTCAATGCAACCTCTTTTTCACAACTTGCACAGTAAGAAATTGCATACAGAAAAGCCAAATTGACTGAAGATAACTGATAAACTTCAAACAGTACTTCACCTAATTACAGCTATAAATTTTATAATTGAGAGGGCACATTATCACTTCCCTGAGGTGTTTAAAATGCAAAAACAATCAGCATTAAATGTCAACCAACACAAACACCTCCAACAAAAGCTCCTCAAAGCTAGCTGCATAAAAGACACTCACCATCCTGCTCTATTAGCCCCTCTCCCCTCTGATACACCTGAGTAAATAAGCAGGACTAGCCTTGTGAGTTAAAAAAAATACTTCAATTCAACCTATGAAATAACTGAACAGAAAACAAAGCTAGGGAAAATATAATTAATATTAAAACTCTTTAACAGTGACTGACCTTGTATAAAATCAAACTCTGACATGCATCGGCAACACAGAAAAAACATTCTCAAGCACCAACAGGTAACTGCAAATTCTAATAATGAAGCTGAAAAATGGATCTCAACATCTCCACTTCAGAGCATCATTTCTTATTCAGATTACATGTCCACTCCTGAAATCACTCCACACAAAATCAACCTGAAATGGAGGATGACTGTTACTCCTCTCTTCTAACAAAAATTCTGCTTATCCTCACCACAGCTCCTCTGCGTATTTCCTATTACTTTCCTACTCTTCTTTAGAACTATCATCCCTCCATCCTGCTCTCCAGTCCTGCACCTTGTGAGCACACAGAGACACCACTTTTTAGTGCCTCTGGCTCAGAGAGACCCGGCCCGCTCCCTCCTTCAAACCCTTCACACTACTGGTGGTCCTGAGAAAGGGTTAGCTGAGGTTCTGTGGAGCTCAAAGATTTCCAGATGTTATGAAAATTTTCAACTCTCCAAGCTAAGAAAAAGACTCAGATGCAAAGTATAGAATTATGAATATTATGCACGTGAGGTATTCCACCCACACTGGGGCAGTGCGAACGGGGCTTTACACAAACGGCTCTTGTGTATTTCAAGTGTACCACCTCCACGTGTACTATGATTGCTCATCATAGTAAACTTAGCACAGCAATTGTACTTCTGCAGCCTTCATGCTGCTCTTCTATTGATCCAGATGTCCCTGGAGTCAGTCTTGCTGTCATTACTTACCTATGACACCATACAACACTGAGAGGGTTTCATAGCTGGCTGTGATGCTGGGATTATCTTGGGTGACTAGGGACATCTTTTATCCTTCATGGATAGCTCTAAGTTCCCAAGAAGTCACACCCTTATTTCCAGGACTGGGATGTCCTTCTGGTCTTTTCACTGAGCCAGTGTCCTTTAGACAGCTTTACTTAAGCATGAACAATACCAAACACTCCTAAAATTCCACTACCTCAAATATTAAGCATATTAACAAAATTAACTTACAAAGTTTCAAACTTACAAAGTTGACTGATATATTAGGGAAAGGACTTTTCATAATGCCATCCTCCAGTAAACTGAACAGCCAGTATCTAAACACATGCAGGACTAACTTTTGTATGTGCTTCCACAAACAAGCACCCGAGTACCAGCAAGGGGACATGCTAGCAGCCCTGCCCATCACTTTGTGCTGGCTGCTCCTATTCCAGCTGTGTACTGTGTGACTGATGCTAAGTGAAACAGCTGCACCAGAAAATCTGATCTTAGTGCACTTCTGTCACTACGATCAATAAAGGTCCCAAGAACTACTTCAGAAAAGTTTCACAAGGCAATGACAACTTGACCTCCTATTTTTCCTCTTTGTTGCATTTACACAGTCCAAGGAGATCTGCTGACTAAAAAAAAAATCTGGTGCAGAATACCTGCCTTTATACAATTAATGCACTACCACTTAAGAGAACCTTCACCTTGCTGCGGGCCTTATCTACAAAAAAGAAAAGTTCACCTTCCTGAACTGAATATCCTGTATTTAAACAGTGTTAAGTATATGATAGATATCACATATGAAGTACCAGCCAGGGCAATTTCTGAGGTCTGACTCCTAAGCAGCTACTTAGATTTACAAAGGAGCTTTACAGAAAATGACAATTATTTTGGCTGCATTTCCAAAAACTCGATGAAAACTAAAGGCTGAACAGAAGAACACAGAAATGGTTTTACGACTGGAAAATGTGGTACATGGAAAGCTGATTGCCTTGAAGTTTCATAACTTCATGTAAGACTTACAACCCTGGCAGGAAGGGTGATAGAATCTTTCACAATACTGAAAAACATCAAAGGATGGAAGCTGAAGTGTGCACCAAGGCTCCTGGGGACTGCCTGGAGCACTGTGTTCCCAGTACTTACTGAGCTTGCTTCAGGCTCCCAAATGCTTTACTCATTCTAAAATCCAAACATCACAGAATCACAGAATAACCGGAGTTAGAAGGGACCCACAAGGACTGCTGAATCCAAGACTGCTGAATCCCTGCACAGCATCATCCCCAAGGGACACACCATGTCTCTGAGTGCTTTGTTCCAACACTCCTTGAACTCTGTCAGGCCAAGTGCTGTGACCACTTCCCTTGGGAGATCTTTCCAGTGCCCAACCACTCTCTAAGCTAAGAACTTTTTTCTAATATCCAACCTAAACCTTGCCTTGAGACTTCTGGCCATTCCCTCGGGTCCTGTCACTGATCACCACAGAGAAGATGTCAGTGCCTGTCCCTCCTCTTTCCCCCATGAGGAAGTATGAGGAAGTTGTAGATGGCAATGAGTTTTCCTCTCAGACTCCTCTCCTCCAGGCTGACCAGGCCAAGTGACCTCAGTCACTCCTCACACAGCTTCCCCTCAAGGCCCTCCACCATCCATGTTGGCCTCCAGTGGACATTCTCTAATAGTTTAATGTCTTTCTCATACTATGGTGATCAAAACATGATTCAGATCTGCTCCAAAAAGCTGAGGGCAGTGCAAGAGTCATGAGAAACTGAGGTCATGAGTCTCTTAATTTCTTTTAAGACCTTTCTGCTTCTAGAGTCAGTATCACAGAGGATTTTTTCTATTGGAACATAAGAAAAATTAAACTTCTTACTGCTAGACACAAAGAAAGCACATATCTTACCCATGGTACGTGGCCTGCATTAGTGCTGTCCAGCCATGAACATTATCCTGCTTATCAATATCAGCCTTTTTCTCAACAAGGAACTGAACAAGGGGCAGCTGTCCAGTTACAGCTGCAATCATTAAAGGAGATGCACCATCAACAGTGGTAACATTAACCTGACTCAGATCTTCATCAATGATCTCTTTAACCAGCTGAAAGTTTCCTGTAAAACAGTGATAAAACATAACCTAAATGTTAATTAGTACATATTTCCAGCCAACATAAAATTGCATGAGGCACTGTATTTTCCTCATTTTCTCTACCTGTACACTTATGGCACAATCCCATTACAATAATTATTTTCTAAAATGAACGACTAAGGAAGGTTGTATAAACTGCAGTACATCCTGCAAGTGAAGACACAAATAGGGAATATTTCTATTAAATTGCCATAAGATGATGTCCTGCAAAGAAAATTAATGATGCTCAGGCACCATGATTTTTCTTTCAAAGATCCCTGTTCCATTTCCACAGGCTGCAATCACAGAATCAACGATTTTAGAATCAAAGTAGCTGGGTATAAAGGCACTCTAAAAGGTGGTGGAGATCATTCCTTGCCTTAAACAGGTAGAATAATGCCCTGTCTCACACTGACCAGTAAGTTCCTCTTACAAAGATAGTTCAGTGATTCTAAAAACCTTTACTGATGGAATTCCACAACCTCAAAGGAGTTTACTCCAGCACTCAACTTTCTTATATTCCTAATGATTTTTTTTTCTGCCTCCAGTATTCGAACTACGCCTCCAATACAAAACTTCCCTACTCCTTGCTGAAGAGTAAAGTCATTTGTTGTCATTAGTCAGCTTTACAGTTCCTTAAAATCTATTCTAATTTTCAAGTTTCCACATAAAGAAGCTGGTAGTCACTTGAGTTCTTGTCTAGATTACAAAAAGCAGTATGAAATATGTTACTGAATGTATTTGAACAAGGTTGAGGGTTTTTTCCTAAATCTTGAAGTAGGGCTGCTTTTAAAAAATGTATGAGGTAGTCAGGACTGTCTTAAACAGAGAGCTTAAGCACACCTACATCCTGTATTTTTTTTGATGTCCTATGGCAGGCAAAAGCAGGGAAGAAGAGAAGGAAAAAAAAATCTCTGTGACTGTGTGTACTACCACAGGAATAGGGGCAAGAACAAGCAAATCATCAACTGCCATGCAAATGGAAAAATTTTCACCTTTAAAAAAACCCTTCAGATGGTAAACTGCTTCATAACATAGGCTGCTTTCAACTCAGTCACAGAAATGAACATTTGCCTTGGAAAGTCATTCAGAATCCCAGACAAACCCTGCAGCCACTTGAATGCACTCACTGAAACTCACACCCACCCACCAATGCCACTCAGCTAATTTCTTGGAACAGGACTACTTTTTGTACGTTCCAGTTTGGTAAAAGACAGTGGGTGGCTTTTTTAACACAGACCCAGAGCAGACTTTGTTAAACAGAAACCCTGGAACCTACAGAGACACCAGAATTTACTTTGGATCCTGGACACTCCTTAATCTAATGAGTTGCTTTTTTAACAGTGCTGCCATCCATAGCCAAATAAAAAAAAGCCAAAACACAATGTGCTGACCAGTATTCATTTGGCCCCTCCTATGCTACTTCTTCTGACCCAGCACTAACATCTGTAAATCTCAAAAATCACAGGGGTACAAGAAGGGCACATGATCACTCTAAAAATCTAACAGACTTGAGGCTTTCCCAGGAAGATGTTTTGGTAGCTCACATGTGAAGAGCAGGAACAGAAAAATCATGTTTTCCACACTAGCAAACAGACATGCTCTGAAGTTAGAAAAACTCGACAGGGTGGAAGAATCATGACAGTACTTACCCATTTTCAAAGCATGAAAGACATCAGGTTGCCTCTTTTCTGCATCTGAAAGAAATATAAACATTTATATTAGCAATCAAAAAAATAGCAAAAATCTCTAGTAGAATTTTTATACAAAAAAACTATTAAAAATTTAAAGTATTATAAAACACATGTTTAGGCATATACTTAATAAGAACAAAGAAAGTATTGACAAGTTCTGTATTACCTTTGGGAAGAATGAATCACCTGTATAGTTCTTTGAGCAGAACTAAAGCTAGAAACTATAATAAGGCACCAGCACAGGCTTTTCAATTTCCATTCTCCATCAGGAAACTGTATTTGGAAACCCTTTTTTTCCTGCCTGGAAGTCTAAAATATCCACTAAAGAATTACAGTATGGCTTTGTGGTCTGGCAAAATCGCCTGTACAACAGTGAACACTCAAATTGTATGGGATTATTTTGAAAGGTGACTCAAAAGGAGTTTTACAAGCTGCTCCAGTTTTATTTCCTCTTGAGTATTTCCAGGTTAATTTGTAAAGGTCACAAAAATAATAGTGTCAATTTAACTATGCGGCTTGTTACTTGTGAATTAATATTCTTCAGCTCCCAGATAATCATCCCCATAATAAGAACTGTAATTATTACAAATTGTAATATTTTGAGTGAAGAATCATTCTTTTTACATGGCTTAACAGTACTTCAAAAATTCTGACACTATATAAGATGAGGAAAAAATAGTGACATATTTTTCACCTTCCACTCATGCCAGAAAATACCGTCCTCTATCTTCGAAATTATTATGAACAAATTATTACCACAGAATCCATGGGGTAACAAAATTTTATGGAAAACAAGGAGACACTGAGAGACTTCGTGAGCCCAATTCTGGCATTTTTATGAAACACAGAAAAGGTTTATGTTCACAGCTTTACTCCAAAGGAAGTCACCTTAATATGATGAACAAAAGCAATTGCTGAAAAGCCCAAAATACTGCAAGAAACTCTTATTTTAAGACCAGGAAAGAGAGTGATGGGTCCTACATTTTCTCCTGATTCAGAAACTGTTCTTATAGAAGGAACTGTGTGTATGAGCTCACCACTGTAAAACAGATTTCAAAAGACTAGTTTAGGAAAGGACCAGGCTCCATTCTTGTCATGTGAAAACCCTGGAGGAGAGCCAGCTTCAGGGAGCAGGAGACCATAAGATGATGTCAGAAGGAAAGACTGAGATCTGGGTAAGCCTAAGTAAGGACAGGGACAGAAGGCAGGTAACACTCAAGCCACTCCAGGTAGTAAATCTGCTGCTTAGAACAGCTGTGGGAAGAGAGCTGCTTTCTCCTAGGAGGCAATTCACCCTATCTATGGCAATGGATCAGAAGAAAAGTTCCTTTTTTCCTGTCTTCCAGACAACAAAAATGATCTTTCTTCTTCACAGGATATTCAAGACTCCAGCACTAGGAGGAGACTTGAAGTATGATCAAAAACCAATGCAGAAATTTGTGTGGAAGAATAATGTTTTTACCCCCCTCTCTGCCCAAATGAGTTACTAGCCTCCTGATGATGGAAATTCCCCCTCAGCAGAGGTGACAAACATCAATCTGCTTTAAAGCAAGTCCAGTCTTCTCACTTAAACAGAATCCTTCAATACTTTAAGTTGAGGCCAACTCTGCCTGAACATACACCCTGTACACGCAAACTCATGGACACTCGTGAATTCTATGGATCTCTGATCCTGTGTCCTGTAAGCAACAGGATGTCTGTTCCTCAAGGTCATGAGCAAACATCTACAATCAATCAGTCCTGCCTGGCAGCATGGCTGGATGAAAGCTCTAGAGTTCCAACTTAACCTATAAGTCAATATCTGAGTTCACACCTTCTCTACAGCAGAAACAGATGTCTGATTTTTGTTCTTACTTCTTCAAGTACAAGGGAAGCTTGACCTGCAGAAATGACACCAAATGCAGACAACAGTTTTGGACATGTCCATATGGCAGTGGAAAATGATCTTTCTAGAGCTAGCCACATCCTTATCTTTTATAGCAAACAGTACAAAGCTGGAAAATCCAGCTCTTCCAAACCCTCTTGTTAAGCACTTCCCAGTGCTGGCTTGCATAAATATCTTGAAAAGTGTCCCCAAAACAGCCACATACAGACAGGAATCTTATCCTGCTAACATGGAAAAAATTTGCTGAAGTTGGGCACTTGTACCTCAGCTGAAGTAGGTGTGCCTACTCCAACATTTTCAAAATCCAGCTGCAAATTACAAAGAACATCATGCCCATACAAAGTAAGCTCCTCAATTCCTAAAGAGAAACAAAAAAATAATTCCATACCTGCCTGAGGCCTAATAGTTGTGAAAGATTCCAAATAGTCCTTCATGTCTTTGTGTTTGAAGCCAACAGAGATTTCAAAAGGTGTTTTATGTAGCACATTCAAGTGATCAGGGTTGGCACCTTTCTCCATGAGCTGCTGTGCCAAGCTCACCTTTCCACTAACGGCTGCCAGCATTAAAGGGCTCCAGCCCATTGTCTTTATAGTGTAGTTACAATCAGCTCCCCAGTCTAGCAACAGATGCACCACTGCCTCATGTCCGTGCTGAGCAGCTGCCATCAGTGGAGTGATATCGGGAAGATCATCTCTGCTGCTGTTAAGTACATTTGTGCTAAAATGGTCGTAATTGTCCACAAAAGCTCCAGATTCCAGCAACAATTTCACCATGCTGACATGACCGCCTCTGGAGGCCATTGTGAGGACACTGGCTCCTAACTTGTTCTGTGCATTGAGATCAGCACCATTCTCCAGCAAGATGTGGGCCACGCTTAGATGTCCAAACCTTGGAAGAAAGAGACACAAGGGAGAATTAACACCTTGGACTGCAAAAAACCAACATACTCCGAACCTAGAAAACTTCATTACCAAATTTGCCAATTGACTAATACATACACTGTGAGGGACCATACAAGCATCTCTGATTGTGACAATGGGCACCTTGCTGGAGGAGACCACTCATCAGCTGAGGACTGTAAACTAAACCATTCCACATGCACCAGTGACTGTGCTCATAAAGCAGGCACCTATTGAAGAGGGTGGTCTGCTCAAAGCAGCAAAGTGCCAGCCTCATTTTCTGCCACAGGGCACCAACTCATAACTTCCATAAACCAGTGTCACTTTCATCCTCTTATTTCCACAGATGTATCACATTAAAAGATCAAAGCCAGTTTGTTTCCAGAGATCTTTATTAAGTACTGCCATTACTACTGAACAACTGGAGTAAAAACTGCAGAGTCAGTGCTAACTAAGGAAGAAAAAGACCATTATAAAAGACTGACTCTCCAGTTGATAAATCTGCAGTATCCCTTGTTTTCTAGTTGTGAACCATCAATGAACTCCCACAATGTAAGAAGACTTAGGGAATACAGATGTGTCCATGAAGCTCAGAGAAGAACACGGTGAGTGGCCATCACTGCTGTAAAGTTAGCTGAACTTCCCTCAACACCAAGGGGACCAGAGAGGATCTTTAAGAGAAATGGTTTACCAGCAGTGGGACAACTGGCCATGTGAATGGCCTTCCCTAAAACAATCAATGGAAATTATTCTGCTCCTCAGTCACACACACCAGCATGGGGGGAAGCATCAACACGGTTCAGCCCAACACCGAGCACCAAAATGAAATGAAAATAAATTTTTAAAAAGTAAGGTGCTTGAGTTGGCTTCCAGCCAGGTACTCCTTCCTGATAACTAGGGATACCCAGTGAGTAAGTTGACAAAAACAGGCAGACAGAACAACCACAAACTCACTAAGCTAGAATGCAAAGAGTAAATTTATTTGTTACCTCATGAACCTGGGGATCCCCAAAGCAACACACAGGGAGAGATACAGAAGTGGAGAAGCAGGCACCATTACCAGTTCATGCTAAAGGACCAATGGCCTGCAGTTCACACAAGACTTATCAAGAATTATTCCTGGCTGCAAGGTCACTTAAGTGATTTAAAATCCTCTTCAACAGTCTTTAGGTTTTTAACCCATTCCTTCCAACACTCAGCACTGTGATGATGAGCATACAGGGACTGGTAATGGGTGTGCCATAGTGTCTTGTGATTCGACTGTCTGTAGCAGTTTCTAGGTCAGGCTTGTGCTATGATTTCAAGAGACTGCTATATTACAAGGCTAAATTAAAACCCTGTGTAATATTAAGTATCTGCCAATAATGAAATATGGCACCAAACCCTCCTTGTGTGAAATATCTACAAGAACTTGGTCAGAATACTGAACTCTGACACCAGCTTTACCAGAAACCTAGCTTTGATATCACTTGACTATCAGAGGCTCTGCTAGTTTGTCAGTAAGCAAAAGGCAATCAGACAAGCCACACCCCCAACCAGCCAGTTATCAGTGAGAAAATGGCAACCCCATATTTTAATAAATATAATACCTTGACAAGATGTGTGCGTCGTGCTCTTGTTGCAGGCATCATGCACTACTGCATGCTCATGCACGTTGTGCTTAGCATAGCCCAACTCTGACCCTGAAGGCAACTTTTGTACATTACAGCAAAGCAAACCTTTGTCGAGGAAACCACAGAGAATGCTACTAACCACTTAAAGCAACCACAGCCTCAAAGTCCTTTGTTTCCTCCAGAGAGTATACATTTGCAGGAGGAAGCCTCTGGAGCTTGTGTACTCCCTAAATCTATCCTGTACCCTTCACTGCATCACCTCAATAGAGCCTGCAACCCCTGCACACAGTAATTTTATGCTTATTTGCAACCTCCTGTCCAACTGCAATAGAGCTAATCACAGCCAGAAAATGAAACAGCTACATAAGTCTGAAGCTTACCTTTGTACCAACACTGGGCTTCCTTTCTGGTTATCCATTAAAAAGAAAAGAGAAAAATGCTCTTCTACTTTATGCTTTTCGACAATGTATACAGTACTTTTCAAACGTCAGCCAGTAATTTCTTGAAATCAGTGAGAGGGTTTTAGTCATCAGACTTTATTGTTTTTAGGGAATGAGTGTATGGTTTTCATTAAGAGGAAAAAAAAATCTGTTTCTGCAACGTTTTTTCTTTTTTTTAAAACCTTCATAAAATACCCAAATTGTTGAACCTTGTCTTCCTTGTTCTTACTGGGAAACCAGCTGTGTGACTCATTCTTTGGGAACTTTCTATGGCTATTAATTGAAAAGAGAAATGTTGACTTTGAAACAGATTATTTTTTTCCAAGTATTTTAAAGTTATGAAATTTTAAAAAAAGGCAACCAACAAAAAACCAAACAAATACAAGCAAACAAACAAAACCTCCCCCCTCTAAAAAAAAAACAGAAAACAAAACAAAACACCACTAGAATGACAAAAACCATTTATTCTCCTGATTAAGCATTTAGTTATTATAGGACAGCAATGCCCTCCAACTGTTCAAAACACACCTGTGAGCCCAAGGTGTGCTTGTAGGAATAAAGACAAGCACCAACCCCAGCATCAGCAACACGGGAACCTCCCATGGCCCAGCAGTGGGTTACGCAAAGGACAGCATCACTGATGCAGAAAACAAGCATTTTGTCATTAAAAACCCTCAGCAATGATTTTCCCTATCCTCCAGCAAGCCATCAAGGCAAACATGGGCAAACTAAGGGAAATTAATTGTTTCAGTTCGCTTCAGTATGTTTTACATCAGACGTAGTTTTCAACAAGTATGACACACACAGATGAAAAAAAAAAAAAAAACAAAAAAACTCCATGCAAATTAAGTAAGGCTACGTGCATATACCTATTGTCACAGAGGAGAGCAGTGTTTCGTGTTCACGTTAGCTCCAATTTTGCGCTGGCTAAACCAAGGAATAGCATGCAGTGCTTCAAATACCACATTCTTAACATAGGAAGTTTCTAATGCCCCAGGATAACACTTCGCCAATTCTACACCGGACAGCCCCTCCTCACCCCCACCCAGGGACGGGAACAGGCGACCATTCCGATCCCCCCAGGACAACTCAGGGCTCCGCTGGCACCAACCCACCGCGGCCCTCAACATGGCGCCCGCCCTCTCTCCCACGCTGGCTCGCCCGGAGCTCCCCGGCGCCCTCCCTCGGCCCGGGGACCGCGGTTCGGAGAGCGAGGGAGCCGAGTGGCCGCGGCAGCCCGGGGGCGGGGAAGGCAGAGCCCCAGCGGCCCTCCCTCCCTTCCCCGCCCCGGGACTGCCGCCGACTAGGCCGACGCTCCGCGGCGGGGCGGGATGGCGGTGGGAGACCCGCACCTCGGCCCTGATCCCTCCCTCTCCCCCTCTCCCGTACCTGGCCGCTTGCATGAGGGGGCTCCATCCGTAGTGGTTCCTGCTCTGCACCGAGGCGCCCTTCCGCAGCAGGAACCGCACCAGCTGCTCGTGCCCCCCCGCCGCGGCGAACTGCAGCCCCGTGTTGCCGGCCTCGTCCGTGCAGTCCACGGGCACGGCGGGGCTCGGCGGGGACGACGCTTCGCCGCGGGGCTCCGCCGCCGTCTCCTCGGGGCCGCACGACAAGGAGGAGGGGGCCGCGGGGTCGCCGCCGCCGGCGGGCAGCCCCAAGAGGCGTCGGGCGGTCTCGCAGTCGCCCTGCTCGCAGGCGCGGAGGAATAGCTGGACCTGGGGGGGCACCCCGCTCTCCCCCATGGGCAGCGCTGCCGGGCCCCGAGCGGCTCGGCCGCCCGCGACCGCCCCTCCGCCGCCGGGAAGGCAGCGGGGAGGAGGGGACTCGGCCGGCAGGAGGAGGCCGGCCCAGGGCGGCCGCAGCGCCCCGGCCGCTCTCGCACGGCGTGAAGGGGGAGCCGGGCTGGGCCGCTCTCCTCGGAGCCGGCGAGGGTTATCCCAGCCTGGGCCGGGGGTCTCGGCGCTTCTCCTGCCCCGCTGGCAGCCCCAGTGGTGTCCCCCCGCCTCGCCCAGCCAGCGCCTGTGTCCTCACGGCTCCTGCCCCCTTCGCCAGGGATTTCTGCGCTCTGGGCTGCAGCCGTTCCGCGCCGTTACTGGCTGCCGCGCAATTAAATGTCCCCGCATTACGTGTCTTTCTGGCCGGGGTCATGGCAGCACGCCTTCGCTGTGGGGCTTATTTTCACCTGACACAACAATCCCTTTTTCTTGCTTCACAACGCGACTTCCTACAGCCTGGCGCGGTCCCTCTGTCAGCCTCGCTCCGTGTACCTGATACTCCAGCCTTTACTTGCACCGTCCTACTTTGTGTCTCCTTTAGCTCCAAAGCAGTCTCTCTCTTCAATGAGATACAGGATTCGAAGTTCAGTCTTTTCCCCTAGAAACACCCATTTCCCATCTCCTGACAGTGCTGATTAGTCTTTCAGTTTAAAATCTTTGTGCATGACTGTGAATTTCTTGTGTGTCTTCCCTTCGGTTTCAGCCCCCCAGGAAATCCTGAAATCTTTTCTAGGTTAAACTGATTTTACAACATCTAAAGCAAAGCAAAAAGAAAAGAAAAATCTTGAACTTCGTAACTCAATGATATCGTGTTGTGTCCCTATCTATAAAATCAGTGACTTCAATGGCAGGACAGGGCACTTGTTATAGGGTGGAGGGTTTGGGGATGAGAAGACTAGGAAAACTTAAAAGGAGTATAAAATTATCAAATGCCACTAAAATGTAGCAATCCCCTGGTTTTAGGCAGTGCCATTCTTATCTTCCAAGTTATACAGCTTTTTGGCTCTGATGCACTGGCAAATCCAGATTGCCAGATCATCATGGCAAAGGGCCAAATTATTACACTTCGAGAAAGTCTACAGCAAACAAGAGTCCTGGCTGTGGTTATGGACACTTTCCCTTTGGGAAAGTACCATTCATGGCAAAAAAAAAAAGAATCATATTTATCATTACAGAAATAATAGAACAATTTCCTGGACAGGGCACGTATTCAGGGATACTTCTTTAATTATAGATAGCATGTAGAATATTTAAGTATGTGTCGCCTACATTTATGTTCAATAATTTTCTTAAGCATAAAGAAGCTTACAGTGGCCATCAGCAGAGTGAAGATGCATGGCTAGGGAGAATTTTGGTCCAGCCAAAACAGCCTACAGCCATCCTTAAATTATAACAGTGTGAGAAGCTTGCTGTTGTCAATAAAGCTGGATGGTGCAAATCACTCTTTGTAAGATTTCAGAGCCTGGAAGAAGGGAATGGCAAGAGAGATTAACGCAATACATTATTCATGATTGAAGAAAATTGGGTCATACTTACCGTATCAAAGTGCATGCTCGGATATTGTCAAATTAATGACAGGATCACTCCAGTTTATCTTTGAGATAAGCTACTCAACATGGTGATCCTACAAATTTATGTTATGTAGCTGATAGTTATGCTATCAATTTCTACTAATGGTTTGAAACTCCAGACAAAAATATCATGAATGGAATGAGAAGCCTATCAGCAAAAGATGCAACACTTATTTTAAGAAGTTTACAAGACATAGGAAATATTTGATGGGGTTTAAAAAATGAGAGGGAAAATTATTTGTTCTGAATTCTGCTGCTGTCATCTGATGGTCATCATCTTCAGTTGGCATCCTCAGCATTTATGCTGGTATGATCACTCAGGGATTTCTGTCACTGACTGATGACCAAGGCAAGGAAAAATAATCAAATTTCTTCTGAAATGAATAAACTGCTATGGAATATTCTCCTGGATGATGCAGTACCAAGCTCTTTGGAAAATACTTGGACTTGATTTCTTCACCAGTGAAAGATCAACCTAAGCCTTTCAAACAGTTCATTAGGATAAGATAATGGAGAAAGCTTAGGTTGGAAAATAATATGGGACAAAATAAAACAAAGATTCTCAAGTGCAGACTGTGTGTTAGTTGTTCAGAAGATTTGTCCAAACTGCATCTTTGTCCAGTCAGTGAAAAATGCATTGCTTTTGATAAGAAATTCATTTACATCAGTTCTGTGCTAATTTGTATAAGTCAATGTTAGATTGCTCCAAGGTTAAAATAATTTTAAATGACAGAAAAAACCCTAATAAATGAAGAAATTACTTTCAAATAAAGATGAGAAAAGTGCAAGGAACAGAACAGGCCCACCAAAAAGGGCAGAACAGATAAGGCAGGAGTACACATGTCAGGAATCAACATCTGTGAAACTTCTCTAACATAAGTCTCCACTGCTGATGATCTCAAAACACCAGCAACACCACCAAGGAGATACAAGTTTTATTGATGCTACTCATCATATAATGTGAAATGAAAGAGATAAATTACTTAGAGTCATTGTTCTTCAAGACTCAGAGCTAAGCATTTGTCAAACAAAGCCTAGGAAACCATTAGAGCATGTAATGTACCCATAGAACTAGTAAAGTAAGTATAATATGGCAAGTGTGCAATGATGTAGAACCACAAATTGGCCAGGTAACAAAAAATTCTGTTGCTCTTACAGCAGTAATAGGATGTAATATATTTGGACATATACCATGACACATGAGCAAATCTCTACCTGATACGTAATTCAGGATCATGTAATATGGAAAACTGTAAAAATGCCATCATAATCAAAAGCCTCTCAGAAATGTAGAAATGCAAGTAGACAAGCAATCTGTTCCAAAGAAATCTATGAAACTAGAAGTAGCTGACTCACTCATAATCTGCATTATCAAAGTGTGAGGATGGTGGCATCTCAAATCCCCAAGTATGATGGCTTTTTTCATGGCAATTTAAGAGGTAAAAGATTATTTCCTACTGTAAAATCTTACTGATGTGAATCACAAGAAAGTCATACTTCTGAGAAAAAGAAAACTGAAACTTTTAGTATGTCTTTTGTGTGAAAACACTTATCCCTGCCTTAATGAAAAGGAAGACACATATATTAGAAATACCATCACAGAAAAGGAAATGCTTCCCCAGTATCACTGTACTTATGTATGTTAACTGTGTTCCTTTCAGGCATAGAAACAGAAACAACCTTGATAAAATTACTAAAAACCAAATGGTAACAAGTAGCTACAGTGTAGGGTGACATAGATTAATTTCACAACATAATATCTGCTTGACTTCTTGGTTCAGAATTTTAATCGTGGTCTTCTCTTTGTCTACTGTGACGAGCTGCTATACCTTTATGAGGAATTTACTTCATTTATTTGTTTCAGAGTATGCCATAATTTTGACAAACTTTCAAAAAATATTTGCCACTCAGTATTTTAATTCATTGTGTCCACATGAGACTGTATGAAAAATCAGTCAGGTTTCCAACATATATCTTCATTAACGTGTCACATCATACCATAGCTTGTGAGCAGAACTGCAGTTTTGTTCCAATACTTTCTGACAGCTAAGCTTCCTGGCCTAGGTTTCCTTTATGTTCCTTTTCTCTTCCACTGCCTGCAGTTCATGCTTGCTATTTAGCGTAAGAGAAAAATTATATCCAATCAATGCATACCTACAGCAAGCAAATATATTGATTGATGGCTTTGACATGCATGTTCTGTCTCTGTCTGTCCATCCTGGCTTGTATGTGACCTTTTGAGCAGGCATTTTGTATGTGTATTTTATCTATGGGTGCACATACACATGTGCACATACACGTTCTACAGAGATCTGCAAACTGGTGCAGCTGAGGTCTTGCCCAAGTAGTCCACTGAATGCTGCCTCATTTTATTGACTTGTCACTAGGAGAATTTCACAGCATTCATCAGCCTAGAAGGCTGATGAATAGAAGATTATGATAGAAGATCCCTGGAATAGGCGACAGTTTCTATCTCAGTCATCTAGTCTGTGGTTTTATTCTGTTTTATTTTTAGGGTTCTTCCTCTCAATTCCTTGATCTTTCTGCCTCTGCACTATACACCCAGCTTCCTTCTTGACCTGAAGCCTACGCTGTGAAACAGGGTTCCTGCTGAAGCACTGAGGACCCTTTGGCCCTGGGAAAGCAGGGTGCAGCTCATTTCATGTTTTGCATGCACTGTGCAGCTGTCTCAAATAAAGAGACTTTCAATCCAAACACATTTATTAAAAAAAAAATCCTTGGCACTGGTAGTACAATAGGCGGAATAATAATATTTTTAAAATATTTGTGCTAATAAAGGAGAGAAAGAGCAGCCAATGTGAGAACTGGGGGGGTCCTGCAGGACAGTGCACAGTTTTTGTGCACAGTTTTTATGCACAGTTAAAATAATGGTGAACAATGACCCCATAGGTCCAATGCTATCTCCAGGGAGTATGTTTTATAGCTTGGATGATTCTTCCTCTCCTTAAGCAAATTTCCTATCTATGTCCAAAGTATTCATACATGATGTTTCCTATCATATTCTTCTGATTTTTTTTCTTTAGAATATGTAAGCTTTGGCATTTTCTAGAACTAGGAACTTTATTCTGAAATATATTATTTGATACTTTATTTTTAGTCTGAAAGTGTGAATTTGGGAAGCTGTTTAACTTATTGAAAATGCAGTCTTCCCACTCTATTTCCATTTTAGATTTTTGCTTTTTACACACAAAAGAAAAAAAAAAGGAAAGGTTTCTATGAGGTGAATTTTAAATATTTGGCAAAATTTAATAGCTCTGTTTTTTCTGTAATGTATACATCATCACTAAAAATAAGAATACCTTTTAATAACTATACAGCTGTTTAATAGTTCATATTATCTTACCTCTTTTGGTATTCCCTATATGTAAACCTGGTCCTTCAATAAGCTCATGTATTTTAGGTGAACTAAATATTACCTGCATTTCAAGCATATTTCAGAGAGCAAGAGATACACCCTTAATTTAGCTATTACATTCACTATTATGTGAATTCTTGTGGACAATTGCATATTGTTGTGGTTAGTCCTTTTCTCTTAGTGCTTTTTGAAAGGTTTAATTAATATTTTGAATACTCTCTGAGGTGAAGAAAAAATTTTCTGTTTTTAAAAATAAACTTTTCAAAGCCATTGCTTATTCTACTGATCTGTTTTAATTTGGACAACTAAGGACACAATAGATATCTCTAGATAGGTAATTAGAGTTTTTATATGACTTGTTTGGTTACTCTACTTATCTTTGGTTGAAACTCCTGAAGAAATTGAAATTATCACTCACTAAACACTAAGAAATCAAAACAAATTATTTTAACTTCCATTGTTATTCAACATGAAAGAAACAAGAGAACTGCTTAAAAGGAACTCTTCCATGAAAATTTTGCTGCAAGTTTTATGGCTAGCAGTAAACTCATTCATTTGCCTTGTTGATTGAAGATTTTTTTTTTCCCTGCTGGGGCTTATTTGTATGTTCAGAGAGAATTTTTACACCTTAACTATTTCAGCTCAGAGTGTTCAGTCTTCCCATCACATTTGCATCCCAAAAAATGTTTGAAAAGGTTTGACAAAACATGTTTTACCTTCATATTCTTTATATCTTGTACAAACTTCTTTGTGAATGCAAATAATTGATTCTTTATGATTTTTACATTAGCCTAATTACTGTACTTTCTCTTAATGAATTTCCTCTGGTTTATGTGTTTGGATGTCATCCCCAGGGAACTACTGTTTACTAGCAATACTTCAATCCCCACTGCAGTGGTCATCACAGAAAGTCTTCACCCATGACTTTGCCATAAGAGCATTATTACTGCTGAGAGCAGTTCTGTAATTTTTGGTTCTCTGTTTCCCAATTTATGTTTCAGAACTTGTTTTAGTCATGTGATCATGTTCTTGTGCTTCTTCCATATTGCTCTAATACTTAAAATACTCATATAAAATACAGATTCTTATAATATTTAAGAACCTCTGTAGCAAAACTCTCTGGGTTTTTTTCTTGGGATTTTTTTTTGTATTTTTTTTTTTTCTCACTCTTCTTAGTTAACTCTTAGTCCTACATTTTGCTCTTCCCAATCTCCTCAGTAACTTCTTTTGGGAGTCCAGGAGGATCTCTTCTCCTTTGATTCATACCAGGAATAGGCTTCCTTCATTCAGAAAGATGGCAAGCAAGGAGGCAAAGCAAACACTGGGCATGCAATAACTGGTGCCAGCTGACTCTTCAGACCCAAAGTTTGCTAGACATGACATTCTTCATATGCAATGTAAATTCTCATGTCCAACATATTGATATTTAGTAGTTCTCTACAAAGCATATTGAAACTAGATTTGTGCCTATATAATTTCCTGTGATAGCTAGCTGTATAGCTGAATAAGAAATAATCCATCCATACACACACTCATGGCAAATCCACCTAGATTACTTGATTTATACTAGCTTGCCAGAATCAGAATCTGTCACTGATTTTCAGCATCCTTCTGTCCAGAGCATGGCCCCCACAGTAGTTGAGTCTGCATTTGTTGTCACATACAATATTTATGATCATGTAAAATCAGAAAGAGCTCATAGCTGTATGCTCTGACCCTGAAAATGATGAATTTTTTTCCGTTCCTTAGTGTTAGTTTCACTCACTCCTCAGTAGTGCTGGTGAGCACCGCCCAGTGCTGTGTACTGGGCTGAAGTTCTCTCTTTGGGCATGACCGAACTCCTCTGCTGGGCTGATCTTGACAGGCCTCCAACAGCAGAGGATGCTGCAGTGAACGTGGAAACTGCATGGAGCAAATTACCCCTCAAAACCAGTTCCAGTTCCCTACTGCGAATGAGAAACTGTATCCAGTTACGTTACATTTATGTTAAAGTATTTCAAACACAAAATCAGGAACTCGCGTAATCTCACGGTCTCCAGATCACAAGTTTAGGCAGACGGGGCTTCATACTGTTATGAGCTGAAGTAAAACAAGCAGTATGGATATGTTGTTGAGTATGAAGCAAATCTGAAAGCTCTAACTAGTGCTACTGTTGGTTTTTTTCCCCATGATTCTGTCAAGCCATAGAATGGACTGCCTAATATGTGTACAATAAACTTGGGATTTTCACTTGTATTTTGGATTTCTCTCAATGAGGCCACATTGGTTGACTTTTTTCAACCAAGAACACTCCTTTCTTCAGCAAAAAAGCTTGTCATTAATGCCTATAGTTTCTTAGCCTGCGTTCTGCTCTTCTTCTGAAGCACGTGCTATCCTACAGGCAGCAGAATGGATGAAGCCTGGTTTCTTATCAATTTGCTCCCTTTGACCCCTAAGCTCTTCCTACCTCCTCTGTGGGAAATAACCTCCCTTGCTGTCCTGCAGCTCTGAAAATTTCTGTCCATAGACAGCAAGTCTTGGGGCTACCTCAATTACTTCCAGAGGCCAAAGCAGCTTGCTGTGGCCCTGACAGCTCAGTGCCAGCAGATCTTTCCCTTGCTGGGGAAATGGCATATCCACCACGCAGCTAACCAGCGCTTATGAAGGTCCCTCAAGCTTCCATGCGACCAGATCACCTTTCCCTTGAAGGGTGACAGCAAAAGGAACATGCCTCCCTCCTCCCCGCATCCCAGTTCTGTGTGATCCGACCGAACCGGGATGGCTTCCACTCCCTCCTTGCCCCGGGATGGGTCAGCACCAGCGCTGGTTCCACCGGCTATGTCCCCAGGGTGACCGCGGAGCAGGCTGGAGCCGTGTGCCTTCCCTGGGATGCCGGAACCCTCGGGGGCCAAGCAGCCTTCCGACCACCAGGAAACCGAGGGACATCGTTCCCGGGGAGGCGGCTGGAGGGCGGCAGTGGCGCAGCACGCCCGGGGGACAAGCGGGGCGGGTTCCCTGTCCCGGGGTACCGCTCCCCGCCCCGCGGCAGCGCCCGAGCCCGGCTCTTCCGCGCCGCGCCCCTCCGGGCTGGCCGGCGGCGGGGCGGGGAGGAGGGAGGAGCCGGCGGCGGAGGAGCCGTGCGGGCTTCCTGGCGGGGCAGCGCTGCCGGCGGGCGGGTGTCGCGGCGTGGGCAGGTCCTGAGAACTTCGCCGAGTCTGCCCGGGGCGGAGGCGCGCCCGTGTCCGTGAGACGGCAGCCACCGCTCGCTCGGCATGGCCGGCCGCCTCGGCCGCGGGCTGTGCTGGGGCAAGCGGGGCCGGGGCTGCCGGAGCGAGGGCGCGCTGCTCGCCCTGGGGCTGCTGGCCGCCCTCGGCTTCCTCGTGTGGCGGCACGGCTCGCCGCCCCTCCACGCCGCCCGCCGCGCCCCGCCGCAGCCGCCGTCCCCCGACTCCGAGCTGCTGCGGCGGCCGGTGTACGACAAGCCGGCCCTGGACCCGGGGGCGCTGGGGGAGCTGGGCCGGGCGGTGAGGCTGGAGCTGAGCCCGGCCGAGAAGCGCCGCCAGGAGGAGAGCATCCGCCGGCACCAGATCAACATCTACCTGAGCGACCGCATCTCGCTGCACCGCCGCCTGCCCGAGCGCTGGCATCCGCTGTGAGTACCGCCGAGGGCAGGCGGGGCCGGGGCAGGGGAGCCGTGCCTGCCGCTGCTGCTGCGGCTCAGACAGCCGCTCCGGCAAACTGGACTGTCTGCTGGCAGCGGTCAGCGCGGGGTAGTCGTGTCTCTCTCAAGTACCTCTCGCTCAGGAGCGTGGAGGCTTTTGGAAACTTTCCCATCACAAACGCTCTTGGATCACAGCGTTCGCTCTCGGAGTTAAGTCGATTGGTGACTTTGCCAGGCTGCCGCACCTACACAGGGCAGTACGAAGTCGCGTGTTGGTGGTATGGGTACAGGTTGTTTCCCCACGTAGCCCTGGTAGCGTGTTTTCAGTCCTCAAGCTACGCTGCTCTGCCGTGTTTCTCCCGCTGCTGTCCCCTCCTACTGCTGCTGTCCCCTGGGTCAGTCACCATGGGCAGCAGCATACTTTTTCAGTCACTCCCAGCTTTACAAATGTTATGCTTCCCAGATTT
Source organism: Agelaius tricolor (assembly GCF_023055355.1). Taxonomy (NCBI): domain Eukaryota; kingdom Metazoa; phylum Chordata; class Aves; order Passeriformes; family Icteridae; genus Agelaius; species Agelaius tricolor. Next base: position 33,358,581 of record NW_027269262.1, read on the forward strand.
CAGCTGTGCATTGTATTCAAATGTCTTAAGACGCACAGTTAAAGGAGATTGTTTTATCAGCAGTTTTACCAGAACTGAGCTAGAAATGGTGCTCACAAATGTGGGTAGCAGTATTCTAAAGTGGGACTGTTCTTGATCCGGGATGTATGATTGCTGGGACAAGGTGCATTTACTAATTACATGTATAGTTATTACACCAGCGGCAGATAATGGCACAGGCGATTGTAAACAAAGGGTTAGATAATGTTCGATGAGGTGGCTCACGTTTACAGGCAATGGCTCAATGCAGCTGTGAAGCCAGCGTGGCACAACAGGTCTGACTGTTGGGCCCTTGCGCAAATACTCAGGGTGGCACCGTCTTGGGCTCTCCTGTGAGTGAGCTGCTGGCTGGTGAGAGGAAGGGCCAGCCATTTAGGGGGTTGTGCTAGCTGTCACAGGGGCTGGGATGGAGCCACGGCTGCTACTGACTCCTCACTTTGTTTCACTTGAGCTTGGCTTCAGCTGGTTTGTTTAGTTATAACAGATTTGTAGGATATGGTAGCAAAAAGCTGTGGAAAAAGCAGGGCTCTGGCACTCCCGTGCATTCACTTCACACCCGTGTGTCCTGCCCAATGTTTCACCAACTCTAATTGTAAGTGCTGAATCTAAAGCATGAATCTTAGAATGGCTTTCAAAAAGTTGCAGTGCAAATGCAAAGCCTTTTCATCATAAGTTTAAGCCCGACACTAGGCTTGTTTTACTCAGTTATTATTCCCCTCTTATCAGCAGTCTTTAGACTATAGGTCAAAAAGGACCATTTAAATTTCATTTCCGTGGGAAGAATTAAATCATTTCAATGAGTTATTTTGGACTTCTGCCATTTCTCTATGACAGGGTGTTAGAAGAAATGGAAAGTCACAGTTGTTGAATAGGAGACATTATAGATGGGTGTGGGTGACTATTCTAGAAATGAAAATAATTTAAATAGATTTTGCTACAACAGCAGACCCTTTTTGATTTGAATATATGGATGCTGAAATGACAAATTATATCCAAACCAAAAGAATCACAGAAGCATCAGTGACATAATCTCAGAGATAATTGCCTTCTGAAGCTGGGGCTGTATTGTACTGTTGGCAAGTGCTTCATGCCTTTGTGCACACTTAAATCTAAATTGTGGCAAAAATGTCACAGAGCATCTCTCCAACTCCCACAGCAAATATAAAAAACTTTCCCAAAGCAAATTTTGCAATGAAGTGTTAACTCCTTCTCTCAAGAAGGAAGACCATGTAAGAGAATGAAGTAAAAAAACCCCCATAATTATAAAAAAAAATGAAGAACTTCTCACCAAGTCCACAGCCATAGAAAATGCATTGCACCTAGTTCCAAGATTAGAGGTTATGCAGTTCAAAATCTCAAGTCTAGGGGAATTATTTTATTTTTTATTTTAAGATGGGTAATGCTTGACTATTTATGACCTTTAATGAACATTTTGTTAATGGGTGAGGCTACAGTGATGGGAAATAAGTAGTAATGGTAGATGGCAACTAGACTTCAGTGGTCCACCAAAATCATGCAAAGGCTAAATTTTAGATGTGATCAGTGAGACAGCTTTGATACCAGAAGACCAGAACGTGACAAATGCACCGTTTCTTTAGTGGAGTCCCTGAAGAGAACCAGAGAACTGTGTGCTGGCAATCCTTGGATCTTTTCCAGGCATGTTATCTACAAACTGTGGTAAGGGAAAGAATTAGTAACAGATGGGAGGGTGTGATCTATTGAGAAAGTCAACAAGGCTTTTGTCAAGGATGACGTGTCTTACAAATCTATATGAGTTCTTTGAAGGTCGTAATTATATGGATAAAGAAGTGTGTTGTTACTTGAAGAGTTCCTTAAACAACTGTGAAATAAAGTGGAATTTCCTTGCATTTATAAATAACTGAGTAGAAGCTGTGAAGCAGTTTTTTTTTTTTTTGCGGGTTTTTTTTTGGTGGGGTTTTTTTCAGTTTTTTTTTTGTTTTGTTAGCTTTGGTTTTTATTTTAAGGAGCAAAGATAAAGTCCCACAGAAATCTGTGTTGGACTCAATGCAGTTCAACTTACAGCATGCCTTTCATAAAGAAGTGACTAATTTACAGGTCTTCAGCCTGAAAGACAGGGGACCTTCTGGAAGTGTATCTCCTGCAGGATTCCTGCAATACATGGTTGATGCATGAAAATGGATAAAACAAATTCTGCCACCTCCCTGTTCCAAAAATCCATTTCCTGTAAAGCATAGTCCATCCTCTAGAAAATTTAAATCGAGTATTAGGAGTTATTGACAGATACTATACTTGGAGACTCTGTTCTGGGCTATGGGCTTTTGGTCTGTTTCAGCATATTCTTGTTTGTGTGGAGGCAATCTGGAAATTTTAGATACTAAAAAAATGGGTGAATAAAAAGGAAACACAACATTACCACCACCTGGATGCCCCAACGCTCCTTTTGATGTTAATGTCCTCCCACACTGATCAATGAACCCACTCTCTATGTGTGAATTGGTGAAAACACTTGAATCCAATGAAAACTAGAGTTTGGCTAGTAAGATAGAGAGTATCTGAGCCAATAAGATAGAGAGTATCTGAGCCAATAAGCTGTTAAATGTGATATGCAAAATGATTGCACAAGGTGTTGCTGTGTCAGAAACTTGAGCCAAAAATCTTTTCCTACTGCTGCACGTTGTACATCCTGGACCTGCCATGGGAACACAAGTGTGGCAGGTATTTGCTAATATCTATGTCAGGTAATACTGTACAGGAAGAGAAGAATAATTTGGCTGAGATTACTCTCTCAAATAATGTATTGATTGATGATATTTGACTATGAATCCAAGAGGTTTCCAATATAGATGTTTCTCCTACTAATATATTCCTCACAGTGAAAATATTCAGAAAGTTGTTATTCCTTCTTGTTCCCACCACCGTAACTTGCTTTTTGTGATGACTGATTCTGTTTGTATTGACCCATAGACCCAAAGAACTTGACAACTACCATTGTTTCCTTTAGACAATTTCTGCTTCCTTTAACTGTCTGAACTTGACATCAGCAACTGAAAATGTGTTTCATCACACAGGATTTTTTTAGTTTTATTGAAAGTATACATATAAACAAATAAACATTATGTATAAATAATCTAGAAAAATGTCCATTTGGAAGAATCTTATGGATAAGAAGGTAAGTTACTAAATGATGATACAGTTTGTACAAGGCTAGAAGTGAAATAAGCCATAGGGTCAGAGAAGGATGGAGGTTGGAAGGGAACTTTGGAGTGTCTAGTCCAACTTTGAAGCCTCCAAGGATGGAGATTCAACAACATTTGAACACCTCTTTAAATGCAACATCACTGCCACAGTGATTAATTTTTATTTTTGTCCCCCGATTGTAAGGTTGTCTGCATGGCTCAGCTTGTCTTCCCAACATCTACCCTTCATTTCTTGAGTTTGTACTCATAAAGGGAGCAACAACTATAGGAGGTTTAAAACCAGCGAGTGTCTTCTGTCAGACTTTGACTTACTGAGGGCCCTGTTGGGGCTGATGCTCTGTAAGTGGGTGTGATGAGCTTGGGGCCATGGGTTTGGCTGCTGCTGCTCTGCCTTCCTCTCCCTGCAACAACATGTCAGCATTGTGTCCCATGGGGCTTCTCCTTGTGTGCTTGTACAGAACTGTAGGGCTAGGCAGACAACTGATACGTTCTCTTAGCCTTTTACAGCTTATTACAATGTGTAAGAATTACATTTCCAGTTTTTCTACTTGGGTACTTTTAGATTAAGGGCTATTTTCAAGCATTGTTTCAGATTTTAGGCATTCTACTTTTTCTTACTGTACTACAGTAGGGATGCATTGCTCACTTATTTTGGGGATAGTTTCTGTAAGAGCACACAAGTTGCCTTTCAGCTGACTCTTGGTACAAAAGGAGCAAGTCAGGACTAGGCACTTTTGTGCTGACTCGGCATTTCATGTTTTCTCTTTCATGGTAGAAGCCTGATTCAGCCCTTGAGACTCGTTTTACTTGTGGTCACAAGGAAATGGATTTTTAATTCTTTCCTGTCTTTCCTAAGTAGCCACAAAAGCCCCCAAAATATTGAATGTGGTCTGCATAGTATTTTTCAGCTATTTAAAAAAGTTTGAGAGGTTTGTTCTTCAATTCTAGTTAATCTTTTGTGTTTTGGAGAGATTCTTTGTATGATTTTTTTTTATAGGTGTGATTTTATGTATAAGTGTCTGTCCATATATCTTTAAGTGTTTTTGTATAGATGGCTAGATATACACAAATGCTCAAATTCCTCTGCCACCATCATTTATGCCTATAATTTTATTTATTTTGGGGGAATATTATGTTTGACTTTAGCATAACAATCTTGTGCTGTGATTGTTTTGTCTTTCAATACTGTTTTTCCTGTTTGTTCCCATATTTGAATTCGATTCTCCCAAAGTCTCTCTTCTATGATTTGTTTTGTTTTCTGGGCTGTAAATAGTAAATTATACCAGGATGTTTGTCTGATAGTGTCTTGCTAGCAAGTTCCAAGAATAAGCCTTGATACTAGGTTTGGGTTCCTTTTCTACTCCAAAAATCACAGCTATTCCTGACAGGAGTTTTAACCTGACCCTGTTCTGGGAAAAGGCACAGCAGCTGAGTGTTTCCTTCCTCAGCTTACAGTGAAAGACTGACTTCACCCGGGAGCTTCTCTTTCGTCTCTTACCTAAAGGTGAAATAACTGCAGTGATTTTTTAATTTTTTTTTTTTTTTTTTTTTTTTTTTTTTTTGTGCTATAGGAAATACAACCCTTTGAAGAAGTGAGCTGCAGCAGCTTGACCTTTCTGGCACATCCTTTCCCTCTAAACCATCACCTGATGGTGCACCTTGTGCCCAGAGCTGACTTTGGCACGGGTGTTCCCATGCTGTGTGTCTGATCAGGGGACACAGCACACGACTTCTAGCAAGATAAGGCTTTGCATTAAACACTTAAGAGTGTGTTTGGTATAGTAGTTTTGGAACACTGTGGTCACCTGTTTGGTGTTAGGATTTTTTGGTTTGATTTCTGAGCTTTTTGGAAATATGTAATTGGATACGAGTAACTATATTAATTATAATACCTTTTAGTCATTACTTTAGTGTTAGTTGGCAGGATTTCTTTCATCTATAAACAGGCTTTAGACCTTCAAAGCTATGTTTCTCTAGGACATTTCAGTCTTTCCTCAGACAGTAAGTGGGGTAAAAATAATTCTTCACTATAGTTGTTCTTTTTGGGTTTTTGTATGTTTGTTTTGGGTTTTTTGTGGTTTTTGTTTGTTTGTTTTTCTTTTTTTTTTAATAAAAAGGCTTACATTTTATAGCAGTACAAAATGAAGCAATGCTTCCATTATTGCTTTGATATTTAGGATATTTTGCTACTTTTGTTTCCTGTCATCTGTAAAAATGTGTCACTTTTCATTGTCATTATGCTTTTAACAACCCCCAGCAGATATTTTCCAGAAGAGCTCACATGATTATTTTTCACCATTTTCCTTTCCAGCTTCTGGTAAACTTCCTCAACTTCCTTTGACATCAAGATTATTGCTTGGTTTCAGCTGATTTAATTTTTAAATTGAAAAAGTTCCCAGATCAGTGATTGATAGTAAGCAAAAAAGCTGATTTTTAAAAAAAAATTCAAAAGCTGCTTTCATTTAAACAATTGTCTATAAGGATCAGGTGCATCCACACCTTATTTGTAGTGATGAATACAATAGCTTCTTTCAGTTATGGCTTTGCAAAATATTTTTTCTTGTTGTGAATCAAGTTACTCACACTAAAGTAAGTTTTTGAATGTAGGTGTAGGAAATAGTATGTCTCTGTGGAAAGGTTAAGTGTATCTCACTCACTATCTTGGAAGAAAAGTGAAAACATTTGAGCAAAATGCAACCACTGTTTCAGCTCAGCAAAATAAAATAAAAATCAAGTGGGTTTCCCCACTGTCACATGCAGGATTTCCTTCTCATCTGCACATCCAGAATGTGGGTCAGTTAGGAAATTCTGTAGTATTTCTCTAACAATTTGGAATTAGGAGGCTCTATGGATTTCCTAAATTTGTGGATTTTAGGATACAGACTTAGTAAATTCTCTTACTTAGTCTTTCTAGATATTTATTTCTTAATATATTTTTGATCTGTCTTAAAGAGATTTGCTTTCTGTTCCACCTCCTTCACAACCCCCAACTTCTTAACAAATATTTTCTTCTGTTTCAGACTTCGTGTCTTTTTTCCTTGCTTCTCGCAATGTCTGTGCACAAGGCAGCACAGCCCATTATTATCTGAAATCTTAACACAGCTTTTGGCAGTCAATCTTGTCAGTACCTTCTTGTCATTGGGAGAATCATTCTGTAGAACATTAAATAACCTGAAAAACTGTTTCACAATCAAACCAGCTTCTGTTTCCAGAGACTTGATCATATCACAGTGTTGTGGCCTGTAAAGGGGTGCTTTCTCTAACGTGGTTTGTTTCAGCAGATATAATTTAGGGAGCTTTTAGCCAGCCTGCTGGGCTGGGACAAGCAGTGGGGAAGTGTAGGCCAGCATCTTGAACTCACCTGCTTAACTGTTCCTGCCTTGCCCCAAATAATCTGTCCATTCTGGCAGTTATCAGCACCTTGCTGCTGGGTGCTTTGCTACTCACACCAAGACCCACCTTCTGTAAACTCTCAATGCCTTTTTCTGCAATAGTTGAACACGTGGCTTGTGTAGGTGTGTAAAACCAGGTGGAGCCTCTCCATGCCCAGATAAACCTTTTTTAATTAAAAAAAAAAAGAAAAAGAAAATCCCTGAACTGGCAGTTGGATCAAGGTAGTCTTATGTGACAAAATAAATTTGGCATGGAAAGTTGGGTAGTGTTTGGGGGGGATAAGAATAATGTTTATCATATCCTTTAATTCCACCGGAGATGTTGCGCTTTTGTATCCCAGGCTTTGGGAGGTGTTGCTTTTGGCTCGTGTGCTGCATTTTATCCATAGGTTACTCTCCCACACAGAGGGGTGAGGGGTGGATGTTCATCTATATATTCAGACTGGAGTAAGGGACACGGCCTTGGTAACTGTGAGGTGGCTTAGAAACCAGTGCTGCCACCTCTATCATGCTGCAGGACTTGGGGTGCTTGTGGATGGATGTGCAGAACTCCAAGCTGCAGCTTGGGCAAAAGTAGAAAAGGGGATAGAAGATCCCAGTGCTGCTGTGTCCTGTGCCATGCCTTTGGGAAAGTGAGAGAAGGAGGTGCTTTCTCTTGGGTGAAGGTACTTGGCAGATTCCAATGCCCACATTGCTGCCTCTGCAATTTATGGAGTGGGAGTGAAGATGGTGAAACTAGATTGAGATGCCCATGGATGCTGCCATTCATCCCCATCAGCCTCATTTACTTGCAGCCTATGAAATGCCACTTTTGAGCACACCTCTTACTGAAGGAGCAGTTTAAGTCGGTGTTTTAGCTGTTCAAATTAGGAAGAGGAAAGGAGGCTGTGTGGTGGTCAGCATGTCTATGGCCCATCACAACAAGCCCAGCCAACCTGGTTCCTAGCCCACCATGTGAAAGCCAGCCTGAGGTAGAACCCTGGCAGTGTTTTCCAGGTGACAATGGGATGTCACATACTGTAGTCACATAAATCAAGTTAAATAAATCAGCTTCAGCAGTGACACGTGCTGTTTTGCACTTCTTGAGAGAAGCTGTGCAATCCTGAACTTGCCTGGGGCATTCAGACTGAAACTTCAAAATCGAAACTTACGGAGTATACCTTCTGAAAGCACTAAATAATTGATGAGCAGTTTGTGTTCTTGACAAATTTTTGAAAACTCAGAGAACATTTCAAATTTTTTGGTTAAAATATAAGTAACTGTGCATATAGAAGATCAGATTTGGAGATTGAAAATCTGTTTTCCCTTTCCGTATCATTGTCACAGTTGTGGTGAAAGTCTCAAGTAAGAGCATGTCAGCAACCATTCCTAATTAACTCATGGCAGTGCGCCCAGTGTGCACACATTCATGCTCTCTCCTTGTGTATAGATACACATCTCTTAGAGAAACAGCTCTTTACAAAGAAATAAATTGAGTGATTACATTAATTGACACAAATGTTCTTGAAAACAACCCATTTAATTTTGTTTAGGCATTTCCTGAGTGATGTCTCCTTGGTTTCTAATAAATAACCTATTGTAAAACTTGCTAACAGAAGACTGTGTAGTGTAGTAGACTCCAAGGTTAATTTATTAAACTTGTCAGCTGTTTACTCTTGGTGAGACTGTGATTTAAAAATGCTGTGTAAAAAAGGCAAAACCAAAACCCCACAGGAATTTGGATGTGTGAGGATGCACTTTTATGTGTTTGGCTTCAGTGTGCATTTTTTGGACTTAGATGTTTGAGTAGAAGCTGTAGTGAAACATAGAGAAAGGGCAGTACATAGTGAACATGGTTTTGTGTCCAGGTACATACCAGCATTATTTTCTCTTTCTTCCCATTGAGAGATTTAAAGATTTATGGATGAACACATTAAGAATTCTAAAATATAGATGTTGTCTTAGTGTAAATTGCTAAGAAATGCCAGAAGACAAAGCTTTTGTTTGTTTTATGCCTGTGTTATGCCACAGTGATCAAGTAGGAGGGTCCCTGGAGCACCCACCCAGTGTGGCAGAAAGTGCCTCAGGGAAATGAAGGATGATGCAGAAGCAGGATGAAGCTGAAGCATCGTAGTGTCCCCATCTGCTCCTTGGAAGATGGCTGGGGCAGTCCTGGCCATGTTTTGTCTGTCACTCTATTGTGCACAAGGCTGAAATATTGGTCTCCTTGAGCCAGGTAAGCTCTTGGAGATCTATTTCACACCCAAGATAGCTGAGCTACCTTAGAAAGCGTAAAATCAGTAGGATGGCTTCTGTGGTAGTGTTGGAAACAAAAAAGTTTTAATAAAAGGCAAAATAACCAAACTCTTTAGAGAGAAAAACTGAGCCAGGTGCAAGAGGTTCTTGCTCCTGGTAAAACACCTCACAAAAGTGATTACTTTCTTTGTTCTCTTCTTTTTCTAATTAGTTGCTCAGGCGTGATTTTTTGGCTTCTGTCCAATTGGCTATCCTTTAGTTTGAGGTGAAGTCCCCCAGGTCCTATGAGGTGCCTTTTTTGCTAATTGAGGAAAGAAACTTCTGGGCTTTTTTCCTTTTTAAGGAGACAAAGGATAGTTTTGTCACTCCGTCAACAGGGGGCACATTCCTACACGAGGCTTCTGCTTGTGCATTTTCCAGTGAATCTGCAGAGAACAGGAGTGACCAGAGGGCAGAGACTGAGCAGGTGTCACTCCTTTGTATTGCCATACCTGTTGTGGCTTATTCATTATATACCAGTGTTTGTCAGTGAAATCTGAGTCTGTTTAAAAGTGTATGCCTTTATTTTGTTGCCTCTAGAAAAGCCTCTTGGATGTGTTGGCAACAGGTTTTTCCTCAGTGACTGATCCTGGTATCTGATAACTGTTACCAAAATCAGGTTGACTAGAGATATGTGTACTTCTCTGAAGAAAATGAACCCACTCAATGTGCACAACATGCCATTTTTAATTTAGGTAATTGTTTATTTTAAAACACGAATTACAAAATTATTACAAAACAGTAAAGTTCCTGTGATTGAATAAGATAAGGAGAATTGTGAAAGAATGTTGGACTTCAAATGCATCTGCATTTATTTTCCATGTTTGGAAATGTCACGCTTACTGGCAACTAATTTCCTTCTGTCTGTGTTATGTTTTTACCAACCATTTGGTAGTTATGATGACTAGGTTCAAAGTGATGTATCACAGCTAGTGGAAGGGACCACATTTCACTTTATTCACAGAAAAGTTAAGGAATGTTCCATAATCAAGCCTTACTCGCTGAGGTCTCTTGGGCTGTGCTGGATCAATGGCTTAAGGAGGGTGAGGCGAGTTGCCTTCTGGATCTGTCTTTATGGACCTGCAGAACCCAGATGATCAGCTCAAAGGTAGTTTTTAGGATGAATAATGTGAGATGCAATGAATACTGTCTTAACATGATCCTCTCTATTGGAAAGGACAGTGTTATGGGTTTGAGGGTGGCACTAAAGAGTGTCCTACTCAGAAGCTGAAAGCAGGTTGCAGTATAGTATGCATAAATAGATGTTCCCAGTGTGTGCAAAAACGTATTTTGGGACTGCTGTCACCAGTTGCTGTCATTTTAACAGCATACTGTAATTGATATGCATTTGTTTTTCTGAATAATCCAAAAGTAGGAGTGAAATGATTCAGTTGGAAAGTAGGAGCTGGGATACTTGGCTGACACATGGATAATAAAAGTACATCTTGAAGTTTGCAAGTGTGAATTCAGAAGATGGGCTGCTGAGGCGCTTCTGTGGTAAACAGGAGTTGAGGAATGGAAAAGATGAGTTATGACCACTAGGCTTTCAATCAGGTTTTGTACTTGTAGTGGGTTTTTTGAAATTTTTATATCTTGTGAAGTGGTAATGTTTAGTGTCCATAGGCATGCCACTTAATTGTTATTCAGCAACACTGCCAAGCATTTCCATTTCAGGGATTCATTAGCTTTTTAAAGATTTTCTTCTGCTATAATTTTTCCAGGGTTTAAATGCTTTGGGTTTGTAATCTCCCGAATGGGATTAATTTTTAAGGCTTAGTGAAACTCTTTCGTTACAGAAAGATAAGGAAAAGTGTGCTTCACTTTAGCAACACTGAGACTGCTAACAGTTGAGATCTTCTAACAATTTAGCAAGAAATATGTCTTGGAAATAATATCTGAGATAAACATGCAAATCTGCGCAGAAGTTGAACAATATGGGTGGGGTTTTTTTGTTTTGTTTTATTTTGTTTTGTTTTTGTTTTTTTTTTTTTAATAAGGACTTCAGGGTACTGCTCAGGTCAGGGTGGCATGCTGGCCAGTGGCCAGCAGCCTGCAGTGCTACCATGGTGGGTCACTTCTCTTCACTCCTGTGCTGCCTTCCACCACGGAGCTGGTAAATTAAACCCATTTTTTAGCGCTGGCCTCTTTCTTGACTTTGGAAACCTAAGAAACGTGTGTTCTGGTATGTCTTGTAGTAGGCTGACCTTTTTCTGCAGTGTGGGGTGCGTTCAAGGAAGGAGGCAGCAATGCACAGTGAATCACAAACAGTGTGGGGATTGCCTTGCTCTGTGCCAAATTATGTTTTCCATCTCCAGCATGTAATGTCAGGCAAATCCATTGAAGTCTTTAATCTATAATTAGACTTATAAGCTTCTTTAGACCTTTTGGGTTTCCTTTCTTTAAATGGAATACAGCATTTTTCCCCCATGAATCTTCCTGACATATTTTTCAAAGATTGCTTTCCTGGTGTTTTTTATTTTTTTAAATTTATTTATATTTTCCTTCAGCTTTCTAAACTGAGTATGTAGAGCTCCTATTTCCATCAAGAAATGAACTCAAAATTACCTGGTACAAGTGACTGATGTATATGGATTTTTTTTTTCCTGGCAGTACTGAGCAGAAATGTTTTTCAGCAGGCTAAATTAAATATGTATTTCTAAAATTGGATTCATACAGTGGGTTTTTCTGCATTACAATTAAAGAAGTTAATTAAAATGTCACTTGTCACTCCTTTTTATGTGTCAATACATGAATGTCTGGCTAAATAAATCAATTCTGTCACCAGGTGTTGATGTGAGACAGTTCCTCTGTGAAAGCCCCTCAAGATAAGTTACTGCCTGGAGGGACAAGCATTCTTGTACTTCACTATATCAATGTGTGTGTTTATGTGTACTACCTATGTATATATGTCTGTATGCACACGTGTTGTCACAGGGCGTTCCTGTCATGTTTGAGAAGCAGCCTTTGGGTGCCTCCTTTGCCTGAGTGTCATTTGTCCTGTTGCTTCCTCATTTTCATATATTTATTACAGAACTACTCTACAGAGTTATTGTTTCCTTCATAAGAATTTTAATATTAGGCATAATCAGATTCAGATTTTTTTTTCTTTCTGTACAACTGATTTTAATAGATACTGCCTAATCTCCAAAGAAAGCTATAAGCCTTTTTTAATTGCAGACACAGCAGACATAAATAGTTTGTTAAAATATTCTCAATGTGCTATAGGTAAGCAGTTTGCATCTAATTAAATTTTCTTCGTGTTTTGGGGAATTTTTGTGCCCCTAAATTGACCTAAAGTATTTTCCTGTTGCATTTTCTACTGATCAGTTTTAATTTCCCTTTTCAGCTCCCCATAGCACATGTTCTGGAGGACTCGCTGCTGTTTTGCTACCTGCCTTGGTATCTGTTGTGATTTAGCAGTCTACAGAAGTTGAAGTCTGTCCTTCTGCCCCTTTTATTGCCCTTGGTGACTGCAGGCAATAAAAGCTGCCAATATGGAATGCTCTGAGCAAAGAGGAGAAATTGTAGAAGATGCCATCGTTATTTTAAAATTCTTCTAAACCAGGGGATTCTTTTAAGAATTTATACATTTGGCTCAGCTATAACTTTCTTGGCATCCTTATGTTCATTTAGGGAAGTTCATATATATATTTATAGGAAATACATTCTGGAGCTTAATCCAAAGGTTTGCAAACTTTCTGGCTCTCCATAGAGCGAAAACCATGCATTTCTATATCTGTTTTACGTTTCCGTGGATTTCACTATTAGATTTTGCCAGTTGTGTGGTCTCTCCAAATTCTGCTTCAGTGTGCATACATTTCAGTTTTGTTGCTGGTTGTTTGGTTTGGGTTTTTTTTCCCTCTTTATATGTTGCTGTTCCTTCACAGTCGTATTTTTACTGTCTAGCACTTGTTCTATTTTCCAAAGCAACAGTTATCGCTAGTTTATGTTACTGTTTTTACTCCACTTAGGTTTTGCATTTCTTTTTTTTTTTTCTTTTAATCTGAGGCATATTTTGTTCATTACTTGTTCTTCTATTTGAAATTGTGCGAAGACAGCTACTGCAGCTACACCAGCCCAGAATACCTCCTATTATTTGTCTTTTTAGACATTTTGATAGTTTGCAGAATTTTATTCATAATGCTTCTGTGGAAATGGAACCTCTGTAAAAGCAACTTCCTAATGTCTTCTCATACAATTTTCCATACACATGCATTTCTTTTAAGATTCATTCTGTGTTCTTGCTTGCAGTTCGTAACTAGCATGCAAATGGATTTGAGAATTGTTTCCTGAAAATTAAGAAATGCTTTTGCACTTCTATTAAATGTTATCTCCCCCACCCTTTACAGATGCAGAGAGAAGAAATATGATTATTATAGCCTGCCAAAAACCTCAGTTGTGATAGCTTTTTATAACGAGGCTTGGTCAACGCTTCTGCGAACCGTTCACAGTGTTCTTGAGACATCTCCGGATATACTTTTGGAAGAAATTATCCTTGTAGATGATTACAGTGACAAAGGTAGGAAGAACAAGTCTAAATAGTATTGATTGTTGATGGGCTCTTTTGGTCAGCCAGTTCATAGGAGAAAGAGTTATGCTGTTCAGGTCACATAACACAAAACTGTATGACAAAGACCTCTCACCGAAAAACAGTTTTTCTTGTAGTGTGCCAGAGAAAAATTTGGCTTATGTACCAAATTTAGTTTGGAATGGGGAAGCACATTTGCTGTGCAGTAACACGAGTGCTTGTGTATATGGATAGACTCCAGTCTGAACAGAGCACTTTGGGTTTTCTGAATTGAGCAAGTTTCGATTGCACCAATGCTCCCCTGGTGTCTCATATAATGACAGTGACCTAGTTCTTTGGTCTTGTTTGAACAATAGGACATAAAGGAAATGCTGGCATTTTCCACCACACATGAATTGTGTTAAGAATAAAACTTTTATACAGAAAGTCTTAAGTAACATTTGAGAAGCTCTTATTGATCTGGGGATGTATTACAGAGGTAAATGTGAAGTGTTCAATTGCTTAAAAGTAACTGTGATTTGTGTCCAAATCCAGGTTTTGTGCTTTTTCATGTCCTTTCTAAACATGTATAGCCGAATCTGAGTTCAAAGTACCACAATCTTTAGAGCCCTACTATCAGTAAAATGCTAGTGAGGAGAGAGCTTCCTATAGAAAGACATAAACAAATAATTTCAGAGTGTATTATTCCCTCTTTTTTTGGCTTGTTACAGAACATTTAAAGGAGAATTTGGAAAACTACGTGGCTGGCCTGCGCAAGGTGCGTCTTATCCGTGCAAATAAGAGGGAGGGGCTGGTCCGAGCCCGGCTGCTGGGGGCGTCTGTGGCGAAAGGAGACATCCTAACATTCCTGGACTGCCACTGTGAATGCCATGAGGGCTGGCTGGAGCCACTGCTGGCAAGGTGAGCTTATGCTCTGGGCTGGTTTTCTCTCCCGTTGGAGAAGAAGGGGTGAGACAGTTTGGCCCACTTCTGCAGTGGAAAAATGACTCATGGTTCACCAAAGGTTACTGCAGTCTGGTCCCTGAGGCACTGCCAGTGTTTGGTGTTTGTCTCCTGGCTGTGGGGGAGCAAATGCAAAAGGAAGTTTGAAAGATCATGGCGTGGTGGGTGGGGGTTTTTTGCTTGTTTGTTTTTGTTTGTTTGTTTTATTTGTTTTCCCTGAGGACCAAGCTGCCTCTTCAGGCAATGGAAAAATTTGGTTTTCAAGAAGATGAGTCCTCACCTTCAGCTTTGGAACTACATTGGTAAAGAAGTCTATTTCTGTCAGCCTGGATGAGCAGAATGTCTGGAAAGGTGTGTGCCCTGCAAGGCAGTGTTTGCATAAAACAAGTCAATAAACTCCATCGTCTTAGTCCTGAGCAAATCCACCTTTCCAGACTGGTTCTGACATAAAGCATCATGGTGTAGGATAGGGAGGAGTAAATGTTATGTCAACACTAACTCTTATTTGGAAATCATCTGTCCTGGGACACTTTACTTTATGCCTATGTGGTCTCTTGTTAATTCTGCAGATCCGTCAGGCTGTTCAGAAAACTTTGGTTAATTAAAAACAAGCAAACAAACAACAAAAAAACCAAGGAACCTTCCCAAAACTCTAACAAAAAATCCCTAGAAACCAGAACACCAGCCTTCCATTTCGGCTGAGAATATTTATTATATTCTTGAAGACTCACCCATGTGTAGCCAGCAGCCATACATCAACTTTTCCTGCTATGGGTTCAGCCACTGGCACCTCACCACAGCACCTGCTGCTCCTGAATCACATTACAAGGCTCTGTTGGTTTTGCCCCTTTTGCCAACAGCTCATGGCTTTACCTGCTTGGATGCCATTAGCAGATAATGATAGATACAGGACCTGAATCAAACCTCCAAAATACTGTATGTAGAAAACCAACTTTATTTAAAACATAATTAAAAAAAAAATCTTTACCAGGCCTGTGTTTTGATTTGGATCCTGTTAAGATTCCCACAAGGTACTGCAGAGTAACAGAAAAGGACCAGGAAAAACAGCCTGAATACAAACTGGAGAGAGACTTCCAAAAGCACAAAGTGCCTTGATGTGTGCGAATCTTCCTGATTTGGAGTGGGACTTGTGTTCCCAAATTCCCCACGTCCCTTTGAAATTGTATCTATAATACAATTTCAGTTTTTTGTTTTCTTAAAATTGTCATACGTACCTTGTTTCTAAATTTCACACCGAGTGTATTCCAGATAACTGGGGGGTAGCTATGATAGCTTGAAGAAAGGAAAAGGGATAAACCTCAAATCATGGGCATAGGTTTAACAACTGTCGCCTAAAAAAGTGTATGATGGGGGAAAGATCTGTGATTTCTTCGCTTCTTTAGCGCACCACTAGATGGCAATCTTGAGGAAGGATTGGGATTTTTTTAAATGCAATCGTCACCACCTGTAAAAAGTTAGCCCTCTCTTGGAATTCCTGCCGTTCTTGCTGCAGATGCAGACATGCATCTCTAAGGCGTTTTTCTGCGGCATATCCGATTCAATGTATGGCAGCAATACCACAGTGTTAGCATTTTGCAGTGCAAACATAGTTGTATTTGTAAGCTGCCTGTGCATTGTACCATCTAGTTAATTCTTAACTTACAGAAAAGATGATGGCTTTTCACTTACTTCGTTCCTTTCATAATTGATATCATATGCCAGCTACCTACTTTTTACTTATTTTCCTACTTGTTACAGGAGGAGAAAAATATTTTTACTTTTTATTGTTGTTTTTTTCCTTCTCCTCTACGTGTGGATATAATTTTCATTGCTTTGTACAATGAGGATTCCTACAAAGTTTTATGCAAGTGAGACAAGAGATAACAATATTTGTATAAGCCCTTTTGTGTGCTCTACCAAACAAGGTCTCAATGGGAGATCATAAAGAAGAAAACAGCTGTTTCACATATTCCCTCCAGCAACAAGAGGCCATTTCACACTTCGGGCAGTCTTTCTCAGCTCAGACAATACTACTTTGGAATTGCTGCTGTTCTCTGCTGCATTTAACCATCACAAGCTACTTTAATTTCACAGTGTAAGCCATCGGTCAGTCTACAGATTTTTAGCCTAACAATCCCATGAGGAATGAGCTCCCTTTGGATGACAGATGTACTGCATCTCTTTCTTGTTTGAAAATGTAATGCGTTCAGTTTTCCTTCACCTCTGAAACATGTAAATACAAGATGCAAGGCTAAAGTGCATATCTGCATCTCTAAGTGAAACAAGTGACTGCATGTCACTGAACTATCAGGGCATGTCTAACACTAGAACGGAGAAGATGCTAAACAGTGATTTAAAAGAAAGATCTTGGCTTGAGCTTGTGTGCTTGATGTTGCTCCTAGTACTGAGGGAGGCCATTCTAGAAGGTGAGGAGAAGGCTAATAATCCCACTGCTTCCTGTAAGGATGAATCCTTTTGGAAAGGAATCCTGAAAATCCTGCATGATATTGAGAAATGGGAGGAAGGGGTTTATCTCCTTGTAGAAGTAAACCTGCAAGAAATGTCATCAGCTCTGATGTATTCGTAGTATGATAAAGATCTTGACTATCTTTAGATCACCATTGGTATTAGGAATGTCATTCTGCAGTGCTATCTTGTTTCTCCTTTTCATCTCCTATGTTGCCAAGGTTTCTTGAGGCCTCCTTCAGTTATGTTTCATTGTTGGAGGTCTAATTCCCATGTTGCAGGTTTGGTTTTTTCTAAGCTCAGGGCTTCTTTTTGAGTTGCTGTTACAGTACTCACTGCAACATTTGCAGATGATCACAGTTACAAGAACAGCCATGACTTCCAAGGGCCAAGAGTCTGGCTGGTTTATTATTCATCACTGCGAAAGTATGCAATCAAACTGCTCTCTTAAATAGCTACGTGTACAAAAGAAAATGAACATTTTTTTTCCTTGATAAAGTGGTGCTGGCTATGGCAGCCAAGACAGATGCTGAATGTGTTATCTCAAGCCATCTGGCGTATCTTGCTTCCACCATCCAGGAAGGTTGATGCTTGCCAGCGGAGTCCATCCTGATACATCCTCCTGATGTAGGAAAAGGGGGGTTATTCTTGTATTTATTGTATCATCATTTCCTTGTTATTACAGCATGAATTGAAAAGGAGCAAAACTTCATGTTTGGTATTGTAAGCATTCTTTGTTCTTGTCAGTTCTATTTTTTTTTTATTTATTTTTAGAGATGTTTCTAATGGAAGTCACCCTTTTGTTTTAAAACCTTACCAGGATTGCTGAAGAAGAAACAGCTGTTGTCTGCCCTGTTATTGATGTTATTGACTGGAACACATTTGAGTACTTGGGAAATGCTGGTGAGCCACAGATTGGTGGATTTGACTGGCGCCTGGTCTTCACTTGGCACAGTACCCCTGAAAGAGAACAAAAACGGAGGAAGTCCAAGACTGATGTGATCAGGTTAATTTTTATGCATCCTAGAAACTGTGAATGTATTTTTGATTTCACCTGAAAATGCCAGGTGCTGAAAGATATTTGGGAAGTGAATATATTACAAAAATGGATGTATTTTGTTTAGTTCCCCATTTTTTTTTCTAAAATAATTCCTGTTTACCATGTTCCTGGAAAAAATAGTGCTCTAAAATATGAAAATCCTGTTTCATCTTCCATATGGAAAACTTATTGCAAAGTAGTCTCTTGACTCCTCTAGAGAAAGTCTTACAGATGGTTACCAGCACATGGAAAGAGTGTAACTGATTAACTAATACTGGAGGATGTCCTCTGTGCAAAGCAAAGAGCTCTGTGTTGTAAAAAAAATGTATCATAGGCAATGATGAAAAGGGAAAAAAATCACCAACCAGTGAGAAGGTAAAAGCAGTTTTGAAGATTTTTTTTCTGTGCTGTGTGGTTCACTGTGCTATTTTCAAAGGTGAGCCATTTTGCCAGCTCTTTACTGGGGTGAAACAATACAGCTCTATCCACCATGGTTTCTGTGAAGGACTAACTCACAGAGCTCAGGCTGATGTCTTCATTATGGGTTTTAGTTTTGTCTTATTTTAAGACAGGATGCCATCAGTTGGTATTACTTGTCACTCAACATTGTATATTTAGGAGAGGTAAGATAATAGAACAAACAAGGCATCTGGAAAATGGGAATGGTAGACAAGATCCTGATAGCTGAGGGTCTGCCATGTTCAACCTAGCCCCATCTGCTATGGAAGTTTCTGTATTTCAGCAGTTTATTGAAGTAAATTAACCTGTTTGGCATTTTTAATACCATAATTTTGTTAGTACTTTTATCTATTATTGTAGAGACCACAAAAAATGGAATTATTATTTTTTCTCACTCTTTTCTAAGTTGCTTATCATGATATTAATACCCAGTATTTCACAAATATTAATGTACTTATCCTCAACAGAACGAACTTTTTTTTAAATGGGAAAAGTGAGGTAGTAATTGAGTCTTTCTCAGCATGTATTAATCCATGTTGTCCTTAAAACAAAAAAATCCAAATAGAATGAATATTTTTAAAACATTTAGATCAAATATGATGCTTTTTTTTCTTCATGATAAGAAGAATTGTCTTTGACATGACAAGAGGAAAATGATGAGGGATAAAGTTTCAGGGTAGCCTGAGGACTGTGAGCTCGACAAGTGTCTGGAGAAAGCAGCAGTGCTGGGAGTGGTGTCACCAACAGCTTGGTTTGGAGGGATCTGGAGGGAGACAGAAGGACTTGACTGGTTATGGAGTTTATTTTTCCTTCTGTCTTGTCTCATCTCATTCCATTCTTTGAAACAACATATGACAGTGAGACAGTGTTGCTTCAAAAAGATAGCTGGTAAAATTAGTTTTGACAGATTAAGAGTAATTGATCATTCATCTCGCTTTTGTTGATATTTACCTCAGCAGCAATTTAGTAAAATTCACACAATGCCAGATGAACTTAGTTCTAATCACCATTATATACTTGGCACTTTAAAGAAAGTCATCCTAAGACTGTAAATAATAGGGAACAACATTGAACAAATACAAATTTATGTATATGTGCACACTCTACCATAATGGAAGTACATCCCTTAAGTGTGCTGTCACTGTGGGCCTTGTGATCTTCAATCATGTCCTTTGAAGGACATGAGGACCCAGTCCAATGAGGACCCAGCCATGACTCCTGATTTTTATTTTTTTTCCCCAAACTTAGTAAAAAATTTAGGAACAGACGGATGGGTAGATTTTCTTAGAAAGAAAATAAATCTCTTTAGGGGCCATATTTACTTAATAATTTAAGTCTGAGAGTTTTTTCAATTGATATTAGTGGGATCAAGAATGTTGGTTTTAATTACTAAAGCACAAGTATTTTTTTAATTATTGCTTAAGTAAAATAGATAGGGATACAGCACGTAGAATTTCAGAGCCGACTAATACAGTTCTGCCACAAAGAAGTTAATGTTCTCTTATGTGAAGAGGCTCTTCATTTGCACACAGACACTGCAATTGGAAAAATTTATTTTAACACAATATATTTACATTCTGGTGTTGTTTTAGGTACAGTTTTTTAGTACAAAATTAAATTCAAATGGCCTCATAATAATTGATAAATTTCTGACTGTTACTTTGTATCCAGAAAAGACTGAGAAAATAGAAAATAGAAATATATTGTATTTTCTTTATCTGTTACATTGGTTTAATATTATTTCTTTTTATACAGTTCAGAGTTACTATTCTCTTTCATAGGTCTCCAACCATGGCAGGTGGATTATTTTCTGTGAGCAAGAAGTACTTTGATTATCTTGGTTCCTATGACACAGGAATGGAAGTCTGGGGAGGAGAGAACCTTGAATTCTCATTTAGGGTAGGTGGCTTAATTGAAAGTTTCTTTTCCTCAGAATACAACAAATTCCTGCTTCTTTCTTCATGCCCTTTTACTTAATGAGGTAGCTGTAATGTAAGCAAGTGCTAAGAAGGGAGTCTTTTGGAAGTGTCTTGTTCTTGCACTTCAGGATCACTGTACTTTTCTTCCAAATAGCCATTTTAAAGCAATTTTTAAATACATGTCTTTGTTTTGAGCTCTAGTATAAAATGTAAAAAGGGCTGTGATACTAGTGGGTGAAGTTTACATCCTGAAGCTTGAAGAAGGTCATGGGGAAGATTTGCGGTGCTTTGATGTGACTCAGAGTTCTTGCTCTGGTTGATGGAGCAAGCAGTTCCCAGTGGGGCAGGAGAAGGCAGCCCCTGTACTAATTTTAAGGCTTTCTTCTGTTTCACCTCAGAAAAAGTTTGTACAAAGTTTATAAAAGGTGGAAGATCTCCAGTAACTGTAGAATTGTGCCCACAGGAGGCATGACGAAGTGCTCAGGTGTGAGACAGATAGCTGAAATGGAAAGGATTTACAGCAGGAAAAGAGAGGAGACACAGGACAGTCCAGACTGATCAGCAAAGCAGAGTTCTCCTGTGCTCAGCTGTTACCAGTGCTGATTACTGCTGAGCACTGGCTGCCTATGGTTTACCCCAAATCACACTTAGCTCATTGAAGCCATCCAGTGGTGACATAAGAGGGATGCCTCTTTTGGCTTTCATGGAGTTCACAGCTTATTATCTTGAATTACGCTTGTCTGTTCTGCCCATCATCTGTTATTTTTGATGGTCATGTTTGCATTTCTCTGAGTCATTGACTCATGGTTCAGGAGGATTTTTGGATTTTTTACCAGGTGACAACAGATTTCAAGGTTAAATAGCATTTTAATGTTACAAAACCACTTTCTTGAGAAAGGAGACATCAGCACACTGTCTCTCTGGATGTCTGTGTGTTAACCAGAGAAGCATAGAGTCTTCCTGGCTGCTGTTACGATTTCCTGCTGCCCGTAGTGCAGAAATCATAGAAAAAAAGGTATAAAAATAAGGAACAAAAATTATTAGGAATAACAAGCACAGGCCTAGAGTTGATATGGTTTCTCTCTGGAGGGAGACTTCTCAGCTGGAAACGCTCTTCGATCTGAGTTCATGACTACCTCCTTTTTCATCTAGGGAACAGTTTCTGGCACATAAGCCCAAACACAGCCTACTCAGTAGTCTTGGTCTAGTTCAGCAGACCTCCACCTGAAGGGAGAAGCAGTTGACCCACCTCCATCAGCCTGTGACCTTCTGAAGCAGGAGTCTCTGGGCCCAGTGTACCCAGAACTTCAACTCCTTGAAGAAAATCTCTAATATGGCACATTTGGCATGCAGTTCTTGGCTTTCTGCACTTCGTGTCTTGCTTTTGGGGAGACCAAGGCTTGCATGCAGCATGACCCTTCCTTTTGGCTCAGAGTGCCCCAGTACCAGTTGCTGCTTTAGACCCACCCTTCCATTGCCCTTGACCTCTATGAAGCTCTGGCAGCCAGTCTCATTTTGTCTATCACTGGTTCCCCTGAGCCAGGACTCCGTGGGGAGCAGCAGCATGTACGAGCAGTGCCTTTACTCCTTCAGCATGCAGGACAGAGGTCTCCTTATGGGATAGAGGAAGACTCAGAGGTGGCCTAGCACACAGGAGAAGCACAAAGGGAGCAGCAGAGTCCCCAGGAGAGAGCGCACAAGCACTGTGCAAGGGTCTAAGCCAGCATGTAGGTGCAGGTGGTTCAGGCGACTCCTGGGAGACAAATGATTTAACAGGACAGCCTGTGCAATGGCCAACAAATATGCCTGGCCAATTTTCCTAGTGCAGATTGCCAGTAGCATCTGGGTATTTGTACGCAACATGCTTTGCTCTGTTTGATTTGGAGCCCTTGTACTTGTGCTCTGTGTGGAGAGGATTTTTGTGGAACAGAGCAGAGTGCTACGATGCTGTTTAACTGTGTTCTTTTGGCTGCCTGCAGTGTTCCAAGAGGTCGGAAGGGATAAATCATTGTTAGTGTTGTTGTCCTTGTGTTTTCTAAACCTGTCAGACCTGAAAATTAGGAGCAGAACTACTCAAAACCGCTGTAAATTAATTTATTATTGCTCTCATCTCTGAAAACACCACTCTCTCCCAATGACATGAAAAGACTTGTCCTCAAGCCTCCTCTTTCTTGCACTTCGATTATTCTGAGCTGAAGAAATTCTCTATGGTTTTGAGAGGTGCAACAAGGACAAAGCTTTCACTAAAAGCACAATGACTAAGAGAGATGGAGGCTACGTGCTGAATGCAGAATCGAGTCAATGTACCTTGGTTTTGGATTGCTTAATGCTATTTGGCTGGATAAGATTTCACTTCATGGGCATAATGGGCATTGAAACTCCTCTTTCTGAGGGATTCAAAACATGCTCTTTCATCTTCTCCCTCTTGTACTCAGAGCAAAGGGAACCTGGTGACAGCTTCTATCCCTTCTCTGCTCTTGGTGCCACAAGTGGCGCTGCAATGTAAGTTTGTTTCTGGACCAAGGCCTAATATGTCTGTGGTCTGTCCTTCAGCCTACCATGTGCAAAAAGGCCTTTCTTCTCAGAAGTGTTACTGCCCATGAGCCTGGGTGATACAACTCAGAACACCTGGGGTCTTCTCTCTTCCAGTATTTTTGTATTGTTTCTTTTTGTCTGGATCTGGAACTCTGTCTTGTGTTGAGAGCAGCTAGGGTGAGTGTGTCTGGGGTGCCTCTCCACCCACCCAGCTCCCAGCAGATTGTGTATGAGCACCACACTGGGGGCTTAGCCACAAGTTGTCAAGAAAACATTGCAGCAGAGAGAGAGCAGCAGAAACACAGGGTTTTCCACATTATGCCCTTTTTTAGGATGTAGCATCCTTTCTATTTTTTTTATTTCTTCCAGATAGTCTTAAAATGTTAGAATGAGCTGGAAGAGCTTTTATTCTTTAGTATTCATTGACCCAGCACAAGGTCAATTGTCCAGAGACCCTGGCAGGGACAGCAATCCCAAGGTGAGATTTTGAACATTTTCTGTAGGTTTTCATAATGCCACCATCTGTCTCTGAAAACAAAAGAAAATATGCCGATAGTCTGCATGCATCAAGATGAAAGTGAAAGTGAAAAAAGGAATGTCACCTTGTTTTCTTATTGAAGTGGAGGAAAAATGTGTGCTTTTATGATGAGAGCTGTGAGTTACCCAGACCTAGTAAAGAAACAGATCTACATGTACGTGAGCTTGCAAAATATGCATGAAACCTTATGTGTTTTTCTGTTAAGAAGGTTGAACTAGTTTTATGGAGAATCTTCTGCAGAACCACTTACTTAGCATTTAGTAATCAACTTTAGTTTCTCTATTAAATTCCTTGCTTTATTTTATGTCTGTTCATTTGTACCTGATTTTATATAGAGGTCATAATTTTTCCATTAAAATGAAAGTGAATAAACCTTTTGAGGAATTGTTTAGCTGAAGTATATTCAATTTTCTTTTGTAATAGGATGACAAGATAATTTTTGTACTGTTTTTATGAAATACTTAGAATTTAATGAGCATTGCTTAGCAACCTACAGTTATTTTTTAGAGAGCTTTAATTATTAAAAATTCAGCTGTTACGGAATTCTCTTTTTGGCATCAATTTAACAGAGGTATGGTCAGTTTGTTTCATTCCTTTGAAATCAGACTTTATCATGGATGAGCTGAGGCATGTGCTTCCTTCTTAACTACATTTTTATTTCAGTAGTCTTTATCATCTGTTCCTAATATCTTTTTTAAAAGTAGGTGAATTAATAAATCTTATGTGGAATGTAACACTGGAAATTTTTAAACTAATAACCTTATGGCTCTTAATATTTGCTGAAAAATCTTGAATGGTAAATTGCAGCTTTAAAAAATAATCTTGAACATAGAAATAATAATTATGAAAAATGTTTTTTTGAAATTGATCTCAAAAAAGGATATTGTAAAGTGAAAGTGGATAGCTGGTTTCATAGCAGCTTTCAAAATGGTAGTAAAGTAACTTACCTAAGAAAATATGCAAATTGTTTGAAAGATTAGTACAGAATTCTAGATTTACTGTATAATTCTTTAATCATCTTTGTTCAAATGACAAATATGCCACTTCCCTGAAAAGAAGCAAAAAAGAGGAGAGAAACCTCACATGGAAAAAGAAGAAATTAAAATTTTAAATCCAGGAAGTAATAATTATCCAGTAGTCCCTATAGATGTTTAATGAATTACCTCTATCTTTAAAGAAACTCTCTGTTTTAAAAGTAAACATATGTATTAGAGTGCTTACACTTTGGTAATTAAATACAGCATTGTGCCATGAAGAAAGTATGATGTTGTTATCCAAAACCAAATCAATGGAGATGACACTCATTGATTTCCAAATTTAGAAATTTTAGAGAAATTCTAAGTAACTTTTAAAAAATCCCCTAAAAGTTAGCAGTCTAAAACCAAGTCCTATCTTGTGTGAGCTGAAAGACTTTATCTTTTTAGATCACTAAAACTCCCAGAGAGAGAGTTGGGAAAAGTCTCACCACTGATCTTTGGCACTCTTAGCAGCAGAGCTTTTATTTGCTACCTTATATCTTTCACTCCTGCTGTATTTATTTGAATAGCATATAATTAAAAATGTATGTCTTATACAAGAAAGTTATCAGGGAGCAAACCTCTACCCCTTAGACCTATCCCAGCTAATTTCCTTTGTCTTCCATTTACAAAGGAATGATGAGCTGCCACTTATGCATTGTTGAATACATGAGGAGAATTCTAAATCTTTTATGGGAAGTCCATCAGAGCCATTGGTGACAGCCTCAGCCTCAAGTTAGTTCAAGTACAGCAACATCTCCGGCCTTCCTCCTATCTGGCAAAATTTCAGAAACCTTGTTTCAGGCACCCTTCAGAAACCGGGCATCTGCCATGGTGTGGTCACACACAATATTGAATAGGAAATGCATAGTTCTGCTTTCCTTTCAAGTAATCAAACTTGAGATCAGAATGGGTGATGGGAAAGTGGCTGTGTAGATGAACTGCCAAAAGTCTTTGGTTTTCAAAGGAGAAGAATGTAATTACAAAAATGTGTACATAGTGCTGAGGCTAATGGATCCACTTGATGGTTGTTTCTGGACTTTATCTCATGGGCTGTACATTTCCCAACCTGGGGAGCCAGAGAAGCAGGAGTCTGAGCACCTGGGCAGAGTGATGGTTTGCAGGGATCTGCCAATTCCACATTTGGGTGCAAGTACTTTCTTGGCATCAAGCAGGAATATTGGTTTAAATGGAGGAGGTTGTTTTGTTGTTGTTGGTTGGACCATCATAAGTTATAGAAGTACTTTGCTTTTTCTTTTCATGTGTTGGGTCTGGGGTACATTTCCCAGCTTTCCAATGGAAAAGGTTAGTGAGATTTTATCACCAGGCACCTATACCTCCCTTCTAGATTGGTGAATGTACAAACGGGAAGCTTACCTTTGTCAAGTTGGCTTTCCAGTAGAATATATAGATGGTATATAGATCTATAGATTTCTGGTAAGAATTAGTTATCAGTTACTGGTTTCTTTCTGAGATAGCTATTTACATACTTAATTTGGAAAAGAAACATGCTTCTTTTGTCTTTTAATTTTTTATTTTTTTTAACAATGCCTGCATGACTTGTATGGTAGATCACATCTTATCATGAGGAAATAAAACTAAGAAAGGAATATTGCACTCCAGATAAAACCAGAGAGTGATTATCTCCTTGTGAACTCAGAGCAAATTACTAAGAGCAACAAGGATGTAATTTTATCCAGTTTAGTCATCAAATGAGACACAAAATTATTGTATGTGTTACTTGTAGTATGGTGTGGTATTCTTGAGACGGTGTTGCTCTTACACAGGCTTATTGTTACTATATCCTTGAGCTTGCAAAAGACAAAATTAATGATACACACTGTCAATTCTTTGTTCAGATATGGCAGTGTGGAGGAAGTCTTGAGATCCATCCTTGCTCCCATGTAGGTCATGTTTTCCCCAAACAAGCTCCGTACTCACGGGCCAAAGCTCTGGCAAACAGTGTGCGTGCAGCTGAAGTGTGGATGGATGAATATAAACAACTTTATTACCACCGAAACCCACACGCTCGCCTGGTGAGTTCAACTCTATTGTTCCTGGAATTTCAGAATTTGTTTTCAACCTACTAACTATTGACTAAGCTAATATTTAACATGAAGTGCTTTCTATGTTTATTTCTTATTCCTTCTGAAAGTTTTTCCCAGACATAGAATAAGTGTATAATTTTTAATTCTTTGGAAAAAAAATAAAATTCTGTAAGAGTACAAGGTGGCCCAATCTATGTCAATAATAAGTGAATAAATGAAAGAATAATATGAAGTGGGGTCATCAAAGCAAGAAGGAGTTGTTTTGCCTAAAATGTGCACTTCTGTGAAATGGCTGATCCAGGACACTCAATAAGAATTCCACACTTAATGAATGCAAATCAACAAGTTTCAGTGGACAGTAGACCTTCAGGTAAACAGCATGTTAATAATATTTAGCAAAATTACCTGTCTTGTGATAATTGTAAAACTTCGGACTGATGTAAACGAAAATAGATTTTTCTGTTTGATTTACTGCTGCACCATGTTCAGTTAAAAAAAACCCAAAACACCAACAAGTAGAAACCAAAATCAATATTGAAATGATTAAATTAATCAAAATCAGTCATTGCAACTCAGATGAAAATGTTCCTAATAAAATGTTTCAAGTATCAGTTTTGTCAGTTTTGAGGTTCTTTAAAGTTGAAATTTTTATTTTCCTTGAAATGAAAATACAAGATCATTGGTTGCAAAATTTTTCAGGAAATTATTACTGTGAAATCTGAATATGTCAAAACAGTAAAGCAGTGTGCAAATTCATAACTTGGACGTATTTATTGTTAGGGGCCTGAAGGCTGGAAAACAGTAACACTGGAGTGTTCTCTCAGTGTCTAGAAATGAATTAAATGAACCTTTGTCACCAGGTCTGAAATTCAGGCTCAGAGAAATCATTGCCTGCTGTTGCTTGTTTCTGGAGGTGCCTGGTCTCCCCAGCATGATCTCTTTGCATGAAAAGTTTTCTAAACACTGCCTTTTTGGTTTTGTGCCTGGGATGGGCTGCTGGGCATCAGTCTCTGGCTGCACTGGATCAGACCTGAGGGACCAGTGTGGGGCACAGGGAGGCCCCCACTCATTTGAGTGGCCAACCCCAATAGATGCAGCGGGGGAAAACTGCCCTTGAAAACATGAGGCTTTTAAAAAATATGCTGGAGGATGCTGGAGAAGATGAATTTGGTTAGCTTTCATCTTGTGTTTGTTTGGATTAAATTGAGTAATTAGATCATTATAGTCCACACATTTGTAATAATTGGTTTACTTTAATGTCATAAAAGCCATTTAGGTTTTATTATCGGAGTCTGACTTGGAGAGAAATATGGGATTCGCCCATAGGCAACGCCAGGCTGATTTCAGCTTGTCATACACAAAAAGAGCAATAAATGCTGACAATTTTTCTTGTAAAGTGCTGGGCATCTTATGTCTGTAATGACAGAGCTTTAACTTTAAAGGATATTTGTGTTAGTACTGAAAGTTTCATGTATTGGCTTATTGTAAAATAGTGGAAATAAGCTGAAACTCATGCGGGTTATTTTTCCACATATCAAAGCTGCTGCCAATGAACTTTGGTTTCCATAATGCTCTGTGCACCACTTGTTGCAGCAGTTGAGCTCAGACCTTTTTACTTCATCAAACTCAAATATTCAGTTCTGTAGCATACAGGAAAATGATTGATGTTATGGCTGCAAAAATTGGTTCCATGAAGTTTCACTTCAAGATTAATGTTCAGACCTCAGAGCTAATATGTCACGATGTTTGTTTATTCAAACAGGCATCTCTGTTTTACATTTGCTTTGTGTTTTCAGTGGTATTTCCACAGCTCTGAGAAATGCAAATACATTTGTGGTTTGATGAAAGACTGTGTCAAGTGACCTGTAAAAATCTGGGGGCTGCAAATGCTCTCTCATGCCTGACTATCTGAAATCCCTAGTCAGTATGAAGATAGGGTTTTGAAGACAGACATAAAAAGACATGGACTCTGCTCCAATCCATAGACAGGGAAAAGTCTGCAATGAAAGCTTTTCTCTGGAGGTTTAAGATTTCATACTCCTCAGCCCCCAAAATGGTGAAGTTCAAAGGATGCATTAGCAGATTTCACAAATTTCAAAACTTAAGTGTAGAACTGTACAGGTAATTTGCAAATGGATAGTGTTATAATTTAAAGTCCTAAAGATTCATTCACTGCTTTGGAGATTTTCAATTATCTTTCTAAAGGAAATCTCATTTTCCAGTACGCCTTCTCAGTCTCCAGCAATCTGTATTCAAGGGCTTCCTCACTTGCAGATTCAGGGAGTTTTCTTAGACAAACTGTCTTCTAGAATATTTTAAAGTTCTACTTGCACAGTTCCAATTATTTTTTGTCAGCATTTAACAAATGTAAGGATAATGAAATCAAATCCAGCACCCAAACATGGTGATTTTTCCTGGCTAGAAGTCCTACTCATCACTGTAGCATACGGTTCCTAATAATGTATACAGATAATTTAAAAGAGAGCATCTGTTCTGGATTTTTTTAAAATTTTTTTCCTTCTTTCCTTTCTTTTTTTTTTTTCCCTTTCAGGAACCATATGGAGATGTGACAGAAAGGAGACTTCTACGAGAGAAGCTGAAATGTAAGGATTTCAAATGGTTTTTGGAGAACGTGTATCCAGAACTTCACGTACCCGAGGACAGACCAGGCTTCTTTGGAATGGTACGTGGCTGCTGAGAAGGGAGCCTGCTTGCAGCTCTCTGAGCTCTCCTACTAAGTCAGTGTGAAGGTGTTTTTGTGCCTAAACCAGTTTGGGATTTGGTAGAATTCAGTTAAAACTGGTAGGCTTTAAAATGTGGTATTTATCAGAATATTTAAGGGAATGCTGTTTATGAAGGAGTTCTGTGACAGAGTAGGAGAACAGGTAATGTTGCTGTGGATTACTCCTTCTAAGTGACATCTTGGGACTGTTAAAGGCAGGAAAAGAGATTTTTATTTCTCGAAACATTGTGTAACAAAAAGATAACAGTAAAGTGTTTTATTTTACTTGCTGAATTGAAAAGAAAAGGAGTGTGCTTTGAAACATATGTTCATACATTTTATCTGATGAAAACTATGATGCTCTGGTGATGGGAAAGAGAGCTGGTGCTAAGCGTTTCCAGATCATAGGGGATTCTGTATATTAAACCAACATGTTAATTTTTAATCTGGAGGTCACTTTAGACCAACAAAGGCTCAGGCAATAGGTTCAATCAGAATCCTCTTCTCTTTTAAGAGCTGACAGCTCTTTATGCTTTTTGCAGCTTACAAAGAAATATAAACTATAGCTCTGTGTATATTACATTACTATAATCTCATCTGGAAGGGATGAAGGCAGAGATGATGCAGCAAGTAGCTGTTTCCTCTGAAAAGATCACCAGATACCAGCTGCATGTTAGGAACACAAAACTGCACTTTTCCACCAGGCAAAGATGTATCAAATACCTTCCTAATTACTAAATGCCACATTGACTTAAAAGTACTTTTGCTGGTAACTCAAAAACTCAATCCAGCTAAGCTGCATTCCCACACTGCAGCAACACATCCAGCCCTTGTCTTCCTGCCATCTGCCCTTCCCCAAGTTACTCAGCCTCTGCTGAATCTCCTTCAGGAAAGGGAAAAAAATCTGATCTCTGTGGACATACAAAACATTCAGGAACAAAGTCTCCCCACAGTCTGCCCTAATAGCTTTGTAACTTGTTGAATGAAAAAGATGCTAATGTGGAAATGCTGTGGGTTCCCCTGGGGAAAACTCCTCCTCTGGGGAGCTGTGGGAGTTCCCCCAGGGAGGGCAGCAGTTGTCAGAAAAGCCCTTAGGAGCCTCTGAGAGAATTGCCAGCCCCCTCCATTTGTCTTGGAGCTTGCAGGAGAGGTGGTATCCCTGTGATCACTGGCATGAAAGGTGCTGCCCACCATTATCCAGTACCTTGAACAAATCCTGGTACAACAGTGGTTCTGTTTTTGCTCTTTTGTTCTGGATTGCCACTGGCAAGTTCTGAGCCAGTTGAAGCAGTAAGGTATAAAAAGACTTAACTTCCAGGAGCATTTCAGGAATTTTATCCATCCTTCCACCTCCATCCTTCTCCCTCCAAGAGAAAGGGTTAGACTGGTGCCAGTGATAGTGAAGAGAAGGGATTTGTGCAGTTTCTTTTATGATTTAATTGTCATCTTCAGGCAAGGAGTTGACAGTACCTAGAAATAATAACTCTTGTTCAGAGCTGCTTGATGTATCTAGAGTGTAATTTAGGTGTGCTCTATATATTTCTCTAAAAACAATTCATAAATGCTGTCATCTCGTTGTGAGCATAATGAGAATACGCCATTTTTGGGGGGGAGGAAGAATTTAGAATGTGATGGAAATATGGTTGTACTCTGAGAAATTGGGAGTGCAGAAACGACACCTACTGATTCAGCTGATTTGTGGATATTGAGTCCCATCTGCTAGCTTCAATGAATCATTGATCTTGTTCTTTACTCCCGCCTTAGCTGTGTAGGGCTTTTCTGCTTCACAAAAATACTGTATTTAAAAGTGTCAGCTTTGATAACAGCTCAACTTAGTGTGAGGTTATTTAATTGTTCAAGGAATATACGAGGGAATATGGAGATTTTTACCTCCCTTAAAAATCTTTTTACTTTTGAACTGAAGTTAAAAATATTTCTAAGATTACCTATAAGTCAGCCATGTGTTATTCAGACGGAGTCAAGAATTAATGAGCAGCATTCAGTGCTGTGCACTGGCAAGCAGCTTCTTATGCTACATTTTTTTTCTTGATACATAGATAAAAATATCCATACTACCTACCCTTGATTATCTAAAATGCTAACTGCCTCAAACTTTACTTAAACATACAGAATTATGAACCTTTTTGCCTGAGATATGATTGCATTCCTGCAAACTGCCTGGCACCTATAAAAGAGATAAATATCTTCTTGCTGCTCCTTGGGCTTCATGCAGCTTTGGAACTTCGTGGGACATGAACCTTCTGCCTTGAATAATTTCTTTGAGGGGGCAGGAGGAAGTGATGCTGGTAGATACTCAGTGGGTTAAAATAATATGTCAGCACTTCTGGAAAGGCTAATAATACCTTTTAGGCTCTTGTGTAGCACACTGATGTGTCTTTTTCTGGCACAGCCTCTGATTTGGCCATCCTTGAGCATGCAGAGTACCTACGAGTAGGTAGGTGTGAAATTGTAACAAGACTTGAGCCCCAGCTCTGCACAGATTGCCCACCTGGACAGCAGAGACTGGGTCAGCTTACAAATCCTAACTACCATGGGAAGGGATGGTGTGGGAGTGTGTAGGAAGAGCTCTGAGCCAGCTGGTGTGTTCAGTATTGGTGTGGTGACATCTCTGCAATGTGCAGCTGGATGGAGATAGAGGAGCTGGGCAGCTCTGTGATCTTTTCATGTTGTGGGTGACTGTGGAAAGGCATGGCTGCAAAGCAAGGGAGTAGTCAGGGCTCTTCTCTCTTCTGAGGTATGTATTAAGAATGGCTGGCATTGAGATGCATATCCAAAGATAAAGATTAGGGTCAGTCAGTGAATTTGGCTTTAAGTTTGGCATCAAGATTGCTTTTAAAAAGCAGTGGTGACACAAAAATTAGGATTTTACTCTAATTTTCTGTAAGTTTGATCACTTGGTGGTGAGACCATACTGTGTTCTGATGATAAGTTTTTCTTTGTTCTCAGTTTCTAGCTGATATTTCCTTCAGCTGAATGTAAAGCAACAAACCTGATAGATGTCTTGTGCTGGGACTTTCTATCTGGTCTCTCTTTCTGCCTTCTATCAGTAAAGGCATCTGTTACTGACTGAGTCAGTTGGGAAATCAAAAACTTGAATTTTTCTTTTGACAGGTCCTTCCCTATTTTTCTCCAAGACCATTTCATCTTCATTTTCAAGTGCTCAGTCATAATTTTCTTTTAATTTAGGTATAATCTTAAAAAAAATGGAAGATTTTAAACTATGCCTTTAAAACTATGAAGAATTTTGTTTTGCTGCAACATGAAAGAGAATTTAAAATTATTTAAATTATCTAAAGAGCACATGATATATGTGGACAGATTTGCAGAAGAACAGAGCTATGTGGTTTAAATTACATAATCAAAGATATTGCATGACTCGTGCTTCAAGTTCTCAGAGGTATCGGGGTCCCTTCTCTAAGGTATATCTCTAAAACTTCATTATAATCCAATTTGTAGAGCTGCCACTTGAGGTTGAATTGGTAGCCAAGATTAAGACTGACTAGACCTGGAGACCTTATGGTCATCACAGAAAAATATGCACTACTTGGTTGGCTCTGAAAAGCCTCTGAAAGCTAGGCAGAGGCTTTTTAAAAGGAATTTTTGGAAGAAATTCAAGTGTTTGGTAGTGAACACACCATTGCTTGAGCTGCATGCTTATAGGTTTTTGAGCTTCCCAGGGAGATTTGGGCTTGCTGGGGTGAGCCAATGAATCCAACAGCAGTGTGTCATCTTCCTTCAGAGGATTTAGTCATCAGTCTTGTATGCCCTTTTCAGCATTGCCCTTAAGAAGTTAACAGGTGATATGAAAATAGCATTTACTCAGTAGAATAATTTCCTGTGACTGCTTGGATTACCTTTGAGGTAAAAGCTGATGTTTGATCAGTACTAGTGAAGCTGTCTGGCTTGCTGCAAATTCATATTTTACTGCATCCCACAGTATCATCTGTCCATATCACTAATAGATCAGCTCCACTGCCACTGGCAGAATAAAGAGGATTCTGATCTATTTTGTGAATGTAGAGAAAGGTTGGCAGGGCTCCATCGGCTGTACTTATCAACTAATGTAATGAAGCTTTAATGTCAAAAATCTCTTGTTGATGGCTTGTTTGCAATGGACTTTATCAAACTAAGACTTATTCATAGAATGCCAGCTGTATTGTGTAGTCATATGCAAGTGTCCAGATATTAGGAAACAATAGATTGAAATATCTCCTAGCAGTAAGGGTTAAGGTCTATGGTGAATATCTTGGTGTTTATTACCTATCTCAGCCTCCAAACAGTGGTAACTAAATGGCACATAGAGTGGCACCTTTAGTTTCAATAACAATGTTTCACTAAGAAGCAAATGCTGTAAAAAACCACAGCCAATAGTCCTGCATGGGTACGTGGTTTTAGATCTGAACAATGTGTTTTAATGGCAAGGTGATCAACATTTTTTCTTGCTTCTGTTTCTCTAATGCAGCATTGTGCAAAAGAACTAAGGTAAGTCACAGAGAAAATTTTGTTCTTGTTGCATGAGTTGTTTATGGTGGATGTGGGAATAAACATAGCTTCAGAAATGAGTGGGTGATCTCTGTTTTGATAGAGCTCTTGCACTCTTGTACATAAAAGATACTTAAACTGTATATTTTCATTTAGCAAGAGAAAAATATTTCACAAATTCTCTCATACTTTTTTT
The DNA here is from genome assembly GCF_023055355.1 of Agelaius tricolor. Taxonomy (NCBI): domain Eukaryota; kingdom Metazoa; phylum Chordata; class Aves; order Passeriformes; family Icteridae; genus Agelaius; species Agelaius tricolor. Next base: position 33,392,376 of record NW_027269262.1, read on the forward strand.
CTGCCTTGGAACAGAGGGCAAGTGTGTATCTTTGTTTTTTGGTTTTTTTTTAATAAATGGTGCTGCAGTCAGATTTTCAAATTTCTCTATGTTATTTCAGATCAGGTAATTTAATAGCTTAGAATATACTATTCCCACTAATTAGGTCTTGAATACCTATTGGGCTTCCTGATGAAATGTGGGCATATCTACCAATGTCTGACAAAATAAAAGAATCAGGTGAACAACATGGACCATGTACGTGTAGGAAAATGTCAGCATGTATCACAAGCTGACATTTGATTTATGCATGAAAGCAAAAAAAGGAGAGAACATACATGGTAACACCCTAGAATACAGCCTCATTTCCAAACCATCTGACATGAAGCTTAAGTTTAGTAAGCTTTTACATATCTTTTTGCTGTGTGTATTTGGGCATTGAGTAACATGCATACAAGAGTTACTGTAGTTCTGGTTGTGCACAGCATTTTCAAACAGATTATTTAAAACTTCCCAAAAGGGAGCTCACACTTGAGCATGTGCCAGGGGCTGATGGCAAAGAGCACTGTGAAGTCATTGGGCTGCCTGGAAGGGCACCATGGATAAAGACTTTGCTGCCCTTGGAGCCAGTAGACAGTCAGGCAGAGTCACAGGTTATTAAACCTACTAATGGGAGACCCTCTGGTCCTGAAGACAGCTGCTGACAACAGTTGTACAGATAAAATTACCATTTTAAGTGGTTATGACTTTTAGGTTGATATTTCCTGATGTAGAATGTAGAAACATGAGAAGCTTATTGCTTGGTTTATGTAGTTCCATGGCAGTGTTAAAAATAGTCTATGTAAGACACTTCTCTTTCCTGTTTTTCTAAGTGTAATTCTTGGCTCCCATTAGGAAAGTAAACAAAATATTTTCTTTTGGCTGTTCAAGGAGGGTTGCAGTGGTCTAATGCGGGAGTGAGCACAAGGCAGTGGAAAGATGTTGGGTAGCAGTAAAAGTAGAAGTTGGCAAAGCAAACATATGTAGAACACAAGTATTTAATTTTCCAGCTTGTGTGGTTTGCTCTGTGGTGGGTTTAGGCCCCGCAGGGTTTGTCTTGTTTGTTTAGTTCTAGCCGCCTGCAATCCCTATGTGTCCACTCATTTTCCACATTAAGAACCCAGGATACGATTATCATGACTAGGGAAGAACAGTGAAATTACACCTTGCTGAACTAACTCTTCTGAGATTTACTCTGCCTTTTCTTTTTGTCTGTGATATAATTACACTCAGTAACAGGGGCATTCAGCTTCTTGTTTACCAAACCTATTCTGCTCTGTGTGTTTTCAAATTTGGTTATGTGGCTTATACCAGGAATCAGTGGCTATGTGATTGTTTACCTTATTTTCAGTTACTTTTGCCTCCTGAATACTTAAATGCAAATCTTTGTTAACTAGCCTGTTGTTTTTAAAATTAGCTAACTTAATATTTTAAAATTTTATGTAGAAGTTATGCACTCTTCTGTCAGAGATCAGCAACATGAGTAAAGAGCATTTAATATCACACCATAATAATATCTCTTTTCAAAGATATATTTTGCCCACTTTCAAAATTTCTGATCCTAAAATCTGTCTGCTTGTTCTGCCTCAAGAGGGTACTGGAGTCCTTTTGAGAACAAATCCTCCTAACATTTCCCATTTGACAAACTGAGAAAAGTATGTAGTCATCTTTTCATAAGAAAATTGAACAAGTAGATCCTGGGGGAAAAAGGCATGGCAGACTCTTTTGTTCTGCATGAGTTGCTGGCTTGTTGGGTTTCAACACACTTTTTCATAGTTTCTACCCACTTCCTTTGCAAATACATTGGAACACAGTGTCATTCCTAGGGGAAGCCATCATGTCTGGCTGCTTGAGTGCTCAAAACCAAGATGATCCAGTTTTATTTCATATTAGTCTGAGAGATGTTACCATTGCATCCCTTTGATCTATTCCCGTTGCTTTGCACTAGCTTTGGGATAGATCTCAGAGCCCACCAGGATGAGTGTAGAGTGACTACAGAATATGTTCCTTACTTTAGACTAATATTTTAAAATGTTCTTTTGTTTTGATTAGCTGAAGAATAGAGGAATGGAAAACTTCTGCTTTGATTATAACCCTACAAATGAACATCAAGTAACTGGACAGAGGGTCATACTCTACCCATGCCATGGCATGGGACAAAATCAGGTAAGAATAATGTTTTATTTTTATTTTGACTAACATTCATGGTTGTAATGTAAGGAAGTATGGTAAAGTCATTGCAGTAGAGTTGAGAGAATTTGTTGCCACAGTAAGGTGATCTTAGTTTGAGTTTTGATTCTTGCACTAAATACTTTTTATTTTGATGTATCTTCAGGTCAGATTTTCTTCATTCTGAGGATGTGTCTACCCAGCCCAGGGAACTCATGCGTACCTTTTTTATGCCTTTCCACAGAGCTCATTAGCAGGGGTTAATGGCACATCAGTGCAGTTATAGTGCTGGTAGGCCAGTGTTCACTCATCTCCAAAACCCCTCTGAGATTTTGTCTGGCCCTGCCTCTAAAGCCCTTAATAACATTGGAAACCTCACCTAGTTCCACCTGGGTCGGTCATCATGTCTCTTCTTTGTGGTGCTTGTCTAACTACCCAAGAGGTTTTAGACCACATCTTCTCCTGTCCTTCTACAGAAACGTCCTCCTTTCTTGGGCTCCACAGTCCAGGAGACCAGGGGCTCTCTTTAAGGCTGTCATTCTTGCTGTCTTGTTTTTAACTTCTGAAGATGAAAATGCTGTTTTCTTTCTCCATGTTGACTGAACCAGTGTGCAGCAGCTGTTGGTTTTGATACCTATAAGCCTCTCTGCATAATGCCATGGTAAAAGTGTTGTGGGGCACTGTGTGAATGGCTAGAATGGCTGGTTTTGCATAGTTTTGAGTGACCACCTTCCAGAAATGAAGCTTAATGTTTGATGTGGGGAATGTACTTGCCTGTCTATCTTGATTTTTGGCTTCTAATCCAGATTAGAGTAAACACAGTACTTGAGATATGGTCTCATCAGTTCTGAGTACCAAAGGTCTTGTGAGACCTCTTGTACATAACCCTGTGACAGCTTGGGTGGCTTGACTGTTTAGGTCCTTTTTTAGTGAAATTAATCCAAACATTCAGTTAGGATTGTTTGGAAAAAGGAAAAAAGGTAAAACAAAGTCTGGAAAGAAACCAGAGATGTGACAGTTAAGCAGAGTATCTTCTATCGTTCTGAACTCTACTTAAAAAAAAACAAACATAAAAGCTCAAGGAGTGTAAAACAAATCTGTATTGGGGAGAAAGCTTCTAATATGAATTGCACTTTACATGAGAAAGGGGAAAGAAAAAGCAATGTACCTCAGATCTTAAGAGGAAATAGATTTGTTGCTGATAGCAAGTTTATTGCCTGAAGTGTTATAACTATTATTTAGTATTTATTAGCTCATGTCTGGTTTATGTCTTAGGTTTCATAATATTTCTGTCCTTAAGGCCAAGGTGCAGGCGAAGGCAGGGGGAGAATCTTGTACCATAAAAGCCAAAGGATCTCAATACTGACAGATGTCACCTGTGTGAAAGTTTACTCCACACCAGGGGAGTAAACCTCACCCTGTTTACCCCCTCAGTTCAAATTCTTGCGGAAGTTAAGAATACTTATATAGATCTATAGAGAAGTTAATAATCAGATAACCCAGTCAAGTCACTTTCTTGTAAGTGACTTGATAGCTTTTGTAGATTAAGAAGCATTTAATGTAGAGGATTACATGCTAACATGCCAAAGGTATTTATAGATATATTTTTCCTTGTATTGCAGATTACAGAGAGGAGAGGGGTTGCTTTTTTTTTTTTTTTTGCATTTCTCTGAGCAAAGAGAGTTAGCTTAAATTTGATCTCTTTCCCCAAGAAAGAATAAAGAAATAAGATAAAAGGTGAAAGCAAAAGAGAAGTACAATTCAGAGACGAATTGTCATGTTTTTACAGTTATCCTTTGTTTAGCTAGCACTAAGATTAACTGAATTTACTGCAAGATATCACATCTCTGGGTATTAATGCTCTTCCATCTCTGCTGATGGTGCATCCGTGTACCTGCGGTGGCAGGCGCCGGGCTGGAAGCAGCGACACTCTGGGAACTGTGCAAACCGCTCCCTCTGCTGGCATCCGAGCAGGAGGAGGAAGGAAAAGTGGAGAAACCACCTGACTGCAATGTAAACCAATAAAGGAAAATATGAGATGACTCAAGAGAACTGCAGAGCCTGAGGAGGGAAGGCCAAACACAGGAAATGGGTAAAACAAGATTAGTGAAATGGGTAAAAAGGCATGGGAGGGCTGGCAGGAGCCAGGGAGAAAGGGCCAAGGTGACAAAGGCAGTGGTAGTTTGTGACAGAGGTTGAGCAACAGGTGATGAGCAGGGCATGTGTGACACAGGGAAGAGTAGGACAGGGAGTAAACCAAGCAGAGTCATTGGAGAACCTTTTAGTAGAAAGGGGCAGAGTGACTGAATGTGGGAGCTGAGATACCAGCTGGCAAATGGGGGCATGAGTAGGGGTGATAGTTGCAAGAGAACAAGTGGACAGCAGGAAGAGTTGTGTGTGGGAGAACAGAGGAAGACTAAAATAAGACAAAATGTAGAAACACAAGTGAGGTGGGAAATGAAGTTGGGGTTGCTGGACTTGCAGCTCCCTTTTCTGGCTCACAAAAGCTGTGAAACCTACCAGCAGGACATTTCTCTTCATTTCTTTCCCATCCCACCACCTTCTTGACAACCTGAAAAGGTAGCAGGCTGTTCCTTGTGGTGTGAATCCTTTGGCAGGTGACACTGTCACAATCAAAACAGTCAAGTCTTCCACATTTATGTCCATTGCTATCTGCTGATGAAATGATTGTAGCAAGGTTTGGTCATCCTCTAGTATCAACAACGACAGAGTCTCAGAGATGTTTACTGACAATAGGCAGCCCTTAACTTCTCTTTGGCCCCCTGGAAGAGAATCCACCATCCTAATCCCAAACTCTTCCAGCCTTTTTTTCTGTGAGTTTGTTCTCATCACTCCACTCTTTATCTAAATAGAGTTTTAGCAGCAAGCCCTTATTCCAAGCTTTGCTCCTATTCCCTGTCCCACACCACAGGCAGGTGGCTGTTTATGTAGGGGACAACTTCAAAACTCTTTTCACTGGCAACAAGTCTCCACTTGGTGACCTCTGAATATCTGTGTGCACTGTGCCAAGAGGAGAGAGCACTGTGCTCTTGGTTATTTATAAGGTCCAGCACCTGCTCCTGTTTTACATCTCAGTGAATAAAATCACTCTCAGAAAACTAAAGTTCGTGGTAGTTTGTTTCTGTTCCTTCTTGAATCCACGGTCTAATTGAGAGGGTTTCTTTTACTCCTCTTGTGTGAGTGTAAGAAAACTAACTGGAGGGTTTTTTTTAAATTAGCATTATCCTTATCACATGAAAGTGAGGATAACACTGCAGTGTTAAGAGCTGAGTGTATATGGAAGAGAGGAAGGAAATACACAGAACACTGGCTACTGATTGCTTGTACCTCAGGCTGCTTATGTTGTGGGAGTATGTGCCCCACAGAGGAGAATGAAAGGCTTTGAAACTCAACACCAGTTAAAGCCCTTTGCCCTTCTGGGTATGGCTGGGAAGCAGTACAGAGGGAACCACTGTATGATGGCAAGAAATCAGCCTGATGTGATAAGAGGATGGGAACACAATGACTGACAGTGTTCTTCCCAGAATTCCCATTTGGAGCTGATACATTTGACATTAACAGTGAGAGGCAAACAAAGAAGTTAGCAAAGCCCTTGGGTTTTCAGCAAAAAAGAGTATCAGACCTGGTAACCTCTCTGCTGGTTCTACCCATCAAATGCAAACTTTTCCCTGCATACAAAACAACAGTAGCCAGGCACAGAGAAGGATGAGAGTGTGTTTCAGGGTCCAGTGAGGTAGCCAAAATCTGCTGCTGGCCCCAGTACCAGAGAGACACTGATGCAACTGAGACATATCCTGTAGATTGTCCAGAAGCCAGACACACCGGGTAAAAGGCCTCATCAAGTTTGCCAATAGCACTTAAGGGATTCTACTGATTCTCAGAAGGAAAGAAATGCAGTAAGGCTACTAGTTACTGGGCCATGGATCAGTTTGAAAATGCCTCCTTTCTGCTGACAGAATGGAAGAAAAGAGAACTAAAAAATGCTTTACCTTTTGAGGAGGAAGATATTTATTTCCTGTATTACTAGAGCTTGGAAAAGCCCAAAGCCTGAAGTATTTATTCAGTTTGAAGTGTAGGGTAATAAACTGATTATGTTCATTGGACAACAAGGCAGGAGTGCTTGGTTGTTAGTACTATAACCCCATTCCTTAAAGCTATCCAGAAATTAACCATTTTACTTGCTCTTCTTTGGAATCTGGTGCAAGTCCTTGAGAGACCATTCAGGAAAGATATCAGTAGTAAGAAGTGCTCTGATCTAGAAGCTGCTCCATTTATTCTTGGCACATCTGGTACAGTCAGCAGCTTGCAAGCTTTCACTTATAATACAAATTGCTAAAGAGTTATTATATCTAATACATCCCCTAACGAGCAAGGCTCTAAATATGGCTTTCTGAAAGTGGCAGCTGTAAAAAGTGTCCATCCACACACAACTGAGCAGAACTGAGGCTTTTTCTTTATTCACAAGCCATAGGATTAAAATGCATGTCTCTGTAGCTCACTGTCGTGCCCAAAGTAGCGGGTTTTCCATGTGTCAATCCCAGGTACTGAACCTGGGAATAAAGCCTAAAGGCCAGGGAGTAGCTGCTGCCTGTTAGGGTAAATAATAATAACAGGACCAATATTCACACAATTTACTTTTGTTGATGAGATTTTTTGTTTTTTGCATATGGAAAATGTAAAAATAGTGCAACCTACATTGTAGGAACAGATCTTAGTAATAGGTTTCAAGGGAAAATCATGGTCTCTGGGGTCTTATGTCAGCAGGGAGACTTCAAACCTGATGTTGCTTTCTCAGAAACACTCATGAGACTCCACAGGGTGATGCAGTGCGCAGCATTGGTCAGTGTATGGGTGTGACAGCCACCTTGACAGAGAAATTCCTGATTGTGATAATAGGAGGGGCAGATTTCATGAAACAACTATAATCAGTTTAGTCCAGATCAGAGTTTTTACACTTGGAAATGGACGGCTGAAGATTTTGTAATAGCACAGTCCTGTTTATACTGAAACTCCACTTCCAACTCCTCATCAAGGTTATTAGCCCTGGTGGTTGTTAAGGATGTCTTTGTGGTAAGTTCAAGTATGTACATTTCTGAATTAGTACAGCCCCCTTCACAAAGCCTTACAGTCTCCAGAAGGGAAATAAAACAAAAGAGGATTCCTTCTCTCCCTCATCCTTTTATTGGTCTCTGCTAATGCAGCTGTACTATGGGTAATAAGCAATTTTCTGATGTTTATACAACTCTCCTCTACTTTATTGAGTATAATTTAAATCAGATCTAAACACACATCCGTGCACTATAGTCATCTAAATTTTTTATAAGCTTGCTAAATACAAACAACTCTCCAACTCTGCCACTCTTTAATAAAGTCCAAAAGTTGGCAAATGTTCATGATAAGTATAAAATTTTAAGGAAGTCTTCAACCATAACTGCTACAGAAGCCAGGAGTTTCAGAGCATGTTCATAACATTTCTGTAGAATATCGTGCAACAAGTAAAGACAGTAAATTGTCTTTAAGGAAGTTTTTTCATGTTTAAAAGCAGCTGTACCTGTTTTGCTTCAAATAATATCTTAAAACTTTATAGAACAAAATGCTTATCATCATGCATCCCTAGTACTGGAAATGAACCTGGACCAAACTGCATTTTAACTATGCAGTGAGCAACTCCTTAGTTAAAAGTAATATTACTTTGTGATGACTGAATTAAGAAGGCATAATGTCAGGTCAGAAACTGTTTTCCGTCCAATTTTTAAGGGGGGCCTAGAATGTGAAAGTTAAATATTGCAGTTGAATTTTGGAAATTCTTTAATGCTGGAATGCCTGTTTTCCAGGACATTTAAGTGCTACAAGAATAAAGCAGTGCTGTGATGAGATTGATTTTCTGTAAAATAGTAAGCAGTAGAAGTTAAGGACTCTTGAATATTTCTGGCAAAATTTCCCTTCACAGCAGCAACTTTTATTCATGAACCTAATTATAGCCTCTTAGTACATGCTTCTTTCTAAACACTCTCTGTGTACATATGAAATGACTGCTGTCCTTTGTTTCTTCTCTTGGGTTTGTAGTTTTTTGAGTACACATCCCACAATGAAATACGTTACAACACACGACAGCCGGAAGTCTGTGCAGCTGTTGATTCAGGGACTGACTACTTGACGATGTACTTGTGTCAAGAAAATGCCCACAGTGTTCCTGAAAACCAGAAGTTTATTTTCAGAGAGGTAAGTGTGCCTGCTTGGGTTTGGGTTTGCTCTTTTTTGTGAGTGGGTGGAAGGAGAATTGTTGAATTTTTAAAATTTTTATCTTACTGCATACACATCGTGCTACAACACTGGCACAGGTCTCTGGGAGAAATGGGCTATCTTGGCTTTTAACATCTGAACACAGAAACAGGGTAGTGGGCAAAGAGTATTCCTGTCATAAAGAACAGGAAGATTAGAGGAAGGAAAGCAGAAAGCACCCTTGTTAACATCAAGGAGGTTGGGAACATTCTCTCTGTCATGTCGCCCCTACTGTCTTCTCCTGAGATTGAGGTGCTTCAATATAACCCTTCCCCAGCCAGTCATATGGCTGGCCTACTTCTCTCTTTTCACTGACTTATTTCCCAATATTTATATTACCATTTTTCCCCAATACTTCACACATCACCATTACTTTGTGTTCTTTCCTGTTTTTAAGCAGCTGCCTCTACATGCTATTAGAAAAGTTTGTGTTTAGTAGTTTTGAATCCATAAAGAAGCCCCTGGATGCCTGAGAGAAAATAAGCTGGATGAAAAATGATGGCCTTGGTCAGGTTCTGGAGTGTTGTTATTTGGCTAATGGAAAAGGTCACATAATATATCAAAATGGTATATTTACATAATGTGTCTGCATAATGCATTGAATCCCTACAGGCTCCATGGCTGACAAATGTCACACTTCGATACTACCAGCAGTGATAGGTAGCAGTGTAAACTCTAAAAAAATAAGATGGAAGTTACTGTCTGTTCCCTAAATCTAGTCCAGACTGAAGCTCATAGTGATATTACTAAATAAAAATGTTTAAAAGGTTGACTTTATAAATTATGTTTCATTTTTAATGTCATCTTTTAACAAAATTGCTCAGTCATCTTGCATGAATCCCTAAGACGACGTATATTGAAGGATCTTCAGTCACTTCAAGAAGTAATCAAGACAACTGAACTTTTCAAATTGAGAAAATGAAAAAATTGAAAAAAATTATGGAATGCATCTGTTTCCACTGTAACCCTAACCATTAATTTCATCATCTGAGACTTTAGGAATTACTTTAAATGTTCTTTCTCATGATCACTTTGTGTGTGTGTGATTTGAATGTACTGCGCTGCTCCAATTCCTTTTCTGCTGCTGCACTAAATCAAAAGCACCAGTCTCCACCTTTCAAGGCGAGTGATGGGTGAGGTGTCAGCACCACATTTCTTTTGCTTTGTGCATAGTAGTGTCAGACAGCTGTCCTTATGGATGGAGCATAATCAAAGATTTGAACAGCCTTCCCAGCAGCTTGGCAAGAATTGAGTTCTTGCGGACACTGAGTCAAAAATGAGTGAGATGGATACTGATTAATCCACTCTAAAATTTGAATTATTGTGATGGAAGCAAGAAAGTAATTCTGGAGCTGAATCTGTCAGCAAGTCTGTGAGCAAGCACACGCTGCTGGGCATCAGGAGCTGTGGCTCAGGATGCAATTAAGTGCAACATTCTTGATGAGGGAAGGAGCAGACTTCCACAGGAGTCAGGGCTATGGACAGAAACAAGGCATTGGCATTTTTCTTTCAAAGCTGCCTGGGGCCTTGGGAATGCCTGCGTGTAGGAGTGGCACCCAGGCCAAGAGGATGGCCTTAGAGTAGTGCAGTCCTCCACAGCTGCTACGCTGCCCTTTTGCAGCTTGCTGTCATAGCTGACAGCTCTCCTGGATTGGAAGGAAAGACTTGATCTGGAGATAAACATAAAGAAAGGGCCTGAGATCTCAAAATGTGTTCTTTAGGGAATTTGACTGTGGAGACCTGTCAGACCTTACACTTCTGAGGCAGCTTTCCTTTCAGCAAAGCAAGTGAACTCCACACACATCTGCAGGAAAGGGGCACACTTAGATATTTTTACTTTTTCCATTTTTTCCATCAAAAATATACCCTATGAAGAGACAGGAAATTTTTTTGCTAAAATATTTCCAACATTTATGTTTAATGAGCAATATTTACCTTTTACTTACAAGATGTGCAATAAATTGATACATTTGGGAGTAATGCTTGTGCTTGGCTTAGTTCTTTTCTGCCATATTCTGGTCCAGTTACAAAAGGCAATGAAAGCAAATGTTAGCACATCTTTTACAGGCTGAGAGGCCACTTCATGAGTTACTCTAAAGCAATGTTGATTTCAGTTTATGTAAGTTTAAAAGCAGGATCTTTTGATAAAGTTTCAGACGTCCTCAAGTTAGGCTTTACTGCACAACCCCATTGGAAGGGTATGTGGGATATTTATTTGTTGCGAATTATTCCTGTTACTTTACAACACAGTGTTATGTCTGCAATTTTTGAGACCTGAAAAGCTGACTTTATTTCTGTCTTTTGTAGGATGGTACCTTGTTTCACCCACAAACCCAGATGTGCTTACAAGCCGAGGCAAACGCTTACAATGGGAACCCAGCACCATTGTTACGACCTTGTACCAACTCGGACTATCAAAAATGGTTCTTCAAAGAAAGAAGTTGATCCAGATGTTGTCTAGTATATAGCTGAATACAAAAAAAAAAAAACGCTTTTTCTAGTCAGCAGTTAGTCAGCCTTTTGAAAAGCTCATAAGTGATATATTTTTGTATGGAAAGAACTGTAATTAGTTGACAAGCCTTGGATCTCGTTTCCTGGAGCTTTAGAAGGCACTAAGTATTGAGAGCTTCATAAAGTGCCACCGAATCTGCTCCTTTTTATTTGGCAGCTACATATCTGCTTCTGAAGTGTCTTAGGTTCTTTTCATAAGTGACATTTTTTTAATCTACTGTGTGGAAGTAAGGCAGTCAAAAAAATTGCACTAATGTTAATCTGCCAATAACTTAAAATGTTTATTTTTCTACTAAAACATTCTCAAGTTGGGTTTTTTACAGATAGTAGTTAATAATTGTTCTTGTCTTTTAAATACCAAGAAGGTAAATGTAGGCTATATTCTGCTCTAAGTGACTACCAGAAAGCCCTCACTGAAGACAGTGTGGATTTACACAAAGGCAGATTATGACTGCATGATTTTGCACAAATAACAATCTAGTTGCATACAAATTGCACATGCTTGACAATACTATACCTTAACTTATCTGACAATTTTAGATGTTCATGGCACTTGAAAAGTTTCTAATCATGCTTAAGATGGTTTGGGAGTAAAATGGGGATTTTCTCATCTTTCTTAAAGGTAGAAGGCAGCAATATTTAAAGGTGATGCTTTGGGAAAACCTATTTAGATTCATATGGGCCCAGCTGATGTGGCCGTGTCCTAGAACCAACCGTGTCCACAACCAACTTTAACGTTATGTGGATTTTCAATGTGCATAAAACTTTCAAGATAAGACCTATCAACAATTCTCTTGTAAAAATTTGAAAATTACAGTTAGAGAAAATGAGTCTTTACATTTAAGTGTTTAAATGATTAATGGAAAAACGATTATATTTTTAAAACAGTTTTGCAACTGATTTCTGTGAAATTCAGCTAATATTAATACAAAAATTATTGTCTTTGAGGTATAACTTGCATTTTGTCTGGGAGCCTCCTTTTAGATGAGTTGACCCTGCATGTGGTCCTGTTGAAAACAGGGGGTGTAATCTGCAGCAGTACAGGATGGTTTGTGCCCTGGTGTGTGGGATTTGCCTTGCCCAGTCAGACAAGGAGTATGTCTGGCCATCGACCATCAGCATTACCATGTTGATTAGAAGGGTTTCAGCTCATAAGAAGAGTCTCTTTCCCTGTCAGATGAAGGAATGCTTATGTGTAGAAGGATGAAAAAATGTCAACCTTTCCCCCCCACCCCCAGAACTCTGGGCATCTGTTTTGATTAGTTTGGTATGTGTTTTGTTATTTGCTTTTGTTCATGTTTTCTATAAAAAATGTACAGCCTTTCCTTTGAATTCCCATAAGCTCATGCCATTTTGGCATACCTATTTATATGATTGGGGTGTGGGGGGAGGGTTTCTGCTTTTAGGAGATACATGTATACATGTTCTTCCAAGGTCTTTCTTACCCATGTAGATACAAGGTTTTTGTGAGCACCTTTGAAATTTTGTCTCTGTAGGCTAGACTGATGAAACTGATGTTAGAATTAATAAAATATTTTGCGATTCAGTAGAGTGGGAAATGTCTTATCCACTGCTTTTTTTTTTTTGTGGTCAGTGGTTTTCATTTCATCATTTTGCTGATCTCTTAGGCCCAGATCCCTACAGCACTTGGGAGAAGACAACTTCATTTTATGGTGCCTCAAGTTCTGTTTCCTGAAGTCAGTAGTGCTTCTGTTCACCTGGTAGCAGCAGTGGTTTATACTTTTGGAGCCACAAATCAAAAGTGAGTGGCTGCATGGGAGAACAGCAAGGATTTTTATTAATTTCTGCTTTGCCTTCTTGACTGCTGATTGAACAATGTTAGTAGCTGATAGAAGCCCAGCTACTAGAATCACAGCCAAAGCTCTCACTGACCTCCATTCTCAGTGAGGTTTTCTTACTCTTGGGATTTCAAGATTTCATCATCAGATGGTGGTATGAAAGTGAAACTTAGTAAGTGGAAATTATTTCCTATACATCTTTTCACTTTTCCCTTGTTTAGAGGGAAGTATTGATGTTTTTGGCTTCCTGCAGCTAAGATGTTTTCACATATGCCAGCAAACCTGCCAGCCTGGCTTGCATATTTGCTAGACAAACACACTTGAGTTCAAAAGCAAACACCGAACATTAGCAATGCCACCAGCTTGCTCCCTCTGTGTTGGCCTTCTAGTCCCTCCACTTACCATTTTTTATTCCTTGACAGCCTTTTCTTCTTCTCAACTCACTGGAGTTGAGAAGAATTAATGCCTGGCTTCAGGTTTGGAGGGTGAAGGACTCCATCAAGCATCTGAGTCATGAAGCACATCTTCAGACTTCCTTTAACATCTCCAGACTTCCTTTTGCAGGAGGTCAGGGTTACCTGCTGAGGAATGGACTGTGGGCTTTGGACTTCTCCTGAGCAGAAATGGGGCTGGATGTCTCATAGAAATGGAAGAACTGGAGGATTTCAGTCACAAATTAATGCTTATTTCTTAGTCTTTCTATTAATGTATTTATGTATTTTTTAAGAAAGCCATCCAGACTACAGTCAGGTACCTAATTATCATATTTATTTGAAATTATCAGGTAATGATTTTGACTTTTTTTTCATTTGCTCACTCACCAATTTACTTTCATTTAAAAATTATGGGTCTTCAACATGGGCTAAAACTTACTGGATTTTCACTTCAACAGAAGACAGTACATGAACCTTCCTTCTAAGAAATAAACCACTAAAACCTCTGTGTATGTGGCCTTGTCTGAACCATTATGTTGGGGGATTGATAGAGCTTGCACAAACACCTGGGAACAACAGTCATCATCGTATATGCATCAGTCAACATGAATTGGAAATAGTATTTCTTGCTGGCTCTGCTGAAAACAGAGACTCAAAAGTGTGTTCAATTTTTGTTATATTTATAGGAAGTGGTAAGATGCACTGCAAGGGGAAATTCATGTTGGTTGGTAATATCAGGACTGATGAGATTGTGCTCCTATTTCCTATTTATGAAAACATGGGCACCTACACAGTGATACTGCTTGCTAATTTAAAATCTGATGCTCTTTTAAATTAATTTGCCTTTCTTAAGGCCTTTAGATCAGAGATTAACTCGAAGTTAGCTGAGCTTTGTCCTGATACCCTGATAGAAAGACAGCAATCAAGGTGTCTGGAGAGACTGTAGGGTTAGGATCATGCAGTTGTGTGTATGCCCTTGCAAATGTGCAGGGTTTTTTGGCAGTGTTTGAGAATGCTGTATGCTCTTGTAACAAATATGGAACTTTGGTCCACGAAGTTAGCTGAGGTAGGTGTGAAAGCCCTCGGGAGGGAGGGAAAAGATGGATAGGAGAGCTCCCCCCTGTTCTGTTGAGGCGCAACAGCAATGGCTGAGTTCAAATTACAGCACTGCAGTATTCCTACATTTCTCATTTGTAGAGGAAAAACATTTATGCATGCACATGCAGTACTAAAATTACTGTGCCTAGATTACCATTTTGGGGCTTTTTTAATCCACTGTTCACTGAGATTTTTATGAATAGACAAAGCCTGATTAGACCAGTCCCAGTCAGCACTGACAGGAATTGCATGGCTCCAGGATTTGCAAGGGTGGCTGGAGACAAAAAACAGGGCAGGACCTTCTCAGCGATCTCTCCAAAAGTATTAAGAAGATGAATATGCAGGAAAATACATACAGGAAGTGAGTTGCTGCCTTAAGGGGCTGCATGATACATTTTGTGTAGCATCAAACCATCTCCCAGAGTAGGAGAGGACTTGCAGCAGATGCAATTTATTTGTTGGTGCTAATGGAAAATCAGTTTTCTGAGTTTCTTGACTTTATACATGGTCTGACAACACTTAACTTGCAACTGAAGAAAAAGTGGTCAAGGGAATTGTACTCGTACAGATGCTGAAATGTGAAATTAATTAATTAGGTGCTCTGTGATGAGCAAATATAAATATAAAAAGAAAAAAATTTGTTAATTGTGCATACGCTGCGAGAAGACTTAGTAATAACTGAGAAATTGGAAACGATCATTAGCGGAAAGATACTTGACAGTGTTTTTACAGAAATATGGTTGAAGGATTCACATGATTGAAGCACTGAAATGACTGGGTAACATGCCAAGAAGAAAGTGACATTTGATTTTCGAGTTAAGAGAACAGGTTTTACAATTCTTGTGAACTGATATTTTAGCCAGCAAGGAATAAACAGAGGGTGTCTGATGTGGACCACCAAATGAGAATATAATGCCTTTTTGCCTAACAGATAAAGGATGTGTGCTGCTTCAGAGGATTTCATCCTAGGGAATGCACTTTACCAATTTGAAGGCAGCAAAACCTTCTGGGGATTTCTAAGGGGAAAAAAAAGGCAGCTGGGCCAGTGGCTGTGTCTGACACAATATTGAATAGGCAGTTTGGTGCAATTCTCCTTCAGGCCTCCTTTTATTTAAAATGAGCTGTTACCTGGGCATCTGTTATGCATAAACACAGCACAGTACCTAAGAAAGAAGAAATTTCTCAGTGCTGAGAACTGGAAAGAAGCAGGCTTTACAAAATATAACTGTAGCAGAGAATCATGTTGAAAACATATGTGGATAACGTGAAACTTTTTCTCAGATTGCAAATTAAATACCTAGGTGCCAGAAATAAAGGTTTTTGTGAAATCAAAAGTTGGCCTCAGTGTGTCTATTACACTACGATTTCTAATGACATAATTTTCTTGCAATACATCCCCTGTTTTTGGAGGAGGAGTGAGGGGTGCTTGGGGTTTTTTTGTTTGGTTTTATTGGGTTTTTTTTTGTTGTTGTTTTTTACAAAAGGTGGAGAAACTGTCATTTTTATGTTTCACTGATACACAGGAAGAATTTTGAGAGGCTTGCTTTAACTAATCCTCATTGTTCAATATATGGCCTTATTTGCATCCCCAGAACAAAACCCTAGACTAAAAAATAAAAGAAAATTAAAGTTATTTTCTTAGTGTGAGTTCTTTCTTTTTCTTTTTTTTTCTATTGGTTGGTTGTTTTTATAGAACTTGAATGTTACAGTTTCTTAGTGTTTTCCAAATACTTATTAATCTGTCTTCACAGTACTACCATGAAGTACTACCCTGTTTTACTGACAGGCAGTGCAGCAAGAAACAGATTAAGGTCAGAAGCACCACACTGTTAAATACTATAATTTGAAGTGCAGCTGTGCTTGGTTTAAATGATAGCCACACCCCAGACCTCTGCAGACCTCTCCTAGATGCAATTCCTTGCCCTACCTCTCCTGCACTGGCCTTCCCTGTGCACTGCAGGGACACCAGTGTCAGCTGGTCTCTGCCTGCCACATAAGGGCGAGCCTTGAACTTCACACTGAGTGGAACTGTCCAGTGACTCTCTCTGACCTGTGCTGGGAAAAGCAAGGAGATGCATTTCAATCTTCAGCTAACAAAGGGACATTTGCTGCTGCTGCAGCAGTAGCAAAGAAGGATGTCAGGTAGTTCCTAATAATGTCCAAGATACTAATTCTGTTGCAACACACATCCTGGCCTCAAGCTTTCTTTCAGAAAGACTGAGTTCTCAAAACTGTAGAAACTGCTTCCAAAAAAAACCATATCTTGGAAAGATGACAATGTGAGTGTGTGTGCTAATAAACTGCCAATATTGTAAAAGGATCACCAAATTGATCCCAAATTGATGCAAGTAGCTGTAGTTCTGGTAGCCAAGTACTGGTGAAAATCACAGAATGATACAGTATACAAGCAGTGAAGAAAGATTTTCTGTGGAACTAATTTTGACAGACAAACTTGCATAGCAAGCTGAGAATGGCAAAACATCATTTAGCATATGATATTCTGCTTAAAAATAGCATTACACAAAATCAATATGGCACCTATTCCTGTTGGCATCCTAAGAATGTTCTTGGTGTTATGATAATCAATTATCTGGAAGAAAATGAGTTGCTGGAAAGTTTGCAGGTGACAAACTGCTGGACAAGTCACTTGTACAAATAAAGGTCATGGTTTTATTTATTCCAGTGCAAGACCAAGTGCACAGGAGTAAGGAGGTAGGTGATGCTTTTAGGCAGTGCTGGCAGGAGTGGGGAGGGGCAAGAGCTGAATGCTCCTCTGGCTCTGGTCCAGGGGGTTTTCCGGATGCCTTCTGCCCCACCTGGGTCACAGAAACTGATGTCTTGTGAAGGCTGACCTAGAACAGAAGCTAGATGGAGTTAAAGAATAAAGTAGGTATTTATTAGAAGGCCTCAGCGGCTACACCTTGGGCAGTACAAGAGCCCAGCCAGGGCTACATCCAAGATGAACCCAAAATAGTCACAAAATGGATGACTGGTCATGGAGTTGTGCTCCATTTGCATATTGGAGTTAATTGTCCAGTTATAGCTTTAGATTATGAAGTCCCATCCTTCTTGTTTTTCTCTCTTCAGTCCACTGTTTATGCTCTCGGGCCTGAAATTTGGATCATTTGCCCTTGGTCCCCAGCTAGAGAAGGAATTGTTTTATCTCCTACTCCATGAAGAGATCTTACTATCCCCTAATATGAAGCTCAGAACTAGACACTAAAGCAGTATAGAATTTGCAAAATATAAAAGCTAAAACCTGAGGTATCAAAAACAAGGTGTAGATGATTTCATAAAGAGACATTCCCACAAGGACAACACACTGTCTGCTCTGCCTGTAGGGATTAGGTTTCTCAACCTGCCAACCTGCCCAGCCTATGGAACTGGCTGGTACTGAGGGAGGCTGCAGCTTATGGCCCAGTGCAGGCAGGTCACAGGGTCAGAAGGGCCAGCTCAACATCATGTGGAAAAAGGAGAGGTGGATTGGAAGTGCCTCCAGGAATGATTCTTGAGGTGAGAGAAAATTGGCCTTACTATTTTACAAAAGCAAAATGTGATTAATCTTAGCCCCTGTGTGTGGGAGAAGATCACTGATACTGTGTCCCCTTAAGCTAATAAAGGTATGATGAGACCTGGTGGTGGGGAGTTGGAATAAGACAAATTGATACGGAATATGAAATGCACCTTTCAGCAAACTAATTAATAATTGAAATGATTTATCAAGAGATGTGATGGACTCTTCATTACTGATGCCTTAAAGTCAACACTGCTGGACGTCATTCTGAGTGAAAGGCTGTAACGCAACAAATGTTATGAAATTACTGGTTGAGGGCTTTTAGCCCAAGGTCAGATCTTACAATCTTAGAATGTATTAATCCATGAAAATTCTTTCCAGTTTATTGCAGACACGCTGCCATTGCTGTGTAATACAAATTAGATGTATTAGGTTGATCTTCAAAGGTTTGCTCGGAGTGACCTCAGGAAATTTATGAATATGTATAAAAAGTGGGGTGCCTAAGGCAGGGTTAAGAAAAGTTTTGCATTTTGCCTGTACCACCTCCTGTATGGGATCTACCTGAGATGAAACAGATCAGCGAACTGCTGCTATGGGACTCTGCAGGCCACGGATCTGGGCGGGCAGTGTGAACGTGTTCCCTGGGGTGGGGGGGTAGCCTGGGAGCAATGCAAAAAGCCTTGGGCTGCCTATGGGATATGCCCCACAGCCACTGAGATGTGGAGATAATTATTTGGGAGAACAGGCTATTCACAGAGTTGCGACAGCCCTCGGGAAAGCTCAGAGTCCTGCCGCAGCCTTAATATCTTTCTTTCTTTTATTCTATTCTTTTTTGTTTGTTTGTTTTTGTTTTTGTTTTTGTAACCCGAGCGCTGTCAGGCTCCCCAAAACCAGCCAATTCTGCGGGAAAAAGATACCGGTTTAAAAAAAAACAAACCAAAAACCAAAAACCAAAATCAAACCAAAACAAAAAAAAAAAAAAAAACAAACCCAAAGCCCCACGACTTCAGCTCTAGCGAAAGGCGCCGCTCCTGCGTGCCGCAGAGCTGCCGTGGCCCGGGCTGGCTGCGCGTGTGCGTGTGCGGGGTGCCGAGCCCGAGTGGGAGCGTGTCTGCGTGCCGCGTGTGAGGGCGGGGAGAGTGCGCGGAGCCCGCCCGCGCCGGGCAGCGCTGCCAGCGCGCTCCGTGCGTGTGCCAGCGGGTCGCGCGTGGGGACAGCCCGCGGGCCGCGGCTGCCGCCGGCCTCCCCTGCCCGCCCATGGGCAGCGGCCGCCGCTCGCACCTCCCCGCGCCCACCCGCGCCCGCCTTGGCAGCTCCACCTGGAGAAGGTGCCCGACCCGCAGGCGGCCAACGCTGATGCCGTGAAGAGGGAGCTCGGTCCGGCCCCCGCTGCCGCCGCCGCCGCACACTTTGCTGTGCCCCCGGCCGCGCATCCTGCCCGGCGGCTCTGCCCGAGCCGGAGGAAGGGCGCAGGCGGCACCCCGCGCCCGCGGCGGGGGCTGCCCCGGCTCCCGCGGAATGCGGCACTAGCACCCCCGCCCCGGCTCCGCTCCGCTCCCCTCCTCCGCCTCCCCGGCTCTAGGAGGGGGCTTTTTCCTCATCGGCGTTTTCTGCCGGAGCATCCCTTTTTTTTTTTTTCCCTTTTCACCCTTTTGGAGAAGGAGAAGGAGGGGGAAGGAAGGAAGTGTTCAATGAGGGCTGCTCGGCTCCCCCCCCCGCGCCTGAGAGGTGCTGTCCCTCCCTGAGCGGAGAGGGGGGAGAGCTGCCGGGGAGGCAGAGGCAGGTCCCGCTCCCTTGCTGTGCCGCCGGGGAGAGCGGAGGAGGGTGGTGGGGAGAGTGTCTGTGTGTGCGTGGTGGTGGTTATTTATTTATTTATTGCTCCTGGTGGTTGCAGCTGGCAGACCTGGGAAGGAGTAGGCGCCATTGCCAGAAGGATTATTGCCAGGGGAGGGGAGGGGGGGGGGAAGAGAGAGGAGACCCCGAGGCTCCCGAGGAAGCGGAGAGAGGCAGATCTTTTCCTCCCGCCTTGGCTTCTGCCGCCGGGGGATGCGCCCAGACTGAGAGGGGCTCGGCTCTCTTCCGCCGCTCAGCCCGTTCCCCCACCCTCAGTCCTCCTCCTCCTCCTCCCCATCCAGCAGCATGCATCCCTCTTCGCGGAGACCGGCCGCTGCCACCTCCAACCCTGCCATGCTTCTGCTGCTCCTGTGCCTGGGCTGGGCGCCGCCGGGCTGGGGCTGGTCGCGGGGCAGCTCCCGGGGGGCGGCCGGGCTGCGACCCAACGCCACCACGCCGATCTCCATCATGGGCTTGATGCCGGTCAACCAGTCCGAGGAGGAGAGCAGGATCACCCAGGGAGTGCTACCCGCCGTGTATCTGGCCATGGATCAGATCCGCAACGAGTCCCTGCTCAGCCCCTATTACCTGGACCTGCTGGTCTACGACACGGAGGTAGGGACCGCCGCGGGCCCCGCGCCGCCGGGCGCAGGGGGAGGCGCCGCCGCCCAGTCCCGGGGCGCTGCGGGTGCAGGGGCGCAAGGGCAGCGCGGACGCCCGGGCCGGGGCTGCGGCTGCCGGCGGGGGCCGTGCGCGCCGCCTCCGAGCCGCCTTGCCCGCCCGGCCCCGCAGGCTGCCGGCAGATGTGCGGGGACCGGCGGCGGAGGGGGGGACGTGGGGCCGGCGGGCCGTATCCTGCCCGCCCGGTGTTATCAGGAGCGGCTGCCCCGGCAGCTGGGGCTCGCCCCGCCGCGCCAGGAGCGCCCCTGTCCGGGGGCCGCCTGCAGCGCGGGGGTGGGCCCGGACGGGTGCCCGGGCGGTGGGGGGTTCTCGTGGCGGTGGCGGTGGCTGTGCCTGGGATCCGCTGCCCTTGGCACGCACATACACCGGTGGGAGGAAAGCTGCCTCGCCCAGCGGAGCCGCGGCCGCATCCCTGTGCCAGCCGCCACCCGCTCAGCAACAGATGCAGTTCGGGCGCTCCGCTCCCCCGCTCCGCCAACGGGCTCACGCTGCCAGCCCGGCTTATCCCATGCGGCGGCGGGACGCGAAGGGCAGCGATCGCAGCCGTAGCTTGAGGAGGAGGAGGAGGGGGAGGAGGGGAGGCTCTGGCAGGGGCTCGCTGAGATGCCCCCCGTGCCTGCCCTCCGGCGGGAGCGGCTGAGCGCTCGCCCGGGGGTGCGCGGCGGGCGGGCGGCGGCGGCGGGGCGCGGAGGAGCTCGCTTCTCGGGAAGAACTAAATTTGCAGCGCCGGTCCCCGCGGAGTGCTGCCAGCACGGCGGGATGCCTGCCCCCGTTCCGGAGCGCTGCCAGCGGCCGGTTCAGGGCTGGGAGAGCGGGGAGCCCGGCTGAGCGAGGAAACACGCTCCCTTTACCTGGGAGAGGGAGGCAGGGAGCGAGGCGAGGGCTTTGTCGAGCTGGTTGCCACTACCAGCCGCCCACAATTGCCTTTGGTTTTTGTCACAACTTCAGTACCTGTGTGTTTGCGGAGGATACGCGCGGCTCCGGTACCGGGGCTCCCCTGAAGATGGCAGTCGCTTCTTGTGCAATGCTGGCGCCGGGGTTCTCTTCCAAGACAACCCCCGGTAAAGCAAGTGACTGCTGAAAATCTTGCCGGCTGTAATTTAAGGAAGCCCCTGTCTGCTCCCTTTCGGTTCTCGGGGTCGGGGGGGAACGAGCTGAGAGCAGCAATGACAGGCTGTACTGCTTCGTGACAGTGTTTGCGTCCCTGAAATGACTACCGAAGGCCTCTCCTTCCAGGGTGGCTGCTTTTTATTGACATACATTTGTCATAGTGTGTTTTTTAAAGATATCTCTGAGCAGAAATGCATGGAGGGCAATACTGCTGAAGATGTCACTTAGGAAGGAGCGGGCTGCCATCCTGTTGTGTTGTGTGAACAAGACTAGATACTGACAGGGAATACAGGCAAGATCAACCTAGAGTAGCTGCTTGTTTCCTTAAAAAATGAATCTCAGGGAACTCTGCAATTGTAATGAAAAGAATTATGGGGATTTTCTGAATGGCATTACCTGTCTCATAAAGTGAGATGCATGTCAGGAAAAAAATCACAGGTCTCCTAATCCTGTTTTCATTATGTTATTCTATATTAGTTTTTCCCTTGGATAGAATTACTACAAAATATGCATAGGAATTAGAGGAGCCTAGGCAGGATGTCCCTTCTTCATACAATAATATCTTAATCAATCAGGTGCTGCACTTTATTGCAGTCAAAATATTGTGACGTTCTTCATAGAGATTTTGGGTTCTAGACTAGGTAGTTATCATAAAAATATTCAGGAGAAAAATTACCCTGTTTGTTCTGGAATGAGTATCAGTTTCTTAAAAATCGCATTTTTACTGCTTGGTACTCCAGGGACATAAAAAATCCAGGGTCATGTTGCCAGCTTGCTGTGTTGTTTGAATGCTTTTAAGCAATTAATAAATGGACGGTTACGGAATGCTAAGTCAGGCGAACGTATATGTTTGGAGTACAGTTGGGTCATTACTACGTGCTTAATAGTGACAAGTAGATAAGTTAGTGTCCACAAGGAGTGCTAGATTGACTGCACCCAAACGGAATGGACGAGTGCCTGGAATAGCCATTAAATACCTAATGGCAGCACAAACTTTTTCTCTCGGTTCAGACATTACCTTTTTCCTTCGGTGCACTTATGGTAAGCAGGAAGGTGGCTGGCTCATCATGCCCACTTGATTCTCAGCCTATTTTCTGAGGTTGCCAATAAATAGATATGCCTGAAGGGCCTGGATCCTTATCATTGCATAATCAGAGGTCAGGGAATAGCTCTCCCTTACAGGGCTTCACAGGTGGTCCTTGTGACATTGTTGGCTCTTGAAAGAGAAAATGTAGAGCCTTGAACACATGGGATTTTTTAATAGCTTGAGAAATAATTGCAGTATATTTATAATGCTTAGGAAATGTATGGCAGTGATTTACTAACTCATGTATTCTCCCTTGTGTCTCTCCACAATCCCTCATTGTTGCAGTCTGATCCTTGTATTGCAATTTTCCGTAAGGCTTTAACTAAGTGCTTGTGAAAAACGATAATGAAAATAAACAGACTAGATTGTTTTTTTATTATTTTTTATTATGCATTCAGGTTCATTCTGTCAGGATTGAACTGAATATTCTATCTGGCTTGATAGTTCTGGTTTGCATAAGGAAGCATTATAATGCCTTTACTTTCTGACCAGCCATCTGAAGAACTGCAGTGTGCCTTCTAAGGTCAATTGTTGTTTGTCAGCACTTGAACTCGTTAACCTTTGAGGACATGAGCAGCAGCTCTAGTGTTTTTCAAAGCATTTAAATTGAATTAAGCACTTAAGTACAACGTTTAGTTTATGACTCAGTCGAGATTGTGTGAATTACATCTTTGTTATGAAATATGACCACAGGTTACATCACATACAAAAATGCAGAGGCTTCTGTTCTGGGTATTTTTTTGATCTTTAAATGTGCTCGGAGCATGATCCTGATCCAGTCTATTTTGCTACTTCATGGGCATGTCTTTATCTATTTGGGCATTCCTATGCAGACTCAGCCAATAAAATGAAGCTCAAATGTAGGCATTTGCAGAACTCTGGTCTAAGTGACTTTACTTTGTGCTGTTCATTTCGATGAGAGTGGGAGTCTCTCTCTAGATGAGACTCTTGGGCAAAATTTCATAATTGTGTTATTTTAGAAACTCAAAAATTTATAAAGTGATCTCTAAAGAGTCTCATCCAAACCCCATTGAAATTAATGGCAGTAAATTCACCAATTCCAGCAGCCCTTGGACCAAGTCCTAGAAGTTAAGGGTGCTTGATAGCTTATGGCTTCAGATCAACAACCATGATACAATATTTCTTTTCTTTTTTTCCATCCCTGTGATTGTAGCTTTAGTTGGTTGAAAAAGAAAAGAAATAGTTTGCAAAATAATGAAAGAAAAACCTCTACAAACACTAGATACAGCTGAAGATGCGCATAAATCAAGAAAGATTATTTCAACTTAAGCACCCTGACACATATCTGTTGGAGGAAAAAAGCAGAATAACCCTAAAAAAAAAGGAATTAATCATTCTAGTGGACCCTATTATAAATGTCAAAAGTATTTAATTTGCATCAGACAAAAACTGACCATATGGTAACTGGAGGAAGAGGCACTGTGGAAGAAGGCAAGGGAAGTTAATTCAGGTTGGATACCTGTCCTTCTACATCTGGACATCTTCCCTCAGATATGCATTGGATTTTCTTATTTCTTGTAGGAGCAGTGCTGCAAGTGGTGCACAGACAGTATGAGTTTGTTTTTTTAATCTAAACGTGCATAGTCAAGAAAGCACTTGTTTCTGAAAATCAAAGTGAGTTTTGACAAGCTAAAAAAAATCTTCCTGAAGTAAGTGGGTATATTATCACAAAGAGGAAAGAATATTTGTACTGGGGAGATGAGATTATTTAATTTTCTCTAACTACAACAAACACCTTGTGGTAAGCAGGATATAATCTCATTTTTGTGAAATAATACATTCTAATACCTTTAAATAGCGGGTTGGCATAGAGGGATGAACTGTGGAAAATGCACAGGACTCCACAAAATCTGAAGGAAAATGTGAGCTTACTGATATTTGAGACATATTTGCCTTTTTCTATTCTGTAACTAAGTAGAACGTGCCTTTCCTAATTTATCTGAGAAGAAATTACACTTTAGGTGCAGTATGTGTAGACTTTATCTTTGTTTCCTTCTTCTTTTTTACTAAAAAAGTGCATGTTTTCAGTAAAAGTCTCAAGGCTTAAGAAAGACCATGCACCCATCGGAGTCATTCTTACCAGCTGTTCTAAGTTTTAAAGGACCCTGAGCCCCCAAATAAAGATGCCTCTTCCAGAAAGTCCTATCATGAGTGGTGTCAACAAAACCCACTCATGTTTTGTTGCTGCATGTGGAAGTAAGAAAACTGTTCACTTTTGCTGAGTATGGGGAACACATTCCAGAAACAGGAGAGCAGGTTTGTGTCAGTGGTACAGGATAAGGTGTCTGTCCACTGGAGCTCCACAAGGTGGTTCTCAGAGAGGGACAGACAGCTACTGGTTGCTGTCTGAAAAATTCCTCCATTACCGTAACAGGGCTGAGCAGGGGCACCTCTACCCCCTAAAGAAGTGCATGGGATGTGTTGGTTAGCCCCTCTGTCTTAGGAGGCATCGATCCAAGTCCCACCCTGGATTTGCAAGAGGAAGCATGATGTACCACAGTCAAGTGGAGTCTCTGGGGTGAGCCCTGTCATGCTTGTGAGTGCTCTGAGCACTAAATTGTCTGGAGCCTTATTTTCATTTCTGGAGTGTTCACAGTGGGACAGGTGAAGCTGTGTTGTGGTCATCTGAGGGTAACAGCTGAATACATGGGAGAAGTCAGGGTCTGAAAGAGGGTACAGTGAACAGCAGACAGAGCTGGCAGACATTTGTTCTTGTGTCATCAGGTGAGCATGTGTCTGGCATATGTTGAGGCAGTTGGATAATTTCTTACCTTTAAATATTACTGAGTACTTGTGCTGTCTGATATTTGCAGAGAGGGAGGCATTAAAATGCGCTGCGCTGCGTGTATGGTGACAGTCACTGTCTGCTCTGCTGGTGACACTCTGCTTGGAAGGGACATCTTTAAATAGTCACTGTCCCCTCTGACTTCCGAGTAACATGACTCCAACATAACCTCCTTTTGCTTCAGAGTTTTGTAAACTTGGAGGGAAGAAAGTTAAGTGTTTATGTTAATTCCATGCTGGCTTCTCCGCTGATGTTAAGCTGTGGGTGGGGAGAGGAGAGAAATCATGTATTCACTGCACCCACTCCTCTGGGTGCGGATCCCAGACCTGCAGAATGTATATCCTCTAAATATCTCTGCAAAGAGATTAAAGCCAGTTTCTGGCATATGTCTTGCAATCTCTTGTATAACTTATGCTATGCATACTGCAAAACACACTCTTATGGAATCTTTAGATTCAAATGCCAAACGTGCTCCATCAGCATGGAAAAACTATTTTTTGGACTAAATCTAGGAAATAGTATTTATTTGCATTTGAAGAAAGAGTAGAAAGGCCCAGTCCTCTTACATCAGCCAGAGTTAATTACTCAAGTTTGTGGAGAGGATGGGATGTAACATCCTGGTGATAACTGTGAAGAAAATATTTGTAAGAGGAAAACAGAGAGGAAGGAGCTAGATGAGAGTGATTTAGTGATAGCATTCACAAAGAAAGTTGTTGATATGCTATTTATATTGTTTTAATTAAATACATGTAACTATTTAGAATGACATCACAGCATTACATGTCAAGGCTGCAAAACACCACCTTGCATTAATAATCTGAACATGATGATACATGCGCATATCAAGTTGTGTTCTCTGCTTTCAATTTCATTGCTTTGTGGACATTTTCATGGCATAAGGCAGAAGAATAATGCCTTTGAGCAAACTGTATGTAGAATCTGGGAACCAGACAAAACTCAAGTGGATACCTTGGCTATGATAGAAAGGAGATACTTTCCCTTAGAAGGATTGAACCATTGCACGCAGAGGTCTGGCTCAAGGAATCAAGTGGTGAAAGTTAACAGAGGAAAACCCCCCATTATTCCTTTTGATTTGGATAATTTTTGGAGCAGCTGGGGTTAGCAGGGATGTGTGCTGAGATCAGTGAGCACAGCTATGACTCAGCCTTGTGGAGATGTCTGTTAATACACAGCAGCCCCATATATCCCAGGAAGCCTATTTCAGACTGCGGGATTCCAAACTGAGATGGTGCAGTGCACATACATCACATTTTTTCAAATTTATTTTTGTACTAGGAATCTTGGAACTAAATCAGTGACAGAGCCTCTAACTTTTCAGCAGCCAGATGCACTCTGATTTGTGGGTCTAGCTGAGCTAGAAATGAGATTTGCAGTGCCTTTGTGGTTCTTGGGCTCCAGTGTTAATGGCCCAGTAGCCTGACTCCTGAAGCGAGCTCCTTCAGCTACACCATTGCTATGACTTAAAGAAGGTGGTGCCCCTGAGAACAGGTGGAATATGTTTTCAGTCACCCTGTGTCTGCCCTTGCCATGCCACTGACACTTAGGGGATGCCTTCTTTGCTAAGCAGGGATTTCTCGACTTGCAAAGGCTTTTGCTGTGGGTAAAATCTGCTGGATTTGGGGACTGCTGGATACTGCCTGCTGAGTGGAAATGGGGCATACTGACTGGCAAACACTTTTTTAAATTTTATTTTTCCCCTTGTGATGGAATAGCCGTGTAATTTCATTGCTAAGTCAGTGATTGATGATCAATTTCTGTGCCATTAATTTTTCATTATCATCTGCCTTTATTTCTGACGGTTTTATCTATAGTATTTTTCAAACGAGTTTTCTCAATTGTGAAGAGGAAAGCTAACAAATTAAAGACAAATATCCACCTTCTGCCTGAAACCTATACCCACAAAGAATGAAAAATATGGGGGCTAATTCAGCAGGGATGTCCAAATTGTTGTTACTGAGGCTTCTGAGAGATGAAGGCCCAGATAATGGACTAATTGCTTTAAAGTGAACATCAGGACTTTGAGTGATAGGATTAGAAAACTTAGGTTTCCTACTATGGCCATGGTACTTTCCTTAAATAATTAATGAGTTCTAAGATCAGAGGACCATTAGGATTATCCACATTTTACAATACAGACCATGTATTTCAGCTGGGGATTTCTGCCTGCACTGCTGCAAACTAGAATATGTACTTCAGAAAACCTTTCTATCTTGTCTTAAGGATCCCCCAAAATCATTGTCCCTGGACAACTTTTTTCTGTAATTTGCTTGTTATTTCCAGCTTAATCTTTGCTGACCCTGCAGCCACTGAAGCTGTGAGAGGAGCAGCTCCAATTTTTTTTCACATACACCTCCCTCCCTGCAATACCTCATCAGCTGCAGACTCAGGACATCACCAGCAGAAGAGGGGGATCAAGGCTTTCTGACTTTCATGGCTGTCTAGGGGATCCTTCCCTTTTCTGAAGGACTCTGGTGGATTGGATCTTGATGGAATCAGAAAACTTTGCTTTGTGAGCCATAAAGCCACAGACTTTATGTGGAAACCTTATATGCTTGCTTCTTTGCAAGCTGGGTCTGCCAGGCTCTTGTGCTCTGTCACTGAGTAGATGGCTCTGCAGAGCATTTTTTGAATCCTTGTCTGAACTGATTTTCTTCTTCTTTACCCCCACCTTTTTTGTAAGACCCTTTTTGCTACAATCCCCATCAGAGGAACTTAATGTGTCTGTCTGATTATTTCCATAATCTCTTTTATTTTATTTATCAAATAATCACCACCACATATCTCTAAAAGAATCTATTTGTTGAATCTTTTATGTCCTTAAAGTAGTTATATATTCTAATTTACCATTTACCTAGGGTAGGCCTCAACTTCTGCTGCAGCTTCGTTGAACTACAGAATTATGTGAAGATTCATACACACAATAGGTGTCTAAGTAACCATTTTACATCCAAAACCTCCAGGGAGAAGTAGTAACAGGCCCCTTTTGGGATGCTAATTAACTTCCTTTCCACTGTTTACTGCTCCTGTTTTCACAGGGATTTAAGTGTTTTTCTAGCAAAGAATAAATCTCTCTCTTTAATATCTTTAACTCTATATGAAGGGACAATTTTTGACAGACTAACACTTAGTGTGGTATAAAATGCAACATGTAAAATTTTTCAAGCATTGTCATTCAGATGTGCTGTCATGTTTATCTTACCAGCACCGTGTAGGTACATTTTGGTATACACATATGGTATAAAAATATTAAGCTCTGTGTATTTGTGGGGTCTTCCATATAATTTTAAAGTTCTGTAGAAGCACCTTGGGTTTTGCTTTCTATTTTCTCCTGTGAATTTGGCAAGACCGAAGTATTAATAATTTACAGGAGGTTGATCAAGAGAGAAAGCCAACTTCCTCTTTTTTTCCCCATCCACTTTTCCTAAAAATTATAAGCAGGACAAAATTCCATGTTGCTGGTGAGAATCTAATCTGGAGGGATGTGCTAGTGGCAGCAAGACTTTGTGCGATGTAGCAAAATAAATTAAGTTCCAATAGCTGCCTGTGTATAAAGTGATACAAAAAGTTTTGCATTTTTAAACTTAGCCAAGATCCCCTCTGCTCCTCATTTTTTGCTGTGAAGCATGCTAATAGTATCAGCTCCACATCACTTTTTTCTTTGTTTTCTTTTTTTTTTTTTTTTTTTTAAGGTTTCTAGTTAGGTCCCTGAACTAAAGATTTGCTTTCCAAAAAGCACAGAGTGATTTGCATTTTCTGTCAACAACAGTGGGAATTGCTGAATGCTCAGCACTTTAGAAACCCAGCCCACCTATGAAAATGCAGTGCTTCTATGAGGAGGAGACCTAGAATTGCCACTTTTAATTAAGAACAAAGGCACTCATCGTTACTTGCTTTACAGTTTCAAATTGCCTGGTGGAATAAAATGCTGATTTCATTCAGCCTTTGGGATAGAAATCCTTTCAGGATCAATGGCAGTATTAAATATCTTTTTAAATTAGATAATTGCATCTCAAGGATCTTGTAGTTGAGAAATAAGCAAGGTACAGTATTTTTAAAAAACAATCAATCAAAAAATAGTCATTTTTACAACTAACACATATTTGAAAATGGTGTGTTTGACCTTGGAAAAAATAACAGCTTGTATAAAATAAATAAAAGGAGTGACATGGTGGGAGTACTATGTCCCTAGGGCCTTCTTACTCAAGGCAGGTCTGTATGGCTGACATGGTTATGTCACTGGTGGGTTTTAGGAGGCGTGATCTCAATGTCAGCAGAAGCCCTTACTGTAGTTACAGCAGGCAAACTTTTTTTTTTTTTTTTAACAAAGGTTATTTAGTTAAAAGGGGATAGTTTACCAAAGGGCAGAAAGTGTGTTTTCCTTAACCACTGAAAAGTTTGGTATTATTAGAAATCATTTTTCCATCCACAATAGAGCAGGTTACAGATTAAGCCACCTCTGAACATTAAACTAGACAGAAAGAACTGCTGATCTGGGTTTTTTTCCCTCAGCGTTTTATGCATTCTTGTCTCTTTCTTCTCAATCTTTTGCAGTTTGTCATCTTTATTCTCAAAGTGCTGCCACTAGAATTTCATCTATTACTTCAGGAATAATCTCACCATTGCTGTAAATACTAGTAATTTTATCTCTTTTCTTCAAGCCTTCTGTTCAGAATGGAGGAAATTAATTTGATCTTTGTGTTGCACTGCTGGGAAAAAGGGAAAGGAGGCAGAGAGATTTTCAGCCTACACACAAGGAGTGAGACACTAGGTTTTGAGGCAAAACAAAATTTTCATTTCAAATGAAAATTTTAATTTCAAGATGATCTTGAAGGTCTCTTCCAACTTTGTCATTCTGTGAATTCTGTGAATTCTGTGACGTAGATAGCCTGCATGTTTGGATGGTGCTATGGGAGGTAAATAATTCTATCTGGATAGCAGTTACTTAAAAAGCTGGGACGTGTTACAACAGACAGTAGTATCTTGATAGTGAAGCTGCTCTTGGCAGTAGGTAGAGGCTTGGTCTCAATATCAGAACAGGAGTTTCCTTCCACAAGAAATGTATTGGTTTCCAATACATTACCAAGGTTTCTTAGGATATGTGAGTGCTCTGTACTCCAATTACACTGAGCGATTAAGCAACAAGAGCGGAGACACGTGGGACAAGAAGGGGTGAATGATAACCTGCTTTGAAAAAAACTAACATGTGAGGCTGGGATTAGAACATCCTATAAATGTTAATGGGTGTTACTCAAGGGGGAGGAAGCTGTGTGTGGGAGGCATGAGGTGACATATAGCTTAAATATATAGCCAGTCTTTAACACAGTTAATACAGTCTATAATCAAGCTTTTACATGAACTAATAACTGTTTAAGTGATTTACAGTTCAGAAATACTTATCAGGGGATTGAGAATTGAATTTTAAATGCTGTAAAATTTGAGAATAATGTGGCAAGGAGGACAACACTGAAAAGATTCCTCCTTTTGCCTTTGGAAAGTATTGGCTGTGGAGGACACATTTATGCCAGGTGTTTGGGGTTTTTTCTATTTTTAAGTTCTTAGGGATTGTGCTTCTATGAGGGAGCACAATTTCCTCCTACAGTTTCCCTCTCTGAATATTACTCAGTTTGTGTGGAACTCACAAAGGACATGCCAACAGTGAGTCATCTGATCACCAGCTCTGTCCTAAGGTTTTTAGATAAATCTTGCAAAAGCTACTTTAATGTACTGAACAACAGTGATTGACCTTTGGTAAAACTCCCCAAAACAGTGTGGAAGGCAGTGTTTAAAGTCAAATGGCCTTCTTTTTCTGACACTGAAATCAAGTTTCAAAATCAGTGCTATTTCAAGTGCTTCACATTTGAAATAGAGAGGTGGATGTAAGAGAAGCTGATGTAAGATGCAGTGAGTTGATTTATCATCTTAAAATTTCCCCATTGTTACATTTTAGTAGTAAATTTTGAGGTTGTTGGGCAAACTCACTTGAAAGACTCTATCTTCAAATGTGAAACAGAGGCTTAGTTATCTGCTTTTGTAGGTAATAAGACTCAGGATATGCTACTCTGAAAATGAAGATTATACCTGTATGATCAGTCATGAGCATGGCAAATATAGCTATTTTATTCATAAAAATGAAAACGCAGGGGCTTGTTTTGATGCAAGCTTTACAGGATTAGTTAGTAATAAAAATACTATCTATGAAACAATTGTCTGGTTAGGTAGTTAAATGTTTCTGTCAGGAAGCAGATTTTCGGGACACAAGTGACAGGAGGCTGCTGTAATTCATAATCTTGTTTGTTCCTTTGCCAGGCATGGGTTAAATGCAGCAATGCTGAGGGCACCCAGCAGTAGCACCAGAAGAGAAAAAGACTGGTCTAGGTTGAAGCTGCTCATGGATCTATAGAATAAGGTGATGCTCCCTTAAATGTGTGTCCATCCGTATGGTGCTGAAAATTACCTCATAGCCTCTGATTGGCCATTGCTCTCTTATGAATTTAAAGGCACTGGCTGAGCAACAGGGGTTCAGTGAGGTATGTTGTCAGATTTATGCCTTTTGAAATGCTAAAGAGGGTATTGGATAGTCAAACCACATTTTTTTGTTACCTACCTATGAGCCAAAGCTATGACTCAGTGGAGGCCTATGTCCTCACTTAGCTGGTGAGAAGATTTGGGGATAGGAAGAAGAGCAGTTCAGAGTCCCTTATCTGCTGAGGTTTGGCAGCATGAATGCCTGCTTTCTTCTCTTCATTAGTGCAGTCAATGCTGAAATAATGCTGGTAAGGAAGGCTGGTCCAGAACTGTTCACCAATAAAATCCCATTTAAGCCTCTAAGGAAGGTATTAAATGGGATTTAAGCAACATCTTGGCCTATGCTGGCTGTCTGCTCAGGGAAGAGTTTCATCTTAAGTTAAAAAAAAATGTTTTAAAATATGTTTTCAGTGATCACATTATAGAATCACAAGGCTTAGGAATGGAAAATACCTATTAAGTCATTGTGTTAATTGTTGCTATGCAGACTGTGCTATGAGAGTATGCTTCCTACTTTGTGTTGTGCCCAGACAATGTGTTAAATTTCTTGGCCTAGGAAAGATCCATAATAAATATATATCTTTCTGCATTTGATCTGGCCATGGCCTTGTACAGGAAGAAAGCCAGTATCTCCTTCCCCACACGAAGGGCTCCACGCAGCCTTGCTGCTTTCTCACTATGGGCAATGGTGATAAAAAAAACAAAGACTTTTTGCAAGGTTTTTTCTCCACCCTAAGCAAGGGCATTTCTATTTCACCTTATGTTTGTGTATAAGAATGCATTGGGCTCTTTTCTTGACCATCCAGTTGCACAGGTGTGTTGGCAGAAGGGTCACTGTGGACAGTTAGTGATTAATTGAGAGTATCTCCTGCTTGGAGCTATTTACTGGGCCCAAGGTAGACATTTTTTGCTTATTTATACATTGCTATTTTGCTTGTTTTAATATTATTTATCTATTTACTTCCATGCCCTCATGTCATGTAATATATAAATTGTAATTACAAATTAGAATGCTTACAACTAGAATTTATGTGGAGATTTTCTGTAAAACTTCTTAGTTGTGTGTCAGTTTCAGAATAATTTGTTGACCTGTAATGCCGTGTTTTTAAAATTAAAATTAGACAAGCTACCCTTACTTTCTGCAGCAAACTAATGCTTCCTTTTTTTTTTAATGTCAGCCATTCACAAAATAAATTGCCAAGCTCTGAACATATAATTTCAAATTTGATTTATACCAAATTAACCTTCTGCTTATGAGCCCTTCCATTTGTTTTCCTTTCAGATTATTGAGTCATGAAAACCTTTGAGGTTTTGGGTTTCCATCCCAGCTTGGCACAGGGAATTCTTTTGAAACCTTGAATTTCCACAAGGTGGTGAAGTAATTTGCTTTTCAGCTGCATATATAATGAGACGTGCTGAAAATCAGAGCTTTTTTTTCTACTCAGAGAAGCAAACATCTCCCAGATTTCCTTCCTGTCTGTGCCACTAGGCTTGGCCTTTGTGTTTCCTTCCCTTGCCTATGACAGCATTCCAGTAGGTTTGGGGGGCTTCCTGTGGATGAGGAGAGCTGGCTGCTTGAATGGAGGACAGGGGTCAGGCAGGTGGCTGCCTCCACAAGAACAGTGGCATCACTGCTGAGAAAGGGGCAGGGAAGATGCTGCTTGTCTGAGGGGTGAGGTGGGCTGCAAGTCCTGGGGAGCAGAGTTGCAGGTTCTTCTCTGGTGTGGTGATCCTGTGTATAATCCCTTCTCACCCTGCTGAGTTTTGATTAGCAGCAGGGAAGATTTTCTCCAGCATTACTATTTTCTCTGCATTTCTGCGTGTACGGCATCCGTTCCATTTCGTGGCCTGGCATATTACTTGGGAAACTGCAAATAGTGTGTTGAAATTACTTAGCTAGCTACAACAATATGTGAAATGCCTGTCAAATGCTATGTGCCTGTAGATGGGAGGAGCAGGCCTGCATGCTGAATTTTCTCACAACTACCACTGATTTTAAGGAAAGCATGGGGTTTCTGACAAAAAGCAGAACCGGGAAAAGGGTTTACACCTTTGCGCTGATGCAGCTTTTGCACTAGAAGTCTATAAAATATTATCGATATACAAGACTTCATATTCTCTGTTTGACATGTATGAAGCCAATAGAAAATGTGTTTGTGCAAGATAAAACAAACTGAAGCAATCTTCTGACCCAATAGCATACAAGTTGCTGTATGCAACTCAAATATGAGTTCAGTGTACAACCACTTTGATCAACCCCTAGAATATCTATTTTCAAAGTAATCATATGAGTTCTTGTATTGATTTGTCACCTATGGTTGAATATTTCTCCTACAGAATGTTTAAAATGACACATGTTTAAAATTAGACTTGGCAGAGTAATTTGCCTAGAGATTATTCTTGTGAAGTATTGATTCACAGCACTGCTGTGAGCTGGATTACTGTCCAAATTGGAAAAGCCAGTCCTAGAGAGGTCTTTATCCTTTAATAACAATTAGCTGCTTTCTTAGAGGGACACAGCAGACTGAAGCAAAGGAAAGCTGCAAAATGTCAGGCAACCAGGGCATCTAAGGCCTGGTTCTCTTCAGGGATGAGAAAGAAAAAGAAGAAAAGCACCAAAAAAGATGGTTTTCTGGAGCTGGAAACTAGACACTCTGATGCTGTTTGTGTTACTAATAATTAGGTGCTCTGAGGAGCTGAATCGGACTCGCCTCTCTCTTCTTGGGCTTTTACCCAGCAGCTGCCTGATTGACCAGAAAAACCTAACAGCAGATGTGCTGCCTGCGGTCCATTTAGCCTTGAAACATTTATACAAGCATAGATGGATGCTGAAGAACTATGAGC
This sequence comes from Agelaius tricolor, assembly GCF_023055355.1. Taxonomy (NCBI): domain Eukaryota; kingdom Metazoa; phylum Chordata; class Aves; order Passeriformes; family Icteridae; genus Agelaius; species Agelaius tricolor. Next base: position 33,427,129 of record NW_027269262.1, read on the forward strand.
TCCAGGTATCATTCCATGACACGCAGGTAAATGGATGTAGGTGTAGAGTTGTGCAGTGCTTGAGCCTCCTCTGTGAGCACACTTTGGAATTCTTGTGACTGAACTCCTTCCTGGAAAATCCTGCTGAAAGAGAGCAGATGTGGCTGTCCAGCAATGTTGGGGCTCTTGGGTGGATGCCTGACTGTGATGTGGATCTTGTAGTGCAGTCGTGCCCTGCTGGTGCTAGGAGCAGGAATAAAGAGTGTGTGAATTAGGGGGCTTGGTGAACACCTATGGCTCGTGAGGAGTGTTTGAGGCACCCAGGAAGTGATTCCCAAATCCATGGCTTGCCGAGTCACTCTATTCTTCTGCACTGTCTTCTGCATCTTGCTCTTCCAGCTTTCCACGGTGACAGCTTTATTGATCACTGCCTTTCTCTTCCTGCTTCTGCATGAGCAGGAGAGCAGCCTGTGCTGAGCTCTCAGAGCAGGGTGGGGATGTAGAGCTTTGCTTGCCAGTTTAAGGAAAAATTAAAGGCTGATACGAGAGATGAGGGCTCTGAGAAGCTGGGTATATTGAGATGATATCTGTTTTGGCAATAATTTCAAATTTGAGGGAAGCTTCTTCTAGATTTGAGATATCTCTTCATCTTCTGTACAGAAGTTAATGCAGTCAGTTTCTAAAACCTGTCTTTTAGTCTGGTCAGAAGAATTGTGGCAAAATTAAGAGGAGGAGCTCACATATCAGGGTGATCTGGGACCATAAACATATTCTTAAGGAGGTTGCTACTGATACGAGTTTCTGTTTCCCGCATCAGAGGCATGTGGTGGGGCAGATGCCCTCAGACTCATACACACTTACAGGCTGCTTAATATTTTGAAGTTGCAAAGTAGTGTGTCTCAATATGTTTACTTATCTATAAATCTTAAAACATGGAATGTACTGTTATGATGAAGTTATTAAAATTTGACATTATTACACCAATAACAGTTGTGTTGCATTATATAATGGGAAGAAAGTATTATATGTCTTCTTTTGAAACTCTAGAAGATTATCCAAGGGAGAAATTAGAGTGTAATTTTAATAGTGTATTTGGTTCATAAGCACTTATGTATAATTTTTGAAGTGCTTAACATATAACAAACATGATCCCATACGCTATAAGATTACTTGAAGATTGCCTCCCCGTTTAATAATGGAACACATATGCATCAACTGCATGTTCTCATTAAGAAATCACCTGTCTTGTAAATTACTTTTGATACCATTCACTGTTTTATTTATTTGTCTGTATGTTCCTATTGGAAATGTAATTATAGTTATGCAGTCCTGAAAAAAGTGTGTTTCTTAGTTTCTTGTGTAAAAAGAGAAAGTGAGAGAAAGCTTAAATAAGTGGAAAGCGTGGATAGGCGCGTTTAAGTGGACAGCAATTAAAACCTACTTTTTTTTGCTCAGATTCAGTATTTGGTTGGGCTGTGGGCAGTTTTGTGGAGGTGGATGTTTATTTGCTAATTGTGTTTACCTAGTTTCCAGTTCTAGGAGCAGCTCTAAAATATTTTTCCCCACATAAATATTCAGTGGATTTGAATTGCAGAACCTCAGCTCTGTTGCACTGACCTCTCAATTTGAATGAAAATATTGAAGTAATCTATAATTATATTTTTAAAATAACCCCTGGCAAAAGACATAGATCACTGCCTTTCTCTTCCTACTTCTGCCTGAGCAGGAAGACATGTCATGGTGACTTGGAAGAGATTAATAGAATGTGGATCCTTAAAATTTCTGATTTTTCTTCCTGGTTCTGAGAGTAGAGTACACACTCGAGTTTTAAGTACTGATTACAGACACACTGTAGAGGCCCTTGTCTTTAATTGTTTGTCAGGGACAGTATGAATGCAGGAGAGCTGGTTCTGTTTTTTTAATGCTGTTAGCCTAGACTTGCCATGTGTGACCTTATACAACCTTTGGATTAGCTTCCTTTCAATTAGAAAATACGGATACTTTATTCTTTGGATGCAAGATCTGCCATGAGAGGGACAGATAATTTACCTCTGGGCATTGTTCACTAGGAAGAGAGAAAAGGTGCAACTAAAAGTACTTGAGTTGCTTTTGCTGAAATAAAAAAAATTGAAAGAAATCATGACTCCCAATATATGCACAGGACTTGAAAACAGTGTTGTAGCTTCATTCATGAGCCAGGGGAGGAGAGTTGTGCTCTGCCATGAGCCCCTGAAGTTTTGAACATTCTCTGCTGCCCAGGAGGGATCACTGCCCTGCCCAAAGGTAGGATGTTTTGTGCAGGGTGTTCAGTCTTTGGCTTTGCTACTGTTTTATTTCAACTAATTAAGCTGTCACTACTCCAGAATGTGAATGCTAATCAAGAGGCAAGGGGAGCATTCTTGCAAGAGATGTCTGAATTCTTTGTATTAAATGAAGCTGTTTCAATCAGGAGCCTTTGGGAGACTTTCTTCAGCAGAGTACTTTATAACCTGGTGGCTTTGGCACTGAGCTGAGAATGGAATGCTCTTTTTGACTGTCTCTCAGGTCTCCCAGGATTAAATGTGCATTTCCTAATTACTGTGTTGTCAATTCCTTTTAAGTGGGACTCCCTTGAAAACTCATGATGTAGTACTTTCACATTAAAAAAAAACAAACTTAAATATTCACTAAGAATGAAAAACAGGCAAATGAAAACGATCTTGTAGTTCAGTAAATGGCTGCTTATCCATCAAATGGTACATCTGTGTCTGCAGTGTTTATTTATTTATACCAGAAGGACAGTGTTAACAGGACTGATATATCTCTCTATGCCAGCCACCCCAAGCAGTGGCAGCCTGGGGAGGTTTCCTGCCTCTAACTGAAGGAGGGCTGAACCTGGGCTGTGTGGAGAGCTCAAATCCTTGAAATGTTGGACAAAGGATGTGGGAGGGCAGCAAAGCTGCATTCTGCAGATTTGTGGATCCAGCCATGGAGCAGCTTTTTAGTGCAGTAGGGGAAATAATGCCCTTGAGATTTTCACCCATGGGGGTGGGCAGCCAGGTATAATTGAGCTGTCTGAGTATCACTTTATTCCTGTCTTTCACCGTATGGCTGACATCTGGAGTCTCTCCTTCTATGCTGTCCTCAGGGTGATCAGGCTGGTGGATTCTTACAGGCTTAAGCAAGTCTAAAAATAGTTTCACTGCTATGTAAAGAACAATATGTTGGTTCTTCAAAGTTATTTTTCTATTCTTACCTAGTTTTCTGGGTTAGTAGCCAGTTAAAAGGATGTGAAGCCAGGGCTTTGTTAGCAGTGGTGTTAACAAGAAAGGTTTACGTGCTGTAATTAGGGCATGGTCTGAGCAAACAAATAGACTTTACCACTGGGATTTTCTGAGTAGTGCTGATTTGCACTCAGATTGCTAGTTGACACTTGGCTGAGTCTATCCTAACGTGTATCATTTCTGACAGGAATGCTACAACATATCCCAGTCTGACTTAAAAGCTGGTTGTCTTTTCTTTGTTAGTAAACTGATTCCTTTGTAATGGAATGACACAATAACATGATAGCTGTGTGTCAGCTGATTCAAAGATTTGTGTTCTTGTTAAATAAATGCAAACCGCCCCCCTTCCTTCCCCCCAAACCCCCTAAAACCCAGCAGTGGAACAGTCACTGAAAGTGACATTGATAGGCAAATTATTTCTAAAGTGAAAATTTCAAGGCATGCTGGTTTACTTGTCTTACCTAAATAAGAAAAAAATGTCTGCTTCAGGCTTAAGATGCAATAAATGGAAGCACTACACTGGTTTTGGGTTGCACATGTATATTAATCCCCTAAAAGCACAGGCATTTTGCAATGATGTTAGGATACATCACCAGTGTTATTCCATAAATAAGACAAAACATCTCCTGGTTTTTGTGTGTGCAGCTCGTTGCATGCAATGTGTAACTCCACCTTGCACATTCCTGCATTCTGGGATGGTTCAGGAAACAGTTTGCTAAGACAGGCATAGGAAACAAAAGCATCCTGTTTTGTAGACTTGAGAGTTTGAAAGCTTCTGTAAATTTGTGACCTAGGAAGTTATTAAAAGACCATGTACTTGGTAAATCAGTTCTTGACATTGACTTTCACATGAATGAGATATTCTGTCTTGCCTCGCAGAGAATGCAGTTTCTAAGCACAGTATTTTAGGCATGAAAATTGTGAACAATAAAATACTCTCCAAAATGATAATTTTAGCATTCCTAAATTGTCATATCACTATCTTTGTTATTGGAAAAGTCTAACTGAAAACAGGAAGAAAAGTGTTATGTTGTCTATATTTTTCAACCCAAAAACTCTTAATTATGATTCCTGGCAAAATCTCTTTGTTTTCCAAATATTACACTTAAGAAAAAATTATGATAATCTTGGCTAAATTCCTTATAAAGAGTTGTTTTGAACTGTCATGAAAGGTAGCCAGTTTCAGTTTTATTCTAATGTTTCACTTTCTAGTGCAGCAGGGGTTCAGAGTTGTACAAAGGGTACACAGTTGCCTTATGTTAACCCTTTTTAAATGTTATTTGAGCTACTTCTCACAGAGCGGAAAGATATGTAGCTTTCCTTAACTTTTGGCCCCAAAAGACTCAGCCTTTATTCACTGATGTAATTCTGCCTTCTTACTCTATCTTCTTGGCGTCACCTTTCATTTATTTCAGGCCTTTGAAACTGCTGTGTTTAATGCACCTTCCCCATATGAGTGCTGTACATGCAGACATCTGGTGTGAGAAAAAATTACTTGGGCTTGGCATTTCTGTTTTCCTGTTACTGCTTCTGAACCGTAAGGAATTTGAGCAGAGGAGCTGGTTGATGAGGGCTGACAGAGGGGTTTGGCGCTGTGAAGCTGGGGATGTTCCCAGGCATGTCCAAGGCAGAAGGGCTCTGGGCTTCCTCTGACCTGAGTTTGGAAATGTGGGCTGGGGATACCTCCCTTCAGCTAGTGTACCAGGGTTCTTGTGCCGTCAAGGAGTAGGCACTTTTGTGTGGAAAATTCATCTAACCTATTTTAGGTGACTATTTTTAAAATAAAAAGAATTGTATACTAGAGAAAGCCTGTTTTTTTTGGCGAAGTCTAAAGGGAGCCTCAGCTGGCTGGTGTAGATGCAGATGTCTCCTCTGTGGAGGTCTGTATTACGTCAGCTAGAGACCTCCCTAGGTGTCTGGGGGAATTTTAATGTAAAACCCTGTAGTAACAGTGCATTTCCATCACCTCTGGCTCTCTGGGGGTTTCAGCAGATGGTCCAGAGAGCTCACTTCCCACCATCCCCACTTCATCTTTACTGGTTACAAAATACTCTGCTTTGGTCTCTCACACCTAGCCAGAAAAGCTGGAAAACAGGTCAGCAGTTTCCTGTGGTGTGTGGGCAAGCAGGGTGGTGGCAGCACAGTGGCCAGGAGTGCACAGCAGGAATCTCTTCCGTGCCAATCCTGTGGGCACACAGGCTGTCCCTCATGGAGCTGAGGATGGGCTTCTGCTGCCACTGGCTGTGGGGCTGTGCCTGGGGAGGGACTCACGTGGTAAGGCTTTTTTGTGGATGAAATGTTACAATGCTCGGGATGCACGTCCGGCTCTCTGGTCTTGCTTTCAGCTCCTGTATAAGGAGAAAATTGTGAGGAGAACTGTTCATGTAGAGCACAGTTTCTTTCTAAATCAATAACACTGGGAAACCACATTATTATCACCACTCCTCAAAAACCAAGGAAGGATAGTTTAGATATTCTTGACATAATTTTTGAAATTGCGTGCTCTTGTATTTTCTTTTCAAAATTAGTTTCAATTTAGATGGTAGTGTTTTTCTCTATATTCCACATTAAATTCAAAATTTAAAAAATTATAATTTGAATTATTGTTTTTATGAAGATGAAACATTCCAATCAATGAAAAATTAATTGTTTTCAGAATTATCTTTCATGGCAAAATCTCATGTTTGGGATTTTCTGTTCCCAATACCATGAAAACCACTTGCAAAACTTCACAAATCACTTGATCCTGTTCTGCACCTCCCTGCTCATATCTGCTCATGGATGTTCTCCTTCTATGAAATTCTACACATATATGTTTTCTGATCTTTATTGTGGAAGTTTCATAAAATGCCTCCTTTTCAATTTGAAAACAAAAAGGGAGATCTATCAGATTTTGCAAAAGTTAGTGCATTTAAGTATGCTTTGTTTAGGTCAACTCCAAGGTTTTATGCTTGGTGTATCATGTTTGAATGGATCCAAGTCTCTGGTGAATAGTGTTGCTTTTGGAGCAATTTGCTTGATCTTGATTTGTCACTTGTGCAGTCAGTCTCTAAAGAAATACCACCAGTGACATCTCCACTCTGCTACCATTCTCAGACACATCTTGCAATTACCTTAGCTTTCACAGTAAAGCAGTGATAAAGCAATGCAGGGGCCTTGTGAAGGCAAAGAATTAAAAGACCCCAGAAGGGCTGTTGTTAAGCTCTGGATCATTTGTAGCTTGGCTAAAGTGTGGTAGCCTCACAATCTGCTCCGAGAATGGTGACCTGCTGGACAACTAGCACAGGAGAAGTAAACCAGGGTCTGGTTCAAAGTAGGAGGTGGTAAGACCACTTGCTTGATTTGAGTAGTTCCACTGAAGGATGAGACATTTTGGCTTTGCATCACAATTAAACTTCCTTAATTTATTTTTTTTTTTTTTTACATAGGCAATCTTTAAAACTAAAAATGTCTTTTACTTTTATCTATTCAGTGCTCTGATACCAGCTGATGCCATACCACTAGAAACATTTTCTTGTTTGGTGGAGATGCACAGTAAATATTTTAGACATAGAGAAGTAATCTGGAATTCAAAAAAAAAAAGGAATTTAGCACTGTTTTCTGAGGGTGTTCATATCCAATTCTGTTATTCTCCAGACCTTCTATGTCCATCAGAGTCAAAGAACTCAGTCCTGCTGCCCATTTCCTCCATTTGTGGCTCTTACCCTCGTTTCCCACTGCTGGGCTCTTTTTGCTCTCAGTTAGCATATGCTCTGTCTTGGCTGACATCACTGCTGCTCCAGAGCTCCTCTCTCCTGCCGTGACCACTGACTCCGGGTGCTCTGTGATTTCTCATCTGCCCACAGTGAGGAGAGAGGCAGGGATCCAAGAGAAAGGAGTCATCAGCAGGGGGCCGATGAAATGTTGTGAAGAGGAGGTAGGCGTTTCACAGGGTTTTAAAACAAGAAGGATCAGGAAAAATGTCACCCCGATGTCTTATGAGCAACTTCCAAGCACAGGAACCCTTTAGGAGTGCATGGCTTAGTACCAGCTACACCACCAGAAGTTTAGAGACACAAATGTGATCAGAGCGCTGTATTTAAAGAAGTGGGGCTTGAAGCTGTAGTGAGGAATGTTAACTCCAGAGGAATTTAGCAACAGGAAGAAGATAGAAATGAAGTTTTATTCACATTTTTGTTAGGAATTTCTGTCTTGTTACAGAGTGGGTCCAGTATTGCTCCCAATACCAAGTGTATTTAATAGATTTCAGGCTGGAATGGAAGATTTTCTGAAAACTATGTTAAATGCATCATTTAAGGAAAACCATGAGGCTTTTCTGATTATTTTTTCAGTTTTGTGATTGCATTATCTTCCAATAAATGTTTGTTCATTTTTATTATGAAGGCAGGGACATTGAATTGCATTTACCATTTTGTTCCAAATGATGTCCTTATTCTGAGAAAGAAAATTAATAGAAACAAGAATTTCTTGATACATAAGAAAACTCACATGAAGATCTGACAGACAGATGGAACTGATTTATAATATTTATGTGATATGTATTAAATTATTTAAACCTTATTGATCAAAGCAATAATATAGGTACTTTTATAACAATGGGAAAATACTCTTGATCCAATTCTCATTTATGCAAAGGACATTTTTACTGAAACTGACAAGATAAAGGTGCCTTGAAAACATCTGATTTTTACATCTGCTTGGACAAAAACCACAGCCACAGCCAAAGTAATTGACTTCAGTGTAAGCTTCTCTCCCCAAAACCTGATATTCAGTATTAATAAAAACATATAACTTGTGGGGTGGGTAGAAATGCAGTGGGAAAATATAAAAGTCAAGAGGGTTGTTTCTCTTAACTTTGGTGTGCTGGTAGCTGCAATCAAAGTGATGCTATAGTACAGACATGCTTTAGAGCCAGGTGACATGCCAGGTTTTATCCCTGGGACTAAGATCTATTTATTAAGAGGTCATGCAAAGAACTTTCTATATGGTAAATCATGGGAGGAAGTGGTAGAAATACCAGAAAGCCTCTCCTTTGTAGCACAACCTACAAAGAGCAGAGAAAACTAGATGAATGAAATGCAAATAAAATGCTTGCCTTGAAATGGATCCTTGCATGTAGATATTGGTACATCAGCAATGGTTTTAAACTTGGCAGTGATCATCATGGTGATAGAAGTCTTAGAAGATGCTTCTACCAATAACTTCTTCTTGCCTAGTTTTTGTTGTTACTCTTGGTTGTCCTGAAGGGGTCAAAAACCTAGCAGTAGATTAATTTACAAAATATGGTAATCTTGACTTCATTAGCCTTCCATGGACCAGTTGCTCTATCCATCAAGATATTCTTGCAGCTGGTTCACAAGTCTCCCTCAAAATTGTAATTTATCTTTTTGAAAGATGTGCAATTTTTATTCAGAGTCATCCAAGGGTGAAGAGAATTGACTGCATTTTTTTGCAAAGCTGTACCAATAGGCAATTTCACATGTTGTTTCTGGTTAAACCTTGCTGATTTTGTATTTCAGTTGTAATATATAATGGTCTCTGTTAGATTTAAGATCACAGTGTGATATCTGTATATTGATTGTGGATCATGTTCATCTCACCACTTTCTATTGGCTGTGATAAACAGAGGAAGTGCTTTTATTTTCTTGCTGCAAGGCAGAATTTTCAGGACTTACACCACTCATCAAATTAGCTTTCTGGAGAGAGAACAGAGTATCACCATTCTCCATTGCCCTGCTTGACTCCTACTTTAACCTCCCATTGTAGAAGCATGGTTCCTGTAGCAATTGACTCTGCTGTTCCTACTGACTTGTGGAGGTCCAAAGAACAAGTGGGATACATATCTGGTACAGGAAGAGCCCTATTTATGTAAAAACCACATACAAAGGTAGAAGTGTCTCTAGAAATTTTGCTGTGTCCTTGAGTTGTCAGCACACAGTTACTCTTCTCTCTTCACATAATGCTGAGATACAGGCTGGATCATAAAAAAAATGTACCCATAAAATAGAAAGAGTTTAACTACAATTTTCTCAGTCTGAATATTCTTGATAGACAGAACCACAGTATGACCTTTTCTGATTAAAATAAGTTTGAAACCCATCCCCTTGATGACAAAAACTCAGCGTGAGAAAAGGAGGATATTTTGAGATTTTACCATGTTTCACATATCATTGCAAGATTGTTAATCTTTATTTACAGAACACTCTTTATATAAATATGCATTTTTATCAGTAGAAACAATGTGACAGGTGTTTTGTTCTTTGACTTTGTTTACCTCAAAAGCTTGCATGTGTAAATATGTGTAGCCATGTAACACTAAAGGAGAAGGTGTGGGACTGTGGCTAGCTATGAATACAAAAACTGAATGACTATTTGCTTGCTTTGTATTTCAGCTGTCCTGTATGAGAGCTCTTTTGATTTATAGACATTTCTTTCAATGTCTGCAAGAAAACTGCTAATAAAATTAGGTATTGTGATATTTCTAAAGTTCCCATTCATGGAATCATAGGCTCATAGAGTCATAGAATCATAGAATTGTTTGCGTTGGAAGGGACCTTAAGATCATCTAGTTCTAACCTCCCTGCTATGGGCAGGGACACTTTTCACTAGATTCAGAGCCCCATCCAACCTGGTCTCAAACAATTCCAGGAATGGGGCATCCACAACCTCTCTAGCCAACTTGTTCTGGTGGCTCACCACCCTTACAGTAAAGAATTTCCTCTCGCTATCTAATCTAAATCTACCCTCCTTTGGCTTAAGACTATTCTCCTAGTTGCCATTACTTTTTATTTGCACTTAACTTGTGGAGTTTTCTGCCTCGATCATTACTGAGAGTGCTTTCATTCTTAGTTTTATTTAAGTACTGCTAGTTTGGCCTTACAGAGTTCCCTGCTTAAGACCTGATCCATAACCAGGATGCACACGTATAGATAGAGCCCATCAAAGCTGAACTGATCTGAGAAGTGAAGATGGATGCAAAGTTGATGTCTGATTCATCACATCTATTTTTAGATATGTTTGTCTGAGTTGGGCAGCCTTTACAGTCAAGACATTTAGATGCATGCTTTAGGATGTAATGAATCCTGTACTATAGCAGCCTGCTTCTTTCCACTGTCTATAATAACCCATAATATTTAGCATAACTCTAGGTTTGGTCAAATGAATCACACTATGCATCTGGCCATATAGAAAGGAATTTGTTGTTTGTGCTGTTCAGGTACATGGTGATCACTACCTTGTTGATCAGCTACATGGCAAAATGGTGCATTTATAGTTTTTTTCACTCCTTCATATTCATGAACCAATATCCTCTTAATCTAGGAAATACTTTCAAGTCTGTGTCCTAATGGAATGCCTGGACACTACCTAGGTTTTTACACGACAGACCATCCATTTAGCATCTGAGAAGTAAACCCACTAATGGCAACCTATCTTTGTGCCTCAGGGACTGCTACCTCCCAGCAGCTGCCTGTGTTACCTAATACATGTTCTCTTTACTTCCACTGTAGAATTCACATTTATCTAATTTTCTGCTTCCAGTGATTCTTCTAGAACTGTGTTCAGATTGGTTTTGTTAGTGATATTTTAATTTTGCAGGATGCTTTTGCTACTAAATGCTTCTACATCTTTGAAAATTTATCTCTTTTGTTATTTTCCAAACACATTTCTAAACCAAGTTCCTTGCCTTCATTAGTATTCTCAGTAGCACCCAGCTTAATAGCATCAGGAAATTTTCAGCAAATTAACCAGTTGTTTAGGTCTTCAATATAAAAATTAAAATGTTAAACAGAACTGTTCCAACACTGATCCTCTGGCAATCTAATCATAGTCACTTTTCCCAAACTTAGCAATTTGTCATTTATCATCACTGTGGTACTTCAGCCATAGTTCAGACTGTTTTATCACACGTGTGTAATCATATGTAATTGATTTGGTAAGATAATATGAAATAATATGCTAAATTTCAAATATTCTAAGTGAGTTCAAGCTTAGTTTTCAATTAAAATTGCCACTCAGTGGGCAGATGTATCACAAAAGCAAGTACATTAAAATCAAAGTGCAATGCATAACAAATGAAATGGAAAGTCATGGATACAATATTATACACAGATATTAGATGAAATGGTGATACATCTACATTACATATGAGCTGTAATCCATCATAAAAATTAGTACAGGTCTAATAGGAGGGATTTAGAGATGGAGGATGAACCTATTCCAAGGCCTGCAGGTACCTTTGCACAGTTGGGATGTGATTTGAAAAAGGGGGTCAATCCCAGTATTACATTTCATGACACTTACTCAACTCAATTCCCCTAAAGAAAAAAACCCCAGGCTTTCTTTTACTTTTGCATTTTACTTGAATTAAATATTTCTTGGCCCATATATCAGAAGTAGAAACTCATTACAGTGGTTTCTGGCTTCACAGGGATATCCACATAGATTCTTGGTGTTGCTTATTGTACTTGAGTGACAGTCCACTTCTTGCCTTGCCCAATGCATAATGCACAGGTGGGTCATACCCAGGCAGTTCTTTCATGTACCAGTTCCTCTAATTTGTTTGAACTGATATATAAAATGTTTTTTTTTTTTCCATTATTATTTCATATAAAGGTTGCCCGAGATCATCCTTCACTCCTTTTGAATCTGGCTCTTTTGGTGCATAAGGAAATGTGGGAAGACACTGGGTCCTTGAAATGAAGCTGATGTCTTGGATGCTTTCCATAGCACACAAGGAAAAAAAAAAGCCACGAAAAAAAAAACCAAGTAGGAGAGAGCTCTGAAGTGAGTACTGAGGGCGGTGAGGAATGGAGTGTGATGAATGGTCAGGAAGCCACTCTAATGCTTTCATTTAAAAATAGACATGCAGTCTCTTGTGTGGTTACAGAGTAAAACTTGAAAAGGTAATAAGAGTGCATTCTGAAATCCAAAGGTAAATAAGCAATAAGAATTTATTGTGATCATAGGTTCAGTTTTATAGTATTTTTGATTCTGACTCATGACCTTTCAACATCTGTAATGGATGGTATTAGCAAAATAGGGAAGAGATTCATAATGTATAGCACTCAAGTAAGGACCAAAGTGCCTGTCAACCCTTTTGCAGTGAAATTTAATTTCCTGCCTTTTTGTCCTGTGCAGAGTAGAGATTTTCTTTTTATTGTTCCATTTGACTTTGAAGAAATATACCTTGTTAACAACTTCACACTTTTGAATGTGGTTTATCTATCTGAATTTATTTTAGCTTTCTTTATAATGGTAAGACACTGAGCATGTATTTCTAAAGAAGTTTTTAAATTTATCTACAGTAACTGAAAATCATGTTGGTCTGATTGTGCAAAACCAGAAATATTAGTTGAAATTGTGTGCAGAACAGAGCAAATAATTCTTAAACAATGAAGTTGATCAGAGTCCTCAAAATTTATGAAAACGGAAATATAGTGTAAAAATATATTTTAACTGAATTTTATGGGTTAGTAAAAATACAGAGACAGATCTTTAAATAGAAAAAAATAAATAAATACTCTTTTTCAGTTCTATAGCATGTCACTTAGAGCCTAGCCCTCTAACTAAATATATCCCTCCAAAATACTAAAAAGACTGAGCAGTGCCCTTCAGAGATCCACCAGTAGTGGAGCTGATGAATTTTGTGTAATTCCTCTATTATATTATTGACTTGGAGGATGGGATGGAGTGCTCCCTTCCCAAGTTTGTAAATGATGCTGGACTGGAGTAGTGGTTGACAACTGAAGGAAGAGGGAACTCAACAAGGTTGGGTTGAAAGGGCTTTTGGGTATAAGATATTGCCATAATGATGTGAGTCCAGCAGAGGACTACCAAGATACTTCAGTGGTTTGGAGCACATTACGTAGAAAATGTATTTCAAAGTTTAGTTTTGAAATACTGTATGTAAGGGAAAGCAAAGCAGATGGTATTTGGTGACTCACTAGTATGAAGGTAAAGTGCAACTACCATACTGAGCTATCATCTCTTCATCTCATGGGCGGCTTGTCCCACTCTCCTGTCTGTTGGAGGGACAGCACAGAAGGGCACAAGCAGCTCAGGATGTTTCTGGAGGGCACTGGTGATAACTTCCAAAAAACATAAGGGATCAAGGAGCTCACAAACTGATGAAGTAGGGGCTTGTGGGGGTGGACTGAAAGCTGTCTGAACTGGCAGGCTTAAAGTGTAGTGATCAGCAGCATGAAGACAAGCGGGATATCAGACCCTGGTGGTGTACCCCAGACAGCAATACAGGGTCCAGCACGGCTTAACATTTTAATTAATGATTGGGATAATGGTGCAGACTGTACACTCAGCAAAAACATTTGCAGAATGAGACAAATCTGGGAGGAATGGCTGACAAACCTTAGGTGTGTATGCCTTGACGTAGGGAGGGACTTGGATGGGCTGGAGAAACAAACCTTATGAAGTTCAACAGGGGAAAGGGCAAAGTCCTTCCCACAGGGAGCAGTAACACGTGGCACCAGTACACACTAGGGTTGACCAACTGGAAAGCAGCTTTTCAGAGAAGGCCTTAAAGGTCCTGGTGGACAGCAAGCTGACCAAGAGCCAGCAATGTGCCCCTGCAGCAAAGAAGCCAACAGCCTCCTTGTCTGGCTGCGTTAGGAAGAATGTTGCTAACAAGTCCAGGGAGGTGATCCTTCTTGTCTGCTCAGCATTTGTGAGGCCACATCTGGGGTGCCATTTCTAGTCACCCTGATGCAACAGGGATATGGACTTAGTGAAGCAAGTCTACAAGGATTTCTCATGTGTGGAGAGGCTGAGAGAGCTGTGATTATTTAGCCTGAAGAAGAGAAGAGTCAAGGGAAAGCTTATCAATATTTATAAATGGTAGGGTGTAAAGAGGAAACATTTAGACTCTTCTCATTCATGCTCATTGAGAAGACTACAGGCAATGGGCATAAAGTAAAACACAGAAATTTCTATCTGAATATAAGAATTTATTTTTTACTTCACTGTGAGAGTGGTTGCACACCAGCACACTGTCTAGAGATGTACAGTCTCCATCCTTGGACATTCTCAAAACACAACTGGACACAGTCCTGGACAATTTATTTTTTCTGACCCTGCTTTGAGCAAGGAGGTTGAACGAGATGGATCCCCATATACCCCTTTCAGACTCATGCATTCTGTGCTCTGTGATTGTCTAGCAAAATGACTTAACTTGAGCCTGAGTGGGATGCACTGAATGAATTTCAGGAATACCTGAAACACTGGCAGACTGATAATTTCCAGTTTTGTCTATGGTGAAAATCTTTGTGTAAGAATTCAGTATCAGGTTACTAGATTTATTATTTGATAGAAATTCTCAAAGATAGTTAAAATTGCTAAAGATTGAATATTTTACTTAACCATGTTAAAGAGTCAAAATTACGCATGTTACTCAACTCCCTTTTCAGCTTGAAATTTGCAAAGTCTTAGTAGTGTGAAATAGTAGAGCTTAAAAAACCCCAACACCTAAACAGATGGCAAGACAAGGGAGAAAAGTGCATAGGGAAATGAAGAGCAAGGAGGGACATCACACTCTTTTAATCCATACATAACTTGAATTTTTAAGAACAGTAGAAATTAAAATGGTTTGATGTTAATCAGTTATGAGCAAACATGCATTTTCTACCAATATTTTGCAAAAGCATGAGGAAATAAATAATTATTTGTTCATGACTCTTGCACTTGGTGTAAGAAGTCATTTGGCAGATAAATCACAGAATTGTTAGGGTTGGAAGGAACCTCTGGAGATCATCTAGTCCAGCTCCCCTACCAAGGCAGGGTCACCAGGAACAGGTCACACCGGAACAGGTCCAGATGAGTTTTGAATGTCTCTGGAAAGGGAGACTCCATGACCTCCCTGGGCAGCCTGTTCCAATGCTCTGCCACCTTTCCTTACTTTGAGGTGGAACCTTCTTGTGGTTTAGTTTATGGCCATTGCTCCTCATTCTGTCACTGAAAAAAGTCTGGACCATCGTCTTTGAGATATTTGCATGCTTGAATGAGATGCCCTATTCAGTCTTTTCTCCTCTAGACTAAACAGGCCCAGCTCCTGTAGTGTCTTCTCACAACAGAGATGCTCAGACCCCTTATCAACTTTGTAGCCTCTGCTGGACCCTCTTCAGTAGCTCCCTGTCTTTGTTGTATTGAGGAGTCCAGAACTGGTCATAGTATCCCAGTGGTCTCACTAGGGCCAAATAGAGGGGTAGGATCACCTCCCTTTACCTGCTGGCCACACTCTTCCCAATTCACCCCAGGATACCATTGGCCCTCCTAGCCACAGGGGCACTGCTGGCTCATGGTCAATCACACCAAGACACGTGGTCAATCACATGGTCATTCACCAAGACTGCCAAATCCTTCTTCAAAGAGCTTCTCTCCAGCAGATCAGGCCCCAGCCTGTGTTAGTACTTGGGGTTAGTCCTCCCCAGGTGCAGGACCCTACACCTGCCCTTGTTGAACCTTGTTGGGTTTCTTTCTGCCCAGTCCTTAAGGTCATCAAAATCCTGCTGAATAGCAGCACAGTCCTCATATATATCAGCTGCTCAGCACACTTGCTGATGGTCCCTTGCATTCTTTCCCTTTTTCCAGGTTGTTGATAAACAAGTTGAATAAAACTGGACCCAGTAATGAACTTGGGGAACACCACTGAACTACAGGCCTCCAGCTGGACTCTAATCCTCTGATCACAACCCTCTGGGCTCTGCCATTCAGTCAGTTCTTGATCCACCTCACTGTTCATTTATCAAACCCACATCTCCTGAGCTTGCCTATGAGGATTTTATGGGACAGTCTCAAAAGCCTTGCTGTAGTCTAGGTAGACAACACCCACTGCTCTACTGTCATCAGCCCATCCTGCTGTGTCATGATGCAGGGTATCAGATTTGTCAAGGATGATTGCCCCTTGGTGAATCCATGCTGACTGCTCCTGATTACCTTTTCTTCTACATGCTCACTGGCGACCTCCAGAATGACCTATTCCATCACCTTTCCAGGGATGGAGGTCAGGCTGACTTGCTGATAGTTTCATGGGTCTTCCTTCTTGCCCTGTTTAAAGATGGGAGTAATGCTGACACTCCTTTAGTCATAAGGCACCTGTCCCATTCTCCATGATTTTTCAAAGGTGGTCAAGAACAGCAGAGTAATGACATCCATCAGCTCCCTCAGCACTTGTGGGACATCCCATCAGGTTTTATGGATTTATGCATGTGAAGTCTGCCTAGCTGATCTCTAACCCAACCATCTATGACCTGGGGAAAGTCTTCCTTTCTTTGACCTTCTCTTATCCCAGAGTTCTGGGATTCCTGAGAGCCGCCTTCAGCAGTGAAGACTGAGGCAAAGAAGGCATTCAGTGTTTCCTTCATCTCTACCAGAACCATCTGAATCAGCAGCAGCCCCACATTTCCCCTAATCTTCCTTTTTCTGCTGATTTATTTGTGAAGCCCTTCTTGATGTCCTTGATGTCCTCTGCCAGACTTAATTCCAAGCGGGCCTTGGTCTTTCTTGTCACATCCCTGCCTACTCTAATGATTTTCCTATAGTCCTCCCATATGGCCTGTTCCTTTCTCCACATCCCATAAATTCCTTTTTTGTATTGAGAACTGTTAATAACAGATGGATGAAAAGATCTCCCCAACAAAGAAAATGACATGAGAAGAGGTCTCTATTTCAGTATGGTGTTAATTCCTCAGCCTGCCAGAGAAGTAATTTTTTTGCTATTTTTACAAGTCACTGAACATCTTAACATAACTGGAACCAGTCAGCAGTTGGGTTCATCTGTTATATTAAACCTGACTCAAATGTCAGTCTATATGTAAGATTAGCAGCAGTGGTAGAATCACAGTTATGAGTCTCCAAATGTTTTTAGGGCAGAATTTGTAAGTTACATCAGGAAGAAAAGGTGAAAAAAATATGTATTATTTGAAAATCAGGGCAAGAAAAAAGAAAAGAATTTTCCTTTTTATTTTGAAAGAGTCTCCAGTCTGGAAGTCATGGTTGGTTTAAATCTGAAAGAATGACATTTCAATATAAAGGGAGATAATTATTACATAATTAATGTTTCTGGCAGTAATAGCAGTAGTAGGAGTAGTACTAGTGGTGCTACTTCTAGTAGTACTATCAGCAATAATATATTCTCAAACAACATGTAGTCCTGAGAAACGGGTGTCAAATTCCCCATGATCCCGAATCCTTAAGATGGATACTGTTCACTTCTGTGCAGGGGAGCCCACAATGCAGGTGTGTGCCACTTTGCAAGTGATGGCCTGGGTAAATAGCTTTGGTGCCTTTCTCACAGGCCACAGATGTTGCATCTGGCAGTGGTGTTACCATCATCTGGTAGCATCTGAGGTGGGCTCCTTGGAATACTCCAGGATGAGAAGTTAGCAATGGCTTTGCACAACAGGCCTGGTTGGAACCTGTATGGGCAGCGTTTGGAGAGTGAGACAGGGATGTATCAATGAGACAGAAAAGAAACACAAAATCATGTCAAGGAAATTCTGACAGTGTGACCAGAGCCTGAAAGCTGATAAATGTGCCCTGTCCAGTGAATGATTGGTCTGAAACAGTCTGTGGGAGCAATGGCTGCTTAATTTGTTTGTGGAAGATTCCACATGGAGTGTGTCTGGTAGCTCACTCTTGGTGGTATCCTGCAGCTTCAAGTTGCTTTTGCAGAAAGACTTCCATGACTACTTTAAACTGAGTAGTTTAAAGTAGTACATTTTAAATCCTTCAGGAAGTCAGTACCAGGCAAACTTGGGGTCATAATCTGTGAGCATTTCTGCCGGAACTTAAAATTAAAAATGTAACATGTTCTTCCTATGTGACAGCTGCACAGCAGCTCAGAACACGATCTCTAAGTTTGGGTTGATATTTTTTCCTTGGTGTTAGCTGGGGGTGGAACTAAAATTGAATGTGATCACAATGGATTTGAGAAACAGTGTGGAAGAAACAGGTACAATTAAATGCAGACAAATGCAGAGTTCCAGCTTTAGCAATAGACAAAGTTAATAAACACTTTTCCTTACTTGGCTATAGGTCTTTGATGCGTGTGACTTAATTTGACAGTTTTCCTCACTTGTACATTAAGAGTTAAATATGCCTTTGTTCATTGCTGACCGGGAACATATATTTACACAAAAAATAATTAGGGAGTATTTAGGACCATCAATTCTTTCTTCACCAGCTGTCATGTATTGGCTATAACATATCCCTAAATCTTCATTCATATATATTTTTATTTATTTTCTATAGGCAAGATCTGTTACCTTAAATTCATCAAAATATTACAAGAAGTTGTCATTGGATAAGAAAAAGCTATAACACATTCATTTAAATCAAAGTGTGCTTGAAAAATGGGTATATGAGGGACTAACTAATTTTTTTTCTTTGCGTTCTTTTCTGCTGCTTTTTCTCAGTTCTTCAATGTTGTACAGTTTGTTCACTGAAGATGTGTGTTTTTTCCTGTCTGACTCTGCATGAATTCTCATATTGACATCTGGCAAATTCTGCCAGATGTCACTGAAATGGTTTTTTGGTTTCAGTGCTGGAGCTGCTATCTCAGCTTTAGATACACAGGAGGTTTGTGATTGCTGTGCTGTTCTGTCCTGCTGCTTCTATATTCTCCATGCACAGGGTGATCTGTGGGGGAGCTGCCAAAGGAAGGGAAATGTCAGAAGTAGAAATGTACTTGCTGCATCACACAGACCAAACAACCCCACTTCCCCTCTCCTTTCTTCTTGTGAAATAGCTAGGAAGAAGATCTAAACCTCTAGAAGAGACCTTTCAATGTTTAGAACTTAAAAGTATTAAATATTATGGTTGCTTTTTTTTTTTTTGTGTCAGGAGTACTGAAATGTAGAAAGCTCTCAAATCAGTTAATTTCTAGATCATTTAAAACCCCCTCCATATTAAGGGGCTACACTTTTATCTGCCTAGAGGGTGATCATCCTTTCTGTACTTTCTTATGTTCCTGTCACCCCGACAGTAAGCCCTGCCTTTTCACTCTGCTCATGACTTGACATACTTACTTTTCACTGTATCTGCCTAATTTTTCTGTCTGGTTCCTGCTTTCCTTCTCTTTCACACACCTTTTCTTTCACATACAGTGCCATTTCATCTTGGCCTTGTAATGATCAAAATGATAATCAATAAGGTGTTATATTCTGTGCATAAAAATAATATCCGGAAATTAGCTTGCTGCTTAAACAGCCCCAATTCCCTGCCACAGCCTGCTGAATCAGTCACTTCAAACATTACTGGAAACATTGATTGCTGCACTATTCCTAAATGAAATACAAATTTACATACTTTATCTTCCCATGACAATGGTAGTCTGAAATTATACCTTTGAGCATACTTTATTTTATTGCAGTTTATTTTGGGTAAATGGCTTTCAGACATAAATCTCATTGTTCCTTCAGACCATCTTGCAGTAAGGTAGAGTTATAAGTATTAGAAGATGTGGCATCACTAAAATGAGAGGTGGAAGGAAACTATTTTGGTGCAGGAGTGATCAGGTAGTGGTCTCCTAGCTGAGGATATTCTGACAATGCATTTTCATGCTTACCACTCAGAAATCTGGTTATTCAGATCTTTACACTTTTAATTATCTGATTGAAAGTGCTTGCAGAAGTAGCCTGTTCCCTGCATAACAGACTGTGAAATGTTACTTCTTTGCTGCTAAAAGGGGATCCAGAGTTAACATTTGGCATAAAATGCCAAAGGAAGTGGCTGATCTTTCAATCAAAGGACACAGATAATTTTTGGCAGCAGGGGGCTGATTCTGGATGATCATATGTTATACTAGGAACTTACTTAGAAATTGCTAGTCCGCCAAATAAGCAAATAAATAAAGCAGATGTTATTATGAAATACAACTTCAGGCACTTGATTTCAATTCTCTAAAGTATGAGATGGATTAAAAAAATAAACCAATGCCATTGTGAAAGGCTTATATGTGCCCTAGCGAAGAGAAGAAAATCGAGAAGGAATGTTTGTGCGTAATACCAGCAGAAACTAGAATTACCACACAATTTTAATCCTAGGAGCTACTGCATACATTTTACACAGCAAGTAGCACCACTGCTTTTGTGGTAAAATCAAGAAAGATTTTTCTCAAGAAATTAAAGTGGCATCCTTATTGTTTAGAAGACTGTGTGACCTTTGACTGCGATAGTAATAAAGCATGTAGTCTAGCTTCTGCAGATACGATAAGAAAAAAGAAAAAGAGAATGGATGCTTTGAGGAATGCAGCATGGTGTCAAAAAGGACATAAAATATATACAACCTTAGACTTTGCAACCTCCATTTCAGTCTTCTTGGCAGATTTGGAAGGCTTAAATATTTCCAAGCTCCCTGATTTGTGTATATTTAATAGCACACTACTACCAGAAGGTTATCAAACCTAATGTTGTGCTTATTTTTTTCTTGCCTTTGGAGTGACAAACCGGGGACGGAGGAATGGGAAAGCAAATGAATTTGCCTTGGTGCAATCTGAAAGAATGTTGTCTTGTATCCACTTGAACCCTGCAAGGCAAAAACATTTTGTCACCAGACAGAATCTGATCTCCGTGGTCTATTGAGCAGATAGATCCATCAAACAATTTTTCTTTATTTGTTTATTTGGGAAAGATAGTAAATATTTCTGGTTTAAATCTGTGCTTTAAGTCTATATGCTGATTCTGGTATGCCTAGAATAGGTGCTATCCATGCAATACATTAGCACAAAGCAGGCAACATAGCTTGTCAATCACACTGATATGCATGTTAATCACTACTTTCCTAGATTCCTTGTCATCCACAAGAAATGCCTTGATGGCATTGGGACCAGCGGCATCAACACCAGTACAACATCCAACTCAACATGCTGTCAAAAACCCTTCTCATCTTCCTGCAGCTCTTGCTCCAAACACTCCTTTCCCTTATCCCCCACAACAAGATTCTGATGTGAGATCACAGGACAAGACCAGGCATCTGCGCATCAGGTCAAGAGGAGATGTAGGAGGCATCAGGTATGAACAACCCTCCTGCAATGAATCCCCCTTTTTACGAATGACATTTTTATGTGTCACGTTCATCACAGACGGATTGGCTGCCGTGACTGAACAGACTCAAAGTGTTTATGAACTGTGCCTGAGAGGTGGTCGGATCCACCGGGAAACAACTCCAGGCTACAGATCTTGTACTTCATTCCTCTGAGTGGAGGCCAAATGCAGCACTGATGTGGTGGTGAGAGGGGGTGCTCCTGTCCCACTGGCACAGAGATGAACAGAGACTCCATTGCTTCCAGAGACTGATGTGTCACGGTGGTGCACAAGGCACAGTTGCCTTCTGCTACACAATTTCTGCTTCACAAGTTGCTCTACCTCACAATTGCTTGAAACGCCCTCACAACCATCCACTCCCCAGGACTCTTTCACTTCTGTTGACATCTAGATTTCCTCACTTCTTTCTTTCTCCAAAATAAAACTTTGAGTCCATCTGTAGGCTTGTGAACATCAATTTCACCCTTTTGGAAAAAAGTATCCAAGAGGCATTGCTTGAATATTTTTTTCTTATTTAATCAGATAGAGTAATGCGACAGCATTAACTCAGTGAAACATAATTTGATAATAACTTACATTCTGTAGTGGGTTTGATCCATTTGTCTGAAAACACTTTAAGACATTAATGCATTAAATTTAACTCTGCCCCTCTTCTGAAGTAGGTAGGTATTATAGCCTTAATTTTACACATGAGAAAATACAGTCACAAAGAATTGAAATGCCTTGCTGAAGGTCAAATGAGAGATTCCTGCTAGAACTAAGAAACTGGGAAGAGGAAGGAGCGATGTGTTTCCACTAGCACCGCAGTAATGTATCCAGCTCCTAGATTTTTATGGAAGAAAATGTGGGCATCTACACACATGAAAAAATAGATTGGTTTCTCTTTGTATGTGCAACTAGACACTAGTATAAATGCCTGCATAATCAATAACAGACTTTTAAATTGAGACAATGCATCAGTGGGAGTAGTGGACCAAAGATAACATTTTGACCAGCAAATTTGTTCATTTGTTCATTTTTATAAATTAAGCATCTCTAGCACTATTATTTTTTCTTGTTTCTTTAATACGGTTGTTGGTTTTAAGAAATAAATGTACCAAATAAATGAGTGTGTAACCCCTGCCATGGCTGACATAGGTTAATAAGATTCTGGACTGCTGCCTCTGGAAATGGATACGAAGTCTGTTCTTGGTCATTCCTGCCATGGTTTTAAAAGAAAAAAAGACTATAAGAAGGTACAAAATTAAGAGAAAAACTTTATTACAGAAGGTTGTCATGACTTTGGGGTTTTCCCATGAGAAAGAAGAATGTCTGGAGCACTGTGAGGGACTGTTTTGCAAGGACATGGCCTCTTAGACATGCCTGAATTGGTCTGGAAATTTTAGCCAGAATAAAAGATGTGTAAAGTCATTTTTTTCTTCTTAATTTTCTGATGTAGCATGCCATGATGTAGCATCTTCAAAGTAGAGCCATGCCATGTGTCTTACGATTTTCTTTGTTGCTCTGGAAAATCGCTTTCTTCTCTTCAGCTGTTCAGTCTTGTTACATGAATGCACATATTCTGGAAATATTTGCATAATTCTGATTTTACTTCCCTCCTTTTCCTGTAATCAATTGCTTCCAGCCACTTCCAGAAGTGTTTATTGGCTTGTTGTCAATTTGCCCAGCTTAATCTATGTAAATACATACAAATGCTTTATTTCTACTCTCTTTCCCTCCCTACTTAACTCCTCTGAGGTTCTCTGCATCTGCTCTGATTTGTGTTGCATGCAGCTCTGTTCCCAAGTTTTGAACAGATACATGCACTTCTCCTGTACATCTTTGCTGTTACTGGATACCTGCAAATCCCATGCCTTTCCAGCAGTGCCTGTTGCATTCATCCATGTAGAGAGGTTTCTGATCTTTCTAGGGAACATGAACAACGCCCTTTGTCAAGTAAAAAAGTCCCCTAGATTGATTTTCCCTTATGGTCTCTGAAGAGGAGGACCAGAACAACAAATAATAATGTGAAAAATATGATCCCACTGCATGTGCAGTAGTCACAGTTCTTGCTTCCCAGCTGTAAGCACTAACTCCAGCTCCTCAAACAAAAAGAGGTTCTGTTTCTGTCTGGAAAAGTCAAAGCTGTCTAGCAGAGGTGTGGGAGCTGGAGAGAAAGGATGATCCCAAGTGAGAACCTAGGACAAATTTCTAGTTACCATTCACTCTTCTTTTGCATATTTTTTCATACCTGTTCCCATTTGCTACTCTATCATATGATGCTCCACGAATGTGATTTGTCATGTGTTCTTAAGTCATGCAAAAACACCACAAGCTGGAGTGTCCTTCCCTGAACTTAGCTTCTTACTTCTCAACTCCTAAACCCTGGGGCAACAGGAGGGCTTTCTTCTCTTTCCATGTATCTCATGATTGCTCTGTCCCAAACAAACCTTATTCGAGAGGTTGTTTTGTGTTGCTGCTCCTGAACACCATTTCACAGTGTCTTGGACACTTAGCTTGTGTCCTCATGGTGTCGTTGATGAATGGACAGCAAGAAACACTGGTTAAAACAAAGCTAAAGGAAAATCTCCCTCAAGTGGGAATGAAAAAAGAAGTCATCTGTGCCTTGTCTCTTCCCTCATTGAAAGAAGCAAGAGACAACTGTTGGCTTCCTGCTGAAGGTTTTTGTTTTATGTAGACTGATGCATGACATCACTGTAATTCTCTGTGCTAGTGGGTGATGGAGGTATTGGGTTCTTCTTTGATGTGAAACAGCAAAGTATTATAATCTGATCTTCTTAGATTGCCTTATCTGTATCAATATTTATATTGATAGAGGAAAAAAGGGATGGTTTTTTCCTCGAGGGCTAGATTTATGTCACCTTTTTGAGTTCTACAGAAGCACAGAATCAACTAGATTGGAAAAGAGCTTTGAGATTGAGTCCAACCTATGATCTAACTCCACCTTGTACATCTCCATACATGGCTTTTACCATGGAAAGTCATGGAAAGCATTTTCTAAATTAAAGATATAGAGGTTTGCCACATAGCTGCTTAGAAGGTCCAGGTGTTTCTTTGGCCATAATGGGCAGAGAGTAGATATGACAGCCAGAGAGGTCTTTGCAGAGGCACTTGCTGCATTGCTCTCATTAACTTTTCTTTGTAAAAGAGTTTACAACTTTTTTTATAATGCAGCTAATGATCTCTTCTCTTTTTGCTAATATAATGATACAGCACAAGATATAATAATAGTATGGTATATACTTCATATATTGTGTTCAATATTGTAGTGTTTATTATAAAATTAAATAATAATAGTATAAAATTATAGTGTTGGAGGTGGCTTCAGACCTCTAAGGAGCTCGTTTAGAGTGAGGTTTCTTTTTGTACAGAAGGATTGCTTAAAGGTGATTACAATTCTTCTTTTGGTCAGAACTGGGCTTACTTATGTATGCAGTTGGACTGCTGCATTTGGTATGGTCTCCAAAATATTGTAATTTTAAAGACAGGTATTAGAAAGCCAAAATAGGAGGGTTTTTACCACTTAAGGTAAACTTCTAATTTCTCAGTCACTCAGGGGTGCACTGATGATGGAAAAAGGATGGGAAGGACATAATTAACACACTGATTTTCAGGAAGGACCTATTCTTGAGGCCAAAATCTCAGGAAAGCAGAAGTCGTGTCTGACAGTACCAGCAGCATCCAAAAGTGTCTGCATCATTGCTCCCTCCTATGAGTTAAAAAATCTTTGCAGGAACACTTTATACCTATTCCCGCCCTTGGGGGCAGTAGTCTCCTTAGCGGTTTCCTTGCATGGCTTCCTTCAGGACTGCTTTAAGGGTTGAACCTGAGTTTTTGGCATCAGAAATACAAGCTCACTGGATTGCTAGAAGAACAATTCCATCAGCAGGTTGCAGTGCTGGGTTCTTAGAACAATTAATCTGTCAGCAGTAGAAAACTTGTCCATTTTCTTTTCTATTTTAGGTATGTCCAGGAAGTCTTTTTTGAGAATGAAGGTTTCTATTTTGATCTGAGAATATTCGCTGAGTGGTTTTAAAATTGAAGTCTTTTCAGACAAGCTCTGTGCCAAATGGAAATCTTTTCCCCAGTTGTTCTCTGCTGCTTTGGGAGCAAATTCAGTGCAAGTCAGGTATAATGTGGGCAGCAGTTGTCTTTTCCAGTAGTTTTCTGCTCCTGGCTGGATTGCAGAAATCTGAGCCCAGACACACACAGATGATATGGAACTAGAACTGTTTTTTAATATTTTTCTCATCCTAATATTTTGTTTTAATGCAATCCAGAAATACAAGTTATTTTATAAAGTCAAAATGTTATTAAAGCTTAGATCAAGAGTTTTGGTAGATGATGAAGGACTGGCTTGGGCAGGCATTGTAGCATAATGAGACCTCACAGATTCATTATGCCATATGCTCTGTTCTCAAAGTGGAAGTTACTGAACAATAATAACAATCTTTGTGCTGTTTTTTTGGTTGTTAATATATGTTACTAGATTATGGGAGAATTTGTATTTGAATAGTCTGTTAAAATCCATGTGCACGTTTGAATTCAAGATCCAGGATTTAAACCATGAAATTTAGTTCATTGGTTAAGGAAATAAGAAATATAAAATTGACTTGCAATGTTTGAGGATACTGTCAGAAAATTGATTTGCAATGTTTTAAGAGGATACTGTCAGAAAATTACACAATTATATTTTCAAAGGCAATAGGAAATATGAACCAAAACATTTTCCTCTTGTAAAAAGACTGATCATCCTGGGTAGGAAACCATGTAAAAAGAATCTTTGTATGAAGGAATTTGTCCACATAACCCTATTTTACTTTTCTCCTGACAAGTTATTTGAAGATGACTTTTAATGGCTGCTGAAAATCTATTGAAGATCTGTAAGATAATCAGCATTAACAAACTTGTCTACTATGTACTTTTGTACATTGTCAAATACAATCTTAATTTGCCACAGGCATTGTATATTTATTAAAAGTGACATTTTCCCATTTTCCTCCAAGCAGATGTCTCATATGTGCAAAGAAAACTAAGTTAGAGAACAAAGACTGTGTGTATTGCCTTAATGTTGTGCAATTGCAATATTTCTGAATTTTATGGAAGTGAAGACCTGAAATAGACTCTTCCAATTGCTACTTGTGTGGCAAGAGTTTTTACTTAAAGTAGCATGAACTGCCTGCATAATTCTTGCATAATTTTCAGACTTAGTACTTCAACTCTTTGTGTATGTGTAAGCATATACATATATGTATACTCACACATATATATGCATACAAACTTCCCACGTGCTTGACAATAATTTTTTCCCAAAAAGCCACATTTGCTAATTATAGACTGGGCTAAGTGTATGTTGTGGCCTATTTCTGTTTTTATTATCAAGACCAGATGCAATGTACATTAGATTTGATCATTTTATCTTGGACCTTTACTTTATAAATTTAATTTAATACAGATATGCTTTTTTGATCTACACTTCATAAAGTCTTAGGCATGCACAAGAGGAATTAGTGAGATTAGAGTCTGTGAGCACTCTGCAGAGGCATAATTTGCATCACAATGCCTTATAAAGCAAATAGTAGTGAGAATTTTGGCCATTAATTTAAGATGATGCATCATTCCAGCAAGCAAAACTTTTTTGGACTTTGACCCAGAAAGTATTGCCAGCAGATTATGAATGGAAGCAATTCCTTCTGGAAAATCCATTCATCTGCCTGGGAAGAGTTTGCCAAAGTGTGTGTAGTCAGATTAGCCTCTTACATGAATGATTAAGTGTAAACAAGGGACTTAATGCTAGTCTGTAGGTCATGCATCAGAGCTAAGCGGTTCAAATACAAGACCTTAATTTCTTTGCCTCTTTCCTTACTAATCTTATGTTGTGCTCACATCAGGTGTGTGTGTGTCCAAAGAATACTAGGAATGCTGATCAATTTCTTATTTGGACATCTTCAAGTTAATAGCATCAAAATTGATCAGAAATTTTAATTTCTTGGTAAAACTGTGAGTAGTGCATAAGCACTTTGAAGAATGAAGAACTCATTCTTTTGGTTTTCATACATTCATTTGAAATGCTTTATTTGCTTCAAAAGGATTATTCTTAATAGCTTTAAAAATGAAAGCCCAAAACTAGCCAGAATTGTTGGCTTAGGACCTACAACAGGGAATTAGTGGCTTCCCACTCACCACTAATGAGTGGATTTTTTTTAAGCTCTGTTTATTTATGAGCACTGTTGAATACAAATTCTTGTTAAACAAGTCATTTTAGGGAGCCTGCTCTGCTTGACATCAAAATATGTTTAACAACCATATTAACAAAATGCTATTTGCCCAAGTGGCCACATAACTTCATCTAATATGAAAAAAATGCAGCATGCTTAAAGAAGAAAAAAGTTTAGATTATTAGTAACTGTAGACTTCAGAAATGTTACCTCCTTTTCTTAGCATGGGGTACTTTTTGGGCAACCAAAACATACAAGTATGTACTTAAAAGTACATACTATCATGCACTTAAATTATGTCTACAATATACTACATAAACATTCCAGAAAATTCATATCTAAGGTATGTACAAGCTTAAGGTATGTACAAGTAAAGTGATTTGTTCATATTGAAGACCACATGCCTTAAGAATATTAGAGGGGAAAATAAGATACAGTTTTTGGGGTAGCATAAGTGCTCCTCTGCAAAACCTTCCTCTATTGCACTGTGACGGTGTTCACAGGGGTCCGAGGATGAGGGAAGAGATGAGGATCTGACTCCATGTTTCAGAAGGCTTGATTTATTATTTTATGATATATATTATATTGAAACTATACTAAAAAAATAGAAGAAAGGATTTCATCAGAAGGCTAGCTAAGAATAGAAAAAGAAAGAATGATAACAAAGGTTTGTGTCTCGGACAGAGAGTCCGAGCCAGCTGACTGTGATTGGCCATTAATTAGAAACAACCACATGACACCAATCCCAGATCCACCTGTTGCATTCCACAGCAGCAGATAACCATTGTTTACATTTTGTTCCTGAGGCCTCTCAGCTTCTCAGGAGGAAAAATCCTAAGGAAAGGATTTTTCAGAAAATTTCATGGCTACATTGCACCAGTGTTATTCCTTTTTCATGAATAAAAGAAATTTGAGCAGATTAAAACCAACAGTGTCTGTATTTTGGTATATGAGTACAGAAGTAATTTTTTGTCGATGTTTCTTGACTTCTAGTAACATTTTTACTGGAGGGTTTTCTTCCAGATCCCCTGTTTTGATTCTGTTTTGATTATGTGTAAGAGAAGACTATTTAGCCAAGCTTAAAGATTTTTTTGTTGTTCTTCTTCCGTGACCTCAGGTTTTGTTTTAAAAATTTCATTTGGTCATTGCTATAAAAGGAATTTTACTTTTTCATGTAATGTTTTCATCTTCTCAACTTTGTGCTTTTTTTGCCTTTTCATGTTTTCCTGCTTTTACATCTTTGATCGCGACATTCTCTTCCACCATTTTTGCTCCTGCACTGTAACTCTGGGGTGTGCCGTTTCTGGCATGCTGTGTGCCAAGAGGAGCATTCCTGTAGCTCCCTGGGCACGGATGATCCAGGCTAAAGCTGGAGTCCAAGCAGCTGCAGGTGACCTTGGAGCAGCCACATGTGACCTCAATGTAGCCCAGACACTCAACCCTTTTGCAGAAGTGCTTGGGTGCTGAGCTGGGATTCTTAAGCAAGGGTTTTCTTGTGTCTTCTTTCTTTACATATCTAATAACCCCCAAAACCAAATTAGTTTTCACAAGGAAGCAGAACCACTCAGCTTTGGCCATCTGCTGCAGCTCAGCAGGGAAGTGATTCTGGTCGTGGAAGAGGATACCAGAAAGGTCAACTACTCTTAGTTCCTCAAATTACTCCATTGACAGATTGACCTGTAATTGTCTTCTTCCACTGTGACAAATTAAAACTCACTTGCAGTGGGTAATGATTTGCTCCATTATATAAGATGGAGGTGGGATAATTTACTGCATTCCTGTTCTGTGCTGGAATTGCCCATCAGATTAATTTGGGGGAAAAAAATTACACTGTGATAAAATGTAGCATTAAGTGGATTGTACTCCAGCTCGTGCCTCATCCAAGTGGATGTCTCATTTTGCATTTCTGAAGCAATATATACAATATAAAAATGTTCTCATTTTTGCTAAAATATGACCATGTATTCACCCACAGAACAGCTGATCCTTGTTTGTCTCTGACAGAGGTGCCTCTTGGGGACATAAGGTTCCAGATCATTGCAAAAGATATTTAAAACAATTATATATATCATATAGTAGTAATATATTATATGTAAACTTTTTAAAAGTTTTAGTTAGTGCATGCCACCAAAAGTATTGAAAGGTTGCTGCCTGACAAGGAACATCAAGCTTCCTCGTGAAATAATGTTGATTAAAATTATAGTGTTTGAAAAATAAATTATAGAAACACATGGAAATGGAGATATTTACATGCACTTGTGTGAGTATCTGCAAATATAGTACTGATTTTTTTTCCTTATTTGTTCATTGGCAGGGTCCAGCTAAACTGCTCTGCATCAGACTCCATCATTATGTCTGTCAGCTTCACTGCCACATGGTTTTAGAACTTTCTGTTATTTCAGCAGTGAAGCAGAGCAAGCACATTTACCAATCAGATAATAATTAAGAAACCCAAGACAAAAACCCCAAAATTTAATCTATATATATTTTTGTAGCCATGGTAATGAAGCTCAGTGAGACAGGAAGACTCTACTACATCATCATTACCTACAGCTTATGGCTACATAACCAGTTGTGAGTCACCTGGTACACACAGCATCAGCTCTATCTCCTAGCATCACTTTTTGATAAATTTTACTGTCCTTCTTAGACAACAGTCATCTCCCTCAAAATTTGTTTTCTGGATCTCAAGTGCAATGGTACCAGAAAGAAAAAAAAAGTACAGAAATTATAAAAAAGTGTCTATCACGTATGGAAATAATAGCTTCAGATCCTTGGAAATGGTGACCTTTTGGGATATCCCTAGATAAGCAGATTTCCTTCTCCCCCTCAAAAAAGTATTTTTATGTGTATTATTAACACTCTTAGATGCACTGGCTTGTGAAAACCCCCGGAGAGCCTGGATCATGAAGCAATTCTTACAGAGGCTCTGTGAGCTGGAAAAAAGCAGGAATTTCAGGATGAGTGAGGGAGATGGTAGGTATTAGCCAGAGATAGCTCTGAAATATACTTTCTTCCACCATTAGCACTGATGGCATGAAGGAATTTTTTGTGCACTTATGCTTTGTTTTGTTTGAGGAGGTAGCACATTTGTAATAAATGGGAAAATGATGGACCTTTTCCTTGCTTATCCAGGGGCAGTGCACATGCTTATTATTTTTTTCTAGCCTTTTTTATAAACAGCGAAGGTATACTGTTTGGATTTATCCCAGTGGGTTGTTCTGTTGTTTCAGTTTGTTTTAAAATCTGAACAGCATATAGATGGCAAAGCCATAATGCACCTGGAATGAAATACAATTCCTGTCTCCTTCACATGCATGCACCTACCCTTAAAAAGAAGAATGAACATTAAAACAGTTGAAGGTAGAAGACACAAATGAGAACTGACTTTGTGTGAGTAGACCCACTTATGTAAATCTCTGAATCAGTCTTCAGAGAAAGTACTACTGTTGAAAGCTATAAATATTTTTTAATTCTTTTTGAATGAATATCAGTGTGAGGAAGTGTCTTAACTCCAGTTTCAGTCAAGAAAGGCATTTATTCTATTTTGATTTTACACAGAGTTATTAAAGTTAAATAGTGCTCACATTTTGAAGTATATATTTAGGGTTGGTCAAAGGTAAGGACCATTTATATTTCAGGTGTAACTATTAGTCAAGCTCTATAAGCACCTCTTATGGATCCAAATATTCTCTTGAGTGCCTTCCTACCTTTGTGCCGTCAGATGATAAAGTCATCTAGGCCACCTTCCTGCTCCAAGCAGTGCTTCTGCCCATGCTACAGAGGGTCTGCTTTTGCCTGTGCTACAAGAGGGTCTGTCGTGGCTCAGTTGGCCAAACCTCAGACACTTTCAGGGTGCAGACTGAATCTTCCCTGGGCCGACCGACCCAGTACTGCTCTAGTGAAAACGTTACTCCTGATGGCCTGATGTATTTCCCAGGCTGCAGTTTGCAGCTGTTTTACCTCCCACTGTTATGTCATCTGCCAGGACCATCATCTCTGTAGCCTGTTTGCAAGTATTGCTATGTTGTCACTCAGCCAAACTCGACAAGCCCAGCTCCCTCAGCCTCTTTGTGCTGGGTTGCATGCTCCAGGCTGGTCACCAACCTGGCAAATGGACTCTTGCTGGAGAATCAGAGCTAGAGTATTCTAGATATAGTGGCAAAAAGAAGAGAATAATATCTTCCCTCTTACTACTGTCTAACTGCATCTGCTTTATTACAGGCTAATTGCATAGTGTTTGAGAAATGTTTGAGAAATATGGTAAGATAATTTTTCCAAAATAACGCTGTTCTTACAAGATCTACAAAAAATAGGATATGCTTCCAAGATGTCTTGCCAGCATAAACAGTACTACACGGATCTGAGAAATGAATGCATGAGTCTCCTTTATCCAAATCATAACAATTGACTTTAAGATGCAAGGCCTGTTTTTCTCAAATTTAAGATGAAGCTCACTCTTGATTGAGCTGGAGAAGCAAAGCAACATGGAAAATGACTCTGGGCTAGTTTAATCTTTGCTTTCTGGCAGTGGTCTCAGAAAGACAAATACACATCCTTTGCATTGCTTTTTGATGGGAAAACAGCACAGGGGAGATATGTGAGGGTGGAATGCCTCCCAACTCTAATAAAATAATTGTTGGTAATGTTCAGAAAGATATTGAAGATGGTATGAGGGACTTGCTTCACTTCTACTTTGGACATTCATTTTTAGTTGTCTAATTAAATTGGACTATTATTTAAAAAATGTGGTTTTAATTACTCAAAATTACACAAAAAATGGCAAATTAAGCTCACCTTAATTCCATACAGTGCATGTTATATTTTTTAAGAATATTAAGAAAACAGGTGCACCCAATTCTGAAGTCATATGCAAGCTTCTATATGTAATTTGTATTGGAGCATAATCTCTTCTATAACTGCTTTAACCTCTTATTTTCTCTGTAGTTCTTTGTCTAGTTTGACATTTGCAACAGCTCACATTTTAATAAAAATAATAAAAAAGATGGAAATATATTTTCTGTTTTGATTGTCCTTTTCTTTCAATACAACTTTAGAGGATATTGGTTTCCTTTAGAATTGTATTTGTTGTGCACAACCATATCAGAATTGGAGCTTGATGAAACACAGCTTGACATAAAGAGGCAGGCTCAAATATGCTTGTAATTAGAACACAGTTTAGAATTTGCTGTCCAAAATGGTTTTTTTGTTGTTTATTTGTTTGGGTTTTTTTTTTTTGTTTTTGTTGTTGTTATCATGCCAAGAGGCCTCGAAAAAGTACCTTTTCATGTGATGTACCTTCAGTAAGCAAAGAGATTCCATAAATCCTGTTCTCTTGGTACAAGATGTATGATAGCAGTGGCAGGCAGCCAATCTGGTAGAAAAGCACAAGCAATTAGCGTAAGGAAACAAGCTAAACAGATTGACAGGTGCATAAGGATTTGTAAGTGTCCTGTTGGGATAGATTCAAAGGATGTGCTTGAAAGAGGTATTTTTGTGCATAGATATTTTTTTTGGTAACATAATGTGTGGACATACAAGGAGTTTAGTAGGGAAAATGACAACTGGGGATAAAAAGCCTCTGTTGCTGACAGGGGGAACACAAGACGATGCATTAACTGTGTTTTTAGGGAGTGATAAACAGGAGCTAGACATAATAGTTTAAAAATATAATAACATACTTCATGAGAGGAGGGTGGAAGCAGAAACTCTAACTTACTCTATTTACTCTTCTGGATTTGAAGCAAAAAATTGAAAAAGATTCCAGTTTTACAGGGGAAAAATTTCCCCCCAGACTCATAAATCCCATAATTTTCTGGAAGGTTTGTTTTTTTTTTGTTTTTTTTTTTTTTGGTTTTTTTTTTTTTTTTTGTTTTTTGTTTTTTTGTTTGTTTGGTTGGTTGGTTTTTTGTTTGGTTTTTTGTTTTTTTTTGGTTTTGGGTTTTTTTGGGTTTTTTTGTTTGTTTGTTTGTTTGGGTTTTTTTTTACATTACTGAATTTTTATTGTTTATTAGTCAATCTCAAGTCCTGCAAGAATTGTGACCAAAAAACCTTACATACAGAAAGAAATATCTGAATTGGCAAGTATAATCTGGTTTACAAAGAAGACTGAGTTTAGAGTATTACTGTGTAGAACAAACTGCAGGGCAAGGAAAGACCAGCAAAAGGAAAGAGTTGGAGGTTTAAGAGGTTTAAGAGGTTCTTCTCCAATTTAGGAGTTGGAGAAGAAAAGGTGAAGGGGTAAATTAAGATTGAATTATTGGGTTGGGTGGATGAGGTGGAAGGTTCAGTAAAGAAAAATAACTGTCTCATTTGCATGGACAGACTAAAAAGTAGCTTGCAAGACAGGGATGGGATAAATTGATTGAGAGTTATGGCTGATGGCATAGTTTGTTTAGAATGATGTGAGGGTTATTTTAGGGGGTTTTGTTTATTTTTTATATCCTTTAATTAGAAGGACTTGTTTGGGTGGGACCTAGGAGGAAGTGGGAGGCTGCTCCTGCTGGGGTAGGTGGGCAGAGATCTGCCCAGAGGGAAGGTGGCAGAAGGAGGCAGAGATCCTGCAGAGCACCAGGAGCATTGGGAAAGAGGCAGTGGGAAAGAGTAGGGACCAATCTGCTAGTGGCACAAATGACAGAAAATATCTCCTACAGGCAGAGGAGGCTGGGCACAGTTTGCTGCATCTCAGAAAGCCACTCAGCTGGCCAAAACTGGGCTGTGAAGCAAGGATCAGCCTACGTTTGTTGCTGTGAGAATAATAAATTTGAAGCAGACTTAGAAGTTGTCTCTCTCAATTATCTTGATGATTTCCAATGATTGAGGGCATCGGTGTCAAGCTGTTATTTCTTTCCAGAATGTAACTCTAAAATCAATATGTTGTACTAACACTTCCAACGCCAGTTGTGAAAATAAAATAATTTAAATATGCAGTCAGAAAATTGCATCCATCATCGCTTTCTCTGCCATATAAAATTACTCAAATTTTGAATGCTTGATATAGATTATACCTGAGATGTAGCACTCCCTGTAGCTTTCAGGCTAATCTTCCCCTTTCCCTGCCCAGGAGACAGACAATGCAGCTCAGCTGGATGAATTTGAATATATCAGCCAACAAATTAATATTGGAAAAGTATCTTCACATTTAAACTTTGCATGCTTGCAATTCAATACCACCTGCTGATATTTAAAAACATTTATTTTTGTGTTTTAGTTTTGTATTTGGTTTTCTTTTTTTTTGGGGAGGGGGGTTAAATATTGCTTTTTCAATTTATTCCATGAATTCTCCATTCAAGCCTTCTGTTTTTTGATTGACTGTTTTCAGAGGCCATGAGAAGTGCTGAAAAGTGCAGTTAACTCTAGATGCTGGAGAAAAACAAGTGACAGAGTAACACAGCTTTCCATTTAAGAAGCAGCTCACCCTTCTTGGAAAGGACCCACATTACAGTAACGTGCTCCCAGGCTGTGTGCTAGCCAGCAAGGGTGTTTGCCTTGGGCTCAAGCAGTGGCACTGCACTTGCACAGATGGGATAGCCTGGTAAAGTACACAGAGCCATTTGTCCAGCTCTCCTTCCACCAGAACCCACAGCGCATGAGGATTGAGAAGATAATGCACCCTGACCTCTACCCCACCTTAAAATGACATGGTTTCAGTGCTTCTTCATGTGTGGAAAAATGTTTTACTACACAGATTCCATCAACCTAACTTTGGCTTTCTAAATTTTTTTTTTTCTGCTAATGAGAACGAAAGCTTAGTAAGATCTTGCTTGGTTTTGAAACTCATGGAAAATTGTCACCTTCCAGCTGGAAGGG
This sequence comes from Agelaius tricolor, assembly GCF_023055355.1. Classification (NCBI taxonomy): domain Eukaryota; kingdom Metazoa; phylum Chordata; class Aves; order Passeriformes; family Icteridae; genus Agelaius; species Agelaius tricolor. The sequence goes on from NW_027269262.1 coordinate 33,462,451, forward strand.
AACCAAAGGCAAGCTGCCTTGTGTCATGCCAAGTTATCATGGCCACTGCCTAATAAAGGTTATTGACCTGAGCAGGATGGCTCTGTTCTTAGCAAGCTGCTGGTGGGAGGGACAGATGAACCAAGTTTACCAAGGCAGACGTGGGAGTTTTTATGTTGTGATTTTGGTTTGAGATTTTTTTGTTGATTTTTTTTCTTTTTCCCCAAAGGAAAGCAAGGGTTTATTTGTAAATGTTTATCTTTTAGGATAATGTGATGTTTACATTCTTGGAATGCAAAACAGTGCTATGCTGCCTGTTGTTTTCCTCCTTATCATTTCAGCATCTTTTTGAAAATATATGAATATACATGCCATGCAAATGAGGGTTTATAAGTCAATAAATAATTGTATTTGCATTAGTGTGGATGCAAATTTTGAGGTCAAGTTACAGTCATTGAAATAGTTTTATAAGCCTTTCTTTTTACCTTGACAAAAATAACTCATCTTTGAAGCAATTACTGTCATGCAAGCCACTCAACTATTTTGGACAACTTCTTTTTCCTTTGCCATGCTATTTGCACTATCCAACGTGGCTAATCTGTGGAAATGCAATAGGAAAACAATTTGCTTGCTGGTAATCCTGTTGTTCAGCAGGCCAGACCTTGTATGACATCTCTGTAACTCTGCTTGTGCAGGGTCTGGATTAAGCAGTGACTCCCTTACCAGCAGTAGCAAACACAAAGTGTATGTTACATGGCAGATGAATTCAGCTTGCATGAGCTTCTTGATCCTTGGGGTGGAGCTGTGAAACAAAGAAGAAAAAGTAATTCCACAAATAAAGATCTGGACATTAGAGTTATGAGATTAATATCTGCCAGAATCTGGAGAGAGTAGGGTAATAGTCCAGTGTCAGTACTAGATGTGTACCTGGGCCTATGACTTTAACAATGATGTATGTCTGCTGTATATAGAAACATTTATGACCTCATGCTGTAATTTTGGTGTCCTTTATAAAACAACTGGACACATTAGGCAAAGGCTTGAAGTGATTTGCTTGAAAATATAATTTGGAGATCATCCCTGTGAAATATTGCAACAGCAGTGTCTTTGGAAGAAAAGATCAAACCAAACTGATAGCCTGGGGAGGAAGCAGAAACTTTAAAATAAGACTGTATGATCATCAGAGGGAATAAGCAATGTAATAACTATTACAGAAACATAGGTGAATTCATAGCTACCGACTCACTGATTTTTCACTGCATAATAAATTATTCTTAATTTAAATTTTAAAAAAATCTAACAGTCACACAGGCAAGAGCCTCAGCTTCAGATATTTCCCTTTGGAACATTTTCAAGCACCAAATTACAAAGAAAACAACTTTTTGACCATCAGGGTGCCTTTTGGCTGATATAAGTAGTTTTGAAGGACATTTTGCTTTCTTCCTCGAGCAGCAATAGTGCCAATGACAGTTCTGTTGTATGAGGCCTCAGGAGGGTTAGATACAAACACAGATGACACTATAATGTTTGGCTGAGGAAGTTCTTGATTGTAACCTGATAGCATAATGAACAGCAGAAGGTGTCAAGTGTTATTACAGTTAATGGGCCTCAGTTTTCTTGTCATGAGCTTGAACACATCTAATCCTCCTTGCAGCACAGCTTCCACCATGATAAGGCAGAAAGAATTGTCAGGACTGCCAAAAACCTGGGCTTTGGGTTTTATTGTTTTTTCCTCCCTACCCGCATCCCCCCATCTCCAGATGGAGAGGGATAGGTAAGTGGGAGCATATCTGAATAACAAAGCATGTAGAAAGAATTACTAGACTAGAGAAAAACATCAGCAGAAGGCAAAGGCAGCCTTCCAGTACAGCTCATGTCACACCATGTATGGACCTGTTTACAGCAAATGAAGATTTGAAGCCAGCAGCAGCTGAAAATGTGACTGCAAGCATCAAGCCACTGGTAGCTAACCAAATATTGCTGTGCAGATAGCCAGATTCCTGGGACTTAAATATTCCTGATAACCTCGGATGCAGCTGGCATCTAAAACCAGAGGTAAGGCGTGAAGGGCACAAGAAGACACCCATGCAAGGCTGGTGTCTGGCAGCAAAGAACAGGTGACAGATTCAAATGCACAGGTGACTGATTCAGCACCTACCTAACAACATGGACTGAGACAAGAATAACAAGATAAGGCAATAAAATAATTGAAAACAATTTAACAAGACAGATGTAGTCAGAAAACTATTACAAAAGTAAGAAGAATCATAAAAAGTGCTGAATAAAACAAACTGAAAAGATTTTATTTATAAATTAAAAACCCCAGTATTTCAGTAAAAGTATTTCAGTAAAAATAACATAAAAAATAATAAACATGTCCTGTATGAAAGCAATTAATGTAGAGGACAGAAGCCTCCTAGCATTAAATAATGCTTTGCTGTTCATTAGTCTGAGTGGTTTATGCAACCAGTATTTACAATTTTTGTTATATCTAACCACAAATAAAAAGGGAATTAATAAAGAGATTGGAAATAGAAGGGAGAAAGATAACACAACATCATGGAGTTTTATAAGCTTCAAATAGTTACTCGAGTGGAAAACAATTCCTCTGAAAATTTTGCTTTCAGCATGCTGCCAGAAGTCAGCTCAATTTTACTACTGTGTCTCCTTTATTGTGTGTGGCCAGAGGTACTGGCCAGCACTTAATGACAGAGATGAGAGATTTATAGCTGAGACATAAATACAGTGAGTAGCAGAAAGGTTATATATAATGGAAGTGCAAGTCATGTTCCTTTACAATCATAACTCTGAAAGAATAAATACTAAACTGTTTTCCTTAGGGAACAATTTGAGTTATTCTTATGGCCTGGTTGTGAGGATAGCTAACTTGCTCTAAGGCTTGAGGCTTGGCAAAAATGATGCATGAAAATGAAATTCAAAGCATGGGTGTATCTTGAAGGCAATCATGAAATGAAGACCATCACCCAGAAAAAAATCATGGGTGAATTGTAAAAAGGACTAAAACCCTCTACAGGCATTAAATCCAGCTAATATTGTACTGGATTTTTCTCCTTGTAGAGAGAAAGAATCATCATAGGAGTTCCCTCAGTGTCAAGGAAGACATCTGTAGAGCTTTCCCTCTTGTCAAGCTCTTTATTAGCTGAACTCAACCTGAGTTTGCAAATAGTTTGCTATTTTCTTTAAAAATAAAATAATAAAAAAAAGATCCTTCACAAAACAAACCCTATCTTTCCTAGCCCTAGGCACAGCTGAACAGCTGTGAAGAAGCACTGTGGCAATTGCTGTGCCAGTCACGGCAGAGGAACAGAGCCTTTCACAGGTGGCTCTCATTTTCTGGGTTGCTGACTTGCGACCTCACTGTTTGATTTGCAGAAGCACTGAGTACTTGCAGCTGCAGCTGGAGTTAATAGTAGCTGGGCTTTGAACATGGAAGAGCATCATGAAGCAAGTCTTCTGAAAAGCAGTTTTCAGCACTTTCAGACTGAGTATCCAAAATTAGTAAGTGTGTGGTGGTTTTTGGTTTTTCTTTTTAGTTTTTGTTCTATAGGCCTTTTTTAAATAAGTTTTTCTTGCTGTATGTATGCTGTGAAAACAAGTTAAAATGCGTTGTGCATGTAGATGATGTAATAATGAACTTATGGAGGAATCACAAAAGAAATTAATTGTTTTCACTCTGAATTCATTTTGAGTTAACAGAAAGAGAATTCATGGGAGTATGGTAGGGCTGTGGGCTAAATCAAGTAGGATAGAACAAAGAGTAGTTATCCCCTTCTCTGTGTCTTGCTCTCAGAATTGCATGAAATGGTTTAAATATATACTGGGAGCTGTAAGGTCAGGCACAGTGTCTCCATGTTGTGTAACTTGCTTCACTTCTATTATTACTATCTTATTGTGGTGTAAATCAGAAGGAGTGAATCTTGAAGGAAAGAAGCCCTTCATCACAATGCAAAGAGGTCTTGTACTGTCATGGGCCCTAACATTGTCTGTAAGAGCACACAGACATTCTCTTGCATGAGAACTCATTCTGAGCAATGAGTTCTCATACAAGGGGCCTGTGGTAGCCCTAAGTGAGCAGCACAGTCAAAGACTCAGCTCCAAAGTCAGTGGTGGCTTATAAATAACAGTACTGTAAGTATATAAAACATGGCATAATGGTATTCCCTAGCTTCTGTAGTTACTGATGTTCTTGCTTTATTATTGGGACAGTGTAGGGACAGAGATGCATCAAAGAATCATTGATGTGATAGTTGAATAAGGGCACCTCCAGTGACAGGAGGAAAAACAGGAACTGCTGGGTTTCTCTATTTCTTAAAATGTTAGAGAGGGAAAAGTGACCTAGGAAAAGATAAGGAATCCTTAAAGGATAAGGAATCCCTAAAGTTTTGCACTTTTATTTTTCTGCATAGCTGAGGCTGATGTAAGATTTGCTGCAGCTGATTGTGATTAGTATCCATGTATTTAATTGCAGTCTGCCTGCTTATGATTGATTGTGCTTAGGATGTTATGGCAGTTGTGCATTGCAATTAGTTAAGAAACTGGAAGGTGAGCTTTGAGGTACTTGCTTGTACTGATTTAAGATTTCCCCTGGCTGTCGGAAATTACCATCGTCATCATTATAGTAAGATTGAGACGTGTACCTGCAGTTCCACTTTTCCATTTCTTAACCCATGAGACTGCATTGCTGATGAGAGTGGGTTTCTGTAGAAAGCCAGACTGTTAATGGGAAGACCTGAAGTGCACCTTCTTGTCTTGCTCCCTTGGGCATTTGCTAAAGGCCAGCTTGGGGCAGAGCAGCCGTGTTTGGTACTTGTGCTGGTATCCTAGTGTCAGACTCCTGTGTGAAATCTTAAGGCTCTTTTGTGCTCTCCCCTACCTGTCCTCCTCTGTTACCCTGCTGAGGAGGACTTGGGGCTGCTGGTGGATGAAAAGCAGGACATGAGCTAGCAGTGTGTGCTTGTACCCTGGAAAGCCAGAGGAGTCCTGGGCTGCATCCAAAGCTGTGTGACCAGCAGGGCCAGGGAGGGGACTCTGCCCCTCTGCTCTGGTGAGACCCCACCTGGAATGCTGCATCCAGCTCTGGGGTCCCAGCACAGGATCGACATCAACCTGTTGGAGTGAGTCCAGAGAAGGGCCACCAAGTTGATTAGAGGGATGGAGAACCTCTTCTGTAAAGAAAGGCTGAGGCAATTGCTTAGCCTGGAAAAGACAAGGCTTCAAGCTGACCTAGTTGTGGCCTTTCAGAGCTCAGACTTATAAGAGAGCTGGAGAGGGACTTTTTGTAAGAGCATGTAGCAACAGGACAAAGGAGAATGCCTTCAAACTGGAAGAGAGTAGGTTTAGATGAGATATTAGGAAAAAACATCTTAACTCTGAACGTGGTGAGGCACTGGAACACTTAGACCTGAGAAGTTGCAGATGCCTCAGCCCTGGAAGTATCCAAGGCCCGGTTGGATGGGGCTCTAAACTGGTAAAAGGTGTCCCTACCCACAGCAGGGAGGTTAGAATTATATGATCTTTATGGTCCCTTCCAATCCAAAAATTCTGTGATCCTATAATACTGTGGTGTCAGTCTGCAGATGGATGCAGTGACCTTTTGGCTCCATACACCTTACCAATATTGAAGTCACTGTAGGTTTAGTGCTCCTATGAACCCAGTGCATGATAAAATACAATTTGTAGAGAATATTTACTAAAGCAGAACAATTTTTCATGTTACTGACAAAACAGTGCCAATATTGAACATCAGCAGGATTTTGCAGTTTAAGAAGTCAAATTCATTGTTGTCTCTTACACAATACATAAAGCAAAAAGAGTATGAAAGCATGCATAGATATCTTTATACCAGTGAAGAAAACTATTTTCAACATTGGCTCTGTGTGTCTCCAAAAAGATAGTCAGCTTTTTTAATTAGCAGCAAACTGAGTATGCTTCAGCGATTTTCTTCAGAGCCCACCATAAACCCTAGAAAACTGTTCTGGAGTCCTCCTACCACTCAGTTTTCAAACACAGGATTTTTGCTTCCCTGGATTTCAGCTTTGAAATGATTCCAAGTATCACCCCATGCAGCAGGATGACAATACCTGGAAACTAGGACAGCAGAGTCACAAGAAAGATTGCATGCTTTCAGTAGAGTACAAATGAAGGAGACCTTCTAACTCCTAGTAATAATAATAATACTATCTCAGATGGGAGAATAAATTCCACCAGCTTTTTACTTTGCTAAGCTGTGTGCTCTGAAATGAGTCATCATCAATTCATTTGGGTTGACCCAGTTCAACATAAAGTAGAGCTTCATCTACCCTGATCTGATCAGAAGCTGCACAGCTTGTTGGTAGCTATAACAGTTGTGGAAAGGAAACTACATATAGTGATTAACAAAAATATTTTATTACTCCTACATCCTTGTTCAGGCATGTGTACAATGCTGTCAGCATATGGCATTTTTTTATATGTTGGCCTTTCAAATAAAAAGAATCCTTGTCATATTCTTCCTGTAAAATTTCTTAAATTCCTGACTGCTCTTATTCTTGTTGTCTCTTCTTTCTGTTCATGGTTGTGCCTGAGAGACTTTTTGTCCTTGCCAAATCCGTCAAGGTTTGAAGGTCAGTCACTGGCAAGCTGAGCTTCATGGTTTTCACACGTTTCAGCCCTGGTCTGTACTCAGAGCAATTACTGGTGTCCTGTAGCATTGCAGCAGTGTTTCTCTGTATCTGCCTGAAGTGCTGTTAGCAGGCAGCTGGGATGCAATGAGGAAAGGAGCTTATTAATACCCTGGTGTATCTTTACAGATCTGAAATGTTTTCCTTGACCTTTTTGTTACTGTTGGGTGCATAGGCTGGTTTGCTGTGGGCTATAAACTGGATGGTTTCACAATGGTGCTGCCTGCTCCTTTGGCTGGCAAATCTTGGTTCTGCTTTCATTGTCTTTTATCCCAATTTGTCTGGGTAATATTTTCCTGAAAGCTGCATACACTTTGCCATTAAACTGGTTCCAGTGTGGGAAAAAATGTGAGACATTCAAGTTATGCTTGTAATGTAAACTCTGCAAGTCCTTGACAGGTAAATTGGAGAGAGCTGAAAGGACTTTGAGAGGCTGTGTTTTCCATATATCCATCCAAATATAAATGGATTGATTTTGACTGTCACTTCTTAGAAGCCTTTGTCTAACCTATTCTTAAAAGCCTCCTGTGATGGCGATTCAAATCCTTTCCTAGTCATATATTCCAGCTCGCAGTGTTTGGCACAGGAAACATTTTCTACCTTAAATTTGTGATGCAAGCCCATACTTTACTGCTAGAAGATGTGGAGGAGAAAATGATACCTTAAGCTGCTTTAATTTGCCACTTAGATGCTTGATGACTCTGAATGATTACCAATTTTCACTTTCCGGCGCAAACTGTCCAGACTCATTTAACCCTTCCTTACAAGCTATACTTTCTGGTCTTCTACTCAGTCCCATTATTTACCCCATGGTTAACTGTGAGCCTGGATACCTCTTTAGTCTTAGCAGTGACAACTGGGCATGCTGGTAAAGACCTGGCTAGTGCCACATAGGGCAAAAGTAGTTCTCTGGTTTTCTTATGTACAATACTCTTTCTTTTATATTATTGGTATGGTGTTTGTTTTAATTAAGCATAAAATGCATTATCAGCTGAGATCAGCACCTGCCTCCTGCCTCTTTGTTTGTTTCTTTATGTCATAATAATTTATCCTATGTCCATAGATCTGAAAATGTAAACTTTGCTTGTGTTCTTGCTGAATTAAAATAGAGGTCCATGATTTCAGTAGGAGCCCCTAGAAGGTTAGCCAAACTAAGCAAGTTGGTGAGGAGGACTACTTTTTTTTTATTTTTCTTTTTTTTCCTTTTCCTAAATAAAACAAAGATGTGCTAGTTTTCAATCAGTTGGATATTGTTTGTGTTAGGTTTATGTGCTATTTTTAACCTATTAAAGATGAAGTCTCAGAAAATCAACTGAAAATTTATTTGACTGGAACCTGTACTACAGGTAAAGGCTTAGGAAAAGCTCTTCTGTTAGAGGGTTTCCCAGTGAAACAAATGTCATTCATAGACCTGTAAGAGTGGATGTGTATTTTTGATGTGTTTATGGTAATAGGCAGGGAATATCCTTCTCAGTACTTCTTGAAATCCAGTCATGCCCTTCATGTGAGAAGATGTATCTGTTCATCTGCTGCTTAAAACAGTGCATGCACAGTGGCTATATTATTTCAGACCAGAAATCATCTCTGTTAAACACTCACAAACTAAATCTTCTGTGGCATTTTTAAATTTTGAAACTCACTAGCAAAGCCCTGCCTCTGAGTTGCTGCATATTGTCAGTTACTCAGTGACATTTGGGATATGGTATTCAAGGATTCATCTCCAAATGCTGAGTTTAAGCTGTCAGCACTGAGATCTTAGCAATAAGTATTTGCAGTTCAGACTAGCAATTTATGGAATACTTAAAAAAACAGCTTGATAACCTGTCTTTCAAAACAGTGGATCTTCATTTTTCTTGAAACATTTTTTTCTTCTATAGAATGCAACTCCATATGTGTCAGTGACACTGTTAAAAATTACATTGGGATTTTTTTTTGCTGTTTTAGGTTGTTTTCATCTAGAAGATGAACAATGAGCAACTATTTGTGGCCATTTGCTAAGTGACATCTTTAATTCCATCGAGCCCCTACATAAGCAAAGAAAGAGAAGATACAAAAGACCTTGAAGCTTTTTGTGTCTATAATTTTTATTAGTGATTTTACTCATGTTGATTCCAAAGTGCTTCATGAGGTTTTTAAATCACATTTAAAATCCTGGTCTGGAGCTCTTTTGAAGAGCTCAGTTTAGCTCTTAAATCATGCTGTGGTGCAATGTTGCACTTGGAGAACAAACTAACACTGATTCTAAAACAATGCCAGCTAATAAAGGGTGGGAAAATGTTCGCCTAGCTAACGTTGCCCAGAATGAACTAGATGTGGAAAGCTGCAAACTCAAGGGAAAAAAAATAATATTTAGGGGCATGTTGCAGATGGTAATTTATGCAAGGCTAAATTAAGCCTATGCATTTAACTACGGGTAGAATGGAGCTGTACATTTCTCCAAAAGATGCGTAAGAATACATAATCCACTCTGGTTTCCAGTGGTGGCTTTCCATTTTTTTTTCCAGAAATAAGATGCTGCCCCTCCACTCCTTTAGGCCTTGGCTTGACTTGCTGCCTGGTGTTTTCACAACCAGAATTTGTCCTCCCTCCCTCTGCTCCTTTGTACAAGCTGAGGTCTAGCCTGTTGGTGAAGTCTTGCTCCTTGACTGCATGGATTCAGAACAGGCATGACCCAGCCTGTATAGTCCAGGTAAAAGAGTTCAGCACTCTTTTGTGCGTAAAGTCTGGCACCTGATATGTTACCTTACAAAGAGAAGAGATGCCACTTATATCTGCAAAAACAGAATAGCTTTTGGAATTAAATAAACCGAAAGTCATTGCCAACCTGTTTGTCCTAAGAAGCAGAAATCCTACCTTAGTTAGACCTGTCATGATGGGCAGTCAGTCAGTGTTATTTGTAAATAGAAATGTGATGCAAATGGAAATTTAGACAGGAAACATAAAGTTCTGATCTAAAGTCTTTTTTTCTGCCATCCTAATTCCTTGAATAAATTTTTAATTTAACATGTGTTTAATAACTGGATTAAGCAGAGTAAAGAAAAATTTTGCTTAATAGAAATAAGTAGAAGTAATGAAGTAAAATATTTAAAAATAGCTCCGACAAGAGCTTTAAATTGCATTGCAGAGGTGGGTGGAAAAAAAAGATAAAACAAACTACCCCAGACTTGTGTCATGCTTACTTATGTATATATGAAATAGGCCTCCTTTTATTCTGAGTAGCAGTTTGGAATTTATCTACTTTAAACCTTCTGTTTAGAAGATAGATAGAAATCAACTGAATATAAAATTTGTTAAAACTCATTATTCTGTCATAAACTTGAATTTAAGAGTTCTGGGGAGTGGATGATATTGATGGGCTTTATTTTGTTTTCCATTTGTTCAAATAGCAGTGTTGATTGCCCAATTATCTTTGATTTCCTGTGAGAGATAAAAAGCAAATGTCTCTCCAGCACACGTGGCTTTCACATAACATTAAGATGTCATAGTCTTCTAGTAGCTTCTGGTACTGTAGGCCTAGTGAATTTTTGTTGATTAAGGTAAGCTGCAGAAGAGAATAGACAAAAGCTTTATGGCATCTAGAGAGGTAGCCTGGATGATAAACTGATAGGATCCAACCAGCTACTTAGATTAGTTAGAAATGTGTGGGAGAAGAGAGCTGTACATTTACTTTTTACTTTTGTATATGAAAGAACAGATTGCCTTTGAGCCATAGAAAGAAAAAATGCAGTATGTAGGGTAATTGTTAAATAGCTGCTTTCTCCTCAGCCTTGTCTTTATGTGGATTCTAGACAAGTAATGAGATTTGGGTAGTTCCTGTCTTCTGTAGAAGGTCTACAATTGCCCCAATGGTGCTGGCACCTCAAAGTTCCCTGTTATCATCACATGTGGTCTCATCAAGAGCCAGTGATAAGCTCCACACAGATCTTCTGCTAAAATATCTGGGTTTTAAAAAATTAAATAATTTTTTAAATAATACAGTGATACAAACTGTAAGGTTCAGTAACAGTTATGTTCCTTGCTGCTGTTTAAAGCCAAACAGCCACCAAAAGGGAAGTCAGAAAATCAGGCTTTCATTGCAGCAAAGATTTGTTTAGTAACTAGTCCAGCACAGCATTTAGTGTAGTAAGGAAACTCTTGCATGGGTATTGGAAGGGCAAATCTTTTAAGAGACCAGCCAGACTGTCTTCCACATCAGGCAGGAGTGTTGAAGCGAAAGATGAGTCCTATATAATAGTTTAAAGGACCATAGAAGCTTGCAGGTGGGACAACGGAAGGCTGTATGTTCTGTAATCCTTATTGCTGTTAGGAGGGACCAGTAAATCAACAGAAAGTAGTTTTACAAAAGAATATGGAACTTCTTTCTTTTTATTTAGTTGCTTTTAGTATCTTTATTTTTCCTTTTCTTTTTCTCCAGGAATCACCATCTCCCTGGTGTTTAAGTACTCAGCAATGGGCTAACTTGATTCTAACTGTAGCATTATATTTTTCTCTACAGATAAATAAATATGTATATACAGCAAATATAAAAAGCAACTTCTAAACAATTTACATTTCTATCAGATGTGAGAGATCTAATTATAGAAACAGATACAGGCTGCTCTGTACTGACATACTGGAAAAATCTGAACAATTCTGTTCCTCTATCTTCTGATTCCTTTAATCTCAATGTTTTCAAGAATCAGTTCTGAGCATTTCATTTTTACATAAATGGAGCATGCTTATCATTATTTAGAGATTTGGGTCCCTTAAAATAAGTTGTTAGGCAACTTTAAAGCCTACATTCTCAAAATTTCAGGAGAGAACTAGACATGTGAATCACTTTGACATTTTTGAAAATATTGCTTCAATCCTCTCTTTCATCTTGTAATTTTAAAGGATTAAAGGCTTGACTGTCCTTTTAAGTCACAAGCCAGCATTATCACTGGGTGTAATGACACTGTATTTCAAGACACATAGAGCTATCTATCTTTAGAAGACTTCTGAAAGCTTGCTTGTAAACTAGGTAGATGTAAAGATCATCCTGGGAATGGGGATGGCTGTGGAGACATAGGCACCTCCAGGAGTGGTGGTTTGCAGACGTGCACTGTTACAGCTGCTTGAACAGTTTCTTGGGTGTAGTAGCAGATAAACAGAGAAACTCCCACTCTTTGGGAAGAATACAAGGGAGGAGATAGCTTCAGGGCTTGCTTGGTCTCAGGTACCACTATAAGTCCTGATAACAGAGAAAACCTGTTGGTTGGCTAAAAGCACTCAGTTTGGAAATCAGAATAAGGTGGCAACAAACATCTGTATATATCAGGTGAAAAAGAGCACTCAAAAATGGCTTGGTTTCTTTTGTTTTTGTGGGTTTTTCTTGTTTTTTTTTGTTTTTTTTCCCCAGAGCTACTTAGAATATGCACTGAAGTACAAAGCAGTACCAGTACTACTTGTACTAGGGCTAAAGTGGTATTGATTTTTATATATCTCTCGCTAGTTCCTAAGGTTGTATGTGATAGAATACTTTAGTTATATCTTATAATTGCCCTTTGCTTTCTCAGAATTAGCTGTGGTATAGATGGATATCTTTTTGGATGCAAGGGCATCTTTAGTTATAAAATGAGGCAGATGTCTGTTAAAGAAAGGTATTTATCCAGTCATTTATTAGCAATAGTTCTTCTCAAGCACGTTGCTGCAGGACCCTCCAGTGCAGAGCATCTTGTTTTCTGTATGCATCGTCTTACTTGGATTTAAGTGTCCAGGTGTCACTTGCAGTGTCCTTGATTTTTTACAGTTGCCTGATTAACCTCTTATTTTTTAAAGACAGTTCCTCAGACTATCCTTCTTCCTGGCCTGTTGTCACTTCCTGTCCCTGGCTTCTGTGCTTGTCCCAGCCTGCTCAGCTGCTGGTGCTCTGCACCTTGCCAAACTTCCCAATTGCAGCATCCAGTCCTCCCATACACTGCTTTTTCACAGCTGGCCTTCCAGATATAGCTTTGACTTGCAGCAAAACAAATTTGCAGAGAAAGCGTTTAGCTGCCTTGATTAAGTCTATATCCCAAAGAATTTTGGTAAAGCAAATAATTTCTCCTCTCAACACGGATAGGTTTTATTGAAGAGCAAGAGATTATTATACTTCAAATGACAGGTAAACTTCAGATCACAAACTAAATCTTATCATAAATGCTTGAATTTTAAATCTACATATTGCTTCTGCACTGAGGGTATCATAAGCTTGTGTGTTTTCTGTTAGAGCTCTATGCAGTACATAAAGGAACCTGTAAAAACACCATATGATATTATTATGCAACATGCGGCCGTTAGATTTCATTAAACTCTGTCTGGTAGATTGATGTCTAAAAATAAATCCTGTCTGGCCTATGGACATTTACAAATTGTGACAAAATGCCTCCTGATTCCACCTTTGATAAGATAAATGGAAGGAGATATTTAAACTTATTAGGCATGACCATCTCCTCTGGCCTGCATAGGTTTCCTTCACTTAGTAAGTTTATAGGTTGGATTAGTGAGGATGCTCATAATTATTGCATCTTGTCCACAAAAAGGATAATTGATGTCCCTGCATTCAATTGCTACACTGGAGATAGACTAAACAATCAGAAACATTAGATAGGTAACATTATAGGAGAGCTGATTTCTTCTTAAGAACAGTCTTTGTTTTAGGAGTCTTTCTGGAGGAAAGACTCTTAAAACTAGTGGAGAATCTGGTTCTCATTTTTCTGATCTCTTCCTGCTTAAGAAAGACACATTCTTTCAGGAGCTTTTGAGATTAAAGTCACAGATTGAACAAAACCTGCTCATGTCTTGCTGTTCTTTTCTTTCTCCTCAATTCTTTTGAATGCTACATCCTTATGATGCAGATAGGCAAACACAAAACATCCAGTGTCTTGTTTCTGTCAGTGAGGCATTCTTTATGTGGTTCAAATTGCTGAATCTTACTAGAGCTTTAATTTTTCTTTTGCTTATTTATTTATTTAAACAATAGGGTATGGAAGTAGCAGATCTTGGCAGAAAGATTGCAAACCATATTTTTTTTCAATCTTTTTGAGCTTTTCTCTATAGCTTATACTAACTTACCTTGAAGTTAGACAATTTTGGCTGGTAGTTTATTTCAGGGTGTCTCACTAATTTAAAGTAATAAATTTTAAAATTAAAAGAAACTAGTTGTGTTTTGAAGTTGAGATCTGAAGACAATTAGCAGCAATTTACTTGTATTATTAATTCAGAGTGCTGAGCTACCACCTCTAATTGTATTCTTGCTTTGTGTACATTATCAGTGGGATATTGGGTATAATGACTGTAGTAGAGAAGGATTTGGATTTCATGAGACAGGCTGAGCAAACATCTCTAATTGTCAAGTGTAGGAACTTTTTATAGTTTTTTCTTAACTGAACATTAAGACCTTTACTTCAAGAGTGTATTCAGTTCTGGTTTATGCATCCAGCAAATAAGCTGGAAAGGATTCAAAGGAAAAATAATGACTGATGTGACATTTGGAAAAATAATCTTAGCATAAGAGAAAAAAAGAAAAAAAGTCTGTTTTATTAGAGTTGCTTCAGAAATGTCCTGATCACAGCCTGGGGCAGGATTTTGTTAGAGACAGTTGTGCAGGGTAGAATTGGCTGTAAACAAGCAGGGAAGAAACTGACTTGTCAAAACACCAGCTGCCTCCTCAGTGACTGTCTTTAACTTATAGGCAGGTCTTTAATTTGGTAGGAAGCTCCCAACTTTAACAAAATCCAATAATAAAATGATTTTGTTGTGTTGTTTTGGTAGTAGTCAGAGGATTTATAGGCTACAGAGAGCTTAAGCACATAGCAGCATGTAACATTAAACAGCACATTTCTACCCACTGAAAGATTAAAACAGAATCACAAGTGACTATTGAAATTGAGAAGCATTCTCTAAGACGTCTGTCAATTTGAAGTGCCATTGTGAAGAAATTAGCCTTTTACAATAATTTTTTTTATTAAATTTACCCTTTGGAAAGGGTATATTCACGTAGCAATGTCACCAATTTGGCTTAATTATTAGAAATACAGAAAAAACCTAAAGTTTCTTAAAAAGCCAAAAACTGGCAAGAACAGCAATCTAAAACTCAAGCTCCAGCAAATTAATTACATGTAACAGAACATCCAGTTTTTGTCTGGAAAGGACTGCAGAAACCTAATTTGATGCTTAATTAATAGATATTTCTGGTTGTATTCAGTCATCTTGGCCTACTGCAGAGGAAAATGTATTTTTATTTGTTAGCCACAGAGACACAGCCCAGCATCAAGACTGCTTACTGAACTTTCATATATAAAATTATATATCAGAAATTATTTATAAATTTCTGATCAACTGTTCCTGAATAAACAGAGAGATGATACCACCAGTGTCAAATGCCGACAGTCAAGGACTTTCACCTATTCAAAAAGCTGTGTATGAGAAATAAGGCCCTGTCACATCAGGAATTATTCAGAGACTTGTGACCCCTGGATAAAAAGCTACAAAGCTGTTCTTCATCTCCCTTTTTGTCTGTTTAGGCAAACTGTGTACTTTTTCCCTCTTGGAATGTGGTCAAAAAACTTTCAGAAACATCTTAGAAGTGGGCTGCTATGAGGTGGGGGAGGAAGGAGGGCAGGTGGCTGCTGCAGCAAACACATGCTGTTATTACCTGTAGGAGGTTTGCCCTGTCCCCCACCTGTGAGCCCTGGGATGTTGTGGGGATGCTGCTTTGGGAATGGTCCATGATTCTTGGCTGCAGGATAGCACCACAGCTGTCACAGTTTGGCTTGGGAGCCTGAGCTCATGGTGTGAGAAACAGAAATGAAAAAAAAAATGCAGATGGCTTTTATCTACAGCAATGAAAACATCTTAAGTTTGTCCACTGTTTCCATGGTGACCATGCCATCATATAGTCTCCCTGGGTAACAGGCAGGAGGCGGAGAATGCTCAGAGTCTTGAAATATATAAACCAGCATATTCTTATGAGAAATTGTTTTGCTCAAAAAGCAAATAGATGAGGGTGTTTTTTGTAGAACTGCATCTGTGCTTGCACTTGTGCAATCTCAGAATGGCACTGGCTCTGTTGATGGGGCTGTCAGCTATTCAAAAAGCTGTGTATGAGAAGTAAGCCCCTGTCGCATCAGGGGGAATTATTCAGAGGCTTGTGACACCTGGATAAAAAAGCTAATCTGCACATTACATCCCTTCAGGTTTTCATGGTGTGGTCCATGCATATCCTGAAACTGGGTGCCTGTGAACCACCTGCACTAGAGGTCTTCTCTGCGCTTTTTGTTGGTGGTATATACTCAAAAGATACCCAACTCTTTCATGCTCATCAATTATTCTGTAATATTGTTTGCTTCAGTTTTGTTTTTCAAAGGAAGGAAAGAAAGGGGAAAACAAACTAAAAAAAGGTGGGGGGGAAGATAAAAAAAAATTAGAAACGTTTTTTTCTACTGACAGGACTAGACCAGCAGGGGGGCACTGACTAGGTGTTGGCTGCTGCACTCTGAGCTGTGGAGGAGATCCTTCTGCTGGAAGGGCAGGCTGCACACTCTACATCTATCAGGGAAAGGGGTGCAGCTAGGAAATCTCCAGGGGAGCCTGGTGAGAGAGAGATGGAGGAGCAGTCATGCATGGTGAACAAGGAGCTTTGCTCACAGGAGCAGGCCAGAACAGGCTGGACTTGGAGGTTTTCACCTTGGGACCCCAAATTGGCTTCAGTCACTTTGCCTTGTGACCCTGTTGTCTCAATCCCTTTGCAATCCCATCTCTTTGTCCCTTTCTTCTTGCAGTTAGAGGTGGGAGGGGTGAGTGCTATGACTAAACCTTATGCCATCAGATTTTTTAGTTTGTTCTTGCTCTACTTGACTTCGGTTACCCTCTGTCCTGACTTGCCCTTGCAGGTGGCAGCTCAGGTGGCCCAGTTCCTGGGCACAAGGCATTCCTATTCAGCTGGGAACATAGAAGGACACTCTGGGAATGTGTGAAAGGCTGGTTTTAATATACATGAAATGATATTATACATACATAAATACGCTGTGCATATTTATCATCTGCATCTGCAAGACTCATCTGTACTGTATCTAATAGATTCTTTTCAGAACTGGTAAATTTTTGCCTTTTAAAGGCAAACTCAAAGGAAATGCTTCACTTGTGCTTCCTACAAAGCTAAGGCAAACAAAGGTGACATGGGAATCTGCAGCTCCAGCAACTCAAGTGCCATGGACCCAGTGGCCAGTGTTGACTTGGGCTGGAGCACTTTGACCTTCTGTTACTCCAAAAATCCTGTTATGGGTAAGGAGGATGGATGTAAGCAATCAAATAAGCATACAATTTATATTTGTAAAGCCAAGCATTTATTTGTGATATAACAGAAATATTATGAGTCTAATTATTATTAGTTGTAGAAAAACAAGTCTAATGATGCCATTACAATTGTCACAGACAAATC
Organism: Agelaius tricolor; assembly: GCF_023055355.1. Taxonomy (NCBI): domain Eukaryota; kingdom Metazoa; phylum Chordata; class Aves; order Passeriformes; family Icteridae; genus Agelaius; species Agelaius tricolor. Next base: position 33,479,551 of record NW_027269262.1, read on the forward strand.
TCTAGGGTTTTGCCCCATTCCTGGTGTTACACTACCTCACCCATTCTTCCTCTGGGTTCTGAGGTTGAACAACCATGTTGGTCCAGCAGGATCTACTGTTAGTAAACCCATTCTGACTCTTCCCAGTCACTTACTCTTTCATGTGCCCAGAAATGTATTCCAAGAGGATTTACTGCATCATTTTCCCAGATCTGGGGACTGTACGTCACTTTTTCACTTTTTTCGGGATCTTGAACCCTGTTCCAGGGTTGCGACAGCCAAAGCTCCAACTGATTTTTTTCATGCCTACATGGTTCTTCCTGTGTTAGTGAACTGCAGGTCCAGCTGTGCATCACATCTGGTTGCCTCATCCTCTACCAATGTCAACAAGTTACCTCTAACACCCTCCAAAAATCTCTGTCAACTTGTGTCCTGCCGTGCTTGTGTCCTCCTTGCTTGTGTCCTGCCGTGTTGCCCTAGCTGAAGATGTCAGGGCAGTTATAGACCTCTGTGAGAGCAAGGGTCTGATCCAGAGACTTCCTTGCTTAGTTTAAAGAAACCTTCATCAACTCCCTCACTTTGGTGTGATGTGGTACATGCATTCTGTATCCTGTAGACGCCCACAGCATCCGTCAGTTTGGGCGGCATTCCCGGGCCCCTGTGCACATTCTTCCTCTGGCAGCAGGATTTGGGATGTAGTTTTCTCCTCTGCACTCCAGAGCAGGCTGCTTCTCCCAAGACTGAGTGTTCCTGCCTGCTGCTCATTTCACTTTTGAGGAACTCCAGTGCTGTCCTTGTGGGAAATGACACCGAGGCATTGTCTGCTTGTGTGTAGTGAATCTTCCCCCAGCAGGTCCTGTCTTCTGCAGAAGCTGATACCAGTCCTCTGGGTGCTCCCCATGGGTCCCAAAGTTTGTTCCTAAATGCAGTCCTTCTCCTTGAGCAGAGGGCCTATTATTGTCTGTGTTGCAAGTAACTGGTCTAGCAGTACTGAAATTCATCTTTTTTAGCCCATTTCTATGCTAAAGAAAGCTATGCAGAGCTGCAATTGTTAATATTTCACCTGTTTTTCATCTTTCTTTCCTGTCAGCTGCAAACTTGTTCAGCAGAGATTTCTTTGAATTTGCTTTCAGGAATGGATCTGCCTTCTTGATGACCTTAATCAAAGCAGAGAGGTTTGAGATTTGGCAGACTGTTTGTGTCAAAGCATGACTCGATTGATGGTGTGTTCATTACTCAAAACTGGAGTCAGACTGCTTGTCTGGCTCCTGGGTACTTTCTGGGCACAGAAGTTGGTAGCTGGGAGGTTCCAAGGCGGTATTAATATGCGCATACAGCCTCTTACCTCCCTAGCCCAACCCACAGGAGATGTGAAAATACGGAATTAAGGTACCACTTAAAATCAGGTGATAACAGAAAACGATGTATGCTGCGACACACCTAAGGACTTTGGGCAAAAATGAGAGAGTAGAAAAGGTGTGAATAATTTTCATACATAAATAGGAACATAGATGGTTCATTGGCTGATCCCAGGTATTTCTTTGTGGCACCTAAATTACAGCCTGTCCTGTTTTAGAGAGTTCTGGAAAGGAGAAAAGCTGCTTGCTGTGAGTCCACAGCAGCTGAATGTCTTAATGCTTAAATTCTTGCAGTGATGATGGCTGTCTCCATATTTGTGATCTCTCTTGCTGCAGGTCCTGTTGCAGTCCCTTTTGAGTTTTTTTTCTCTTCCTTGCTTTAAGTCATCAAATGTTCGACAAGATTCACATTTGCAGGAAAAAGAATAATTGAGATGTAAGAAAGGTGTTCCTTCCAGCCTTCATATGATCACCACTACAGAGTTTATGAGAAAAGAATATAGGTGTTATGCTCTGGATTAAATATTCTGCCTCATATCTGCAATCAGTAAATCTTAGAGCTGGGGCTGTGTTTGTCTCACATAGTTTGTTGTGATGTTCAGCAGTTTGATAATCTGTCACTGAGCGGTCCTGTTTCCTTGTTGCTCAATCTCAGTTGATATCTGTGTTCTCAAAGAGACCTGGATTTTTAAGAACTTTGAACATTTTGAGAATTAAAATTGTAAGGGTGGGAGGAAGGAAGGGAAGAAATACTTTGTGGCCTCTTGACAAATACAGTAAATTGGCATGCCTCCTCTAAATCACTGTAACTCTCTCAGGGCATGATAGCATTTCAGGTGAAGTTTTCATCATTTACTTCTGCAAATAGGCATTGACAAGAGAGTTAAGATTTCAATTCTGTTTTCCAGAAAGTCATGAATTAAGAGTCAAGATGTGGTGGAAACACTCTGAGCTTATTCAGTGTTGTAGTTTGACTGGCACAGAATGGTCAGGCTGTCTTGGGGGTAATGTAAAGGGTTGTTTGTTTACTGCCTGTAAAGTTGCAAGAGAAAGGGTTAGTGCTGCAACTAGAAGGAATTCCACACTGGATCACAATAATCAGCAGGGGTTTTATTCACATGGTGTATCAGCTTTGTAGGTTCTTACCTTGTACTGGTTCACAGTAAGAAAGCTCCTTGGAAAGTTTAATGAGACCTCCCACCACGGTTATTTTCCTCTCTTTATTTCTGTTTTAAGAGATTCCACAGAATCAATTAGGAGGGAAGTTGATTTCACTTTCCACACTGTTTCAGTATGTCTGCTCAGAAGTGTAAAGCTATAATTTTGCTATTTTATTGTTTCACAAAAAGATAGGGCTGTTCAGGATTGTGGTGCTAGCAGCCTAGTGGTAGGACAAATAACGGGAAAAGCTCAGCAAGTGTTCAAAGATATCTTACATTTTACGGGATTTTTTTTCATGAAAGAAATATCTGCGGTATTCAGAAACTGTAATATAATTTGGTAGAAAAGGAGTAGCCACAGTGAACTTGTCATTAAATGTGTACAATCTAATTAGAAATTTGTGAAAAAAATACTTCATTAAGCCTGGTGTCCTGGAGATTCGAGCCTTCTGTCCCTCTGCCTGGCCTCTGCCTGCACTGTGAAAAATATAATTCCAAGCTTTCTTCAAGTCCATTGGGGTTTTATCTCTGTTTGGCTTTCAGAGCACTTCCAGCTACCTGGTGTTCCCTCATGCCTTGGGAAGAGGCAGCTGCAGCTCGTGTGGGGTTTCTGTGTGGCCAGACAGTGCCCATATGCCGCCCATTGGCAGGTGACTGAGCTTGAGGGGCTGTCTCACCGTACACATTAGAGTGCTCCAGTTTGCCTGTTCCTGATTCTTGGTCACTGGATTTCCTCCAACATAAAAATCATCTTGTAGGAGTTGAAAAGGGTGAAGAGTGATGATGGCAATGATGGATAGGCAGAAAACAAACTGTACATTCCAAAAGTCACTCAAGAAGTGAAAAGTAAAGAGCAAGATGTGATATTTCTTGAAACTTTAGGATTCTGTGCCTGGGCATTAAAAGAAGCTTTTCCTCTTTTTTTTTTTTTTTTTTTTTTTTTTGCTATAGGTAAGAAAACCCTCCCTGGGTGTAATGCTGTAATGCATTCAGTCTAGGGGAAAATCAGTGCTAACACTTCTGGTAGGGATTGACAGATTTGATCCTCAGGGAAGGATTGGGACTTGCTAGTTTTGGGAACAGAATAATCCTTTCTGGGTTTCAGTCACAGTGAGCACAAACCCAGAATTTGTAAACAATAACAGAAGCAATGAACAGTACGGAGGAGGGAGAGATAGTACTGAAAGGAAACTCCATCACAAGGAAGTAGTGATAAATTTTAAATTCATCTTAAAGTGAAAGGAGGAGTTACAACCAATGGTTTAGGGTAATTGTTCAAAAGAATGAACCTGTTGAAAACTGTCGATAGGGCAAAATTTAGGAAAAAGATATAGTAGGAATTTGTACTGTATGGTACCCAGAGTGTTAACAGAAGTGATATAAATGCATTTCTAAAAATATACATTTATTAAGAATGTCAGTGGAGCTGCATGAGGTTTTTGCTAGGGCTGACTTTCTTTCATATTTATAAACCTTGCCTACTTGCATGGTCTCTAAAGTAATTCAAAATTCCATATTTGCATATTTATTTCTTAACCTTAATCTAGTAATAAAATGTATAACTGTCTCAATTTTATTACATATCTCATGCTTGATTTTAAATTAAAGGAAGAGAACCAATTTATTAAGCTATAAGCTATCACAACTACAGGGATTTTTTAAAATTAATTTTACAATTTTACAGTAAGTGAAATTTGTTTCTCTGTCTCTTAATTGTAGTTATCTTTTTATATGATGAAATATTTTCAGGTTGGGGCTTTTAATTTTTTTTTTTCCTGTATATGTAAAGAACCAGTATCACATGTATACCAGGTAACCTTGCATTTAACACACAACATGAGTTTGCTTGTGCAAGAATTGCCACATCCTTCATTAATATATACTTCTATGAAGCTGATTTGTGGTACAGAACATGTGTATATCGTTTCCCAGGATGAAGCATTAGGGAAGGACCCCTCTCCATTTACAAATCCCTCTGAGATTATTAATAAATAATAGCTCGCTTTGCAGGGGGAATGTGCACTATATAATGACGTGTCTATTCAGCCAGTCAGCTCTGTGATTATAACTGGTCTCATAAATAAGATTTTTCTAGAAATAGATTATTACCAGGAGACAAAATAAGAGGAATATTTTCTCCATCACTGAGATTTCAGTGTCCATAAGAACACATCTTGTGAAAAGATTTATATGACGGCTATAGTAAGTGTAAATTGAAATAAATTATAATGTTGTACATATCTAATTCATCTATATTATCTCCATATGGAAAACATTCAATACAAATGCTCAATTAATAATAATGACATTTTTGCACAGAAGGGAAGGCTGAGTAATTTGGGTAGTTTTCTTGTTTGCAGTATATTGTGCTTATACTCTTTAGGGGAAAAAGAGAGAATTGTGCTTAAACCTTGATATACTTGAATCATGCAAATAATTTAGGGATGAAAATTACTTTTAAAGATAATGAACACAGTGTAATAAATGATGCTTTAAAATTAAATGAATCAGTTTTAACTTTAGAATTTATATAGCATTTTAGTGCTGTCAGTCTATAAAAAAATTACATTCTGGCATTGTCTTCGCAGTCTCTAATTTTTCCATTTCATGCCCTCTTCTTGTGTCAGGCATATTAGTCACCCTGAATGTCTCTGAACTCGGGTTTCAGCTTGACATGATTCAGAAATATTATTAATGTATGTGAAAGTGTGATATTCTTCACATGCTGGGTCAGTTCTGATCTGCTTGGTATATCTATACAACCTGAAAGATACTTCAGAATGATTGCTTAAAAAAGAAAGTAATTTCCCATCTCCAGGGTTGCAATGAAAATCATTAGCTGTGATATAAAAATTGTCTGTTAAAAGGTAGAATAGTTCAAATATTCCAGATGCTCAAAACTGAATGTGAAAATTAAAATGTTCAGGAGTTTAAGTTCCTTATGTAATTTAATTCCATCTGGACATAGTGGGTAAAGAAAAAGGACTACTCTCTGCACCTTCTATTTTGTGGGATAAATAAGTCAAGCTAATATTTAGCCTTCCCTTAAGACAGGCTTCTAAAATAACAGTAGTAATGAGAATGGAAAGTCCTTCTCTGCATCTGTTGCACAATTAATTAATCATCTCAAATGTGATGATTCAAGATGCACATGATAGTCCTTTTTGAGTTATTTGCTGTGTCTGGAATCATTTTGGTAGGTAATTTTAAAAATTACATTTGATGTTTTTGCATTTAAATATTTACCCCTCTGTTTCCAACCAATGAACTCCAGACTTGGCGTGTACTTCTGTTTTACTGATTTGTCATGGAATGGTTTGGGTTGAAAGGGACCTTAAAAATCATCTTGTTCTAGTCCCCCTGCTGTGGATTCTGAGGACTTTGTAAATTGCTGCTCACCTACCTATGCAACAGATAGAGGTATGTTATTGTCATGGTTTAACACTGGCACAATGCCAGTGCCCCCATGAAGATACCTTCTCCCTGGTTTCTGCTGTGAGATGTGACCAATAAGTAAAGCAGGCTTCTACTTAGGGAAAAAAGAACCAGAACTTTATTAACTACTCTACAACTACAGATAAAATGAAACACACAGGGAAAATGAAAACCTCACAAATGCATTTCCTCCTCCCCCCACCAAATTTCAACACAATACATTTGATCCTCAAATCACCAACTCTCGGTCCAGCAGCACCTTTTAGACAATCAATCCTCAGTTCATCAAGAGGAGAGGAGTCCTTCTTGTACCATGGGCTTCCCCTGGAAACACAATTGAAGCCTCATGTGTTTCTGTGTCACTCGTGGCACCGCCCGGAGTACATCTGCCGTCGTGACTTCTTCCTTTTCATGTCCAGTGCTCTCACCACTGAACACGGACCAGAGCTGCTTCTAGGGTTGTCTTTTAAGGATGCTCTGTCCCGATCCAAAAAAGGCACAGTCTCTCCTTTGGGACACCTGTCCCCACAATCTCTCCTTTGGGACACCTGTCCCCCCCATATTTTTTCACCCCCTGGGGCCGAGGGGCATCAACACTGAACCCTCTTGGCTCTGAGGCCATTGCCTCCCCCTAGAATGCAGTCTCTGTATCACAAGGAACTTGGGTCTGTTCATCTCTCTTTTGGGACACCTGTCCCCACGATCTCTCCTTTGGGACACCTGTCCCCCCCATATTTTTCACCCCCTGGGGCCGAGGGGCATCAACACTGAACCCTCTTGGTTCTGTCCATGGCTATACAAAAAGAGTCCAGCAAAAGCTACTCCATCATCTCTTCCCACTAGGATTCTTCTCTACTCTTCTACCACCTCTCGCTTGCCCAGACCTCTCTCACACTGGCCCATTTTCTTCCTCATCTTCCACTCTATCTTCTAGGAAAGGTCAATGTTCTGTAAAGTTCTCATTCTCCAAAAAGGGGTTAAAAGCTCCTACAAGCGGCCGGCTGAACCCCCCCCCTTCTCCGTCCCAGCCGTGCTGCCGGCACAGGCCCATGTTTATCAAGCTTCAAGGTCACAGTCTCAGGCACTGGCTCTCTCTCTCTCTCTGTGTCTCTCAGGGGGGGCTGCCCGATGGCTCCCGGTGTCTCTCTCTCTCTCTCTCTCTTCCACCCTTCCACCCCGGGGTCAGGCCTACCTCTCCCGGCCACATGGCTTTCCCCTCCCCCTGCCCAGCCAGCAGCTGGGCCGGGGCAGAGACCCGAACTCTTTCCCGCCGGAAACCCAAGAGGACCCTCCCAGGGGAGAGCTCTGCTTTTAACCCCGTGTTCTCAGAGGCGTGTCCATGTCCCAATGGCCAGGTTAAATGCCAATATTAAAGTCTGAATATCCATTGGCCAAAAACACAGCATCCCAAAAAACACATTTCCTGTCAAACCACCACAGTTATATAGTCCAGTTGTCATCTCTGGGCCAGAAGAGTGTTGTGTCAGTGCCTCTGCTGCACTCAGAGGTGTGTTTGCCTCCTGTGAAGCCCAGTCTGAGCAGGTTTGTGTAGCTCAGGTGCAATCCTGGGGTGCTCTGGGGCAAAACGCATAAGCTACTGAGCCAGAGTTCATGTCCCAGCACAAAGGCAAGGCTGCAGGAGACAGGCTGCTGCTATGCCAGCTAATTGATAATAACCAGCCTGCCCATGTGCACTGCAGCTCTTTGTCTTCAAAGGAAGGGAATCCTGACCATCAATCCCAAAGGAGTCCCTTGCCCAGGTGGTCTGCCCCCAGGGGCCCATTTCTTCTGTCAGAGCAATGGGAGAATCAAATTGTCTCAAGAGATCAACAGATCTTGTCCCTTAGGATCTTTCTTGTGCAATGTTAGCTTTGTTGCATTCATTTTGGAGGTAGAGCAGAGGAGGAGAAGAATATACCAGATTTCCTAGAATTTTTCAAGAAGCCCAGTAGAGTCTTCTGCCTAATTTTGCTTCACCAATAGGAAGAATTAGTTGCAAGAAGCAAAATCGTAAACTCAGATTTAGACTTTGCAGTGTAACCTAATGTATTAAGAGGGACAAATTCACATCTGTCAGTGCAATTGTAAGCAGAAGACTGTCTAGTCCTAAATCTTGAGATTTACGTGTGTCCAATGTCTAATATGTTAAGTGCTCTCAGCGTCTACCTCAAACATGACCTCTGATTTAAGGATATTAGCCCATTCTAGTATGTCTTCAAAAATCTACAATTCCCATTATTCATAATAGAAATGTGATAGATGCAAAAGACAACTAGAACTAGAGGCAGATGTAGACAGAGTGTTATTGGGTGTGTTATGTGTGGAACTAGAGACTAGCTGATTTCAAGTGCTGAGCACAGAGACTGGGAAAGAAGTGTGACTTAGGAATATGAACCTTGTATTTCTAAGAATATTTTTTGATTTCTGGTGTTTTGGAAATTTTCAGAGATTGTGAAGCATTTTTTTACTTTTCTCTTATCTATAGAATATAGAGGCCTAACCTAGTGATGATCAGGGTCTTCATATATGTCAATTTGGAGATGTAGAGGCAACAAACATCTCTAATACTTCTGAAAATGTGGATTAAATGCTTCAAAAATTCCTAGCTGTAATTTCACATTTCCACTACATGGAAGCCCTTAGGTTCATGCCTTGATTCAGTTATTTTTAAGATTGCAAAACAACTTCTGTGTTGCAAATGTGTAGGGTCACATATTAACTGACAGGGGCTGACCTGGACCTTTTTGCATCCATAGTGTTTCCAGTTTTATAAATGACATAGTCAGGAATGCTGCTTCAGATCTACTTACTGAAGGAACAAAATGAGTCGTAATAGCGTGCCAGGATGAGGAAGAAGGTTGTAATTTAGAGACCAAAAAAGCAAACTAAGTGTTAATTATCTCATCCCTTTGTACATTTGTCAATTTCTAACTGGGCACTATAGTTTTAATGTACAAAAGAACTCTGTCCCATTTTGTTACCTAATGCCAATTCATTGGTATGGCTGTGGTCTTTTGTCATTTGAATAACCTGAGAACCCCTTTCTGTGAGCACACGGAAAACCATTTCTTCAGTTTTGTAAATCAGGATGTTTTAATCCAAATGAGTAATGAGGTTGTTTAATCTTATTGAGAAGACATGTAAAACAGAATTACATCTTCAGCTATAATGAAGCAGTTTGTGTTATCTTGCATAACATAGTACAAGGTAAAAATTATTTTTTTCTTAAAAAAAAAATCTTCTCATTAAACATTCTTTTTTTTCTGGCAAGTGACAAGAATGGGAGATGTCTTTGCTCCTCTCTTTCTGAGGTAGCTTTGTTTGATTCAGCTGCAATGGATTTATGTCTTTTAAGTTGTTTTGATACCTAGGTTCTCTAGCTATTCTTATTTTCCATTATATAAATACTAATCTTGAGTTATGGGGCAGACTTATGCTTTTAGATGAATAGCATCAAAAGTGTGTATTTAAATTTTGTATAGTGTAAGCTTCATGTAAGAGTCAAAAGTAAGCTTCTGTCCCAACACTTTCAAAATAAACTTAAATGTCGTTTTGTCCTAACATTAAAAAAAAAAAAAACCAAAAAAAAAATCAAAAAAAACCCACCTCTTATGAAGAGAGACATTTTGGGCATTTTTAAGTGAAATAAGTGACATTGGTATGCATTACTGATAAGCTCATGATCAGTTTTCTTGGGGGAATGACAACAGGAATGAGTGAACCATAGTGTAGAACTTGGAACTGGGGATTGCAGTGGGACACTAACCACAAGTCAGAAGTAGCAGGCATGCCTCAAACACAGACTTGTTTTTCAGCTAAATGGTGCTGTCTTTAACTGTAGATCAAGGATACAAGGAGAGGTTTTGCTCCATTTGGTAAATGTTTGACATGCAGTTTCCTTTCCACCTGGGTTCCCTGCCTGACCTCTTACTGGTAGTACTAGATCTATGCCAACTTCTAACCTCTAGTTTAGTGTTATGCAAACTCCTTAAAATGTGCTTGTATACTTTAATATAATTTGGACATGATGCAGTTAATTGCAGCAGTGAAACACAGTTTCTGTGTAACACAGTGCTCTGAGGGTGTTGAAGACTGAAGTGTGTCAAACCTATTCACCTTCTGTTCTGTGTTGGTTGCTGTCCTGCACTGGGATGTCGGTGCATCCAAGCTAGAAACTGAAGGAGGAGACACATTTGTGACAAATTTCTAGACAGAGATCAGCTGTCAAAAGAGACATCTTCGTTTCCTACCCCATTTTCCTAACCTTTTCAATGGCCTGCCTGTACCTGGTTCTGAGAAACTGAGTTTCACATTGATATTTATAAATAGAAATAACTTGTTTGAGTAGATGGAAATAATAGCGATGTAATTAAGATTTTCATAAATGCATCAAATTCAGCAACAAAGTATCTTCATTCTTCCATTAGAAAAAGTGTTGCCACTTATGTGTAGGCTAGACTTCCATTGGGGGGATATATTCATGCGGTTGCCCTGCAGGGTGAGCAAACACTCAGAGGTCAGTGCATCTATTCAGTGCTTAAACAAGATCAGAGCAGTGCTATTAAGAGAAGTAGCGGAGTTTATCAATTTTACTCACTTAAATCTATTTGATATTACAATTTGTCTTCAGCAGTCTCCTAGAGTTAACCTACTTTAGTTTCCTTGAGTGTGCCTGGCAGCTCCAGAGCGCAGTGCCTGAGCCATATGTTCGAGGGCCACGTGGTGATGCTGAGGCATCAGCCGGGTGGGAGAGGGAGTGGTTGGTAACGAGGCCAACGCAGCCTCAGGGAAAGGGGAGAGTAGGCATTTGGAGGAACATTGTCTTATCTTCTATTTTACTTACATCCAAAATATAAATGCTTTTGAGACAGCCCTTTTGACAGGTAATTCTTGGGCTGAGGCTGGGAGTTGTTCACTGAAGATATTCTGTGTTTTTCAATACGACTTGGAGAACTGCTCCGGGAAGGAATATGTTTGAGGGATCTGTTGTCAGGGAGGAAAGCACATTCCTAAACTCTATGTTGTTTCTGTCTTAAATTTAAAGGATTAAGGGATAGATGCCTAGGTCTGCTCAAAAGATTAATGTAGAATTAATGTATCACATATGCATAATGTTAATCAGTGCAAATTTAGGTTTAATTCTGTAAAATACTGACCACCAAATTCAGCGTGTTGTAATACTGCATCCTTGTTTTGTACAGCATCTATCATAAGGTAACTTGCTAAATGTCTTGCAGGATTAAATGACAAATGGTGTGGGATTGGTTTGGTTTTTTCTATTTTTTTTTTAGATAGGTTTTTTGGTGGTAATGAACTTTGGAGAAATTTACTGCAAGGTTAGGGTGAAGTACAAAGAGCCAATACAATGGTAGACCAATGCTTGTGAAAACTTGCCACACAAATAAGGCTAAAAAGGCCTGGATTTATTGTGAAAGGTTTTGGAGGTGTGGTACATTGCTTCCTTATTTTGTTAGCCAGTGTGATATGCATTCCTGTGCCATGGGGCAGTTGTGTCTGCCATTGCAGAGTTCTCTTGACTTCTGGAGAGCCCAAGTGTTGATCTGTATAGCAGCAATGTGTGCACAATACTGCCATGGAAGCCATCTGTCACATTTTTGAGACATGCTACCTTAAACACTTTTTAATGGCTAGCACTCTATCCTGTGCGTTCTGCAGTTTTAAGGTAAAAATATTGCATACTATCATTATTTTGATATGTTATAATGTAATTGGGAGTATGTATATAGCTTAAATTCCAAAGATAAGTTAATGATCAAGAAAAAAGTTAATGCCTGAAGTACTCAAGAAATATAAATTTTTCTAAAGAGATCAAGAGAAGTGATGTTGAGGTTTTTTTACTTAATGAGGAGTTGTCATCTAGCTGCAAAATAGGCTGAGAATTATTGACTTCAAGGAAAATAGCAAAGTATCAGTGCTAGTCATCATTTTGTGGCCTTTCACTGCATAATTACAGGTGTTTAGGATAGCTAAAGGGTAGACCAAACCATTACTGTCAGCTTACTTCACTGGGATAGAAATACACAGAGTGGTTGAAGATTGGTCCCTACAGATCTAATTCCAGTGAATTCCTTTTATACCAACACTTTGCTCGTGTGCTTTGTGGAACATAGGCCCCCCCCCGGGGGTTTCTATGAAACAGTGCTGTCGTGTTGGTTTGTAGGTTTTTTCTCTCTGCAGGAAACTAAGGAGCAAGGAAGGATGTAAGAAAAATGAAGAAAACAAGAGCAATTGAAATGTCTGCTCCAAAGCACAGATGAAATAATCTAATCTTCCACTAATGTATAAATAAGCCTTTTCTGTGATTGCCCCATGGGTACTGTGCAGTAGCAGATGAGGAACCAAGTGATTGCCTGATTCTCTATGGGAGTAAAATTGACTTACATTGTGACAGAAGTGAAAGATGGAGTGCTCTTGAAGGAATTATTTGTTAAGATGCCACCCATATTTAGTATTAGGCTAAAGCAGTGTAAGAACAAATGTAATTTGTTGTTGTGAAAGAATTGGGAGATGTGCTTTTGCTGCAGTTTAAGCAATTTTGGAACTGTGCATTTCAATCTACTCAGAGATTGTGGTGGGTTTTTTGTGTTTTGTGGGGGTTGTTTTGTCCTTGGTTACTTGTTGGGTCGTTTTGGTGTTACTGAGATTTGCTAAATGTGACCTGATATACAAGAAAATAATCATGGTGAAATCTCTGGAGATGTTTTATATGTTGTACAGAGGGAAAAGTAATTATAATCCACAAGAATTTCTAAATGTCAAGATACATGAGTAAATATAACCTCATAATCTGTGGAGTTTTTAGTTATTTATGTGTATATATCCAGAAAATATTGCATAAGATAGCCATTCAAACTGCGTAATTGTTAGGAAAACAAATAACTTGAAATATTGCCAATTTTACACTATAAAGAGAAAGAAATCTGCCTATTAACAAATATTAGTATTTTCATGAAATAGTGCTGTACTACATAGAATGGTAGAGATCAAATGCATGCAATACTACATAAATTTTATCGTAAATGCTGTAATGTCCCATTTTGAGGTGTTTCTCCCAGAAAAGTATGTGTACAGGCAGTGCTGAGTGTGAAGGGACTCCTCAAGATCATGGAGTCCAGCTCCTGGCCTTGCACAGGACTCAGCAAGAGTCACACCCTGTGCCTGAGAGAATTGCCCAAATGCTTCTTGAACTCTCTCAAGCTTGGTGCTGTGACCATTTCCCTGGGGAGCCTGTTCTGGTGCCCAGCCTCCCTCTGGGTGAATTATTCAGCATTGCAGTTTCTAATTCAGCCTGCTATAAGTATACCAAAGTGAGAATACCAATTACCTGTCTAATATTTTATCTCTTTATTACAGCTTCTTGATGCTAGAAAAAAGCTATAGATCTATCTAAATTTCAGACTCTGTAGCAGTTTCTCAAGGTGATGACTGTTTTTTGGGGTTTTTTTTTCCCCTTGTTTTTTATTTCTTCCTCCATCTCCCCCTCTTTGTGTCATAGCATGTGACATATTTCCTAAAGTAAAATTTTATTGAACTATCTACTGGCTGTGCATTGTGTTTAAAAATATATTTTCCCCCCTAAGATCATTTGCCATTGCTTATTTAGGTGCAGCAAGGATTCCAGGTGATATGGTACCAGTTTCTTTCCATGATTAAAATAACTCATCTGTAAACCACGGCATCAAGGTGCTGAGCAATTTAAGCACCCATTTCTTGCTCCTCTGATTTTATATATAATGAATCTGACACATTTCAGGATTTCAGTGCTGTCCAGTGCTCAGATTTGCACATACCTTGGAGTTAAATCATGGATTCAGAGAGGAGGCAAAATTCATGGTAGATTGGCTTAATTCCTTTTATTTGTGACAGATGTGTGGATCAGAATAGAAACTGGACTGTTAGGCTAAGTAGTGGGATGGTCAGAGAGCCTTGTTAAATGCTTTTGTCCTATAGTGCGCTTCGCAATTTCATGGATTTTTTGCGTTTTGAAATCCTTTTATTTATATCTCCTAACTATGCTCTGAGAAGGTGGAGAGATAACACAGAAACTACTTAGTTTGGATCAAGGATTTCTAGGTATAGTATGTGAAAAGAGGATTTTCATAAGGCCAGGGAGTGGGGGTTTGGGTGGAATTTTTATAATTACTGTAATGTCATCTACCTAATAATGTGAAGCTTCTTATTAAGTGACTGGCATAGTTTTTTAACTTACAACTTCTTTTCATTCCTGGCTGAAGGAAGAAAATGTGATAAACTCTGTAAGGAGATTTCAATGGTTTCTGATGCATTCCATCAGAACAAGAAGGAAAAATGTGCCCTGGTGTCTAAGACCTGCTCTTCTGCCAAATAGACACATCCATTTATAGAAAGTGGAGGTATTAGGGCTCTTTCCAAGTTGAAAAATACAGCAGGGAAAAATGCAGTATCAGAAAGCTCCAGGCGTTGTTGTTGTTGTTTTCCCAACCATATGGGGCAGAGAAATTTCAGAAATGCAGTATTACAGCAGGGCCCAGCCATTGGCAGCACCTGATGTCAGGGAGCAGAGCTTTGCCTGTTCACCAGCCCTGTTAGGGCTGGTCAGGTCACTGTGGGTGCAGAGGTACAGGTTTCATTATTTTCCTGATTTGATGACTAAGTGACATTAAACATTATCTCCCAGGCACAGAGATACTTCTTAACTGCATCTGCAGCATTTAAAGCCTTTGCTTGCTTGAAAGACTCTAGCAGCTTTGTAAGACATCTGTATAATTTTCAGAGAAATCTGTGGTTTCATTGAAATAAAAATCATAGCTATTGTGGGATAATTTTGACTCTGGCACATGAAGGTGGATGGCCAATGATTACAAAGGGTTTGCATCTGCTTTTTTTCAGGCTTCAAGTTATCATGTTACTCTCACTGCCCCTAACATTCACCTTGTTTCATTTCTTGTGTGTTGTAACGAAACAGATTTCTTTCCCCAATTCATTAATTCAGAATGAAACTTCAACTGAACTCCAAAGTGTTAGGAAATTTAGGCAGATGAATAAATGTATGAAAGCTCCAAAGACAGAATTGCTTGTCTGCCAAGACACTTCCCGTGATTAAAAGATGCTGTCATTTAATTGAAATAAATTATTGCTTAAAAATCACCAACCAAAGACTCAGTAAAATGACTTCTAGGATTAGCAGTCTTAAAGATGACAATACACCTCTGAATAAAATCCATATTTATTTTATATGTCAAATTAAATGAGACTATTAAAGAGTTTTTGCACTTTGGCCATATTTCATTTTGTTTGCATGGCCTACTTTTGAACTTACTTAAATTAATATAGTTAGAAGCAAGTCTTCTGAAGATAATGAAATAACTGTAGCAAATAACCACTGTAAGGAAATGGAGGCTCTGGCATGTATATGTAATATTAAAAGAACTCTTCCTGAAACTGCTTTCATAATGAACTATTCAAGAATGTAATTTACAAACTTAGACACAAGATGAGATTTTTGAAAATGCTGCCAGAAAAAGGAATCCCTGTTCTTGTTTGTAGTTTTAATGGCTACCAGCCACTGCACATTTGATGTGCATGCAGTCATGCGTCTGGTTAAAACTACAGGCTAAATCATCTTTTAGCCAAGCTAGATGTAAGTGGAATTCAATGTCCTTCTTCACAGTGATACCTAGATGTAGTGGGAAGATACATGGATAGCTAGAAAAGTCAGATGATGATGATTATTTTATTACAAATTTAAGCTGAAGGTTGTGCATGTGTGTGAGCACACAAATCAAGAAACTAGGACAGGAAGAATGGAAAATCAGCAACCAAGTAAGAGAAGAGGTGTGAGTAAGGCCTCAGAGGATGCAATGATGTGCCCTCTGTCATAAAGCACCCTGGGGAGGCAGCTCTGCAGCTACGATCAAGAGTGAGCTCACAGCACAGCCAGCCCAGCCAGGGCCTTGTTGCTGCTGCAGAGAGGGAGATTTCTGGTGCCTTCCCTGCATACTCCCCTACCCTGCCCGCTTGCTCCTGATTTCGTGGTAGGATGGCTTAACTCACTGACCAGAAGGAAAGAAATCACCTGAGTACTTTCCTGCTCTTTGATTATTTCAGTCTACTCACTGTGGGATCAAATGACTGTCAAAAGCAGCATTAGTGAGAGGGTGGCAGGAGCAGAAGGTCAGCACCTCTTGCTCTCATCAGCGGTGAGGTGCTGGCTCAGCTTTGGTCATGGGGATAAGCTGTACTCTCAGCTGCCTTAAGGGCAGGGATGGGGAGAGTGCATGTGGATTGTTATAACAACTCAGTTTTAGGCTTTTTCTGCTTGCTCTACCTTTATACTTTTCAGCAAGTGCCAAGACTCTAAAGAAAGACTCAATAAAACATCAAAGTCTCTGCTTACATATATGATAACTTTCACCCTAAAAAGTATGGGCATTTAGATTGACTCTAGTTTTCTCCCTTGAGCACAGGCTCATCATAATTTTGTGGAAGGCCTTGTGCTTGGGAGGAGAATCATAGAATGGTTTGGAATGGACCTTAAAGGTCATCTAGTTCCAATCTCCCTCCCGTGGGCAGGGACACCTCTCACTTTCCCAGGTTTCTCAGGGCCCCATCCAACCAGGTCTTGAACACTTGAAGGGCTGGGGTATCCACAGCTTTTCTGAGCAACCTGTTCCAGTGCCTCACCACTCTCTGAGTAATGAATTTCTTCCTTAACATTTAATCTAAATCTCTACTCTTTCAGTTTAAAACCATTCTTCTTTTTTCTATCACTATCTGCTGTGTAAAAGTCTCTCCTCCTCTTCCTTATAAGCCCTATTTAAAGTACTGGAAGATTGCTAGAGGTCTCTCTGGGGCCTTTTCTTCTCCAGGTTGAACAACCCCAACTGTCTCAGCTTGTCCTCAAAGGAAAGGTGTCTTGTCTGTGCAGAGGATCACCAGGTGGGGTGTTATGAGAGCAGAGTAGAACGTCACCTCCCTCAACCTGCTGGCCACACTCCTTTTGGTGGACCACAAGATGTGATTCACCCTCTTTTCTGTGAGTGCACACTGCTGTCTTTCAGCCCAGAGAACGTTGCTGGACACAAGACCAGCAGAAGTAGCAGAATTTATCACACCTGGGAGAGCAGGAATACAGATGCCAGTTCCCATGTGTTCATGATTTAAGGGAAGGCAGATAAGGGGGTGGTATCCTCTGTTTGCTGTGGTGGTGCTTTCTGGTTGGGCAGGCTGTCCCAGCCCCAGCTGACTCCTTGTGCATATCCAATTTGTACAGAGGTGGCAGAGTGGTAGCTCTGATGGTGAGATTTGGTCTTCTGAGTTCTTCTCTTGTGTTCCTTAGGCTGCTCAGTGTGTCCTCACAGCATCCTTCTCAAAGACAGCTAAATGGAGAAGTGAGTGACAGTATTTCAACCTTCTCATTGTCTGTTCATCACTTAGATGTCAAGCATCAGTAATGTGTGATTTCCCCTTGCATTCACTCTTTTGTTTTACCAGAAGAGATTTTAGCATGGGCTTTGAGTAGTATCAGTAGATTTATGGGTCTGGATGCACCTAATCTCCCCAATGTTTGTTGACTGTTCATAAATGATGTTATGCAGTAGGTTGGAATGGGTTCTATTGCTACCTTAAACAATTCAGAGTGCAAATTCCTGACAACACAATATCATCTTTAGAAAGGAGAGGCTTTAAATGCCCAGCACAAATCATTACCACCTGAACTAAGAGTAACTGGTAGAGAACTGAACTGTTTTCTTGTGTGTGTGAACGGAATTTAACTCTGACAGTGATTAATCGCTACAATTAACTAAACATACTGAGAATTGTTCTACTCTGGTCCCAGAAAAATGCTTGTTCTAGAGTTTGCTGATGACAATGTTGGGTCAAGCCATGAATTAGGATCTTACACATTGTGGACTTTGAATCCACCATATCCACTTCACAGACAAGGACTGGATTTTACCTGAACTGAGCCTATATAGAAATAAAATGACTGGCCTTATGGCAAGCTACAGGTCAATATGAGGATCAGGAATGTAATAGGGAATAATTCAGGCAAATGAATGCACACACTGCAGTTTAGCAGGCTGGGTTTTCATGCTGGTCTTACCACACTCTTCTGCTGCACAGCTGCTGACTGGCCATACTCCTTAAGATCTTTAAACATTTTAATAAAGAATGACTAAATTTTTACTTTTTATTGCCTGCAGTACGTGGGTGATAGCAAGATGGTTATTCCTAACACACAAGAAAGTGCTAGTTATTGATTCTCTTCCTCTCCTTCTCTCCTTCCTCTCCCTCCCTGGTCTTAGAATGTTTGTTGAACACTGTGGGGTATGGGGAAGAGTTGAACAGAAGCTGGTAACAGCTGCATGCTTCTGTTCTCTATCATGCTAGTCTGGTGACAAACCTAAGGATCCTTGTATTGCTAATTTTTCAGTCAAATCCACAGGTTACAGGTGTGTAATAATCAAGAGTATGCAAATGTCATGAATATTTGGGCCCAACATCCCAATGATGTTCAGTGGAAAACAAAAAAGGGGGAAGATCATACTGATAGTATTATATAAAAAATAGAGGTAGCATGTCCTGTTTTGCATCTCCTTATACGAAAAAAATTCAAATTCAAAGACCTTTAAAAACACATTTTTCATACAGATACTGCAGTGTGTTGGACCACTTCCTTTCTGTTTGAATGCCAACATTTGAGAATGCTAGATCTGAAAAAGCCTTGTGTAAACTGCACTGAATAACAGAGCATACGGTAATGAGGCAACATACATGATGTTCTCCCAAGTGAAAATGATACAGAACGCTCAGTAAAAGAAATTTGGATGTCTGTTAGAAATCTAAATTAGCAGTGTGACAAGGCTGTCTTACAAAAATATTTCACAAGTTCTCAAAATTCCATCACAGATGTGGTTTCTCAGAGGATATTTCCTGCATGTACATCTGCTGCAGTAACATGACTAGTTTCTACTTATTTAGATGTCTCAGGTTGTACTCTTCAAAGAGGGATGGCAGTAGTCACTGGGAAAGCAGGACAGAAGTATTGATAAGGTGCCAAGGGTTTTGGGTTAGACACAGGCCTGAGCTTGGGATCAAGTGTTAGGGGAGCTGGGGTACACAGGAGGCTGTAGGGTGCACAGGAAAGCATATAGGAGCTGCATGGGCAGAGATTTATGTCTGTTGCTCTTTATCAGAAAATATTATGATTATGCTTTTTTTTCAGTTGGGCTCTGTAAGCCTAGCCCTGGGGAAAGAGTATGCAGAAGGCAGGAATGGAGAAAGATTTTCAACAGAGTGTGAAGGAGAAGGATTGGAGTGAAAGTAATTGGGATGTCTCAGGGCAGAAGGGGTGCTAGGGTTAAGGAGTACTCAGGGAAGAGATGGGAACATTACATGACTGTACATTCTTGCACACACAACTGACATCTGCTATTTCCCTTCCTACTTTAAACAGATGGTAGGAAATCAGAAGAATTTTTTATTTGATTACCTAAGGGGAGTCATTCAAATGAGATTTGTCCTTAAAGGGCTCACAATCACAATTTAGATGAAGAGTGTTTTAGCACAGATTCACTCAGTGACATTTTTGTCTGCCAGGATTGGTTCAGGGTCTCTTACCTGATCTAATTTTAGCGTCTCTCTGTTCCTAACCATTTTGTTACCTCCAACCTAAGTCTTCCCAACACTATTTTCACAGATTTATAGAATACAGCTCTCATCTGAAAGACAATATTGTAAGAATAAAATGGGAATTGCATTTAAGTGCTTTCCTCTTGTCTCCTGACTAGCAGTAACTCCAGAGTGAAACACTGTGCATCACACAGCTGGGGAGTGATGGGCATCCAGGGTTTGCTTCCACAGGATGCAGCATGTGCTGACAACTTCTGGGGCTGGTCTCAGTTCAAGGAACAGTCCTGAGACAAGCAATGAATGGATATTAGGAATATTTATTCTAAATGAGATCCCACTTTTCTGCTCTGTTTACCAAGATTAGCAGATGCCTTCTTTCCAGGAATATAGCCTAGACAATCTGGTGTTTTCTAGGAGAAGTTGTAATTACAATAAGTTATAAATACCTTACATCGTTATACTGTTTCAATAATTCAATTATTACAAGGAATATTATAACCAGAGCTTTCACTGAGCTTTCATAAACTCTGACTTGCCAGGAATTATTCTGGGACCTTGGCAAAAGGTGACACATCCTGTGTTTCTGGGTTAATAAACATTGTCATAGTATTTTTCCTCAGCTGTTAGAGGTTGCTGGGTGAACCTAAGTATGTAAAAATGAAAGATGATATTGCTTGCTTGACTAAATGGTGTTTTAAGAAAAGGTTTTAGACAAGTTAAAATTCATCTAGTTAGAAAAATTGTGCCAAAACAGTGTGAAATTAGTACAGGGAAAACAATTGTCTAACTAACCACAACAACCTGTAAATAATGCTCTTTATAGTGACTGAAAACAAACCATTATGGAAATGTAATTTAAAAAGCAAAATATAAAGTTTCAAATAAATTCTTTCATGAGAGCCAGGGAGAATGTAGTTGTTATATGAAGATTAATGATACCATTCTTTCTCAATCATTTTATATATACATTCCAGTTTCTGTGTTAAGTAAATGCTAGCCAAAATAATTTTCTGCTTTCTCATTGCAAAATGATTCTTATTGATGATGGAAAGTGTGATACAAACTGTAGGCTCAAAAGTTTTATCTGCACAGCTTCATTCCAAAAATGGGGTGAAGACCCTATCTTTTCAGTGCTCATAGGTACTGCTTGAAAAAAAGACCTTATTAAATTAATGCTGGAATTGCTGTTGGGTTGGCTGGAATAAATGCTGCATTGGAGACTGCTATGAATAGACATGATGTTGTGAGGCTGATTGTGCCTGTCTTGCTTTGCTTTCAGCTCTTGTGAAAACTTATTATTGAAATATCATGATTAATTTTGCTTGAAAAGGACCTCAGGGGATCATTGGGTCCAACATCCTGCTCAAAGTGGCCAATCTTGAAGCTTTCTCAGGTTGCTCAGGGCACTGAACTGTCAGGTGTTGAAAATTTCCAAGGATGGAGGTTTTCCCAAGCTGTCTAGTTAACTTGTTCCAATCCTTGATCACTCAACTTGCCCTTGTACCTCTTCAATCAGAATTGGTCTTGCTGCAGCTTGAGACTGTTGGCTCTTGTTCTTCCATTGCATGTCTGTGAGAGGAGTCTGCCTACATTTTTGTTCCCCATCAGGGTCTAGAAGGCTGCCCTGGTAGCCTTCCCTTCCCGAGGCTGAAGGAGCCCAGCTTCTCCAGCTGTTCCTCAGGCATCACATGCTCCATCACCCTCTTGATGTTTCTCCTTGGTTTCTCTCCTGTTCATCAGAATTTCCTGTGTTATCCAAAGGCTTAAAAATGAGCAGGCTGCTTGAAATGCAGCTTTTACAACGGTGACTAAAAGGGCATAGTCTGTCCCATGAAACTGCTGGCTGTGCTTCTGCTGGTGCAGAGCAGTCTGCACCCACTCCTGCACAGCCCCACTGCTGGCACACATTCAACTTCTTGTTCACCAGACTCCCCCTTTCCTGTCTCGGGGAGCTGCTTGGCCTGTCAGCCCCCAGCCTGAGCTGCTGCACGGGGCTCTTTGCTCCTACATGTGAGACTTTGGATTTGCCTTGATGAAATTCATGAGGGTGCTGTTAACACAAACCTTTGGCTTGTAGGTGAAGGGCAGCACAGCCCTCCTGGGTGCAAACATGAGTTTGACTTGGCTGAGCTCAGGTAAATGAGTCATGAGCAAAGGGCTTCAGTTTGCTGTTCCAGCAGCTTCCCTGAAGCAGAAAGCTGTGTCCTTTGGGGAGCTGGGTAAGGGAAGTCTTGGCCTCTGTCTTCTTCCCCTTGGCCCCACAGTTCCTGGGGTTGCCATGATGTTCCTTTTAGCTCATTCAGCTTCTGCATTTTTTCTGTTCTTGCAAGAAGTTCTTGAATCATTCATGTAACTAATTGCAGTTTTCCAAGCTAATGTTACCCATTTTGCTGGCTTCCTATAGAGTTAATCAATGACTCCAAAGGAGGGGTTTATGTTTGCATATCACCAAACTCATTTGTTCAGAAATCAGTGGCATCAAGGAGTTAAGTGCCTTTAGATTCAAGTCCAAAAAGGAAGGTAGGTTTGACAAACACTTGCTGGCAGGAGTTGAACTCAACATAACAAGAGGGTTAGCTGACTCTGACCTTTGTGTTTACAGCATTAGCTGATATTTAGAGCCTGTTGTTTGTGTCTCTTCTCAGCTTGAGGTAGTCCAGTCTTGCCACTCAGAAGAGATTATTCTTTTTTTAACTGCCAGGCTCAAGATAGACAGGACAAGGCACACTTCTGTTCTCTTGCTAAAGGTGTCCTGAAACTACTTGAGTTAAATTAGAAGCGTTCCTCTGTCTAGATCATCAAGTGGAAATAAAAGGTATATTCTTCTCAGGTCCTTGATGCCTTGATGTTTTGGTGACTTGTAGTAAAAGGAAAGAATCATCCCATGAAAAATCAATATTGTGCTTTAAACAGAAGAAATACCTTTTTGAAGATTTAACTATTAATATTTTCTAAAAGTGTTAAGTCACAGAGTGAGTAATGTTAATAAGAAGGCTTACAGAAACTCTGTGAGGTTTTAAATGGGGTTTATTTACAAATGGAAGGAAATTAAATTATTTATAACAGATTAAAGCTGTGCCAAAATCACTTCTGATTTATTATTTCTAAATAGAAAGCAGTACTATTTCCATTGTGCTACTTTTAGTGCAGATAGCTGATAAAAATATGATTTTTTTGTCTTAAAGGTTGCTGTTATGCTGCACTAAAACTTCATATCAGCTTAATTTATATAGATCTTACATAACTTAGTGATATTGTTTTACATATTTTTGATTAAATGGCATTTAGACTCACAGCACCCTATTTGCTGGACACTAAGAACTTGTAATTAAAAACTTACCCAATATTTTCTGGACTTGAGAAGGTACAGGAACTAATGCTGCTAAATGTTTTTGAAAAGGCCAAGCTAGACTGTCAAATGACATTTCAAGGTGCATGTACAAATTTATCACCAATGATAAATCATGGATTAGAAGGTGAATCCTTTCTACTCAGTGAGGAATACAGGGCTTACCAGTATAAGTTGCTCCTAGTACACCTGGTAGAATTAATGCACAAACAAGTTGAAAACACATCAAAACAAGACTACAAAGAGTTTCTTCAACTGTCAGGAACTAGTCAAAAAGAGGAACTAGTACTTTAAAAAGTTTTGATAAGCTAATCTCTTTTCCAAATGTTGTGGCATAGAGCAGAAGTATGCAGCACTCAGAAGTTGATTATCAGTACGCTGTGTACCCAATATTAAGTGCTGTAAAGCCTTTTGTTTGTTGATTTGAACATTAAAATGCAAACTTGGGAAACAATTTCTCTGAGTAACACTGCAAATAACTCTTGTAGTCTAATTTTCCTAAATTTGTTTCCTATTGTGATCTCAATTAATTAATTATGTTCATATTTTTTCTAATGTTTATGGTTGTACACACACTGCTCATAGTTTATGAATAAAAGAAATTCACAGAAATGGTTACAACACAATGGAGAAAGCAGTGGACAAATTTTCTGTTTCCTTCCTGTAATGTTATCATCATTAATTTAAAGCATGAGGAGTTCTGAAATCTGGAGGTGTACTTGTTTTGTCATATCTGCATATCTGTGGAAATATTCTGAGCTTAAAGCAGTCAATAAGCCTTTGTGGTTAGGGGAGACATGACACTTTTCTCCCCCTTTCAACTCTGTCATGTTTGCATGCTAACACATCAATGCCACCCAAATCCATGTTAATATTTGTGATTCATACATATCCCTGTCTCTCTCTCCTCTTCTTTGCTGTGGGTAGGAGTCTCCTATCTTCCAACTCCTACAGTAGCTTAAACTACATTTTGAACACATTAGAAGAGGGTACTCACACAGTCTCCCAGTGGTTTGCATATAGCATTGTTAATAGGGAGCAGTGGGAAAAATTATCCCTTTTTTTTTCCACTGGTTTTACAGTTTCTAGGGAATACAGTCTCCACTGCACCAGACGAATGGGTTGCTCCATGTTTTTTTGAACTGGCACCTGAGATGTTATTTTGTCACCATATACTTCTCAGCTCAGCAAGCTGACTTGTGCTTCCAGCTCCATTTGCTGGAGTGGATTTGTTTTGGCTTTATTAGTTTGTTTGATGTGAAGGTGTTTTTTTTTGTTTTGTTTTGGTTTTGTTTGCTTGTTTCTTTGCTTGTGGATTTCTTTTTTTAAGATTAGTACATGGAACTCTACTGCCAAACTATCCTATTCTTGAAGCTAACATATGGAGTGTTTGAAAAGAGCATTTCCTTTTAACTGCTGTGTTGTCCTTCACCCTCAAAGCATACCAGTCAAACCAGGGCTGCAGGGAGATCTGTGGCAACCAGAAAGGCTATTGTCCTCCTCTGTCCTTGTCCCTGCATGCACATGCTGGCACAAACATGTAAGTACACATCCTGCTTTGACAAAATGGAAGAGATGGTGTGAACTCATCCATTTCAATGTGAGGTCAGCAGTCATATTCAAACAACTCTAAATATTAGTAGTAATTTGTCAACTTGCTTTACCTGAATTGGGAACCATCTGCATAAACTCTTCTAATTGGGCTGTGGAAAGGTGGCAGCCAGGTGATATGTTTCTGACCACAACCTAAGTAAAGAATGCTTTTCCTGGCTCCACTGTGTCATCTGGTCTGTGGCACTGGAGCGTTTCTGCTTGCATTTCATCAAAGCTTTGAAATCCTAGTCCTGCTACAATACATTCTCATTACTGGTTTTGAGCTAGGTCTTGTGCCTGCACCAACATCTTCCACAGATCCCAATTTTTTGCAGTTTCCAGAAACCAACAGAAAACCTTTTTAGGTCTCTTTTTCTGCACCACTACTTTGTACTAGAAGACTTTAATGATAGAAACCCCTTTGCTCCCCTTGAGACACTCTGAGTGTCATATCGAGTAAGACATTTGAAATCCCATGAGGTATTCATAGCAGTGGTTCATTTTGAGAGTGGTTTCCTTGGACAAGGTCATTGTCAATATAATATTTCACCTGGTCAGGACTTGCACATTTTCCTTCATTTTATCTCCTAAAAAATTGTAAGAAGATTTTAACTCATTCACATGACTTCCTCTACCTATATGATGCCACAGTAAAAAAATAAAATTGATCCAGGGCTGTACAAAGTACTTTTCTTCACTTGACAGTGTAGTGTCAGCCATGCTTGACAGAATGATTAGAATCATTCTATTAGCATTTTATACCATTTCAGCCTGTTAAGATTCTGGGTGACAGTTAGTACATGTTTGGCAAAAGAATGTCAAGTATCTGCACTGTTCCCTGTACAAGCTTAAAGCAATTTAGCTCTGTTGGAGTACATGGTATAAAAGAAAGCAGACTGTCTTGAGGAACTTGATATTTGCATGATTTTTAAATTTATTTTTTATCTCTGGGCAGTTTAGGACTGAATGATTCTGACAATATCATGGAGATTTTAAGGCAGGCTTATCTCCATAGACAGATGGGAAAACTTACATGTTTCTCTATCCAGTTATGGAACTAGTAAGTGAATTTTCTACTATGATGATTCAGGCAGTTTAGTCATTTATAGTTTATTAGAGTTTAGTCAAGCCATTTTTAGTGGCATTTAGGCAAGTTAAAAAAGTCAATTTACACAGGGATGAATTCTACTCATGCATATAAGCTTTGCTTGTGGGGTAGCAGAGCATTATGTGCCAAAGTAATAGCAGCAGTCAGGGAAGTTTCAAATATAACCACAGTGGGAAGACAATGGGCAGATGACAGAGGATTTGGTAGTTTGGAACTTCTTCATGGTGTGTCAGTGAGATTTCTGTAGAGCTGGTTAGCAGCCAGCAGGAATTCCTGGTTCAGGAATTCCTGGTTCAGTGAAGACATGTCTGCGGGAGTGAGTTCGTGTTGGGGTTTCTTATGAAGGAGGATAGTGCCCTCAGAGGCAAAACAGTTCATGGGCTCCTACATTCATCTTGGGTGGCAAGCAGGCAAGGAGATGAGGAACAAATTTTGTTGTGAGTGGGCCCCAAGTATGCAACACATTTAAGAAACTAAAGGAAGAGAATTAGGGTGACCTAATTACGCTAAGATGGGCACACTAGCAGACCTTAGCCTCTAGTATGGATTTTGTTTGCAATTTTCAGACTTGCATTGGATATGTTTGCTTTTAAACTTCTGGGTGGTTGATTTGGAGTCAACTGCAGGTTTGAGTTGTGCTCTTTGTGGGCATTTCACCTGCACTCAGCTCAGATCTACTTCACTTTTATGTCACATGGCCTTTTTTGGGAGGGGGAAGCATAAGGAGTGAACCTCTAAGGGTCAATACTTCAAGGTGAGTAATACTTACAGAAAATCTTAATTAAGGGCTGTAAGAAATAGAGCATTGGTCAGTCTGCTTGTAGAAATCCTGTACTACTCTGCTGAATGTGAGTGGTAAGGATTTATTTGTCAGTCTGCTACCCTTTATCTTGCAAAGGAGCAGCTGTTTGTTAATCATGTTGCAATTTGCAGTGTGCAGGCAGTATATTGCTTTTATAGCTTTAAAGCTATTGAAATTTAGTGTTCATGCGTGAATGTGAGAGGATATCAGACAGATCCACCACTTCAAGTTTTTGAAGTGGTCCCCAATCTCTACCACTTATTCTTCTGGAATATAAAACTCAGATCAAGGAGAGCCTTTAGATAGGAAAACAACAAATTAAGTTTGGCTTGAAGTAATACCTTGCCTACAGAGCCAATGAAGTTGGAAACCATTTTGAATAGGTTTCCATTCCAGTGTGTCTCCATACTTCCAGGGCTGATGCTTCTCTTTCCTTTGCCTCTTAGGCTCAACTTTGAGTCAATTCCCCACTGCAGATAAGTCCATGGCACCTCAGGTTTTTGTTAGCAAGGTTGCTAATTGGCACTGGGATTTTGGGGGTTTTTCATACTCCCAAAACTGTGACTGTGAAGCATTGTGCCTACTGACAGGCTGAATGTCATCCCATCTGTGTAGCTGCTGAAATAAAACTTTATTCTATCCATGTTTTTTCTCTTGCCAGGTATTAAGGGGGGAAAAGAATATGATGCTAACTGTGCTGATATGTATTCTATCCATTTCCAGCCTAAGACTTCTATAAAATGGTGAATTATTGTAGTCTCATGCTATGTTAATTCAAGCCAAATTAAAGCATACCATGAATTTAATTTGGCTTTTATGGGCTAACTTAATGGTGGTTTATCCAAAGGATCACACGTTATTCCTCATTAGATAAATTAGCTTAGCAGAATTTCATTCACTATGGACAAAGTTCAACTGTTTTACATCACAGAAAGATTTTAATTAAAAATCATGGACTTGTGATGGAGGTTATTATACCAGATTTTCTTGACCTTTGAGTCAAAAAAATTATTTTTTGCTATTCTTAATTCATTATGCCCTTTCTAGCCTCTTACTTTGTCAGCTGTATTTTAATTCTGCTCTTTGTCTGTGTTTTGAAAGTTCTTGTTGGGGAATTAAAAAAAAAAAAAAAAACCACACACACCAAAAAGAACCTCTTTCAAACAGTATTGCTTCAGAAAAGTCATGCTGGGAGCTACACATACCACTAAGCACTCTTGATGTTGAATATAATCCTCTAAAGTAGAAGAGTTTCATCATATTTTCCAAAAACGCCAGGTGCTTTCGGACCTTTTATTAAAATTCAAATATATTCTCAAGGATGCTACAGACATCCTTGTGATAGCTTAAGAGATTGTCTCACATTTTCCAGGTAAATGACTTTCAGAAGTTATAAGAACAATTCTGAAGGGCCTTGGAGTCATCTGTGCCTCTTGTCATCCCTGGTGAATGTTTATTTGGAAATTTCTGTGGTTGTGAGCACTGAGACATGGGCCCTGTTGCCGTATGACAGAGGCACACAAGGGAGACTTTATTTCAACATGTCCCTTAACCAGAAGGATGCTGAAGAGGTTGGTTTTTTTTTTTCCATATCTCTTCACCCTCAGAATAATTTTTAATTTCATGTCAGAAAAGTATCAAGAAAGATTTCTTTTTCTTTTTGCCCCACCCCTACCCTTTTTTTATAAAAATAAAGCCTTTTCCATGAGTAAGTAGGTCATGGTAAAGAAAGAATTCATACAGCAGACTTCCCCTACAAGTGCTTCTTGCTGCTTGCTGAGGGGCAAGCGATCTTTCAAAATATCTTTGCATTCCTATCTTGGTTTCAGTTGCAGCTTATTACTGCAGAGAGGGGTGCCAGGCAGTCTATCATGTATATCACTGGTACTTTAAATGTTTTGCTCTAGTGCACCTCTATTTTCTTCCGCCTACAAGAACTTCTTGATTTTTATTTATAAATTTGGATTTTTCTCCTTTTTTATTCTCTTATTTCAGTCTTTTTCTGTAAAGAGCACTGCTGCATACATTTTTAGTATGTAACAATTTTCAGTGTACTGAAAAGACACACTAAGAGTTTAGAGATGGTACCCTTCCTTGGATAAGGTGATTTTCTTATTTCCAAAATTACCTGGGGGGAAAAAAACCCCAGTCCTATTAAAACTGAGTGCATAGTGAGTAGCAAACATAAGGAAAGGAGAAAACTGGTGAAACTAAACCTTTAAAGACAGTTTCAGAAAATTTATTTGCAAAACATAGAATGAAGTGTGATGTATTATTTTTGATTGTTCTTGTGAAAAGTCCTATCTCTTGCGTACTCTAGATGTGGAAAACAAAATCCAGTGTCATATTTAAATGACACATCTCTTCACTTTTCTGAATTCTTCCTTATATTCTAAAAATGCTGGGGAGTGAATGAAAGGAAGTCTAACAGAAATATTTCAGCAGAATGTGATTATGAAAACGTAGGCTTTTTCTGGCAGTGTAATGATAAATAATAAAGTGTAATAATGAAAGGAAGTAAAAAAAAGAGACAAGTACAAAATTGAAGAATTGATATTAGTGACTCTGTGTTGAACCTGCCAGTATTGTCTCCTTTAGCTCTCAGTCTCTACTTGAGTAGCAGCTGGCAAATACCTTGTAATTCTACTACAGCACATGTCTGAGACAACAAAATAATCAGTAGATTGCAACAATAAATTTAAGTGATAATGATCTTGGGGTTCAAGTGTCTGAAGCAATTAACACCTTCTGAGGTTACTTAAATGCAAAAACCAGAAATGATTACCTAGGGGCATTTATAAAAGTATTTTGATAAAAATAAAATCTGAAGATATTTTCTGTTATTGAATAAATAAAATCATTCTTTGTTTTGTTAGAAACCATTGTAATGTTGAACTTCTTGGTAAAAATTGGAATAGCTGGAGAAAGCAAAGCTGGCTTATTCTCAAAACCAGAATATATTATTTGTTTTCTAAATATGTTTGGATATATTATTTTACTGTTCCTTTGCAATTTTTATGCTTTTCCATAACTCCACTTATTTCACTTATTATAAAACATAATGGCAATGGAAAGTATAGGTTAGGTTGGGAGGAAGAATTAAGCAAGGTGTTAGTCTCCCTGTTAATACTGAATTTTCAAAGATATCTGATAGGTGTTTGAGCACCAGAATGTCAGAAAAAAAACCCCCACTACAGTACCAAGAATTAGTTTTGCGTTTTATATATTTACACCATAAAACTGAATGTGAACATCCACAAGCAGCTTTAAGGATATTCCAATTCAAGAGAACATTATTTTTGGGAACATCCTTCCATTTCAATCAATGCTGATAATTAAAAAACATCTCTAAATGTAATATCTTATTAGATTAATGCAGAAGTGAGTAAGTTAAATAAAATGGACTGTATGTTGTGGGTGAGCCAATACAATAGGAATGTTATAAAATCCCCTCTTGTCTAGAAATATTTGAACTAACAAACACCAATTTGATTCAGGTAAGATGGCAGGTCCAACTGCAGAACAATCCAACAAAGCTCGGGAACTTCTACTGTAGGATCTGACTAATTGCTCATTTTGCACAATAGGATCACTCTAAGGCCCAAAAGTGAGCGTTCTCTTAGCAATTCACAAGAAGATAATTATGTTTTGAATTCCTGCTCAACTTCTTACATCCTAGTCAGTGTTACCTGAATTCCATTGCTGTATAGCTCTCGAACAACTCCTGCACAGGACTGGTGGTACAGATAGAAGAAAAAAAGAAGGAAAAAAAAGGCTGTGGATCTCTGCTTCACTGTGGACCCCCATGGGCTGCAGGGGGTCACCAGGCTATCCCACCATGGGCTGCAGCAGCTGGAGCATCTCCTGTCCCTTCTTCCTCACTGACCTTGGTACCTACAAGGCTGTTGCTTTCATTTTTTTTTTTTTTCCTTGTTCCTCTTTCACAGCTGCTGTACAGTGGGACTTTTTTGCCTGTTATATTAAACGTGTTATCACAGAGTTTCATCAGCTGAATGGGTTCAGCTTTGGGCAGTGGGCAGTTTTGGAGCTGGCCAGAACTGGCAGTCAGTTCTGGGGAAAAATGTGGGGGCAACTGGGGCAACTCCTGGTGTCTTCTCACAGAAGTCATCCCTGCTGCTCCTCTGCTACTAAAACCATGCCACATCAACCAATAGCTGCATTATTAAAAGGGAGTGATCTTATATCATAAATACACAAAATGCTTCTTGATATTCTTCTGCACTTCTCTGTGTGTTACAGTTCCACATCAGAGAAAAGCTTTACTTTTGTTTGAGAGAAGACTTCACCTTTCCAGCTGAATGCGAGTTTACTCTGAAAAGAGGAAGTCAAATTAATATCTGATACTACTGCATGTTTAATCAGGATGGAAACATAGACAGAGTCAGTTTTGATTACACAGGATTTATCTATTTGCTACATCCCAATTTCATTTAATATTGGAGTTCTTAAATTGGAATCATTCAGTGTAAATGTTATATACTTCAAGAAATAGTAACAAGACTGAAAATATAAGTCATATAATAAAAAAGGGTATTGTTGGGAAAAGTAAATATACTTCTCTTATAAGGAGAGACAGGAAGTCTTTGTTTATCTTGCTTGGTGGACTCAGTTCTAAACAGTGAACTGAGTAAAAAGAAAATGTCATTGAGCAAGAAGCTGAGCCTTCACAAGGTGTTTAGACAGGCTCTTAGGACATAAGGGGACAGAGGAGCAAGTGGTCCCCCTTGCTTTGGGATCAGTCATTGGAGTGGCTGGTGTCTCCTAAGGCAGCTTCATATAAGCTGCTAAATGAGATGCCAAGCACCAGTGCCTTAGAGGTAGCACTTGGTGAGCTGTCCAGCAGGCAGAATCAGATTAAAAAGTTGCTAGGTAAAGTCTAGAAGTATGTCAAGAGGTGTCAAGGTAAGAGAGTTAATTTACTGGGAAATATTTCACTGAATAGATTAAGTCCTCCTCTGCTGTTGCCAGTCCTTCTAAAGCAAAACCAAATATGACTGCTAAATATGATTGCATTATTTTAGTGAAATTAAAATATGATAGAGAAATCACATACAGAAAAGCCCACTGTTTGGGATGAGCTAACTTCAGTTTTAAGACAGAGAAGTTTAGTGTACTTGCTGGAAGGAGTTGCTCTTGTTTTTCCAATGCAGAACATGGGAATGGCTACAGCAGTTCAGACCAGACTTGATGCAAGTACTTGGCATTGTCAATTCACCAGCAGGAAAGGGTGAGATTTTGGTCTTGCTTCCCTAGAATAGTATCCTGGCCACCAAAATTCTGTGATTCAAGTGTTTAATGAGAAAACTGCCATCTCTCGATTAAGAAGCTTTGAATTGATTTTTTGATCTATGAACTAGTCCAATTTAATTTCATGTATTTGAGAACTTTTAACATTCATAATAACCTCCGGCAAGACATTTCACACCTATTTTGCGCAGTGTGAAGTGTTCTAGAACAATTGAAAAGTAGTGCTTTTTCTTTCAATGGATAATTATGTTGTCACTAGATGCTGTGGTTGTCAGAATGGAGGTTCCAAGAGCAATCGTACAAACTCAAGGAAAGAAAATCCAGCTACAGCAATTAAATGCAAAAATATAATTGCTGGCTTTTAAAGTACCTAAATTGCAGGTACTTGAAAACACAGATGAACCTTAGGGGAAGCATGCCCTGCCTGTATAAAGCAGGCAGAGTTTGTCAAATTGATTGACATTTTTTGTTGCTCTGAGCAGTTGTCTATATGTTCTTCACTGAATTGTCTGTGTTTATTGATGACTTTAAAGAAGTCATTGAAAATTAAATTAAAATAATTGTTGGTGTTCTTCATCTCTGAGTTCCATTTGAGCTGATGTTGTAACATAGTTGTCGATCTTTCTAGGCAAGATTTTGTAGAGGATAGGAATAAGGCTTCGTACCTTTGTTCTTTTTGTTCAAAGTCTCTTAATATATTTATGAGCATTTAGGGCAGATTGCTGCTGAAAGCTCTGATATCTCTTGATAAAGTTGGATATTTTATTATGCAGATGACA
Source organism: Agelaius tricolor (assembly GCF_023055355.1). Taxonomy (NCBI): domain Eukaryota; kingdom Metazoa; phylum Chordata; class Aves; order Passeriformes; family Icteridae; genus Agelaius; species Agelaius tricolor. The sequence continues at coordinate 33,512,017 of NW_027269262.1, forward strand.
GCTGTTTGTTAGTCCCTCTTTTCATAAAGGCTCTCTAACATCAATTGTCAGTAGCTCAATAGACACCAAAATAGTTCCTCATGTTTACTTTTACTCAGAAAAAGTATAGTTGTGCCAGAATACAGCTTGCTGAGAGTTCAGCAGAGCTATCCAACAGCTAGAAATCTAAACATAATCACCATGGGACCAGTGTATCTGTCTCTGCAATGCTCACTGCTGTGCAACTCTAACAAGATCAGTTAAATTGCAAGTATGTGCTGTTGTGCTAACCCTGTAATTACTCAAACCTCTCAATGCTATGGAGTTGGCAAAACTTTTTATTGTATGAGAGCCACACAAATTTCTATTCTGTGCACCAAGGACTTGCAGTGTGTTATGCTTATGGCCATGAGGATTTCAGTGCACATCCTGGTGTCTCTTTCACTGTCTGCCAGACAGCCCTCCTGGCAGCCAACAACCCTCACAGGTCAGTCCTGCTGCTTCTCCTGACTTCAGTGATGTGGGCCTTCACATGGGACATCCTTTCTCCCAGCTGCCTTTGGGCCTTTGGGTAGATGGGAGGTCTCTCCTGTGTATTCAGCTGCTGTGCTGTTCTCTCCAGAAATGTTTCTTGCTTGTGTGCACCCCTAACGCCTCAGGCAGTTCTTCCTCCCTGTGTATTCACATCCTTTTCTCAGTGGAGGATTGTAGTTTTTATTTGTCAGCCATGCCTCTGAAGAGGATTCAGGAAGGGTCCACAATCCACAAATTCCTTTCACTCTTCTCCTATGCAGCAGTTCATCTGGCTATTTTTCCTAATTAAAATAGGCAGTTCTATGTACACTTTGTCAGATGCCAGCTGTGATATTAAGCTGTCTTTGTCACAGCAAGAGGCAGGACACTTCACAAACCTTTGCTTAGTGATTTGGTTGTATTTTCCCTTGTGAATTTTCCAGGTAGTCTGTATCAAGTCAGTGTGCTAAGAGATACACTTAATGTAATTATTTCATTAATATGTATGTTTGCTATTTATATTTTGCTTATTCCTGGCTTTTGGCTGAGAGTAAGCACAGCAATTAATGTGTTTGGGGTAGGCAGTTCTCAGCCCCTTCTCCTGAAGAAAATTGTGATAAATGACAAATCACATAAACTTGAAATTCTAGTTTTGGTAAATGTATTGCAACCATGGTCAGTGTTTCAATATGCAGCCAAGTTCAGGGGCCCAGCATAGCTGCCCTGTTTTATACATGGCTTGAAAGTGAGCTGGCTGAATTCAGGTCAGTCAAGTAGACATGTTGATGACAATTCAGGCAAAATATCAAAACTTGGTGGTAAAAGCAGTGCTGGCTCCTTCAGATTATATTTCTCATGATACAAGTTTGTGACTTTTTATGAGGGATTCTTTCCCTTTCATTGCTGTCAGTCATGCTACAATTAGTAAGACAATCAGTTTCTTGTCATCATCATGTGGCCAGGACTTTCTAGCTTTTGCTTTTTAATGTGGATTTTTGTTCTTATGCAGTCTTGAGTTGTCTTGTAGATTGCTGCAAAGGGTTTTTCCTGGACCTAGTTGGAGTCACTTGGAGACAACAATTCAGGAAGTCATTGGGTGGCAATATGATGGGAATTTCAGTGATTGTTGTCTTTCAACAGCACTGCTCTCTTTTATGGTTACATATGAAGGGTTTGGGGATTGAAGGCCATGAGCAGCAGCGGTGGCCACCTGGGATTTCTGAAAAAATCCAGTTGTTCTCAGGGCTCCAGGAGCTCTCTAAGGATACATTCCTCAGACTAGAGGCAGGAAGAAACCTTTTCTCCTGCTTGTCTGTCTGGCTTGGTAGGGCTATTATTTTTCTCTGAATGTTTATTCTTTAATGCTTGTGACAGACTGTTCTGTTGCTTGCAGGGAAGAATGTTATACACAGTGTATGTTGTGAAATGTGACATTAAACAAATGTGAAAGTCTGCTTTCTCCCATCTTTCTCATTTTTCCTTTCATTTCTGTCCAGTATGGCCAGCCACAGTATTAAAAGTTCTTGTTCTTTGTCTCTGAGACATACTTTAGACTATTGGGACAGTTTTGCTCAAGGAATAGGCAGAGTCTACTCTGATTATTCATGGTGGCCTAGAAGAGAGAGAGCTGAGACTAGTCAGGAGGAAAGTACAAAGGTGAAAACATGGTAGCCTTTTAACTGGATCCCATTGAAGAGAAGCCCAGGTGTTATTGTAGGTTTTGATTGATCAGTGATATATTGCAGCAGCATGAGCCTTTCCCTTTGGGAGAGATGAGCAAACATTTTGGCATACCTTCCCAAGAGAATTGCTGTGTGATTGAAAAGGGGTTGTTCTCATGCTAGCATATTCATAACCATGAAAAATCAAATAAGAAAGAAAGACCTTATACCAATTCTGGACTTCCCAGCAAGCTGACCTAATTCAACCCATAATTCCTGAAGTTTACTGCAGTGAGAAACATTTTGTAGGCAAATAGAAGTTAAAAATGCATCAGATGTTTTGTGATGTAAGGGTGGGTTTTAGTGTGGATTTTACTTCAGATAACATACCATAAGTCCTTATAATTTATTCATTCATAACTTCTACATGGCCCTTCACAGGCTGCAACTTTGGACAGTTATTTTACTATTAACATAATTTGTATTTCATATATGGCTTATATTCTTTTCAAACTGCTACTTAGTGATACATTTTGAATGTGACCTAATAAAAAAATAAAAATAATTATAGTAACTTGTTTTAAGTTGGTATGAAAACCAGTTCAGCAATCTCTTCTGCTGCAGCTTCATGCCATAAGGTGGATGAGGGAAAAGACTTGGCTAAATGTGAATTAAGTGCAGATACCTAAAGCTCTGTGTCCTTGGCTGGATTTAGATTTAAGAAATAGCTGAGCCTTCTGGTTGCACTTGGAATAAAGTAGAGTCTTTAAGTAGAGAGTGAAGGAGTAAGAATGGAGAATTCTGCTTCTTCCAATGATCACAGTCTTAATTCTCTCACAATGTGAGCTTGTCACCAGCACATTAAACTGACAGGGGAGCCTCTGCTGTACTGAGAAGTTTTGGGGTTTTTTTCTGCATTAAGAAAGAAAGCATTGGGCTATATTATGCAATTTAAGAGAGTCTATTCATTAAATATCTGTATCATTTTGAATAAGTGGGAGCAATAATTCTATTCTTGCAGATAGAATGCAAATATAATAATTTTCTTTTAGCATATTAATTCAGTAAGGAGATTAATATAAGCTTCCAAACTTCTTAGTCAAAATCTTTATTCTCTCTGCAGAATGCAATACAATTACTACTTGGATGCTGATAGTAAATGAACTGTTTTATTGAATAGTCGTAATGAAATACTGGAGGCTGGTGTGTGATAGTTCTTATAAAGAGTACATTCAAGGAAGACTTTGCAGAGGAGGCAAAAGAGGGCAGAAAACTTGTGTTTCAAAAAGAGATAGGAGTGGCTGTTAGTGGAGCAGTGGCAGCTGCTATTATATTCTGTTGGTACTTCTGACTTCCAGTATGGTTTGGAATCAAATTCAACCTTCAGGCACATAATTTATTAATAATCTATTGCAAGCTGAGGAATTAGGGTTATTATGAATTATTAATACTACTTTATTCAAGGATTGATATATCTTTTACAATACTGATTAGCATGAGCTTTTTTTCTTAATTTTCAGTCTTGGTCTCAGTTTACAGTAAAATCCTCTACACCTGAAATAATGATCAAACTAATTATCAGGGAAGCCAAGAACAGGTCAGGTTAGAAGGACCTCAGAATGTCATCTAGCCCAGCCTGACACTCAAAGCTGTGTGAGCTATGAGAGCAGAGCAATTAATCCTAAGCACTTCAAAAGAATATTTTATCTTTTGAAGACTTGGTGCTACCCTTCTAAATGACAGGCTCTCTGCTACATTTTTTTGCACAGAATACTGAGGTTGGACTGTAAGTTGATGCTCCTTAGGAGTCTTCTTTAAAGATAGAACTTTCTTTACAGAGACCATCAGTAGTCTCCAACTTTCCTCCAACTATGGAAGCCCTGCTGACAATCCGGTGTTACATTACAAATTTTGCTTTGGGAAATGGTGGCTCTAAATGGAGAGAATGTTTTGGTCAACCATTTGCTACTGGACTTTTTTGTTATTTGTCAAATGGCGGTACCAAAATTCTGGTTTTGTAGAATGAGGTTATGTGATGGTTTTGTTCTGGTTTTGTAATGATGCATTTTTGCTGTTCTTCTACTATGGCTCATTAGGAGTCCAGAAGAGAGTGCTCTAATTTTTCCTGTTTAGGTTGTATGTTTTTATCTGTGGAACCCCTGTTTTCTTTTCCTTGCCCAATTACTCAGCAGTTTATTTCTTATTAAATTTATTTGTGACATTGAATATTGTCTCTCTCTTTTTTTTTTCTAGTGTGACAATGCAAAAGGACTCAAAGCCTTCTATGATGCAATAAAATTTGGACCTAATCATCTGATGGTTTTTGGTGGTGTATGTGCAACAGTTACTTCTATAATTGCTGAATCTCTGAAGGGATGGAATTTGGTTCAGGTAAGGCATGGAATGGAATATATTCTAATGCTGTCTTGTGTCTCTGGATTTTTAAAAAAATTAGAAACTTAGCTTTGATGCTTTGAAAGCTTAGAATTTTAATGTTTCAGTTTTGAAGGCTGGTTAATGTGTAAAGATTAGTTACTTGTATATAGTGCTAGCTTTTAAGGCTTGGCATTTCATTGTATTCAAAAATGCTTGTGAGTTTGGGGCAGCAGTCATGTGTCTCAGTAGGTTAATTAAATAAGAATAATGTGTCTCAAAAAGCAACCTAGGTGAAATCAAGTTCAGGCATGGTAGGGGGGCAAACCTAGGACTTTTGAAAAGTTAGAAGAAACTCGTCCGGCTTAAATTATGGTTCTTCAGGGTATTTACTCAGTCTGTTCTCAGTCAGAACACAGTAATTCCTATGCACTTTAAAAGTGCTGGAAGTGCATAAATTCTAAATAGTGACTAGGTTCACATCTCAGTATTTGACTCACGAAGCACATTTATTCCTAGTTGTTCTTCTTTCTGACTTTCTCAAAGGTCAAGTTTGTGGAAAGGTTTCCTTTGCTGAGGAATCAGAATTTATTAATACTGATCTCTGAAATGCAGATGATAACAGCATGATTTTCTTCATTTATTTAATCATCTGACCAGTGATAATTTTCAGATGGATGGCTGATCGCATCAAGTTTTGCTTTTCTGATGTGGAAATACCCTAGCCTTCTACTCAATGTTCATATTGCCCAAAGATACTCCTTCATATATTTTTTTTTTCTTAAAAACTCTGAATCATTCTATAGTAAAATAAAAAAATACAAAACAATTACCTGAGGTTACAGTTACAAACAGGCTCCTCTTTTCCACCTGGAATACTCACTGAGAGTAGTGCAGCAAGAACAATGAGGCATAATTAAGTTTGTGAAGAAGATGATGATCAGAGTACAAATGGGAAAATCTTAGGAGGATAATTAAAGTAGCTTGTTAACTGTGTTTGCAATGCTTGTCAGATCAGATATTTTTTCCTTCTGCTTTGGGATTTTTTTTCTGATATAAAAAAGCAATTCCTCTGTGGAAACCAAATAATAGTGTGTCTCTGGGGAGAATGGAGAAAATAACAGAAGTCTTGAAACTAGCCTTTAACACTCTCTCTTAAAATTGGCCTAGTTCATGACCTAAAATGAAGTATGTGGCTGGAACTCTGTTTTTTCTGTTTTTTTTTTTTTTTTTTAATTTTGTCACATGGAATTTCTGTATGATGTAGGATGTTTTAAACAGCTGGGTTTCATTGTGCTAAAAACCTTATGATTTGCAGTCAAGTTCTGCCTAATACAATCTGGAAATCAATTTGTTCATGAAGTTGCTCAGTCTGAGGAAGGGTGATTAGAAAGCTTTTAAATTCCTGAATTTGTCAATATATATGTCCAATTATAGAATGGTATGAAGTATTGCCACCAGAGAGCATTTATTTCTCTGTGTTCAACCACTATAGCTGTGACTATGTCTTAAACATTATTTATGATACCAGTTCATCAAGGTGTTCTTGACTGCTTGGGCTTAGTATCCTGTGGGCACTAGATAAATCCTCACATGGAAAAATGGCCCTTTATGTCAGGTTTTTATATCTTGATTGGCTGAATGATGAAAAACCCACAACAGCATGGCTGGGAACTATGGCAAGGCTATACTATAAATGGTATAGCAGCACTGGCAATAATCTAAATATTGTTTGTGAAAGTGTTATGTCATATAGTGACAGCAATATGTGTATCTGCAAATCAGCAGATATAGCATGTATAAGATAGTAGGGAAACAGAGTACAAATCCTTCCACTCCTCAGGATCCACTGTCATAAGTGTCTCTGATTGAAAGCATAACTTGAATAGAAGGAGAAGATAGAAATCTGTGGTTCTCAGAAGTGGAGCAATAATATTCAGCCTGATAAAATACAAAGCTGTCCTCCCTCAAAACTTGAGACTTCACCTCAAGGAATCAAATCAAACTCACATAAATTGTTGTATGAAATCATGATGATAATGAAGTCATCTCATGTTGCAGTCAGGAAGAGGGAAAACAGCATAGAGACAAAAACTAACCTGACATTGTATTATTGAATAGAGGATTTTCATTTAGATGTCTGACTCCAAAGCTCTGTCCCTGTCCTTGTGCCTGCAGTCATGAAAACAAAGCTCTTAACCCTAGCAGGGACATTTGATTTGATTTGATTTACACAGGTGTCATGAGGTTCAGCAAACTGATGACTCTCTTACATGCAAGAGAAAAGCAGGATGATACTGCATTTTCTTGGGAAAATAGGGATGAAAGAAGAATAATACAATATAACTAAAAGAAAAATTACTTTCCTGACTAAATACAATATGAGGCTTGCTGGCTGCAAAACCATTCTGAAAGCCTTTTACCCCTGATTTCCAAGTTACTGGGTGACTGCTTTTCCTCTGTTTGGATGAATTTTTCTTTTCTGCCTCTTCTCCATCCTCTACAATAAGAAGTTGCCAAAATCAAACAGTGAAACGACAAGCCAAGAGTATAACGTGCTGGAAATTTTCATATTGCATTTTCTACTCAGGCAATTGCAGTAGTGGTGAGGGAGGGGAAGGAAACAGATTCTTTCAATGTGTCTTCAGTCTCTACTCTCCTTACTCTATGCTTTTGATAATGATAGTGTCTTTTTTACTTAACTGGTTAAATCAGGTCACTGACAGCCTGCAACAATGTGAAATAGGGAAGATTATAGAGGTTGAGAAAAGTCTCAGTCTGAAGGTGACATATCTTATTTCCATGTCATATCAAAAAACGGGTACTTTACCTTCTCCATCTTTACAAATTCCGATTTAGTTTTGATCAGCGGCAGAAAGGGAATTTGTGTTCTCAATTAGCTGCCTTCAACTGCTGGCTGATTAAATTATCTCTTATTGTAACAAAATTAATTATTTTTTAATGGAGCATTTTATATCTGTGAAAGGAGCAAGTTGTTTTAGTCTGCAAAGTCTTATGTCATCCTGAAGGACTTTCACTGAGGTATGCTAGGTGACACAACTTGGAAAATGCTTTTTGAACAGATATTCTTAGCAGGACAAATGCAGGCACCCATTCCTTAGCCTCTCAAATTGAAAGCCTCGCTGTGGGTAATCTCTGTGTTCCAGCAGTCCTTTGTTGAGTGACAGTCTGAATATGGGTTGGAGGCTGCCTGTCCATCTTTGATCTCCAGGCTGTGGAGTGGAATCAGTTTGAACTTTTGGTGGTTTAGTTTAAAAGTGCCAATAATATCCTGTGCCTTTGACAGTGGGCCTCAAAGGCACAAGAGTGGAAAGTTGCTGTTCTGTAAGGGGAATGCATCAATGTCAAATTCTTCCATATTAATCTTACCCCCATTCCCTTTCAATATGTATTCAAGGCAATTAAAGAGTGAAGAAGAATCATGAAGAGTATCTCTTAATATCTTTCAAAAGATAAATTATGTATTTTTATTCTCTACATCAAAGCATTCCTACTAGTATCCAGTTAGTGTGAAACGGAGGAGATCATTAGTTATTCAGTCTTTCTCTTCTATTTCAGTATATCCATCAACTGTTATATCCATGTGAATTTCTTACAGTGGCAAAAGTATCTATTTTATATAGATTGCTGCTTCTCCTGTTTTTCATTGTCATCTCTCACTTTTCCTAATTGCTTTGTTAACACAGACATTTAATCAGCATGATGATTTTGACCACACTGGTCATCTCTCTTAATCTGTGGAACTCCTTCTCAATTTTTGGAGATTCATCTTTTTCTGCTATTGTGCCATTGATGTTCTCTTACAGCCTGCTTCATTTACAATATCATTTAACTCTGGAAATAAGCTTCTGCCAGAAACAAAGTATAAATTTTTGTGCTTCCTCAGAATATCCTCTGTTCCTACATATTTTATGTAATCTAGTCATAACTGCTGGCTTGTAGGCAAGTAACTCCTTCAGGCAATACAGTGATTAGATTGTAATGACATTCAAAACTCAGGAACCTTATTTTGGATTCAGCATCTCATGTTGGAAAGTTTTCTAACAAAATTATAGGTACTCTAATCATGATATATTACTGCTCACTCTTGGGCATATTAATGTAGGATGAGTTCCTGTGTTAGAAAGGGGAGTTGGAAAGGGAAAATTCCTGGTTCTCATGCAATTGGATATTAAAGAGCCTACCCTGAGATTTGTTTTATTGTCCCAGAGGTCCATAGGTATTCAAATCCCACCTCTGAATTACTGAAAAGGCTGCTGGTGTTCAAGAAAATTGGTGATGTTTCTAGCTTTTGCTTCCCTTCTGAAACAAGGCTGATGTGATTGCACTGTCAGTTCCTCCTAGGAATTTCTGACCAATGGCCAATCACAACCCAGTTTTAACAAGGGATTTCCCAAAGATTGTTAGCTTGTACACATTGCTGTGAAAATGAGCTTCTGTGGAATGAAGAGGAGGCTGCACTATGAGCACAGAGAACTTAGGGCCAGCTCTGCTGTGTTGTCCTACATGTCCAGCTGCTCTTTAGGGAAAGGGAATTGATTGGATTGAGAAGATTGCTAAAAAAAAACAGCAGAAAAAAATTGAGGAAACACAAAGGGAGGGTGAAACTCAGAAGGGTATGAAGTAGGAGCTGAGGTGTGTGTTTGTAGAAGCCTAGGACACTGTATCTCTAAGAAACCAGGCTTTAATAGGTGTCTGTTACTCATAAAAATTATTGTTAACACAGAATTTCAAGCTATGTTCAAGTTAAAATGATGTGCTTTACCATGAAAGTACTGCAGGTCATCACAGAGATTTCTATACTGGCCACTGAATCAAATTCCTTTTGTTAATATCTGAATTTTCTAAATCCTTATACTTGTTACCTGGAGCTCCAGCATGGACACATAAAACATTTGATAAAAGAGTGTGGTGTTTTATTTTCTTTTTAGCCTTTTTCATCATGTTTGCTCCAGTACAGTGAGTTTGTGCTACTTTTGCCTTCACTGCACAATTTTCATATATTATTAGTTTGAGTAATGAAAAGGGCATTTAAACTAGTCTTTGCCTAAGAAGATTAGCTACTTCTATCTATGTGATGCAGGCAGTCCCTCTTGAAGAGGCCTTTTTCCCACTGGAATATGACCTGATGCACCAACAAACTAGAATCTTCTTTTTGGCTCATAATTCACTATTGTAATCTTCTTTTTCTTCTTTTTTTTCTATTTTTTTTTCTCCTGGGATTGGAGGGATTTTATAAATTTTCTGTATTTGTGTTGTGCTTTTAATAGAAAAAGTGCATGAGGGAAAGACACCTCTTGAGGCCTTATTATGTAAGATGCAAACCTGAGGACATTCTGGTCCTGCTTTCAGGAGTTAGCTGAGCACATAAGGAAGTTTTGCTCACTTCTCTGTAGGAATACCCAGGAGCAGGAGAAAAGCAGAGTAGGTCTGACCTTCAGGCGGAATTTCCTGTGAAGTTTCTCCTCATTTGAGAGAAGCTGTGGTGAATTTGGAGGGAGACAGACCTTTTAGTTCTGCAAATCCTCCCCCTGGTACAAGCTGCCAGCAGGAGCCCTGCCATTATTGATGAACCCTCCTGAAGACTTGCAGCTGCTGCTGGAGAAGAGGGTGCATGGGGAGTTGAAACAGATGATCAGTGCCATACCTGCTAATTAGGCTGTGTGTCTCAGTGTGGGGATGGATGCATACGTGCACAAGGTAGAGCAGACCTGGAAGCAGTTGTATGTTTACCTTTCAGCTTAGAGAAATGGATGTGGCAGTACAGCAGACAAGACTGGTCTAGGGCAAAAGAATTACTTTAGTGACAAAGGTCCTTCCACAGCACTGCTGAGTCCCAGTGCATTATTGCAGTTGTACCCGAGGGGAGACATTTGCATCGCTTTGCTGTTAAGAGCAGAAACGTGGTCCACAAAATTTAAATTGCAAAGTTCAGAAAATTTCCAGGCTGAGGTATGGCAAGAAGTGCACATCCTAAATTTCAAATGCACTGCAAGATATAGGAGGACCTTCTTTTCTCCTCTTCTTTTCTTTTCTCCTCTTCTTTTCTTTTCTCCTCTTCTTTTCTTTTCTCCTCTTCTTTTCTTTTCTCCTCTTCTTTTCTTTTCTCCTCTTCTTTTCTTTTCTCCTCTTCTTTTCTTTTCTCCTCTTCTTTTCTTTTCTCCTCTTCTTTTCTTTTCTCCTCTTCTTTTCTTTTCTCCTCTTCTTTTCTTTTCTCCTCTTCTTTTCACCTTCTGCCTAAATGTATGACATTGATTCTATGGCTGAACCTGTCTTTCCATCAATTTGAAACTGGCTTCTATCCAGTGTTCACTTTTATTTAAATATGGTGAGCTGCTCTTTTTCATCTTGTTTGTCCTGCAGAAAACATCAAAACTACAATTTATAGTCTAGTTTTTGCCTTTGATCTAGTGTTTAAGGTTCAGTTCACTACACTACATAAAGTGGGAATAAAAGACTTTTAATACAGCTCTAGAGTTAGGTCAAAGCAGTTCAAGACTTCAAGACTAAAGCTGTATATTTATTCTAAGATGATTTGCATGTTCTAGCATGCAAATTCAAAAATGGGGTTCAAAAAAACTCCCAATTTTTTTCTTATTTTTCTTCTTCTTAGCTGTTTGGTCATATTCATTCAATCACTTTTGTTTAGTGTTGGATCAATAATAATAAATGAATGAATGATGGCCTCAGAAACTGAAACACACTGAAAAGGCATGGGTGTCACTTTGCCTTGCAGTATAATTTATGCTTGGGAAAACATTTAATTCTGAACAAATCAGATATTCCCTCTGTCTGAATCCGAATGGTCTCTTGAACAAAAATAAAATACATTAAAAATATCCCAAACACACCGTGTAATACATAGGCATTGATGGATTTTTTTAAAAATACAAAGCCTTGTGTTATAATGCTAACACACATTATTGTGAGGTGTTTAAAATGTCCAGGTTAATTTATAATTAGAATAAATAATGGCTGTGAACTTTGGTATTTGGGTTTTTTTTTTTCTTTCCTCCATGTAATTTTTTATTTTTGCACTGCTTGTATTGCTGGATTTTTTTTCAGTTGTTCTTTTTTCTTTCCCATTGTGCTAATTTCTATTAAACAGGCCTGAAGTCTTTTCTCATGTGGCTTTTGCAGCCCCACAGCTAGGATAGCCTTGCCAGGTAGAATTTTACTTATCAAAATGTTTAAGTATTGCACCTTGCAGGTATTGCAGAGCTTCCTTCCCTGCTACAAAGGTACCCCTTACTGCTCCCTCAGGCTGCTATTTGCTGCTGCCTTCTCTGGAGGGGTTATAGGAGGGGAGGTAGAGGGGCAATTTTGGTTCCCAGCTCTTCCTTCTGTCGTCTTCCCTGTTCTGATATGATAGGGAGATTTAAGATTTGCTTCTTTGTAAAGTCACTTGTAGTTCAGCATCTTCTTTATGCTGAATAAGGATGACTTATATGTGATATGCACCTATTTCTTTCTCAGATTTGAGATTATTTTTATGACACATTTTCTAGTACTTTGTTAGATGTCTGTTTTTTGGGGTTTTTTTATGGTTTAACCCACTGGACAAAAGTGTTGCTAAATTTTGGTATAGCACTGTGTTTTCACTTGACTTTTTCTGGGAAATGTCATACAATTTGTGGGGATGTAGCTCTGTGACATTAATGCCCCATTAATGACAATATTTGATTTATTCACAGTTACACCAGCCCAAAGAATCATATTTTAATTCATTAATCCCATTGGTTTCATTACTCTGTGACCCAAAAACTTGTCTAGAATCTCCCATTGCTTAGTGGGAGCATTTTTATAGTTTCTCAGCAATTGCAGCACTGAATTTTGAGCTGGCTCATGCATTTTCCCCTTTGCCTGACTCTACGAATCTTGTTTCTCTCTCATTGCAAGCTCTCTCAGGGAGATCAGATGCTAAATAGCTGTCCATCTGTATATGGTTTTTCTGCTTTAAAGGTTATATTGATTTAAAGCTATCTTATTTGACTGAAAATCACTTAGCACTTTTTGGCTGGTTTTTGGCAATCATTATTAATTTATTCCAAAATGGTCAGACTATAATATTGTATTTCTCTGACTATTGCAATATTTCAAATATTCAAGGAAATCAGTTTCAAGCTTCTTTTACCACAAGATCCCCAAATGTGGTTTTTCTGGTTATTTTCACTACACCTATGATTTCTGCAAAGCTGGAATTGGTTATTTTGGTGTGCTACTTGTCAGAGTGACTACTGTGATTTGTCTCTTAAACAAGCAGCACTGAGTGTGCTCTACAAAACCAGCTGGCTGGCCTGTTTCTCAGGAGTCTGCCTGGAAAGCCCTGGGGTTGTTTTCTCTCCAGTCCCTTTGGCCAGCCTGGCTTGAGTGGCCTTATGTGGAGTGGCACCCTCTGCCATAGCTGCTGTTTTCCTTGGAAACACACAAACCTGTCCACAGTAAGAAGGCAAATACATCAACAACTAATAATAACTAACAAATAACAAATACAACTTGACAGCTAAGTCAAGGCAAAATTGATATGATAAATTTTGTTTCTTCATACTGTGGCTCCCACAGCCTTAAATTCACTTCTTCCTTTCATTGTCTCTCATTTAAATGTTTTTCTTCATGTCACTCTTCTATTACAGAACAAGGAAAGCATTTTCATGTGGTAAATTAACCTGTTTTTCCCTGAATGTTGTTTGGCAGCTGTTACTTAATTACTTATTTTGAGGAATAGCTTAATTCATACAAATTTGGTATCAACAGCACCTGGGCATAAATTGAAGAACAAACTAATACACCAAGAAATTGGAAGAAGAATAATCATTGCCATGAAATTTTGAAATTGAAATAAAATATTGGTCTTCAAAAACAGAAGAAGTTTAATTGTGGTCCATTAAGGAAGTAATTCAATGGTGATATGTTTATAGAAAAGCAAATGCTAAGGTACAAATTCTCACATAATAGAAGCTGTTCTAAGGGCATGATTCTAAAATTCTCTGTAGGGTTCTTGGTATGTGATTCAAATAGGATTGAAACCTATATGGATGACCTCTGTTTTAATTTTTGGTATTCCTAGTACTTGGTGCACCTGGAGCAGTTCCTGGGGCCTTGCAGATCTTGCTACATGATTTCTCCAGGCATCAGTTAAGTTTTGAAACAACTGGAAAAAATCAGGCAAATTGAGCAAGTGATAATTATGTTTTAATTAAACATGAAGTGATTTGGAAGCAGATTTATTTTCTTTAGCCTTAGTTGTCGCACTTAGAAAAACTCGAATCTCAGTGTCAGAGACAATAGAAACGATCAGCGTAGTTTAAGAACCTCCAGACTCTGTTGGAAAAACAACTTTTTTTTGTGACTGAGACAATTTGTAGTTGGAATATGAGGCTTTGTTTGGCCCTGGGATGACACAGAGAAGAGGAATATACTCCACAGCTCTTAAGCATTGACTTTTGATGTCATTTCCCTGTCCTTCTCATCACATTTAAAACTTACAGCTATAGATAGCTTAAGTAGCTGAGTCTAAACTTCATTTTGCACTAGAAAATAGTTCCACACTTGCATGTTTCCAGTCTTTCAGAATCTCTTCTTGGCTCTCTGGAATTTAATGCCAAACTGTAGTTGCAAATCCAGATTTACTTTGATTTCTTGTTTTGCCTCGATTTAATTCATTTTTAGGAGATGTGTAGCTAGAAACTTCTGAACTCTGTGTTAAGCCCTAACACCTTATTCTCCTAATTCTCAAAGTAAAGGAAGGCATTTCTCCAGTGAAGTGCAGTCCCCATGTTCCCTTACCTTACAAAGTTCCATGAGACTTTGTTGTCCAGTAGACAGCCCATCACAATCTGATTAATAAAATACAGCAGGATTGGCAATATAACCACTACAAGGTTTGTTTGTGTTATGATGCAACACCAAGCTAGGAAAATTTTATAATTATTTATAATTAAGCTACTGTGAGGGCACAGTGTGTATCAGGATGTGGATTCATTATGTTGCTTTGCTTTCTGAAAGTAAGAAGATTAGTGGCACAGCTTCTGGAAGGTTTGTTTAAGTCCTTCCGTATTCAGATAAGGGAATAAGTATGCATGTGACTGGGGAGTGGCAGGTCTCCAGCAGTCTAAAATATTGCATGAAGTGCTTGGGAGCTACAATTTTGTATTCATTTTAAGCACTGTCTTCCTGACATAAATCAAGAGTTAATTTGTTCTATTAAAAGAAAGGCAAGAAAGTTCTTCTTCACAGCCCTTTTGAAAAGCTTGTAGAAGAGTGATGACATTCTTGATCTGAAATAGTTTCTAAGTGCCAATCAAAAGCTGGATGTTCTGCATTTTTCCAGTGGAGGGCACGAAGATGGTCAGGGGTCTGGAGGATCTCTCCTGTGATGACAGGCTGAGAGAGCTGGGGTTGTTCAGCCTGGAGAAAGGATAGCTCGAGGGCCTTATAAAAGCCTTCCAGTACCCAAAGGGAGGTTACAAGAAAGCTGGAGAGTGACATTTTACAGGAGCATGGAGAGATAAGACAAGAGATAACAGCTTTAGACTGAAAGCAGATAGGTTTAGATAAATTATTAGGAATAAATTCTTTACTGTGAAGGTGATGAGACACTGGAGCAGGTTGCCCAGAGAACTTGTGGATGCCCCATACCTGGAGGTGTTCAAGGCCAGGTTGAAGGGGGGCTCTGAACAGCCTGGTCCTGTAGGAGGTGTCCCTGCCCATGACACTGGGTTTGGAGCTAGGTGGTCCTTAAGGTCCATTCCAAACTAAACTGTTCCATGATTCCAAACAAACTCACAAACTGGATCCACTAATCTGTTTGGGAGTATCTGTAGCTGCAAGTACAAGATCACTTCTGGGAAAGTGGCATTATTAGCCCTTGCAAATGATGGGGCTTTTTGCTATAAAGACACACTTCTGCTAAAGTGCTCATTTTCCTCATGTCTCTCATTTAATGTAAACGATCACTCCAAAACATTGTTTGGCAAGCAAATTTTAGCTGCTTCTTTTTTCAAAGTTCAGAATGCCACTGAGAAAAGCAGAGTGACTGAGCAAGCAGTAGAGATGATCAGTATTATGTTTAGCTCTTACTGACTATGAAAATGAAATAAGAGGTTGTGTACCTACCTGTACGTATATGCCTACACACACATAGCTATTTAGAATTATCCAAAACTGCCCTCAGTCTATTGCTTGTGGGCACTGGCACGTTTCAGATAAATGCATTCTCTTACATTGCATCAGGATGCATTCTCATTCAGAATTATTGTTGACATGTTTAAGTGGGTGCTTCATAAGCAGCCTGCTTTGAAATTTTCTTCCTGTGATTTTCTGCTTTACCTGTTTTGTGTTTTGTTTTGTTCTGCTTGCTTGTGAGAAGTTAAGAAATAATCTTATTTGAAATTCTAAAAGTGAAGGAAGGGCCAGAACAAGGAGTTTACTTTTGTAGAAAAATCCTGTATGTTATTTCTGGATCTTGATGCAGGAATCCAGAATTTTCCAGATTATGGACTGTAATCAGTCCAGCCTGGAAGAAATTTGTCTATAGAGACAGAAGTTTAAGAATTAATTTTAACCTAGCAAATTTCATTCTATCTCTTAAAATTTTCGTGTCTTGACTATTAAAATTTAGTAAAGTTGTAGCTGTGAAATCTGCTAATGCTTAAGGAAATTAGCATGAATGTTGATTATGAGTTCTTTGAGCTGTCATTCTGAAAACTCTTGTGACCAGTGTGATTTTGTCCTTGCTTTTGAAAGTCTGTATGACAGCCTGATAAAATCCTGTCTTTATGGTGGTTTTAGCTTGGGAGGAAGCAAGAAAATGAAGATGAGGGTTTCTTATCTTTTTCCTTTGTTAGAGCAAAGGGCAGAATTATGGAACTATGGGGCCCTGATTTTCACTGACTGACTACTCACCTTTATTGATTGAGACCTCAAGCTACAGTTTTTGCAGCCATAATAATCATAGAGTCCTCTTATACATAGACTGTACTCAAGGTGACAGGAGGCATATCTTCATTTATAACACAAATCTTCCTCACAACAAATGTGCTTGCACTGGCCTGACTTGTCTCCTATTCACTGTCCAGTTGTTAGATCACAATAAGAGACCTAGAATTCTGCAACTTAATGTTGCTTTAAGAAAAGGTATGGAGGTAAGCTGTTGGTTTGTTTTTGTTTTATTTTTTAATTAAAGAATTGAAACAGAAGACAACAAAACTGAGTAAAAATCTTTTTACAAATAATCCTTTGCTTTGCTCTTTCTGTTAGCCTCTTTCTTAACTTTTCTATTTCCCATTGCCACAAGCAGTGCTAGAAGGGCTTAAAGACAGCACTTTGCCAATTAGTCATGGCCTGCACACTGCTCGTTTGAACAGCAGGCATTCATTTTTATGTTCAGAAGTCCACATTTATTAATGCAGATGAACCAACAGAGGGGAGTCTCATAGTTAGTTCTATGGTCTAACTGGTTATGTGAGCAGGGAAAATGAAACCTTAAATGTTGTTGCCCAGTACTCTACTGTTTTACAGGCAGATTATTATACTGTTATAATCACCTTGGAAAGACAGCTTGTGCCTCCAGTCACAAATGAATTCACACAGAATATGACATTCTTAGCATAGTTGTAAAGGGAAGAGGTTGCTGGGCAGTAAATCTTAGAATAAATGTTTACTGAGAGTAAGTGATTGAGAGTGCTACTTTGGAAGTCTTAGCTGCCTGTCCAGAGACTACATAAATCCTACCTGAATGTTTTCCCCAAAAGCTCCATTTATAAGAGGTATGCTTTCAGAAAGCAAGGGTAATATTATTGCCTCAGCTCCCTGGATGAATAATGAAATGTGCATCACTTGAATTCTATAGAGCTTCAGACTTGTCCATGTATGAAATGGGTTTTGGTAACCCCTCTATACGAGGACACCTTGAGGCCCAGTATCTCATAAACTTACCATCAAATTTGCCCTTGATCCTGCACTGCTTCAGAGAATAAATGTCTCTCATTCTGCATCTCTGCTTGGTAGTCAGCCACCACCATGCCATGCTGTGTTCTGTCAGGAGGGGTCCCATCCCAGGTGATATTGCTTATGAGTTTCCCAGGAGTCTTGACTGCAATTTCTACAGTTATTATGAAAAAAAACCCCAAAAAACAAAAACCCAGGAGAGGGATCAAACCAAATGCCCCTTTTCTGAATTGTCATCAAGATTATTGTGGCCAATGTTAAATTTTTGGTTTCTTACCTCCTTTGCTTTTGGCTTTTGAGGAAGGCAGTTCTGTTGAGGTGTCTCAGATGGTCATGGCTCAGTGCTTATACTAGTGAAATAAATTTCTAGGAATTGGAAGTGGTACTATCTCAGCTTCTCCTTTGGTGATACAAAGACAAGCTCTGTGTGAGTACCTGGGTCACGGAAGAGAATGGATGGATTTCTACTAATCTTTGGGTGCTCTAAACAATATTTATATGGAATAATATGCCTTTCAATACCCACCTTTCAAATTTACCTGAAAATGGAAGAGTGTAAAAGAATGAAGTGTACACATTTTCAGGGCATGATTTGGTCCCAAGAGTATGGAGTTATGAAACCTGCCGTTTAAGCCTTGCAGAGGGTGGGATTTCAGATGCTCAACTTGGAATGGCTCATTGCTCTAGCTCTAAGCACCCCCATGCCTTGCATGCCTGATGTGTTTGAAGCACATCCTGAGGCACTTAACTCTCCCTGTGTGCTGTACTGTGACCTTAAGAGCCTAACTTTGTATTCCATTACTCTGAAAAAGCACTGATGTTCCCACAGTATGTGTTTGCCAGGTATCTCTGAAGCCATGTCTCTCTTTCATCATACTGCAACTGCCCACTATGTTGAATCACAGTATATAAAACTGCAGTTCTAATTTTAACGTCACAATTAACTTCTGTGGTAATGAGCAAAATGAAAAGTTATTAACCAAATCCTTTTTCCTGCTCTGCAGTCTAATTGTCATCTGGAGAAATCTCCTCAGAGTTGTAATAACAACTTTATGAGCTCAGTAGAGAGGAAGTTGTATGCCTCTACTGAGGTTTTAAGCCAGTACTAGACATTGAAGACCGATACACCAATTTAAAAAACCCCAAAACCCAACTTTCATGGAGATTTTGCCTGATTTTAGGAATACCTAAATGTATAAGGCAGTTCCCTTTTTTTTTTTTCTCAGATGACTCCAGGTGCTGGTTATGTACAAATTTGCCTTTGTGCATTTTATTTAGCCTTGCTCTAGTCGATGCAGGTTATTGTCACTTAGTTGCAGAAATAGGCCTTAATAAAATGCTCCGGTTTTCTTTTAAGATGTTTCCAGCAGATAAGATAGTAAAGACTGGTGTTTTAGTGTGAAAATAAAACCCCCAGAATAGTTTCCCAGAAATTTGGAGATTTGCATTTCTCTCCTAAGACAGTTAAAATCACCTCAGAGTGCCACAACCAGTAGGCTATGGAGCCACTGTGCCTCACATGCTCTGTTTTTCTGGTCACACAAACATTTTCAATGATCTGCTGTGCAGTGGGGCACCAAGGACATGAGGTAGGAGAAGGTGTAGTTGACACTCTGAAGTGGTGGTAATGGTGATAAAACCACTATCAGTGCATCAACCTGAGGATGACTTGGACAAGATGCTCAGACATGAGATGTGACTCTTAGGGATGGTGCTGTGCAGGGCCAAGAGTTGGACTCCGTGATCCTTGTGGGTCCCTTCCAACTCCACCTATTCTGTGGTTCTGTGATCTACATTTCCTTCCTTCTGTAAGACACTGACTTTAATATATGAGTGCTCCTACATTCTGGCAGCCAATGTGTCTAGGTAAAAATAATGAACTGTAGCCAGCTGCTTTGGCAGGACAAGTATCAGTGCTCTTCTTCAGCCTGTGATCTCCATGGATGGGTGTAGGCATCTGCTACCTTGAATGATGTGCCTGGTCTTGGCAGAGCAAGACTTGGTACTCCCCATTACCCCAAGCATTCCAAATGTGCTAAATATGCCCTGTTTAGTATATTATTTTTTTTCTACACCACCATAATTTCCAGTTCATCTTATAAGAAAGCTAAATGTGCACAGAGTTCAAGGTGCTCTTCTGGGACCCAGCTCCCACAGGTTGAGTTCTGCAGTATTTATCTCATATGTACTGGAGGAATTAAGTTCACCTATAACTGAGTTTGTATTCACTGTGCTACCTGAAGTTACCTTGTTCAGCACAAACATACAGTGAGGACAGGAACAAAAAATAGCTTGCTTATTGATTGTAGCTTAGGGGTCATTTTCAAACATTCTAGATATGTATAGAGGAATAATCCATCTCTGTTCCTGCTTAAAGAGTGTATGACTGATCTTGTCAGCTTTAATTTTTATGAAATTTAGAATGTGACATTTGGTATATCTGAACTTATGTCCATGTAGAATACTGTCTGTTCTCTGGAGTCAGTTCAGGATAGGGCACTCAAATTATCTGTCTTACAGGAAACCATTACTGGAATGGATTTTTCAGGTAGTATGAGAAATCTTCAATTTTTCTTTAAACTGTTGGATAACTTTCGAAAAGTCCTTAAAGAGGAAGAATATTATACAATTTAGATATTGATTACATTAAACTTTCAGAATTTCATAGCAAGTTTTTTCCAGAACAGATCCCAAGATTTGGTAGTGGTTCTCCACCACTTCAACACACAGATGACATCTGCCTTATTTTGACATCTTCAAAACCTGGGCCTAAGAGAATCAGAAATCACAACATAATACATGAAAGTACTCTAGAGATACAAAACTTTTTCTAAAGAGATCTTCTGTCTCTTTTGATTCTGTACCCAGTCTAGAAATATATGCTTTCTATTTCTTTCAAAACACAGGCATTAATATAAAATAATTTAGTTTTAATATTTTCTAAGCTTCCTTCAAGCAAATTGAAAGACTAAATATTTTCATTTTTGAAGAGACTTTTCCATGTGTGGTGATTCCTCAATCTTACTTTAATTATGCTTAAATAATTATGAACCTCCAAAATTTTTTCTATGGCAGTATCTCTATTTTTATTTTGATTATAAAAAGTATAAAATTCTGCACTATGAAAGTATGATAGAACATGCAGCTCAGTGCTGAAAATATTGACATTTTCATTAGAATAGGTATGATTTGATTTCATTGCTCAAAATTAAAATCTCACATCTGTCAGTATTTATAATTCTATTATTTTATTAGTCTATATAACTTTTCCTTGGATGATGATGTAAATTCTTAATAATTTTCTGCATAAAGCAATTTTGAAATGTTTCACTCTCAGGGAGGCATACCTTAGTACTGTTGGAGGTTACAAAGTTTATACAGTGATGTCTTAACTCTGTTTGATCCTAAATTTTATTTTTCTTTAGAAATATACTTGAGTTATCCAGATCCATAAAAATGGAACCTCTATTTGCAGTGCAAAAATGAGATCCCATTTAGGTACATTCTCTGGTTTTTGCATAAACTTGTTTCCTTGTTGGGCTGCTTTAACGTTAGAGCACAGGATCTTCTGAGTAGAGAGGCAGAAAAGTTTTGTTTGATGTGAGGGTGGTCAAACACTGAAACAGGCTCCCCAGGGATGGTGTGGAGTCCCCATCCTTGGAGATACTTGGTACCCTTGGTCTCACTGCTTTGGGCAGACTGTAACCAGCAGGCTGAGTCTGAGGGAGGTGATCCTTCCCCTCTCCTAGACACCTCTGGAATGGTGTCCAGATCTGGGCTCCTTGGTGCAAGATAGACATGGGCATGTTGGTATGAATCTATTAGAGGCTCTCAGAGAGGATCAATGGATTGGGGTGTCTGCCATATGGAGAGAGGCTGAGGAAGCTGAGATTGTTTAGCCTGGAGAGGAGAAGGTTTGGGAGAATCATGCCAATGTGTAATAAATACCTGATGGAGGAATTGAAGAAGGCAGAGCAGGACTTTTCTCAGTGGTCTCCAGTGACAGGACAGGAGGAGATGGGCACAAACTGAAAGGCAGGAAATTTGGTGCCATTGTAGGGGTGACCAAACCCAAAGAAATTGTCGAAAGTCCATTCCTGGAGGCAGTCACACATATGACTGGACAGAGCCTTGAGTGACATGCACAAGGAGACCGTGGTTTGAGCAGGGAGGTCAGACTAGACTAAGACCCATGTTGCCTTCCTACCTCAAATACTCTGTGATTTTGCAAATGTAACCCACAGCCAGAGTCTTTATTTTGTTTTTTTATTTTTTTCTGTAGACTAAAAGACCTGAAGTAATGCAGTGAAATTCCACTGGCAGATTGAAATCTCTAGAGATTCCCTTATCAACTGAAAAGGATGAGATTATTTTATTTTAATCCTATTTAATTCAGTATGCACTTATTGTTCCTGGTTTGGTTTTGGGTGTTTTTTGGTTTTTTTTTCCCCACCAAATCCTCCTTCAGGCTTTTAAAGCAATAACAATGAAACAGAGTGTTATACCCGCTGAATATTGAATTAAATATGACTTGATGCATAAATATGCATTTCCAAAGCACCAAATTCTTAAAAGCACAAACAACATTCATTGACCCTCCTTTGAGCAGGAAGTTGGACTATTTATTTTTCTCTAATTCTGAAATTGCTGAACCATGGTGGTACTTACTAGGTTTAAAAGACTAAAGATGGGTTATCTCTCACAAGTTATAATTCTGAAAGTGCTGGCATTCTTGGCAATTGCCAGAGTATTGAAACTTGATTTTAACTTCATGTATTTCTAGATAATAGAGCAGTTCTTTGCAAGGTGCTCTGTCTTGCCATAATCATGTCTAATGGTTAGTAAAGTGTTAAAGCTACTGTTCTAAAGGCAAAATTCCTGGGCCTCATTGTAATTTACCAAGCAGCTGCAACAATCAAAAAATATGACACTCACTAAAATTTAAAAGACCTTTCAAGAAATCTTGTCAAGCCCAAAAGCCAAAGAAGAGAACAGGCAGAAATGTACAGGAATAGTGTACTGGAACAGTGTCTGCTTTCTGTCCTGAGCAGAGACTGAATAAATTGTATGGCTTCCTCCCCACTAAAACAAGAATGGGAACTCAAGGGGAGTTACATCAAAAATGGTCAGAAGATCATTGCACTGAAAATAGAAGAGGAATATAGGGAAGAGAGGTAAGTGTATCTATTTTAATGCAAAATTTTATTTTGCATGGGGCCAAAACATTCTTTATTTGGTTTCACTTGAGTTTCAGACAAAAATAACTATCATTCCTTATCTATAAACATATATTTTATAGGTCATTTAATCCTGCTCGAAAGATTGACATGATTGGAGTGTTAAATTCTACAGTCATAGCCTTTTTAAGAAAGATTAGGTGGGCAAAACTCAAGAGGGAGCACTCAAATAGCATTTCTTGTTGCAATGTCAATGACCTCTTGAAAGAAAATGAGTATTTGAGGGATTTCTGTTAGATTAGAAAAGTATGAACCATGTAATCAGTATGAAGTTACTACCTGATGTTTGCAGAAAACTATCAGATCATGGTAGAAGGCAAAATGCAGAACTCAGGATATAGCTACTGTATATATAGGGGAAAATGAAGATACACAATAGAGGACTTCAGTCTGGATTAAATATGGTAGAAATAGCAACTTCCCAAACAACAACAAAAAAGAAAAGAGACTTGAACGTAGAGACTTATGTTTAAATTAGCACAGTTTATAATTTGAGTTAGCAACATTGCTCCATATCCAGACACCTACAGGTTGTCATGATTGTAAAACTCAAACAAATGGAAAACTAATGGGCATACTGGATGAAATTTAATGAAAACAAAGCTAAAAGGAAGAAAGAGATAACAATTGATGGAAATCAGAAGGTAGGAACATTTGGAACATAAATAACAAGATCTTGAGCAGTCTGATGTGATTAGACCTGCTCTGGGCAAAGTTTTGTTCTAGGCAACCTCTGGAAGTCTCTCCCCCCCAAAAATACTCTGATATTCTAGGAAGACAAAGGAGAAGAGCAATAAGACATATTTAGGTAAATCAGAAACTAAAGAAATCTGACAGTTATATCAGTTAAATGTTATAAGGAAATAGTATTTTCAATAACAATGTGTCAGCAGAAGAAGTGTTTCTTTAATATTCTTGTACTTTAGAAAAAGTGTTTCTTTAATATTCTTGTACTTTCTGTTTTAGGAAAATAGATGACAACAAAAATGCTGTAAGTTTTTCTGCAGTAACCTGTGAGAATGATGGTTAGGTATTTAGAACAATTTGCTTTAAATCAATCTCTATTTAAATTTTCTGACAAATTGATTAAAGAACCTTGTGAGTGTTTGTCATGAATGTTATCATTTTGGACCACCAAATAACTTCAAAGGAAATAGAAGGGAGCTCACACTGCACTCTGTGTTAAAGGACTGTAAAGGATAGTTTGAATTGATACAGGCTAAAGTCAGTCCCACAAAATGAAACACATGATGTAGATTTTTGACTTATATTGAGCAGACAGAGGAAGGAGAAAAATTACTCATGTGGATTTATGAAAAATTACCTCCTGCCAAACTCCTCTTGCTTGGAATTTACAGTTTCTGTTGAGGAAAATACCCCACATGTTTATAAATTGAGTTAGTTTCTAAATAATAGAATAGGTATTTGCCTTGCAGAGGTTAGGGAATTATAAGTAACAAACCCAAGTCACTAGCAGAGAGTGATCGCGATTAGTGAGAGAACAGCAAGTCTGCATGGATTTTGAATTCTTCTCTTCTGCAACATTTCTCTTCCAGAAAGCAGTGTTCCTTAAAAAAAAAAGAAAACAAACAAAACAATCTTGGTAGATAATTGTATTAATAACAAGATTCCTGGATGGATAGGCAGACAAATAGGGGCATTTTTAGGCGGAATTCTGTCTAGCCCTGGTAGCCATATCCAAAATTTTCACAGAACATATAGCTAAAATGCAGTAAAAAGATCCTCTAATAAAACCCTCACACATATGATGGTGATATTTTTTCATCTGAACTATATAAAAACTTTTGTCCACTTCCATATCAGGAATAATTTTAAGTGGAAGCTTTGAAATCAGTGGAAATTAGGCTAGAAATAAGATATAAATTTTTAACAGTGGATATATTTAATATTACAATTTACAGAAGCTTTCATTCAATTCTACCTTGCAAGGAGGTCAAGAGAAAATATTTTTCTAAAACTAAACTGTAGGTTAAAGAAAATGTAATCCAAGGCTGTACTTCTGCAAGTCACGCATATGAGGCCACTCCAGATCCTCAAAATTATTCACTCCAGTGTCATCTACAAGTTATCTGAACACAGATATTCTTACAGGAACACAGAAGTGTTATCATTTATAGTATGAAAACATGGAAAATTATATTTTGCAAAGAAATCAGAAAGCCTTCCTTGGATCATGGAGAAAGCTACTTATTGGTTTAAATTGACAAAAAAGTATTAGAAGGAAATTATTCTTCTGGAAATTGCATGAAGATTCCATTGTGGCACCTATTAACAGTTTATTGTACACAAGATAAAGTAATTGCAAAAGAAAAAAAAAGAACAATCACAATTAATAAGTTCTTTGCTCAGATATTTTAATAATTTGCTGGAATTTTTTTTGTCAGAAACCACAGTGAAGAAATCTAATTACTGTCCTCATTTTTGGGTGTAGTCTAAAGGCAGGCAAATGTCTCCCAGTAAGGGAAAAGTATTTCACTTTTTCAAAAAAAGACTGTTTTTCATTTGCAACTGGAAAACGTGTTCATGTAAAGATGTTTTCTGGGTAAAGATAGGAAGGAAATATTATTTTCCATCATGATACTTTGCAGGCAGATGAAGGAAACATATAAATGTACTTTTTACTTTGTTCTTAAATTAAAACTGAAATAATCTTATTAAATATTTGAATACCATTTCCTTAAATCACATAAAAATATAGGCTCTGTTTCCATCATTAAAAACTATTTAGCTTTTGTATTGTGAAGGAAAGCTTGTCTCTATGCCCTAAGGCATCAGACATGTAACAGATTCTTCTGCAGCTATGAAGATGTGGAGGTACCCTTTAAGGAAAATTGCCCTTGTGCTTTTTGTCTGTGTCTGGGCCCAGCTGGCTAGGAATCTAAGACAATACCTACAGGAGCATTTTACTTCAGATCTGGAGTGTGGGTTGGAAGTGCATCCTCCTATTGTCCCCACTTTCCATGCTTTGGCTCCTGCCAAACTAGGTGTTGGAGTGAGGAAAGGATGATGCCTTCTGCCATCATCTGTGTCTGGAACAGCACTCTTCCTGAAGGGCTGTTGGGTTTCTCTGTTTTTTGCTCCTGTATCTTTAGAAGCCCAAAGAGTTTTCTTGCAACCAGGATTCTGAATATTCACAGAGCTAAGACAAGAGACCCTATGGGTGGAGTTATCCCACTGATAGATAGAGCTTATCCCATTGTGTATCCAAAACTTTCCACATTCTTACTCTGGGCCTTAAAAACATTTACTGAAACTTCTGTTTTCTAGAAGATGAAACTAATTTATTTGCAGAGTCCGAAATCTTCAGAGCAGAAGGGGCAACTACAGCATATAGTTTGACATGCAATTAAAACTCTGGACAAAATTTTTCAACTACTTTTCAGCTATCTTTGTACAGCCTAGTAATTTATGGCTAAGCTAGACTGAATCTTTATAAAAGACATCCATTTTTGATTTAAAATGTTCTGCAGAGAATCCAGCATACCCTTAAGTGAGGTGTTCCATTGATTAATTGCACTCACTCTGAAAATATTTCCAGTCAGACTTTTCTTAGCTTCAGTCTCCAGTCATTTATCTTTATGCCTTTGTCTGTCAAGAAGCTGCTTGCCATGGAAAAATCTTTTAATACATAGGTACTTACAAACTGACACTTTGTTGCCCTTGGGAAAACAGTTCTGTAAAAGTGACACACATTTTCAAAATCATTTAAAATAAAAGAACCCAAAATTTCAAACATTTCTTTGTTTTCAATTATTTCCAATTTCAAGGGAATAAGAATTTTTTTCTATATAGTATAGTTATACTGAACTTTCAAGAGATGGAGAGAACTTTTTTACCAAACCATGGCCATGAGTTGAAATGAAGTAAAACTGATAGAGCTTTCCTTTTTGTTACCTCATACATCGTCATTTTCAGAGAGATACAACATGCCTATTTTAATTTTTTTTAATCAGTTTTGTTTAAGAAAGCTGTTCCTATTATAGCTACTACTAAAAAATGTGGGTTTTCCCCAAATGATAAGATGAGAAAAAGCTAATGGAAGTGCAGAGATGGTAGGGCCAAGTTTTCCAGTCTAAGGTGTGCTATGGTAGGACAAGAGGAAATGGATGTAAATGGCAACATGGTTAGATATAAAGAAACGTATTTTATTTTTCACCATGATCAAACAGGTTTAGAGAGGTTTTTGAATCTTTGTCCAAGATAATGCTCAAATTTAGCTATACACAACTCCAGGCTACCTCATTTAGAAGGCCCTGCTGAAAGCAGGAGTTGACCTCTTGGATCCTCAGGGATCCCTTCTGTCTTGAAGTCTGCAGTAACACCACAAGTGGGGCTATGTGAGTGTTTCAGCCTTTCTGTCTTTGATGGAGGTTTACAAGAGCTTCCTCCTTGGAAGCGAGAACTGGAGAACTTGTGTGAAGTGTGTTGAAAATTGGTGTCTTTGAGATTTGGAGAACAACCCCCTAAACATATGGCTGGACCAACTAAGCTTCATTTCCTCAGGCAAAATGGCCCAAAACAGACAGCAGGTCCTTGTTTAGCCACATCAGCTATGCACATGCAGCATGGGAAACAGTGCTTTATTAAACTGGTGATCTAAATTGGCAGCTTTGTTGACATGCAACAGTAAACTACCAATGTTCCATATTGCCGATTACTAAATCTCAATTTCTCAGTTTTATCTTTTGACAATCAGTCATATTTGGGTAGACTGTGATGCCTAAAAAGTAATTTTAAAAAACGTTTTCAGGTAATAAGTAAATTGAGGCATGGAATTTGCATTTATTGATAATTACACAGAAAAACTCCAAAAATCATGAAACAAAACTCATTTTTATTGACTTGAAGTATATCTCCCAGTTTTCTATGCAAAATATTGCCTGTAGCTGACAAGTCAGTGTACAACCAATGCAAATTAATAGCTAAGAGAAAAATGAATCTCTCATTCTAGCATAGTGTATTGTGACACAAAAATTAAACAAGTATTATTCTATTACCAAATTAATTCCATTTAATCAAACTGAGAACATACCGATCCTTGTAATTTTTCTATAAATAAGCCACAAAGTCTGGAAATTTTTAAGTCAGGGAAGCCAGGCTGTCAGCATTCAAATTCAAAGTTGTCTTGAAGATTGTGCACTTTGATATGCACCTGATAAAAATAAACTTGTTATGTAATGTGCTGATTCAGTGAAGAGAATGACTACATGCTTAACTTTTTATGCACTACTGGATCTAGTAGCATTCAGAAAGTACACATAAGTTAATTCAAAATTATTGAATAGCAAGAGTCATTGTCATTGTCATTAGGAATGTAAATGCATTTCAGTGCTACTGATCATTAACAATATGTCTGGTGAGTTGGCTCCTTGGTTTGATTGCTTGTTTCAGCAAGATCAAATACTTCAGTAGGTATGGACTTCCAGTAAAGTTATTTTCAAGAATTTTCAACTCCCTCCTGACAGTGTGAGGTCATACAATCACAGTATTTGATCAAATATGTTTATTGAAATCCCCAACAGGGTTCAACTCTATTAATTCCATGACCTCTTTTCATTTGTGCTCTCTGTCCATGGGCAATTATGATTCTGTTTCAGTTAGTTATTGCTAAACCCCTTTTTTATCTTCCTCTGTTTCTCCCATAATCTTCTCAAGATCACTATGAGTTAAACTAAGCCAGGATTTATATCTCTTTTACATTTTTATTAATGTGATTAGCATTCTTCTTTTGCATAATATTTACTTATTTCTATATGGAAATAAAACAGTAGTGATTTTTTTCTGAAAGAGACTTTAATATTGCCTTGTAGTAGTCTAAATGAAAAAGATATCAAAAGTATCAATGCCTATAAATTTCTAATGTGTTTTCTATATGCTGAAGGATTTTTTTTTCTATTTTTTCAGGGAGAGAGTATGTTTGTTATGTTATTGTTATGGAGGTTCATTTGTTTTTGTTCAATTTGTCTGAATCTGTTTGGGGCATCATAAAAAGAGAAGCTGGAGAGTCTTTTTATGTTGGTTGTACACAATTCTATGCACATTGAGAGGAAGGGAGTTTTAGTTTTACACAGAGTGATCCTCCAGGTTTTTGACTAGGACTTGCTTTCATTTGAATGATGATGTCTGCTCATGAATAAATTGGTCAGAGTATGGTAATGCAAATGTGTGATTTGAAGATCTTTCAAGCAATTTATGAACTGAAGTTCTAAATATACATGGTTTAAAATGCAGCTAATCTGTATTCTGCTACACAATGGCATCAAATTTTCTGACAGGAGATGTATTCTCCAGTAGCACCCAGTGAATTCCATAGCAATATCAATTTATTTTATTGCTAAGTAATATACTTCTTTTTTCTCACTTATGTCCATTGCAAAGATACAAAATATGACTCATAGCTGAAAATGCTCAAAAAATTTTGTATTGGATTAATATTATCAACAAGTGTTTTCATATGTTCTCCAAGTGGTATGGCCACATCACCTACAATCCCTGTCTGAACCTGTTTTTCCCCATGTGCCAGAGGAGAGGCTAAGCTTGAAGGCTGTTAGATCAGCCTTTTCTTTCTCATCTGACAAGTCTGTACTGCTGCTCTGTTCATGAAGTAGCCCCAAGTCTGTGGTGCAACAAGCAGTGTAAGAATCTCTGGAACAAATAGCTTAAGTTGTGTGGCTGACACTACTGGCCAACATTTCCAGCTCTTTCTGTTCCCTCTGCAAGCCTGACACAAGTGTTTGCTTTCCAGCTTGTTGAGCCATGCATTGTAGTCTAGTTAAAGTGCTCAGTGAGGAAATCTTCCAAGAGTCAGCTGCAAACAGGAAAAAAAAGTTTAAGCTTACATGACATTTTTCAGTATGTTGAAAACTGGAAGGTTTGCAGGTTCTCTGGACCTACCTTTTATTAAGACCCTTGTAATGCCAAGGGACTAGATTCTGATGTGAGGTCACATCCAGCCTACATGCTGGCCAAATAGTGAAATCAGAATTTACCAAGTCAACATGATACCAATGGGAAAAGGCAAGAAAAGGACCATTCAGAGCTGTCATTTTGGCAAATATATGCAGAGCACACATACCAACTTTTGCTACAAATTTAGTCTCTTCACTGCTATTTAGCTTCCTTGTTGCCTGTGGGTTTTAGTATGTGATTACAAGAGAGAGAAGAATTAGGTAGCTGCTGAGCTATAGTTCAACATTATGGAATTTAATTTTTGATGTAAGAGGAAATTCTATTGCATCATTTTGTGACAGAAGACAATTGTGAAAGGAAATGCTTGTGATTAAAACATGAATACCACTTTTCATACTGAAGGCCATGCTAAAAGTATATTCTCTAGCAATATATAAAATTATATTCTCATGCTTTTGGTGTTCTTTGCAGTGTTCCTTTTTGCATTTTTCAAAACTTTTCAAGTTTTTCTATAGCTTTTGATGTCAATGCCTTTCCCATTCTCTGTTGTGGTAAGTTTCTCCAAGTCTAATTTGGCTTGAATATCACCCACATATATATTTGGAATTCTGGGGTCTAAAATTCTTTAATGGAAAAGAAATGGGCTTTTACTGATGCAATACAGTGATGTAGAAAGCTTATTTTGGAATAAAAGTGACTTTGAAGTCATTTGGGCAGTCTTGGTAGATGAACTGAACACATGATTGCCTGATTTTAATGAAGCAAATGGAAGAAAATACAAAATAAATAAGATGGGTTTACTTTTGACTCCAGAAAAAGTAGAACTACTGGATTATCTGTAGTACCTTGCCGAACGAATCTGTAGTACCTTGTAGAATAATAGTCTGAGGACTCAAATATTATATGTATTAGAAGACCTTTAAATTAAAATTTATGAAAATGATTCTGTATCTGTCTGGGAACATTTTGGCATTTTTTCCATGTACTTTCTTCAATCTAGTTTCTCAGAGATCAAATAAAGATTTAGAGAACTTGATTTGTATGCAAGGTGTTGATTTACAATGTTACTGACCTTCTCTGACTTGGCAGACAAAACTTAATGTGATCCCTTGTCAGCTACAAAAATTCAAATGTATATTTGGGGAGATATTTTCTTTTTATGCAAGGGCCAGCTGCAGTTTCCTGAGAGCTGTGTGAGGTTTGCTGTGACTGGAAGTTTTCTGAATGGTATGATCCAGGTGAATCACAGGAGGCAGGAGGTTGGTGTGGGGACTGTTGAATGACCTTCTCTAGTCCATCTCACACGGGGAGCTGGGTGTGGGGACCTTTGGTGCTCTCCCAGGCCTCACAGCCTGCATGTCCTGTGTGTTAACCCTGTAGAGACTCTTTGCTACCATCCTGCTGGTGGATAGGGGTGAAAGCTCGATGCTATAAAGAGATTTTTCTATTTGCTGTCTCTTCCCTATGCCGTTTTCCCCCCAGTTGGTATTGGCAAAGTAGAGTTGTGGTCCCTGTTGACAGTGTTAGGGGCTTTTTAAACCCAAGTTACAGTGATTCTTCTCTATCACTTTCTAATGGCTAGAGATGAAGAAGAAAACTGTCTAGACCTTTTAGCTGTCTTACAGACAAGGCCTTCACAAACAGTGAATTATGGAGTCTGTAAGGGGGAGATTTAAAAGTGCCTCACTTCCTCTGTCAGCTTCAGCATCTGCCATTAAAAAAGCTGCTTGGTAGCTATTACACAAAGGTAAGGCGGGCATTGCTGCTCTTTTTGCTGTGAAAACAGAACACAAAAAGGGTTTTGTTAGCAAGAAAAAGACTGAAAAATGAAAAGCAACTTGCTAGGAAAATACCAGGAAATATAATGGATTTACTTCCAAAGAGTTTGAAGTGCTTCTCAGTAAGTTTATTCGTGACATATACTATTATTGCAAGTAAAATCAAGATGGAAAGGTAATATTAACTTCCTGCTGACAGCTTGGGTAGCCAAGATATCCATCACTTTTATTTTTCATTTGCTTTAGGAGTAGTATATTTAGAATAACCAGTACAATAGTTTTAAGCCTTACAGAAAATCTGCAGAAAACGATGTAATTTCTTTCCACTAAGTTTTAAAGTATTTTTCACTTAAAAGAATTTAGATGACATGTTTTTCTTAGTGAAAAATCTGCTGCACATGCAAATAATTAATGTATGTGTAAAAAACACTCAAAAATCTCCTACCAACTTTTTTTGGCTCTGTAGAGTAAATATATTTTATAGAATGAAATTCTGATCAATAGGCTTTGCCAGCTTCTTATTAATTTAAAGCAAGCAACTTTACCCCTTTTCTGTTGGTTTTGTTTTCTCATGTTAGTTTCAATTGCTTAGATTTATAATTTTTTCTTGAAAACAAGGCAGCATGTGTTTAAATAAGGGATTTTTCCTTTTTGCTTTGTTGATATTTTTGCAGAGCAGGCTAAAGAAATCCTGTGGGTTATCAACATGTGTCTGTTGTTCTGAACAGAGAAATACTTTACCTGTTTTGACATTTGAATCTCCTCTGAGAAAGTGACTGGAAAGACTGCCTATTAATTCATTTTCTTTTTTTTTTTTCTTTTTTTCCTTCTTCCTGTTTTCAGTATTAGTTTATGGAAATCTTATTTAATTTCATTAATTTTACCAGAAATGTACTCGCCGTTTGTAACTAGGGATTTAGCTGAGGTGATGCTTGAAAGCAAAAAGCCAAGTTGTGGTAAAATCCCAGTAAAAGAGAAAATCTTTATTGATGTGTATGTTTGAGAGTTTTTGAGTATTTAGTTATTTTTCTTCTTGTTCAAGAAAGCAAAAGATGATACAACTACTGTGGTTTGTAGGTTAAGACTATTTAAAAAGTCCTCAGAAAAATTAGATCTCTCTGTAGTCCCGCAAAGTTAAACACACTCTTGCATTTTTAATGCTGTTAAAATTATTTGATTTTAAGTGATTAGTTAAGAATCAATGAAAATAATAACATACATTTTATAAACAGCTAATTCTGACCGCCTTTGTCTAACTCAAAGAATTTAGAAAGATTTTAATCATATCTGTTTCCAAAAAAGTGACATGTAAATACTAAATTAAGTAAATAAACTCTGTAGGCTTAGAATCTCATACGCTTTTCAGATATGAAATTATTGAACATGTTTTTTCTCTTTTCTTTTTCTAGCACTAATAAATTTTTTACCTTGAGAAAGTACATTTGTCTTTTTTACTCAGCCATGCTTTCAGGTGACAGGTTATGTATGCCATCTTGATTCAAACACCTTATTTGTTTTCAGTGCTGTATCTTAATATTTAAAGTATAAAGTTTCCATTTCTGATATCAAAGGTACCAAAAGATACTCCCTTGACAATCAACACTTTCTTTACAAATAAGATGAGCCCTGCTTTTTCTGCTTTCCTTTTAATAACTTTGAAGAACTTTGAAGTCAAGAAAATTTTTAGCTGAATGTCAAATGAGGACATTTATCCTAGTTCCTCTGCAGGACTTAGTAAAGGTTTACTTGCTGGAACTCCTTTGATTTATATTTACTCATTTTATTTATTTAAAATAAAATTCTTTTTCAGTGTCTGTCATTCGGTCCTTCAGTACATTAGGAACAAAATGTGCCTGTAATGCCACAGCTTTCCTCATGGTAACACAATGCATCTGAAAGAGGCCAGCTGCTCATTCATGTGAAATACTTTGCTCAGTTTCTCCACCTTGCTTACTGAACACTTGTCTTTTTTAATAGGCAATGTTCATTAATCTCTGATTGGTGCTGCAAGTCAAAAAAAAATTTTATAGCAAACATTATAGAATCCTTCTATTGTTGTACCAGTAACATGTCCCAGTAAGCAGGATTTTGCCACAGGTTCAGCAAACCCACACCTGTCTTTTTGTATTTTTCATTACAAGTAATAAAGTTTTCTACTTTCTCTCCTGCATGTTGTCTCATCAAAGATAAGTGCCTTCTTTCTCACAGTTATCTCGACTTGCCCCTGAAAGCCAAGAGCTTATTATGCCTTCTCTGGACTTGTAGGTTCCAGACAAGAAAGTTTGGAGTGTTTTTACAGAAGAGCATGTGTTACTTGACTTGATGCCCAAAGCACTGTAAATGTTTGTAATTTTTTTGCCCTTAACAAAAATTAAAATGGCCTTCTCCATTAGAAATTGGTATTGAACACATCCTCAAATGAAGGCCACTTCTACCTTTGTACACAGTCTGGGAACTGTCCAGTTCTGACCAATAATAGATTTCCCAGTAAAGCCAATAGAAAGTTCTTAAGAAGCTAAAGTAAACAATAATATCTAAATGTAGTACCAGTATCCAGAATAAACGTCTCAGTGAGATTGAATGTCACCAAGAACTGGATAGCCAATTTTAGAGCTGCTGTTTATTGTCTTTTTCCTGGCATTCTTAGCATTTTCTTTCCAGTTCATCCTCTGCTTCTCATTTACTTTTCCCTTCTGTGTTTTATTGCTTTTGAGAACTCCCAGCTGATCCTCCTGTGCTTCAGTTCCACTTCCTCTCTCAACTGCTTTCCAAAATAGGATCATTGAACAGTTAATGCTGGCACTTAGAATGAGTGAACAACCCAATTAGATTAACTGAGGGCAGGGAAATTCATGTTTCAGACTTTTATTTTCTGCCAACTCAGGAAGACAAAAGAACATAAAACAGCTCCCAGGTTCTGCCAGGCATAGCAGTGCAATGTATAATTGGGACCATAATGTCCATGCTGGTGATGATGTCGCCGTTTTCTGCCTTCAGGGGATAAGGACGTTTGCCTTTTGCTGGGGAAGAATTAAATGGAAGAAATGAGAGGTTTTGGCAGATTCTACCTGTCAGATTTTGGGGGTGAACAAGTAAAGATAACTATTTAAGCCTTCATCAGAGCAAAAGACATTAACCAGACCTTCTGATATGCTTTGTGGATGTTGACTAATCCATCCATACCTATGACTAGCTTCCTATGGATCAAGAATTTCTATTTTTGCTCCTGTGTAACACAGGACATTGGGAGAGAGCAGAGTCCTGGTACTTTCTCTTAAAAGGTAATAAAACATCAATAAAATCACTTTCCTATTATTTAAGCCAGCGTGGTGGATATGAAGGAAGGTGACTTTCCCCCGGGCGATGAGCTGTGGGGTAACTCTTTTACTTTTTTTCATCCCTGGCCTTCATAATTAAGCTGCCTCTATTTCTGTAGGGTTTTGCAGCTGTAGTAGCACAAAATTATTTTTTAAACTTTAAGACACAGTTGTTAATAAAGTGTTGGTAAAATATTATTATTTATTTACTTTTATATACATTCATGTAAATAAAACACACACATACTCCTCTTCCTCAGAAAAAATGCTGTCAGTACTAGGATTTAAAAAGTGTGTGCTTCAGAGATGAGTTCTACTGTGATATCATAACCTTACTGTCTGGCATAACTTTTTTACAGTTTCCCTCCTTCCCCTGACTACTGATGCTAATTTTCAGTGCTGGCCAGCATGCAGGCATAGACCAGCTTCCCCAAAGTTTTGCACTGCATGCAATTTGCTCTTTCCATTGCTTCTTATTGGCAGATTAGATAAATTTCCCTCGTGAACTTTTGAGATGAGTTCTTACATTTGATGGCTTGGTGCTATGTCCTTTTTTTTGCCTTTTGCCACTTTGCTTTAGTCCCTCCCTCACTGAAGGAGATGGCACAAGTTATTTTTGCCTACAGCATTCCATCAAAAATGCAAAGTCAGTTTATTTCCTGGAGATTTTTTAGTTGCCCTTTATTTATGCAGCAAGGGAGGATAGACAAGCTTAGCACAGGCTGCTATTTCAGCAAGTTGCCAGCACTCTTTGACACCTAACATTGTTTCTTGTTTGCTTGTTTTCTTGTTACTCAGACCAGTTTGTGAGTAATGTCCTCTAGGTTTAGGTCTGGGTTTTAGTCCAGAAGCTATTTACAGTTTGAATTAAACTGTTCTCTCTCATTGTAATCTGCATACATTGCAGGATCAGTGGTCCTGAAGTGTTTCCCATTGGAATTTTTGATAATTTATACATATATATTTTTTTTCTACAAGACAGGATGGTATGTGAGTCACAAATTTCCTTCCCACACTTTCTTAATTTAGTTTTAAAGAGTACCATTGAAACGTGTCTGCAATAATAATTTTTTACTGGCATAGTGTTTTGTTCTTATGATTATTTCTGCAAGTTTGCATCAATTTATAAAACCTAAACAGATCTTAACAAACCATCACACTAGAATTTCTATAAAGTGATTTCTAATGGTTAATTTGGTTTGCCTTCAATAATTTTCAAATTGTAAATATTTGTTAAGCATAAAGACAAGATTTTTTATTAATTTCTGTGTAAGAATATAGTTTCACTTTACTTTAGTTGCTGTTCAATCACCATGAAAGAAGCCTTCCAAGCTGATGCTAATGCTGCATTAACAGATATTCTGGCTTCTTTGCTAACCTTGAAACATTTCCCTAAAGATTTATACCTCGGACAATATTTAATTCCTCAAAATAATTACTCTTGCCAATCTTTCCAAACACCAATTTAGTACGGAAAGAGTTTATTAACAACGGGATGCTTTTAATCTCTGTTCTGTCTAATTTCTTTATGTAGTCAGTCAGGAAGAGAGAGCAAGAGCCTGCCCTCTAGGGAACAAGATCAGCCCTCGAGCTAGGCATTGCCTTCAAGAAGAGTCTTTCCCCATCGACTGCAGAAGAAGGCTAGAGAAACTAAAATAGCTTCTGTGACTAGTCTGGATTTCTAACTCATTAGAGAGGCTTAATTATATCAACATGTTGGAGATTCTTCTGTGATATAAATTCACCTTCCATCTGTACAACCTTTTCATCCTTTTTTTTTTTTTTAAGCTTCTAGTCAAAATATCTGCTCCACAAGTGTCTCAGTTAATATGGGAATATCACTGAAAACTGTTTCCAAATTTCTTTATGAGAAGTCTGTAGAGATCATTTGCAGGGAGGCAGTAAAATGCTACATAGCCTCTCACTGCATGTTGCTCATTTTAAGAGGAACTTGCAAGGAGCTTGGCACTCTTTGTAATTTGCACACCCAGTTGGTAGCATTTAATATAAAACAGCCCCTGAAAATGCCACTGAAGATGAAACCTTTTTGGCACACGTGTCGAACACCTCCCATGTAGATCCGTGCTCAGTATTTGATTAAAGATCAGCCATTGCTTGCACATAATACTTGAATTTTCTACAATAAGCTAGGTATGGTGTATTCATAATAGAACATAACTAGAGCTAACATACTTGCTTTCATTTGTTCTGTAGAAATATATATGATATGTGCTGGTGTTTATCTTATGAGTTTTTGCTTTAAATAATGGAATTTTTTTTCTCATGATTCACTTTTTTTTTTTTTAATACAAGGTACAGAGTTTTATTCTTTGTACCATGATGATTAGTTAAAAGCTTTCCCTTACCAAGGAAAGTGTGCTGCTATATATATTTAGAATTTCTGGTTTGTTTATTTCTCATATCAGAACCTACTATTTAGAATTTTTTTAAATTGAAAAACCCAAGAAAATCTATATTTCAACATCAGAGTCCTTTTTGTCATCTTTGTCTTTCTCTTTAGTACTCAGTACTACTTTGCAGTTGAAAAATGCTGGGATTTCTGATTGAAAAGTGACTTTGCAGAACTGCAATTTGTTTTTTCTGCCTTCAGTCAGGAGGGGTTTTTGCCTATGTTTGTTTTTGGTTTTTGTTGTTGTTTGTTTGGTTTTTTTTTTCTTGTAATTCTCTGGCATACTGCAATTTTACTTACGGATATTTCGGTTCTTCTTATACAGCTTTATTTTTATGTACCTTTTAAGCCCACACTTTTCCTCCCATGTCAAGTTTATTTCTGAAGTAACCTCACTATATTCAGATTCAATATTGTCATAAATAAATTTCATTTCCAGTTAATCTACATTGCTATGATTTAGCTGCATTACTTAGTTACTTACTATAACTCAGGTGCCTTATGGTGCAGCTGATTTCGCATAAATAAAAGTGGATTGTTTCCTGACTATGAACTTCCAAATATTGAGTGAGTCACTCAGAAGTCTAAAACAAGCCACCACGTTTTGAAGAGTAGTTCAGGGAAACTTTTGTTGTTAGAACAAGTGGTTGTGCTGACATTAAATGAAAATGGAAGAACCTTCCAGGAGTTTTAGCAACCTAAAGATATTATAAATAAGAAAGTCCACTGTCATTTTGAAACTATTTTTGTTTTCATTCTTTTATTGTATAAAAACAAAATATAAAAAGTGGAAGTTTAACAGCACTTTTCAGCTAGCCTGAAATAAGAATTTATATGTAGTTGCACATTTTGTTACTTTGGAGTTATCCAGAATTAACTCAAGGTTTTACACCCTGCAAATTCTGCTGCTCTATGTGTAGTTGTTTTCTGTCGACTCACTGATATTAAATGAAGACCTGTTACATTTCTTGTTGGGGGTAAGAGGATGTCATCTCATTTATCTTAGAAAAAAACTGGAAGGTAAGAAAATAGTGTCTTTGGGCTGAAAGATGGAAATGGAAGTACTCTATTTTGAAGTGCTCTATTTCTGTCACTATGCAATTAGCATGCAACACAAATGATTGTGGTTAAAAAATGGACTCTGTCTTGGTGTTAATCACAGTGCAGTTGGACTGACAAGTAACATCCCTTTGGCCAGCTGCTGGAAAGTTACTCACTGACCTTAATGACTGCAGGGAGCAAAAGGAATTCTATTTTAAAACCTCGACTGTAGCTTATGAAGTGAAATAATTTCATCTTCAAACTGATGGTTCAGTAAAGGATATCAAGTTATAGATACTCTCTTTAGAGATTTCTTTCATTTCAGGAGATGACTGGCATCTGTCATGATGAGACAGAACTATTGGTCCCTGTGATGTAATCCATGAACTTATAGAAAGGTCTTGTTAGATTTAAGTAATTCATAAAACTCTCTGAATCTGAAGATTCTTGCCCAGTGTTGAATTGCTAGAGTTGAGACGAGGTTTGATATTTCATTTAGATGTATCCAAAAGTGTCTGTATGTTTCTCTAGTTTATTGTTACTCTACTGCACATTTTTAGCTTTCTGTATGGGTTTCCTTACAAACTTTCTTCAATTTCCATTTCCATCTTGTAAGTCTTGATGTAGATGAAGCTATTAGGAAAAATTACTTTAATTCCAGAGTTTCATAGTGATGGTATGCCATCCTTTTCTCCTTTCTCTAAATAAAATGTAGAAATGGTTTTTGGGTTTTTTGGTCTTTTAAAATATTTTTTAAAAAGTCTATTTTCTTATTAATTAATGGGTCAGGTATGCCATGTCACTTTTTTTTTCCTTACTATTTTGTTGAAATTCCCTTGCTTCCTCAAGAAGCCTTTTGCCTTTCCCTTTCTCTGGGCATGGAATTAATTTTGTCCTGGTATCACTGATACTGCACTGTGAACTGCTTTTGTTTGTACGGCTTTGCTGAACTTTTTCCATTCACAGATTTTTTGCAACAGATTTTCTTTGGGATTTGTGTATTTTTATTCCTAAATTTGTTTGTTACATCCAGATAGGTTTGATTATTTTGAAGGCACACCTCAGTGGAGTATAATTAGGCCCTGTGTGATAACTTTCATCAGTACATACTGTTTCATGCATATTACTTGCATCAGCAGCTTAATTTTGTTATTTTATATCTGCCAAGTAATTAGTATAAAAATGTTTTTAGAATATAATATGTACTTCTAATTCCCATTTTCAAATGGAAAGCAAACAGAACAAAAATTCACCAAAACAGAAGCCCAAAAAGAACTACTTCAGGTTATCTGGGACACGTTAAAATATCTTGAACCAGATGTCAGAAATTATAAAATTATGAAATGTGCTAATAAATTGTAACCTTCTGTATAGTCCAGGCTGTTCTATTGAAACACAATGAGGAGACATCTCAGATTTCTACAGAAGAGGAGTTTAATATGATTTGTGTGTAAATTTTTTTCTATGATTCTATAGCGAATAAGAATGCAGAGGTAGAAGATGTTTAAACTATGCATTTTTTTCAGATGAGGATCACTCTTTTCACATTAGACAGATCCTTCTGTGTCTTACAGGATAAGATACATCAAACAGAAGAAAATATATTATGAGACACAAGAACAACATACCAGACTTTTCAGTTGTCTATGGATAATGAATAAAAAACATTGATAGCAATTCCATTTTCTATTTCAATTGTTCTTAAGGATTCATTTATAAGGAGCTTTCTGTCCCATTTGGCTGACAAATGCTGATGTCTGAATCTTGATGCAATCGGCAT
Organism: Agelaius tricolor; assembly: GCF_023055355.1. Classification (NCBI taxonomy): domain Eukaryota; kingdom Metazoa; phylum Chordata; class Aves; order Passeriformes; family Icteridae; genus Agelaius; species Agelaius tricolor. The sequence goes on from NW_027269262.1 coordinate 33,552,005, forward strand.
CTTTTCCTCATACTAAATCATTCATGAATATTGCACTACTTTTAGACTCTTTATTCTGTCAATGACTTTGTGGCAAAAATAGAAATAGAGCTTTTTGATTTCAGTGATGCATTCATAGTTGATGCAGATCATTAGCTTTTTAAAATGCATAACTCATGGATCCTAATTTTACAGTCTTCAGGCTTTTAATCTGTTGGTAGTGTTTGCACTCTGATTTTAAAGGAATAAATTAATTATCTTTTTTGGAACTATATGAAATAAATAACTCTACAACAGTAGATACATACATATAAAACAGGAGTAGTTAAATAACATCTCCAAGAATAAAGGGGACAGATTACAAACCACAAACAGAAACAATTAAATGAATCAGGGTTATTCAAATTTTATGAGAAGAAAAGGTAATATGTGATACAGTTGAACACTATACAGGACAAAGGAAAACAAGAACAGTCTCACAACTCCTTATGCGACCTTTAATTATGAAAAAAAATGTGTTTGTGTTTATAACTAGTAATAAGAACTTTATGATTCAAGATGTTGGCTGTGTAAGAGCTAAAGAGCTTTAAGGTGGGGAAAATGTCAATCAGAAGAAAATTTGTTGCTGCAAGTAAGCCTGTGGAGGTGCACAAATGTTTCTGCAGAACTAGCAAAGGCAGAAAAAGACAGAGATTCATTTTTACTTTAAAATAATCATAATTTTAAGAAGTGTTTATAAATAAAAGAATTTGTAATAGCAACAGTGAATCTCTGACCCTTTTTAACTTGAAAAGGCTGAAAAGTTGAAGAAAAAAAACTATTTAATTTATACCACTCATTTCTGATATTCAAGAAACCCTTTTCAGCACTGAAAAGCTCCATGACAAGTATAACACATCCTCTGCCTTGGTTTTTTTAGAGAGGTTTTCACTTTTCTGCATTGCAGGAGCTTTAGAAATAAAGCAAGCTGCACTACTTGGGCTTTGCAATGAATCTGCATGAGAATTGCACTACTCACAAATATTTACTCTAGGATGTCTTAGCAGGGATAGCCTTAAAAATTATTGACAAAAATAAGTAGATAAAGACAGGAATAAGTAGGTAAAGACAGATATCTACCAAGTCTCATCAGAGTGTGATAGTTTGAGGTCAGTTAGCTTTTAGATACCAAAAGCGTTTTGTCCTTTTCCAGTGTTAAGCCACTTACCATGATTGTTTGTGTGGAAAACAGAACATGTTTGGTTTCTTTTTTGATGTCTGTTTACTGCTAAATGAGCTTAAAATGCAAGTCAAGAAATGAAAATGCTTATGTAGCAAGAAAAACAGATTTTAGATTATGTGGCAGGTTTTTGCTGTTGAAGAACAGGCAGCTGCTCCTTAGTGATTTCTCTTTTTATAGAATTGAAAGAGAAGAGATGAGCAAACTCTAATGGAAAAACCTTAATTTGAATGGTATAAGAATGTCTTTCACAGCAGAGGAAGCAAATTGTTGTATGAACTGTGTTTATTTTACTCAACATTTCTTTGATGAGAACTTGCCCTTCATTTGAAATTCTGCAGAACATTAACACAACACTTGGCTCCCATGGAAAAGGCTGTAATAAGTGGTGGTAGTCACTTCTGGGTTCAAAGGAGCTGACCTACCTAGAGCAATGGAAGGGCATCCCTCGGCTTTGGATTAGGGCTTTGTACAGGAACTGGGAGTGGGAAGCCCATGTTACAGGGTGCTTCTGGAATAAATTTAAATAACCACATGGGTATGGCTAAAAGATAGGAGCACTGTTGTCTTCTGGAAACTTCTCTCTCCAGTTTTCTTTGCTCTGTGTTGAGGGGCTGTAGCTCACAGGTGCAGTGGTGTCCTGTACTGTAAGATGCTGTACTAGAAACAAGAACAAAGCGGAACATCACATCTGCTGAGATTTTACTTTAACTGCTTGATGCTGGACTGTATAATTTTTTTGTTTGTTTTCCTCTGTGGAAATGTAAAGCATTGGTCATATAAGCAATATTCTTTTTTGTTTGGCTTTTTCAATTGCACTCTTGAAGGACCAGTGGACTGTTTGAGGGGACAGTGAGAACTGGTTGAAAGGCAGATCCCAGAGAGTCTGTAATCAGTGGCACACTCCACTGCCTGTCACCAGTGGTGTCCCCTAAGGATCAATACTGGACCCAGTATTGTTTAACTTGTTCATCAGTGACTCAGATGAAGGGGCAGAAGCCTGCTCAGCAAGTTCCCTGATGACACAGAGCTGGGAGGAGACGGTGATACCCCAGAGGGCTGGGCAGCCCTTCAGAGAGACCTCAACAGGGTGGAGAGATGAGCAGAGAACAGTCTGAAATTCAACAAGGGCAAATTCAGGGTCCTGTAGCTGGGGAAGAATAATTCTAGGCACCAGTACAGGCTGGGGGCTGAGCTGCTGGAAACCAGCTCTGTAGAGAAGGACCTGGAGGTCTGAGGTCTGGGTGAAGATCAAGCTGTCCGTGAGGCACAGTGTCCTTGTGGCCAAGAGGGCCAGTGGTATCCTGTGGTTCACTAGGAACACCATCAGATTGAGGGACGTGATCCTGCTCCTCTGCTCAGCCCTGGTGAGGCCACATCTGCAGTGTTATGTCCGGTTCTGGGCCCCTTAGTACAAGAGAGAGATGGAGCTCCTGGAGTGGGTCCAGCAGAGAGATACAAAGATGATTAAGGGATTGGAGAATCTTTCTTATAAGGAAAGGCTGAGGGAGCTGGATCTGTTTAGGCTTGAGAAGAGACAACAGAGAAGGGACTTTTTTTCTCAGTGGTGCTGAGCAACAGGGCAAAAAGCAACATGCAGAAACTGATGCACATCAAGTTCCACCTGAATATGAGGACAAACTGCTTTGTGGGTGACTGAGCCCTGGAACAGATTGGACAGAGAGGTTGTGGAATCTCCCTAAATGGAGATACTCAAGAGCCACCTGGTTTCAATTCTGTGCAGTGTACTGTAGGATGATCCTACTTGAACGAGAAGGTTGGTTTAAATGATCCACTGTAGTCCCTTCCAACAGTACCCAATCTGTGATCAGATCTCTAAATATGTAGCCAAATACTTCATCTTGAGAATTTAGGGAACTATTGTCCTCTTGTTTTTTTCCTGCCCTCCACTTTCTTTGTTACCACCTTCTCCACTATCACTTTTGTTTTCATAGATCCTTTGCAAAATCATTTGCATCTCTCATTGGTGTCTTCAGTGTCACATTGTGAGAATCATGCTGTGATTTTGATCATTTTTCGCATACTTTTGCTGTACTTACTTTGTTTCTACTATTTAATTTTTGAAATAGTAGAAACAAAAGTAGAAAGAGAACTGGAGACAGTATTCCATCTGAGGTGACATCGTGAAGATAAATAAATTGTCATAAGGATGTCTTCTGTTTTATGCTAGGATCTTTCTAGAAATTCTTAAGACTTCATTGAAATATTTGGCTAGCCTTAAACACTAATGTGGTATCTGCAGAAGTTTACCTGTCATAGCCATTTAATGATTAATGTTTTAGAATGAAAATTTTTATACACCTAATTAGAGCTGCAGGGTTTGTTTGGTTTTCCTACATGGAGATGGCTTCCCATACACAAATATTATTGATGTACTGGTAAACTGAACTTAAATAATCCACATTAACATAAAATTATTTATGGCACCATTTGTTGTCTTATGTGGACAGAGAAATCTGCAGGGATTATCTATCAATTTCATAAATTCTTGAGAGACCTGAAAACACAGACATGAAAGCATTTGAAATTTAGTTTATGATGTTATATTAAATACTGCATTTTAAATTTGTTAGCAAATAAGGTGGCAAAAAAACTCCAAAGCTGTTGCAGATCTCTGCAGCTCATAGGCAGTTACTAGCACAGATGTTCTCACCTGTTGCAAACTGACAGCTCAAAAATACGTGTAACTTTGAATACAAGTGCTAATAACAACTGAGACAGTCAAATGTAATTATTGCGTGTTATTATACTATCACCTGTGCAGCTGCGAGGCGTAGACTGAATATTCTGCCACCTTCAATTAGAAGAAGATAAAAGTAGCACTGGAGAACTGAGTCAGTTAAATGAGAATTTAAATCACTGCAACTGCAGTAGCACTTGGAAAATCGTTCAAAATCCCAGCCAACAGGACATGTTTCGAGACTAGCAAAGTGTGATTTTTTTTTTTTCTGAATTTAGGTCACCAAAGCTAGTAATTTGGATGATATCTTAAGGGAGTGTTTGGCCTGTCAGGCAGGTGTATGATTTCTTAATGCCTTTTGAGCAGTGATAGTCACAGGAACTGTATTGTCCTGGCAAATTAAGTAAAAGAAAACTATCTTCTCTCTATGTTATCAACATTTGTCTCTTGCATGCACCTTGGCACTTGCTGTACTTCTCACTTTCTTATCCAGTCTCTAACAACTCCAAGCAGCATCTACTACCAGTTTCAATATATTTTTTCATTGCAAATGTTTCCTGTGAGGCTGAAGCACCTTTTGTTTTAAGATATAAGTCATGGAGCAGTTAAATTGTTTTGACTTCTGTTCTAGAAAAAAAATCAGTTATGTGATGGTTGATCTCTCTTTATTGGTAAGACTTTGTTTTATATCAATGTTAAGACTTCTACCTTTACCTTGTAAACATAAAGGATGCACTAGTGCTATGGTTGTTGTTTCTGTGATCAAGAAACCTCCAGAGTCACAGGAGCTTCTGAGGTTTAAGAACTCAGAAGTGAGAACTTAAAAGCTGCTTAGAACTCCAGAATTTTCGCCACATGTGTCAGATGATATTTTCTGTATTACCTGTCTTTTAACAAATTGGTTTCTTAGAAAATAAAGGTTCAGTAGGAGTAAATTAACTTAAAACACTGCCCAGAAGATTTTTATAGGCAAAAAAATCATGCATTTCAGTAGAATCATGATAGTTAATCATCACTTAGACTTGCCTACTGTGTAACACAAGCTGTTTAATTCAGTAATGCTTTGAAAACATCTATAGCTTCTGTTTTAAGAATGCATCTACTGATTTAAAAATTGAGACCAGTTCACTAATTAGCCTTCCCTTTGGTATGGGCTGGTAAGTTTCTGACTTGTTGCTGTAGTTATCATGTCACTCCAGTCACTTTCGTGGGACTCACTAGCTGAGGCTGAAAGGCACCTCTGTAGATTGTCCAGTTCTACCCATCTGCTCAAGCAGGGTCACACAGAGCTGGTCATCCAAGACCATGTCCTGACAGCTTTTAGACATCCATCCCCATAGTAAAGAAAGAAGTGTTTCTTGATGTTCACATGGTCCCCGCTGTGTTTCCATTTGTGTAGATTGCCCCTTCTGCTGACACTGGGGACCACTGGGAACAGTCAGCTTCTTCTTTCTTCATTCCTCTTTATCAGGTATTTCTACAGTCATAAGTTCCTCCCCTAGCTGTCTCTTTTCCAGGTTGAACAGTCCCAGTTCTGTCAGCCTTTCATTGTAGGAGAGATACTCGCCTCGTTTTGTTTGTCCTTTGTTGCACTTATTCTTCAAAGTCCACCTTTCCTGCAGCCCAGTTTCTTCAGAAATTTTCATTTATTTTCACTCTCTTGTTTGACATTTAAGTGGCATATTCTATTGAGTCCTCTTTCAGATTACATTTTCCTTATTGTAAACACACTTCTGTAGTCTGTACTAGAATTCCTTTCATCCCAGCCAATGCATAAAGTTGAAGTCTCCTTTCTACAATTTTGCAAGCAAACATCAAGTAAAATGGAAAAGTACTGCTCTTAAAATTGGAGTCTTATGTCAACCAAGCCACAGCCATCCAGGCTTGAAACTCAAGGTGTCTTTTATTTGCTGTAAACAAAGAAATTGGACAACTCCACCAATTAATGTCAACTGAAAGAAAACAACTGTCCTGCATAAGACAAGGCAACGGTGCTTGATTTTATCACAAAATAGCAGCCTCTTAACTAAAGAATTTTTCAGAACCCCTCACAGTCTTTTAAACTGTGACCTAGAAAACAGCACCCATAACCCCACCAGCAGCACAGCCACCTCCCTCCAACACCCGTCCTGATTCCCCCTTGTTACATAGTTGGGTATTGCTGCCTAGGTCCAGTGCCTATTCCTGCAACTTTAAGTTTTTTGTTCATATTTAATGTTGAAAAAAATTTATTGATTCAAAATACAAATAAGAGCAATCACTTGAAAGAAGCTTTTAAAAATAATATTTATTTGAAACATGAATATAAATTTTACATGCTTCAGAGAGGAATAAAGCTTTCCTTTCTGAAAGGAAAATCATATTTAGGAAATTTGGGTTTTTTCTCAGGTTAAATATTGAATAAAATCTGACACAGTAACAAGAAATGTTGTTAATTGGGAGGTGGTTTTTGAACATGAAGTAGCTATAAGAACTAAAAATGCATCATTATTTATCCCATGCCATGTCCTCAGTTTAGAAATGAAATAAAACCTTAATTTTGACCTTGAGCACAGAAAACTCCATGTGAAGCAGATGGAATGCTGAAGTACAATTCGCAGTGGGTTTCCTCTTATCAGTGTGGAAAAATCTGAGAGATTATCTCTTTAAACACTACTTTGTTACTGTCACTTCCAGAAACTTCCTTCTTTCAGTTAATAGAGTTAGGATGACACTTGTTAATATGTCTGGTGTTTGCTTTTATTTACAACCTTGCTGACAGTGTCCTAGAGAGTGATTTGTTCTCATCAGCTGTTAAGAGTACCATACCATAAGTAGTGATTTAAAATTAAATAGAAACAGGTTTCAGGTGCTGTTTTAGCTTAAGGGATAGGTGCACAGTAGTCTCTTCTGTTTATACAAGTAATGGCTACTCTTAGAGCTGCTGCATGACTTGCAGTCATCCAGCCCAACCTACTCAGCCTGGTCCTTCCAGAGCAATGGAAACCACTCAGGTTTGGACTTGGAAGTCTCCTTGTGTGGACAGTGTATTTGCAGCAAAATTATCTTCTCAGAAAATGGAATAACTTTTCTGTGCATCCCTGCAGCCTACATGAAATGTCTAAAATTGCTGGCAGGTGTAAAGGTGTTAAACTACTTGAGGCTTTGTATCTAAAAGCGCTGTGGATCTGTAATCCATTATTGAAAGCAAGGGGTAAAAATGTTGTATCAATGATAATAGATGCTGAACTGCTTAAAAGTAACCTTAATAATTAAACAATTTCATTTTACATCAACAACACTTTTGATGACTGCATTTTGCAGAAATACTTTACCTCAGAGGAAGAAAGACAAAGGTAATTGCAGTATGACTCCAACCCAGAGGGATAGAACAGAGTGATGCTTTCATCATTAGCTACCCTTTAGCAGAGATGGCTAAAGAAAACAAAGAATCTGGATTTGCCTAAATGAAGTATTAAAGAGAGAAGTAAAATCAGCTAATAAAAAACGGCATAATAGTAAATTCACCAGTAGACTGGAGGGATATTTTATGACTGCTGGTTTTGTCCCCTGAGATATTACAGACAATTCATCCAGAAGACTGTAACTCTATGTTGCATAAAGTTCCCTGTGGACATTCCCCTGGAGACCTGCCCTTCCAAAGCTGTTTTCTCTCCACACCAGCTGTGTCCTGGCAGCTCATCTTTCTGTCAATAAGATTTTCCCAACCATGGATTCTACTGAGCCACAGTATCTGCTCTGTTTTGTTTTGTTGGGTTAGTTGCATTTTATTTTAATTTCTTGTAAGCTTGACTGTTCTGTTCTTCCTTCATGGAAGGACAAAAAGAGGTTAGAAAACTTTGTGATATACTTCTGCATCTTGATTCCTCCACCTTCTTTTCAAGATTCTCTTTAACCTTGCCATCTTGGAGGTCTAAAAGTCCTAGGAATACACTGACAAAATTCATTCTAGAGCAGGGAGTGGCAGAACTGCTCATTTGCTGAATGTCAGCATGCAGCTTCCCCCACAAATTATTTCCTATTGAGAAGCAGCTCAAAAATGGGCTCAGTGTTGCACCAGGAGTGTTTCAGTGTGCTGGGAACCTGAGCAGGAACTGAGCCAACAATTGGTAGTTCTGTACTCTTGTGCATGCTGCCCATACTTAGGGTAATTGGTTATATCTGTTAGGGTACAGCTCCTGGTTTTGTGCATCTGAAAGGGGATATTCCACACAAATGTGCACATGAATCAGATTTAAATCTGCCTTACCAATGATTGTGTGGCAGGCAGTATAAATCTGAGTCCTTGCTCAGGTTTATTTTTTTCAATCCAATCACATTATATTCTCCTATCTCTTTCCACACTTAATTTTCATTTTAGCATCACAGAAATTCCATTATATCTTTCTTAAAACTGAAATATACTTCTGTTTCAAAGTCATGGGTGTAATACTGCAATGCAAAAGCTATAAAAAAAGCTGTATATTTTTTTACAGTCAATGTACTAGCATTTCTTAATTGTTCTAACAGTAAGGAGAGTGTTTCATGGAGACTTAAATTTTTCAGTGGAAGCTTTAAAATAATCTGCTTATGCATAAAAAAGATTCAGCAACCTTTGCAATATATGAGTTTAGGGAGACTTTTGATCATCTGCAGTGCAACAGAGAATGAGAAATTTTGGTCACTTATAAGTGTTTGTGTCTTTATATCTGGTAATGCTACCATGTTACATATATATCTATATATATATGTGTGTGTACATACATTTATTTATCATCAAACAAATGCTAGGCAAATATAAGACCTTTCAGTTGCATAAAGTAACTAATGCAATGTTTTGCCTTGCTGCATATTTTGATAGAAGGTATCTCTATCATGGGCCAGAATTGTTGCCTCATCTCCCTGAACCTTCCAATAATGAATATATGTAACTTTTCATGACAGTTGCTTCTTATAAATAACATTTTCATTGCAGTGAAGTAAAGGCAAGTAGGAATTTTGGTTTTTGCTATTCTTGCTTTGAAACGCAAACACTCTGCTTATCACAAGCCATTTGATACAAAGAAAGTATGAATTGTGCCTTAGCAAAAGTATGTTCTTCAAAGTTCACCATTTTCTGAGAAAATTTCCTCAGTGGTCTTTGGACAGTCATTGCTCTCAGTAAAAACCAGATATTTCTTAGTCTTTGTGATTTGAAAATACTGAGTTTTGTCACATCCTAGAGAATTTCCAGAACTGTTCTTTTTGCAGCATATATATGATATTTTTTTCTGCCTAAAAATCCCCAAAATAACTTAGAAGCAGGAAGACAGATATCTGTTTGCATGTCTATTCCTAGTATTCTTGTCTAAACTTATCAGGTGATTTTCTTCCATATGCACTTCTCAGTGATGTGCAGTACTTCAGGAAAGGAGGATGTGAAGTAAGAAATTTCATGCTGAACTAAGTATTTTTAACAATTGAAGTTCTTTATGCTTCAGAAAACAAAGGAATTTGAAAATAATTTGGTTTCTGAAGCCGGAGAGTTTGTCTTGTCCTCTGCTCAATATTATGACCAAGACTGTCATGTCTTTAAATCAGTTTAAAAATCCTGTACATTTTCCCTGTGATCTTCTGTAGAAATAAAGTAGTGTAAAGTACAATAAAATACTGAATTTATCAGTGTGCCTATTAAGAGATAATTAATATGTGGCCTTATAAGTGCATACAAAGAAAGACGTTAAGTTAGGCCCTTTAAAGTATAAAGAGAAATACAAGTACACATTGTCTGGAAAGTAAATTTAACAAATTAAAAATTAGATCCAAATGCTTGAAAAAAAAAGAAACCTATTCAGCTCAGGATACATTCAGCTGTCTTTTCTGCCAGGATATGATTGTTTTCAATGAACAGAGAAATACTGTATAACTGGTTGGAAATCTTGAATTATTTATTCATAAAGATCTAGATATTATCTGCTGAGACTGAAGTACAAATGCCCCCAAGACAGAAGGGCTGCAAGTTGCACCATGAGTATTTAAGTTTGTAGGACATATTTGCAATAGTATAGTAGTAAAATATTTTTGAGCACATAGCCATTTTTGACAGCATCAGTTGAAATATAGTATCTACACAGAAGAAAATTCAGATAAGTGAATATATTTAATCTTTAGTTTGGTTTCTATCTCTACAGGCTTGGTTGCATTGAAGATGCTGAATTAAGCACTAAAATGAGCTTAGGAATAGTATTTTAAAGTCCTTAACAGGCTAGATTGATTCAGGCCCTTCAAGAATAACATGTGAATAGCAACAGGGCATAGCAATGCCCTCATTGTTTCTCTGTTGACATATCAAAATCTGTTACAGTAAGCAAAACCTAATCATGGCTGGCCTTGGAAAACAAGGAAGGGGTATTGCAAAGAAACAGCTTGGGTGGGAGAAGGAATAGGGGAAAATAAAGTCCTTCAAACCAGCTCTTTACCACAATGACAAACAGGTTGTCATTAAATGACAAGTATAATGTTTATGATTGAAAAGGAGTTAAAATCATTGTTGCTTAATCAATCAGTATTCAAAAAGTTTATAGGAAAGAAGAAAATGCACACACTGAATTAGGATAATCTTGAGATAAAAATATTTAGGAAAGGAATAAATAAACCTCCAAAAGTTGAAAGTAGGTTGGTTTAGATTAGATATGAGGAAGAAATTCTGTACTGTGAGGGTGGTGAGGCACTGGGACAGATTGCCTGGGGCAGTTGTGGATGCCCCATCCCTGGAAGAGTTTAAGGCCATGAGGGCGCTGAGTAAACTGATCTAATGGAAGGTGTCCCTGGTGTCCTGGTTATAGCCAAGGACAGGGCTAATGTTTTCCAGTAGCTGAGAGAGGGCATGGGCAGAGCCAGATGTTATTGGATACTACCTCATGTCATTGCCAGGAGCAGGTGAAAGGGACACTTTTCCAGGCTTCCAGGGAGAAGTGTGCTCCTTTCAGAGGGAGAAAACCTTGTGGGCAATATAGTCCAATGTTGTTTTATTTTATGTGTCTTTTGTTTGTCTTGCAACTTTTGTTATTAAATTGTTGCTGGAACTCTTAATTTTCTTATCCCATTGCTGTTTCCAGTAAATTTTTCTTAGCTCTCTACCTTTTGTGCTTTCAGTTGGAGGGGAGCAAGCAGCTTGTGGTCTTTTTAGTGGCAGTACTAAATTGGAGAAAACCTTTCCTAAGCCATTGCATGTGTGCATGGCAGAGGGGTTGGGACTAGATGATCTTTTAGGTGCCTTCTGATCTAAACCATTCTGTGATTATATGCCTCTGAAATTACTGCTCTGCATCCAGTTAATAAGATAGTAATTAAATTTTGAACAGAATATTACTTCAGAGTCTGAAGTGTTGCAGTAACAGCACACCTTTTTCACACACCTTCCCAACTTCTGATGAGGGTTGTGTAGCTTTTGCTGCTCCTTCTTTTGAGTTCTTACTAAAAGCACTTCCTCTAAGAGGACATGACACAGATTTGTCCAGTAGTGTTCTGGAAGCAGCACTGTATGCCCTGTGCCCCTATCACTGTAGGAGGGGGGTCTGCCTTCTGCTTGTTCAACCTGGGGGAAGAGCTCTTGTCCAGATACAGCATTCAACAGCTTGGATGTCTGGGGAACGTTCTGGATGACTCCAATGAATTAATTGTTTCTTTATCAAAGGTCACAGTGTATACAGGTACAGGGGTGCACTTGTCAGGGAAATCACGTCGTAATGGTTTTCTAATCTCTTTTGTTCTCATCACAGAAGCAGAAGGCAGCAGAAGCAGCTGCTCTGTTAGTGCTACTTATCATTAATCTTCAGTCAAGGTCTTTCAGTCTTTCTGAAATTGTCTTGAAATCTGCTGCAGTGAAAAGGCGAGACTTCTGGAGACAGATACTCTGCCTAAGTCTGCATATTACTTATTTAAATTTTGCAGTCTTGTGTAAAGATATTTGTCTGTCATGATTGATTGTGTGTACATGTAATTTCAATAGAAATTCATTAGAACTTTAATCCCATAGAGAAAAGTGAATATTGCATTATTTTACTATAAAATCAAGTTTACAAGATCACATTTTGTCCATTTTGGTTTTGAAGTTACCAGTAACGCCCTTGTTCAAATTATGAAGGATACATAATATGAGTGGAGATTTACAGAAAAAATAGTATGCAATCATTTTGTTCTTCAGTCTTCTCAGGGACAGGTATCACAGGAGGCACAGACTCCATCAGCACACTGAGTGTGTGTGGAGTAGTAGTCATGATGTAGCACAAAGTGATGGCATATGGTGACCTTCAGTGCTCAGTCTTGCACTTTAATGATCAGGGATTGGTGTTTACCGATTGCTGTGTTGGACTCTGTGTGTGTGTTATGTCTACATATCTATACATAGCTTCTGCAGACATTTATTTTGCTTCGGCAGTAGCTAATGACAACACACAGAAGGATCTGTCTTAGACAAGTATCAAAAGCAATATGTGTCCCATATGCATGAAGCTTGCAGGCTAAAGCAAAGCCTTTAGCGTTACTTTGGCAGTAATTTTTGGCAGAAAAAAATTCCCAAATCATAAGATGCCTGAAAATTTAATGTAACAGTTGTGTTAGAGAATCTGAGGTCTTGTGAAATGTAGCATGTTGTGAAGCAACATATATTTTGCTATTGCTTGTTGAAAATAACAAGCACATTACAGGCATTAATGAAATTGAATCACAAAATACTTCCCCCTAAGGGGGCTAAATGCATTTTGGGGTTTATGGACACTGTACTTCCTCAGCCTTAATTGACAGGCAGCACTACTTTTATCTGCTATTTTTAGTGAAAATTTACTTAAAAAAACGAACATGGGAAAATAGGTGGATAGGGAAGGTAAAAAGTCCTATGCTTCCTTGTCCAGAAACACCAAAAAAGTCCTGATTGTACCTCGATGGATTATTTCTTTGTGTATGTGTTTATTAATTTTGCACACATTTATACAAGTATCATCTTTGGGTTTGCTATTTTTAATTAAAAATCTATTTGCCTTTACTATTGGCCTGACGTGACACAACATCCCATGCAGTCCTGATGGCAGCTCAGTAGGCTACCACAGACTCCCCAGAAGAGCAAATGCCAACTCACGCCCGCAGGCAGATGGGAAAGTAAAACATGCGTGTTATTTCCAAACCACTTAAAAAAATAACTTCCCTTACAGCATCAGATGAAAACATATTAAAGAAAATCTGTCTTTTTCCACAATTGGATAAATATGTTCTGTAAGACCAATTATGTCGAGTAATGTATTTGAACAAATATGCAGCAATTAGGACATTTTGTTGAGTTTATCTGTGGTGACTACCAATCACATCAAAGCCATAGTGGTAGCAATCTTCTTTATTATTCCTCTTGCCTAAAAAGAAATTCAGATTAAAAAACATGAAAGCTGAAGAAAATATTTGGCACAATCTTTTCTTTTTCTAACCTATTTTGTATATTCAATTAAAGCCTAACCAGTTACTGCTCAGAAGGTAATATAAACTGATGGTAGTGTGTCTGACCTTAGTATGTCATCCTTATGTCATGTTTCAGTTGGGATTGGAAACTAACTTTTTAAATATCATAAAACCAAAACAAATGCAAAAAATAAGTTAAAAAAAAAATCAAACCAACCAACTAAACAAAACCCTGAACAAACCACAAATCCAAATCTGCTGTTCTGCTTCTGTCCCAAGAGAATGTGCCTTTACTTTGCTAAGATGCAGAAGTGCCTTCTATAAAATCAGGCATCTGCCATACTGTGATTTTGCTACTTGCAGATTAAAACAATTTTTCAGACTTTTCTGTTGCTATACATCATAAACAATTATTTTTAGTGTATATTTGCTGTGTTTTTGTAAAGATTCAGTTCTTTTAGAAGTAACTTGGCTTACCACGTGATACAGAAATAAAATATAGATAAACACATAATTAGTTGAATGCTGCCAAAGCACTGGCCAAAGATAGACTGTAAACTGTATTCAGTGTGGGCATCCACTGCTGAGGAAAAACAGACTATATATATGTTTATAGAAAGTAACTAAACTTATAAACGTCTATCTTGCTTCTTATGCTGTCAAAATGATTATGGTTAGAAACAGAAGTGATGAAAATATAAATCTTCATTTATCTGGCATTTAAATTTTAAGAGATAATTTTTAAGAGATAGATTGCTCTGGCCTTCTGACAATATATTGAAGTGGAAAAGTAGGCAATTGAGGGGTTTTTTTTGGTGCTCTTTCTACTTTACATCAGGTTTAGACTGCAATCAGTTGAAATTATTTTATTCAACTTCCTATGCATAGGTAGTATGGCTGTTTCTATTCATTTCACACTCTCTTCATTTCTTTTCTTCCTAAAGATAGTACAATGTTTGCTTCTCAGCTCTAAGAAAGGGCTTATCGTAGTCTGTTGGGACAGTAATTAGAGTATAGGTATGTAACAATATTTTCAGACTGGGTTAGTGATCAACCTGAACTTAGAGGCATAGGCCTCGAAGAAGTGGTCACAGGATTCACTTCATCATAAAACTCCAAGATTTTTATGGTGTCTGGGCACTTCAGTTTCTGATTAATTTTGCAATATGCTGGGATTATATATCCAGTGGAATATTCACTCTTTGATAAAATTTAATTTTATTTCTGTAAGCTTATAATCATAATAGAGGAAAAAAAAATATCAGTAATCGTTATCTTGTCACCACAGCAATCCTAGCTGGAAAAGACTTTTAAGTTAAAGAAATTCTATCTGCGTTATTATTGGAAAAGTTCTACTAATCTGATTTTAAAGTTTTCTGAAATGGTGATTGCGCAATCTGCCTTCTCCAGTGCTTGACTACCAGGGTTTTTTCATCATGTCTAACCAGAATCTTTCTTGTTGCAAGCTAAACTAGTTATTGCCTTCTTTTTGAAAAAGAGTTGAGATTATTCTTGTTGCCTTTATGAAAGGAGGCTTTTATATTAAACACTCCTATTAGATCCCCTCTTTCCAGCAAGGTTTAAGCCAAATTTTTTGTTAAAGATTTTTTTTCTGGACCTCTGGTCCTTTCTCGTACTCATCTCTGGACACACACTCTTTGGTCCACAGCTTCATTAAAGTGTTATTCCCTAAGCTGAACCAATGTGTTTTTCAGCCAAAACATTAATTTCCTGTTTTATATTTGTGCAAGTGATTATTTTTGCCTGACAATTTGATAGCTTGCCCATTTTTCAATTGAATTCCTGATTTAGTTGCAAGCTACTGCTTCATTTTGTTGAGATTTTTCTTATTAAATCTAATTTTGAGGTTTAATTTGCTTACCAGCCATCTTTACCTAGTGCTATCTGTTGATTTAATGTGTGTGATCTGTGTTCAAAGGCTATGGAATAGTTTAAGTGATAATCCTATACTCAAAGACAGAATTCCAGAATTCCACTCCCTGTCCCTCTGAGTTAGCTTTGCTTATTGAGAAGAGGCCACTGAGAAGTCTCTGGTTTGCCAATTTCTCTGCCACGAAAGGCAATTCTGGAATGTGAAGCACTTAAAACTGGAAACAAAAATGCCAACAAGCATCAAGAAACATGCTGGCTTTTGAGGAAATATGCAAGAATATCCTTGAGGGGTCCAGAAACGTAACAAGTTCGTAACCATTTTCAGCTCTTATTCTGTGTTCAGCAAATTAGTACAGCTTGAACCACCAAGAAATGTTTGAATTTTGACCCTGTCATTACCCTTGTAAAGGAAACAACATCATAAATCCCAGAGAATTAGCTCAGCTCTCTGACCAACAGCAGAAGTACAAGGGGAAATGTGGTAATAGGATAGGCACTCAGCCCTGCATGGCCTGAGTCCACAACTGAGCATGACACTTAAAGGTTTCATGTTCAGAGGTGAGAGATGAGAATAATTTTTGGTCCAGAAAGGTTGACCTCCAAAGAAATGTCTTAAGACCTGAAGTTGTTCAAGGAAGAGTCAGAAGGAGGAAGGCAGAGAGGCTTCAAGCATGAAGGAACTGACTGTCAAGAGGAAGAGAGCAAAGGCAGGATATTTCCTCCACTGCAGTGAGAAGGGAACAACTTGTCAACTTTATGGTTTGTCAGACTGTCTAAGGAGATAGAGCAGTTTGTCTGCCAGGAGAGCTGACATCCCTTCCAGCCCAGTGTAGGATTTTCTGACTTGCTTGTCTTACACTGTTCTCCAATACCTGAATTCATTCCTTCTTATTCCTGCACGTTTAAAGGCTCTTTCTGAGCTGCTTTTACTTTTGTAGATGCATATACATAATGATTTTATTCTTTTCCATCATGGAAAAATACTTTTTTAAACCTCTGGCCTCATTTAACAGGAAGTCTGCAATCACTGTTTTATAATCTCCAGGAATTAATATTTCTGACTATCTCCCAAGCAATTTCTGCTTTGTGTGCTGTATGAAGTTCCATTCACATCAAGGAAATACAAACAAATCCCTCTCAGCAAAACAACAGGTTCTTTACTCCATCTTCACTCTTGCACAGAGTTTGTTAAACCAGGTAGTATTCTTCTTATACTATCCTAGTTCCTGGGTTATCATTTAATTTCTTCCTCCTGTGTCTCATTTATTGTCTCATTCCTCCAGTAGGTGGAAAATTTCAGCTTTCTTCTAGACATATTTTTCAGGTGGTGTTGTCTGTAGCTGTTATACTGGCAGTACATATATCTGTATGAATCTGCTCTAAGTCTATTAAGTTAGACTCTCTAGGGGTTTTTCTAGTAGTACCTGAGAAATAAGGTGGACAAGAAGAAGCTTAAACTTAATTCTAGTGATATTAGAAATGTCAGGTAACTTTTTTTCCAAGCAAGTGTTGTTCTCTGTTTTCCTCCCAAACTTCTCTCAGCCAAAGAAGAGGATGGTAGTCATGACTGAAATCCTCCTGTGGAAGATATATTAGTGTATATATATATACACATATATATGTATGTTCTGCTGAATATAATGTTGCCATTTTCCTCAATCTGCTTAATCACTGCATGAATTCATGGTTCTAGTTTCAAGATCACAGCCGGCTGCTGCGGAAGGCTCATTGCAAACCAAGTGGCGAGCTAGCAGCCAAACCTCTCTCTTTGTCCTTGGCATATCCAATTAACTGATAGACTCTCCAAGGCAGCAGAAACACACGAATGATATGAAACAATGTGTTATAACAATTTTGTGGGATAATTCAAACATGGCATAGCATGTGCTTCTCATGTTGGATGTAGGAAGGCTTTGAGCACCTAAAACAAAAGCTTTAGAAGCTGAATTTTCAAAGGCTCTCTACGTACAGTTGTTTGGTGTGTCCCTGCTTATTTCTGGCACCAATTCTTCTGCTTGTACACAGCCTGGACCTCTGTGACCTGAGAGTTGTCACATGTGGCTCTTGCTTAAACCTGACTTTTGGCATAAATGTCCTGACAGCTGTGACTAGAAGTTGTGCTGTGAAAGTGTCCACTTCATCAGTGTGGTCATCTAATTGTGGCTTCCAAAATTTCTTCCAAGATACAAAGAGAGGAGTGGAGTGGGCAAAGAAAGGGAGGTATGAAGCCTTGCATGGCTTGTGATAACCTTTTTTGCTGCAGTGCACCCTTCCTTGATGTAAGTGTGGCATTCAGATTCTCTGAAAAAATTCCTTCGCCCAGGGTTTTTCTCCTGGGAAGGTGAAAGGCAGCCAGAGAAACTTCAGAAAAAAGGAAAACAATTCTTATCTCATTTGCTTCTCCTGTGCTCTGCTCGTGTGGAATGTATTTGGAGATTGTTTACCCAAAGGTGTTTGCTTCATTGGACTCCGTTTTGAGTTGTTTTGACTCATTGGCCAATTGGGGCCAAGCTGTGTCAGGACTCTGGAAAGACTCACAAGTTTTCATTATTATCTTTTTAGCATTCAGTAAGTATATTTTCTGTATTTTTTAGTATATTATAGTATAATATTCTTTAATATAATATGGTATAATAAAGTAATAAATTAGCCTTCTGAGAACATGGAGTCATTCTCTCCCCTTTTCAGTGGACCTGCATTTACAATAATGTAGTTGTGGTCTTGTTATTACAGTGATAGCCCGGATGACGTGAGGGGAAGATGAGAATGCTTGGTATTAAAGAGGGGTGTACATCCTGGGAACTCTGAGTTCTAGGCTGTCCTTACAGAGGATAGCTATAATCTGGGCAGGAAGGCAAAGCTGCATACCTACTTTTCCTGCTTGTCATTTCCCTCTGGCTACTGACAGTTAAACAAATTGGCTCCCTGAGGTGCCTGACTCTTCTCACATGCTGCCTGCTGAAAGCCAACGGCCATTTATGTGTTCTGTGCCATGTACTGGCACAACAGGATTAGCAACCCCTAGTCTGAAGTCATCCATCTCTGTTTTTCCTGGGTCTCCCAAAAGCATTTCTGAAAACACTGCAAAGGAGGAGAAACAGAATTGTTCCTGACTGCGGGTCTTCCATTTTGCTGTGATTTCTTGCGACCTCAACATATTCTTCAGGACTTAGAATTGCTTTGAAATGGCAATAATTTGTGGTTGAATCTGAATGAGCCACTGATGCAGGCTTTGGGGGAGGTGTGAAGAAAGCAGACTCTCTCAGCTGCCAACCCTGCAGGATTCAACTGACTGGTTCAGTGAGCTCACAAATAGGATACCATCCATGGAGGGATGTACTTTTATTTCAGTAAGATATGTCTCTGAAATCTAGGTGAATTATTTAGAAAGATAGGCATTAACTTGCAATTAAATTTTATTATTTAGCTAAGAGGAAAAAAACCCAATACACTTTAAATTTTTTAAAATTATTGAAACATAGACATTAGGTTTGTAATTTGGTGACTGGTGAAAAGCCAAAATTCACATTCACACTAGCTTGTTAATTAGGGACTTATTATTAGTAAGTGATTAACAAACTTAGTTGAGTTATCACCCACAAGCTGGTTGGTGGGTACATGCTATCACATCCTCATTTGTACGCAAACTCCCTCATTTTCAACCCCTCATTTTTAGCTACCACTGGCCCTGGAGGCATGGACTGAGCTGTCAGTCCTCAGGATTTAGTTGGGACATTTGTGATATTAGGAGTTTTACTTAACACCTTGATTCCTGCACTGTTGTTGTTATACAATGAATCTCCATCCTCCCTGCAGAAATAAATTCTTGGGATTTTTTTTCCTCTTAAATAAGTAGGTCAGGTTTAAACTATGAGCCTTATAGAACAAGGGAAAAATATATGTCTCTCTGTTTGCTTTTTAGTGTTATTTTCATTGAAGAAGTGGGGTTTTTTGATGCTTGATATTGGTAGTACTATAAAAATTACTGATGGTTTGTTATTTGATAAACAGATTTGTTTACCTCCCTCTACCATCTCCCTCTCTCTACCATCTGCAGTGGTAGACAATTTGCAATAGGTTACCTGCTAAAATGGCTTCTTTTAGGTAATACTTCTGATAATGATAAATACTTGGCTTTTTTAATGCCACTCAGGATTCATCCCTTGTAAACCATGGGAAGGATTTTGCTATAGCCACAGAGAGACTGTAGCCTGTCTTTAGAGCTAGTTTCTCTTTGTTTAAATGTCCCTCTGAATTGTAGTTGGACACGCTTCACTGGCATTGCACTGCATCAGTGCCATGCCCATCCATCCATTTCATGGTGGATTGGCTCTGTGGCAAAGTTCATCAGTGACTTCTGCCATCATAGCTTTGTATGATTTGTACTAGTCTAATTGGCTCACAGTTTCAGCTAATAATGATTGATACAAGCTTTTTATCAGTGTGAGAGGAGGATGTGTGACCTTTTTATCTATTCCTCTGCTTTCTGAAAAACTTGTTTTCCAGTTATTAACACCATATAAACATTAAACTTGCTGAAGAAAAGCTAAAAGAGATGGAAATGTGTGTTCATTAACATCTTCTTCTAGTCATCTGTTATTGTGAATATAACATTTTAATATAAAACTGCCAAGTAAATGCTACTCTTCAAATTTTTTTGAGGGAAACTGGTAGTTCCTCTGCAGATTCAGCTGCAACAGGCTCACTTTTGAACTCCTTATTTTAATCTTGTCCTCCCTCAGCATCATTATTAATTTTTTGTCCCTCTATATTCAGCACTGCTGAGGCTGCATCCCAAATCCTGTGTTCAATTTGGGCCCCTCACAACAAGAAAGACATTGGGATGCTGAAATGTGTCCAGAGAAGGGCTGGTGCCAGTGGAGCTGGTGAACGATCTGGAGAACAAGTCTCATTAGGAGTGGGTGAAGGAGCTGGGGCTGTTTAACCTGCAGGAAAAGACAGTGAGGTGGCCTCTTACCAGTCTCTACAACTACCTGAGAGGAGGTGATAGCCAGGTGGGGGTCTATCTGTTCTCCAGGTAACAAGCAACAGCACACAAGGAAATGGTCTGAGGTTGTGCCAGAGAAGGTTTAAATTGGATATTGGAAAAAATTTCTTCACTGAAAGGGTGGTCAGGCACTGGAACAGACTGTCTAGGGAAGTTGTGGAATCACCATCTCTGGAACTGTTCAAGAGACATGTGGATACGGCACTTGGGGACATGGTTTAGTGGTGAACATGGTGATTGTGCTAGGTTAACAGGTGGAATTGATGATCTTAGAGGTCTTTTCCAACCTTAATATTTCTATGAGTTCAGAACTACCAGTATACCAGTGGTTTGCCAGATCCTGGTACACCTTACAGTAATTTTTCTCCTGTTGTAAGTAAAGAAAAAAGATACATTTTCTCTTCTGAGGCTATCTGGCTCTTGAAGGATTACCTTTAAAAAAATTCTGTCACTATAATAGGACATAAAAGAGTGTATAGTTTTTATTTAGAATGGCCACTGTCAGTACATTCAGTTGTTTCTCCAGCTAATAGGACCTCAGGAAAGTACTGGTAGTCTTTAAGGTATGTGAACACACAGCACTGTAGCCCTCTGGTTCTAAAACTGCAATGTAATATAAAATTCTCAAAAGCATATTTTACACATTAAATATTATCTGTGGGGTGCTTCTACTAGCCTTTAAGCCTTAGAACCTATTTATCCATTGTGTTATTATAATCCATAGGGCTGGGGTGGCTGTCATCATCTTAAAATGTAGCACAAGCCAGTTCTTTCCCTGCACTATTCGCATTTCCATTCTGGTGTGTCTGAATCATTGTACTACGTGAGTGCCTTTTTCATACTTAAAAATAGACTCAATAACCATCTTCCTTCTCTGCTTTTCGTTTTACAACTGCAGTAGCAGCTACATTTCCTGTCTCAATAGCACTTATGAAGCAATTAGGCAAATTTAGGACAGATTTTGCTACTGAATGCTAGACAGATTTCTCTTTATCCTCACTAGAACTTGTGCATGGACAGATTATACCCTAATGGCCTAGTTCTTTTTCTGCCCCCGCAAGAAGCACTCTTCTCATTTTACACATGGGCCATTTGATTTGGTGCCACAAAATGAAATTGATGGATCCTCTAATTGGTCACTTGTAATTAATTAGTATAAAAAATCATTTATCTTTTTCTGTCTTGTATCTTCTGGAGTCTTCAATGACTACTGCTTGTGGTTACACAGCTGAAGGAAATTATTAGCAGGCAAATTGTGGACCTGTGGGAGCAGTTCCAGAGGAGGGCCGTAAAGATCATCAGGGGGCTGGAACAGCTCTCCTGTGAACACAGGCTGAAAGAGTATAGCCTGGAGAATCTGAGATCCACTGAGATCTCATTGCAGTCTTCCAGACATGAAGTACAAGGGGGAGAGTGACTTTTTACATGGGCACATAGTGATAGGATAATGGGTAACAGTTTTAAACTAAAAGGGAAAAGATTTGGATTGGATGTTAGGAAGAAAATATTCACACTGAGGATGGTAAAGCACAAAAGTGGGTTGCCCACAGGAGCTCTATCTCTGGGAGCGTTCAAGGCCAGATTGGGTGGGGCTTTGAGCAACATGATCTAGTGGGTGGCATCTCTGGCTGTGGGAGTGTGGGTTGGAACCAGATTGTTACAGTTCCTTCCAAACAAGGTTATTCTACAAAATTAGAAAGACTTATAAAAAGTAAAAGGAAAATATTTGGGAACACCCCCCCCAAAATGGCTCCAAAAGTAACAATTTTTTAGTATTTCTGTAAAATCTCAGTGTTTCAATTAAGTTGAGGGATAAAATAGGGCTCTTTTTAAAATCAGGCAAAGTCAAGAAATCTTACCTAGAACCATGATTAAGTGCACATTAACAAAGCTAAACTTATAAAAGATAAATAGAATATATATTATAGAAATATGTATGACTTATATAAATAAAAATTTAAAAGGGCACATCAATTGTAACAGTCCATTGCTGTACTTATGCCCATTACTAAATAGCAAAGATAATTATTTTGATTTATATCAGAATACACCCCAAAATAAACTATTACTTAGACCATCCCTATAAATTTCTTCCTCCATAATAGCAATGAATATCAATATTTCACCTTTCCTCTGTTCACACAGGTTGTATTACTGAAAAGAGCTTTCTTGATGAATTACAGAGGCAAGAAGTACTTTTGAAAGGAGCAATTGTGCAGGAAGGATTCATTGTGCAGAATTGTGTGTTTCAGAACTGGTAACAAAAATTTCTGCCATAGACATAGGGCTTGAGTCACCTGTGACTATAAAACGCCAGGATGATGTGTATGCAAACATAATTAAGTTTAGTCATGGCAAGGAGTTCTTGATTGGAACAAGTACCATGGTACAAGACATGGGTAATACCTCATTAACTAATTAGAACATTCTGCAAAAATCTGGCCAAAATGTTCACACCATTCGAACAGGAACAGCCCAAAGGAGATGAATAAGAGAATGAGGGATTCCTGGGGGAAAAATGTTATAACTTGTTTAGTGAAATGATGATGAGAAAGGACATGAATATTTTCCAACTAGCTTTGATGTTCGTTATCTTTCTGTTTGAAGAGTAAATGCATGTACAGTATTCATAGAGCATTTAGATTTGAAGGTTTTAAAAAGTTTCTACACATCCAAAGAGCAAAGCTCTGAGATGACCTACATCGAGGGAGGTTGTGAGGGCAGAGAGATTGGGAATACTTATTGGCTGTGTGCAGGCTCTGTAACTGTGTTTATATAGAGAACACGTGTGCATGTCCATGAATATACATGCATATGTGTGTATTCCCTGTATGTGGAATACCTGCCCAGCCTTGCTACTGGCTGGACCTGGGGGCACAGAGCTGGGGCAGCCTCTCCTCTGTTGGGCCACCAGCTTCCACAGCTCTAATAAAGGTCATTAGGAGTTTCACAGAATAAATCCCCTGTTTCTGTGTAGGTCAAGGGCATTGGCAGTGTTTCTTATCTTCCTATGCCCTCATTTTGTAGCACATCATTGCTGAGTTAAAGGGGGTTTTACCACAAGTTGTCAGCTTAATGAAGTGTGTGGGGAATATTCTGTGGGTTTGGTTTATTGGAGCACATGTTCTCTAGATTCTTCTCTAGATTCTTCTTACTGTACAGTATCTTGCATTTGCTGGAATGGGGCTTGATGAACAAGGTCTAATTTTATTTGGCAGTGGGCAGATTATACTGACTACACGCCACCAACTGGAAGTGTTTTCCTTCTAAGTGGTTGGATTGCTTGAACTTTCTGTGTTGATCTTGTGCATAACCTCTGGAAAGCAGCAGAAAAGAAATGGTTGACCCCTTCTACTCTTGGTATTCATAAGAAGATGTTCCTAGACTTGGCTCCTGTATTGCCATACATCAGCAGTAGAGGACAAACTTCTCTCCTGCTGGGGTACAGAGAACACTCCAATTCATACAAAGCAGCATGACCTTCATCCTGCAGAGCTCCTTTCTTGATTCTAGTTCAACTCTGTGAACTATTATATCCTCTGATATTTTAACTTCCCCATGCAAGACTAACAAATTGGTGGGGTTTTTTTTTCTTATTATTTAATTTGATGGGTTTCCTTGTTCTGAAATGTATACATGTTTTTTCATTTCATCTTAGTAAATTTCATCCTGTTTTCTCCAGAGTAATTTGCACATTTACTGTTGTTCTGAATTATTCAACTGCATTTGTGTATCTTAGATGCCCTCTTATCTGTTATCTGCAAGTGTAAGTTTACGTGTTTCATCATTCAGTCCGTAAGATAGCACAGCTGGAAAAGACTGTATGTAAGCAGCATCAACCGTATGATGTCATATGAAATTTTCATAGCAAATTTTCTTTTGGACTTTCCTACTGGTTTTTTAACCATTGGATAGTAGTTCAGTCTGCTTAGGATGTATGCAGGATGTTAGCCTGCTTACAAAATATCATAAGATGGTGTCAAAAACCTTGTTAAAAACAAGATATGCCACTCCCCTTGTTTTTCCTTCAGATACAAAGATTGTTTTCTGTCAAAAAGGATGATCTGACTGGTTTAGCATGATTTGCCCTTTATGTTTATGATGAAGTCGGCAGTGAAGCATGAAGAAAAATAAATTGAAAACAGTCAGTTATGGACTAAAATTGTGTCCTTCAACATCTGTCTAAATTTTTGGAAATCAAAATTGACTTTAGCCATGCCTTTTATAAGATATCTCAAAGCACTAGTGTTAATGTCATATATCTAGAGGTGTATAATATATAAAATCCAAACCAAGCTAAACAAAGACTTGTACAAGAAAATTCTTAACCATTTTTCCAAATGAAATGAGGAAATGACATGTAATACTTTTTTTTCTATATTAAGAAGGGTTAAAGTAAATAATTTCACTTAAATTCTTTAATTGAAAGAGAAATTGGTCTTCTGCTAATACAAAAAATAAAAAATTTTCAAAATTTCCCCCATAGAATTTGAAGATACGATGAAATTTGAAGTTAAGGAAAGATTTGGCAGGCTCTTCTCCTGATCAGTAGTAGAATAATGTTTAAATATACTTCTATATTATAGGATTAATATACGTCTATATAACAGGATTCAGGGATTGAATTACACTGTATTTTTCATATTACATTACTTTTGAAAATTATGTCACTCTAGTGTTTCCTTGGACATCTCTTTATTGAGACATCATGGAGCAAATCTGCGACATGTTTATAAGGCTTAGAGCATTTTGCTTTTTATATTTAAATAATTAGATTTTAATTAGATTTTAAATAATTAGATTAAAATTAGATTTTAAAATAAACAACCCACAACAGATATCTTCACAACTAATGACAATAATGTCTGAACTAAAATGTTCTACTCAGTCTCTGTGCTGCATTAAATGTATTTTCCAGCATTCAGAAGCAGAGCCTCTGTGTCCTCAGCATCCTGTATTCACTGCAGTGTAGCTTTCAATATTTTCACATTGCTTAAAATCTGTGTGACTTTATTCACATGGTGCTGAGCTTGAGCTAATATACCCTGCTGGGGGACTTAGCTGCAGCACAGAGCTCTGGCAGAATATCTCCTGGTGTTGTAAGTACGACTTGTGAAACTCTGTACATGTTGTTGACATAGCAGTGGCATTTTGAAATTCTGACAAATGCTTCCACAGCTGTAGGTAGTATCAGGCACTTGGTTATTATTAGAAAATTTGCCAACATGTTGGGAATGTTTGTATGCCCAGTGACTGTAGCCAAAGGTACTCTTTGTTGTTAGGCACAACAGAAAAATGGTCCTAAAAATTCTTAAATCTCCCATTACTATAACCCCAGCTGACTGTGGAAGCTAATAGCATTGGCAAAAGCTCCTTAGAAATTACAAGCAACACCCATATGCCAACGTTTGTTGCTAAGTGAAATAAAGTCTTACTAGCACCACCAAGTTTCTGGAACTGCTTGTGACAGCTGTGAACCCCAAAGTCGGTGATTAATGTCAGCTGCAAGCATTGCCAGCTGCCTGACAGAGCTTGTAAGAGCCAGGAATGCTGAACAGCAGGGCTCCTGAGGGCTGGGAGCATTGCTGGCTTCCCAGCAATAAATGTAACAGCCACACATCCTGAAATGCAGAAGTCACAGCATCTTCTCTTTTGTCCATTTTTACTTGGCTCTTGTGAAATCTAATTGCCAAGATGAAACCTGAGGAATTTTAGAATATCCATATAGTTATTTTTGCTGGTAAGTTTCCTTATGAGAATTTATTCATTTATTTTTAATATAGTTTACAGGTGTCCTTGCATTTTCAAGAAAGCAGGGGGCTGGATTCTGAATGCAGCCATGTTCTTTATTTATTGCCCGAGGGTGGGGATGAAGTTTTACAGAACCATTTATAAAATTCTTATCCTGGGAGCAATTCCATGCTACTTCCTATCTCATTATAATTGAAAGCTGCCTAAAGACTAGAGATTTAGCTTCAACTAAGAATTGCCAGAGTTGTCTCACTGTGCCAGCAAGTTGCACCCTCTGCTTGTTGTCTCTTTGGGAAGCTGCAGTGAGTATAGGAAGAACTAGTAATGAATCATAAGCCTTTAAAGATCTGAATCTGTATGCATATAAAAGGTCAGTGGATAGGCCTGTTGTCCTACAGTATTTTAAATGTCATGCTGCTACACAGGTGTCCTAAGGCATGCATATCGTAGAATCATAGAATTGTGAAGGTTGGAAAAGACCTCTTCATCAAGTCAGACGTTATCCCAGCACCTCCAGGTTCACCACTAAACAATCTCCAGTAATTAAGACACCTCTAACATTGCCAATGGGATACACAAAATTAATAATTAATCTAGGATTGTAACAGTTTAAAACCCAGTATTTACCCATGAACACCTACCTTTTTATAATAGAAGGAATATTTCCACTGTCTCTGCCAAAATTGTGTTACTAACTTTGGGCTGCTAATCAGCTGTACTCAGATCTTGCAATCCTGACCTCCTTACCAAGGTAAGAATAAGATAACAAGTACTCTGTATTGATTAGGCAGTTAAAACGGTGCCGGTCATGAGCTCCTGTGAACTTTTACTAAGACAGTAGTTTATTCACTCTGTTTTCTAAGTAAGAACTATGCAGCATAAAATGAAACATGAAAGCAGCAGATTCAAAATCAAGTCAAAGACTTGGTTCCTCAAGTAAACTGTGCTTAATCTGCGCATCTCTGCTGTGGATTATTATGTGGGCCAAATATTGCTACCTTCAAAAAGTAGCTGAACTCAATAAAATCATGGAAGGGAAAAATAAAAGGTGTGAGGAATATTAAATCTAAAGGCAACAGAAATATCCAAAATTTCTGGAGGTTGGGAATTTCCTTTGCAAATATCTCTAGCAGTGACTTGAGAGCAGGTATTTAAGAGCACAGAGACCTGGGAGAGAGCAGACACGGAGGTGAAGGAAGCAACAGTGTGCATCTTTGCTTTGACCTGGTATGGCCATCGGTCTGATATGCTGAGCTTTTTCAAACTGGAGCATATATCTCGGGCAAAGTGGATCCCTGCGTAGGTGTTTGCCTTCCTTTGAGAATATCTTGATTGAATTAATTTGAATGAACAAATTTGAATGTTTGTGGATTTTTCCCATTCATTCTCCTCAGACTGTCAGCTCTCGAGCCTTCGTGAAGAGGAGTGAAGCGATAACAAATTTATGGCTGATTATCTTAAGTGAAATCTAAAGCTACTCTCTTATCTGCAACTCTTAGATGCATGGCAGCTTCTGAGTGCAGAAGCAATGAGAGAGCTGCATTTGTAGGATTTGTGAATTTGCATTTGTGAAATCATGTGTTGGAATAATGTGACTCAAGTAACACTGTTTTTTTCAATGACAGACATTTAAATAATGAGACAGTAAGCTGGCTATCTGAACCTGGAATACTGCACAGTAACTGCACATACAGAAACAGTGCAAAGGATGAGGTTGCACATGGTTAGTTTGGATTAAGTGAAGATATCTTTTGTATAACTGTGTGAATAGTAGGGGCCATCATTCTGATGGAATAATATGTTCCCTCTAGTATCAGTTTGTTGTCAGAGAGGAAAAGAGAGGTATATACGTTACATTTTCTGTCTTAGAGTTTTAACTTGCAACTGCATCTTAGTCATTCTTGAAAGACATCTTTATGACTTTTTTATTTCACTGGTGGCATTTTTCAGTTTTAATTTTTTTAATCAAGAGTATTTCAAGAATATGACAAGTAAGCATTTAAAATATATTATTTTGTATTTAGACTACAGAGGTTGATGGTGGGCCCAATAACTGTAGAATCTTCAGTAATCACTTGGATGATGGAGTAGGGTAGACCCTCATCAGATTTGCAGGTGTGAAAAAACCAGGATGAATTGTTGATAGACCAGATGTACCATTGGGTTGTGCTGCCATGGCATGTCAGAAGACTGGAGATCTTGGCCAGCAAGACTCTTCTAAAGCCAAGCAAAAGCAAATGCCAAGTCCTGCCCTTGGGGAGGAAGAAACCCCAGGTACTCACCTGTATAGGCTCAATGGTGTTTGGCTGGAAAACCACATTCCAGTAAAGGCCCTGGGGGTCCTGGTGAACACCTAGCAGAATGTGAGCCAGCAAAGTACCTTTGGAATGCAGGCAACCAGGAGAAGCCAGATTGCACCAGGGAAAGCATTATCACTAGATCAGGAGAGGTAAGTGAGTCTTGACTGCTCAGCCCTGACTGGAACACATCTGCAGTGGTCTGTCCACACTGGGCTCCCCTAAACAAGGGAGACATGGACATACTGGAGCAAGTCTAGAAAAAACCTCTGCAAAGACGAAGGTACTTGGGCATCTATCATATGAGGAGACCCTGAGAGAGTTGTGATTGTTTAGCCTGAAGAAGAGAAGACTCAGAATGTTCCCAAGAATGCCTAGAAGTTGTGGCTCACACGCTCATAACAGGCTCTCATTGCAAATCCCAGTTGTGCCCTGCAGCAGTAGCAGCTTGAGCCTCCGTTAACACCAGGTTTGGGTGTCAGCCATGAGGGCAGAGGTGCCTGCCTTGACTCTCAAAACACAGGGACATATGTCCTGCTGCTGTCTGCTCCTTCTCTGATCAGTGGTGAGGTGGGGGCTGGGGAAAGAGGGATTACTGCAGAGGGAGGCAAGGAACAGATCAACCAGGGCAGGCACCACTTTCTCCAGCCCTTTGAGTTGCTGGGCTGTTTCTTCTACTCTCACCTTTGAATCCCATCTTCTCCAGAGAAGAGCTTCTGGTTCTTGCCTCTTCTGAGCAGAACAGGAGGAGGTGAGTTGAGGTCATGCCACAGATAGAGGAATGGCTATTTTGTGCCTTTGTAATGCAAATCTGAAGTAAGAGGCAGATATTGTGTACTGCAGGAGAAAAGGGAGAGGTAGGAAGACATATGGGGGAGAGAGGGTGAACATCTGTTCCTAGCCTCCCCCCCAAAAAGCTGAAGTGGCCTCTCACTCTTTGAAAGCTGTTGTTAAGCTTCTGAGCTGTACCCTTGTGAAATAAACACCCAGAAACCATAAATACCCAGAAGCTGTAATATTCCTTTTGGAGATGTTGCCCTTCCCTGCCACTTCCTGACTAACTCACTTCCAGCAGCTACACTGACCTGAGTCCTGTGGGCTCAGAACTTGAATAAATGCATGGTTTTATTGGCAGTGAGAGATAGAGCTCTCAACACAGGAAGATTGTGCATCTGTCTTTATTTATAGCTTATGAGGTCTCAATAATATCAATAAATAATGGTATCAAAATTTCTGAATTATTGTTAAGTCTATGTGAATACAAAAAAAATCATTTCCATCAGCAATAAGACATTCCATTTTTATTTGACCAGTAAATTGAATGTAGGCATCTAGCACTAAAGGACTTGAGACAACTAAAATTTGAATGATGTCCTGACAACAACATAATATCCAATCTAGGGACTGAAAGTATCCATTTTTTTTTCCTGGATCCATTAATTCAAAACACTTCCAGATCTCATATTTTTGAGACTTTGTTTTGCTTCTTTGGTTGACTCCTACTACTTTTTGGTGGCTCTTATTATTCCCGGGCAAGCTTCATAGCTCTGATGCACCATGTTGTGCAAAGAATAGTGAAAAAGCCTTCTACCTACCTGCCTCTCTTGCATATTTAGCTAGCTGTCATGGGAGAGAATGGTTCCTGAATTGCCAAACCAAAAATCACCAGATTTGTTTGCACTGTCTATCCAGTGTCCTTTTCCTCACAATTTCACCCCACTGCTTCTGCAAAGCCTTGCAGCTTAATGAAGAAAGGGTTAGGTTAAAGTTGTTGTCTCTACTCCTTGATTTAGTAATTTAAAATATATTTCTTGTTGTATTTCAACTGTGTTGCTCTTATCTTTGGTCAAGCAGAACTTGCAGAAAATGAGCAGCAGAGAGTGAGTGCTTTACCTTATGACTGTGAGAGCTCAAGTGCCATGCAGCAGTTAGGATATAGTTGGTCCAACTGCAGGCTTGCTTGTGTGGATGGATGTATGTACAAAATCCCGAAAGGAGCAGTTCAAATTATGTGGGCATTGTTTTGTTTGGCTATTGCTTGAGGTTTAAGGTAAATGACGTTGTTGGTCATAGAGGGAGGTTATATTGGTGTGGCATGTGATGGCATTACATGCTTAATGGCACTACAAAAAATGACTGGCTCAAATGGCAACTCTTACTTAACAAAGTAAACAGCTTCTTCATCTGTTGCTTTGGATACCTTATGTACAAGTGGAAGTATTATGCTATGATGAAATATGTGCTAAGACTGTTTTGAAACACCTGACCTGAATCTCAAGTACATTTAAGGTAGAGAGAAATTGCAGTGAAAATTCAGTTATCTAAAGACTTAGCAATATGGTAAGAAATTTACAGTGAAGATATGGAACCATTTGAAAATTCTGTGATATCTGTTTTTTCTTTTACTATGATTTCTGCAGAATGAAGGCACTGTCAGATTTGCTAGCCATTTAGTTTAACCTTTTAAAGAGATCAAATACCTTAAAATCCTCAGGGGTTAGGAGGCCAAAGTGTCTTCTAGGTGGCTCACTGCTTTCTCACATGCTTTAGTATCTATGTAGGTCTGATAATTTTTGTGGGATTCATTTGACCAAATGCAGTGTAGGTGGCTGCATCTGATACAGTCACTGTAGTCTCCCACTGGTGCCTACAGCAGTTAGTAGCAGATGCTTCTAGAGAGTGATTCATCTCATCTTAAGGTTTACCCTAGGCATGTCAATATATGTTATGACATACCAATATAAATCACATCAAATTTGAAGTTTTACACTTTTTAAAATATACTGGGACATAAATTTTCTCACATAAACTTAAGTCTTGGAAAACATATGCTACCCTCTACTCTCAGTCTGTGATGTCCACGTGACATATGTTTTTTAGTGGTTGAAGATCTCTGAAGTGCGTTCATTGAACACCTGGACATGTAACCATGTGTGGCTAGATGCTTGTGTTTGCATATATCAGCCCAAGTAGGCACAACCCTTCACCATATTAAAAATTAGGCCAAGATTTCTTTTCTTCACTTTATTTGTCCATGCTGTCTGTCCATGTTATGACTGTTCATCTCTTTCTTTGCTTGGTTGTTTTGTTGTTTTGGTTTTTTTCCCCTACAATGTGTGTTTCTGTGCAGTGAACAACACCTCTCCGGTATTCTCTTGTCCATCTCTCTCATGGTGTCTAATGCAGTCCTTCCTGTTGGTAATTTCCTCACAGGGTTTCCTCCCCTGCTTTTTATCTACAAAACTTTTGTTTTGAAATGGATCAAGAGGTTGTATTCAAGCTGAATGCCTTCTGATCACTCCTTATCTGTGCTGTGGGACATGCTTTTCTGCTCAGAGTAACATTAATTTCTCTATAAGGGGAAAATCAGGAGTCCAGGAAATTAAGTAAACTATTGGTATGTAGAAACAAAAGCTGTCAAATCCAGTAATTGATGAATAGTAAACTGGATGAATCTGATGCTAAACAAATTAAGAAAAGAAAAAAAAAAAGAAAAGAATGCCTTATTAATTTCTAATGGTTTCTGTGAACGAGCTGCAAAGGCACCATATGTATATTAGGAAAAGTATCTTCATTTTTTACTACAGCTGTCAGAGGTAGTCTGTCACTTATGGTTTACCTTCTCTTTTCTTATTGGAAAAGTATAAAGATATAACAGGAATTGTCTCAAAGGTGTAGTTCTCTTTAGTAGTTATATTTAAAGGGGTGAAAACTAAATTTGATGTTCATTTAAGAAACTTATCTGTTTAACTTGAGAGAATTTCTGAATAGCCTGCTTCTGAAAAAGACAGTGAATATAATAAATCTTACTTTCTTTTTCACCCAGATGCACAGTGCATTGGTTGTTAGTGCATCTCTTGATATATTTTTGATAAAGCTGACTTTTTTTATCTGCAGGAGATACTTCAAAATTCATAGTGAAACTATATTAGCATGAAATAAAGTATAATTCTTCAGGAAAAGCAATACAGATCACCAATTTAATTTCTGAATCACCAGGTGAATATGAACTGGAATTGCTCTGGTCACCTGTCACAGATGCTTTTCATTTTCCTTGCTGTCTGTACCATCATGAGTTTTTTCCATGCAGAGGCAGTAAAAATAGCAGACAAGCTCACATCTATCAGGAATATGTCCAAGACCAGTGTTTGAAAAAGACCAAAATAACTCAATACTACCCAAAATAACAAAAGTCCTAGTCAGTCTGCTGAGACTAAGTTGACAAAGATATGTGGTAAAAAACCCAACAAAATAAAGAAACCGTCCCACACAAATATTAACAACTTGGTCAGAAATGTTGTGTAAAAATAAATTGCAATTCAGAAGACACTGTGTCACAAATAAGAGAGCTGAGAAGAGGCAAGTGACTTCAAAAATCAAACCCAATTATTCACTGCACATAGAAGTGAGTAATAAATAATGAAATACATGATATTGAATTAGGAGAGATGATACTTAAAGCAGCTTCCAAAACTAATAAGCAGTACCAAAGTCTAATGCACGTCTGACTTTTCATATACAAGTTCCTTCTCACAATCAATAAACCTATTGAAATATTTAAAATTAAACTGTATTCTCAAGCACTTTTCTGGCTCGGTGACAAAGATTAAGCACAAAGCTATTCCTTGCATGTGAAAAATTAAAGCTACATTGGCTTTAGTACTGCATATGGATATGGAGTGATTTAGTTCTGTTTCTATCTCACCTGGAGGGATGTAACTTATGGAAAATATTGTAAGAAGAGCAGGTTGATAAGGACTATTTTCAGGAATAGATGGGATCATAGTGAACAGTTTTATGGAGTAAGTGACAAAAAAGATAATGAGGTCTAGAGAAAACATTCAGCTTTCAGCCTGCAGGAACTAGGGGTATGGCAGCAACTAAGGAAAATGGCTGAGAGATCTAATTGAAGTGTGCATAATCTTAAATGGTGTAGATAATCTTAATGCTTTGTACCCAGCATGCATTCAAAGACCAGGGGCAAGTACTGTACTTAAAATCAAACGCAGGCATAAAGAAACACTTATTAAATTAATAGTAACTGCTGAAGTTCCTGCAAGGCATAGGTATTGAGAAAAACACATTGAGGGTTCCTCAGGCAACAATTAGGTTATGTCCTGCAGCCATCATCCCTGGAAGGAAACATTCATGGCTTCTTCCACTTCCTCAGTGACATTTGAGAGGGGGTTTTTGTTTTGTAACTGTACTTGAACCAAGACTGTTTGACATTTTTTATTTCATAAAACTAGATTAAAACACCTCATTAGATTTTTTTTTTACAACCTCTTACAGATTAAAAAACACAGAATGCAGCTTTAAGTTGACAGTTTTGTGATTTAGGTTGTCTGAATATATCTGCATGAGCATTTCCTAGCTGCATATGTTGCTGAAAGGTTTTGTACATGTAGATTCCCATCCAGAGCATCTTGTTAAAATCTGTGCTGACCGCAGATTAAGAAAATATGCATAAAATATGCATGATCTTGGTTATTTCTTAGAGGAGGATCAACGACACGTTTGACATTTTAATGCCAAATATATTATAATCATAATTGTGATTGACATTTCTGCTGAAGGTTTTTAGTGGCAATGTAACCCAAGTTACCCTTGCTGCTGGGCAAGCAGAATTTATTTTGCTGGCAATGTCTGTTGGCAAAAAAAGTTCCCTGATTTTTTACCCATTTTTTTCTCAACATCTCCCCTCCAGCAAGCCCTTGATTTCTTTAGCATAGCCTTTCTTATCCACTATTAAGGGTGCAGTTCCAGGTGACTGATGTCAGACTACTCTCTAAGCATTTCTGGGGGTGTAACTGCAGCATGCAGTGCTGAGATATCAGAAAAGTTAGAGATTAAAGAAAAGGCAAATAAACCCAGGCTGAGTACAGAATTAGTGATGAGGTATTGCTCCCAGGACCTGATCAGTCATCTTTGAGCTATGCTGTTCCATGTAGAATAAACAGTGTCTTTGTGTATTCCTACATTGCATAGTGAGCCTGTCACCTGTTTTACCCTGAAAAATCTGAGATTTCTTACTTAGATTTGAAACCAGAGAATGAAGAATAAAAATGAATCATTAATTCACAGCTTAGGACTGTGAAAAAAAGTATTTTTGTCAAGATTTCAGTAAATCTTGAGCTCACATGAGGTGCCTTATTTCTTAAGATGTTGTATTGTAGTAAAAAGAAATAAAAGATGGAAAGAAATTAATTGGGACTGTAGTGTCCACTCCACACTGGGAAATCTTCATCTTAAAGCTCACCAATGGCCCTGCTCCCTATTTCCAGTAGAGTGAAGGGTTCCTATTCTCCCAAGAGCAATATTGCACATTTAAGGTACCTTTATACTGGAGATATTTTTTTCCCTCTTTTCATCATTAGAGGCAGAAGAAAAAATAATAAAACAGATATTTAAAGACCAAATGTAGACAGAACAGCTGTAGTTTTAGCATGTGTTAGCTGGATGAAATCTGATAAACAAACAATACTAATAGAATGATAATAGTTTTGGGCAGCCAGCCAGGAACACGCTGTTGTGAATAGGTCTGGAAAGATTTTTTTTTTAATGTTATTTGGCAATATAGCCTGTTTTATCAAAGGTGAAGTATTTTGTGCAGTTGTTGGTTTCCATTAGATTTTGAGGATAATCTGTTATAGGCAAGAAACAAGGAAATTGGGTACCAAGAGTATGAGCATAGGAAACCTTGGTTTGGGATAAACAATAATGATGTGACTGAGGAAGAACATGGATTTGAAGCTGAATTCTGGTATAATCCAGGCCAGTAGCCAAATGCTAAGCAACTGAGTGTGGCAGACAAAAATACACAGCCTCTTTTGTAATGTGGTTCCATTTTTGAAAATGTTCAAAAGATTTTGTCTCTTATTCTGTTTGGAAATCGAAACAAAATTTGCAGCAGCTTCAGTTGATCTGACATTTAATTTCAATGCTTTGTTCAACCTGTAACAATAAGCAGAACATGTGTTAGGTGCAAATTATTTGTGTTTAATATAGATCTGAAAATAGTTTCTGGAGTGTAGAAAAATGAATTACTGATTTTTTAGGCTCTAACAGATCTTTTCAAATGAATGGTCAAAAAAAATATGCAATGAAAAGAGGATGGCAATTGTTTATTTTCCATTAACAGTGAAAGAATCAAGTTAAGCCTAATGATAAATCTTTTATTTTTGACCCCATTTTAAAATGGGATCTTCTGTTGGAGATGATTCTGCCTCATGTTCACCTGACTACCTTCTGAAACTCTGAACCCTGAAATCTCTATTAACTTTACTGATTGCACTGTTGATCACTGAATTGAAGGACATTTTCCATAACTTTATCAAATACTTCATTGTCTTGTAAGTAAGGTTAATGTCATGGGTTTGTGAGGCAGTATTTATTAGAACTTAAAATGGATCCCATTACTTGGAATGAATTTCATATGTAATTATATTTTACTCTGGACACTAATAACGACTCTATTTCCTGTTCACCAGAAATTTTGTTCTAAGAATTCATTTAATTTTTTTTTTTTTCTATAGAGTTCATAAATGAAGGCTCTTGCTGGTGAAGTTAATATTCTATGTTGAGAGGCAGGTGAAGCAATAGTGCTAATGTCTAGGTTGTTTCCTTCCCTTTTAAAAATTTTTTTAGCAGATCTGCTACAATTTTCAGCTACTGTTTATCCTTTCCATGACCTAAAGACAAAAAAGCACCTGTCAGCTGAGAATGGTTCATAGAATCATAGAATGGCTTGAGTTGGAAGGGACCTTAAAGATCATCTAGTTTCAAACCCATCTGCCATGGCTAGGGACATCTTCTAGTAAATCATCTTCCTCCAAGCCTTATTCAGCCTGGACTTGAACATTTCTAGGGATGGGGCATCCACAACTTATCTGGGCAACCTGTTCCAGTGTCTTACCACCCTCACAGTAAAAAAAAATAAATAAAATCATCCTAATACCTATTCTCAATTTAAAGCCATTCCCCCTTGTCCTATCGCTTCATGTCCCTAAAAAAAAGTCCCTCTCCTTTTGTACCTTTTAGGTACTGGAAAGTGCTACAAAGTCATTCCAGAGTCTTTCCTTCTCCAGGCTAAGCAGCCCCAATTCTCTTAGCCTTGTCTTCTTGGGAGAGGTGCTCCAGCCCCCTGGTCATATTTGTGGTCCTCCTCTGGACTCACTCCAGCAGGCCACATTCTTCTTACACTGGGGGCCCCAGAGCTTCAATCACTGTTCCTAAATCACCATCCTAATCTACAGACTTTTTGGGATTAAAAAAGTTTAATATCAAAAGACCAAACTTTATAGTCTGGTCTGACTTGCATTCAGACATCTACAAGGTTATGTTGTGAGTATTTTGGGCTGCCCAAGAAGGAAACAGGACTGAATGCTCCTTTTCCATCAACCTGTAGGCACACATCTTCCAGCTGAAGTGCTTCTCATACGAATTTTGTCTAAACCAGTTTCTCTCCTCAAAAATATTGATTAGTTCAGTAGCCAGAACTGCTTCCTAAAATGTCTCCAGAGCAAAATGCAGCTGAATATCAGTCTTGTTGTGATTAGGTTAATTCACTGGAATGCCATCAGCATTGAGGCAGGTGCCTTCCAACCTTGAGACCAGCTGGAAGTGCTTTTTTCTGTAAACTCCCAGGTGCCAAGAGGCAGTCAGTGAAAGCAATTTCAGACACAGAATTAATGAAGGTAACAGCTGATCATATTGGGCAGCAGTGTTTGACAAAACATCTGATTTCAAAAGGAACAGTATCTTTAATCACATGGGTAATATGTTATGGATTATGAAAGGGATGCTCATCCATGAGATCGATTCTTGTCCAAGGAGTTTAATACAATGTGTATCTTCATATTCCCATTTGGATGAGGCATCCTGCCCATGTACCACCTAGTGAGACATCACAGATATTCTCCCAGACCTTTTTTTTGTTCTTGCAGCTGTCATAATGAAAGCCTTTACTCATTTTTTAATTTTGAGTTTTATTTGTTGTAACAATGAAGTTTGTCCAGTCCCATAAAATCTTCTGAATGATGGAATCTCCAGAGCTTTCATTCAAGTAATTATTTAAGAATATGATATGACAGGTAAAAATGTAACTATCTACCACTGCTGAAAAAGCATCGTTTCTTTTTAAGATTTTCTTCTTTAGTCAACTTCTGCCTTCTTTATGTCAACTTATCACCTGTGCTGTTTGGGGATCAGGATTAGGGCATAGCTACAGGGGGAGATTGCCACTATGATTTCTAGGTCCAGCTCAGAATCTACTTCCTTGCTGTCTGTATCTAGACCCTCATCACCAGCAGCTGTACTGGTAAATTGTCAAGAAACAGTATCTTTGTTTCTTGATCTTTATTACTGTGTTTTTCTTTCCCCTGCTTTGAAGATCTATGCAGGCAACTGTCAATGAAATTGCTGCACTTACCTTCTTCTATTGACATATT
This sequence comes from Agelaius tricolor, assembly GCF_023055355.1. Classification (NCBI taxonomy): domain Eukaryota; kingdom Metazoa; phylum Chordata; class Aves; order Passeriformes; family Icteridae; genus Agelaius; species Agelaius tricolor. The sequence goes on from NW_027269262.1 coordinate 33,589,707, forward strand.
TCCCAAATATATAGGTGCTTGTAAGCATTTTTGCAATGTTACTTCCACATGCTTTTCCTCTAAGTCATCTATCAAAGCTGATTAGACAATACATTTTGTGCATTGGGGTGAGAAAAGGCATTCTAATATATCCCTTTTCTTATTATACAGGCTATCGAGTATTTAAGGTTCACTCTATTATATTCTTCTGGAATAATTTTTTCTTGTTCTTATTTCAAGTACTGTTATGGGATTAAAATTTATTCATAACTTCGCTAGAGGCAAGATCAAGTTCAGTGGCAGTTTGACTGCCCATCTGGATAAGTTGGCTTGTATAGTAAAGTTACTGTGAATTAACACTTAATCTAAATATTTATATTTTATAATTACCATTCTGTTAAAAATGCAGTTTGCTATGCTTCAATCTGTTCTCTGTCTCTGGGTTAAGAGTGTATTGTTTCATTTGTTACGTGACATCATCTAATGCTCAAGAGTGGCAGCAGGCAAATCTTTTAACTCTTCATTATTCATTAGTTTCTGTTCTGGTTCTTCTAGCTCCTGGGACCATCAAGTCATCACATGCTTGAACTTGACTATCATTATTGCTGGCACAAGCTTGTCAAAGCATTAGAGCTGGCAAGGCACACAAAGGAGTGGTGTGTGGTGTCACAAGTACACATTGCTGCAAATCATCATCTTCCTGAGTTTTGTTCTTGTTATTTTTGTACAACGAGGTTCTGTGTGTGCAATCCTGTACCATTGTAAGAGTATTTTTTATGGAGCTTTCTGATGTTCTGCCCTTTTCTTGGGAAGAATTATTTGCATTTTCCTTTTTTTGCAGAAAATATTGCTTTCTATCTAAGCATACATGACATGCAATCTCTAGTTATGATGATAAATGTTAGCACCAGTCAGTTGAATCAGCAGTTTATATCCTGTTTAGCAATGCTGATTTATCAGCATAATTTAACTTTCTAGAAAATGTGCAAGAAATAAAAGTGATATCTGCTATATATGAAATTCTCTCCATCAGGACTAGTTTTGCAGCAACAGGGCACATTAAAATTTCTATCAATCATTAGTAAAGTACTTGTACAAGCCTATTGCAAAAACCTAGGAAAACTAAGCTAATCTCTGGTGCTCAGTAAGCTGATTTCCCCATTTGCAAGCATGAATCAGTTCTCTTGCAGATTACATTTTATTCAAGGGAGGTTTCCCTGTTACCTGAAAGCACTTTAATTTCCTTTTCTTTTTATACCCATTATATAATACTCCATGAACAAAGTGTGTAGAAATTAAACTCCAAATAGCCACTTCCTTTCCCTTCCGCCCTCTCCAGCAGGTGAGGGACAAAGGCAGAGACCATGGGTTGAGATAACAATTTACTGAAAGCAAACAACAGTGGACTGAGAAATGCCCAGTAACAGCAACAATATTAATAACAAAAGTATACAACAGGAGGAGGTGCTTTACACACAAAAAGTGTTCACCACCTTGACATAGTCCTGGTGTGGCTGCTGGGACAAAGACGATGGTGGCTGCTCCCACACACAGCAACACGTGGTTTCCCCAGCAAAGACAGGGTGGCAGGTGCTCCCCACAGCACTCTCCTTGTCCCTGAGCTGGGAACAGGAAAACAATGGACAGCTCCCAAAAGCTAGATTTTGTCCATTTTGAGCCACACTGCTGCTTTGGAGGCTGGACTCGATTCCGCGCAGCTACGGCTGGCACTGGCATTTCCGCCTTTGACTGCTCTGTCCAGGCCCACTTGGCTTCTTTCAGCTTGGGCCAGACTCAGCTGAGGTCTACGCATTTGGATCTACAATAACTTTGCAAAGGATTACTGTTGCTGGATTACTTTAGCTGATACAGTCCATTTAAATATGACTCCTTAATAGACCTGCTGCCTTAGATGAGGGCAACTGTTTACCCAGGGGTAATTCTGCTCTTTTATTTTTCCCAGACTTCTGTACCCTACTACAGTGACAAAAATTAAACAAATGCTTCCTAGAGAAAGTAAAACAACTGGACAGAATAAAATTACTTGCCATTTCTGGTGCCTTCCTTTCTCTCTGCAGTACATGAGACAGCAGTGTGGCTTCATTCAGCCTTCCAGCTTCTGGACTCAGATATGGGATATATACATGGGATGTATGGTGTTGTTTCCTTTTCTAATTTTGTTTCAGCTTTCTAGTAATATCCATACTTTTTTACATAATTCTTAGTCTTTCCCATTGATTTCATTAGTTCTGCATCCCATTTTTTAAAATTAACAGTAGAGCTTATCATCTTGTCATACCTGCTTCTGTACTGACTTTAAGTTGGATGCATCATTACTTCCTTACACAGAAGCATTTGGAATCACTTCAGACTGATGTTTCTCATTTAATCTACCACACCCCCTTTAAACTTAGTATAGGGGTTTGAAGCTACCTTTTACTCCCCTTCTGCAGAACTGTTCCTTTCAGAATTTTTGTTTTAGCATCCTTTTTCTTTCACATTACTATCCAGTGCTAATGACAATGTTTCCATGAAAATGTGTGGATTTTCAGCTATATTAACATTTTCAAAAAATATTATCTTTCTTGGGAAAATTTAATTAATCAACACATATGCCTGACCCCAAAAACTTCCATAATAAAATCTTTCTGTATATTTTTCAGTTTTTCAGCAGTCCACCAAAGTCTATCCAATACCCTGGTCTATTTAGTTCTCATGTTGTACTATAGTTAATATTTTATAGCTCTTACTTGAGTGGTAAATATTATCTTATTTTCTATTTCAAAGTTTTATACTGCTTCATTTCAGAAATTCCCATCTGAGTCATGCCTTATGTTTCCCTACATACTCTCATTATAAGTTCAGACCCAGTTGCTCACAAATTGGAAGCAGATATTCTAAATATATTCTAAAGAAAGATTTCTCAGAGATAATCTAGGAAGTAGATGCAGGGTTTTCTGACAGCATTCAAAGATATATATATTTATATAATATATATAACCTTTTTTAAAGTCTAGGTCTACATACACATATGCACAGAACCTGTTTATGTATGCACACAGACAAACAGCACACCCACAGTTACGATGTATCACCCAGTAGCTGTCCACTGTGTCTTCTGCTTTATAACAACTTTAAGAAACTTTTTTTTCCTTTTATTCATCCTTTCTTGAAGTTTGAATTTTGGCCATCACCTTTTAGCAGTTCTGTAAAATAATTTTCTGTGAAGGAATGACATCATACATCCCACAGGTATTTATTGCTGAGTTATAATCCTGCATATAAATGCTTATCTCTCACTCCTCCTGAACATGGAGAGGCAAGCATAAACACCTGTAAAAAAAATTATAGAGCAGTGTATGAATATGTATGCTTTGAAAATGCAATAATGTGAAAAATAGAACTTTTGTAGTTTGCAAGGAATTGTATGAACAATATGTTTGCCTTTGCTAAATTATTTAGTTATCAATATAAATTCTTGCAATAAAAAGCAGGATGACTTTCAGTCCTGTAGAATGAAGTTAAGAAACTATTAAAAGTCTTTCAATATGCAAGTTTCAAATCAGCCGTGAATAAACAACTTTAGCCCTAAAATACAGGGGAAAAATGCTCAGTTAAAAAGAGGTTTACAATCTTAACACATATGTGCTCTTACTTGCTTTCTCACACTAAATAAAGGGGGTTTTATGAGTATTTTCCTTATATTTCCATATAGCTGTGCTATCTCACATACTTTTTCCAAAATGTCAGTTCATTTCTTAATATGATCTTTTTATTATCACTTTTTAGAACATTATGAGGTTTCATTTCATTTTTCATCCTTGACCCTCTCAAAGCAGAATATTGAGTGCTGGCAATTTTGGAGTTAAGTTCATTGCATGTCCCAAACACTTACAGAGATAATTTTATGAAAAATTAAATATTTTTAATGACTTACCTTTTTCAGGATATTTCTCCATCTCTTACAAGGGTCTTATTAATTGTCAAAGTGATGCAGAATGAGACTAACCATGATACATGTGATGTTTGAAAGACCTCTGAATACATCCTACAATATAGGAATTGTTTGAACATTAAATTTTCCCATTTTTTATTTTAACAAAAACTTTATTTAAAAAGAAAATGAAGAGGTGAAGAGGATTTTTTTTTTTGTATTTTAGACATCATTAGTTTTGCACTTAAACCTGGATTTGTCTCATCTCACCTCACATGGCAGAGAAATCTCTTATGAAACTTCATCTTTCTGTAAGCAATGAAGAGAGGTAATGTTTTGCTTCTTTGCTTCCAAGGAAATTTGAGCAATTAGGATACTAATTTAGGCCCTTTAAGTCACTAAAAAAATCACAAAGGATGATTTTGAATTGTCTTGCTTATATCATGGATCTTCACCCTAAAGCCAGCTCACACATATAGAGATGCTTCTCATTACTGTGGATCTTTGTACTACTGATCAGAAAAAAATTCCATTCAATTTAATAATCTGAGCTAGGTGAACCTTGCAGATGTTTCTTGCCACTACTGTTCCTTCAGTGTTGCTCTTTGCTTCTTTTTCTTAAGATCAATCCAATTATGTTTGATCCAAACCCATAATAACTTGAAAAGCAAGTTCTTTGCAGTGAGCAGACTGCAAGCAGCTGGGCTGCTGAGAGGTATTCCTCTTCATGTTGGACTTCTAATGTCAAATTTTCTCTCTTTTTCAGTCAGCAGTACAGGTCCTTATTTCCACCTTCATTGAGCAGTGAGTGCATGATGTTCAGCCCTACCAGGCTAAATAGAAAATCTGAGTAGGTCTACCTGGCAGATGCCAATTCTTCTTTCCTTGTGGGAATGGTTTCGGAAAATCAAGATGACAATATATCATAGCACCTCATATTGCACTTTTTTAATGAAATATAGTGAAAGTCCAGTTGCTACATTAAAAATGTTTTACCTCAGAATTATGTGACAATTACATTATTCATTATCTCCTGACCGGTGAAGAGAAAGGATCTTCTATTTTGAATGGTACACTGTAAACTGTCCAGGTTACGCACACTTTAAGTTGTTTAGATTTCTTTTAATTAGGAAAACAAACTACATTCAGGCCATTAGAACAATGCAATATATTCTTTGTGAGTCTAAGATCAGACAGAGAATAAGTCCTGTTTCTGATAGGCTAAATCTAGATTTTTTTATAAGAAATAGAGAATATAAAAATATGAGAAAGAAAATTTTTTTTCTTCTTTTTGAAGAAAAGACTTGAACTGGTTTTTCAGATTAAACTTGTCTACTCTGAATTTCAGAAAAGGTTGTCTAACTGAAGTATATTGAAAGCTTGACTTAAAAAGTGAAAACTTAAAGCTATGGTTGATATACAGTCTTGAATTCACCTACATTTTCTGACTATCTATTGATTTTGAAAGTCTTTAAATAATTGTATCAGGGAGCTTATTTTGTGTCAGTCAAACCAATTTGCATTAAAACAGTACTTTAAGAAACCTCAACCAAAAATCCTGGCTGAAAAAATGCTTGAGAAGTACATTCCTAGAAGCCTAAAAAGAACCGGAGGGAATGACCAGAAGTATCTTTGGAATAGGAGTGTTTTCAAAAAGTGAATGTGTAGGCATTCTCTTAAAAATGCTTTCTGAGAAACATTCACAAAAACATGCTGCCTTCTTGGGCAGAAGAATTCAATGAAGTTTTCTGTTTGGTTTTGTATGTTTTAAAAGGTTTCCTCTTTTCTTTTGTAATGAGCATTCTCTCACCATGAACAAATTTCAGTGTTTTAGCTGTTGAATCCTCTTTTATAGCACAAACCACAGGGGGCCTGCTTCAGTGAAGGAAGCTGAGACCCAAGTAAACTTCTGAGTTTCAGCCTTGGCTAACATAATGATTTTCTGTTTTTCTGTTACCTTGAGCTGTTTTGGTACATGAAGACAGGAAGAAGTACTACTGGAGATTTACTCAGTAATTTAAGATATATAAGGCTTTGAGAAAATAATATTCTCTTGGAGATATTCTCAACTTTTACAAAGAGAAATTGATGGGGAATTCATCATAGAGATTTATTCCCTTAGGCCTTATTGCTCTGTGTAATATACAAGATGCATTATTTTAAACAGAGGATTTTACAGCACTGACTTTTAAGATTTCCTAGTTTAATTTTTCAGCAGGTGGTTTATAGAGCTAAAATATTTAAAAAATCTCTTTAAAAGTAAATGGTACTGGTAGGACGTCAAGCTGTATGAAGATGAAATTTCTCTGCATGACAGCAATGCACAGATTGTGTCTTGTTGCACTGAGAAAAGCAAAGATTTTTTACTGACTGCTAGATGACTTATGGTGACTTTCATTTTTTTTTTTGTTCTTTGATTCTTTTCCAGCTTTCATTTGCAGCAACAACTCCAGAGCTGGCTGATAAGAAAAAATATCCTTATTTCTTCCGGACAGTGCCATCTGATAATGCAGTGAATCCAGCAATTTTGAAGTTACTCAAACATTATCATTGGAAAAGAGTAGGAACTTTAACCCAGGATGTACAAAGGTTCTCTGAGGTAAGGTTTGCATAATTTAGAGAACACACAGAGAGATACTAATACCAGATTTCTAAGGAGTTAGTTCCTTTATTAATAGCAATTCAGGAAAAAGAGAAAGTCCCACTGTTTCAGTCCTGTTTGGCTTTATCTTAGTAGGTCAGATTTGCTGTACTGAAAAAGCTTAATTCCCTTCTGGGGTTTATTTGAGTGTCTGTAACGAAAGTTACCCATTCTTTTGCATGTCTGTTTTTCTCACACAAGATCATTGCACCCCAGTGCAAAGGTTCCTTTATACTCTTTGATTTGCAAAAACATATGTTTTTGAGGGAGGCTTGTATTCTGACTCTGGTTCCCTTAAAAAGGAGAATAAATCCAATTTCACCATGTTCCTTTTGTGCTCTGATTTATTACAAGCATCAATCTGAGCACTGAGGAACAAAATCTGGTAAGTCTGTGGCTGAAAATATTGGAGGAGCTTACTGAGACAAAAATGTCTGAAGCCCCCAGAACTAGTAAGATCACATACCATGCACCCCACAGATCTTTCAAGTTTCACCTTGAGCAACATTTTCGTCATAGAAATTGCAATAAAGTATGGACTAAATGCCATTATATGGTTTTAACAACTGAATGAAAGAAAATATATGTAATGAATCAGAGCAAGACAAGGAAAAGATTTGCCCCATTAATTATTAGAGAGGTAAAACTAACAGAGACATGCCTGATTGTTTGGTTGTTGGAAGTTTTTTCTTCCTCAGCATGGATTTTATAAAAGACTGACTGCGCTCTGAAGACCAGCTTAATTAAAACTGGGGAAGAGGGATAAGAACAGGTTAGAGTCATCTTGGATGAATAAGATATTTTCAAATTGTCTGGCACAATTAATTCACTATAGAATACTTAAGAAATCTTAGACTCTTCCCTTATGAGCTTTGAGAATTAAAGGATAAAAAGTAAATGAATTATAGAGAGAGGGAAGAAACATTTGTGTCTGTCTTTCCAGAAAACACACAAAGGCCCTGGGAATTATAGGCCAGTCAGGTTAAATTTGATTCCTAGAAAGACACTTGAGCAAATAATCTGTTTGGAATCACACAGGAGATAAAAAGATGCTAAACAATGGTGAAAATGGATTTGTCAAGAATAAATCATGTAAAGCAATCTGATTTCCCTCTGTTACAAGGTAACAAGTCTCAAGGAGGTGTGATAGGTGATGTGCAATATTTCATGACTTATAAAATGTTAAAAATGCTCCTAAAGAAAAGTAGGGGACGCTTAATTTTGGTGAAGATACTGTAAGAGCAGTCTAGTCTCTAACCAATATTTCTGCAGCAGATGTTAATTGACATCAGGTCAGTAGAATATTTGTTTTTAAAACAAATGCTGAAGCAAAAAGTCACCAAAAAGTATGGTATGCTTTACCCTTCTCTGTCTTGGAAATAATTTCAGAGAATAGTTATCAGTGGTATACTGTCAAACAAGAAGGATGAGATTCTGTCAAATGGTATTCTCTAGAAAGAGATAAGGTTTTCTCTAGATAGTATGATAGAGAGAAGGTTTATTAAATTGCATTTGATACCTACTTGGGAAAAGCTGCAAGTACTTTGCTGAGGACAGGATTGAGTTTCAGAATGATATTGATACTGGCTTAACTCCAGGAAGCAGCCAAGCACCACACAGCCACTTGGTCATTCCCCTGCGAGCAGGTTTGGGGACAGAATCTGAAGGGCAAAATCCAGAAAACTCAGGGGTTGAGATAAAGACAGTCTCATAGGGAAAGCAAAAGCCATGTGCACAAGCAAAGCAAAACAAGGAATTAGTTCATTGTTTTGAACAATGTTCAGCCATATCCAGGAGAGCGGGGCTCCATCACACATAACAGTTGTTTAGGAAGATAAACACCATCACTCCAAGTGTCCCCCCCTTCCTCCTTCTTCCCCCACTTTATCTGAGTATGATATCATATGGTCTGGAATAAACCTCCTGTCAGTTTGGATCACCTGTCCCACCTGTGTCTCCTCCCAGCCCACCACACAACCCCAGCCCCTTGCCAGCGATGCAGTATGGAAAGCAGAAAGGCCTTCACTCTGTGCAAGCCCTACTCAGGAATAACAAAACCATCTCTATATTATCAACCCTGTGTTCAGCACAAATCCAAAATCTCAGAATCTCTGCTGGTCAGAGTGACTCTGAGATACATACAAGCTTCTTTTTCCCAGCCCAGCAGCTGAAGAAGGAGTCAGGATTCTTTTGTTGTTCTCAAGGTTGTTTATTATTTCTTATCTATAACATTCTTTCTCTGACCCACCACAGGTCTGTCTGGTAGGTCAGGGTGAGGCACACTGCCCATTCTTGGGGCAGTGTTATCTTTTTATACTAAAAACTATGTGTACATTATTTACCATAACTTCCCAATACCTATCACCTATGTTAGACAGTGAGTTTCTACTCTAAACCAATCTAAAAGTGCCAACATCGCCCAGAAGATGGGGGCTAGGAAGAAGAAAGAAAAAGGACAAGGCACACCCAAATTCCTCCATCTTAGGACCCTGAGCCCCCATTCTAAAAACTTCAAAAATCTATTTTTCACCGTGTGATAAATTAACTATCATTCTACTGAAACTTTCTTGGCTTGTAATTCTTCATATAAAGGTTGGTAATTTTTTCCATGGGTCAAGATCAAAGGCACAGGGGTCGTGGGCTCTGTGCCAAGGTCTCTGAGCACCCCAGGCAGGATCTCGAGTCTTTCAGGGCAGCCAGAGGAATTTTGTGGGTTCTGACACCAAAACACAGACCCATACTGGACACTGTGAAGAAAACTAACTCTACCCCAGTCAAAACCTTGATAAAGGTTTTAATAAAAACAATATTTAAGTGAAAAAGTGCAAAATGGCTATGTAGCCAGCAGATCTCCAGAGAAAGATATGGCGAGCACTACAATGAACCACAAATTGAATAATGGGCAAGACATTTAGACTCCTTGATTTACTGTAAAAAGTAGAAAGGAAGCAAAGAGCTCTTGTTGCATCATCCCAATGTAATGCAATATTGACACTTAAGGCACACAAAGTAAAGTATAACTCTACGTAGTGATCATTAGGTGGAAGTTGGAACATCAGGTCTAATATCATTTTCAAGAGGGAAGTAGATCAGAGAAATCTGTAAAAAACATTGGGTCACTTGGGAACATTTAATGATACAGATTAGAAGTGAAAAAAAGTCAAATACAAAGGGTAGATTGCTGAACTTTTGTCGTATAGGGTTTTTTAAGATAAAATGAAACAAACACAACACAGGGATTCTTGGTCTTCCTCTGGGACAGCCAGAGGGACTTTTTGTCTGTCAGGGTCACTTAAGAAGTCATAAAACTGCGTCTTTCAAGGGTTTTCAAGAGTGCTGCACTTGAGTTCAAAGTCTCTCCATTTCTCTTGAACGGTAAGCAACAACCTTCTGTGTCTGCAAACCCAATTTTCTTGATTCATTACCGCTTTCAAGTAGTGCAAGATTCAGTTAAAGCTTCCTTGAATTGCAGTGATTTTTATATAGCATGTTGAGTCCAGTGTCTTCAAAATGATTAGAGCTTGATTCTTCCTTTTTCAGCTCCATGTAGAGTTTTTCCCTTCCCCATACAGACAGTGAAAGCACAGGAAAAACTGCAGGATCTAATTAAATTGCTGACTGGGAGCAGTGAGGAATGGGAATCATGAGCAGTAGAGCAGAAGATCATGGGATGGCTGGGCAGAGCCCAGTCCTGCTGCAAGACAGGAGTGCAGACCCAGGGATTGAGGCCAGGATTGGCCAAGTGTGCAGATCATCAGGCAAGTAAGTCCATGGCAGTGAAGCAGATCCAAGGCCAAGCTGGAAAATCAATCCACAAGTCAGGGTCGGGTCTGGTGTCTGCTGGATAGGTCTATGGCAGAGACTGAAGACACAGGACTAAAGGCTGGATAGAGCTCCCAGAGAAAGGACCATCAAGGCCTGTTAGCGACCCTCAGGTGCTGGTCAGCTGAAACTATAATTTTCCCTCTAAAGGAACATCAGGCAAAATTATTCTTCTTAACTTTTTTTGAAAGTGACAAAACAGTCAAATAGGATCTAAACTGTCTCTGTTGTAAATGCCAATGAGCTTGGGATATGAATGGTCTCATCTATAAGGAAAATGCATTACATGCCATTAGATCAGAAGTAACTGAATGTCTTCTCTTACTCTTATGCGAAATAAAATAATGAAACTAATGAATGGGATCTTTGGAGGAGCCTGTGTAGTAACTCAGGTGGTTTTACTCTTTACATTGAGACAGAGCAGTTCTTTCATTTTTCCATCTCCCATCTCCTAAACTGCATCAGTTTGACAGATCTCTTTCTCTTTTTTTAATCTACAGCAGTTTGGATATCTATCTAAATTTCCTTCAGTGGTCATTCCACCTAAACACATGGGGAATTAGATGCTTGTTCTGACATAGGAACTTCATACCCCTGTAGTTTAGTCAACAGGAATACTGACTGCAAATCTTTACCTGCCATCTAAGTTCAGGGATTTTTGGGCTGATGACTTTTTTTCCTTAGCTAGATCACTGTCTCTTGTCCCTCTGCAATTTGTACTTTGATCTTATCACCTGAATAATTAAAACTCACCTAACTTGTCTGCGGGTTAGCTGCCCCTTAAAATCATCAAGCTGTCTTTTTGGTTTACTTTGCCTTGTAATAATGAGGCAGTTGTCTCAATTACTTAGTTTATCTGTCTAACTCCAGTATATCTCTGGAGGCCATGATCACAGAGGATCTCTTGCTTCTATTTCAGTTGTTTCCTTTGGGAATTCTTTCCATCGGGCTTTGGGTTCTCACACATTTCCTTTTACTTGGTGAAAAAAACTTCTCTTCCTTATTAAAAAATGTTATATCTTCCTTCTTCTCCAGGTCACAAAGAGAGATTAAGGTTTGGTAGAGAGAATGGAGAACTTTATGCCACTGTGCTTTCAGTTCTTAGAAGACACAGGCAATATCTATACATCTTATACTGCTATTGTGGCTTGACACTCCCTTTCTTGGCATTACTTGGATTCAAGGATTATGGCTTTTCAAGTGACCTGTATTTTATGGCTGCCAATAGATGAGCTCACTGTTAGCATCCTTTGTGAATTCTTCAGGTCTCCATAAATATCCTTTCCGTTGGGTTAATATTTCAATTGTGTAAGTTGACTTGGTATAAGAATAATGTACACACTTCATCAGTTCTGTTACTTAACTAGGACAAATTCATACCTACTGTGCTTCTGTGTCCTAGATTTTTATGGATTGCTGCCCTGTTTTCATCCTCTGGGAGAAGACTGTTTCAAAAGTTAATTCTGGGGCAAAGATTTATAAATGAGGTTACAAAATATTTCAGGATTTTCATCTCAAAGTGTTTGCTGTGGTATATAACTGTAGGGTAATTTAGATTGGAAGAGATCTTGGGAGGTCTCTTGTCCAACCTGCTGCTCAAAGCCAGTCTAGCTTTAGTGTTTCATAGCCCTGAAGAGGTATAGCTGTTTGTCCTTGTTCTGGGCAGGAAGGGTTAGTTTTTGCAGTATCCAGGAGGGAACATCTCCAGGATCCAGAAGTTATTCTCTACCACCTTGCCTCATTGCTGGGATTTGGGGGAAGGGAGTCTCTTCCAGGGAGAAGGGGTCCCTTCCTCTGTATAACATGGTGGAGGGAGCAGTCAGGAATTGTTGTTTCCATATGAATTGTTCACTTCTTTCTTGTGCCCTCTGTCATTAGTATTGCTGCTGTCACAGGTCCTTCTCTTATCTCATTGCTGTTTCCAGTAAATTGTTCTTATCTCTCATCCCATGATCTTCAGCTTTTGTGCATCTTATTCTCCTCTCCATCCCACCACAGGGGAGGGTGAAGACGGTGTGAGCAAGAGGCTCCTGGTTTCACTGGGAGCACTAAATTGGAGAATAACATTACTGAACCACAACACTGTTGCACACACACAGTTTTCAGAAAAGGCCTGATTATATCCTGTTTCTGATTCACAGATGAGCTTTCAGCTGATTGAAACTTATTCAGTGGTTGGTGCCTCAAAATTTACTGCTGCCTGCTGTACCTGTTTGGGATTGTATTTTGAATTAGGCAAACCAAGCAATATTCCTGTGGTTTGTTGTCCTTCATGCTTCAGTGGGAAGAGTCATGGGAATAAAGCCATACTTAACAATCACTAAGTCAAAAGTTTTGGATGTCACCAGTACTGAAGAAATGTAAAGGCTACAGAATATTACTGGGAAAGAGAAAAATGTATACTCACCTAGTGGTTTTCAGAGAATGCTTTATTTGCTTATTAGTAATTCTAGTAATACCTTGCTTCAGTATTTTTCTGTTATTTCCTGGATATTTTTCATTTTATTTATCCACCTTTTTATTTATAATATGTTTCAAATTGGAAGCTGGAACTTGATTGCAATAGTACACTAAGAGGGCTTCCTTATTTTGTGATATAGACTGGCTTCAATTACTTCTTTTTGCAATCATGTCATGCTGAAATTCATTGAAACTGCATATTAACTTAGCATTTCATAGAATATTCATGATGTTTCTACATTTAAAAAGATATATATACATTTTCCTCCCACTGAATACCTTGTCTGGGATTGTTTTTAAAATAAGTTAAATTCTGTTCATCTCAAGTGAATCTTTGTTTTTCCCTACTTCTTAATAGACATATCTTTATGTGATTTCTCTGCTTCTTCATGGAAATATTGAGAACTTGTAATGTAATTTTTTAAATGTAGGTGGCATTTCAAAAAAACACAAGAAATGAGAAGTGTGCAGTATGATAATGAAATACATTAAGGATATCAAGATTAAATATTCTTTCCTGTGACTCTGTCACAGTCTTCATTGAGTTCAATAACTTCAAAATATGTCAGTGACAAAAACTTAAGAAAAACAAACCTTGTAAGTGGACAAAAAGGTATTTTTTTCTGAGGGACATGGTGAACACTATGGATTTCTTTAGATTATATTGCATTTTGTACACTGACAATTCAACTTCTGTGAAAATCAGCAGGCTGTCAGGGCCCATCTTACCTAAATTTAATGAATTTAGGAACTCTGTCTTCTCAACATAGTATATGTCTGTTGCTGTAGAGAAAGAAGGTAGAGATATTATTAATCTAGAGTTTTATTTATTGCAGCCTTGCTTTGCCACTGTGCAGTCTGCAAACTTGCATCTGAGTTAGTGGTCAGTTCTGATAAGAATTCACTGGATAAGCAGAGTCAATGAGCAAGTTTTTGTGTAGCTAAGAGGACTTGGGGAAAATAAATGACATAGCTGTTGGCCTTTCAAATTTCAGCCAGAAAACAAGCCTGAGACACCAGTTTTCAATGACTGTATGTATGTAGATTTCAAGGTGTGATTATGCTTTTTGACTTCTTAGGTTTGGCTTTTGAGGATCAAAAAGAGGAGCAGAGCTTTCTGCTCTCCATCACAATTGCCAAGAGGTTTTAGGACAGCAAGAAAAACATTACTTTTTGTCCATGAATGAGCTTGGAAGCCTCAAATATACCAAATAACATAAATGTTTAATCTGGGAGCTCTGAATAATACACAGGAATTTCATCCTAGAAGGAGTACTCTACCTTCAAATTTGTGATCAGAAAAAAGGAAAGGCAGAAGATTAGAGAGACACAGAAGGCACTAAAAGGAAAATATGGGAAAAGCATGAAGAGAAGATATTGAGAGCAGGAAAACTGAGACATTATAAATGTAATTGCTTAACTATAGAACTCTTGAAAATATCTCTTCCTAATGCTTGCTTTTTTTCAAAGTGTCATGTGCCTGAGATCTTCTTTCATATTGCCTCATTCCAAATTCCTGGCTGATTTCTGTAGCAAAATCTAAGGAACAATTTATTTCAAGTTTTCTTGACCTTGCAGAGAAGAATTAAGTCCTCTATTTTTCTGTTTTATAACTATGCTTTCCTATAATTCAAGTTGATACATTAAGATCTTCACAGAAAGGCAGTCTCTGAAAGTGACTTATACTAATTAAAGGAAAACTGAAGTACTAGATCTAGTATGATTCTTCTGGGTCCTGGTAAATATTTAGAAGCCATGAGATTATGGCAAGGTCATAAGACTATGATATGGGAAATGGGGATAAACCAGAGAGACAGAACCTTAGCCCAGGTTTGTCCCTCTTCATAGGAAATGGTCTGTGTACATTCAGCTACAATCAGGGGGTCATTTTAGGTGAGAATTGTGAATAGTAGATAGAAGTGATTATATACAGGCAGCCTTTTAGTACCTTTGCAGATGAAGACTGCACAGCCTCCCTGGGAAACTTGTGTGAGTGGTTGGTGATCCTCGCTGTTGCAAAGCATTTCCTGATGTCCAAAAGGTACTTCCCAGGTTTCAGTATATGCCCTTTGATCTTGTCACTGGGCATCACTGAAAGAAGCCTTTCTTCATCCTCTTCACCTTCATGATCCTTCTCTGATCTCCCTCCAGTGTGCCCCTGTCTCTTGTATTGAGAAGCCAAGAACTGAATCTGCCACTCCATGTATGAGTTCAGCAGTGCTAAGCAGAGGAGAAGGATTACTTCTTCTGACATGCTGTGACAACACTCCTTAATACAGCCCAGAATATTATTAGCTTTAATTGTCACAGGGGCCCATTGCTGGCTCATCTTCAACCTGGGGTCTACCAGGACCATCTCCACCAAGTGCTTTCCATTGGGCAGATCCAGCATATATTGCTGCAGGGTGTTGTTCCTCCCCAGCCCTAGACTTTGCACTTCCCCTTGTTGAACATGAGGCTCCTGAGAGCCCATGGCAGTATGACCCTACTGTGTATCAGTCACTCATCCCAGTTCTGTGTCATCAGCTGACAACCTTGCTGAGGGCACCCTCTGCCCCATCGTCCCAGTCATTAATGAAGATGTTGAACAGGACTGGAGCCAGTACTGACCCCTGGGATACACTGCTACATTTCTGCCTTCTGGGCTCTGCCTAGATCTCATGCCACAGGGTGCAGCCTTTTGGGCCAGTTTTCAATTTACCTCACTGTCCATTCGTCCAGCTCATACTCTATTAACTCTATGAGAATCTTTTGGGATGATGTCAGAAGTCTTGCTGAAGTCTAGGTGGACAATACGCTCCATCACCTTCTCAAGGACTTATGTGGGGTAGACTGGCCTGTAGTTCCCTGACATTTCCTTCCCTTCAGTTTTCAGGCTCTTCTCCCAGTCACCATGATTGTTTGGTTTGGTGCAATACACTATCACCTACTTTGGTGTGCTCAGTAACTGTTTGCCTAAAAGATCTCATTGGCCTCATTATCCATCCCTAGGAAAAGCTCCAAATAGTCCAGCTGTTCTGCCTCATAAAGGGCAACCCCACCTCCTCATTTTCCTCCCGTCCTCCCAAAGGAGCCTGTATCCCATTGCATCACTCAATTTACATGATCCATCCCACCTTATCTGTGAGCCCCATAAAATGTTAGCCCCACAGCAGCTCAGTGATGTCTAAGTCACTATGTTTATTCTCCATACTGCATGATTTAGTGTATGGGCACTACAGAGGGCAGCCCCACATGCTGATTTCCCAAAACAATGGGAAGATTTCTCCATAATAGTGCCTTGTAGGTGCATCCTTGCTTACATTTTGGAGGTGACCTGCTAAGGCTGCTTAAGCTTTGTTTTGTTGATTTTGGGATCTCTTTTGGTCATGTCACTCCAGGCCCTTTACTTATCAATCCTCTCTGCCCTTCACAGTCTCTTAGCACTTCTGATAACTAGCTCCCCTGTCATTCTTAGTTTAAACTGCCTCTTTAACAGGTCAGCCATTCTGCTGGAAAAGATAACTTTGTCTCACTCAGTGAGAGGGATCCCATCCCTCCCAAGCAAATGATGACCCATGAACAGGGTTCCATAGTTGTAGAAATCAAAACCCTCTCACCACAATCAGCTCCACAACCAGTTGTGGATATGTATTGCCAGCTGCCTGCTCCCCACCACCTTTCCCCTCACAAGCAGGAGTAAGGAAAACACCATGTGAGCCCCTATGACCCTGGCCAATGCCTATAGAGCTTGAAGTCACTTTTGATACTCTCCAGGCAGCATTATTGGTGCCCACACGGAAGAGCAGCAGAGAGTAATAGCAAGTGTCAGGAAAGCTTTGGCACCCTCTAAATATTATCCTGGATCCAGGTACCCAGAAAGCAGCAAATCTCCCTAGATCATAGGTCAGGTCCACAGATGAGTTCCTTGGCTCTCCACAGCAAGGAGCCACCCATTACTATTTCTTGTTACTTATTCCTGGTAGTCTTGCATGATTTAAGGTTAGGTTTAGGGAACCCAGATACTTTGCTTGAAAACGCATTTCAGTCATCTTCAGGATTCACTACACTACTGGGAGGGTAGTGAATCTGTCAGATTTGTATACCTTTATGTGAGTCAGGAGTTCTCCTCTTGGTACCAGAGATCGCTGACTTGGCATGGGCAGCCTGAATCTCCACTGCATCTTGCGGTCCAGAGATGTTGAAACTATAATGTGTCTGAAAAGTCTGTGTGTCTGTCTGTCTCTCTTTCATCTTTCCTGCTGTTGTGCAACCTATGTGTCAATACCACACTTGTGTTTATGATGATTTGAACACAGTCATCTGCCTCTTTCTCTCTTCCACCTCTCAGTTCTGCTTTTTTTTGCTCTTCTACACAAGTTTCTCTGCTTATCTATCCTAGGATTCTAGGCTTGGCTCTTGAAGAGGCTTCTCCTGAGCACCAGCTGAAAGGATTCTTTACCCTCTGTAATTGGTGGTTGCAAGAGGGCTCTAAGCACCTTGGGTCAAGGACACCTGGTCATGTTGATTAGAATTTGCTAGAGCATTTTGGGGCCATGCTGGCATGGCTCTCCTTATCTCATCCTTGCCTGGCAGTAGCAGGCACCTTCATGTTTCTCAGAGGGTTCCTGAGTTTTCTCATTATCCTGGGCCTTGTGCCCAGAGGTTCACAAGGCAAAGACCATGGACTGCTGCACAGGCTGCCGTATCTGTTTGGGACATGCGAAAAGCAAAGTCTGCATGGAGATAATAAAAAGAGAGGCAGAGGCAAGGAAAAATAAATCACAACATAGTTTTATTGAAGGAAAATTATGTCAGAGATGGTAAACTAATTGATTTCTTAGAACTATTAGAGTGGATTTTAATGCTTGGCTGAATTTTATTTTGGTTGATACAGTGCCCTGTAGGACCTGAGCAGAACAGGGAAGATTGGATGAGTGCAGGGAGTTCTAAGTCAGTTCAGAAGCACAGCCAGAGGGAAGGCTCCAGCAAACAACAGTACTTTTAGAATAAGTTGATAGTGACTTTTTCTTTTTAAAGGAATAGCCCTGGGTTGGATTTTTTCCATTGTATTAATTCATTACTTTAGGGAGAACAACTTACAAACTTGTGAAAGTTGTAGATGACATAGGGAATAAAGAAATTCCCATTACAAAAAAGAAACCCAGATCATCACAAGGGTTTTTCTGTATGATCTTATTAAAAGGAATCAGAAAATGAAGTGTGGTAGGCTTTACATGTGGTAAGGTTTCCAGATACTACTGGATTTTAATTAAACAGATTCCAGCTGATGCAGATCATAAGACCTTGAGGATGGTTTCAAATACTCTCTTTTAAATCTCTTCCTTTGGATCATTATAGCTGTTGCCTTAAATATTTTATTGCAGATTTAAATTTTAGTTCTGTAAAATGTTTTACAGCCCCTACAGCATATGAAGAGACTTCCCATGTGTGGATATTTTAAATCCGTGTATCAACTCTTTGGTTGTACCAGGCAGTCCCTTTCAGTGATAAATTCTTGTGGATTTTATACACACCCCATTCTTAACAAGAAACTCCTTTCCTTGTTCTTTCTTAGATCCAACCAACCAGAACTGTAAGTTCCTTCTGCAAATGAAAATTTTTGATTTCCCTAATCAGTGTTACAACACCTTATGGAGAATTTACTTAAGAAGTATAGATTCTTTTTTCTCTTTGTTAGAAAATACAGAATTACTCAGATTCTGATTATTGAAAATTTTATTATAATAATCATACTGTTATGATACTGAAGATACACTTGAAAGTGTTTTAATTTTTGCCAAATACCTCTTTTTTAGTCCAGCTCAGACAGCTACTTGTGCATTGTATTAGTATTACCTGGCTGAATGAATGCGTGAGGACTTCCAGCATACAGATTTCTAAACTTTGACTGCAATCAATACTGTCAGAACAAACTTGAGATCAACCCTTTCTGTAAATGTCAAAAGCTAAATGACATACATGTTAAATAGGAGTTAAATTCACTAAAACTGTTGCAGTGGCTCTCTTGGCTTCTTCTCCAGAGCTCTTTGTAATTGCTGTGAAGGAGCTTTCAAGAGGTTCATAACCAAGGTCTGTAAAAAGTATATAGGCTTCAAAACCTGTGGAGTTTAACTGTTCTTCCTCCTGACACACTTGATGGGGTAGTGGATAAATAATTTTGAGGTGCATTTCCAAACTCAGAGGCAGAGATGACAGCACACAGACCAATGAAATAGCAAAGGTAACCAAGAGTCAGCACAGAGATTTCTGTGTATTGTAAATGCTGCCATTTTTCTAGGAAGTTAAAGCCTTCCTCTGGGGCTGCAGGGATGAACTTCCGCACATGCAGAATTTGCATCCCTAGATAAATTTCGGGATTCCAGAGTGCTATTGTCTGTACTTTAAAGGCTGAATGGAGGTCAGTGCTTTCTCTCAGAAAGCTATTTCTGCAGATTATATTTTTGCTTTAGTTTCTCATTCAAGAACATGCCAAGGAACTGGAAATTCTCTTTTCCGTTCCCTTCTCTTTGAATCCTCTGAAATGAATTCAAACTCACATCAGCCCACTGCCTGGATGGGGACCTAATCATCAGAGTGGCAGACATTTGCTAACTTTTTTGGCAGTAACTCCAAGTACTTTTGCTACTGTAATAAATGGGAGTATAACCTATTCCAGAAGGATAGAGTGTAGGTGGAAAACGAGGAATATGTCCAGGTACTCTTAAACAGATACATAACAAGAAATGCTTATGTTTGCTCTGCACTGCTCTGAGGGAGGAAGGTGGGTGGTGAATTCCTGTACTTCATTCTGCAAATTACACATCTACTAAAGGGAGGAGGAGTACAGAACAGAATTAGACAGTGTTGTACAGAACGTGTCTCTTACAAAACTTCTTTTGAAGTTCAGCCTGTATATGGACATTGAGCTGGCACTGTTTGGATGATAAGAAATGAGCAGATGTTGGTCTTCCTTCTGCAGAGACTGTTCTAGTCATTCCTTAGAGATGCAGAGTTAGTAATGCAGCATGAGCCGGAGCGCCTTTGCTGTGCCTTTGCTGCACCTTTGCTTGCCATGCAGAGACATAATGGAGATTTGTTCTCACATGTTTTACATCCCCAGCCTATATAGGGGTTGCTCAAAGAAATGAAAACTTCACCGTGACAGACAATATATGGCATTAGCAGGTCTTAACAGGCACAGCAAAGCCTCTTTAATGCTGCTCTGTGATCAAGTGCAACTTTCCAGACAGGACAAACAGGTATCAAGGAGTAGGGTAATCTGTTAAGCCATCTCAGTTGCATACTCAGGATGCAGTTACTTTTCCTAATAAGTAAATAAACAGTAGCATTTAGAAAAATGCCTTAAAGTGTGCATGTGGGGAACAAGAGGCTCTGGCTTTGCAGTTATCAGGAATGGTGCTTTGCATGGTGATTGCTGAAACCATGGCTTCCTACAGAAGCAGGAATCCATCCATAAAACAAATGTCCTTCCTATTCGGTGTAGAGCCATACACCCCAGTAGTTCCTCTTGCCTTCAAGCATGGACACAACAAAGTGCTTGTTTGCAGTCACTAAGAAGGAAGCAGGAATGTTTTTTCATAGACCTTACTTGGCTCACTTTCCTCCCTTGCTTTGTGCTGAACTCTTTTGAATCTTGTCATGTCTCTAGCTTGAAAATTTCCCTTCCATGATCCTTCTGCCTCTTGAGGTTGCATGTAGCAGAGGTGTGCTCTACTAAACCCTTCATCTGTCTGATTTTGTAGATGAGATACTAAATTTATACTGAGTGCAGAATCCAGGTGCATCATCTTTATCAATGAAAAGTGTAGCCTTTCATTTTCTTCAAGTCATTTTCATCATTGCCCAGCTTCATCAAGAATTGTCCACTTGTCTTTTCAAGACGTCCTCTCTAAAATTGTAAAACTTCAATTTATGTCAGCACTAAAATCACTATCTTGAAGGTATAAGAGGGTGGAATCTGTTTCAAAATACAACAAATTATATAAATTTTGATTTTCACTATATGGCTCTCTATCCAGTCCTGATGATCATGTAAGAATACATAGGAGTTCAGAGACTCTTAGGCTAGAATGGATCCAAATTGCCATGCTCATGCAGTGTGTTGCTTGCGAAGTTCCCAGCTCTGATATGTTTGTACTGAAAAGTTCTATTCCTCACAGTACCACCGATTGCAGGCTATTGGCATCACATTGAAATGATATTCCCTGGAGAAGAGGAGGAGGGTAATATGAGACTTACCTTTTCATTATGGTACACTGCAGTGCACACTTTAGCTCTTATTTTGTTTTCCAGCAATATTCTTCGCTTTAGCTTTATTTGTTTAATTTTAGGTTGTATGATGTTCTGATGCACTAGCAAACCGATTTGCCTACAGCCGCATAAAAAATCTCGTGTTTTGCCTCTGTCAAATCTAATGACTGCAAAAGTGTTTGCTCTTGCACTGGTAGAACAGACAAGTGCTCTATGTTACCCTTGTCAGTCTTCTGCAACTGGTGCTGAGGTTTTCCCCCAGACCAGCTTTGCTTTGTTTGTCCATCATGGTGAAATGAAAACCACAGTTTTCTGTGGTGGATATCATCACCAATGGTTTCACAGATGCTTGTGTTTATACGAATACTGGGCACTTCAGAATGAATGCAAAGGCAAAAAGCAAGAAGTTCTCAACAAACTGGAAGCTAGCTGTTTTGAGCTTTTCCCTTCTGTTAAA
Organism: Agelaius tricolor; assembly: GCF_023055355.1. Classification (NCBI taxonomy): domain Eukaryota; kingdom Metazoa; phylum Chordata; class Aves; order Passeriformes; family Icteridae; genus Agelaius; species Agelaius tricolor. Next base: position 33,611,253 of record NW_027269262.1, read on the forward strand.
GTTATAATTTGTGCAGTTCTACAAATACAAAACTAATGAAATACCCCTACCTTGACTGCCTTGTTTAACTTAAATTTTGTGTCCTTAAAATGCTTTGCATAATTTGTTTCATTCTTTCCATATAAAATACTTTGTTAAATTTACTTCTGATTGAGACTTTCTTCCTCTGGCAAGTTTCCTGTATTTTGTTGACCAACACCCTTAGGCAAATTTTTGACTCAAGAAAAGGTAAAGACTAATTCTGAATGGTCTCGATAAAACAGACAACTAGATTCAGAATTGGTCCTCTTAAATATTTACTGTACTAACAGGGTGTGAACCATGTAAAGTTTCAATTTTTCAGATGACTGAGGACATGCCTGCGTAACTGATGCCTCAGGGCCAGAATGCTCCCTTTGCTCACAGGAATTGCTCTGTGTTTGGAATTCATTTTTTGTGGTGTTAACCACAGGAGAGGGAGATGATGATCTGTAGCTGAGATGATGGGTGGGGGGGTCAAGAGCACAGGGTGCACAGTCACAAGAGAGACTACAGGAGCAATAAAGCAGGGTCAAGGGACACCTGCCTCAAATGTCTACAGTCCCTTGCTGAAAAATACAGAAGAGCACTGCTGTGTTGTGGCAGCTATTGATCAGAGTTTGGTGAAAGTAATCAGGCAGCCTGAAATATGGAACATACTGAGCTTTGAATACAGGCTTAGCATATTTGCATAAGAAATAAAAAAGGTTAATTGAAAATAAATTGATTAATTTTCATTTCTCTTATAGAAACGTCACTTCTGCTGAATGAATATTAAGCAGTCTGTGTAATTCTTGATGAAGTGATTTGCATTTACTAAAAAGCAACCTTAAGCAAGGCTCCCAGATCCTTTGAATCTGTGACAGAAATTCTATGCCAATTTAAAATAAAACTGTAGCCAAGAACTGAATGCACATTAGTTTTCAATTATTAGAATGAAAGACCTCTTTCCTGTAAAACTTAACATAAGAATGAAAGACAGGGAGGGAAAAGTACTGCACATCTTTTCAGATGTACACAGTGCATATGTTTGAATTTCAGTCAGTGATGCAAGGAAAGAAAAGCAATCTCAGCTGTAGCTAGGCTTAGCTGCAAACATTTATCTGTGAAAAGAAGAAAGCTAAATAGAAATACTTGATAAGCAAATGCTGAACTCTATGGGACCTGAGATTGCAGATCTTAAGAATATATCTGCACCAAAAAAATAAAAGTTCTTACCTGTCTCCAAGACAGAAAGAACTTTCAAAAAGGATTTTGTTTATTAAGGCTAAGATTCTGTCAGTGTCCATCACAGGGTTTTCATGCAGTGCTTTCTGACTAAAGCATTGTGCCCTCTATTTTGCAAGAATTCCAACTGATGAACTTCCTTTTGGTATTAAAATATTTTTATTTTTCCTTAAAAAGCCTGTTACATTCCAGATCTTAATACAGTGTTATGTGGTATAATATAACAATTTTCCCCTGAGGTTCTGTTGCTGACTATGACATCATATGGTGGGGAATATCCTTTTAGTCTGTTTGGATCAGCTGTCCTGGCTGGGTCCCCTCCCAACATCTTACCTATTCCAAGTTTACTGATTTCGGGGGACAGGAGGCAGAGAGAAATCCTGAACTCTGTGCAAGCATGATTTAGCAATAGCCAAAACCGTGGTGGGTTATCAGTGCTGTTTTAGCCACCCATGCAGAGCACAGCAATGCACAGGCTGCTGTGAACAAAGCTGTGTTGATAACTTCTTTCCAGCCAGAACCAGTACATCCTGTTATTCCCTTTTGCTCAGGTTGCTGCCAGAGAATGAAAGTCATCAGTGTTTTTAATCAGTAGATCTTAAACAGTTAAAAATAACTACTTTCTGCTGACATCAAAGAATTTGCCATTTTTATTATCTACAGGGATTTATTATAATTTTAAAAATGCGGACATTTAGTACAAATGAAGTACAGATAAATGAGGGATGGGAGTATAGACTGGATATTTTGAACAGTGAAAAGTTCAAAATAGGAAAGTTTTGTTTTTATCTCATCAAAATGTAGATTTTTCTTGTTTTGCTAAGGGAAAATGCTACAAAATATAATTATAAAGTGTATAATTCTGTTGTTTTACATGTGTTGATGCTCAAGAACACCAGAAGGCTGGGAAATTCACTACCATCTTTGTCACTGTCTTAGTGGTTAGTGATACACATTAAAAAAATGTGTCTTATTTAATCTTTAACTTCCAGTCACTATATTTTATGTATTTTTGTCTGCTAGATTGGAGATTGAAGTTAGAAAATCTCCTTAAGTAGGTCATTTATCATGTACAGACTATCATCAAGATCCAGTTCTGTCTTAATCCATCTTAGAGCTCATTTAGTCTCTTGCTGTACAGTCTATTTCCAAACTGCAAATCAATCTTACGGTTTTCCTCTGAAGTTTGAGCTCTATCTTGACATTGCTTTTAGTGGAAAAACTGGATGGAATTGGTTATCTTTGGTTTGGGAGAAGAGTGTAGGTACTGTAGTAGTACTGTAGGCACTTTAGGCATACGTCTTTTTTTTGCTAGGTATATATCTTGAAGTGCACATGTTTTTGCAAGTGGCCAGAGATTGCCTTCAGTCCATGCTGCAGTCCAGATATGGGCTGACAAACTCTGAACTGTGCCCAGCTAAAGAGTGAGTAGGGCTATGGTCTCCAGATGGGGTGTCTGCACACCAGTTGTTGTGTGAGATGGTCTCTTGGGGTGCAGGAAGATAATTGTCACGTTTCCATTTGTATTCATTTTTATCTTAAAAAATAAGGAAGAAATAAAGCTTTACTAATGTTTAGTATACCAATTGACACTGGTACATTTAGCCAATCCATGTGTCAGATAGTCACATAGGGTTCCTGAAGTGTCCTGAGGGGAGAGGGGCTACTTCTCAACACTGGGGAGTTGAGAGTGGCATCCTCACTCATTCACTCACTTTCAGCTTATTCCATGTATTACTGTTTACATGTGTCCAGTTAAGTGGATTTATGGATTATATTATGTAGTTTTCACTAAACTACTGAATGGACAAGGGGCTTAAAAAGATTCCTGCAGAGCAACTGCAGATTGAAGATAATGATGATAATGCCAGTAGAAGTGAACACAAAGAAAATGACAGAACTGACATTTCTCCTCCTACTAGTATGAGCTCTTCATCACTCACATTATGGATAACAACTATGATGAGCCAAGCAGATGTGAAAAAAAGTGAAGCAAAAAAAAAAGGCAAAAAACCCACCAAGTTACCAAGACCATTTGAAATATAGATTTATAGATACTGTTGCTAATAGTAAACTTTTCTCTAAAGGTATATTGTGCCTTGAGACGTTTGCTATTGACAGTAAATGAAGCCATTGAGATTAGGAAGACATTTAAAATTTAAGCATCCAGAACATGAAAACAAGCCTCAAGTGATGTGTAAGGTCACGTGATAGTCTGTCCAGTACTTTACATAGCTAAACATAATGATAAATGTTTAGAAGAAAATTCTGAATTTTCTTACTTAGTAGGAAAATACAAAAATGCCCACATTTTTGGGGCAACACTTTTTCTTATTACTCCAGTGAAAATGGCTGAAATGATGCATGGAGAACAATAGGGTGACAAAGTCCATTTGTCAGCAAATCCTGTTGTAAAATGGACAGAAAAGTTGAAGAGCTGCTGAAGAGTTGAAGAAACAGATATTAAAAACAATGTAGCATGTTGGGAGTATCTAAAAGTACAGATATTTCTAATGTGTCTCAGCTATTTGTTGGGTTCTATTTCAATAGTGGAACAGATAAAGATGTACTTCTTTGTGAGCCATTGAAGGAAATATTTACTGCAGAAGATACATTCTCAGCAGTAATAATAAGAGTCACGTTTTATGGAAAAACCATGTAAGTGTAACCACTAAACTTAATCTATTAGAATCTATTAAATAGCAGTTTGGAGAAATGATTGAAAACTAAGGGATGCACCACGATATTCCTTCATTTCTTCTCTCCTTTATGACCATACTTAAGAGTATCACATTATCTGGTAACAATAGGCAATCAGGGCAGGGAGAGAAAGAGGGAGGATTCCTGTCCTTCCTTCTCTAATATATGTTTTTAGACCCAAATAGCAGTAGCAGCTGTTACTTCCCTTACTTTGATGTGTTCATGTAATGTGGAGAAAAATATAGTTTCATGTCAATGGATTCTTATTTAAACCTTTATTCACACAAATCAGTAATGAATGGTCAGTTTCCTAAGTACACTAATAACACCCACACTCCTAGATAATATTCACCAAATTTTTCTGGCATTGAAATAAATAAATGGATGGAAATTTAAAGAATTATTCAGATTGCAGGATCCACAAATGTATAGTCAAACACGTCTGCAGAGCTTTAACAGAAATGTTATGGCAAGAAAGAGAACATAATTTAAACAAAATTAATATCTTTCCCTAACTCCCAGTCTAGTACAGCTTCTTCTTGCCAGCACAGAGTTTGCTTGTATGGACTGTGGGACTATTCCCTGTGCTTCTAAGTCTCTTTCTTCTTTAAAGGAGGGAGATAAATTTTACAGGCAATTAATGTTACAGTTTGGTTTTGAATTTTTAATGCTAAATTGTCATTATTCTTCAAACCAATTCAAAACACATAAGAAATGGCATGGAATGTATTTAAAACTCATAAATAGATAGAAGTTATTTTGAGGGAGATTATTCAATTCCATTGAAGTCAAATGTGTAACCCATAATGATATTACATGTTTACTCCCCTTCCTAAGAGGGATGTAACAAAGCATTGTATGTGCTTATGAAGGTACTAAACATTTTTTCATACCAGCTTGTTACTAGGTCTTGTGGGGATATAGAAGTCTGATTCCAGCTGTTCTTTGAATTCCATAAGGTTAAAAAGAAAAGGTTAGCAATCCATAAGTTTAAAAAGAAAAGGTTAGCAATAGTAAAGGGAGTTAGGACATATGGCCAAGGAGAGGACCAGCAGTCCATACAAGCAGACGTAATTTTTCCCACTTGAAGCTGCCAACAAAGACACAGATTGAAACTGGTTCCTTAATTTTCAGCATAAAGCACTTCAAGTAATTCTCAACCTGGAATTCTTACCTAGAAGATTGTGTCTTCTGGTTTCCATACTGAATTAAGGACTTCCTCTCAGACAGTACTGATAGTATGATTTTCCAGTCATGGATACAATTGGCTTTACTTTCTTAAATGACACAGCTTGTATTAATGTGATTCTGGAGGATTCTACAGGAAAAGAAAATGCGAAGCTAATGAAATTAAAAGATAACACCACCTTTTAAACTACACTGCTGTAAGAACGAGTGCAAACTCCAAAAGGCCACTTAAAACAATCTACCAAGATGCAGCACAAGACCTATTCAGAATCCCATTGGGAATAATATAAAATAATGTGCAGAATTTATTTAGAAAGAACTTGATATGAGACATACAAGAAATTATTTTCATTTAAGAAGTTTCAGGAAAAGAGACTACAAGGAAAAATCTCAGAACATAGAAGTCCATCAAAGAAGAGAAAGAGCAATTAACAAAGGCATTGAAGGGTTCGAAAAGATATGTACAAGAGCCAGAAGAAAATCTTTTTTCTAGAAAGACTTTTCACAGGTAACTGCAGTCCAGCTTCAGCCAACAATTGAAATCTCAGTGGAGGAAGTATGTGAATCAAACTGAGACGCTCAAGTACAGTAAATTATCACCACCATATGGTGTCCTTCTGAGGATTCTGGAGTAAATAAAGTGTGAAATAACAGTCATACGCCATTGCAGGAAATGTTGCTGCAAGGTTTTCTTCAATATGAAATATGAAAAAAGATATTAATATAGTTACTGAATTTTCTTTAATCTTGGAGAACCTCAAATTCCTCAAATTCCAAAGTAAAGTAAAGTAAAGTTTAATCATCTAGTAGTTATAGAAAATTGTATGAAAATGCTCTAATAGCAACAGTACTTTTTATTGCTTTCCCTGAATTTAACTTTGTTTAAAAAGTGAATTTAATTCACTTAGCAGATGTGAATTGATTACATTAACTGGAATGGGTTAACTGAGCTATTAACTACCTTGATTATCAAAATTTGAACTTTGGAATGTGATTATGGATTCTATCCATTTTTAACTTTTTTGGTTTTTTTAACAGGGGTGGTTGATCTCCAAAGCCTTTAGCAGAGGACAGTCATGTCTCTCATGATGAATTTGGGAAAATCACTGATGGAGTAGATGATAGTGCCATTATCAGTTTTTAGGGGAAAGAGGTGGGAAGCAGAGAGATTAGAAGAAGAAATAGTAGTTTAGTCTGTAACTTTCTTCTCCGCAGGTTATATGAGCTACTGTAGCTCCCCTTTTGCCAGAGTGTGTCATTTAAACATCCATTATTTTTTATGTTGCAGACTTTTAGCAACATTCTGTCACACTCCCTGAAGAAGCTTTGAACTTCAGCTTGCTGCTGCATATAAGAGACAGGGTCAACTTTGCGTGATTCCTAGAAATCACAGTTGGCTATTGTGTCAAGTACATGTCACCTTTTCAAAATACACTTAAGTAGTTGAAATTGTATGCCTTGTCTTTTATTAGTTTTGAATTTCCAACCTTTACTTTTAGGTTTATCCTTTGTTACTGAGCTCATGGGTAATCTAAATGCAACTAAATTTTAGATACCATTAATTTTGAATGTGAGCCACTTCATATGCATTTCTGACATTTTCCAGGATCACCCCTTTTTTTCTTGGTTTGTTTGTTTGGGGGTTGTTTTGTTGTTTTTGTTTGTTTTGGTTTTGTTTTGTTAGTTTTTTGTTTGGAACCAGAACAGTAAAATCAGGACATTTCTTCAGGAAGCATTTACTAATGGGTAGACTCAAGCAGGGTTTCCTACAACAATTAAGACCAAAGCCATCATACAGCTCCTTCAGGACTGCTGCTTCCTCCTACAGGTGTAGTGTGTAACCACTTTGTAAGAGGTTTACTGCACTGAATAATAAATTTCCCAAACAGAAAAATATTACTTGTCTTTGGCCATTTGAACCTTCTTGCAGCATCCAATGACAATAACACTGAACTTTTCAAGTATTCTTGTCAGCATGTTTAGCTCACTCTACAAAGTCATGTAAGATATGTAGATCTGAATGTAGTGACAGCTAAGTTAACAGATTTGGAAATCAGTTGGGATTTTCAGATGGAATTTACAGAAGACCTTTATTTAAATGAAAACATGATTGGTATTTTGGGATGATCTTTTCCCAAAAGTTAGCTTTCAGCTAGCCTGTGAGATAGTATGTCTATTTTTTTGAAATGAAAGTGCTTCAAGGAGATCCAAAGGGAAGGATGTTGCTCCCATTATGAAGACTGCCACAACTAAGATTGTGAATTTCAGCCTTCTTGTGGCTTGTGGGCTTGAAAGCAGGGAGAAAAGAGATTTTCCTGTAATGCTGACAGTATCTTAGTCATTCAAGGTTTCATAACACTACAGTTTCTCCAGTACAGGTGGGTGAGTGCAGACTCTTTATGCCAACTATTATAGCCAGATTCACAATCCTTCTTTGGATCTGCATTGCTGATGATTTTCTGCATGCTACGGACAGAGAATGCAAAAAAAAATTTAACTTTTCCTTCAAAAATACCTGCGAAACTAGTTTGGTATTCTGAATGATAAATAAATATAAAATATAAATAAAGCTTATATGGTGTCTTTACAGCAAGGCGATGCTGAAGCATTTTGACAGAACAACCAGATCAGCAGAACTTGTACATGCAGAAGGTGGCCATTTGTGATTGTAAACCCATTATTTCCTCAGATAATAATCCCAGTGATCACAGGAATGATATTTGTGACCATCTGAGGCAGCAAAAAAATTAATAAGTGAGCAATTTTTTCCACTTCAAAGACTCTAAAAAGTTATTTTTGAAAAAAAATCCAGTAGTATGAAATTTCAATACATAAAACTAAGAAATGCATTACTACTTTAGTGTCATGTATCTTCAGCTTATCTTCTTCTGACTTTGGTTTCCAACTGGATTAAAGTTACAGTTCTTAGTACAATGTGCTACAAAATTTCAGTCTTAAGAAAACAGAAAAGAATGGCTCAATTTAATATACATGCACAAATGAAAAAAGTTTTTTGAATGCAAATGATACACAGGGGAGAGAAAGAGGAATATTTATTTTTAAAATCTCCTTATTGCTTGTCTCTGCTCAGCAATATCACTCCAGTTAGTATCCAGTTTAATTCTCTAATGTAGCAGAACCTCTCTGAGTCAGAAGAAATAGAAGGTAACTTCTCATGTATTTTTCCAGAAAGGAGAAACATGGGGCTGAAACATGGTTCATATGCTAAAATTTTCTTGTTTATTTATAATAGCATTATCATTGTAATGTGGTGACCTTGGATCCCTGAAATGGTGTCTCTTTTCTGCTTTTCATCTGAAAGAGGAAATAGAGACTTATGTTGTTTAAGCTGCAGGGATTTTTTACAAAGTTGATCGAAACAAAGATGTTTGGAGCAGTGGAAAATAAGGTAATGAAAAGCTTTATCAAACGGTTCTCAAATTTTAAGCAAACCTATCACTGTACTCCTAAAAAGCCTCACGCCCTGATAGCCTAGTGTGTTGCCAGGAGGGCAAGTATTCCCATAGTTCAGACACAGAACAGAAGTAAATCTGAGCTGGATGTTGCTGACCTTTCCACATTTAGGAAGTCTGTGGAATATGGATTGCTTTTTTGGAGGACTTTTGAAATAATGTGATAATTCCTTGTGATCTCTATCCTCAGAGGTTCTATAACCTCCCTTTCATCAAAATGTCATCCAATTTTTATATTAGGTAAATGTTTCTTCCTTTTTTAGTTTTCCACCGAGGCTTGTATTCATAGTTTTCAGTTGATAACAAGACTTACTCCTGGATGCAGAGGTTTTTCTAAATGTTGGCATAGCCCCCTCAGTCTGATGCAATTAAACCATTAGCAAGGAGCTGTAGCTTTGGAACAGTGACTGAGTGCATGGCAAAACTTCCACCTTGGTCCAGGTTTTCTGAAAGAATAGAATCGCAATATATAAGGACTTTAAAGTTTTTTGCAAACCCGTGGTTTGAACAAACCTCCTCTGCCAGCCAAGAAGTGGAATAAGACCCTGTGTGTTCTCCCTCAGCCATTGGATGGACAGTTTGAGGAGTGATGCAGAAGGCAGCTCACTCCTCTGACCTTGCCCTGAGAACCTTTTATTAAGGTAAGGAATCTTTGGGGCTTCTAAGTTTCAGTGGATAGCAGTGCTACTGGAACACCATTTTGAGACAGGGTTAGATTTTAGACCTGGAATTCAGCTAAAGTTGAGCTGTCTGTATCTGAGAGTCATCTAGCTCCATTTATAGTTAATGGAGAAAGGAGAGAGATTCTTCCAGGGTGCAATTCATCTCACCTGTTTTAGACATCTATTTATTGATGAGATGACTCATTCCTTGGAAATGCTCATTTATCTTAACTCTAGCAATATACATGTAACACCCTTCCTAGTTAGTGCTGGAATAAAAAAATGTTTTATCTGTCATGGATTAAGAGACTTCAAATGTATAAATGGTAGGTTGCTTTCATTCTGACTAATCAAGGAGGATTTTACATAAGGTGCTTCTTTATGTAATTATAAATCAAAGCTCTTTCAACACTGATAACATTTTCTTAAGCAATATTTAATTGTCATTCATGTTTGTTTGAATTATCCCTCTCAATGAATTCTGTTCAAAATTTTTTTAGTAAACAGGCTCTTCCTGAGTGTAATAAATGTGTTTGAAATGTGTATGTATGTAAGAATTATTAACTACTATACATTGTCCACCTCTAATAATATAGCAGATCTTGAGTCCCTAATTTTTGGTTCAGTCTCTGCTACATGTGGACTATTACAGAAGTGGGTTTGAGGGCAGTGGTACAGTGTGTCCTTCAAAAGATATTAATTATCTTTTACTAAGCTTTGATTTATTCTTTAGTTCTGTGGTACCATGAGCCTTTCCATCTTGTTCTATTCTTATTTCCTAGGCTAGACTAAATTCACCAATGTAAAGTAGCCTTAATATGTATTCTATGGGGTTTAAATTTATTTTAATTTTAAAAAAATTCTTTAAATATTGTTTTCTCTAAACTCATATATAAACCCTGTGGAATTTAATTTCACAGAAAAAGATGCAGGTGTACTCTATATTCTTCATTTGATGTTCTGAATGCACTTCACACATAATAATATAGAGTGCCTTTACTTGTCTGCCTCCACATTCCCTCCAAGAAAAAATATTGGGAATTTCAACACTCCCAGTTAGCTGAATGCTTGCACCAACTTCAGTAGTCCTATTGCATTCTCTTGCTGTAATAAACAAGCATTTCTAAAGTCTCACTTAATTACTTGCACTTCTGGCATTGGTTTATGAATTATTAAATAATCTATTCTCAATATGGCCCCTATTTACTTTCATAATACCTGACATGAAAATTACTGTTGTATAATATTACAGCCTCCAGACCCTTTAATTTTGTTCTGCTTTCTCTCCGAGTCGCATCTGATAAACTTGTAGATGGATGGTCATCCTATTTCCCTGGAAGCCATCAGAAATCACATTATCCTCAGTTTTGTAGATGGTATCTCACAGTAAAGGAACCAGAAGTATATTTTTGGTGTATTTTCTTTTTCAGTTTTGTTCATTGGTTCTCCTTAACTCCTCGTGTGAACAGATGTTATTTCTTATAGACTACATCATTACTTTCAATCCTTGCCTACTCTCTTTGAGATCTTTTCTGGCTTGGCAATGCATTATGTATTTTTTTAGTGTAAGGAATGTACCTTTCCTTTCCTCTCTCTGCTGTACTACTGAGTTGTGTTTTAACTTGTCTTAGTGTCCAGTCTTAGTGAAGGGAGTTTGTTTTTTCAGACTGCTCAAAGTCCTGCTGAACATTGTGTGCATGCTCTTAACATGCCTGTAGATTAAGTGAAACTTAACCTTTTCCTATTTTGTCATAGTGCAGATCCTTGAAGTTTTTTTCCTAACTAAATTTGTATTTCACTGTAATATGCTGGTTTCTTCAAATATCTCACAGTAACTGATTCACATCTTGGTAAGATGAATTGATTTTTTTTTATCCATTGGAGAGAAATCACCCTCTTACTTGGACTGTCTATAGGTCACCCTGAAGCCCCCTAATTAACTTCCCCCCTACCACAGGAACCCTACATGCCCACCAGTTCTTCTTACACACAAATGGTAGGTTTAACATCAGAGTTCCTGATTATGTTTAACTTCTGTGATCAAACAACACAAGAAAGGTAAAGTAAGGAAATTTCTTTCTTCCATTAGAGAATTTGTGAGGAAATTAGAGCATTTTGTAGGTGACTTCATAGAGGTTTATTTTTAAATAGGTATGCTCTGTTTGATAGTCACATATATGTAGGTTTTATGTGAAACCATATTTACCATACTGCCATTCCAGGCAGAAAGGAGGATAGTTACCATTTTTAACTGTAATGTGCAATTATAGTACAAATACAACAAAAATATCATCGGCAGTGTTATTATTACTCCAGTGTGAAACACATGGCTGCTTCTTGTAGGCAAGACTAATATTGACCACATTAGTTTTCAGGTTAGACCCAGCTACTAACATCCTACTTCAATGAAAAAAGTAATATTTTTGTGAAAACCTGTACTGTGGAAGTTTGCCCAAATAAAAATCCAATATTCTGGGGTTTCTTCTTCCCTTCCTGTCACAATGAAAACCATAAACATGGTACTTTTATAAAATACCTGATTTATTTGAACAGAAAAGGAAATCCAATGCAGTTCTGATTTTGTTTCTCCTTTACACAATAAAACATATTTAGTTTTTAAATTTTCCTCTAAATGAAACTCTTTCTTACTAGCCAAAATAATATTTTACTGTTTCCTCTTGGTGTATTTTTGCTTCATCTTTTATTTTTGCATTGTCTCTCTGCTTCAAATAAGGTTTTACCACCTGTTTCATTTTTGTAGTCCCAAATGATGTGTATATCAATGAAAGAGTATCTCTGCAGTTTGTATTTCTTGGATGTAAGTTTTCACTTAATGCTACTAAGCCTCTAAATATCAGTAATGTGTTCCATTGGAATGGAAATAGGGATTATTATGTTTGCTTGTAACACATTGTATAGTGAGACCTCTATCTATACTAATCCCAAAAATGGTAATCTGTCCTATGCAATTACTCACAATTTACATTTTGTCCATGTAATGAGGAAACTTTTTCTTATAATTCAAGAATTTGTTTTGTACATATATAAAAATATGTCTGTACTGAAACTCCTATGGTATAACATTTTGTAGTGAACTGTATATTCTGGACAACAGGAAATCTTAGTAAAATATCTGACTGTGTAATCCATCTGGTTTGACCAGTTCTCATTTGTTAGGCATCTCTTATGATCAACATCTGGTGGGATTAGACTGCCCTGAACGACAAGGATTTAGCTTGCTGTACTTACATGCAGCTTTAGTGAACCAAAAGGTCATTGAAAATATCTGTTAAAAGCAAAGTAGTATGATTAATCTAAAAATCATTAAATTAATTTTGTTACTGGCAGAGTTAGGATTAACTGAGTGAGCTGTGCCTTTAAATGTATAATTTGAAACAGTTTGAAATGTTGGTCAGTGGAGACACCTAAATCCAAACTAGCATAACTAGAATGATAGTTCATCAGGAATATCACCTTTCTTTACTGTTTCCCTCAGAAAAAACAGATAAAATTGGCTTGCAAAAAAATGAAATAGTGTGGTCAAATGGATGTTAACTATTTACTACAGGTCACAAGGTGCTTGCACTCATAATGTCTCTGAAGTGAGCAATCTCATCTCACCTGAAAAAAAATCACTTCTTGTACAACTTTTGTATCCTGGTGAGGGACAAGGTCATTTATGTATTGTACACAGAGAATCATCACACAAAGTTCATGGAGGAAGTAAAAAACAGCCAAAAGTGTCGGGGCTCTGAGGGCACCAAAAGCTCTCTCTGCCCCTGAGTAGCCCTCTAGTAGCACTCCCCCCACTCTTTCCCCATCCCCTACTCTGAGTAGCCCTCTAGTAGCACTCCCCCCACCCTTTCCCCATCCCTGACCCCTTTCAGCTCAAATCAGTGCCATCAGTCCATGCCCCCGTGATGCTGTGGGGTGCTGGTTTCTCATTCTCTCCATCACAGCTATGGCTGGCAGGGACCCTGTAAGCTTGTTCCCAGTCCTGTCATTTTGCTATGGACCTGCCCAGCAGCCATGAGTTCTGTCTGACCCTGGTTACTTTTACCAAACCTGCTCCAGATTTGAGGATCAACTTCTCATCTTTGCACTGGACCTGCCTTATTCCCATGGTCTTGCATGGGGGTGTCACCTCCTGGCTGAAAGTGGCTGTTCCCTCCAAGACTGTCCTGCTCGCCTTGCTGGGTTGCTGGCAGGTGAGGTCCCTGGTCCAGGGGCTGTGCACTTGTGTCCCACTTCCTTAGGCTGCCAGACCATGATGCTCCCCAACATTTTCTTCCTTTTCTTAAACCTATATCCATTCTTTCTGGTACATACCACAAGTATGTTGAAATTTTATTTCTTCTAGACTCACCATTTTTTACATCCCAGTTATTTTTTCTATCTACTCTCTCAGTTTGATAGAGATTAAAGAAATTAAAATTTCTGCCTTTGCAGTGCAAGTTCATTTTTCCTCAAAATCCCTGTATTTCTTCTTTCACAGGTGCAGGGTGAGGGACTTTGTTGTTCACCTCTCAAACATCACTAAATTTGATACAAGAGCTATGAGGTAGGCAAGTATTGCTGCCATTCACTTCACAAGAAATTATACAGCCTGACTTGGTAGCAAACTTTAAAACTTTTATTTCAGTCATGGGAGCTGAATCAAAGGGCAGCTCTGGCAGAACAAGAGAGAAAAACCAGTTCTCTTGCATCCCATCTTCACTTTTGCCTAAAGCAAAAGGGACATCCTTTTCTTCCTGCAAAAGCATCCCTTACGAACCCTTCATTTTTTGGAACTTGCCCCTGGGTAAACATATTTGCACCCCAGTAATTTTTGCAGTTGATCACACAGATTAAATATGTAGTATGGTGAAATACTGCTTTCATCTGGTTTTGTAGGCACAACAGTGCAAAAGTGTCTTTCACTGGTTTGTGAAAATCTTCAGGTTTATTGATGACCAGGGCTGATAATTCTTGTTTTGGGAAAATGAAATATTGCTGTCTTAAAAATGTAAAGTTGATAAAAACAGATATAGAGCTACAGCCTTCATTAAGTTGTTAAGAGTCTAAAATCCTATGGAATTACACTGCTTCTGTGTTTTAGTTGGAGCAAAATTTCCTTAGCAACTGTGGATCCCCATAAAAAATTAATGCAGTTTTGTTACCACTTTCTTACAGCAGTTTCTGAAAGTGGAAATTATCCTATTTACACAACAAAAACCAGAAGCACAGTAGTTTACAGTTCTCCTTACTTGGGGTTGGTGGAATGAAATGATTGCTGCTGAGTGCTGAAACTGCTTGTACTAAAACTGCTGGTGATATGCTTTCCAGGACTGCAAGCATCTGCTAAAACAAAACATGCAGCATTTTGTATTCTCAGTTTCACAAGTTTCATCCAAAGGAATGTTTGCGTCAGGATTGGCAGGTCTAGAAATGGAGGTGACTGACTTTGGACCTAAATCCAAATCAGAAGATTCTGTAGTTCAATTTATCTGAAAGTCCAGAACCTCTGTAGAAAGAAAACCACAAGTTTCTGTTCCATGATATATTTAGAGCGTTTATAAGGGAAGAAAAGAACCTGAGGTTGGTGGGAAAAAAAATATGGAAGTAGGAAGTAAAAACTGGAAAATATGGTAAAAATACTCCCAGACAAGGACACAAGATGACATGTGTCAGACATAGGTCAGAGCATTGAAAGGGAAACATTGTCTTTTAGAAAAACCTTGTAAATTCTTACAAAGCTGCTGACTTGTAAATTCTGCAAAGCTGCTATCTTGTTTAGATAATGGGAAAGAATTTCTTTTGGCAAAATCTCCACAGCAGATGCATCTGGAAAACAGCAAATATCTGCTTGAAGCAGTAAAGGGAAAAGGTTTTTAACTTCTTTGGCACAAAATCTAGTAAGGTATGTCTTTGGGAGATTAATCAGTAGATAAATGGAAAGCCTAGGAGCTCTCAAAGCCACAGATACTTTGCTTCTAGAAGATGAGCCAGGGGAGATGTCAAAGTAATTTCTCAATGGCTGAATTTAAATAAGCGCTGCTCAGAAATGACCCCAAACATCCGCAATTTAATTCCTCAAGTGCGAAGTTCTGAAGGGATGGAATCCCAACAAGTCAGTAGACAGCCTGAAGTATAATTTTTATAATCATCAGCCTTGTGCCCACCACTGAAGCCTATCCATAAGTATTAATAATATTTAATGTATTGTTTTTCTCATGGTTCTTATGTTAATAATGGTCTAATTTGACTAGACAGTATTTGGTAAATCAGCTGTTTTCTGCTTAGTTTAGCTGAGTAATATTAATCTAGCCTTTCTTTGATTAAAAGACTGACTAGTATTGGTCAGAAAATATCAGAAAAGCAAGTCTGAAACTAAAAAAATTGTTTCCATACAGGAGGAAGTCAGACAGTATTGGGTAGAAGCATATGACAAGTTTTATTCCTTTGGAAAGCACATTGATGCTAAGTAAGGAAAATGCTACTTTTTGTCAGTAGCAAATGATAGTTCTAGTGTTTTCTTACACTAGGTAGAAGGATTTTGGACATTAGCTAAACTATGATTAAGAGAGGTTTTGTTATCACTGACGTTTTTGTTTTTTTTTTTTTAAACAATTTTTCTTTGTATCAAGAAAAACCTCAGTTGTAATTAACAGTTAATGGCATCACTGAAAAATAACAATAATTCAGTTTTACTAGTATAGAAGCAGAAGAAGAAGAAGTCACTACTGATCACTTTCTGTGAACACATTTTCACAGAATGAGTTTAAAAACTGATAACATCACAGAAGGATAAAGGATGTAACAAATCTTGGTGGGCTGACCAATCTGCCTTGATAAAACAATTTTTAATCAAAAGTTACTTATATGTCCTTTTGTTCTAATCATTGTAAAATATTAGAAAGTAAAAAAATGTGTCTTAGTAATTTTAAAGCATGACTAAAGGGGATAAGATGACATAAAGGCTGTGAAAGAAGTAATTAAGGCAGCTGGTGTAATGATGATTGTCAGGAAATGACCTATACAGATGGTCATCAGAAATATCTGCATATGATACACAGGCTTCTAAATTCTCCTGTTTAATATCATGTAGCTTCCATCCTCTTTCTTCTGTGTTGGCATGTGAGATACCTGTTTTACACTGATTTGCTTCTCCTATTTCTGCTATTACAAACAAATTAAATAGACAATCACTGCAATTGATGTGATCATAATTCTATTAACTTAAAATTGGTGTGCCACTCTCTTCATTTCAGTCTGTAATCATGTTGCAGACTAAAATTATTTTTCTTATCTATTAGGAATAGTAATGTGAAACTGGTTTTGGTGTCGTGTGGCTGGAGGAAAACTGGCAGCAATTAAGACAGGAAACCTTGAAGTAGTTATACAGCAAAAAATTGTAATCAGAAAGCTAGATTACTTTGAATGTTGTCTGGCCTTTTTGTGCTATTAGGCAGCTCAAAGAGGTCAGTGTTGCCACTATTAAACAGGTGAAAGAACCTGCTAGTACCTAGTGGCATGTGCCACCTTCAAGCCCCATGGTTTGATGAGTGGTCTAAGAGAGGGGTAGGCCACAGAGAAGTTCATTAGGCCTTATCAGCCCCTAAGTGATGTAAGCTAAACTCTGCTGATTCATGCTAGGACCTGCTGAAATAAGTACTTGAGAATGTATAAGGGTTCCTTTGATGAGCCTTTTCCCTTTGAACTGTCTCATACAACACTTTGGCTACAACAAAGTTTTTGGTCCTAACAGCCCTGGAAACACAGAAGAATTGTCCACCCCATGACACAAAGTGGGAGCCCAGTTTGTGGGGGCTGTGTGTGAACTTTTTTTTGCCACTCAGAGTAAAGTCCTTGACGTGGTACAGCCATTGATAGCAGATTGTGGTCGTAGGGGAATAGCACCTTGATCACATGTTAGGCAAAATGGAAAAACCTGTGTGGGTGAATATATCATTGTCAAGATCATTGCTTGTCATTACAGGTATAAATGCAGTCCATCTGCTTCCTTCTCACTGGCTCTCGGTTCACTAGTTTGCCTTTTTCTCAACTTGTGACAGGTGAGGAATAACCTGACTGGCGTCCTTGATGGCAAAGACATCGAGATTTCAGATACTGAGAGTTTTTCTGATGATCCCTGCACAAGTGTAAAGAAGCTTAAGGTATGTGTTGCTGTTTGATGAAAAAGAGAAAGCGATAATGATTTTTCTTCTCTGAAGAGGAGTAAGGAAATGAAATTTGTGTTAAAATGATGTATTACTACGTTCCATTGCATAATAATATCAAAAATGGCATTTTGAGTGCCTAGTCCTTCTTAAGTTAATGAAGGTCTATGTGTAGAGTAAATATTTTTAATAGTTCCCAATAGTGATACTAAGCAAAGGAAGTTGTTGCTGGCTTAATGTTTGCAGTTAAAGCCCCAGTCATAGTTAATGTATAGATGTGATGTATACATGTGAAAACTTTTGAGGTTTGGAACCAGAACCCTTTTAAGGTAAATTATCATGTAGAAAGAATATTGAGCCTCTTTCCATTAGCGTCAATACACATTTTAAATTGAATTCTTTGCTAACATCATCTGCATGATTTCAAATGAATCATAAGGAAAAAAGAAGAAAAAAAAAATTGGTAGCAGAATAATTTCCCATCCTTCTCTTATTATATTGATTTATTAGACTTCTGGCATCTCATAAAATTAAAACTATATTTTAGCATTACCATGCAGTACAACCAGCAATAAACGAGACACAGGAGAGACAAATAAACTGCACAGAAACATGAAAAAAATGATTGAACAGCAGGAGAAAGCACTTTTAAATGGCAAAGATCAAATTGTTTCTGGCATCAAGTCCATATGACACACAATCAAAGCCACAGTCTGCAAATGCTTAAATATGTGTAAAACAGGTTACAAAAAAAACTTTATTAAACTAAATTATGTTTAAAAAAATGACATTAAAGCAATATTGACCTGTGTAAGACTAGACCACCACTGAAACTGGAAAGGTTCTGGAGCATGATAAACTAAGTGGGCTTTATTATTTTCACAATCTAGAGATGTAAGCCTGAATGTTTAAAGTATTAATAAGTAAAGTTCATGTTTGTGTAAAGCCATTTGTGTCTGTCCAGTCTAAGCCAGTTTGCTTTTTCTGTCTGGAAACCTGTCTGGGTTGAAAAGACTCCAGTAGGTGATACAGCAAAGTCCATATTTTTGACTAGTAATGGTGTAATAACAAAAAAAAAAAAAAAAGAAGCATACTAAGCATGCATTTTTAGGCTGGAAGTCAGAAGAAGCAATGTGATTCTAGCTGTCTTCTATATCAACAACACACTGGGTTGTTTTGCAGGGAATTTGAGATAACTGAATTAACAGTATATTTGTTATCTCTCGATTTCTTCTTCAAAACAAATTATTAAAATAATAAATAAGCAATTATCCAGAAAATTGCTTGCTCTTGACAGAAAAAAAGGTTAGTTGTCGTTAGGTACATGTTTGACACAGAATTTAGCTAAACAATTATAATAATGTTCATTCCTTTCGACATGTAAACCTCATATCTAAGGTAAACTGCTATCTGCTTACCTGAAATGCATTTTATTTTCACAAACACATTTAAAATAATGAAATTTATGATTATGGAATGGAAAATAGTAAAAACTTGCAGGATTTGAAGAAATATACATTTATATTTTATATTTCTCTCGATAACAGCTTAGTTTCTACTGCATTGACTGCACAGTTAAAAGGTAAATTTAAGCTGAAGGATATCTTTAAAACTCATTTTTGTGTTCAGAGAAAGGGATGGATTTGTACATCCATGTAAATGCTTGAAAATTCTAAGCATGCACAGACAAATTGCAAGAGCAATAGCACTTCTGCTTCCAACTTTTTCATGTCTTGCGTGTAGGACAAAAGAATTACCATCATGTTATGGTGGGAGTTGGTGTCCTCTGGTTCACCTTCACCATCAGTGATTCCATAGCTAAGGTCAGAGGCTTATCTCTAGCTCTTCAAGTGGACATCCAAGCATTTAGAAGGCAGAACGAGTGGCTACCTCTTTTGTCAAAGTTGCCCAGGATTTTGTAGATTTATTGATAACCTCTTGACTGTCAGATATGTGGTAAAGAATTAGACAGAGTATCTGAGCTATTCAATTTAGGTATCTCATAAAGAGCCTGCCAAGGTGTTGACTTTTCCTGGCAGATGAGATATTGTAGCAATCCTTCTCTGAAAAGCTGTATAATACGACATTGTGGTGTTATTCATTAGAAATGAGACAGATTAAAATCTGATCAAAGAAGGGAAGCTCTGAAGGCTGAAAAAAAATAGCTGCCTATTTCAGCATAATATGCATCACTCAAAAACTCTGAAAAGGCTAAAGGGTGTCTGAGGCTGCTTGAAATGGCAGTGAAGGAGACAAGTTGCTGTTCATCTTGCAGCAGAGCATCTTAGGTGTGTTGATCCTCACTCTCTTCAGGGTTTATGATACTCAGCTCCAGGTGCTACCAAGGCATTTTTTAATTATTGGCCAAATAATATCGTCACCTATGTAAAAGAAAGAAAGAAAGAAGAAAAAGAGTCATTATTTTTTGAGGCTGTGCTATAGTCTTAATTTATAAAATATGTTTTTATGCAAGGTTTGCCGCCACTGTGGGTAAATGAAATGTAACTGTTCTTCATTTTCTTGTTTGAACTTCAGTCCATATGGGAACATATGTATTTCTTACTGAGGGGCAAAGCTTAAATGTTGATATTGCTACTGTAATCTCTAGGAAGAGTAAATATGACAGCTCACCATCTGGCAAACAGTCTAAACATTGGCCTTTTTATGTAAGTGCAGTTTTGGGAGTTGCCTTCCCCCTGGGATGTTTTTAATCATCTTGTAGATCACCTGCCTAGTTCCATGAATTAAAACCTCTTCTGTCAAATATGTTTTAGCTCCATGCAAGCAATTTACAGCTCTCTGAATAAGAGACTTGGCACTTGCTGGGATCCAGTGGATGATTTCTTTGATCCCTATGAGGAAGTTCCACTGTGTTAACTTGCATCATTCTGCAAGGGTTTGAGTAAAGGAATAGTATGCAAGGAAATCATGCTGGTTTCTCATCAGTTAACAGTATGAAGGAAGGGGTAAAGAAGTTATTCTAGCAGGCATCTGATGTAACTCTTTGCATGAGTCTGTAATGTGGACTTTGACCCACAAGCACTGACATGAGCCCAGCTCTGATACACTTTGGTGCAGACTTCATTGTCTGTGCAGATAAAACCTCTGCAAGGGACTTGAGCTATGTGCAGTTGCATGAATTTGAAGCTTCAGTGTCTCTTATGTGAGATGGAGCGAGCAGACCAAAGCCTGGCATCCAATGGATCTAGGCTGATTTGCAATATTGAAAGCAATTCTTCAAGAAAAAAATTGGGGAAAATGTGGAAGGGAATGCAAAAAGTGGAGTTCAGGAGGAAGAGGCTGGCTGAGGAGTGTGTGCACAGAGGAAGATGCTATGCATGAAAGAGGAAGAGCTGTTGTACAGACTTTCCTAAATTAGCTCCTAAATTATATGTGTTCTGACACAAAATTAATGATTGCATACTAAATTACATGATAACCAGGTGGAAGCAATGTCTTAAGGTGTGAAACCACACACCCCAGGCACTATGACTTCAGTCTGAATGTTGTCACACAGCCAGTGGGCAGCATTGCTGCATGTGCACTCTGGGATTATTATTTATGAAGCCACACAGTTTACATATTTTGTTTGTTTGTTTGCTCTTTTAATTGGTTCTCATCATGTTATAAAATGGAAAGGAATTTCTTCAGTTTTAAGTCTAATTATTAGGTGCTGTGCCATTTATTTTTAGTCAAACTCTGCTTCTCATTTTTCAAATATTAAGTCTGCATTTTTATGTTCAGAGCAGTCGAGTGACTCAGAGCTGAGGTTCCAAGAATAACTAAATTATTTTTAAAATATGAAAAAAAGAAATAGTAGATGAGGTGAGGTTTTTTTGTGCATAATTCCTAAATCTATTTATTGTCCTTACAAAAACTGTAGTACTGTTGCTGTAATTTGTATAATTTGTTTGTTTAGTTTCATTTAACCTTGTTAGATTTGTTTATAAAGAATCTAATCCACTTGAAAAAGATTTACATTACTTTATCAGTCTGCAGCCAAATATAAAAATTGAAGAGAAGCAGGCTTACTGAAAATGCACAGGTTCAGAATGAGCAAAGCACATCACATTATTTCTGATTTAAACCATGCTAAGAGTGATACTGTTTTCATGCATTTAATTACAGAGGCATTCTAATATCTTACTGCACTGTCCATCATAATTTTTTCTGCTGAACAAGAAATAAACAGTGAAATTATCTGAGCTAAAAATCTTTGACAAATTGATTTAATTAAAACTGAAATGCTTTTTGCCACTGAAAATCATGCTGAAACATATGTTTCTTTTTTCCTTGGAGAGGGAAAGAGTTATTAGTAATTCTAAACAGGTCTTATATGAAAGAAATGAAAAATTTGATTTGCTCAAGCTTTTGCAGAGAACTCTGCCATTGTGTGAAAGAAAAAGTAATGTGAAGCCATAAAAGTGTGTTTTATGGATATTAGAAGTAATTTTTCATGTTAGGGAGAGGTTAGTCCTGTTCCTGGAGAAATATTTTCCTGCATGTGTTCCTATATTTAGGAAGACTCTCTTAATATGTTTCTAAGTATGAAAGTAAAATTGTCTTTGGACTTCAGTCATAGGTTCTTAAACTGTGATGATTTTTTTTAATGTGTGGAGGTGGGGAGGGGGTAGAGAGGGAGTTGACAATGGATTGTAGTGATTGTGAAGAAGATGTTGTATGTGTAAAACCTTTAAAAATTACTAAAGCAGGTGTAATACCAAGGCATTGAATCTCATAAATCTCATTTCTTAATTTTACAGTTTTATTTCATGCAGACAGTGATAAGTTTATGTCTTCAACTGGTTCTAATACGCAAAATTGTAGAAGAAATATTGCAAAGAAGCAAAAGAATATTTGATATTTTATTGTTACAGAACACTAATATTTGACTGTAGTATCAGTTTTACTCTCATTACTACTATAGACTAATAATTTTCTACACTTCAGCTTTTTTTTTTTTTTTCTTATGTGGTTCTTCAAGTTCTTGGATTTATAGAAGATGAAATAGTTCTGTGATTATTCTGTCTGCAGCTGTAATCTGTGCTAACTGCCTGCATGATCTGGATGGCCAATTAAAGTGGTATCTGGAAGCTGTGACTGTGTTTAACTGCCCCGTGTTTTATTCCATCTGCAGGGCAATGACGTTCGGATAATCCTTGGCCAGTTTAATGAGGAAATGGCTGTGAAAGTTTTCTGCTGTGTAAGTAAATACTTTTAATTGCATATCAGAATAAAGAATGTGCTGCGTTTCATAAAAAAGTAACTTGAGCTTAAACATTTCTTCATGGAGTTCAGCTCTGTGAAGGTTTATGTCCTAAAAAGAGGTTACACATCTGTGGTTCCATTTCTCTTTCAATAAAATACTTTGTCTTCAGTGAAATTTAGGCATAGACTGCATGGTTAGCTTCTTCTTATTACTTTCCTGTAGTGGAATTAAGTGCTAAATCAAACTTGAGTATTTCTCTTCACATCAGATCCAGGGAAATACTTGCATATGTTGCAGCAGATAGAGAGAGAACTGCAAGATTTCAGTCTTGTCCAGGAGCTGTGTTCTGATGATAATGTCTGTGTGTATGGGCTTGGCATGTTTTGCTTATAAAGAATAAGAAATTCAAGCCAGTTCCTATACATCCTAACTCATCAACACTAATAATTTCTTCTACTGAAAATGTTGCTAATTGTACAGTTGTCCTTCCCATCTGACTGCTGTACATTTTACATGTATTACATGAAAGCAAATATTAGTTGATAAAAAATAAAGTTTTTTTAACCATAACAGTAAGACTAGCAAACATAAAATTCCCTATCCTCACCATTTGTTTATGTGAATGTGCTGCAAACTTATCCACTGTTCTTGCCATTAAAAGTAGCAGAATTAAAATGTGAATCTATACTTGTACAAGCCAGAAAAAAATTTGAAAGAGAAAGATTTTAGTGGCCTAAGTATTGAGTTCTTAGTCTAAATAGTTAGATTAATCCAAGAACACAGTAAATATAATGGAAAAGTAATAACGACAGCATCTAAATTTCCAAGGGTTTTTTTTAGCGTTCACTTAGTGAGACAGTTACCTATCCTTGGAAAGAAAGGAAAGGCAGAAGTTCAAAATCTGACTGCTACACATGTCTCAGATGCATTTTGGCTCTTACTCAGCAGCTGTCCCAGTTGGTGGCAAAATTTGGAAAGGAGATTGTAGAATATATTTGGAAGGAACAAAATCTGTTTTCATCCAAAAGGAAATGGAAAGCATTATTTTATTTTTCATTCTTCTCATCTCTTGTAGGTCTTTATTTAGAGATCTTTTTGTACTGCCATTTAAATTGGATTGACAGAGATAATCTCCTATTTTTTCATTCCTGGAAGAAAGAATAGTACTTCTGCAGCCCAGATCCTCCTCAGATCTCTTGGGGTCGGGCTGCATTTCCCCAGCAGAAGGGTTCTGGTCAGAATTATCTTCCAATCCAACATTAGCAAGAGATTGGCCTCATTTCTAGTTGCATTTCTCTAGAATTCTCTTCCAAATCCATGTTTATGTGAGGCCACTGAAGAAATCTTAGAATTCCTTAGAGGGGCCGGCTGTCTTTTAGTCTGCATCACTGTCAAATGAAGGGTTCCAGGGAGAGGATGTCTCTGTCACACGAGTGCCAGCCGCAGGTTTCTGTGGCTACAGTTTGGTGTGAACATGGGAAATGTGCGTAACTGTCAGTGCTTTAAAGGGCTGATGGCTGCTTCTAAAGTACATTAGTGTCAAAATAATGAGGTGGATTTTTCTGGAGCCTGGAGAAATCTGAAATATCATGTATTTAGGCTTGTTTAAATGTATTTATGTGAGAGTTTCAGCAGGAGACTGAATAAAGGAGAGGGCAGTTCAAAGTAGGTCATTTATATATTAATGCACTACAATATGTCAGAAAGCTTGTTATTATTCATAAAATATATTGTTGACTCATGTACTCCTGCAGATATATGTCTAAGAGCACAGTAATTTATATTTATCAAGTTTTTAACTCTTCTTTTTCAGGTGTACCTTCAGACTGATTTCACTTGTGATTCCTTGTTATATTCTGCAAGGTTACTGATGTCAGTCAGAAAAAGGCTTTGAGTTTGTTAAAGGAAGATGCTTTTTCCCTAATGCAATATTTATTTTTTTTCCTGATTGTGGTTTTATCCTAAATATAATTTGGTAATGACTTATGCAGGTGGTAAAACCTTTTAAGTTTGCCTCACTTTTCTGCCTGGATTCAGCAGTCATATTCTGTGAGGTTTCCTCAGGATATCCATAGGAGTTTATATAAGATCATAGAACCATTTAGGTTGTAAAAGACCTTTAAGATGATCAAGTCCAGCCATTAATCCAGCACTGCCAAGTCCACCACTAAGAAATGTCCCTAAGTGCCTCATCTGCACATCTTTTGAATGCTTCCTGTGATGGTGACTCAACCTCTTCCCTGGTCCCTGATAATCCTTTCAGTGAAGAAGTCTTTCTTAATATCGAATCTAAATCACCTCTATTGCAAATTCAGATCATTTCTTCTTTTCCTATTCCTTGTTATTTGGAAGAAGAGACCAACACCCACACCAAAAAATTGGACTAAAAGTAAAATTCAGTAGCAAACTTTAAAAACAGGACGGGACTGGTTCAAGCCAAAGTGAGTCTTTGGCAGGTTTTTCCTGCAAGGATTTAAATAAGTTTAGCTGTTCATTTATCACCAGTGTCAAAAACAGTGAGCAATTTTAGTTCTATGGGAAATCTTAGCTTTATAATTCATTTTCACCTCTGTGGGATGAATGTGATGTTTTCTTGGAATAGAAATTAGAGCCTTTTGGTCAAAACTTAATACTTCAACAATCAACAAATTGCCAGTATTTGTTTGCTACACATAAGAAACATCTATTGCACAAATCTCTTTGTTGTAAATAAGCATTTATTTATGGATTCAAACAAGAATGAAATGCTTTAAAGGAAAAAAAATAAAAATTCAGTTTCACAAGGGCAAAAAATGTCCATGACAGTTTCCTGGCTGCTTGACAGCAACTCAGGGCTTTGCATTCTACATAGGGCATGGGAGAAAGATGAAGGAAAATGTATGACTACTTTATGCTGTTCTGGTGTTACAAAGCATGTGCAAACCTTCTTCAGCTTGCTTGTTTGCCAAAAAATCTTCCCCTTAGAAACTGAAACTTGTAAGTATTGGTCTATGAGCACTCAAACAGCTGAAGAAAGATCCACGTGTTTCAAGTACTTGAATCTTTTAAGCATCAAAATCATCTCCATTTAGCAGAATCAACAGGGAGAAAATGGTGGCAAAAAAAGCATTATTTTGCAATAAGTCTTCTGGGACACAAACACTGAAATGTCTGAATACTGTCAGCTGTGCTGTCACTAGAAAAATCACTGCATGATCATCGTGCTGAGCCTCAGAGGATCTGATTTTCTTCCTACTTTTGCCTTTCCCAGACTACCCTTCAAGCCCTGTCATTCCACCATGTCTCAAAGGAAGAGCTGACAGCTCTTAAAGTGTTTGTTTTGCCTTTTGTTAAACCAGATTGTTGCAGAAATGTGAAAGTGTAACCAGTCTTTCAGGCAACCATGTTGGGAATGATCCCTTGTTTCCAGGATGAAATTTCTGGCTATTTTGAAACTTTCAATTTTCGGCTCATTTTCCAGGGCATTCACAGATTATGCAGGAAACAGTACAAGTGCTTATGCAAACAGAAAATTTCCAGCAGCTCTAATTTCAGAATAGTCCACAGCCAATACTTTCTGGCAACACACAATTTGATACTTTAATCTCTATAGAGCAGGGGAAGCTACATAAGACTGTCCTTCTCCAAAAGCACTATTCTGTGTCAGTTTGCATCCTCATGATTCTTAAACTGTCAGATAAAAAACACTGAGTGACTGAAAGGTCTTGAATGACCTAACTGTACAATGCAAACTCTTTTAGAAGGGAGTACTGCAGGATGGAATTGCTGTTTCCCTCACAGGTGGCCCTGGAATTCAGTGTCTCCATAGCTGTGCAGGAGTGCTGGTGGGTAGGAGGACAGAAGCAGATGTTTCTGGAAGGGCAGAATTAGCAAGCAAGAGAAAGACAAACTGTTTATGTGGATTGTGGAATAAGTAATATATGAGATGTAAGACGCCAGGTTTCAGACAGGACTTTCAAGCAGCATTGTATACAAAGGCATGAAATTTGATTTTGTATGAACAAAAGCTTCTGCAACCAGGGGCCAAATAAATCTGCTTTGTGCACAATGCTGTAATGAACCGAGCTGGCACCATTATAATAGACTTCACTGATTTAAAGCCCAGTTTTAATTTGGGTATTAACATATTTAGGAGGTTTTCCTATTTCATATATTCTGTTATTGATATTTATTTCTCTGATAGGCTTTTTGTATGATCTTTGGGATACTTTTCAAAACAGTTATTTCAGAATGACTAATATGTCCTGTTTGCATTCTTATCATTTCCTCCTTACGTAATATTTTTTGTGAAAAAGAAGCAGTTTTCCTGTCAAGAGCTCTAAGCTTGCACCATGTATTTCTAAAAATTAAAATTTTTATCTTAGGCCTTCTATCTCAAGTATTGCTTATATTTGGAGCCAAAGAAGCATGAAACATGCAGTTTTGAAATGGAGTCTGACTGCAATGTCAAAAGAAAAATACCTAGTTGCAAGACAGTGCGCGAAATATCTGAGATAAAATTTGCTAATTTTATCCTAAAACACTCTTCCCAATCAAAGAGAATATTTGAGAATACATCAGCTTTTAGGTAAAACAGCATATGTGCCTGATTAAGAAAGTATTTCTGTTTCCTGTTATATATATCTACTAAGTATTGAAAGGAGCTAACTATAATCTCAGGATCTTGGATTACAGTTGGCTGTATTCAGTATTACAACAATATAGGACTTCATATGAAGAAAGATCTTGCTGAGAAAAAAAAATCCTTAAGTTTTTGCTCTATCAATTCACTATTCACTCATGCTCCACAGAAGGAACTGCTAATTTAATGTTACTGTGGTCTGATTTTAGCAGTCACCTAATTCATATTTGCCACATGTGATTTGATGGTGCCTATGATCCAAGTTTTCTTGTAATCTAGTCCTTAGACTGACTTAAGGGTGATAATTACTTAATTGAAATGTGGTAGCATGGTAGTTCTATCACTTGTGTAATAGTTCTGTTATAAAGAACTTTCTGTGGAAAGCTGTGCCTTCTGTTTGTGTTGTTCTTTAACTCCCTTGGTTCTAGAACACAGTTTCATTTTGCTGTTTTTTAGGAAATGATCCCCTGAAAGAAAAACAGGGTTCAGTAAATTCTCATTTCCTGAATTCTAAAGTGAGGAGTCTTCAAAAAAAGTCTCCATTATTAGCAAATAATTATTCTAAACTTTTTAAATAGTTGTGTGCTCCAATTATACCATCATGTCATTAATAATAAAAAAAAAGTTAACCGAAAGCAATTGGTTTTATGTTCAATACCTCTATTACAAAGTCCATTATATTTTCTGTTTTTCTTTTTTTGCAGGCTTATGATGAAGAAATGTATGGCAGCAAATATCAGTGGATTATTCCAGGGTGGTATGAAAATCTTTGGTGGGAAGCCTGGATTAATTCCTCACAGTGTCTCAGCAAAAATCTTCTTACAGCCATGGAAGGTTATATTGGAGTGGATTTTGAGCCTCTCAGCTCAAAAACGAATAAGACTATATCAGGAAGGGTTAGTATTTTTCTTCCATCTATTTTACTGTACCATCAATTATCTCACTGCTGGGCTGGCACAGTAAAGCACCAAGGAAGGAGGTGAAGCCAAAGGGCTCTTCTACCAAGTGACCTGGAAGTCATCACAGTTAGTTTCACTTCTTTCCAGTAGTTAGCAATTTTAAAATATTTCAAAACCAAATCTAATTCTCTACAGGGTAAGAAAGCAGTGAAGTCCCTTGCTTCAAATCTGCCCTCCTCCCTCAGTCTGAGCATTATAGTTCAGATGTACGTTAAAGTTTGAATTACAGTCTTTAGTATCATGTACTGTGTCACTTCAAGTTAAATAGTTAAGCACAGAAACAGAAAACTCTTATAATTAAACCTATTCTGCAAATGGCCAATTAGAATGGTGATTTGTGTCTCTCAGAACTAGGGAGCAGGAGGTGAGGATTGTTTTAAATATAAAAATATATGGTGTTTCCATAAAGTACATAAAATTTTATCACAGAACAAATCCATACAAGCTCTGACCAATGAATAAACATGCCTGATTTTGCTGCTTTTAATCTTTTTTTTCCATGTGCCTTTCATGCCTTTGCTGAGTGAGCATGACAGGCAACTTTACTGAAGGGTAGCTCATCATATGATGGCACACCATCCAGAACGTAGTGAACTTGTAAAATACAGACAAATTGCCACTCAAAATTTCATACTGAGCAAACAGTTGCTCAAGTAAGGGTTATTTGATTTGTGTTATCCTGTAAAGTGTAATCAGACCACTAATTTGCAGGGATAGAGACTTATTCCCTGTTCCAGTATTAGGGCTCACCAGTGTACAGTTTTGGTTGAACTGGACCCTTTTGTACAAAAGTAAAATAAAGCAAGTTGTCATTTATACAGTGAGGCAGTAAAACTGCTTTCAGTATCTCTGTCTCCTAGTTCTGCTTCCCAATCTCATCAGCAGTTTTTAAACCAAGCAATACATGTTTCTTGAATTTTATTTTCTTTCATAACATTTTTTTTGGAGGCATTTTCTGTATTAGTTATGCACATCTCTAAATTGAGGGGTGCAGCTTGAGGTTTAGATTCAACTCTGTAAAAGATTAAGTATTGAGGTAAAACTGAATTTTATCTCCTCTGTAGACTCCACAGCAGTATGAAAAAGAATACAACGCTAGACGTGGCGATGGGCAATCCAGCAAATTTCATGGTTATGCCTATGATGGAATATGGGTGATTGCCAGGACTCTACAGAGGGCAATGAATTACCTGAATTCCACCAACAAGCACCAAAAAATTGAAGATTTTAACTACTCAAATCAAAAACTCGGCAACATTTTCCTGAATGCTATGAATGAAACCAGGTTCTTTGGAGTAACGGTAAGTCCTCACCAGATAATTGTGGGATGCAGGAGGCTTGTGATTTTGTGTCAGTAATTGAAACAAGTATTAAATATAAAGTACTCATGAAAAAGAAACAGAGTTGTTTATTTCTTCTATTTCAGAGCTTCCAGTTCCACTTTATATTAAAAATTAATGCCTTGACAGTCTTGCTCATTACCTGTCTTCAGATGCCAAGGGATGACAGTGTACAATTCCTGAGTTATCAGATTTTTAAGCATGAATGTCACCTAAATTAACAAATCAGAGTAGTCTCAAGGGAACCACAAGTTTTGCAAGCTGCAGTGACCTTTTAAGCAAATTTTTTTAGCAGTTAAGTAGTAGCTGGAATGTGATCTGAGAATACATATTTCTCTCCATCATTTAGGTTTGGAAGTAGGCTATAGTACACTGTCTCCAACTCCAGTGCTGTACATCCTAGATATTCTTGCAGCGTGCTTCAGTTGTGATTTAAATTTATTTATAATTTGTATTTTTTCACAGTTAAGTACAAAGCATGCTCACATTGACTTAAGAACTGCTCATATACAATAGTATCTTCATTCTGGTTTCAATTGTACAAATGCAAACCCTTAGTATTTTTTTTTTAATTTATTTACTTCTTCTGCTTTTTAGCAGAGTAAAACAGGCGATAAGGTGATAGGAGTGTGGTCTTAAAGCTTCTTAATTACTTAGTTGTATCTGAGGCAGCATCAGTTGGAAGTTAGTGGTGCATACGTGTTCAGAAGTCTGCAGACCTCAGCAAGAGAGATGAGCAGACTCCATTTCAGGGAAACTGGTCTTTGGAGTTTGCAATAGCTGCAACAAGGAGCCTACTGGAACATGCTTAGTTGAGCAGTGTGCTTGGTCTGCAATATGGCTAGATAAGGAAAACGGTGTTTGAATAAAGGTGTGTTTCAGTGGCGCACAGAGGGGCATCTCCTTGCAGCAAAAGCATGGAGAAGGTTGGAGGGAGCTGGTGAAATCCTGTCCCCATGTTAGAACAAACTGCCTTGGATATCAATTAACATCTAAATACATTGAAGTACCAGAACTAAGGTTGTCATACATGTCATAAACTGGTTCAAGGAGGAAATGCCTGCAGAAATGCATCGGCAAGGTGTAAAGGCTCAAACTTTTGATGTCCTTGTTAATTGCTGAAAAAGCTTTCTGTGATGTGGTACACACAGTTGAAACTAATTCAGAATTTCTAAGTAAAAACCAACCATATGGCAAGAAAATACTTGTAACTAGTTGCTTGTACAATATAAATTTTGCTTTCTTTTTACACTGAATTAGACTGAAAGTTTCAGCAAAAGAATTTGTTGTTCCATTGAATGCACAGTAGGGCTGGATCTTTGATGAGGCTTTCAGACAGTAGAAGCTATGAACCAGACTCTGCAGGGACTCAGTTATATTTATCCTTCATTATTCCATGTACGATATCTATCAATAGGCTTGAAATTGAATACTGCTGTGTAGTTACTTTTTGTTTTGTTTGGGTTTTGTTTGGTTTTTTTTTCCTTATCCTTTTTGCCTTCTGTTTAGTTTTGCAGCCAGTTATGGTGAAATTGATAGTTTTCATTAGCATTGCTTAATTACCCTTCACTGCTTCCACTCCAACAACAACAAAAAAACTCCAACAAAATCAACCCCAAAAAAATCTAAGATTGAAAGAAAGCTCTTTTTTACTAGTTTCAGAGACACCAGCAAAATCTCACGAGCATCCCTTTAGGGAGGGAATGAATCAAAGCTTCAACAGCCACATTCAGCTATGTTTACTTACTTTATTGTCTCATGTATAATGGTTTTCAGAGAAATTACTGCATGATTATTCACTGTATTTAATACCTGTCTGAGGTGCTTGGTAAAATATTTCTCTTTATCATTGTTCAACCAAATCATAATGACAATGCAAAGCCCAAATCTGGTAATTGCAAGGATCATGCTTCCTGTACCTGTAATCCACAAAAACATTTTCTTGAGAGAGATATGGAGAGAAGAAAGCCTATAGCAACTACTCTTTCTTAGGGCATAATTACAACACACAATGCTCAAGCTTTTCCAGACAGCATGGAGAAAAAAGAGTTTTAAAAGAATATTAATTATTTTGCATTTTATTGTTCAGAAAGTTGAAGCTGAAGGAGCAGATTGATTTTTACCAGAAATACTTTAAAACTTTTTATTCTTCAGTCTAATAAATTGCTGTCATTTGTAACCTAATTTAAAACTTTCACTGGAATGTGAGTTTTAAGTCTTGGAGTGCTAAATCTAATTTCATTTTTTTCCAGAATTTCTCTTTTAATAGAAATTTTTTTACAGTCTATTTTTAAAAACATTCTAAACAGGAAAAGGACATTCCTTTATTCAAGATTATCTGTGCCAAATATAAAGTGAATTTTGGAAAAAAAAAAGAAGAAACAAAAGGGAGGCTAAATCTTATCAATATTCAAAGACTCATCCAATAATAAACTATGTTGTTATTTGTTAGATTAGAAAAGATAAACAAGAAGCTGTAGACAAGAATCTAAAACTGGAAAATCCACTAAGTAGCTTTCTCTATGCTTTCTGTGAATATGATAGCAGAAACACTGTCATGTCATAAATAATAAATCCCTTTACCCAGTTTTCATTTTCTTTGAAATTATTTATAGAAGACAACACCATTGAGTGGGGAGGGAGTTGTGGAATTTTTTAAACAATTTAGAAAAGACTTGGGATGAAGTGTGCTGGTTGCTAATTATATGGAATATAATTCTTTCAACTTTCTGGGTTTTTTAAATTTTTTAAATTTTTAAAAATTTTCAAGGAGACAGCATTTAGAAAATAGATAAGGCTATTGCCCAGAGACTTGACATGACAAATCCTATTTTTATGCATCAGAAACTCAGTACAAAATGTTATTTATTCTAATTCTGCTGTCAGAAATCTAGTGGAAGGGAAATTATGGATATTCTTTAAATATTCCTGAGGGTTCTGTTCTCTTTCTGGTTTTTTTTTCTTAGCAAATTGATTTCTTCTGTTATTTTGCCTTCATACTTATCAGACTTATAATCATGTTGATTGCCATATAAATTTCTTGTGTATTCTGAATACAGAGCAGGAAAACATAGTTTTGGTGTTTCATCAGAAAAGAGTAATACAGCTATCTGCTACACTTTTTAAAAGATAAACTGGATACTGTTTTACAGGTGGAAAAGGATTTTGTGATGAGAAATGCAAAACAAAAGACCTGCAGGGATCCTCCTACAGTTTTGTTAATCTGAATGTCCTAATTCTGGAGGACGTTCAGATTCACTGGTGTTGGCCATTTTCCAATTGACTGAGACATTTCAGGGTTAGAATGGCCCCTCTGCAATGACCAGCTTTCAGGACAGGAGTGCTTCTGATTTGGGACTAGCTTGGCTTTCATGGTGTGCATCTTTCTAATTTCCTTACTTATCAGACCACTTGATTGGTTATAAATGAGAAAGTTGCTAATACTAAAAAAAAAAATAAAGGATTTTTAACTTTTTGTTCCCACTTTTCTTAATCCAGATAGAGACATTTGTAGAAACTGAGTGCAACACTACCCTTGTGATTTATAAAGTGCCAGGTCCTGTCTCCTTGTTAAATATATTCCTCTTCTCAAATAGTACACATTCTTTCTGATAACTTGAGTGCCAGAAAATGGAAGAAAAGAAGTGTTTACACAGGTTTTTTTGAGACAGTTTAGATGTCTGAGGAGTTCCCTGATGTAGTTGGTAGAGGCACTGGAAGTAATTTAGATTTGCAAGATCAGCTGAAGTCTCTGCTGAACTGTTACTGCTTTAAATCAGTACAGAGTGATAAAGTGATGGGAAAAAATATATGTCTGGGAAATGTGTATATATGCATTTCAATTCTACTGCATTTTTCAGCATTCCACCTATAACATGTTCATCATGTATGTGTGAAAGCTGAGGAGAATTTTCCACAGAGTCAGAATGATTCTCCTAAAGCAAGAATTGTTTGTCTAAGGGATAATTAAAAAAGGAAAAGGAGGAAAAGTCAAACTTTATTTTGTGCAATGCTACCATAATATAGTTTGGAGGCTTTATAATTAGTGAAGAATTAGTGCTGTCGTCTCAGGATACCAAATCATATTTATTGTATACTGAATCAAAACCCATCTAGAGAATAGATGGATTTTATGTTAGCCATTTTTTCCCTTTTTTCTTCTCTTTGTAGAGACTATGGATGACTACACAGTAAATTAAAATTGTAGCAATATTTATATTTGTTAGCAAAAAAATGTTGGTTATACTTGGAAAGATGTCATAGGATAGTTTATGTTGGACGGGACTTTAAAGGCCATCTAGTTCCATCCCCTGTCAGAGCATCATCCAACTTGGCCTTGAACACTTTGAGGGATGGAGCATCCATGATTTCTTTGGGCTACCTGTTCCAGTTCCTCAGCACCTTCACAGCAAAGAATTTCTTCCTAATATCTAAT
The DNA here is from genome assembly GCF_023055355.1 of Agelaius tricolor. NCBI lineage: Eukaryota > Metazoa > Chordata > Aves > Passeriformes > Icteridae > Agelaius > Agelaius tricolor. The sequence goes on from NW_027269262.1 coordinate 33,645,244, forward strand.
TTAAATCTGTCCTCTTTCTGTTGGAGTCCATTTGCCCTTATCCCATCACTGCATCCCCTTGTAAATAGTTGCTCTGCAGTTTTCTTGTTGATTCCCTTTAGGCACTGCAAGGCTGCCATATTAAATACCACATTTGTTCTCAGGATATTAGAAGTTTGTTTTGGTTCCATGGGAGAGCCAAGTATTGGGAAAAAATGCATGTCAGAGGGGTTTTTTTAATTCCTTTTTTATTCAAAACATGACACTATTTTTTAAATTTTTTTTTTCTGTATTTTTTATTTGCTAAACCTTTGTCACTAATGTGAAGTCATGAATATTACCATTCTCACTGATTTGTGCCTGAACTGTTGCAGCGGGGTGTTCTGCTTCTTGCATTTATTGCTATTATCTGTTATTGTAAATCAAGTTTCAAAATTGTTAATTTATTTCACATCCTTATAACCTTCTATTATTTCTGTGTAATGGAAAAAGAATTGCAGTGGAGGAGTGAGAAAATTAAATACAGTGTTGTCTTTTCCTTTTATGTCAGCCAGAGACTAGCACAGTAGGATAAAATTCCATCACAGTAGCTGCTGCACAATTGAAAGCACAGCCATGAAATAGCTTTCAAGTCTGTCCCTGGCATCCTGCATTTGAATGAATCTAGTCATATTTCATAACTGGAAAAATGCTTATTTATATGACGTTTGCTTTGTATTTTGATGCTGATTATTTCTGAAGATTTATCTTAGCAGCTTGCCTCCAATTTCCAGGCTTCAGAAGCCACTGTGCTGTACAGGAATCTCAGAAATACAGGACATGTTAGCAATGGAATAGGTACAGGAGAAAGTATTTATTTAATGTCATCCTGGAAAAATAACATACCCAAGAAGCTTAAATTAAAAAATGTGTCAGTCTTTGGCAGAGAATCAGATAAAATTAGCATGGACTTTGGCAGGATTAATTTATCCTTAAAATGGGAGTCTAGCAAACATTTCTGTTAGTAGCATTGATCAGTGGGGCTAATTTTGCATGAATGGTTCTGAATTATGCCTCAAGAGCTATTTATACCTGCAGTTAAATTTTCTTTGTTGGCATGGCTGAGGTAGGGTGAATAGTAAAAATATTGGGGGGAGGGCAGAAATTTCCATCAAACAGTTTCTTGTTAATATAAAATAGAGCTTTAAATGAATGTTAATTTTATAAAAGGGGGAGGGGGGTAGAGGATTAGTGTGCAGTGGAATACTTAACACTATAAAGACATATGTTACTGAGAAATGCTTTTAAATGTTCAGTCAAATTCGACTTAATTTTGAGCATTTGAAAATTTCTTGTTGGACATTAACCATAATTGGCTGATTTGAGGGAGTACAAAAAGCTAGCAAAACACATAGTCAGGAAGATCTATAAATGTATGCACATAAGCACACACTCACAACCCCACCAACTCTTGGCAAATCTCAGTTTTTTCCTACATCTGACCCTGCGAGGGTGACCTGTTCTGAATTTAATGCCTTTCCATATTTCAGAACTTGATTCCTGTTAGGACATTTCTTGTGTAGCACAAAAAAGTAAAGCACTTGGGATCTGGATGTGTGCAAGATCCCCTACAGAGCTTTCTGGTTTTCTTGAACCTTGAATCTCCATTTATCTGAGAAGAGATAAATATGATGAATCTCTTACTACATTACTCCCTCCTGACTTCCAGTAAATTATCCAACTCCCATGAGCCAGTGAGAGCAGTACAGTGGGTTGGTGAACTAATTTGCTTTCTATGTGGCCAGTTCATTTAGGAGACTCCTCAAAAGAGAGAGCTGATAAACTAAGCCATCAGCAAGTTTGCATAAGGTCATAAACAATGTTTGCTCATTAGGAAAATTCATTGCAAATGTTTTCATCTGCCAACAGTGTAAAACTGCTTACAAAAGGAAATAGTAACTTTTAGAAATGAGATCTGAAATTAACTGTGACATTTCAAAGATTAGCCCTCAAGCTAATCAGCAGTTGACGATTTAATAGTTGTAGTAGGTGTCAAATAAAAAAGGCTTTTGTCTGAAGTTGTAGAACAGTTACTGCAGCATCTGTCATTTTAATAGCTGGATATTTGATGAAAATAAATGAACAACATACATTTATAGAAAAGCTAGTAAAACATTTTCTGCCTGATATCTCTTAGCTTCCTCTGCTTTTGTATTTAATTTTGTCTGTATCTAGACAGTGTTTAACATAATGCTTAGTATACCCTAGAAGTTGCTTTGTTACTTCTTTTTGTACAAAGAGTGGAAGTCCCTACAAATAATAAAGAACCAAAGCTCAAGGGAAGGTTATTGCACTGTCTGAGTGGTGGTGCAGGTTTGTACTTCACAGGGTAGCTCTCTTCAAGCTTCTACAGAAAGCAAGTGCATTTCAGTAGTACCACAACCTTGGATTTTTTTTCTCAAGTGTGATTTGGTTTTTAGCTGCATGTTTCTAATCAACCTTTTGCTTATATGTTGGGATTGCTTTTTTTTTTTTTCTTTTGTTTTGTTTTTCTTGTCTGTATTCCTTGAATTTGAAGGATGAAAAGGCTAAAGAAAAAGGTTAAATTTATGAAAGCTCTGTCCTGCTCTAGATCAGCAGTTAATCTGGGAGAGGGCATTGATGGTTTTAAAGCAACTTTTCAAGACAGTTTATTCCTTTGCCAGTTGGGTTTGTCTGAAATTGTTACAGAGGGCACTTTGAAAATAGCAAGATACTGAAAGAGTGGGCAGTATGTATGTGTTGGACAGGCAACATGGAACTACGGGTTCTGGTGTCTGTTGAATAAGCAGGATACTGTTTTTCTTGATGATTAGATAGCCTTTTGTCTTCTGCTTAGTCAGAAGTACTACTAGGTAGATTCCTTTGCCACCTCTTCACCATCTATCAGAAAAAGAAGGAAAAATGTTATGTGCCTTCTATCACTGCATTAAAGCCCTGTGTCCTGCTGCAACTAGTTGGGATTTTTTTATATGAGAGAAAGTGTTGTGTGCCTACTGAAAAAGGGTGATAGGATAAAATTCTACAGACGCTTATGGAGAAATGTCCTTGCAACAAGTGTACCATTGAAATGTCATCTCCTAAAATTATAGAAAATCTGGAGTAGCTCCATCCACCTGTACTGTGACTTCAAACCATGTCAGTATCTTGTCATCAGTCACAGATGACACATCAGTGTGGGTCTCTGGTGATGATCCTGTATCACCCAGAAAATATCAGCACCACTCTTCATCATATACAAGTCCATAAAAACAGCTCAGAGTTTGCAATATATGCTGTAAGAACTGCTTTGACAGAGTCTGCCCTGCAATAATTAGCCAAAATGAAAATGTGGTGAAAGGCATGTGGTGTTGACAATGTTGCAAATTTCTAAATTTCTATTTGGAATTTCTCAGTTTCTGTCACTGATTGGCAGGTACAACAGCCCTAGGAAGGACTGAAACATTGCTGTAAAGGTATATGCAGAAGGAAAGTGGAGTGTGATGGAGAAGGGAAAGTCTGAAGTGCTTTAGCTGCGCTGGGACCTGTTGCAGTTCTCGGTAGCAGCTGTAGCACACAGTGTGTCAGTCAGTACAGCAGCCTGGCAAACAACTGTCTGGAGAGCTCTGATTACATAGCACAGGTTAAAATTATTTCAAGCCCCTTTCAAGTAATGTCTGTAAAGGAGGACTGCTCCTTCCCCAAGAGAGAAATAACTTGAGTGCAGAGGGAACAGATGAAGTGTCAGCAGGGTCTGAGTTCTGGGCGGAGAGGCCCTGGAGAGGAATTATATCCATAGCTATGTCCCCAGCCCGCACACATGCTTTTTTAGGAACAATGATTCTGCAAAGGAAGACTGCAGGAGAATGTGTACTTAGGAGAATATAAATGGGAAGGAAAAAGATTTCCTGGAAGGCTCTTTTCTAATCTGCATCACTGAACAGTTCTGAGTTTCCAGTCTCTAGTGTCTCTTGTTCTAGTTCTGATTTGTTTATTAGTGCTTAGACTTTAATGAACATCTTCTTACCTGACTATGCATTTCCTGAAATTGATTTTACTGTCTTTGTTGAAGAGCAGATCAGCAACAGATTATGTCAATTCCACAGAAATATGTCCAGATAAGCCAGGTGTGCATGGATCATGTGTTTAGTAGCTGAGCCATATAAGTATGTACTTGATGCAGCTTGATGGTCTTGAAGAGCCAGCGAGGCTCTTTTATGGTTACCTGGCAGATGGTGTGTGACTCATACAGGTGCAGGCTGGTACAGGCACAGCTCAACCTCCATACTGCAAGGTGTGAATGCAGTGAAGCTTAGGCAAAAAAAAAAAAAAAAAAAAAAAAAAAAAAAAAAAAAAATAAAAAAAAAAAAAAAAAAATCTATGGATTATGGGCATTCCAGAGCAACATTTTTTTTCAGTGTATAATTATTCCTGCATTTGGTGTCCCTAAGAAGGAAAAAAGATGTATGGCAAATTAAGGGATGTTAATGTTTCTGTCTGATACATCTCCATTTGAAATTACAAGCAAAGACATCTTATATGGATATTTCCAAGCCCTCAGGTGCCCATTGGTTTGGGGATGAAAACCACCAAACAGAGCCTTGAAGTGCAGCATATTCTCTCAGTGGGCACAGTGGTCACATTAGGTATCCTGCATCAGCCTCAGTCTGTAAACTCTTTCCTCAGGGCTACATCTGATTTATATCCCTTCCCTCCTAGATTAGAGCTCGAGAGAAGCACCTGGTTTAGCTTAATATTTGGGATATGAATGCTCTTCTGTCATGATTCTAGAGTTAAAAACCACTATTATTTTGGAGTTAACATATTTTAGAAACCATATAAAACTGAATTCCTGAGTGCTTGAGGGAATTGCAGTTCTTTTATTTTCCATGGGAACAGATGTTAGCCCTGCTGCCTTGGGATTGTTCCAGCTCTGGTAATTCTGTTCTGTGTACCTAAAACTCTCACTGAGGTTTCAGATGGATGAGGAAGTTATTATTTACTAGCCTTTCACCAGGACTCCTCTGGGACAATAAATGCCTTTAAGATGCAAAATTTTAGTATTACTGTTCTCCCTTCTCTAAGTAGACTTCATTTTAATATTATTTCACTGTAAAGGCAAAATATAATAAGATTTTGTTGTTTGAGCCTCTTCTTGTTTCAGTCAGGGATAAATCCCTTTTAGCTTCATTGTGAGCAGGAGGCAGTTCCTACCTAGCAAAGTGCTCTAATTAACAATTTGAAAATATAACTCAAAACCTTAATCTAAAATCGTTTTTGCTTATGGAAAATGTAGGAGAAACTTCTTTTTAGATGCTGTCTGGAATTAGTGGAGGTATTTTAAGAGTGCTGATCAGGTGTATTGCTGTAAGTTAGTAATGAATGATTAGGCTCAAGAGCTCGTTCAAGTGCATTTGGAGAATGTGTTGAGTGTACTATATGGAATTACACAGCTCAGATATCAAATAAATGTGAGTGATTAAAATAATGGGGTGGAGTTTAGCAATTTAAAAATAATGTCTAGTGATGACTATAAGAGCCTGAGACTTTAAGTGCAGATCATTTAAATCAAAGAAATGCTGAATGTTTTGGCTATTGGTTGGGCTCATTGTATATATTCTTTTGGATCAACAGTGTAATTCTTCACTGGGTATCAGATGGCTGGGAAAATGAAACATGGAAAAAAGATAAATGAGAAATCTCAAAGCATACAAATAATATTCTGAAGGCTGAAGCAATAGGAAGAATATTCATAAGCCAGTTTGTTGAAATCTCAAGAATGTGTTTTCTACTGTTTTTTGAAGAGCTTTCATCATACTACTCCAAAATCTTCTCAACATCTGCTTTTCTTGAGCATTTAGAGAATGAGTAAAGCTCATAAATGATAAATACAATTCTAAATGTAGCTAGATCTGAAAGCAGGTTCATTTAGTAAATAAATTCTATATAAAATTAGTTCTAACCTGCTATTTATCCTATTTATCCTATTTATCCTCTACAGCACTGTTTTGGATACTCTAAGAAAAGAAATAAAATGCATACATTTTCTATCACAGTTTTTGTACCCCATTTACAAAGATCTATTGATTTAGATTAATTGTACTTCTCTCCATTGTTGAATAGTTGCTTGGCAAACTTTAATTTATGTTCTGCTTTCATCTAGGTTACCCCATCACAATTTTGAAAAGCTTTTAAAATGAGCCTTTTTTGTCTTCAGTGATAGTGACCCACTTGATGTTACAAGAATTAGAATCTAGCATGATGGGAATTTTTGTATGCACCTAAAAGCAAAATTTTCCCCTGGGGAATATTTTGCAACGTGACATTTTTACTTTATGGCCGGTAAAAAAACTCTTAACTTTTAAAACTCTATTTATTTTAATTCTCTGTTCACACTGCAGCACTTCTGAGTTTTTAGCTTCACAAATTAACATATTCTCCACTGTTGTTAATCTTTACAGCAGCTCTAGGCAAAAATATTTCTTAACTTGAATATAGAATACTGCTGAGTGTGAATCCACCTGCAGCAGTGTTAAGAGTGGTGTTATTAGCTGACTTAGCCTGGAAATGCTCTGAGGTTGTCAGGTCTGATGTTCAGTGGATTATATTTTCATACATCACTGCTCGTCTTTTCTGGCAGTCATGATTTCTATGAACTAGTTTTCTTCCTTAGAGAGGTGCTCCAGTTGCAAATAGGATTCTTGGAGCCTGCAAGCATTTTAGTGAAATACAGGAAAGTTAAAGTATTATAACGGCATTATTGCAGATAAATGCACAGTACATTTTCAAATAGTTTTCTAGTATTTTTGGAGTCATCTTTTAGAACTTCTGTATTTGCTACTTTCTGCTCTTCTCCCCACCATTTCTCATAGGTTGTTTTCTTATCTGCTGCTGAGGATGAGTTTGGCATTTTCTAGCCTCTGCTAGAGCCATATAAAGATAGTTATTTTTTAGGATTTCATAAAGCAAAAGAGATCTTGCAATTCAGTGGAGTACATGGCATGGTAGGATTTCCCCCTTGGAGTTCTTAGCATAAACATTTGGAAGGTAATGAAGCAGAAAGTGCAGCAGGGCCCTTGATGGAGCCTCTTCAGTATAGGATAACATGCTCCACTTGGGCTGCATCCCAGCTTCAGTCCTGCCATGACAAAGCAGGATGAGACCAAAGGCAGCACTTGGAAAACTTAAGTAGGCTGCCTTTTAGTTTGTTGGGATTTTTTATCCCCAACTACCTCATTTGAACAATTTGTAGGTAATTCTATTTTACACGTTTTAGAAAAATAGTCTTAGGATTCTGATTTCTACATTATCACCCACTTTATATCAGGTCCATAGTGACAGCTGAGGTTGTTGGCTAGTTAACCCAAAGCAGGATTGGACAGGATTTAGATTCTTCTTTTATTTTTTATGAATAGTATTAATCAAGTCTGTGACCTGTTGTGCTTCACTTGTTGAGTCTTTCTGTGTGACAGTAATTTTTCCAGTTTTATAATTCATATTGACCTCAAATGCACCAAAACTTATAACCATGCCTCCTACTAACCTGTCAGAAATCAGATTATCCTTTCAGAACATGGTCTAAGAAGTTCACATATCACTCTGCTGTTGTTACTTTTAACAGCCTCTATATTTTTAAATTTCAGCCTCCAACATCTAGCCAAAGCTTCATCAAACCTTATTGCCTCTCCTAAAAATCTTTCTGCCCTTCATCCAAGAACTTCTTTAACTGCTTTGACATTAAACCCCATGTATGTGGCTAAGAGAAGGAGAGCTGTACCCAGCTCTCACATTTACGTGTCATCAAACCTTTTTTGGCTGAGTGACCCTTCATCCTGAGCATAACCTGCAGAGTCTCTGTGCAGTGCCACTTGTTTAGTTTCAGTAATTAGATGAAACAACCGAACTCTAACCAAAACAAGATAATTTGAGTACAAAGAGTGAACTCACTGTCATACAGTATCATAGATGGTGTAAATAAAACTGTCCAGGGCTGATGTTTCATCCTCACTGCAGAGGATACTCCGTGTGCTGCTTAGTGACATGGAAATATGACTGTTATACTGAAAAACTGAAGAACTTTCAAGAGTAACTCAACACAAATCATGAGATTATAGAGAATTATTTGAGGGAAGAATGGCTCCATAATAGCAAATTTAAAAATCAGCATGGTTTTCCATCTATGATGGATTGACATAGGGGGTTTTGTCTGCATAAATTAGCTATATAAGAGCCAAGACTTGAACTGGAACTCTTTGAAAAATCAAGGTACTATTTTATAGTTTGTAAATTCTACACTTTTTCTACCTCATAAATTGTGCCTCAAAAACTTCTGGTGAAATTCTTCTGCCTGTGAAATTTCAGTTCTGCCTCATTCATCCTGGCTGCTGAATTAGACAGCGGTTCAATCGTTTTTGACCATGTAGTTAGGATGATGTTGTGCATAAGTAGTCATCATTATGAGTGCTGCAGAGTAGCCAGAGCTAAAATTCACACCTAGGGACTGCAAAGAACATTGTCCCAGAGGGAGAGACAGCAGCAGAGCCTGGCAATTTTCCCTCCCTCCCCTAGCCACCCCCAGTGAAGGACAGGGTCCTGCTCAATGCAGTGAAGGAATTAGGTTGTTGATATTTTTGTGGAGTCTCAAGCACTGAAGATCTTCCCTCAGGTGTTTCCTCGTCCTGCATGCTACTGCTTGACCTGCTTTCTGATACACTGAGGTGTTGCTGCATTTTCCTGGTGACTACCAGGCATGGTGGGGCTACAGCTTCACCACATTTGTGTTGAGCTGCTTTGGTTAAAATGTTCTTCAGGAGTTACAGAGGGGAGAGGAAGTTCCAGTGGTCAGAAGTGCATGTCTCAGCTGAACATGAATTCTGTGAGACAGAGGTAAACTTCTGTAGCCTGGAGGTTCTTGTTCTGCTGAACTCAGATGTTTGCTTCAGACCAGAGAAGCATGTGAGCTTGTCCAAGAGAGACTTCACTGACATTTTCTGTTAGACATTCTTAACGCTAAGTTTTCTAAGATCATAGTTAAATCTCATAAATGTTATTATTGGTGCTTTCATTATGAATGACACTGAAGACTGGCACTTGAAACACAAAATATCAAGCTTGTCACTTAATTTCCTTTTTTTTTTTTTAAATTACAATCTTTTCTCGGTGTCAGGCTACACAATTTTGTCTCCGACAGTTTCATTGATAGAGGAGCAAGGCAAACATATAAGAAAAGCAATTATGACACTACAAAATTTGATCGGGGATTAAAAGTATGAATTGCCTGAGGTAAGAACACATACATCAGTTAAATTGCATCTAGAAATAAATCTGTCAAGCTACACATACAGCTGAGGGATAATTGTTTGCTGGTCTCGTTGGATGAGGGCACTACAAACCGACACAGCATCAAACACTGGGTCACACACTGATTGCTGTCAGTAGACCTCAGCAGCATCACAAATGCTTTGCAAGGACCTTTCCACTGTAAATTCTGGAATTGTTAATTGATTCATGATTTTTTGTGTGTGATTTTAAAGCTATTAATTTTAATGAGATTTATTCTATAGCCTACTCTTTAAATGCAAAGACTGTGGCACTCTGGAAATTTGGATCTCTTTGCATCTAGATGGTGTTTTCTGCTAGTTTCCATTTTCAAGATTCAAGTTATATTATAGAGGCCAAAGAGCCACCATTAGTATTCTAGAAAAGATTCAATGCTCAGCTTTCAGCCTAATATTCCAGACCTATGAGTGTTAGTGTCAAGTTCTCCCTCTTGCAGAAAGTGAGGGGAAAGCTTATGGGAAGAAAGACATCCTTTAGTGGTTATTCCCTAAACAGTGTACAGAAAAGCAAGCTTTCTCTCTATTTTAAGTCCATTTTCCATAGCACAGCTGTTAAGTCCCAAAGGACACAGCAGGGGCCATTTCCCCAATTTGAGTCAACCCTTAGCCTGTGAGAGAGGGGAGGGATCCTGCTCTAGGGCACTTCTAAAATGCATCTCAGCTGCTCCTGGGCTAAGGAAGAAGCTGTGATAGAGGGAACAGAAATCCCTGTAGATGTGGTTCAGAAAACATTTGGATAAGTAGTTGCTATGAATCATTAATATTAAGCATACTTTCCCTTAAAACCTAAGTAGTGGCATCTGACTCATTGGGCTCATGAATTTCTGTAGCTATTCCTGCAAATAGCATGTACATGGATGGAAGGAAGGAAGGAAAATGTAACTACCTTGCCAATTATTTCTTTTCATGTTTGTGTTCTACATTTGGTCATTTGGGGTTTTTAAGATCTGGGCACTTTAGTCTTCTGTTTTTTTATGCTGCACCAGTGAGTAAATGTCAGCTGTTAGAATGTTCAGGCAACTAAAGATGCAGCTAAGCACCGAGAATATTGATTGAATTTTGCAATTTATTATTTAGTATGTATTTAAACCTAATCATACAGTGATGTATTTCTGATTGAAATACAATGAAGTATTTCCCCAGAAAAGTGGATGATGATATTTATGTATATCCTGATAATCATGTTATGCATCTTATATGTTTATAGCATGTCTTAGACAAGGATTTTGATCAATTGGTAAGCTGGCCAAAGGCTCACCCAGTGATGACTGATAAAAATGTGATAATTAAAAGAACTCCATAATAATTATAAAATAAACCTGGAATATCTTAAGTGTTGCCCACTTACAAATATCAAACTGTATATCTCTCTGCTGTAAGTTGAAGGAACATGTAAAGTGAAACCAAATGTTTAAAAATTGCAGAATATATTTTCTCTGCGTATACTCTAAAATATCAGGTGCAGAATAGCTGTCTCTTATATTTTATTTCTGAAAACTATTTTTCCTGAGGCTTTCAAACTGCTCATACTGGTCTTTCTGTTAAGCTCTGATTAAGCAAAGTGCTTAGAAACACACAGAATATTAAGAATGAGTATTCCAAACGGGCTGGTGAAGGTCTGTATCGAATCAATTCTTTAAAGAGTACATTCCTTGTTTTGCAAAGAAACATTTCCCTTATGGAGTTAATGTTTAGTATCCCCTCTTTGTGGAACTGTTTTACAATAACCCAAATGTTAGCTGTGAGAGAGACTAAACTTTGTTATACAAAATGTGATATTATACAAGTTTGAATGTGAATATTATACAAGTTTTAATGTGCATCACAGTGAAATTAAAGGCATGTCAGGCTTAGGTTTTTCAACAAAGGCATGCCATCGCCTGGGGGCTTGTCATGGCTGAAAATCTAGTCTGTGACATGCTTTTCACTTCTCTGAGTGACAGGTGAGGCAGTGCTACCTCCAAAATATAACGTGTTAAGGCTTCTGCAGACTGCATGTATTTTATGATCTTAGCTTATAACAGAATCATAGAATATCCTGAATTCAAATGGAGATAATAAAAATGAAGCTAGTGTTTTAACTTTAGGTTGGCTTTGTTCTTAGAGGTCTGCAAACCGTGGACTCCTCTCAGTTAGTCACAAAATGCAGCTGTGTGTGATGCACCACAGCAGCTTTATTTTCTCTTGTGTCTTTCATACTGACTGCATTTCCACAAAGCTCAGCAACTCCTGGCAGTCCATAGGTGAGAGGAGCCAGGAAAGAACTTGCTCCAGATGCCCCGTGTGTTCCTAGTATAATCTCATTCAGCAGCCAATCTCATATAAAAAGGGAACAAGTGAAAAAAATTCTGAAACTCAGCAATTCCTTTGTGTTTTAATAAGATTTTTAAGAAAGGAAAAGAGGGATGGCTATCTTTCTCTGTCAAAGTATTATTATTATTTTCTCAATTTGAAAAAATTATTACCATGTTAATAACATTTAATCACTATTACATTCATAAGATTTATTTGTTGTTCCAATGTTATTTCACTTATAACAATGAGAAAAGTTACTTTGAAAAACCATAATCTTTTAGGGAAATGCAACTTTAGGTTCACGTCCTTTTACCTTTTGTTCATCGGCAGCCAAAATAAATACATTCAGAAATCGGACATCACTGTCTGACTTAGACACTGCTTGTAGTTATCAAATGTGGATGCTTTGCTCTGCAGATGCTGTGGTGCACAGCCTTGAAGCCCTCCCCCTCCCAGGATATTCACCTTGCTATCTTCTCTACAATTTCCCCTCCACTCCAGGATGGCACTATCTTTTGTTCTCATATCTGTAGCTGTAAAAAATCCTGCTGGTCATGACCAAAACTTGAAATCTTTATTAAAAATATATTTCACCCTCCTAGCCTGTGTGCTGTGATTTCATCTGCAACTCCTGCTACAGTTCTTCTTTACCTTTGCAGTTCCTAAATGAAAAAGCTTTTTTGTCTGCTGATTGCCTCCTTCAAACATTTGTGACAATATCTCCTTTTACTTGTTATTCAGCCACTCCGTATAGATGGCAAGGTCCTAATCCTCTCCAGGAAGTTAATCCCTATGTACTTAATTTGATTTAAATTCCTCCACCAATGCATATGTTAAGAAGTTTTGTGGCAGTGAGCAGGCCATTGATTTAAATACTGTGATCTGAGAGAGGAAATAGTATTTGACATGTATGATGTTGGCAAAAGATGCTTTTGTGTTGTGGCTTTCTGAATTTTCCTTCATTAATTCACATCTTTCTGTAGTGGCAGTGTTTGTGCGTGATAGGAGCTTTCTCAATGTAAGTTATTCCAGAGCTTACTCCAGACAGATGGGGCAGTTTTGCTTATCTCACTATTTTCCCTCTTTGCCTTTAGTTTGAAGATTAGTTTGTTCAGATCTACCTTACTATGTGGTAAACACTGGCCATTTTCCTGTCCTAATTTCCACATTCCTGAAGCCTGCATGTTGTTTTCACCTTAATCTTGTAATTAACTGTAGAAAGGTAGTACTGATGCAGGTGAGTACAGCTGGCCCCTTTCCCAGCCTTCCTTGGTGCAGTCTTTTTGCAGACAGGGTAACAAGGATGCCTTTACAGACAGAGTATTTCCAGTTTGTTGGTCTATAATGTTTAAAAAGGCAAGACTGTCAAGTGATTCTCATATTTGCTGTATAGTGCTTCTAAAATACACAGTAATTAGCATGCATTTGTACTCACTGATGGCAGGCTTTTAACACTAAAAATATGAAATATTTCTTTAAAAGTTGGATGTTTCAAAATTCTCCCCAAAACTAGAATTTTTTTTAACATTTTAAAGTTCTACATGTGCCCGCATAAGGAAACTGTAAATTTGCTTTGGGGTTTTTTTTTTTTTTAAGTGTGGATGAAGTGGAAACCACTTTTAAAACTCTCCAAACCACAGAAGAGGTTATCAGGGGTTATAAGGCAACAGGAGAAGGGTGGAAGCTTGTTCCTACCAGTTATGTAGAAAAGCTGAAAAAACATTGAATGCTTCGTCTAGGAAGTTGTTGACAAACACTGTTTTCATGATCTGTTTGAAAAAACCTGACCTAATTTCACTGTAGAGAAAGGTTAAGTGAAGTTTAAAGATGACATCATTTGCAAGCCACCAATTTGAAGTCCCTATATCCCCATCCTGCTAAAAAAGGTGAAAACAAGAAAGATGAAAACCAGATGGTGCTCTTTGCTTTAGCAGAAGCGGTCATAACTCTCTTCAGATTAGCCATCCAGGATATGGTAGAAGAAAAGATGATTCATCTTAAAAAATGGTGTCATGCTCTTATCTCAGGGCTGCTTTTCAGCTGTCCCCCATTTTGTCTTGCTGATTCTTTTTCGATTCTGTAATACCAGCTAACCCACCATGCTGAGCAGCAAACTGAGCTCTGATGGGAACTGGGAGTTGAGAGTAATTTCTCCCTTGCCACTCCTGGGGCTCTTTCTTGTTGTAGAGCTGGAGTAACCCAGGAGCAGTGGGCTTGGGCTGGTCTGTGTGACCAGGGTACTGCAGCAGGTGGAGGCAGCGCTTGAGTCAAGCCTGCTCCAGAACAAGCACCAATTCCCACTCTGTCTGGAGACAGACTCTGTGATAGCCTCTAACAGTAGCTGCGTGGTGCTGAGAGGGCTCTGTGTGAAGGTCAGGCACAGCAATCAGAGCTCTGTTGTGGAGCATGTTTGAAGTGTAGCCAGCACATTTGAATTTGAATGCATTTTCTTACTGAGTGCATATTCTTATAGCTGCTATCTGATCTGCATGATCTTTCTTTTCAGTGAGTGGTGTTTCATGCAGTGTGTCTGAATGAAAAACTTCTGTTTGCTGCACATTGAAATGAGCAGCCAGGTTTGGCAAAACTTGAGAGCTTTTTCTGGATCTGATGTTTTGCCATGTTTGTAGGTTAAATGGGAAAAGGAGAGATAACACAAGACTGTAGCTCTGTTGAATGTACTTTGCTCTGAGGAAATCTGTGGTTTATTTCAAATGTTGAGCAACAGTATTTTTGTTTAGTTGATTTTCTGTTTACATCATCAGGTAAAAGAGATAAGAAGCAGGAAACAAAATGTAAATTGGGAAGGCCTTCCTACAACAGCATCCTTAGTTCATTACAGGGAAGGCTAAATTTATGGCACTTTAACATATCTCACTGATAAACATCATGCTGAGATACACCAAATTTGTTTGACTGCATACAGTGACCAAACAATCGTGATTTTACCTAATACACATAGAAACAGAAAGGTCAATTTTAGTGTAACTAATACCTGTTGGGAAGAAGAGAATTAGGAGAAAGTTTGCAGCATTTGATGTACAGAAAATTTAAAAATAAAACTCCAGTAGGAGGTTTTGCATTTAAAGAATACTTGTTTTTCCTACCATAGGTTTCATAGATAAATTTGAAACTAAAGATGGTTCATCTCATGCTATAATTGGAGTTATTCTTCAAGGAAACCATTTCTGATAAAATGAAAATTTTAGAGAAAAATCCTGTAATACTAAAAGAGCATAATAGTTCCTAGAACATATTTGAAGTGCTGGGCTACTAGACTATTACAATATGGAATTTGCAATTATTTCATTAAATATAAACAATCAACATGGATAATACTTTGTCTGCCATTTCCCTGTTCTGCACCTGTAAGTAATATTCAGTATATCTGTGATGTGTGGCAAATTGGTTTTCACACACTTTGTCTTACAATTTTAAAATAGGGAATATTTTATACTCACCTGATCACCCTTTTCACTCATGAGGAAACAAAGAGTTATTATAGTGCTCTACAGCATGTAATATAGTAAGTTGTATACAGTATATTGTATACATGTATACAGTAAATTGTATAAATTAAGCACATTGAATAAAGACAGAAGCTGCCTTATGCTTAAATTACAGTGGGAATATTAGACCCATGTGAAATGCATGATGTTTGAACAAAAAGGTTACAATGGCCTCTGATATCCACATGCAAAACAGAAAGTCTTTTCCTTCTTGCTTCAGGTAGTAGGAAAGTTTATTTTGCTTAGCTGTCATCAAGAATATTTAGTCCATCATTTTCAATGGGGAAATTCCATTAATAAAAACTTGGTGGAGTGAGAAGTGACTCAACTTATAGGAATAAATCTTAAAGACGTTCAGGGGCTCAAAAAATCTCTAAATTATGGTCTTTATTAATAAAGTAGTACATGTTCTGGATAAAAATAACCATCATTTGGATACATTTTGACAAGAAAAAAAAGATTAATGCTTTCTTGAGACAGAAATTTGTATTAATTATACTTCACTGATGTCAGTAGAAGACTTCAGATATTTTCTATGATGCTGTTGATCAAATACTGGTTAGAACGACTGGAGACGTGAATTTTCTCTCCAGACACCACCTTTAAATAGGATATTTAATAGGAGGATATCTTCTGTGGGTTAGATATAAAAAGGTTTGCAACTAGGAGCAACTTTATCTCTGGATCAACTACTCCCTGTGTGCACTACATGGGGAGCAAAAAAAGTTCGGTCTTTAAAATGTAAGAGTACAAACAAGAGTACAAAAGTACCGTGTCTCTTTTCAAGAGTATGAACATACTCTGGCAGAAAAGAGTACGGGCACTGTGTCTTTGTCTGTCAGACAGACTGTGTCCACCCCAGGAGATAAGTCAGAGAGTGCTGGAAATTGTTCCTGGCTTCCAGCCACAAAAATTACTGTCAAGGGTTAGTAAGCAAAATCCCTTTTCTGAACACATTGAGTCAAAAAAGTCACATCAGCAGCAGTAAGCATCTCACCTCTTGTGCTCCTGTATATCCCCCCTGCCACATTGCAGAGGGAAGATTTCTGATGAGAAAAAGAAGAGTGAGATCGATGAATGCCTCCCTGTCTCTAAGGGTTACCAATGCACCTTATCTGGCGGATGGCAATAGAAGAGAGAGAAATAAGATTGAAAAACAATGCTGCATAAATTCCTTTATCTTATGTGGGCCGTAACACAGTCCAGCAGTAGCACCTGATACCCAGATCTGCATTGAAACTTCCCAGTCATTTCCTACAAGTACCTCTGCAGAGGGTAAAGCCTTTTCTGATACCATGAGACACAGCAATATGGCTCTTCCAAGGAAGTTGACTTGGCTTATAGGCTTCACAAAAATAGTCTGGAATAAGTGTATCTTCCTTATATGAGTATTCTGAGTTTTTGAAAACAACATAATTTATATGCTAATAAGGTTTCCATTATTGCAATGATTGCTTTCTTGTCCATTAATTACGTATGCTTTGATCAGCCAGCATTAGTGCTGTGCATAAAATAGCTTTACAAATATTTAATAAATGGGTTCACAATATTAGTGTTTTTAAAGATAGCTATTGCTACAAATTAAGAAATTCCTTTTCCAGCTTAGAATATGAAGATAAATGTGGTCTAATTTGAGAAGCAATTGTTAGCTGTTTTGCATTTATTAATTCCTTTTATGAGTGATAGAAAGAGAGTAGAATCTCCTTTTAAGTGCTATATCCTCATTCTAGCTGGGATTCAACATTGTCGTATCACTGCAATATAGTGAAAAACATCATAAATATTCATTGAATGCCAGTGGCAGAGAAGGAAATACTTTCTTATTCTAATACCACTTTCATTTAAGATAGATGAAATAAAAGGCTTCTCATTAGTTATTTTGGGACATTTAATACTCTATAGACATACCATACACTTGGCCAATTAGCATAGATGATTGATGACAAGAATTCAAAAATAGAAGTAACTGATTTTTAAGAGCAGCTGTGAGTACAGGGTTTGCTGCTCTTGTATAGAGCAATGCAGTTTGTCAGAGTATTAAAAAGAAATTTAGTCCCATTCCATTCAGTGTGAGTGTGTTGACCAAGATAAGGAAAAGGTTATGATACTAGAGATAGCCAGAGAAAATAATGGAATCTGTCATTTGTCTTCCTTCGGGCTGTTTAGATTTTATTGCTGTCTCTCCAAGAAGCCAAGCATCTGATGCTGGAATGCTTTAATTACAGAGGTGTCAGCGTGAGCTTCAACCCACAGTGCTTATTTGGAACTTGTAGTGTTGGATCTTTTGTAGGAAAGTGAAGAGTACTGCATCTTTAAGCAATGGTTTCTTTGTTTTCCAGTGAGATCTCTTCCAAGTTTAAGGCTTCCTAGATCTTGGAGGTTTGATCTCTTAAACTGATAAGAAGGCTTTTGAGTATGAGGCAACCTTCTCTTTCAATGGGAATAGAAAATCAGGCAAAGCAATGTCTGGGCCT
Organism: Agelaius tricolor; assembly: GCF_023055355.1. NCBI lineage: Eukaryota > Metazoa > Chordata > Aves > Passeriformes > Icteridae > Agelaius > Agelaius tricolor. Next base: position 33,662,836 of record NW_027269262.1, read on the forward strand.
CTGTGTTTGCCTTGAAAAATCTAAGCTTAAAATCGGTTCAGCAGCCCTGCAGAACAGTTTTAGGACTTCCTTCAGCACAAGCTGAGTTGCTGCCAACAGTGTTCTCAGTGGATTTACCCTGGCATCAGCTTGCTCAGTTGCTAGTGCACTGCTGGGGCTCGAACAGCAGTTCAGCCCAGCTCAGTATGATTCAGGGGAGTGGGACTGGGAAGGGGGAGAGTTAAATGAAAGCTCACCTTGTATTCAAATGGGTCCTGTCCTTTCTGAATGTAAATTTGGGGAATTAGTGTAGGTTTGTGTATGTTATTGTCTAAAGTGTGCAGTTATGAGTTAGTAAAGATTATCTCCTCTTTTGAGCGGTATTCTGCCACCCTCAGCTTTTTGATAGACACACACACATTTTTTTAAATCAAAATTTAAATATCAATATTTTAAATATTAAAAATTGTTTTTACAGTTTCAAAAGAAAAAATATTTTCCTTTCAAGTAGAATATTTTTAAAGTCTGAAAACTGATATTAGCCGTTTTTCCATGGGAAAAATGTATGCAGGTTTTTTTCTTAATTTCCAGCCTTCTTTGTATGTTTTTTAAAATTTTTTATTTTTTTCTTTTCATTGCAACTAAGTAAGGGATATACAAATTTCAAATTCTCTTATGTATTATGTAAATGAATTGTGTGATTCTGCCAAATTATCAGAGGAGAGCATTAATCTGTCTACTTTAGGAATACCAGAGGCATTTAAAGAGAACATAGGTGGGCATAGGTGTCTGAGGTTCAGAGAACTGCAGCCCAGAATGGTTCCCCTCCAGTCTCACTTTCAGGACACTGAAATTCAATCCCTGCCTCCATTCTGGAACAGGAAGTTCCAATACACTTTGTGCACGAGGGAGACATTTCAGACTGGCCAGGTAAAAATCTTCCTCCTATATAAAAGCAACTTTTGTGGTGGAAAAATAACTGTGTTTTATTCCTCTCCTGTTGCAGCTCTGAGAATACCTAGTATGCTGAGAGGAGAACTACTTGTTCTCTGCACAAATATCATTTAAAAAAAGAACAGGGGAATCTCCTTCAAATAATACTGTGAGCCAAAATGTAAGCATATGGCCAATAATAAGAGGAACCTGAAAGCAAGAGGAAAGCTTAAAATGATAAGAAGATTCAGGTTCAGAAGAAGTCTTCTGATGGAAATATTGGAAGTAAAAAAGGCTCCCCATACTGAGTCTTATAACTCCAGGAGTTTAGATATTAAAATAGCCCCATGAAATGCATTGATGGGTAGTAATTCCCTAATTCCCTTCCAGTTCCAAATTTACTCTCTCTGATTCTCTCTGCACTTCTCTTGAAGCAAGAAGTGAGAGCAGTACCTTAAAAATAAGTGCAAATCTTTTTTAATTTTCTTTATTTTTTAGGGGGTATTTTAGGGGTTGGAATTCTCTTTTGTATTTGTTTGGTTTTGTACTTGGTTTTTGAGGGTTTAGGGGGTTCTTTGGTTGGTTGGTTGGTTGGTTTTTAGTTTGGTTGTTGTTTTGGTGGGGGTTTTTTGTTTTTTTTGGGTTTTTTGAGGGGTTTTTTTGGTTGGTTTTTTTGTGATTTTTTGTTTGTGGTTTTTTTGTGGGTTTTTGTTTGGTTTTTTGTTTTTGTTTGTTTGGTTTGTTTGTTTGTTGGGTTTTTTTTCTGTTGGGTTATTTTTGGTTTTTTGAGGTTTTTTGTTTGGTTGGGGGGTTTTTTTGTGTTTTTTGTTTGTTTATTTGTTTGTTTGGGTTTTTTGGGGGGTTTTGTTTGTTTGTTTTTTTTTTTTGTCCAGGAACAGCTTAGTGGTGTCTGAGCTGAGAAAGGAAATTCTCTAGACTAAGCTTGCTAGTCTGGGAATCTGCTTGTACTTTTAGACTGACACCAATCTTGTTTTCCTATATAGATTTATCAGTTTGCTTACCTGAATGCATCTGAATTAGTCTGCATGGCATGGTATAGATAACCTCCTGGGTGTGGAAATGCTGTGGGAGCATGGGTAGGAAGAAGATGTCTAGTCTGTAGCTATTTCATAGCATTAGCTGGACTTTAAACACTACCTTGAGTTAGAAGAAAGCCAAAATCAGGACTCACTTTTCATTAACTTGCTTTTATACTAATTTCCACAAATTAGCTGGTGTGACTTAGGGGGTAACAAGAGGATAAAATCTGTTGTCTTGTTTTCATCTCCACCATCAGGTCCATAGAATTTTCAAGTCATATATTTCCTTGAAAAATATACTTTATCTAATAAATGACTAGGTGTGTCTCAGAGTTTTAATATGGCATTGATTTTAGTTTTAGGCAGAGATTGTATTTAAAACAACAAAGTATTTCATAAAAGTTTTTAACAGCATCCGTCACAGTGGGAAGATATTTAAGTATCAGTAAGCCTTAACTTTAGTGTTCTGAAAGTGTAGGAAGAGTGATCCCAAAGGAATGCTGTGACTCTAAGCATCACCTTATGGAGTCTGAAGAGAGCTACACCTTTGGGATCTGTGACCTGTGCCAGCTGGAAAGCTGCTATGTTGTCTAGGATCTGATGGTATATGGTACAGATCACTCAGAAACCAAACCAAGCCTCTTCAGCATCTTTGGACCTGAGTGTTTTACAAAGAACCTCCCATCTTTCCTCACCAAAACTGCTACATGCAGAGATATAGAGAATCTTTAAAGAACAGAGAATCTTTGAAGTGTCAAAATTTTGCCAGTTATATCTTAGTGACTCTCTGCAAGTTGTTGGCACAGGTTAGAATAGCCTGAAGGATTAAAATGGACAATGAAAAGGGCTGAATTTGATTTTATTAAGAATATGCTGGTTAGATATCCTTCATGCCACTGCCAAGCCTGTTCAAATCTCTGTGCTCAGCAATGCTAATGCTCTTCTCTGCAGATTTCAGTCAGAATTTGATGCTGATGAAAGCATCACCTGGAGCAATGCAGTGCTGAAGAAAGGGAAGAGGATGAAACTTCTACTTCATTATCATCAAACATAACTCTCTTCAGAAGTCCTTTCTGATAGCAATATAGACATAATCTGAAATTTTAAAGAAAAGTAAATCTGAGAGACCCAGGATTGGAAATAACTTAGGCTAGGCTTTCTGGCTTTACAGAAATAGACATCTTAAATGTCATAACAATACTGGCAATTGTCAAGTAAAGCCAAAACTTCAACTGGGCTAAATTAAAAGGTTGTTAGAAGCTTGCTGTAAATTTAGATGAACAAAAACTGTTGTTTCATTCTGAAATGAAAAATGGGCCCATTTCAGCGATGATTACTGGGAAATGTATTAGAAAGCCAATGTCCTGGACAGTCAGTTCCCATGTGCTTTGAACTGTCTTAGTTGATTTGCCAAAGAAAAGTTTAAAATACTCTAATCACTAGAAACATTTTATAAATTTTGGATTAAACAGTTCCTCTGTAAGAATTTGGGTTCCTAAGTAAGAGCTTGAACTGCGTAAAAGGAGAGAAAATCAGTGTTAGTGTTCTAGATCTGGATAGCTGCTCACTACAAAAAAACCCACCTTTTAGCTTACTTTTAGTCTTCCCTGGTCAGCATCAGTTTACATTCTGCCTGCAGGGGAATTTTCGGATGTATAGAAGCCATGTAACATGGTATGAGTCTGCTATCACAGTCTTTTCACTACCCAGTATGGAAAATCATCCACAACTGACAGGTGTACATACTTAGAAAGAGATTTGTTAAGCTGTCTGGTATATGTAAAAATTTTAATTCCCCTTTCCTGTTAAAGCAGTTTTGAACTAAAGTTGCTCACTTAGAAAGATAATAGGCTGAAGATACTGTGCTCAGCACTTGCACGTGGGTAATGCCAGTGTGTTCTGCTTTGGACATGAAACCCTTGTTAATCACAGAGGCTGCCTGCTCTTTAGAAAAAAACAGAGTAAACAAAGTATTCTCCTGTGTCCAGCCAATGTGACAGAGCCTGGGCAGGAGGTGCACAGAGAGGAGACAGTGGGTCCTGCAGTCATTTGGGTCATCATCAGAACAAATGAAATACAGCCTGTGCGGTTCTGCTCTCTTCTGAGATTAATGTAGTTTAAAGAAAATGGAAGAAATTACTTCAGAACATCATATGAAATTGCACTGTTGAAGAGATGGAACTGCTGCTTAATGCAGTGTCCTTAAAAGGCTTTTTGCTATCTTTTCTGAATCATTCTTGCAAAAGCAGTAGGAAAAAACCCCATGGTGGTGGAAGATAACATGCTGTTACCCTGTTTCTACAGACACACAAAGCTAGAAACTGAAATCATCAGGGACTCAACCTCATAAGAGCAATCCTGAACATCACCTCAGCAGTTCATATTTACTCTTTTATACACAATGGGAAGGGCTTGAGTTCCTAGTCCCAGTGCTTCAGACTGTTTCCTTTTCTCTTGCCACCTTGAAAGACAGGTTGTTTACATCAATGATTTTATACACTTCTGGAAGAGATTGAGTGAAGAGAAAAGGAATTACATTTCTCATGCTTCAGAGGCCAACCATAGATCAGGAAATTGGCTAAATACCAACAGTCAGCGCTCTTATATATCATATTTATCACCAAACTTGAAAGCATTTGTTGCACACTGTTCCAGGGCCTGTCATTTTGTTTCTGAAGTACTCAGAAAAAAACTTGCAAAATACCTTCTCAAGTATATATGTTTCATTTCAATTTCTTTCCTGCTATGCTTTTAAATCTAAGACCACTAATGATGTCCAACATAGAGCTTACCTGATCACTGACAGAGATGACTCGCAAAAAACTCTGTCACTGGGTAAAAATGATATGGCCATAAAGAATAAAAGAGCATCTAACTGCTTTGCCTTTTGCTGGCCATGAGCCCAGCTGAATATGTAAAAGCACATTAATGAGTAATAAAGCATAAAGGTTTTGTCTTTCTTCACCTGCAATGGCCAGCAGGTGGGATACTGTTTGATGCATGATTCCCTGGCTAGCATCCTTTTCTCCCCTCTTTTAGCTGCTTATGAATTGCTGGTACCTTGTCAGGGACATTATTCCCTTAATCTTGCTTCTGTGTGTAAACGTAGTGCTCAGATGTTCATAAATGATGCCTTTGCTTGCTGTGCTGAAAGAAATGCTATGATTGTGCTGTCTCATTTCAGCATAGCTGTGTAAAATTGTTTAGATGCATCTAAATGCTAATCTAATGGAGCAGCTTAGTCTGGGCTTATGTCATTGTGCTGCCAACAGCACACTTTTATTCAGTGACAACTGATGATACAGAATTCTGATGAGATGGAGGAAAGAAATTCTGTCTGTTCCTCTTCTGGTTCCTTCACTTACCTGAAAAAAAAGACCAAAAAAAAGAGTTGAAGTTCTGCCTAATATATGGTAAAGATCAGCTAGCAAAATATTAGTACGAAATAGAGGCACCCTTCTGCAGAGCAATAGTATCTATGTTTCAGTTATGCCTTTGTCAGGAAATAAATAAAATTGTAACAGGGGCTTAGAGAGGGGAGATAGACAAAATAAAAAAAAAAAATCCCCTCTCCTTGGAAGAAGAGGCTGAATGGACTGGAACTTATTATTAAGAAGGGAGTGTAGTGGCAGCATGATGAAACCATGTTGGTAAGGCTTCCAGTACTTTGTATTTCCACACAGTCCTAGATTGAGGATTTATGTGAATGATAGGGACATAAAGATGCTATACTTAATTTGAAACTGTAGGTGTTGATCTTCAGTTCCCATTTCTTCCAGCCCAGCTGTGGAATAGGACTCATTGCTGCCATGATATTAGGAGATGCACTGTAGCTTTTTTTTTTTAGAAAACTTGGTTTTGGGAAATGATTTTAATTCAAGATAGTCTAAAGAAATTTTTTTATATATCAGGATTTTTTTTTAATTTTGAGAAACCCTATTACTTATTCTGTAGGCATTTAAGGTAGACAAATACCAAAGAAGAACACAGTGGGCAATGCCACAGACTACTTGAATTAACTAATGCTAACAAAGATCTTGGCAAATATGAGACACAAAGCACACCTTTTTTATTAAAATTTTTTATTAAAATATTTTTGTCCAGAACAGGTTTTGCCATGGGGGAGAAAAAAAAAAGGAACTTAGATGTCTCTCTTCTGTGTTCTTTATTTTCAAATTGCCTCTGATGTGAATCTGTGCATCTGCTTATCCCATACTTCATTCATATGAGTGCAGTTTCTGTAACCTACTTAAAAATCATTAATATTTCCTGATCTCTGAAATATAATTTTCCATTTACCTGTCTGAGTTCCAAGAGCTCACAGCAGCTACCTAAGAATATATGAAGTGTCGCATGAGACCCATAGAGTGGGTCACATCACAGTCCTCTGTTTCTAAAAAAAAAAAAAAAAATAATCCTCACTCAATGCAAATTTCAAAAAGTCATTATCTGCTCTCAAAGGAATAATGTGGAAAACATCACTGATGTTTCTGTGTTAGGCCAAAGTCCTAATAGATGAGTGCCTCCTAGTTCCAGTATTAAGGGATTTGATGAATGCCAATTCTTCATTCTTCTTTTCCATCACTGTCATGATTACCAGGTTGTTTTTTCTCAGCCATTCTCTTCCAACAATTTATCTTCCTTCTTCCACACTGTTTTTCTCCATAACCAGTGTTTTTGTGTGTGGGAAACTACTTTGTGGGTATGTTTTTTAAGCATATGCATAGCATTGCTATGGTGCAGATTGATACTCAATGTATGGAAGTAAGCCTGTTCATTTTTTTCCTGCTATTCCATGCCTGCTCTGTCATGGCTAGAACAAAAGTTCCTGTTTAGATGAGAATGCTGGTACTCCTTCATTTAGAAAATGTTAGCCAAGACCAGATTTTTAGCTATGCTTCACCCTGCTCTTTGAGCTGCTCTACTGCTCTCCAGACAACAGGGTTCAGTTACCCAAAGCTTTTTGAAAATGTCATAAGAGAGAAAACAGGAAGGGAAAAGACATCCCAATGGATTGTAAACTGTTTCAGATTTTAGTCCTTATTCTTGAAAATTTTGAAGGAAACAACTATTCTGGAAATACACTCAAGGCCTGAAAAGCAGCAGTCACTGAGTCTGCTTTGATCAAATGTTCTAGAAACATTTTATCCACAACAGTCTAAAGATATAAAATCATGGACTGAGAAGCATTGTTGATTTGATGGAGCATTTTAATTTTCATCACCCTCTGCCTTCTGCTCTCCTCTCATTTATCCAAAGATATTTATCCCACAGGGAATTATACCTTCACTGCTGTCTCCCTGGTACCCTCTCTTGCTCTCTGCTTACCTCTCCTGTGTTTAGCTCTTTGTCTGCAGCTGAATGAGTGATGTAACTAGGTTGAAACCAGAAGAGTTGTGCACAAGCTGCCCTCAGCTGGAAGCTTGCTGTTTTGTTTCAGAAGTGAGGTTACACTTGCAGAGCTAAAAGCCTATTAGGTAGAATAAATGATATTCCCTTTCCCTATAAACACCACTGTCTTGGACATGAAGTTTGGAGGGTGGAAGAGGCTAAGAATTCCAGTGTAGCTCTTTACTGCCCACAAGCTGCAGAACCAAGAGCCACAGAATCCCAGCTTGCTGCTTTGTGTGTGTCAGGGAAGGTGTGTCAGAAGCTAAGGAGTCCTGAATGAGTAAATTGATTGCAACACATGAGTAGCAGGCTGTGTGGATTGCATGTAAACATAGAAAGACTTATAAAAGGATCTGAGCTAACAGAGAGTGTCTTGCTCCCTTCCTCCTACCTCCTTCTGCTAGTACCTGCATCCTTTCAAGGCTCCTTTGTGCTGGCTCTGGTTCAGTAATTCAGAAACAGCATATCGCCCACTTGTCAAAGCAATAAAAAAACAAAACAAAAAAACCCCAACGAAACAAACAAACAAAAAACCTCAAAAAACAAAACCAAAACAAACCACTGAATGTATTTTGCTGGTTTAGCAGGCCACTACAGCTCACACAGGGGCCTGATGAATGCTAAGCTACCACCAGGTAGGTGTAGAGCTGTAGAGCTAGGGGCAATGTGAGAGGCCAGTAAGCTGCCCTCTGGGTGCTGGCAAATTCTTAGTTTTCCTGTCCTGGGATGCTTCACCCTCCTTGGCTGGTACTTTTATTGGACATAGACCAAAAAGGAAACTACAAGTTCAGAAGTACATCTTGATTTCAGCAGATGTCACAGAACTTCAAGAGACAAAACTAATTTCATATACTATATAAATATATAAAAATATATGAGATTATGTAAAATATTACTTCAGTTGTCATAGTTATCTTACTGCTTTTCAGGTATTTCTGCATGCATTTATTTAGATTGTTTATTTGATGGCAGATATCTCACTCAAGTGTACCCCAAAAGTGAATGAGATAACTTTTTTTTGGGAAAATACTGATGGTCACTTTTGGAGTTGCTTGACTGTGTAGTCTCAGATGTTTCATGAAAAGCCACAGGCTTTAAATACTATTAAATGAGGAGATGACTTGTCTATAGGGCAGAGTAGCCCAGATTTCTGGACTGAGTGAAGTGGAGCTGAAGCAGTGTCCTGAAATGTACTGGCCCATCAGAAAACACTCAGGGCACAGAAGTTCTGTGGTATTTGACTGTCTTGCATCCAGCTGTGTTATTTCTGTCAACGTTCTCATGGTCTTTCTTCTGATGGAGGAGTATTTGTGTTGTTAATTTAGCTTGAATGTATGTTTATGACATTTCAAACCAGCAATAAGATAACAAGTATAGGCTAGGTAAATGATAAACAGTTGAATAAATAGTTGTTAGATGCCATGAGGTGGAAGACTGCTGAAGGAGGAAGTAAACATGGTCTAAAGCAGACATTTCTTGTAGGAATAGTACTGAAAATTATTAAGTAAATACTATGCACTTATTTCTCTGTTTACTAAATTTGAAATAGTTTGCAGGAAAAAATACACAATAAATTAAATGATGGTCAAAGTGCAGACCTGGCCCTGACTGAGAGAGCAGTTAAGAAACTTATGAACTCTGGTTTGATTGAAGAAGACAAAGACAACTAAAGATACTAATGAAAAAATGTGCTGGCTCTGGATTTCAGTGTATGAAGAATAAAAGAATTATAACTTTGGCATGGGCCTCTGTCCAGGGCTGAATAATAATACTGTCAAAGATAATGCAAAGAAAATTGTAATAAATACTAGTGCTCAATTCCTCAAAAAGAGCTGATGACATGTTCATAACATAGCAAAGAGACCTGCTTTTTAACCACCAGGAAAAAAATAGAGAAGCATAATATACAGTTCCTTCCAAGTGGAGACAAATGACTGCTGGAAAGACAGGGGAAGTCCCATGTGTCAGAAATAAATCCAATGTTGGCTAATAATTTGTAAGTGTGAATGGATGATGTGGATTTCTTATTCTAACCACAAGTAAAGGACTAATGACTTAAGATAAAAGGGAAAGACTACATCCAAGGAGGGTAAAAATGTCTTTTTATTAAGGGAGTGAAACAGTTACTTTGTATAACAAAGTACACAAATCAATATTAGGGTTTGTGAAACGGAGCACAAAGAAGATGATGGCACTCAGAAGAAATAGGGAGATGATGTCCTTGTATGTGGCAAGGGTGAGATTGATTGAAACATTGCTCTTGAAATGTTTGACCCAATCTGGTTTTCATCATTTGTAAAGGACATTCAAGCGTTTTAGGGAAAGAAAAAAAAAGACAAACAATTAAGAGGGAAGCAGGTCAGAGATGTATCAAAAAGCAAACAAAAACCTAAACAATACCTACAGCATTAGCTTTTATATTTCTGTTGTTCAAGTTACCTAACTTGTACTGTGAGACTAGTATGGTTATACTTATGGGTAGTAGTACATTTAAGAAAACTAAATAAAGTACCCCTGTACAAGGTTGCATGATAAGTTATGCAGCTGCAGTGAATCCCAAATACAGGGATGTATTTGGGCCAAAAAAAATTGAAATTCTGTGTGCCGTGGTGGTTGTACACAGCAGCAGCAATATCCAGGGCAGGCAGACTGTGCCAGACTGAGCTCATTCAGCTCCTTTTCCACCCTCTGCTCACATCTCTGTCTGTTGGACTCCAAGCCACAAACTTTCTATTTCCTTCCCATCAACTTTTCAAGGGTCATTGCTAGGGTGAAGATGCCTGTCCACAGCTCAAAGTTGTGCAGATCAGCTGGGCAGATTCTATTTACTCTGGCATTCATTTTTACACTAGTAAAGAAAAAAAAAAGTAGATTGAAGAAAATAAAATAGGCACCAAGACACCAGTGTGGTTTCTGTTGGTCTCCATTGGGATGACCTGTGTGTAATGGAAGAAGAAAGTTTTGCTAAGTTACTATTTAATTTATAGTAAAATGTGGGGTTTGTTTTAGGTGCAAGTTATTCACTTGTGCAGTTGATTTAAATGATTGTTCAGGACCGAGGTCTTATTTTACATCTCTTGAAGTAAAATTTTTACTTGATCAAGAAATATTTTTTGAATATGATGATCATGTTCTGAAGAAGCTAGTATCAACATTGCTTCAATTATTTTATTTAATTCTATACAATCACTGGTCCTTTTGATAATCAATATCTAAATATGCCTGTGTAATGTCACAAAAACACAGTGGGAGGTAAAAGAGGATTTTATGTGTTGCTAGGTTCACGTGGATTTCATAAGATATAGGTTTTATGTTGGGTCACACCATAAACTGCAGTTTGTACTGGCACATGTGCTGGAGTGTGTGGTAAGGTAAAAAGAAAGGCCAAATAGTGCTAAGACTGGCTTTTGGAATGTCACATCTTAATGTGTGTATTAGTGATATCTATTATTCAAACATCCGCCACTTTAAATAAAGAAAAAACACTTTTAGTAATTTATGAATCTCAAGTGTAAAGAAGACAATTCTCCAGCTAAATCTTATGGTGTGTTATATCTCAGTAACAAAGAAACGGCCTGATGTGACCTCTAGAATATCATCAGATTATAGTTCATTTCTCATGACATAAATCAGCACATAATTCCTGAAGACAGGTTTATGAAACACTGATTGGCTTATTTCTTACTAGCATTACTATAGTTTATAAAATTACATTCAACGTTTTATTTTCTATTTGTATCACTTTTGCTTCAAACGTAATTATCTTTTTTTTTAATAAAATAGCTAGAAGATTGGGGGTTTTGCTTCTTAAAGTTTAGCACAATGTGGCTTACACTTGTTTAAGGTTTCTTCTATTTATCAAAAGGAAATGGTGTTTTGTGGCTTGCAGAAAATGGTGGGGAGTTGAGTGTGGATCCCTTCAGTGCATCCCTTCAGTGACCAGAAAGGGCTATCCAAAAAGTAATAGTCTGGTACAGAGAAATGAACTGTGACCTCACAGGTTTACCATTTGATTTCTTTTACTCTGATGTCTGCCAAAACAAAGATTTGGTGTTAATAAGCCAATGGAGATGGTGTTAATAAGCCAAACCAGGGATGAAGTAGAACAGCGATCTATCTTGACAGCATTCAGCTCTCCACTATAGGTTCAAAATATTAAAAATACATATCATAAATGAATGAAACCCTCTTCTTTCATACTCACTTACTACATAGATGAACTAAGGAGGAAATTTAACAAGATCTTTTCTTAATTTAATCCAGAAAGATGGGATAAAAGATGGGAGTAATTTCCTAAGGATATGTGAGGAGATTTTAGCATTACATGACCATTATATTGAGAAGTATAGCACCACAAATGGTAGTACTGACTTAAAGACATTACAATTAAAATGAATACTAGGACACACATGTTGGTATAGTACAAAACTAAGCCATAGGAGCTAGTATCTATAATCTAGTAGGATAAGTATATAAGACAAGATAAAAAAGCTTCTAGAGCCATTTGGAGAACTGTATGATGGATGAATGAAGTGGAAAACTATTTTCTTGTGTGATCTTTGAAGGTTTTTGCATCTCCTTCATAAAGCAAACAGTGAGAATCAATTGTTTGCATATATCTTATCATCTGAAATTCAGTAAGTTACTGGCTTTATTGTGCTTCCATATCCTTGAAATGAAAAGTGGTTGGTAACACTGGGCAACTTTCAAAGGCCACTTGAAATCTGTAGAAGAGAAGGCTTTAAGGAGGTGTTCTTGAGTTATTTTGAATCGGTTTGAATCTTCCATCTTCAGATTTTAAATATTGCTTAGGTAATTTTAATAGTCAATGAAAAATTAAAATGGTAATGTTAAACTATATTATGAGAGATTTATAAAACTTTTAAGGTGTTTATTTATTTTATTTAGGGTGATGTTGTTTTCAAAAATGGAGAGAGGATGGGAACCATCAAATTTACGCAATTCCAAGGTAAGTTACAAACAATTTTCATTACATTATGTATGCAGTTTCAAACTTTTGTGTCAGTTGCATTTGTTTTGTGATGTTTTAAATATGTACAATTATTTTGAAAAGGAACTGCTTGGAAGATGCAGAAAGGAACCTAATAAGTGTTTATTACCTGTTTAAAATGTGGTGTTCTGAACCTTGAATGCTGTGAGGTATTTCCAGGATTTTTTCTTGATTACAATCCCCATATTTATAGAAAGTACTGATCTATAGCAACCTGTACCTATTTAAAAAACCCTACTGGTCAGCAAAGTATCCACTTCTTAATGCAGTTGTTTGTTTAAAACCAATGTGAATTGGAATTTAAAAAGGATTTTTGTTGTTAAGCTCTTTCAAGTTAGTTTTTGCGCTCTCTGAAGACTCACTTTTGACATTCTGCTACTGCTTGCTAAAAGTTGCTTCAGGAGTCAGTCCCTCAGCGAGCAGAGGACACAAACTGCTGACCCCATCCCTTGGAGGCAGCATGCTCCACAGCACAACTCACCAAGCCTGCTGCATCCTCTCAGCCTGCAGGGAATGGTCTCAGCAGCAGAGACCGCAAATGGAGCCGCAGGGATTTGTCAGGGGCCATTTGCAGCCAGGATGAAGCACTTGCTGGGAGAGGTTTCTGCAGAAATGGTGATTCATGTTGTACTTGTTTCTGCAGTTTATAGAATGCAATTCATGTGGTTTTTTTCCCAGGCTGAGGCTGAGATAAAACAGGAGATGATTGCATTTGGATGTCTCGTGAGGGTAGTCGTAAGCTGGCAAATTCTTTTCATACAATGCATGAGAGAGAAGCTTGCTCTCCCTTTGTTTTCAGGAGAGCTCTTTGAACATAATCCTGCTGACCAAGTTACAAAGGCTCATTCTTTAAACAGAAATTGTCTGATGTATGCTCATTATTATTAATGAACAGCAATGCACTCAAGGGGTTCTGTTGTTACTCATTCTGAATTACTGAAGCAATCTTCTGAATTGCTCTTGCCCTCACAGCAGTAAGTGATGCTATTAACTCATGCTCCCGGAAGCATTTCAACCCATCAAAACTTTACAGACACAGTAATGTAATTTAGGAATTCTTGCTCGATACTAATGTTGAATATTGGTTGCTTCCTCTTCTTCCTCCCTCCTGCCCCCGTTTTTTTCCATAATAGTGGTGTTTACAGCCACATGAAATAATCATGAGAAAATTTTTACAAGAGGTGTTATTCCTCAAGAAGTCTGGAGGAGCTCTAATGCATTTTGCCTAAGGTAGCTACATGCACCCTCCTAGAACATCTAAGTGAGGAGGAAGTTTGGCATGTTCCCTCTGCACATTAAGGATGTGATTTTGGATCATGGGGAGGTGCAATATATGTCATCTGAACTAATCCAGAAGAGCAGTAGAAGTCCAGGATAGCTGATTTTATATTGATTTTTATCTCCAACCATTCAAACTGAGGTTCTTTACAATATTTTCAGTTTCATATCAAATACTATTTAACACCAATGGTTTTATCATCAGCTGAAATATTGTTAGATCAGTAAAAACACAGGAGACAGCCACCCCTTTAAAATCCCTTGCATTTCAAAATTACTATTTCAGAAGTGATTCAGGCACATACTCAGTATTTTGATCATCAGATAAAGGTTTCCAATTAACCCACAGGAAAAAAAAACCTCAGGCATCCTGTGGAGAAATGCCAGAGAAGGGCTGGAAATCTACTCATGCAAGCAATAGTCGGTCAACACATCTTAAGGCTCATCTCAAGTTTTGTTTAGTTTCTCACCCATTTTGGAAATAAAGAGAATGTGCAAAAATGTATGAGAAATTGAAATAAGGAACAGTATAACAATACAGATGAAAGCTTCCCTTTTTTTAACTACAAATGATAGTCTAAATATTATCAAGGATTTTTCTGTTCTTCTTTTATTGGTATTAGTTTTGTTCAAAGCTTTTATATTCACTATTAGTGGTATAATTGTAGACATTATTAATTTGTTCAAAAGAATCCTTTATTGGTTAGGAAACTTTCTGAAACATTCTCATTAACATTTAATAATTCTTGGACTATTGGGAAAGTTCTTAGTAATCTAAAGAAGTTAATTAAGTCCAGTGCTTAAAATGGTAAATGGGGTTTTCCTTTGTAGTTATAGCTATTAGGAGTGATCAAACATGAGACAGATATACAACTCATTGGTTAAAGGGTTTTTTTTAAGAAAACAATAGAAATCATGATGATTTCAAGGAAAAAAGACCACATCAAAGATGCCTTGTAAATGCTTTTGTAAGATTAGTTGTAATTATGAATATAGCTTATATTAAATGTATTAATAGCTTATTATCCAAACATAATTATTAGGAATGTCCAGTGTTAGTGTTCCATACTTCAGGAGTCCTTTTATCATCTACACAGCTTTATAATTTTTTTAACAATTTAAATGAAACTTGTCAGTTGGTCACAGTTGAAATAATTCAATGCAGAAAAATATAGGAGATAAATAGGTAATCATGTATCACAATATGGCCAAAACCTCTGTTCCTCATTTGCTTGGGTAGAAAAATCAGCAGGGCAGTCTCAGGAGCTAAATTTTCTGTTCTTTGCTGGAAACTTTTGTTTTAATGAGACTATCTGCAAACATTTTGGCTATGGAAAAAGCAGACAAGCGCATCTGCCAGAGGCAAGGGAAAACCAGCCCGTGAGGGTTCAAGGGGTAACTGCAGTAGAGCTGATGTAGTGTGATGAAATTCTGAATAGCTGGTTTAATTTTGGATCTAGATACAGTTTTTCCCAAACTCAGGCTAGTCATGCATCTTTTTCAGCTTCTGTGCAGTCTGTTACTTTTGCAAGTGGTCAAACAGATGGTGCCAGAGATAGCTGTGACCAAACTGCTTGCTGCTGTATAGATCATGAATACCTCCCAGGAATTATTTAGTATGCAACAGAGAATACAAAGCATATGCAATAGCATTTTCTCCTCCTACCTTACTGGTAAATAAAGAGCAGAGTGTTAGTTTAGCTGAGATATCCAATCGATGTTTGAAGTTGACATCCTTCTGAATGAATGGCAAGTTTTCCATGGGTGCAATTTAAGAACTCTTCTCATAGTCAGACACGTAACTGAAGTAGGTGGTCAAAACCTTTTGTCTAGTGAGAGCTGAAAAAATGTCCTGACAACTTTTGTGGGCGTATCAGGGAGCAAGGAGGGCAGTAACAAAGCTGAGATTGTAGATTGCTCTGATATGGGAGGCTTCAAGAAGAGATCTATACCTGTCCTTAAAAATATTTCACTTTGGCAGATCCTTTCTGATTAATCTGACTGGGGCCTAGAAGGCACCTTACTTTTAGTCAGACTCCTATTTCTGTCAGGCATTAAACAAAAGCTGAGATCTGTGTTGGAATAGGTTAAAGAGAAAAATCAAAGAATTTTAAATAAATACAAATTAAATGTGCAGAAATTGTGCTTTGTGTAGATAAGAACAAAAGTCTGTGGTACTGTGTATTGGAAAAAACTTTAAGGAAGTGGGTGTTCACGTGCTGTGTCTTTCTGGAAAGGATTCAAGTGTTTCAACTCATTTAGCCAGGTAATGTGGTGTGCCATTTGTTTGTGTTGAAAGCTGATCTGCACACCAAACAAGAGGGAGAGCGGGACTTGTCAAGTGTAAAACCTTTGGTCTTCTCAGAAAAAGCCTTACTGCACTTCTGCAGTGAAAGCCCCAGATATTCTTCTCTGAGTTTAATCAAAAGAAGTGGACCGATAAATGTTTACTCTACAGTGAATAGGAAGGTCTGCAAGAGCCCAGGATTGCTTTTCTGGATCCTCAGTTCATCTATAACTTCTTCTCCAGGGGTGTCAATCCAACCCTGGAAAAGTTTCTTTCTATTATTCTAAATACATTCCAGCATACTCTTAACTACTGTGGGTTCTTGCTTCCACAAAGACTCATATAAATAATGAGAATAATTGCCTTCGAATATTTTTTTTAATATTTAACATCTGTCCAATATATATCCCAAAGAACCTGCTGAATTTTTTTTCTGTGATAATGTTGAAGGGTAATTGTCCAATGAATATAAAATATTTAGCAAGAACTCTGAAAACTCAGCACACGCACACACACACACACACATATATATATATATACATATATATATACATATATATGGAAACTGTGGTGTCAAATATCCAGAATCAGTGGACTCATATTTCACAGCTTCTGCAAAAACTTAAAAAGTCAGAATAAAATTTCCTTATAAATATTAAGATCTTTAAGATTAAGGAATACCTTCAGATATCTAGACATGAATTTAGGAAAAAAAGTATATAAAGAAATTCAGAATTCTGTTGTTTGAGAAATTTTTTAGTAATGATCAATAAATAATTGCTAGTGTCATGTAATGAGTAATAAACACACAAGTTAAACTATGGACTGTTTATCCTGGGCAGAGGAATCTGAGCTGGACCATTCTGGAAAAGATCACCATATAATAAAAAACTATAATTTTTCAAGCAAAACAGCAAATTGCTGAAGACACATCCTAATGGGAGGTCTTGACTGTAGTCACATGAATGTGTGATTTGTTGACATCTTGCTGGACCATATCCATTCCATTTTTATCTCCATATGAGCAGTATAATTTTATTGCAACTGTCCATACCTTAGTGACCAGTGTTTTTTTTATCTCAGTAATAAATTCACAGAATCATAAAATGGTTTGGGTTAAAAGGGACCCTAAAGAACATCTAGCTACAATCCCCATGCCATCCATCTTCCACTAGCCCATGATCTATGTGAATATAAAAGTATCCACAAAAGTGGCCCATTTCCATATGGAGAAGTATACCAAAAAGAGCTCTGAAAGGGCGTGCCTTAAATCTGGAGTCACTGAATATTGACATTACACATTAAGAAGATTAACGAGAATATATAATTATCAAAATGTACAATGGTCTTTGGGAGACTCACCAAGTACAAGGGGGACTAGACAAGGATTCAAACAAATATCAATAATTTGAAGAAGTAACCAAGAGAAAAAGAATGCTGTTTTTTTAGTTCAAATGTCTGGTGCTACATTGGGAGCAAACTTTTGGACAAATACAAAATGGAGAGCAATTCACCAGTCTATAGTTACACATAAAAAGGACTAAAGATTACAGTAGGTGAGTGAACATGAATAAGCAAAAGCAGGAAAAGGTAAAAAAGAAAATTTCTGCACTGGGATGTAAAAATAATAGCATCCTTTTAATCTCCCTGGTGCCAAAAGGCTGTAGCTAACTACTCAGTCTATTGCTGATTTAAGAAAAATGTGCAGAGAAAACAGAAGATTAGGAACATACTTTAATACAAAAACCAAAATATCTAAGCTTAGAGAACGGGGTCAAAATGCATGACAGCTACTGATAAAACAGTTTCTTGTCCTTGCCTTCATCATCTGGCTGAGAATTAGGAGATTTGAATAGGAGTGAAGATTTGAGCCAACGTTAGGAAAAATTTCTTAATGAAAAGGGTATTTAAACTCTGGAAAATGTATAAAATTGCTATCTTTGGAAGTTTTGAAAAACAAGTTAGACACCTGGCATGCTGTAGACATATTCATTGTGCCTTGAGAGAGACAAATGACTTTTATTACATCTTGAGTTCTCTACAACTCCAGCTGTGTTTCTTCTGGAGCTTTTGCTCCTCTGCAGTGTCCATAATGTGATTCTGGCACTTTATTTACAAATACTTGTCTATGTTATGCTACTAACACCACTTGTTCTATATCTCTGTATTGTTTCTAGTAAGATACATAGGGTAAGCATGAAACCCTAGAATTGTGATTAGGGTATTTTTAAGGAGGAAACATAAAATTTAATTACTCTTCCAGTTCTGTGTTTTTTTGTTTTCTTTTTTCCTTTAAATCAAATTCATTTGAACATAAATATTTTGATCCCTCAGCCAAAACTGCTAATAGGTGTCAGGGCCACTTACCCTTTGTCTTCTGGTCTATCAGTGTGGATATTTTTTTCTATGTTGTACAAGGATTTAACAGGACAAAATATGAAAATCATTATCCTGATGTATATATAAATAGAAAGAGGTAAAAACTACAGCTCTCCTCAGTCAGAAAGTGAATAGAAGCTAGGATTTCCTAAGCAGATGCTAAGTCTATGTTATGAGTGGGTATCTGTATCGGAACAGGTGTGTGGTTTGCACTCTGAGATCCAAAAGGCAATGTTTCCATGCCTGTTTGAGCTGGAGGGTGTCTTTGGATCATAAGGTATAATCATTGCATGTGGATTTATTGTCTATCAATTTGTCATGCCTTTCATGAATCCATTTATACTTTCGGCCTTCAACACATCTACTGGCAATGAGTTTCACAAAATGATGATGCATGTAATGATTAAAGCCCTTCCATCTGTTTGTTTTAAATCAAGATGTTTAAATCTGTCTTAGAATTTCACTGGGCATACCCTGCTTCTTGTGATGTGATAGGCAGTGAATAACTGTGTCTTACTTTTTACACATTGTTCATGTTTTACAGATCTCTCTTATCAATGTGTCTCTTTAGAAATGCAAGTCTTTTTCATCCGTTTGGCTTTTTCATCATTTAAAAGCTGCTCTATAATTCTAATAAGCCCCTACATCTCTTGATATTCTTTTTTTTTTATATTCTTGATTTTCTCTCTAGTGAGAGCTTAATGAGAGCCACACACAGCTCAGAAATGCCCACCTCCATAACTCATATTTCTGAATGACGTTGCTTGCATTATTTTAACTTCTTTCCCAATGTTCTCTTTTGCCACATTCATCCTCA
Source organism: Agelaius tricolor (assembly GCF_023055355.1). Taxonomy (NCBI): domain Eukaryota; kingdom Metazoa; phylum Chordata; class Aves; order Passeriformes; family Icteridae; genus Agelaius; species Agelaius tricolor. The sequence continues at coordinate 33,681,951 of NW_027269262.1, forward strand.
TTTTGGCTCTTTGGCCACTGGTGAGCACAGCACTGATGTTTTCAAAGAACCAGCCACAGTAAGTCCGGGGCCTCATCCTGGATGCTCTTAATTACTTAGAACCAACAGCTGCATTTTTATACTTGATATTAATTTTCTCTTGTATGTTATGCTGTACCTCACTAGCACCGAACATCACCTGTCATTTTATTATCACTATTTCACTCACCTTTATAAAAGTCTATGGTTAGATGAAACCATACAAGAAATTATATTTAATATATGTTTATAGCTGTTTTCCCCTTTTATTGTCAGATCTTTTTGACACATTTTCTGTTCAGGTTTTGGTCTGTTCCTTACCTACGTGAAGCAATGTTTCCCCTGTGCCAGTTGCTTCTCTTGTAATCTGTTGGCATTTTTTATTAGGAGTTGGAGTTTGTGTTCATTTGATTTGTTTTTATAAACACAGAAAAGTGCATTAAAATTCATGTACCTGGGTTGTGTAGTTGAGATGTCAAACTGAAGAAAGGACAGATAAGGGCTAAGGAAATTGTTTGGGGTCTCAGGGAATTATTTACAAAGACAGATTAATGCAATTAAGTGTGGGGAGTTACTTGAGTCACCTCCTTTTGAACAAGCTGTATTGTGTGGACATAAACTGCAAGGCCAGGGAGGACACACTGGAAGGGGACACTGATGTGCAGCTGCTGGTAGTCATGGCAGCTCCTTTTGTTTTGTTCTGTTTTGTTCTGTTTTGTTTTGCTTTGTTTTACCTGAGCTAGCTTTAAACAGGCCAACTGTGGTGCTGCAAGCTGTGTATCAACAGTAACATGGAGCAGACTGGAAGCTGGAAAGATGCCCAGGGGCAAGATCAGTGGTTTGGTAGGTAACCTTTCCATTGGGAGCACAGCTATGGGAGGCCACAGCTTTGCAGCTATCAGCATTCAAGCCAACTAATTTCAGGCTAGCTGGGTACTTCTGTGCCACCCAAAGTTGCAGTGGGCAGGATGGGTTGCTGGGAAGAGCTGCATTCATTGTTTCCCCCAGGTGCATGTGAGGAGCAGGAGAAACCTGTTTATTACTGTGGTTCTGTGCCTGTGCTGTACAGAGAGGTTCATCCCTTGAGAGGTGGTTTGAACTGTGCAAATAATTATTACTGGGACAAGCACGTGCATTGTAGAAGAAGCTGTCATTTCCATAGGATTCCACTTCAGTTCATTCAGTGTACTCTGAGGCAAAGTGTTTCACAGCATCTGATAAGTCTCTGTCACTACATTCTGCAAAAAATGTCTTAGGAGATGTCTTAATTACCAAGAAAAAATGCAACTTTCAAATGCAACAGCAAAGAAAAAAATGCTGAAAAGCAATGGAAAATAATTTTACTATAATTAATTTCTACCAGAGACTGAAGTATCCAGCTCCAAAAAGTCAGCAGAAATTAGTACCCCACTAAAGAAATGATGTCTAAGAACCTGAAAGAATTATTAGATTTTTCCTTCAGAGCTCCCTGACTTCCACTGTAATTTAAACTTTTTTTTTCCTCAATTGGCATTGAGAATCCTACTTCTACTAGAGTTAACTTGTTCAGATGTTCCATTTCAGATGATGGACAGTGCTGTCCCTCCCTGTCACCATGCAGTCCTCCTTGTCTTTTGAAGAGAGACAGAGGTTTTCTTGAGGGCTGCAGGGCCACCATCAGCTGCTGCTCTCTGCAGAGCCGTGTGCTGGCACATCTCTCTCCTTGACATCTCAGAGATATGCTTTTTCTTGGAAGAATTTATAATACATAAAAAGATTAAAAAAAAGGTAAGGGGATAAAAAGAGCCAGAAGACTTACAAGAAACCCATGAAATTCTGGTATATATTATGGGAAAATATTTAATTTGGTGTAATTAATAGAGAATTCAGTCTACTGCAATGACATCATTCCTAACTTGTAGTTCAAATATTTCCTCAAGATATACAGAACTGTGAAATAGAATAACTTTAATTCTGAATTAATAGAAAAGAAGAAAATGAAGTTCATCTAGGTCACTGAAAGGACATAGATTTTTTATTTGACATTACCATTTGAACAGACAAAACAGAGAATTGTTGAGTAGCACACCAAGCTAGCATGCTAAGGTTTGTGTAGTTGTAGGCTACAGATAGGAAGATATTCATGTAAAGTCTAAAATATTTCTGAATCTGTGGAAAAATATAACAAAGTATATTTGAAAAAAATTTCCTTCACAGAACTACTTCAGGGATGGTAGACAATATCATCATGGTGTTATGAGAAAACAACTCTGATCTATTACAGATAAGGGAGATGAAAATGGAATTTTATTTTTTTTAAGAGTGAAGATGGATTTATTCACTGTGTAGTTAACTAAAGGCAGTTGTAATTTGTATGCTGCAGAATTCATATAGGCATTTGGACTAAAACTTTGAGAGTATAGAAGCAGTTTAAGTCAAGGTATTAGCTCCTTATTAAGGGAACAGAAAGGCTAAATTGCTTTTCAAATTTACTAGTCCCCTTTTTTCATCCTAACAATAGTTTTGGTTTTTTCTGCCATTAGAAATGTTTATTTAATTTCAAATCATAGAAGATCATGCTGTCATTGTATTGGCACCTATTTCTCTAAGCTGATATTTTAGTTTTTGAAAAAATAATCTATTCCAATATATCACTGGACCTGGTTGAGAAATTAAAGCATTCTGATTCTGTCAACAAGTAATAGAAAATGAGCAAATGTAATTAATAGATTTGAGAGAAATCTTTAGAATTTTGTCTAGATGTCTGACTTTTGGTAGTATTTCACAATGGCACAGGTATTATTTTCTGGCTTGAATCTTGTTATTTAATATAACTATATTGAATTTGTTACACATTTGTGATAAACATCTCTCTGTTTATTTACAGTGTATTTTGATTATTTGCTCCAATAGGAATTTCTCACCTTCCTTTTGGAAAGAAATGAAGTAGGGAGGCCAGTTCAGCAAATAGTAGCTTTTCATTTCTCTATTCCAGGAGTCACTAAAGACCCTTTGTAATCTCATATTTTGAAGAAGCTCATTTTTCAGAGTTTTCTATTATAGAGTCTGGGAGTCAAAAAGCCCCACAACAGCCACACCCCATACATTTTCAACTTAGGCAAAACGTTTTATAAAAGCATACTATGGACCCTAATGTCCCCTTGCCCCTGCAATGAAAGGACTGGGTTATACTTTTCTTATTCTTGAGTTACTGTTTCAAAAATTGAAACCAAAGGGAGAACATGAGTGTGGACTGTTGAGAAAAATGTCTGTTTAAAATTCCATCCATCTTGGTATTTGTTATCTTCAACTGGAGCACATGTATAATTTTTTCCTTAAGTGATTATAGAGGACAAGGTATGAATACCTCATAAGCAAATTATTTCATTAAATTGATCTAGTATATCTACCTGCAACAAAGTGATTCCACCACAGATGATTTAGCAGTGATTTAGTTCAAACTACTGCCAGGATGAAAAATGTTTTGAATTAATACTGTTCATGTAAGGAACAGGGTCAGGCAGAGATATAGGGAACTGTCATTTGTACATAAATCTAAGTGCCATTTTATATGATCCCCAGCTACTGACACGAAGCTGTTTGATAGCTTGCTGTGTTCTCCCTTTTTTTCCTCCCCACTTTGTTTAACCTTTATGCCATGGACACATTTTTCCTCCTTGAGGAAAAATGCTTTCTGCATATCCAATTCAGAGCTATACAGGCCATGCTTGACCTTGACAGACTGTACAGTCCTTACTGGTTAATCCCTTGTGTGTAATTATCAATTTACTTTTATTTTACCAAATCTGGGACTTGACTGGACTCACTAGGTTCTCTCAGAAGCCCCACATGACATGGGAAGTACGGGAACAGTCTCCCTGTCAGTGACTTGGCCACTGCAAATAATCTGGGATCTGCTGATAAAGACCAGCTTGGAGGATGAGGGAGGGAGAAATACCTCACTGAAAATGTATCCCCTAAACTCATAGAATCTTTTAAGGTCATCTCCAAGGTCATCAAACCCAACCTTTGACTGATCACCACCTCTGTAAAATAGAGCCTGGCACTAAGTGCTAGGTCCAGTAATTTCTTGAGCACTTCCAGGGATGGTGACTCTTCCATCTCCCTGGGCAGTCCACTCCAGTCTGTTCCAGTCATTATGCTTTTGCACTGAGCAGGCTGGATAGCTCTTCCTTGGGAAACCTATATTCCCATCTATAATATAGTCATGATGGATCCTTGCTTCTATTAAAAGTATACTATAGGATCAAAATTAGTAATGCATGTACCCTGCTCGGGCCATTTTTAAAGCTGAGTTATTTATAGGCCTGGTAGGGCAAATTGCCCTGCATACTGCCCTGACCTGTGTCAAAATGGAAAGTTGAGTACATCAGGGGAAGCAGGTCCCTGTTCTCCTCAAGAAAAAAGGTGCCTGACGTACACAGAGACCCTAATCCTCAGCTAACCAATTTCACTGTTTTAGAATGCTGTTTGTACCACACAGGCTACAGGATGGAGCCATGGAGAGCTTGGTGGATTGCAGGAATGTCGCATGTTCACAAAAGCTGACCACTCCCCTTTGAAAATGAAACGTGTTTCTCACATTTAGGAGAAAAATAAGGAGAGGCTTCCTGCACAGAGCAAGGGGAGTTAAGCTTTCCTCTCATTCTGGCCCTTCAAAAGGTCATTGCAGAAAGTGTTGTAACACAAAGTGATTTTAACCTGCTTCTGCTAATGTGACATTTGGAGCATGGCTGTGGCAGTCTGATGTGACAGCAGGCAAACGTTGCGTTGTGCTGTGCTAGTAAATGGCAGACAGCCTGATAAAATGAGGGACTTACTCACATATTTAGTCTGTGCTTCCCCTCTCCAGAGGAAAAGACTTTGAAAAGTCTCAAAGTGTGAATCCCAAAGGTCAGTAGATGCACAAAGGCCTTGTTGAATTCAGAGGAGAGAACAGAATTTAAACAAAAAAATTTGTGAATTTTTACACCCAGAAAATGTTAAGTAGGATTTAAGGCTGCAGTTGTGTACAGAAGCTATAAATCATCAAAAGCTTTTTACCTGCTCATATCTAGGTTTGATAAATTCAGCTGACAACCTAAGTGATAACCTGTAGACAAATGCTAGATTATTTCCTGTGTGTTACGGGTTCATTTTTCAGCACTTTAGAGCTACTTAAATCCCTGAAAGACTCAAGTAGCTTTAGTCCATCTGATTTACTGTGCTAGATAAAATCAGTGGTGCACATAACTCCAATTGTGGACTGACTCTGGAGAGAGTGGGGTTTACAGAAACATTAGTTCTGGAAATGACTGTGGGCTTGCAAGCCACAAATATGTAGATAGGCGTCCTTTGAATATAGAATGCCCTACTGATGCCATGGACGATCGTGTGAGCTAAATATTTCATCCCTTGCCTGGTCTTGAGCTGGAGTTTTGCTTCTGTTTCCCTTGTTAATACATATTTGAATTATCTTTTTTTAATGAAAATTCAATTTACTTTTTTAGCTCTCTATATGTATCTATTTGTATGAAAGAGGCTGACAAATGAAAAGAATACAAAAGATAAAATGTTTGGGGGAAACACAACTGAGTTATGCTTTTTACTTTCTAAGTCACTCAAGAATGTTGAAAATGCCACCCAAAGTGGATTTTCCCAAAGATTAGCTCAGTTGGTCAGAGCACAGTGCTACTGATGCCAAGGACATGGGTTCAATGCCCACATGGGCCATTCACTTAAGAGTTGGACTCAATGATCCATGTGGGTCCCTTCCAACTCAGGATATCCTGTCTTTCTGTAAAGCTAGCTGGCAGCCAAATCAGCCTAGACATGCCCCATCCCAAATGGAGCAAAGCTGAACCCTAACTTTTTAAAGATGTAGTAGCCAGAAAAATGCATCTCCCTGGGCTTCATAACTGGAGATTTGAGCATGTAGGCATTTTTGCAAGCTTTTCCTCCCTTAGACCTTTGTCTTTTTCTCTTTTACTGAATAAGAAAAAGAGAATAATAGTCTAGGTAGGATCATTGCAAAGTTCCTCAGCTCTGCCTTGTGAAATTTAATGTAGAGATTTACTTAGCATGAGATCCTAAAAGGAATAAAAGTTTATCTTAAATGATCTGTCAGGTTCAATTTATTCACATTAATTGGCCTGGAGCTCTTCCATTTAGCAAAACCTTGGCTGCTCTTGCATGGGCAGAGTGCTTGGAAGGAAAGGCTCGTTTTGCTGCCTAAAGATGCGCCCATACAAAGCTGTCCAACTAGCATCCCTGGCAGGGCTTCCTATCCCACAGGGCCATGGACAGATGTACTGGGAGGGTAGCTCTGGGCCTTCACAGTCTGCCTACATACCTCCTGGTGCTGGACAGCAGATCCTACAGAAATATGTACTGCCCCTTCCTGACAGATTTGAGGAATTCAAGAAATGACTGGACCTGGCACTTGGTGCCATGGTCAAGTTGACAAGGTAGAGATCAATCAAAGGTTGAACTCCATGATCTTGGAGATCTTTTCCAACCTAAATGATTCTGTGATTTTGTCATTGTGAGCAGCCTTCTTGCCTCAAACAGCACAGCTATAGCCAGGCATGGGTAATGGGGCAAGGTGCACTCCAGCCTTTGGGCTGATGACAGCTGTGGACTCTGGACATGCATTAAAATTATCCACATTGGAACCCCAGATATAGCAGTGCTTCTCCTGAAGTTCAGATAACTGCAAGCTGCAGATGCAAAGGATGAAGACAAGAGATGATTTCTAATCATCGTCTTTCTAATCATCACCTTTGCAGCACCTGTTGCTTTGCACTTTCACTGGCTCACTAATATATAGACTAAAAAAACAGGTGTAAAAGTGGCTCATCATAGTCTTCATTACAATATAATTAATTGTCTCATGACTGTCTGTAATTTACATTCATCCAAGAGGCACTCATTCCAGGTGACATTCATATTCTCATAATTTTGGATAAATTTAGAATTAAATATTTATGCTTCATTTAAGACTACATATATTCCTCTTGTTAGCTTTCCTTTCATCTTGACATTGCAACTAATATTAAAAACAAGCAAAAAGTGGGGAGACAGGAGTAGGGGAGTGAAATGTTACATTTTCATGTCATAAACCAAGTACTCAAAACTCAGAAATTACAGGATCAAAGGTAAAAACTCACAAATAGTTTTTCCGTCCATTCTAAAGTATAAAATTATTAATTTTGAAAATATCTAGCAATGAAAAAGTTACAAGCAGCCAAGGTAAACTCAATTCAAGGGCCAGATCCAGATAAGGAAACTGGAATTGTCTGTCCTGGCAGACCTGATTTTAACTGGGTGAGAGATTAGGTCATGGAGTCTTTTAGCCCATGGCTTTTAGTCACTTTGCATTAAGAAAGTGAAATTCTGTCCCTGTTTTAAATTGCTCAGGATGGGGATGGAAACACAGAGTTGAAATATTTCATAATGTTACTCTAGTTCAGTAAAATTGTTTGCCACTTAGCATTCCAAATAGTTTCTTAACTAAAACAGAAATGGGAAAGCTACCCAAGATGCACAGAAAGGAAATACAGTCTCCAGGGTTCTCTGAATTTTCCCTTTGTCAATCCTTTTTTATTCATCTTTGTTGAGATCCTTGCCGAGCAGAGATGGTTAAAAAACTAGGAAAAAACCCTTGAAAACTGGGTTTAATTCTTGCTGTGGTAAAACTGATAAGAATTTTACAATTGGGTAAATTTTTTATTTGACATAAGCATGATATAACATCCTCTGTCACCACCATGTGTGTATTTTCCACTCTTTTTAGAAGGCCAGTAGCAATCAGGCCCTGGAATAGTGGTAAACTCCTTTGTGCTTTGACTAGAATATCCTCCTGTGTATTCCCTTTTCTCAGATGGTATGAGTTTTCTGGGAATTGTCCTCATCTGAGATTTGTTAATTGCTGTTCAAGAAATTGCCACAGATTTCCCAAACTAAAAGATGAGGGTGCCTTGTAAAGGTCTGAAGCAGGAGGAGAGCTTCTTAGCTTGTACACATGATAGGCTTCCATCCTATACTACAATGTAACAGCCATTCTCAATGATGGGATTTTTGCCTGTGATCCATAATTATGAGGCTAGAGAAGGACTAAAGGGACTATTCAGACTACATTTTGGCCAGATCATCAGGTAACTCTATGTAATGGTCAAGTAGTAGAAGACTAGAAGACACTGTCAGGACAGTTATGCCATACACATTTCATTTTTCAAAACAAGCTAGCTAGATGATGGTGGATAATTAATCTCAATGGAATAACCAAGGACAAACAAAATGGAATAGCTGTTTTTTTTTTGATTCTGGAATGGTTCTATAAATTGTGCTGTTACATAGAAATCAATAGCTGATCTGTTAGATGGATAAAACCCAAACAACAGCTAAAATATAAATGAAGCTGCATCACACTGAATTGGGTCAAATCTCATTGGAAATGGGTCAGACCTTTAGGAATCATTCCCTACTGTTGATTATAATGAGTGCACAAGGTTTTAAAACCAGCTTACAGCTTTTAATCAGCAGTAGCTTATGGTATGATGAATTACTGCCGTGTATGTGCTGTAATTAAACAGTGCTTTATGAAGACAGTATAGTTGTAACGCTAAACTCTGAGATTGATACAGCAAAGTTCTGAATCCAACCTGAAATATTAAATTGATGGGCATTCAGTGCTTCAGCATCTTACACAGTCAAACCTGTAATGAGACAGTCAACACAAGAGACCTCGTTTTGCACATGGATTAAGTACTCATCTGTGACTGTAGCACCTTTTAACTTATTAAGGTATTGATCCACAGCCTACTTTGATCTTATAGTATATAATCTGAGCCAATGTTAAGTACCGAAAATATAGAAATTATTTTCCTGAGGCATATGAAATGCAAAACTTTATTTCCTTCAAGAAATGAAGTTATACCAGGTGTGTGATAGCCTGCTGCAATGCCTTCTTCCAGGACTACAAATGAAAAAGGTGTATATAGAATTTATTTCTTGCTAAAGTGTCTATACAATTAAGTGTGTGTCATTTTGAATGGGGTTTTTTGTGGATTGGTTTTTGGTTTTTTTTCGTCTTCACAAATTTACAAATTGACTCTGCTTGCCAAGAAAATGAACTTCCAAATTTCATTATATATTTGTTTTATTTGATAACTGAATATTATGGATTTAATTGAAAGCTATTTTAGTCAGTTTACCAATTAAATGGTAAGAATGTAGATCCTCACGCTGTTCCTCAGATGTTTGCTTGATCTTTATTTCCCTGCATGCCCATATTTACACCAGCATTTATCTGCTCCAGACTTGCACTAAAATGTGGCACATCTAAGCCACATCTAAGCCCTAATACCTCAGGACAAATTGTTTTCTGACAAAATGCAACATTGCTCAGGATGCCCCCATACACAGCAGACAGACCACCCACATAAAAAGTGCATAATTCAGATGTTGTTCCAACCTCCACTTGCTGTATAAAATGAATTTACATCAAAAACTCCTTTATTCTGAAGGTACTGAACTGCTCCTGAGATATATCTGAGGTTAATTTCTAAGTCTTTCATGCTTATTCTTTTTTGCTATGTATCAATTACTAAATATTAATTTACCACAAAGAAAGAGCAAAATGACAGTCCAGAATCTGGGGCATTAATCTAAACTGGGGGTAAACTGATTTTGGATCCCTCATCCAGATTTTTCTGAGAGGGAACTTAAACCATTATTTGATGGATCTCAGAGGAATGTTCCTGTTACTGATCTAGGATGCTGAGTGGGGCTAGGGGAAATTCCTCTTTCTTGTCACAAAAAAGTATTGGGTTAGATCTAGAATATATCTGCACTGTTAATTATGCCTATATTTGTTTTTGACCTTGGTGCCTAGGTCATTGAATCTTCTGGCTAACACAAGTGGAAATAGAAATGGAAATTCCTTGACTTACATTTGAACAGTCATAGACCTTTGAATTACTTTATTAACAGGAAAAGGTACATAGTTAGCTTAAAGTAGTTAAATGGTAGGAAATGTCAAGAAAAATCTTAAGCCCAAATATATCAGTGCCACAGGAGTCATGTCTGGCTTAGCTCAGTTTTTGTTGTCTGTGTGCTGCACTCTATTTGTACAGGTGTAAGTGACAGCAGGATTATTTTTTGTGAGCAGGTATTGTTTTCTTTAGTGGCCTCTATGAAAACCTTTCTTTCAAACATTTGTCCTTCAAAGCTGTGCTGCTGTGTGTGATAAATCATTGCGTAAGAAGGGAATAATTTATTAGTTCTGTGTTTGTTTTCCTTCACTTTTTATTTGTAAGGAGGTCATCTCAGGAGATGAAACCTGTGTGATATCCATGAAAATTCAAACAACTTACCCAGATATCTGCATCTGGGTAAGTTGTCTTCAACCACCTTAAAGAAAGATGCAGACAGTTCCAGAATGAAACTAAATCCTATCCTTTGGTATGTGTCTATAGGAAATCAAGCAAATCATGCTCTATAAGAAGTGCCTGTCTTCTTCAGCTTCTTGACAGAGACCCCAGACAAGGTAGCTGTGATATATACTATACCCACTGAAATTTGGACAATGGAATCCCACCAAATCACCTTCTAACTAATGAATAGTGTAGTGGCTCTAAAAAGGAGGAATTAACTATGGAAATAAGTTAAATGAAGCCCTACCCATTTGCTTCTTCTGTAGATTTAAAATCATCAATCACTTCCCATATATTAGTGTTTAAATAACCAAGTTCAGACACTTATTTTTTACTAGCTTTAGATCTCACAAAAATAATTTGGTGCTGATGAAGAATAAATCAAACAAAATTAAATCTGAAAATATGAGAATCCTTGCTAAGAAAGCTGAAAAAGCCCAAATTGTGTTTTTTAGTAATGCAAATTGAGATTAAATTAATTTTAGATTCTTCCCTAGCACAACAATTTGGATAGCACAGCAAATCTATTTCCTCAGTTCCTAAAATTGGTAGTTATATCACCATGAATGACTTATTGTAGTATGACAAGGGAAAAAAGGAGACTTTACCATCCTAATTTGTACTGCCTCAGTGCATAAAGTTTTCTTGTACCTGCAGATCATGCTGAATGGGATACCAGCAGTATCCCATCCAGAAACCAGGAAGCTCTCAGTGAGCTTTTCAACACCAGGCTCTGTTGCACCTCTTATCCTCTGTATGGCAAATTGTGAATGGAAATATTCATCCAAATTTTTCACCCGTTAGGCTGACTTTAAGGCCAGTTGGGAATAACAATTTTCTTCCAAAAATTGAGCAAATTAGTTTTTTTAAATAGATAATGGTCTGATAATTTGTGTATTTATGATGCCTGAACCAAGGTAGCTGAGTTGGTAACCCAACAGCCTGTGAAAAGCTGTGACTTTCTTGTGTGTGTTGCCTTATGTCTTCAGCAGTCTTGTGGGATGTGTCAGCTCAGGCTAATGGGTAGTTTTGGAGTGAATTTTACAAGCACAGAAATTGTTAGTGCTGTACCTGGGTTTTGGACACTTTGTGGGCTCCCTGAGGCACCTCACTAATTGCTGTGCCCGACTGTGTCCCCTTGTGCCTGTTCCCTGCAGAAAGCCAGTTTGCTATCTAGTCACCTCAGCAGAGATTCCTGTGTCTCTCCCTCTTAATGCCTTTGTTACCAACATAGAATATTTTAACAACCACATCTCTAGAGAAACAAACCAACCAACCAACCAACCAGAAAAAAACAAAAAACAAATGCTGTTTGATTATAAGTATGTCATTTTAAATCTTTCTTTTTAAAAAATATTTAGTAACATTTACTGAATTTTGCTATATGTAGTAATCCTGTTTAACATCTGGGAAAAAAATTAAATATTTCAGAATTTATATTTTGCATTTGTTGGTTTTGCTTGGCAATCAAAGGAGATTGCAAGATAAATTTATTTGTAGTAAGAAAAAATCATTTATGCAGTATTTAAACCAATAAGTTGATTTCATTAATTCTTTATTTGTTTCCACCAAAAATTAAATACTGACAAAAATTGTAATTTAATTTAGAGACAGTTTATTTTAAAACTGGCTTTAACACTTTCTTTTATTTATAATTTCTAAACACTTTCTTTTATTTTTGATTTCTAAACACTTTCTTTTATTTATGATTTCTATAAATCTATAGTAATATAATTTTAGAAAAATATTATCTTATCTGGCATGCTCTTACACAAATTTATTGCGATAATTCTGTTCAACTTTATTTTCAAGAGGCCTGTTTTCTTTCTGATGTAGAACTAAATTAGTCATACACAGTTCCTCTAAGAAAATGTCTCTGGTAAGACGCAGAGAAATTCAGGTGGTTTTTCACCACTTCAAATTATGTGTATAGTGCTTTCTTGATTGTTAAATTACACTCTAGGCTAGGTCAAGGTATAGAATAATTTTTATTTTCAAGTGGATAGGAATTAGATGATTTAGAAGCATATTACTGGGTATCAGAGAGCAGGTAATTTTATGTTTAAGCTCAACAAAAGGTTTGTATGGGGTGTAAAGGAGGTTTTTATTAAGAAAAGAGGAGCAGGAAATTGGACCTCTTTAGAACAGATTTACCCAATTTCTCTTACTGAAGTCAGTGAGTAGGTTTTCACAAAACCAGTATCAGCTATTGAAGGAAACAGACAATGCACAAGCTAGAGCATGATACATTTAGCATTTGTTTTCAATTGAATGCAATTATCTTTCATCCAGAGAGGTTTTTCAGCATGTCCTGTAAAAATCTCCTAAGATATGGGAAGACCCACTGAAGGAAATTAAAACAGTATGTCTGAGAACATCATGTCCCAAGATAAAAAAAAGAATAAACTTATACATTATCAAAAATGCAGTATCAGTGTGTATTTTCTGTTTGTTCATTACTTCATTTTCATATGCAAAATCAGGAAACTCAGAAGGACAGTTTTATAAACAAAAGTCTCAATCTGAGTAGTTATTGCTGTTCTGTTGATGAATTGCCACTTTTGAACTGAACCCGGCTGAATGATACCTGTAACTCTCTCTTTGGACCTCTTCTGAAAAACTTCAGAATGGTAGAGAATGGTTGTTTCGGTAAATGGTAAAGGGTAAAATAGTTGTTTTGTTGTAAGAAACTTAGATATGATATTAGGGACTAAACAATAGGTGAAAAGGTCTGTATGTAATATTTCTTTTGGAGATATGCAGGCATTAAGGATAAACATGGCTGGCTGGCAGGGCTCTCATCTCTCCAGCATTGCCTGCTGTAACCTTTGGCAATGAAGCATGACAAGGCTGTGTCTGTGTCCTCCCATCATTTCTCTGTGCCTCCCGCCACCTTTGCCACTGTTCTGCAGGCCCAGCATGGTTGCCTGACCTGGCCACTGAGCTGTGTGTCCTACAGCTGTACCTGTGTCAGCCTGCTCTCTCTCTGGTCTCCCTTGTCAGATCTCCCAGTCTTGCAAAGTATTTTTGGGATGTTGAAGGGGTGGGGTGGGGCACGTGTCAAAGCTGTGAAAGGATTCAGTATTTTCAGAGTAGGAACATGAGCAGGGAAGGACTGTCATTCATTGGTTAGTCTAGAAGAGCCCATGAAGTTTTTATGGTAGGTCCACCGTGCCTCCCACATACACACACAAGAAATACCAGAAAACCCATGACATGCTACCTTTAAATAAAACAGCATCTTCAAAATCTGAAAGAATGGGGTCATTCTGCACAGAGATGGAACAACTCAAGTGATGCAGCAGGTTGTCATGGTCTCAGTACCACTGAGACTTCTGGTCTCAATACCAGAAGTGAGAATTGCTTTCCCTATGAATTGTAATAATCTGATCCTTTACAGCTCAGGGTTGAAAAGCACCTGCAGAAACAGTCCATGAATAGGATACATGAGTTATAGAATCTTTTCCATTTAACTAAGAAAATTCCATTTCCAGGAATATATCCACTGGAGTGTGCCAGAAAAAATTCAGCAGAGCAAAGGCAAAGCAAGTTGGTGCTACACATGGAAAACAGAGGTGCTGCCAAACAGCAGAGCTCTCCCCATCAATGGTGTGATTGAAAAGGAGCCAGCAACTCCTCTTGCAGCTTGGCCAGTGCAGAGGGAGATGCAACACAAGCACTGTTCTGTTCAGCAGCTGTGTTTTCTCCCATGTTCACTCATGGTACTGCTGCAGTGAGGAGTAACATGATCTGGTTAAGTGAAAAAGTGATTTAAGCAGGGTGGGCTTAAACCCAAGGCAAACCTTAACTACAGCTCTGCAATATGAGCCATAAATCCTGGTCCTCTGATGTCTCTTATTTTTCCTGGTACTGGTTCTACCAGAACCGTGGCCAGGATATCTCTGTTCCTTCTAGAAAGCCAGATGGTAGAGAATAGTTGTTTTGGTAAATGGTAAAATAGTGGTTTTGGTCTTTTTTTTTTTGTAACATCATTGAGGTGAGGAGGGCATCAGGAATAAGGAAAAGATTGTAGCTGGAATTTGAGAATGCCACATTTCCAAATATGCAAGTGAAGATCCAGGGACTGGTCTCACACAAGAAGTGTGATTTCTCATCTCAGATGTGTTTCATATGTTTGTGGCTATTGCTTGCTCATGAGTTTTGACCTTTGTTGTCTTACATCCCATGGTTCTTGTTTAAATCAAAGTTAATTAAATTAGAAACAAGAGATTTGTGACAGATTTTTCTGTACCTACCCAAAACACAGGGAAGCAAGAGAACATTTTCATATCCTTTACTGAAAAGAAGTAACAGCACTTGACTTGCATTGATAGCTCCTATGAATTTATACATGATATTGCAGAAGAAGGAATTGTTTATAAGAGAGTGAAGAGACAAAACTTGTGCCTAAGTACTTTTTTAATACAGTTTTGTACTGAGATTCTTAAAATTTGGGTAAAGATTTATTGTCAAGTATGTAACTATATAAAACACATGATAGATTATCAACAGATTATCATTCTGTCCCAGTCTTTTTGTTTCTTTTTTTTTTCTTCTGGATACATTCTATGACTTAAATTTCTATCAAATGCTGTAAATATCAAGGGACTGGTAGCAGTTACTCAGATGCATATGCACATAAATTGTACTTACTCACTTCAGGTAAGATTTAAAACCCCTTCTCATACTTTAATCACTATGGTTTTGACTTTCAGACTTGTCAGAAATAAAGTTAATGGGACAACTGACTTCTGTAACTTACAATAAGACTTTGCTATCAGTTTCAGGGAAAAGCTTATCAAAATGTTTTTAAACTGATTTTAGCCTTAACTTTTCCCAAAATTCTGCTTCCGCTCATACTCCAAACTAGCTTCAGCTTTCTTCACCTACAGTTTTAACATTGTCTTAGGCAAAAGGCAAAAAATTATATTAGAACAGTTAGACACTAATCCCTCTCATTTAAAGCAATTTTTTTACTTTTGATCCCACTTGTAATGAAAAACCAATTACATCCATTTTATACAACAGTTTTCCAAAGTTTTGTGCATCCTATGGGGGTTATTTAATATAATATTTTATGCCCAAATAACTTAAAAATTTCTATAATTCTTCAGTCTCATACTGCAATATTCATACATGAGAAAAAAAAATGCATACTTCTGCTTTTCAAGTTTTAATCAGCTTTGCAAGGATTTTTGCCATATATTGTATTTCACTCCTACAGGCATAAATCCTGTCCTAACAAGATAATGTTGCTGTATGCTATCAATTTTCTGAGCAGAATAGATTCTCTGAAACTGGGAGTGTTTTATCAAATTGTTTTCTCTTAGTACCTGAAGGATCAGTTTTAATTCTGGAAACTCTTAGAGAAGTGTATTTAATGTTATGCACAAATAAAATGCTGTGCTTATGCATAAACACTTTTGTGCTCTGGTTGAGCTTTGCCACAAAACTTTATTCCAGAGCTGTCTGTCAGGTGTATTATATAACTGCTCTATATTAATTATTAAATCCATTATTATTTGAAGTAATTATAGTTTAATGGCTGTAGCTTTCCACTGCAGGCTTTTTCTCTTAATGCTAGTCTGCTTCCTGTAGCTATTCAAAGTCCAGATGAAGAAATAAAAGGAAAAATAAATCAGAATTTAAAATGAAACCACACAATGATGATGTATACCGTATTTTAAGAAAATTTTCAAAGCAATCATTAAAGATAAAATCAATGGGTTTCACTTTAAAACTGTTCTTTGTGTCTTAGACGGTCTTCTACAGCAATTTCTCTGCTTGTAGTAAAATGTTGTTCCTAATTAGTGCTCAAAGGAAATCACTGTTGGACCTTTCTCCTCCTTTTTTTTTTTTTTTTTCCAGTGGATTAGTACAAAGAGATTACTCAAAACAGGTTAAAACAAGTGGAGGTTTGCTGAAGCAGCAGGAAAAAGGAGTTATTCCTCTGGAACTTTGACTTTTAGCCAGTTCCAGTTGGAGTGGTTTCTTTGTCTTGAACATAGGATCAGCTTACAGTTAAAAAAAGCCAAATATGACCAAACCAAAATAGTTTTCTCAATAAGTTTTCTTTTGCAAAGATTATTATTTTTGAAGGGTTTCCCCCCCCCCGTAACTTTTAACATCTTTAGATTTTAAAATGAAAAATAATGAAATAGTAGTGATGATAAATTTTGTAATTCAAGACTAGATTTTATCCTACTAAAATGTACTCGTAGGATACGAGTGGAAGTCAAACAACTCTATCAATATGAAAGGTGTGGATCAGGGTGGGCTAAATTCTGACTTGGCCATTATCTTATGTTTCAAAACTGCTTTGGTCTCATCCTGATGTACAATTCACATATGTTTCTATAAAAAAATAAAAAAGCATAAAATGGAAATTAATAAAGTGAGTCCTTGTAGGGGTCTATTGGGCAGGGCTGCTACACAAAACATTTCAAATGCTGTTGTTTGAAACCCCACCACTCCTTTTGTAGACAGCAGCCTCTCGTGAGTGGGTTCCATCTTCTGGATCTGCCTCTTAAAGCCTGTGAGAACTGAGTGGGGCATGGTCATTTTTTCTCCTCTTCCAGTGCTTGAGGTCATGGGGCTTCTCAGCCTCACCACCTGCATCCCTCAGCCAGTGCCCCAGGCTCTGGGTCTCTCACATATCTTTACACTCTCACATATCTTTACACTTTCTCATAGCATCCCTCCTCCTGGTGAGTAACCCAAACTTTCCAAACTTCTCAGGTGGCCTCATGGGGATAGACAAGTAAATTGATTTTGAAGAGGAATTTCCCAGCAGCCACGACTACTTGTAAAATGCATCTTTACCCATGGCAGGGGGTTGGAACTAGATGATTTTTAAGGACCCTTCCTATGATTCTAAAACACTGAAATTTGCAGCCAGGCACACACTTTCCTCACTCAAAGAATCATGAAGTTCTTGGGTTAGACAGGCATCCTGGCATTGTGTAACACTTCTTGTTCTCTCACTCCCTAGAGTGCAGTCCCTAATTGTAGCAGTGACAAGCCTGTCCCTTATGGGAACAGAGCGTACCTCCCTGAGGACAGGAAATCCAATCTGTGATCCCATGTGATTTTTGCATGCATTATCAGGGGAAGGCTAGGGCTGGAAAATCTCAAAGTCTCTGATTTTTGATGGCTCTTTGAGTGACAGCTGTCTTGTTCGTCTCAGCAGCAGAAACAGAAACAGTGATCTAGGGGAGTATTGTTACTTGGGGGCCTTTGTAGTCTCCCCCATATCTCAGTAAGTGTTCACTTGTAGTTGCAGGTTACAGCACAAGTGGGCTTTTTGTTGCTCTAAAGTTTTTCCTGAATTATTCCCCTACAAGTCCTGAATAAGCTATTTGGAATAAACCAGCCTGGATAACTCAAAACTGCATTTCTTGTACAGGAAAAAAACTTTGGCAGCTACTGTACAAATCATAAGACAGGAAAGAGCATAGAATTTGCAGTTTTGTATGAATGTGTTCAGCACTGCCTCAACTCCCTTATTTTGTATCTTAGGATGAGGACAGTGGGAATTTTGCCTTTGGCTTTGACCCTGAATCATGAAGAATGCTCTTCATGAGCTGCAGTGTTTTCACAGGCCACCTGGTGTAATGGCAAGAATGGTAATTCAAGGACAAAATGAGTAGCTGAGATGTAACACACATAATATGCACAGCAGCTGCTGCTCTCCTGCGTTTTCAGGCTTGGTAACTGTGAAACTACAGCCTTTAAATAACACCCTCTTAACTCTGTAAAAGTTCAAGGATGCAGTACATAAGGAAGAAGCCAGAGCATCTTGGTTTAGGGCCTCTCTGGCTGGAGAGCTGGAGCAGAGCAGGCACAGCCTCTGGGAGGCTGCTCAGCATGTGCTGAGCCTCCCTCTGCCAGGGGAGGGGAACACAGCCCTGACACAAGGTGGGGGAAGGCCCTAATTACATAATCATAACTATGCACCCAAATGGGCCAAAATGGAGTTTATGTTTCTTCCCTGCATGGTGTGGGATCACCAGAAAGCAGGCATGCCTTGCTAAGTGAAGGGAAAACAGCCTTGCTGGGACATGTGGTTGCTGGCATGATCCTTTGGTCTAGCATACATCTTCTACTCTGGGAGACATTTTTATTTCTGTCATGTTGTGCACTTAAGTTTGGTTATCATTTAAGTTAGCAAGGGCTAACCAGCCCTCACAAGGAGAACTGCATCATGCAGCTCCTCCTGTATGTCTGAACAGTCACTGAAAACATAGTGGCACAGACTTAGCAGCCATGTGCAGGGCAGCTGAAGCTGTCCACAGACCAGGGCTACTGTCAAACTGTTGTGCTGTGCATCATCACACTGACAACAAAAGCCTCTCTGGGAAAAGGTAACCACATCAGGCTTTTAAGTAACTGATGTGGGTTTTTAAATTTGCTTTTTCTCCTGCAAAAAATAATTGATATTACACATGGAATTTAGAATTTTAGTTACATAAGTAATAGGCTTAGGTAGTTGTAGCAAAACATTTCTTTTGGGCATGCACAAGAAAATCAAATTAAATTCTAGAATATTAAGCATAGCAGAGGAGGAAAAGGTCACCTTGATGTCCTTTCTCATCCAATCAGAGTATGTAGCTGGGCTGGAGTCAGGGTCATCCAGGTCCCTGGGGACCCTGTCTTTCCTGTCAGGATATCTTCTATCACATCATCTGTCATGTCTGTATGGAAAGCTTAAATGCTGAGCTAGCAGATGGAAACTGGGCTTAGGTCACTGTCTTGGGTGTCTCGATTTTTAAGCTGCATGTGTACTTTACCCTGGTAAGTCAGAAAAGACTGACAGCAGTGCTATTCAGTTTTTCTTCCCTAAATGACACTGCTTGGTAGATTTGATTTAAATTCATGAGTAACTTTTGGCATAACTGAAAAAAAAAAAATCTGGTAATTTCATAATGATTCAAATCTTTCTTTTGCCAGACTATCCTGATAGTGCACACTGTGCCTATTCAGACTGAGTTTCTAGGACACCAGGGACATAAATATTGCATTTATTCCCCTTGGATAAAAGATGTGGATACACTAATGCTCTGTCATCTTGGGTTTCTTTGGAAACACCATAGATTTTGAAATGGGTGCTCTGCACTCTTGTGGTTTGCTGTCCCTTACCTTTGAATGAGCGCAGTGTCATGGTGTATTTTGAATTCTGCCTCACAGTCTCTGACATTTCAGTGCTCTGAAATCAAGCTCAGAGAACAAGAGAACGTGGCCACCGCCTCTCTCACTGCCACCTCCACACCCTGCATGGTCCTGCCTTCAGTTGTCCCTCTCCCAGAGAGACTCTGACAGATGGAGCTGCTGCTGGGCCCTGGGCTGCTGCCAGGGGGGCTTCTCTGCACATCAGTGGTATCCATGTCCAAACCTGTCACTGCCTGGATGGCCTTTCCAACCTGGGAAGCTCCTGGGAGTTCTCCTGGGAAGTCAGCCCAGGCTTGCACAGGCTGATTCGCTCACACGCCCCTGTAGGAAATGGACCAGTGTATGACACAACAAGTAATGAAATTGAGTTATCATTTATTAATAGAGCAAATGTCTTCTCATGATTGCTGCCTGTAGTTTTATATGGACAATGTTATTTCCCATCGTAACTTCTGAGTCAAGAAAAGCCTGCTGGGTTTGGACTCTGCCAGGAAGTAACTCAGAATGATAAATGGTATAAATATCAATTTTTGTAGACCATGCTACATTTAGATAAATATTAATATTAATACTAAATAAGACATGTATAATTACACCATTTGATTTTAAGGAATAATTTATTTTGGCAAATAAGCTCCCAGAATGATGAGGATTTGCAGTCTCTGAAAAGTTAATCAAATAAATAAAAGACAATGAACAGTAGAACAGAACATCCCTTGGCTAGACTAATATATTGCAGTTTTTGCATATCTGTGTATCCTAGAATATAATCATACCATATCCACTTGAATATATATTTTTATCTTTTAATTTACTTACTGGAGTTGATTCAAATTACTGACATGCATTTCAGGTTATACTCTGTGTTGTCAGTCAAGATTTTATGCTACAATTATCAAATCCAAGAAAAAGTGTGATCTCATGTGCAGCAACCGCATTTCAAATTATCAAGGACTTTATTAAGCATCCTAAGAAACAGGAACTTCTATTCAGAAGAATTAGTGTAAGCTCTGTTCATTTGCTTCAGCACAACTGTTGTTATGCTTCATGGATGATCTGCCTTCATTTCTTTATGTTTGTTTATACCTTTCTCAGTTTCCTGAATGAAAACTATAATGATGGTGTTAATAATTCCCATTTAAAGAAATAATTGTTTTAAACAGTCTTTATTTTTTTATTTTATTATATAGCTCTTTCTTTGATACTTAATATATAAATATCTAATATTTGTAGGTGTTAAATCCATATGAACTATACTACTAAATTTCTATTCAGAGCTAGAAGTCAGTCTAACAAACCAAGTAAGAGACAGAAGTATATTAAGGAAGGTGAAAACAAAGTTTAAAAAGAATCAGTAAAAATAATTTTGAAAGCTCATAAAAATGCAAATTCTTGAAATTTTTATAGAAGAATCTTCTTGGACTGCAAAATTACTAGATCCTTTTATGAAATCAGGTTATTTAATTATATTTTATGTGCTACTTGCTTGCTTTGTCCTTTTGACAAAATACTATTACTAACATAGTGAAATACACCCAGGGTTAAGACTCCTTAGCTTTTATCCTGACTCTAAGGATGCCCTGTTTGGCCTTTGTGTGGTCTGACCTTTCTGTCTGTTTTGCTTTATGGATGACTGTAAGATTTATGGCCAGAGAACTGGCTATGAGGAGTAATTATCACTTGTTATATATACTGCTCTCATAACTCAAGATTTCCCGTATGCTCTGTCTATATGTTTCCAAAGCAATGCAATCTAGGATTTCATAAATAAAATACATAAATAAAACTTTAAATGAAGGAAATAGCTGTGCTGCAGTTAAAGATGGAAGCAGCATTTCTCAGGGCAAAACGAATTTTAAAACTCTAATTACAAGGGTAAAAACTGTCACAATTCAAATCCTTGCAAAGGTAACATGTTTTTCTTCCTTGAATCTTTCTTTTCTGGCAGCTTCTGCTGAAGAACAATCTTCTATCTGACCTGACATTTTCTTCCTTATTTGAACTGTGATTCTTAATCTCAGCATTTTTGTCTTTAAACAAAGAAATGGTTGCCTGCAATTGAATGAAAAAGGTTTTGCTCATTCATTATTTATAAGCTTCTATTGTGATTCTTTTTTTTTTAATTGGAAACTTTCAACTGGTGTTGGTTATTGCTGATATGTGATAAGGATAACTGAAAAGCTTCTCAGTCCTGTCTGACAAGGATACATTATGAAAGTTAAGATTGCATTAATTTGCTAAGACTTTCTACATGATCCACAACATGAAATGTTTCAGTATTTATTCTGAAGGAAATTAGCTTTCCTGACACTTAGCTTCATTCATTATTGTAAAGGCATTTGAGACAGCATTTCCAGTTATTTGGTAGATCGTTATTTCATGGAGCATCTTTCAAAACAAGTGAGACAGGTAGGGCAGGTTAGCAGAGACTTTGCAGACAATTTGCACAGGATTTATTGAAATATGGGAAACATTCTCAGCTTTGGCATCAGTTTGCAGCCTCCAGCTTAAGTTTTTCACTGTTTGTGTTTGGTCAGTCTTCTTTCCCCATGACTTTCTCTCTGAACACTCTTGGCCATAGGATTGCTGTCACTCAGTGCAGCACATCATCTCTTCAGGAGCCTTCCCAGGAGGCAATGGAGGGAATGAGGAAGAAGACCTAAGACCCGTCAGTGACAAATGATTGCTAGGTGACTGGCAGTGTAAAGTGTTAAAGAAAAGCATTCACTCTTTAAAAGAGAGTGTGAGCAGAAGCTAAATTGGAGAGAGACAAGCCTCAGGACACCATAATGTAATGTGTCAGAGCACCCTTCACTCTCTGTGCTGAGCCCATCAACGAGTTGGCAATAGCTTGCTAATGGTGAGCTTTAAGACAAGTCAGATATGTCTTTGAAAGTGTGAGTACTTGTGCAGTGGCATAATTTTTCATTCATATCTAGGAGACTGATTTGAAATTTGAGATTAACATCTGTCGTGGTTTAACCCCAGTCAGCAGCCAAACCCTACAGAGCCACTTGGTCACTTGTCTACCAGCAGGACTGGGGAGAGAATAGGATAAAAGCATATTAGAAACAGGATAAAAGCATAGAACTCAGGGGTTGACATAAAGACAGTTTAACAGGAAAAGCAGAAGCCATACACATAAGCAAAGCAAAACAAAGAATTCATTCACCACTTCCCGTGGGTAGGCAGCTGTTCAGCCATTTCCAGGAGAGCACAGCCCCATCACATATAAAGTTTACTTGGGAAGACACATGCTGTCATTTCAAGCATCCCCTCCTTCTTCCTTCTTCCCCCACTTTATATCCTGAGCATGAGGCCATATGGCCTGGAATATCACTTTGGTCACTTGAGATCGCCTCTCCCAGCTGTGTTTCATCCCAACCTCCCATGTACCTCAAGCCCCTTGCCAAGTGTCAGTATGAACAACATAAAGGTCTTGACTCTGTGTAAGCCCTGCTCAGCAAGGACAAAACCATCTCTGTATTATCAACTCTGTGTCCAGCAGAAATCTAGAACACAGCCCTATATTAACCACTGTGAAGAAAATTAACTTTACCCTGGATGAAATCACCAGAAAAATCTTTCCAAATTTTACAGCCATTCTCTTCTTCAAGTATTTCAGGTGCATATGGACCATGCTTAGTTTCACCTGTTGGCAAACTCTTCCATTCTTCTGAGATCTGATGACTAAGTATTCCCTATAGCTGCCAGCAGTCCTGTTGAGCTGTGATGCATGAATAAGGAATAATGCTCAGAAACTAAATGGTTCTGTTGTAGGACAGGGTTTAATAATATTAGTTCCTGAGACAGGCTGCTTGATTATGCAGCAAGATTTTCTAAAAGGCTAAGCATCTAATCACTCCCACTGAATTAGGATAGTTAAACAAAAGGGGCATCTGGAAGACAGTGGGAGAAGGGATTGTTAAACAGGAAAGTTTAAGGGAGTACAGTGATAATTAACTGTGTGGATGAGTAGGAGAAATTATATAAAAAAAATTTGAAAAGCTTTTCAAGGAGGAGTCATGGAGGCAGCACCTTTTTCAGGCATGGTTTTTCAGAGCAAACTAAGACCTAGGTACTTTTTAGTAGCAGTAGTACTTTAGAAGCAACAGAAAAATAATATTACATATAGCTTCCAGCTATATGTAATATTATTTTTCTGCTGCCTCTAAATCAAGCATAGCCTGTGTCCTCTAGATGAGAAACTTCTGTGACCCTTAATTTTCTGGAGAATAGTCCATGCTAAGTTTATTAAATTTACTTTAAAATTTACTTCATATTTGTTAGAAAGAGAATACTCATCACTTGCTCATATTTCTCTTTGTAGTTTGCATGGAATTCTAAGCTTATAAAGAGCTGCAGTGACATAACAGTGTTCTTAGTTGTGTCAAGCTATGGTAAGCTATGATGAGCTTTGAAATCCTTAGTCTTCATTTGGAGCCATGTGGTATAGGCATTGCAATGATCTTAGGACAGACATGTAATTTGGCTTTATTGTAGCATAGACATAGTTTTTGCATGAGTATATCCAAGCAGACATATAGGAGTTAATGAATGGATATGAATATCAACATACATATCTTTGAAAGTTTTTAGAATATGGTGGTTTTTTAGAGGGGCCTTTATAAGCATAAATTGTACTGGTGCTTATACCGATATAAACATTTTTGTGTTGGCTTAACTGCATCACCCTGAGAGTTATTTGCAGTCAGACTGACATAACTGAGGGTGCTATTAGCTTAGTTATTAGTTAGCTAAGCTA
The DNA here is from genome assembly GCF_023055355.1 of Agelaius tricolor. NCBI lineage: Eukaryota > Metazoa > Chordata > Aves > Passeriformes > Icteridae > Agelaius > Agelaius tricolor. The sequence continues at coordinate 33,706,317 of NW_027269262.1, forward strand.
TTAGCTTAACACCGAGGGTGTTATTAGATGCAGTGTCATTGAAAGCTAGACAGCATTGTCTACATAGAGGAAAATAAAGGAAATCCATCTGTCCCATCTCTTAGGCATTGCAAGTGCATTTCTCTCATCCTTAAACACTTTCAGTAGAAACTGTCTTCATGAGGTGTGAATAAGTACACTTACAAAAATGTGGTGAAAATAGAAATTATGACATATAGTGAAAGGAACTGAAACTAAGAATAGTCTCATCTGGAAATTCTCAGTGTAAGTGGATAACAGTCAAACTGACAATCATAATACTGCTGTGCATTTTGGTAAATTTGTTTCATTCAGCTGATATCAGTTGCAGGATTTTTTTTTTGCTTTTCTTCAACAAGAACATGTAACTACCTGATATGCTCTTGAAAATCCTCTGTACTAACTTTGTGAAATGTGAGCTAATTAATTAAGTGGTAGTGAGTCAATTTGTGTCGAGTTGCTCTAAGTGGGCTATAAAATTCTGTAATAAAATATGTAGAGAAAAACTTTTCAATATACCTGTAAGAGTATCTCATTCTTTGTTGTCAGAAGTCTTTCATCTTGACCATATAAGTAATCTATTCTCTGGCAATTAATTAACAAGAAGAGTTGTTTATAATTCCGTGAGAATTATAGGCATAATTTACAGTGACATTTTTCTGGGCCAGTTTTATCTGGGTTGATTAGTTTTTATACTTTCCTGTTCCTCTGTGAAAGAGCAGCTTCGGATTCAAGTTCTGAAATTTCTTCACTAATGTCATGGTACTGACAAACATTATCTCACAACCCCAGTACATTCTCCCTCATATTTTTCTTCTGCATTTTACAATGAGCTTCAATACAATATCTCTATTATGATTATGGGAAGATCTAGTTAAAAATAATAGAAGCACCACAGAAAGCAGCCAACATCATATTCTGAATAGTCTGAAAAGCATTGTTGGTGTTTCTTTGAAGGAGTTCTACTCTCTCCTGTCCTTTTGTTGTTAACACTTAGAGGTTTGACAGATATGAGCTACATTATACAAATACTATACTAACTTTAATAATTCAGAATTTCCAGAGGCAACTGAAGGGAATGGCACATGGAAAAGTGAACTTGCAGTCCCATCCTTAGCTGTATTGACTTGTGCAAGAGAGAAGAAAACCACAGTCCTGCCTTCTTGCTTCCTTTAATTAATATTTGGAAGTGGCTTTGTCACTGATCAGCACTTGTGCTTGAGGATCTGAAAAACCAGACACTGTAGTTGTCCTTGCTGGGAGAAAAAAGGATCACAAGAAACCATTTTGTGTCTTCCCCTCAGCACCCTTGTAATCACACCATAAAATGGATAGTATATCCTTCCTCTCAATAAAAGTACATTTTATTTCCCTCACAGACTAATTTCCACAGTTGTCACTACTTTAAGATATCAAATATCTTTATGGCTCTTCTTTACTTCAATAAAGTGTGGCATGTCCTCTATGAACTGTCCTTTCCTGTTGGTAAGGGACAAGGCATTGATCATGTGGTTTCCTGGTAGTAAATACTGGGGTTTTTTAACACGTTCTTGGGTTTCCAAGTCAAAAAATCTTGCTCTTCAGGCTGCCATAGAAGCTTGTTTCTCTGAATACTGAGCTCTGTTCCTACAAGGGTGGCTCCTGGTACCCAGGCTAGCTAGTTATAGGACAGACGCATTCTCAGTGTTACTTCACCTGTGAAGGAAACCATGTAAGAATTTATAAGTGTTGAAAAGAAATGGCATCATCTGTCACACGAAATAATCACAGAAACACTTCCTTAATTTCAGTGCTGTAATCAGACCACAGATTTACACTGGGTTTTCGTACATGTTTCTCCACCTGTTATGTGCTTCCCACATCTCATCTAGTCCCAGTACACTCTCCATACAAATGGTTGCAGAGCAATTACTCATTTCACTTCTATGCTCATCAGAGCTATGAGGCTTTAGCCTGTTGCTCTGAAGCTGGGGCTTGACCAACACCAAGGTGTGCGTCATCCCCTTTGCTGTCAGGAGATGCTGTGGACTATCTGGTTGGTATCTAATATGCCCACCCTATATCAATATGCATCTGATGTTTTTCTCTCTTCTCTCTAGGTTGTGTTTTGATGTTTTAGATCTACAGGTAACAGCTGTCATTCTACAAATACAAATGGAAGTAGATTGGTTCTGGTTTTCACATCAACCATTTTAACTTTTAGATGACTAGTGGGAATATTTTTTTTGTCAATAATTGATTAGTGTATCTATTTCACAGTGAATGTTCAGTCTGTGACAGAAATTATAAACTTATCTTCACTTCTTAAGTATGTGATGCCATGTGGATAGGCTTTGTGCAACTGCTGCTGGACATCAGCAAACTTGTCTTAGGTCCATCCAAGTGGATCATACTCATGGGAAAGACAAATAACTGCAAACTCTAGCTCTTGATGAGTGTGCAGTAAAAGCATAGGACTGTCTGTCAGATCTGCAGCTCAGCCTACAATTTCTTGTAGATAATTTAAAAAATATAACAACAGATATAGCAACATAACAATAAAAATAGTAGTTTGTGTTAGGGAAATTTTTGCCTCCTGTGAGCTCTCAGATTAGTATTAGTCAGACTGTAGATTTTACTAAAATGGAACTAGATGCTCTATTCAGCAGAGCTGAACAGGCAAAATAATTTTGAGTGAGAGAGGAGAAAAGGTTAATGTGGAGCTGTTGGGTGAAATAGTCTTTCCAAATTTGCCATCTAGTTTGAGATCATCAGCTCCCAAAATCAGTGTCACAAATAGGGTCATGAGCTTGGAATTTAAATGTGAATTGGGTTGTGCATGCCCAGACAGAGAGGCCTGAAAGGAAATTTTTGTCTCTGCTGAGCCAGCTCTTCAAAGAAATCTTTAGCCAGTGGTTAAATCTTTAGCCTGGGGTTTGTAAGTCTCATCAAAATGTAAAAGTTTTAGTGTAAAAATGATAATTCAGTAAGCTCTTGCACTTCAAAACCATACCAAAAGCTCAACAAAAATAGCAGAAAATAATTGATGCCAGATGTTATCAAAAGTGTTGGATAAATGCATGTCAGAGACCCAGGTACAGTGGCCAAGGCAGCAAACAAATAACTTATTCTATCTGCATACTCTATTCTGTCAGGTACAAGAAGACCATAGATGTGACAACAGTCCCAAAATACCAGATGAGACTAACTGTAAAATTTAAACTGAAGTTGGTGTTGGCTTTAATTATATAACAGAGTGTGTTTTGCAGTCAGGGCACTAATGAGTTGCTAATTCTCACTCAGAGTAAGAGATTTGATTCCCAGCATATCTGCTAACTGGCCAGTCTGCTCTACACTGGCTGGAGCATGCCACCATGACTCTCCTGGGAAATACTTCACAGAGAAAGATGTCCTAGTTGTTTAAATGGGAGGGGAATATGTGATTTAGCTGTGTGTGTTCTCCCAGTAAAAATGTCCTGCATAGTGTAAGCCAGTAAGAAACTCTGTGATCTTTAAGCTGGAGATGACTGTGTCCAATAGAAATTTCCTGATTATGTAAATGAGTTCTTAAAAATGCTTTACATTTCTTTCAAATACCAGAAATGTTTCTTTTAATGATGTTAGCTGTCTGGCATTCTGATTTAATTATTCATGCCTTATTCTTTCATATTTCTTTTCCTTTTGACACACTGTCAAAAAAGAAAAAATCAGTTAAATAGTTGAGAGCATGTGAACTGCCATAAACAATCACTCTTGTTTGTTTCTCTGCAGAACAAAAAGAAGTAAAGGTGGGAGAATACAATGCTGTGGATGACACATTGGTAATAATCAACAACAGCATCAGGTTCCAAGGTAGGAGACAAAACTGGAAAGAGATACAGGAGGGATACAGATAGCTGTATGTAGTTTGTAAGACTATGTGCTCTTAAAAAACTGGTTTAGGATTTTTAATATCAAATGTGTGACAGTGTAGAAAGTAAAAGAGAAAACATGCTTTAAAAAATAGAATTCTGAACAGAAAATTGCAGTGTTTTGATATTGTATACTTGGTTTGTATTCCAATGATAGGGCAAAATCAAGTTATATGTGTACACCAATGTTCTTTAATATTTCAAGAAGCAGGTTCTTTACCAAAAAATAATGTTCTATTTCATCCTCATTTCCCACTCCCCCAGGTAATCTCACCTGAGGGATGTTCTCATGTTCTGTGTTTGCAGATGCAAGAAGGAGGTAGTTGTTTTCTTTGGGAGGTGTCTGTTAGGTCGTTAGAAAATAGGTTTTCAAAATGCTGAGGCTCGCTTTAAGATGGCCCATGGGAAACAGGGCCAGAGAGGGTTTTCAGGCCAGCAGCACTCTGAAGATCCACAGCAGGCATATAGCATTTCTTGCTGTAGCTTCCTGCCATTTTTTAACCCATGCTGCTCCAATATAACCCGGGGACTTGCTTGGCCCTCAAGCAGCTGGAGTGCAAGCGTACCCATGGTTTTAAGAGCCTGTGGTCATGGCATCCAGGTGTGAGCTGAAATGAGTTTTAAGGGTGTCCCCTGTTGAATATAGGCATATACCTTCTTTTCAAAGCTAAATTTTAAGATTTAATCTTAAACTCTGCTATGGTGCAGTTCAGTGAGAGAAAGTGAAGTTGGCTTTGTGAGTTCTGTGTGGTTTTCCCCTGGGATTGGTGAGGTGGATGATCATCAAGCTGTTGTACTGTTGTACTCTACTATACCTTTCTCCAACGCCCCAACACCCAAGGTTTGCATGAGCACAGGTGGAGTTTCACTGCAGTGATCTAATTCATGACTACTTGTCCATCTGCTGGAGCTGTCCATCCTTCCTTTTGATCTTCCTTGCTGGACTTAAAAGAGCACAGATACACAAACTTCTCTCATGTCTCTGGGGAATGAGGCTTTGGAAATGAAGAGTGCAGAATTTGTCCCAGTTGCCAAAGTCTGGAAGCAGCAGATTATTTTTGCTGCAAGGAAGAACTAATGATGTGGTTTAATATTGATTCAGTCCATTAATTTCCAGAGAATATATGTAGTATGAATCAAGTTACAGGAGACATCATTTGTTCATAACTTTTTGCCTTTACAGACAGTACATGATGGGGAAAAGTCTCTGTACAGTCCTTTTTCAGGACAAGACTGCTAAGTCTTCTGACCACATCTGAAGGTGGTCTTTCCACCCATAACCTGTCTTATGGTATTCTTAAGATGTATTATGTGACTCACAGTGAATCTTTTCCTTTGACTCATCTTAGCTTTTCATTGAGACAGTGGGATATTCAATGTGGGGGACACTGACTTCCAGTCAGTGGAAGCCTAGTAGCTTTAAGTATTTAAAATAGAGAGTAGTAAAAATGTTCCTGTTTAAACCATTGCACAAAATTCCACACCAACAGGATTGAATGGCTAGTGCACAACAAGTATATAAATTTTGTTCACTCACTGTGTGTTTATATTTAATAAATACAAACCATCAACATACTCTGTAGAGTGTAGAAAGAATAGGGTGAAGCTTTATTTTTTTAGTGTTAGTTCTTTTAAATCAGGCATGTATTTTATTGGTCTTTTTGCATGTTACTTGTCTAATTTTATGAATTTCCATGGACTGTAAATACATGCAATGTAGAGGAAGAGAGGAAAATCTCAGGTACTTTTCTCCAATATTAAATCAACAAATGGACCCTTCACTGTCCCTTTTTTGTAAGCATCTAAAGGATTTTTTTTTCTGAAAAGTTGGGCATAAAGGCCAAAGGATAGCAAGTTTCCATGGTCTGAATGATTTCAACTTAACTCTTAAAGGTAAAACTATTTTATTGTGTAAATCCTTGAGTGTTCTTTTAGGTGCAAGACAGAGGAGTGGATGTACAATATAGCCATGGCAGCTGCTAGTCAGGTGCTCACAGTTCCACTTCTGCAGCCGTGCTGTGAAAGGAGCTGCTCAGCCCTGTGGGCCCTGCAGCCCCATCGGAGAGACGATGCAAAAGAACAGGCTCAGGAACTGTAGAGCACACAGATCTGTTTCTGAAGGAAGACAGTGATGCAAAAGGCCTTTTGCCAATCTCCTGCACCAAGGAAAAAATTAGTAAGCAGGTGAAATGGAGTGTGGGAAGTCAGAGATGCAGAGCTTTATTGCAGTTGTCAGAAAGTGATTCTCCTCATTAAACCAAGAAGCCTTTAATTAGTTGGAGCTGACTGTCAATGAATTACACAGCTTTAAACACAGTTTTTAAGTTCAGACATTCAAATCCACATCTGCAAAGTGGATCTGTCCCTATAAAACTTTTGCTATCCATTTTCCCATATTGCTCCCTTCTATAGCATCCTGAGGGCACCAACAACTCTCCCTTCCCTCCTCCCAGAGCTTCCCCCACCATGCCCACAGCCCAGGACCACATTTTAGCGCCAGGGCTATCAATCCCTGTCCAAGTGATGCTACACTAAGGCTTATCTCCAGACAGGCTGTTAGAATTTGCTCTGGCAACAACAGTGGGCACAGAAATGATGCTTTCTGTTTTCTACTCATTGCTCTGTCAATTGTTTCAGAAAAGCATAACCTCCTGGTAAAATTTACACTCAAAGTACGCATTTTAAAGTTTATTTACTTTAAAATGAGGCTAGTTAGCATGTATGGGGTTCTGCACTGGGGTATGGTTGTGTCTCTTCTTCCAAAGAGGATATTTACCTGCCCCTGAAATGCAAATCTTCGTGTCAATCAATGTGACTAACATATGTCTGTCAAAGTCAATGATTTCATCAGCTACTGATGTGGTTCAAGTTGCTAAGTGTGCTAATTCAAGGTGAGGCAAAGTTTCTTGCAGGAATTCTACATCTGGTTGAGCTTTAGCCTTTTTTTTCTTCATGCAATTCTAGGAGTCGAGCCTCCGAAGGACAAAACAATTATACAAGAGGAGCTGCGCAAAATCTCCCTGCCTCTCTACAGCATCCTCTCTGCCCTCACAATCCTAGGAATGATCATGGCCAGTGCTTTCTTGTTCTTTAACATCAAAAACAGAAATCAGAAGTAAGACATTCATGTTACTTCTATCACAAATTCTTTCGTATTTAATGCCGTGTTTGTAGAACCAGTCATGTAAATGTATCTATCTACACATACATGTAAGGAAAATGTGAAACTGTGGAAAAGTAGTATTTTAGAACTATTTAATTGAAATCACTGGGTAATATATTCACATTGAAACAGACTGTATTTAAATTCTTTAATACTGTCTGAAAAGTGTAATTTACTATTTAATGTTTGACTGTCTGCTAATAACATTAACCCTAGCTAATTAATCCATCAGTAAAAGGGGAGGTCTTTTTACTAAGCATTCAAAAACCTGAAACAATGCTAAACTGTATAAAACAGCAAATACTGTGCATGCCTTTGGATTTCATTGAATTCTAGAAGAGTTATCTCTTTACCTGGTTACAAAAAGCTCTTTATTGCTCTAGTAGCCTAGCAGTAATATCTTCCTCTTTAATGCACTATCACCTTTTGTCCATAGACTTATAAAGATGTCCAGTCCCTACATGAACAACCTTATTATCCTTGGAGGGATGCTTTCTTATGCATCTATTTTTCTTTTTGGTCTTGATGGATCTTTCGTCTCCGAAAAGACATTTGAGACACTTTGCACAGTAAGTAATTCCATATATTCTAGTTCAATTCTTGTTGGATTCAGTCTTACAGGAAACAGAAAATGCAAACGGAAAAGTTCAGTAATTGGATGTGTCATTCCGTTAAATCACTGATTCTCATAGCTCTTTCCTACGATATTATCTGGGACCAAATTCTAAAACATGTACAAAGCTTCATTATGGTGGTGGTGGTGGTTGTTGTTTTTGTTCTAATTGTTGTTGTTACTATTGTTTATATCTAGAAAATTGGTTTTTTTTATATATAGAAAATTTGTTATTGTTTATTATAGAAAATCTCAAATGCATTGGGATTTAACCTCAGACTGAAAGAGTAGATGTATATTCTTGTTTTGAAATCATATCTAGAAAGATGACTTACTAAAGAAGATTTTTGTGTTTGTAGCAGGACAACTTGTAATACCTGTAAAGCTACTTCTTTATACATTCCATATTATTTTAAACTACATGGCTGCTACTTCTCTAGATCTCTTGAGTCAGTCTCTTTGGCCAATTCTCCAAAGATTTCTGCTGCTATTTTCATGCTATTCTATAAATTCTCACAAGCCTAGATCCATATAGAATACATTCTAGTTAAATCAAAACAAGCAACTCTGAAACCAAATCAAATATGTCCACCTAGAAATTTCTCATAATTTTTTGATGTAATATGCAGTTATTCTGACTTACAGATGTCTTTTCAAAGAAAGGGATAGGATACTCCTTCTAGAAGCAGTACAAAACAGCATTTAAATTTGTCCAATATCTTCTCAAAAAATTCTGACTCTGTTTGACCTTTTGCCTAAAATTATCACACTTACTCAGGAGTTACCGTCACTATCATTTTGATTCTTCTTCATGTCTCTAGAAAGTTGCAGTTCACAGCACCTGTTGTTTTTAGGAGTCTGAATTTCTGATGTCATGGTTGGCAAGAGAAGAATTTTACTTCAAGAGGAAAATTCAAAACATGAAAGTTGGATACCTAAAAAGCTAGTTGATGCAAATAAATCCCAATACGTCAACTGAAGCCCTCCATACTGACTAGAATCCTTATAGAAGTGAAACACCATGTGATCTTTTTAGTTAGACCATTTCAAAACACTGGAGATTCCATGGCGCATGCCAAGGTGGACTAGAAGACATACTATGGGTGAACGTACAGGGGAAGTCTTGCCTTCCTTATCTGGACCTGGACACAGCTGTATTTCAGACACTTAAACTTTAGGAGCTTTAGGAAAGGAGACTTTAGGAATACTTTAGGAAAAGAGAAGGAAAGAATATCCAATCTTCCTACAACTAGAACTCTAATTCTCATTACAGCTAGTAGAAAGAGATGCTTTAAAGATTTGAAAAGGATGATCCTGCTCACCTCTCACAAACTACTCTATAATTTTGTGAATACAATGGAGCCAATAGGAAGTGGAAGATGACATAATCCATTTTTTATCCAGGAATTATGTCCTTTTTTGTGAAATAACTTCTGATGGAGCAGAAGTGTCATTAGGAATTCACTGTTGCTGTCAATCCCCATTCTTTTCTCATCCTCCATTGCAGAAGGATCTAGTGGCATGGGATGCAATTTTTAGTCTTGATGTCTGATCTGTCTTGAGGGGCTTGTATCCAGAGCTCCTGAGTTCCCTGCCAGGCTGCAGGCCATTGTATGACTGGGCTACAGCCCTTCTCTGGAAGCAGCCATGCGCTGCTGAACAGAAGGAAAGTGGGAACCAGAGGTACTTATCAGCATCTAGCTGTTCTAGGAAACAGATTTCCAACCAAATGTAGCTATATAAGACTAAATTTGAGTCCTATTTTACATGTGAAACAGCTCAGCCTTAACTCTGAAAAATGAACCAATGTCTAAAATCCTGTGCCTCTGAGCTAGAACATTTCTTGTGATTTTTCTCTAATCTGCCTCTCAAAATGTAATCACTGGTCTCATTTTCTAAATGCAACAAAATTTAACTGTGGGCTGCTAATTTTGTCAAATCCTATGTATCTCTTCCTTTTATTTCAATTTGTATCTGTAGCATTATATTAGGTCTGTGTGGCTGCCATAGAGGGGTAGATCTTCACTTGAGTGAAACACTTACTTGACTTGACTTAGTAAAAGAAAGGGGTGGAGGAGAATGCTGTGTCCCGTAGCCAAACTTTGATTAAGAAATATCACCTTATGCCTTAAGCAGAGATTTGTTTTTTTCTTTTTTACATAGTGAAATGCTGTATAAACAGAGCAGAGTCTGAGATTTCTTCTCAGTCTTGGCTTTCCAGGTTTTCAGTCCAGTACAGAAGCATTTCTGATTGTGTTTTCCTGTGCATGGCTACTGATGTATCTTATGAGCCCCAGCTCTGTCAGCAATTAATACTACAGTCATAGATGCAGCAAATCCTTCACTAGCCAACCATTAGGAAGGTTTTTCCAACATCTTACTCATTAAAACAATTCTTTTAAAATTTTTCCTCCAATTATATTCTTTTAAATGGGATAGCTTATGTTTCTCCTAGATATCATCTCTCCATGGCTACCATTCACTGTGGCAATGCACTTTTATTGTATCTAGAAAACTCTGAATTAGTGCTGGGAAATTCATAAATATAGGAGGCAAACACACTTACCTGTTGAATAACTCTTGTCTCTCTCCTCCTCTCCTCAAAACGTCCACCAAGTGCTGGCTACAGAATATACATTTGGCTTCGTGAACATCCCTATTCCCATGTGGGCAATATGCTTAGTGGTTTCATTAGGTCTGCCTTCAGACACAAGTGCTTATAGGATCAGGTCAGGACAAATCTCTCTTCATCATCCATCTCACTTGAAATGCATGATTTTGTTTACTCATTCTAGCCATGAGAGATTGGTTTAAAATTCCCATTTTATTTCAGACTGTGGCTGAGTCTCTAAAAAAAGCAGTTACAATTGAGAACACTCATAAAAAGCCATTGAGGCAAGTCATAAGGGTGTAACAACTGTATCTCAGACACAGAGAAGAGCCATATGTCAATGAAAAGAGATATTATTTTGGAAGGGAAGTAAAAGTTTTCATTCAAGTTTTATAAGCACATGCAAAGCTATGAAGCTGTTGTTAGTATTAACCCCTGTCTAAACCAAGTAATCACCCTCATTGTCATCTGTATTTCAGAAGTGATGAGGTCTCAGCAGAGTAGCAGTATATACACAATAGCCAGTGTGCTTAATTGGATACGTTATATATGGTCTCTGTTTAATATTCTGGCAATTTTTGGCAAACTTATAGGAGATTCTTAAAACTTCTGTGTTGACTAAGGTGGTCCTACCACAGCAAGGGGATTGCAAATAGGTGGTCTGTAAGGGGTTTTACAATCCAGGCCATTCTATCATTCTGTCCTCACAAATTCAGGAAATATTGTTTCCAAATTGTAGGTATTACATTCAACTCTGTTGGATTTGTTTCCTCTATCACATGTTGTTTGTAGTGCTGTTTGGAGGGTGAAATGCTTTGCTACATCAGCTCTTTTTTTACTTTTCAACAATTTATGCCTATGTATGGCTCATGCCTAATGCTGTAATATTCCAAGGACACTGACACATGACCCAAAATTACACCAGTAAAACCTGAAAGGTTCAAAGGATTTATTTGCTAAGTTGTACTACCATTTTCCACTCTGTGAGGCACTGGGTGTAGGAGGAGGTGGTCTATAAGTTATTATGCTGAAACATAGAAACAAGTGTTATGTGTAGTTAAGAGTCAGTAAGAACTTTAAACATACAGTAAAATAATTTGCTGAATAAGAGTATTATATTAGTCTTTAAAATTATAAAATGTGGACTCTGTAACAGAGTGATAGAGTGGATAATTGGTTCCCAAACACACTCATTTTTATCTTGGTATGCCTGTTTTCTATGGAAAGCTAATCAAATATAATTAAATATATAATAATTCTGTGTTTTCACAGTAAAAACTCATAATAGCAAATGTAATATAATTTAGTTCCGTGTCAGAATTAAAGATTAGGTATCATATTTTATAACTCAAATTACATGGAATTAAAATGATCCAGAGCAGCGAGTTCTGAGAAGGTGGTCAGTGTATTACTGAAGCATTAGATAATGTCTTACTTAATAGCAACTTTATTGGTTGCACAGAAAAAGAAGAAGAAATACAATATTTCATTACGTCTATATGTATGCCAGAGTACAAAGTATTTTAGAGAGAGAGAGAGAAAGAGAATGATTTATCTTTATTTTTAATCTCAGAACCACCGTGGTATCATAGCAAAAAAAAATAAAAAGAAGTTGGAAGTAAGGGTGTGAAATGAGATGTGATGCCAACTGGAAAAATGCAAGCAAGTGGAAGAATATTTGAAAGCAGTCATTATATGGAAGAGAGAGACTCAAAATTAGCAATGCTAGTGACATATCCTATGAATAGAGTTTAAAGTGACATACTAAATAGAGATACTTAAAGTAGTGAGAATATTAGATAAGATCATAACGTTTAGACTTCTGTAATACACTCCACTGAGAATTTCATGATTTACATTTAAGATGAGTAATGTCTTTCCAAGTTGGAACTGCTATTGAATAAAAGACTACTATGGTCCTGAGGACAACCATTGTCTTCTCTGTTATGCATTTTCCTCAAATAAGTAAATCTAATTATTAAGTAGGGGCTGAAGATGTTTAAAGTAATCCACGTTGCTCTCACCCATAGTTCCACAAAAAAAGGCCTGGTTCATTAGGTAGTAGTAGAGTAAACAGCTCTTCTCCTCAGTCTTGGTAGTTCTGATGTGTAGCAGGACTTTCTCCTGGGAAATGTGCTGCACTGGGTCATTGCAGTGCTTGGGTCTTGAATAATTGAGTATAGGGTTCACATTTGACAGGAGATACCTATTCTGCAGATAGAAACTGCCTTTCAATATCCTTTACAATCCAAAGTATTCTGAAAGGGTGTCACATAAAATATAAGAGGATTTAAGTCTTGTAATTTGTATAGGCACTAAAATAAAGCATGCTTTGTCTTGTTCATCTCACTTGTTAGCATCGTTTATATGAATTGCCAAAGCTAGACAGCGATTCTGTGATTTCAGGTGATCTTACTGAGCCTAGTCAGTGTTTTGGCTTGGATAAAGTAAAAAAAAAAAAAAGGCATGAAGGTTTTTGCACACTGCAGGCTGTGCTCAGGCTCTTCTTAGATTTCAGTTAGTTGCTCTCAGCCATGGTGTGGACTTTTGGAAATGCTCTTTGCACAGAAAGAAGAAACCAAACAGTGGGGTGGGATGGAGAGACAGAAAGAGAGGAGTACAGACCACTGACAAAGTCCAGCTCACTACTACAGTGTGTGTGTGACTACCCAGAATTTGTGTTTTTCTCAGAAAAACATCCTGAGGACATGTGCATTCATGGCAACAGTAGATGTTATAGACCTTATATCTTCTCAAAGGTGCATTTTAAAATGTGACCTTTAAATGTATCCAGATATTCAGATGCACTTAGCATTTTCAACCAGTATCATTCTTAATTAAGGGTCATGAACACTTTTGACTCTGTGCCTTGCAACAAGGTGAAAGGCAGGGGTTTTTCTTTTTTTACTGTTTCTTATTTAATATTGTTATATCTGCCATGCTGAGAGAACAGCTAGGCAAGGTGGAACTCCATGGTCCACATTTCACCCTTTCTAGGGAAGCCCTGAACCTCTGTAGGGTGGGGATTGCCATGTAATATTAGAGTGGAGAGACATCCTGAAAAACACATCAAACAGAGACTTATAGACTGTAGTGAGGAACAAGGAGGAAAAGACCCTTGTGAGCTGTTGTGGATTGGGTTCCTAGGGATGGAAGCAGGCTGCAGGGTGAGGGGGACGGTGGGCAATTTGCTAAAACTCCAAAAGCTGGCTGAGTGCAGGTCTAAAAGGAGGGACTTGCCTCTAATAGTAAAGCAGGGAGAGAGAGGGAGAAGATGTATGAGCCATCTGTCTTTTTATTTATTTCTGCTTTGTCTTCACTTGTCGCTTTGCATTTCCTCTGTTTAACCAATTTTGAGGCAACAGACTAAAAGAAAAACATGTAGGCAGCACCACCACTAAAGCTGTGGTTTCCTCTCTGGGGAAGAGGCTCTTGGACTAGACCCTGTACTACCAAATAGCGTGTGGCTTTGATATTTGGATAGTAGTTGATGATATGGTCTTATTCATGCCCTTTATGCTCTTCAGGCATTCCCCAAAACTCCGGGTTTTGTATTGGTTTGTTGTAGGGTTATTATTTTTTATCTGGGAGGGGATATTTCCTGTCTTTAAACTTTATATTTGCCTAATCCTTTTGCTCAAATTGTTTAGTTTTGGCCAGGAATTTAAAAGAAAATCCAACAGACAGACACTCAACTTCTATTGAACTGCAAAAGGATTTAGACCTCTAATCTATTTCTTTGTCTCCGGAAACCAGAGCCTTTGTTTGTGTTTTTCATCTGGCCTTTTTAATTTTGTGTGTATTCTTCAGTTTATTTCCTACTTAATTGTTTAGCTGTTAATTTTAATCTTCCATTTCTGTATAATCACTTCCATAATTGTTCTCACTGTCGTTCAGTCTGAGACTGATCTCACTCCTATTTAATTCAACAGTAGCTCTGTTACTGAGTTTAACATGAGCCTGATCAGCTTCTATTTTAGTAAATGACATTTTCTTGAGGGTAAAGATAAAAGAGTACAGACAAAAGTTATAAGGCTGAATAGATCCTAGAAAAAGTTATGTCATATACTGAAGCAAATACACCACAACCTTGCCAGAGATTTATTAAGGTAATATTTTTAGAATGTTTTCCTCTCCTTCAGTAGAAACAGCAGACATTTTTTAAAGCCTCCTTATAGAAACAGGAGAAATGATAACATCTTTTACACTACCCATAGATTAACTCTGAAAAATGATCTAAAGGATATTAAGAAATCACTACAGGAGATCTCACAGCATGGAATGAACCTCTGTATTTAATTTATGTGAAAACAGCAGGATTCAATTCTCTAACATTATTGCCACTTATGTTTTACAGGAATCTCTGCTAGTGCCACACAAATTCTAAAAAAAAGAGCTAAAAGTCATAAAAATTTGTCCAAAATGTCTGATATAAATGAGAAAAGTATAATTCAAAGGGATGAACTCATTCTTTGGGGTCTGCTTGTGTTCACACAATCAATTTTGCCATCATTAATAGAAGCAGAGCCATAACCCAGTGAAAATTTGTTGAGATGACACATATTTATTCATCATAATTATCCATTATGTCCCCAGTTTTACAAGAAAAATAGAAGGTGCTTAATTTCCAACTCCTGCATACTCCACAGAAATCAATGCAATTGTCCACTTAAAGACAATTGTGCTCTCCAGGGCTAAATGCACAGCATGGTTTCTTTTCGCATTTGTTTAATACCTAAATCTAGTACTGAGATGCCACCAAGCTGCTCAGCAGTGATGTTCAGCTGCAGCCTACCCCTGTGGGCACTGCAGCTTCTACCCAGGTGTGTGTAGAACTGGCTCATTGTTGATATTCCTTAAGTGAATCAGTCCAATCTCATAAACAAAGCTGGAGAGCAGAGTGTCAAGTCCTACAAAAGAAAGATTTGCAAGTTTTATTTTGAAAAAATCAACATCTTGAGGTGGGGAAAAGTATGTTTTCAAGAATCTTAAACCTGAGTGATTCCTCTGCAGAAGTATAATTTAAATGTTTTACTAACTGAGGGAGTTCTTAACCAAGCAGTTTCACTATGCCATTGTTAAAACAAAAACAAGAAACAAAATTTCAAACAAAAAAGTCATCTAGAGAAGTGATAAGAACTTTGAAGCCTTTAACACAACACATGAAGGTCGTTTGTGCTGATACTTGTTTTTTTTATTCTTCACTCTGAGTCTTTAATCCCGTCTTCTTTTTTCACTTGAGATTGGCAAACTGGATTAAAATAGCATTAACAAAGCTGCAACGTGAAAAAACAGAGTGTGTAGTGTATTCAGTTCAGGTGGTTATATTTTTTTCTTTCAATTTAACAAAGCAGTAAAATGCATCACTTGCTTGATCCACTTGCAAGACCTTCCCAGGCATTCCGTGCTGGATTGTCACTGTGTGGTCTTCTGAATGCATAGGCAGTGGTGGTCAAATAAAGGAAAATAATGGAACTTCTTGAAAAATTAAAGTTTTAACTTTTCATGAATTCAGTTAGTTTTCCAAGATAACCTTATTTTATGATTTTGTATAGAATTGTAATTATATTAAAACAAAATATTTTAAATTAATTAAAATAATATTGTTTACCTGAAAGTTAGCAATACCTAAAATGTTGGGTTTATTTGTAAGCTTCATTCTTAGAATATATAAACAGAGGGTTTTACTTCTTTATTCAGGGTGTTTCTGGTACTTTCACCACTTACTAATTTCCCTTAATTTCCCCCATTGTTCACAATAAGATGGCTTCTTTTATTAATAATGAATGATATATCAGGTAACTTTTATGTCTGTTACACAGATTCAAAATTAGTAACCATTTCACCGTTCCCATAATGAGATGATGGGAAAGACTCAGATAGATTTGTGTGAAGATATCAAATAGCAGCAAATATAGACTACCCAGCAAAAGCTCAAGGTTGAGAGGAAATAGAATTGAATTCAAAGTAATGTTACATAAGATTGTTAACCTATCTGTGCTTATTATCTGGCAGAAGAATTGTCTTCCTTGAAAAAAGAAAAGGAGTTTAGCACCTTATGGTGCACCTTATGGATAGGTTAAAAACAGAGGGGTTTTACTGCCAAAGGAAAATAAAAGTAATGCTCCTACGAGATGTAAGAAACATCTTGTTCATAGATGCAATGACTCTTAAGCTGAAACTTACAATATTTGTTTAAAGTTTAATATTTGATGAAGGTAGGGTTTTTTTTTTAATAACAATCATAACTGTTTCAAGTCTGCAAGTCAAGATCTCTTTCTTTGTGGAGATACTTCCAGTGTTTACTGTTTATCAGCTGTGCAATCCACCAGATAAATTTTTTCTAGGGTTTTTTATTATTATTATCACAATTAATGCACCTATAAGAGCTTCTATCAGGTAATTTGTAAAAAGAAAAAATTCCTAAATGATGTTTTTAAAAATAGACCCTAAACCAAAATAGTGTAGCACCTAAAAAGAGAACTGACATAGGAAATTCCATTTTACTATCTGTGTAGGAATACTTAATTGTTGTATACCAAATGATATAATTTCCTTCGACACTTGCATGTTGTCTTTGAATTATAAAAAACAAAATATTTTTAGGACATATTCAAATAGTCAACTCATCTTATTCATAAAAAAGGGAACCAAGACATATAAGTGGGTAATTGAATGTATACGCTGAAATAATTGAAGACATCAAGAATTTTGTAATGAACTAACCATTTAAGAAAAAAGAAAGAATTTTTTCAGGTTTTGGGTCTATTTAGGAACAGGCATTTGAATGCAAGTTCTTGTCTACTGAAGAGAGATTTTTCTGCCTGTTTGGTGGGTTCTGACAGAAGGGTGGTTTTCTTCAGCTTCTGGGCAAACACAACTTTAGAAACTTCCAGCGTGGGAGAATTGCTGATCAATTGTACAACATCATGGTCATGCTCTTCAATTACTGATATTTTCATCACTTTCTTTCAAATGAGTAGGATATGGAGGTATAATACATTTAAGAATATAAATGAGCAGATATAAGAATTTCAGAGACTTTTGCTGTTTCCTAACTTTTTCATTTTGCCAGCTGCATTAATGAATTATAGCAGACAAATTTGAGGTCATTTTCTTCAAAATTAAAAATTAATTTTCATCTGAAACTTACCATCTCCTTCTTAGCAACAATGATCTCATTTTGACAAAATCCTGGTATATTTAAGCTAACATGATTCCAATAAAGACAGTAGTTATTTTATTCTAATATGCACAATCCTAATCAGGGATACATAATTTTTTTTTAATCAAACATGCTAGAAATAACATTTTTCTGACTATTGAGTTAGAAACATTTTATGAGCATAATTGAATTTATTAGTATTCCCAAGAGACAATTACTGTTTCAGTGAGAACAAAACAGTCTTATTAGAGACACGAAAATACCATGTATCTGTTTGCCAAATATACCACTAAGCTGTACACAAAAGAGCTGAATACTTATTAATAGCAGCAAAAGGATTGAATGCTAAGTATGGTTATTGATGGGAAGTCAAAAAAAATGTAACTGGCTAGTATGAACACAATGATATAAAATGTATATTTTAAATCCATCAGAGTTGATCTAACTGGTTTTACTGAAGTATAATGCAGGATAGTGGCTAATCAGCAAAGACTTGAAAAATAATAAAGATAAAATAAAATAATAAAAGGCTTTGCTGGCCTAAATATCTATTCCTTTTTTTTCTATTTTTTTTGTTTGTTTAGGGGTTTCATTTTCAATATTAAGAATGTCACGAAGTGGCAAAACTCCTGTAGTTTGAATCTAATCACAATTGTTTTATGAATAGCAAATTGCCCAGGAATGAGTCAACTCTACATTCAAGGTCATTATCAACAATGCAATAGATAAACCACAACATTAGATGCCACTAAGTAATTAATATATACATATAAATATCCAAACAGTCTTCTATGCACAATCACAACAGTTTCTAATGTTAAGGCTCATGGTGCTGTGTGTACTTTTCATAGAACCCTAGAATGGCTTGGGTCACAAGATACATTAAATATCATCCAGTTCCAATTCCATGGCCGTGGGCAAGGATGCCACCCATTAGACCAGGCTGCCCAAAGCCAAATCCAACCTGGCCTTAAACACTTACAGAGGTGGGACATCCACAACTTTGGGCAACCTGTTCTAGTGCTTTGCAAATCTCACAGTGAAGAACCACTTTTCTCTTACTAATTCATTATTTTGGACCATGTGCGTCTTTATTTATTTATTAACTGCAGTAATTTTATTGCTTTATCAATAGTTTTTGAATGAGTATAGTTTTTTTTTTCTTTTCCCTGCCTTCGTACCTAGTAACTAAACACTATTAAAAGTCAGAACTTGTTTTCCACAGAAAATTTTATGTAAAACGATAACATTTTGAATGCAAAAATGGAAATTACGGAAATGTTTGAAAAGGCAAAAAATAGCATGCATTTAGATATGAAACATTTAGGCTATTCCTCAAGATTATCTTAGATGTCAAGTTTTGAATCTTACTAGAATGCCTAGTTTCTCATCAATATGCATATCCTGAAATTACAAATTAAAAATCCCAAACTCTTGAGAAGTTAGATGTGAAACTAGGCTGGTTTCTAATGAAAAACATCGCCTTTAGGTTCTCTAAATACTATTTCCCAAATGCTTTCTTAGAACATCCTAGTTTCTCTAAATCAGATTGGTTTTTTATATCACAAAACAGCTCTGCTGGCCAAGCATGCATAGTCAACATGGCCAAAAGAAGGCTGCCTTTCCCTTTTTCTGTAGCTTTCTTTGTAGCTTTCCTTTCCCTGTGTTTAGCCATTGTTTTTCCCCCAATTTTTTTCATCTGGAAGATAGAGTACTTTGGTATTTTACTTCTTGGTTCAATTTTGTGCACTTTTATGGGTTGGTACTCCTTTTTTTATGGCTTGATGTGTGTGGAGTCTCTAAAAGGAGGATGAGATTATTCCTCCTCCTTGTGATTTCTCAGGCTTTCAGATCCAACTGTTGGCTTCCAGCTCCATGCTGTGCCTCTCGCATGGTCTTCTACCTGCTATGCTTTGTAGTCTCTGATCCATCTTTGGGAAGAAAATTACCTGCTCAGGGAAAAAAAAGCTTTCAAACAGCCAAACCTGCATGGTAATGAAAACAGAAACTTCCTGGGAATTAGAGAGGGCTGTTTAGAGCTTGCTGCAACTCTGAAGATCACTGTCCTGGCTCGAAGCAAGTCTGAAAGTGAGGGCCTGGGTACAAGTTAGACAGGGCAGGGGAGGAATTGCAGAAAAAAACTTTTTTAATCTGTGTTCTGTACTTCTTGGTCAATTTGAAATTTTTCTATTAAAAAGAAAGAGGAAAAAGCAGCCCAAAACCTTACACCATTGCTCTATTCAAGCTCACCACCTCCTTTTTCTTAGGCCACATTTCAGGTATTGTCATTGTCTTGGGTATTGTTCCTGAGGCTTGCCAACCAAAACTGTGTTCCTGTTTTGCCATTTTCTCTCATAGGATAATTTAAAGTCTGTTGTTCTTATCTTTCCAGAATGCTCGGGTTTTTCACTGAGTGATGTGTATCTCACATAGTACAATCTTTTCTTATTTAGTCTGAATTACATCTCTATTTCTCTGTTCATTTCTGTTCAAAATGTTGCTATTAATATTAGCTCCCTGAGTGCTTTTTATAGTCTGTCTCTTGAGTTTCTCCACTGGCTCTTTCCTCTATCTGCAAAGAACACAATAAAAGTAAAAAAGCAAAATATTTTAAGAGATTTATGGGTTTATATATGAAAGAGCTAGTTAATTCAGCATCTAGATTTGTTTCACTTTCGCTTATTATGGAGCGAATGGATGGATGAGTAAAAAAGCAAGTAAGCAATGAATGAGAAATTACTAAATATCAAGTTTTTTCAAGTTCTTCAGATTTTTTTCCTCAGGGTCTTAATAAAAAAGTTGTCTGAAATTATGATATCTAAGTAACTTTTTCCTTTTTTTATGTATATACATTTTTAGGTCCGAACATGGATTCTTACAGTGGGATACACAACTGCATTTGGAGCAATGTTTGCAAAAACGTGGAGAGTCCATGCAATTTTCAAAAATGTAAAAATGAAGAAAAAGGTGAGAGGAAATAGACTCTTTTTTTGTTGCCCTGCTAATACAAGTTTCTAATTGTTTTCATGCCTTTCCTGGATGGCCATAGCAGTGCTGACTGTTCATGTGTCACATCCAAAGATCCTGAATAATTTGATATTAAGGCTTTTTGGTTTCTTTTTTAGTCTCTCAGAGTTGGAGTCAAGCATCAGACCTCCAGTCTTTATAATAAAAGGTGGACAGCGGAGTTGGCTGTAAAATGTAAATGTGAATTTGGATCTCTGCTCCCTCTTAGTATGTTGCTTCAGCATCCAGAAGTCTCCTTCTGGTAGATTTGCTTATTAATGTTTTCTGATTATATCTGTCTAAGACATGGATATTACCTGAGGATTTCTCATGGATTGGTAGGAGGAAGCAAGAGAAAGTGCTGCTTATAGTTTCCCATTTCTAATTAATATTGAAATTGCATAAGTTTACTCTAAGACTGGTCAGAATTGAACCACAATAGTTGTCTCTGTCATTTTTGGTACAGCATATTTTCTGTAAAGGCTTAGGCTCAGTTTAGGAGTAGTGCAGCTCTTCATGATATTTTTCCCATTAAGCTTCTTTTCATACATGAAGTACTTTTTATCAGATGATTTTATTAATAAACTGGAAAAACACTGAGTAGAAAACATTTTGCTGGTAAAAACATTAAGAGAAATATTCATGAAACAGAAAAACAGAATATTTTTATAGAATGAGCAGAAGTGCCAAGTGCAGTTCCTATGTGCATCTGAACAGTTTTATTCTAATAACCAATAAAGAGTTATATATAACCAAATTAAGTAGA
Source organism: Agelaius tricolor (assembly GCF_023055355.1). Classification (NCBI taxonomy): domain Eukaryota; kingdom Metazoa; phylum Chordata; class Aves; order Passeriformes; family Icteridae; genus Agelaius; species Agelaius tricolor. The sequence continues at coordinate 33,727,549 of NW_027269262.1, forward strand.
AGAATATGAAGACTATTCCAAAAACTTGTCAGATTACTCTTTTTTGTTGTTGTTGTTGTTATGTGTGGTCATAAAAGATCTCTGTTGTTAATTTTTATTTTGTTAGCACCATGTTATTTTTCCACAATTGCAATATGTAGGGAGACTGTCACAATAGGATACATCATTCCCTTAGAAGGAGTGGACTTTATTTAGACAGGGAGAGAGTTAACTCAGTTTCTAAGAAGATTTATGTCTGAGGTTATTAAGGAATTACATGCTGTGTCTGGAACTGGATCTATTACTCTGGCACCACAACACATCCAATTAGTACTTGCCCCTCCTATTTGGCCATGTCAGGTTTGCTCCACTTCATTATCATTCTTAAAAAAGAAAAAAAAAAGATGAATAAATACAAAATATCTTAAAACTAACTAAAATTATAAAAATTTCTATACCAAAACCAGGATGCTCTGGGTGGACTGAAATGGAAACCTCCCTTTTTGCATGTTTGCAAAGAGCCCACTCTAACATATGAGTTTATACTACCAGACTCTTTTATACACTTTTTTTCTTCATTTTTTTCAAGGATCTCACACTTCCTATATTAAAGTTTTTTAACAAAGATGAACCAGGATTTTACCTTCCTGGAGAAATGAAATTTTACATTGCAAATATTTTTTACATATTGGTACGAATCTTTTTAAATTAGTGAAGTTACATAAGACACTACAGTCTAACACATAAAAGCATTTACTTCATGACCTTTATTATCCTCAGAATTTTATAATTTCTCCAATACATACTATTTCAGATAGGAGTGAGTAGGTACTGCAATGGACTGTCACTAAACTTTTGCTTCCTTTTTTTTAAACATTACATTTTAGATCTGCAAGTTGCTACTCAATAATAAATTTCACTGTCTGTTAATTAAACATAATCCTCAAATTCTTTATTGCCCCTGTTTTTCAAGGGGCTCATCACCAACTGCAAATTGCAATTGATTGTGCATAGCTGGATGTTAAAATTATTTAAGATCAGTTAAAAAGATACTGACCAGTATAAGGGAGATAAACTTTCAGACATCTGGATGAAGACCAGTGAGCTTCTTTGCTCTGAGTGATATTGGAAGCATCAAGGCTGTTATATCAAGGCTGTTAGGCTACCTTCCTCAGTATTCTGGAATTAAGTCAATAACACATTTTGTTCTGTAAACTTTAAAGAATTCTTTATTTAGATATCTCACTCCAAATCATAAGTGTGAATCATGAAGTGCAACAGTTTTCTTTATGTAAAACAAATCAGCTATCCAGATAAGTGTTTACAAGTCATATATTTTCTGTCTTTGATTTGCCAGGATAGATAAAAGTGTTTTTAGGAGTCGACTGAAAAACATGGCATTCTTTACTTATGTCTTGCAAGAATGACATTTCCATTTTCTGCAGATGTAGTTTACAGCCAAAGTATTATCTTTCTATGGATGCACAGAAAGTAGAAATTTTTGCAAACAATATCTAAACTGACAAATGCACAAAGGTAGTGCCACATGAAAAAAACGCATGAATGTTTCTGAATTAGTTGTGCCATGACAGAGCAGACTGGCATTGCAATCAGAGAAGTACAAAGTTCCAAAATATTTAAGTAGTGTGGAACTTATTCATTTTTGATCTCTTTGGTTACTTCCTGTATATACCTATGACAGTACAATCTGTATGACCCTTAGGCATACAACCTTTGCCTGTCATCCTCAATATTTTCTTCAGGAAAATATTTGCCAACAGTGAAATTTCTTCAGAGAGTTAAAGAATCCCTGTGTGGCTGTTGAAAACACTGGTTAATTCATTTCTTGAAAGTGGGTGTTAAGTAAAGGAGAGAATATGATGAGTAAATCTGTTTATCTTCATTAAATAGGGCAAGCTTCTGTACATTTATTGTACACTTCGGTATACAACGTGGCTTTTTGAAGCATTAGTGGATATTTGTCTCAGTGTGAGGAAATATACAGAATTTTAAATAATAATAATAATAATGCACTCCATATTACTGCAGTGGAAAGTGAAACTTAATGAGTTAGAGTGTCTTGAATTAGTTGAAGGTTCTCATTAACTGCTGTTTATAGAGCTTTCAAAAGTCTATTTTATTTTCACCTTTTTATATATCCACTCTTCAGTTACTGGAAATTAATAAACAAAAAAATTCAGAATATACTCATTCTGTTATCAGACTACTAAGGATAAATTTTTCAAAATTCCCAGAGCTCTGTCACCATCTTTGATCTTGCTAGGGCTCAAAGGAAGCAAATTAAAAATGCATTAGTTTTAGCTGGAAACAGAGGGGTGCAAGGGGATCAATTTTTGTCAAATGGAAATGACAAAATCAGTAGGGGGAAATAAATTATTTTTGAGTTTTGAAGAGGTTAGCAGAGATAATGGAAAGTGAAATAGAATTAGTATTAAAAATAACTAATAACTGTAACAGTTATAATTGAGGTGCAGCTCTGGTTTTCATACGTCTCCTTTCTGTTGTTTTGGGCTGCAGAATGTCTTCTGCTCTGAGAGAGGTGGGGACTGGTTTATTGTTTTTCTTGGCAGCAGGAGGGCTGGCAGTGGATAAGAGGAGAGAGAGGAGAATATCAGTGGCAGGAGAGCATGTGGTGTCCTGGGGAAGCTTTAGCTAGCTGAACCATTTACAGAACGAAGCCTTCTGGAAAATTTAGAAGGACGAGAAGTTGTCCATTTTGTTAGGATCTGCACTGTCTTGGGTTTTTGGGGGTGTTGAAGCACTCCTGCACAGTGACTGCTCCTGCACAACTCCTGAATGCCAAATGAAGCCCAGAATAGTCAGAAATTCTATGCAGTAATATTTGAAGCCTCCATAAATGTTATAAATTTTGCTCCTACAAAGACAAGCATTTGGCCATTTGTAGATGGGTGCACTAAAGCATGAAGATGATCAAGGTCACAATGTTGCCTTGTTGCATTTGTTGTATTGGAAAGTACAATACATCTCAGTTGATGCTGCCATGATAAGCTTGTCTTACCCATAACAGAGTACACTCTGGCTTTGTCTATTTGGACTTAATTCTTCAACTGTGGCATCAGAGAAGGGATGTTTTATCTTCAATTTTCACTGAAAATATTATCATTGTACTCAGTTATTAGTACTGCTGTAGATTTCTGGTGGCATATGTCTTTATGTTGACAAAGTTGTTACAAGATAAATACAAGATAAATACAAGATAATGACAAAAGGGGTGTAGAGCAGCCTCTTTTCTTGAGGCTTGTGCTGCTATAGTTTGGCCAACATTATTCTACTCCTTCACATAGGCTTTCTCTGTATTGGTAATATCAAAGGGAAAAAAATACAAATAATCACAACAGACAAAAATTACTTATCAGTCTAACCTGACTCAGCTATGCCTGTCAGGCTGCCATCTGGCAAACTTGTTGTCATCCATTTGGCCTGCTAGGTCCTTGTAAGAGTACTGAAGAGAGCTGAGGTCTTCATGCCTTGCAAAGATGGGAAGGAGATTGCACAGATTATGTTTTTGACAGTAGGCTGGGGAAGGGAGGCTGGCAATGCAAGGGAACTTCAGGGCCAAGAGACTGGGAGCAGGAAAGAGACTGAAGAGGAGAAATCAGGTTTCCTGCCAATTACTTCAAGAGAGAAAGCCTGTCCAGATGAAAAAAAATAATCTTGGAAAATCTTGGGATTATATACTGGGAAAGATATTGAAGAGGGAGACTGAATTTGGATTAAAATTCCTTTGGAAACTAAATTTCAAAGCCAGCAAAGGCAGGAAGGTCTCTAAGAAGTGATCAAGAAAGTTGAGCATGATGGAATGCAGAGCCTGAGTATGGTATTTAAATGGCAAACTGTAATTGAAGAACTAGGTCTGGTTTAAAATTAGATAAGGATTGAAATTTAGAGGCAGAATGGGAGGCCTGAAAAGTAGGGATGCAGTCTAGGAAAGCAAAGCAGGAATGAGAATGGAGAAAGAGACAAGAAAAAACTTGAAATTAGGACTGACCAAAACGATTTCACAAGAAGTGTGGGCAGAGCATAAAATCTGAACACGGGATTTTTGAATATTACTGTTCTTCTTTCTATTACTGTGTACCTATAAAACCTACAGGCAAAATATGTGCCTTGTCTTCCTGTTATGCAGTTGTACAGATCCTGATAGCTTCTAGTGACTCTTTTAGCTCAAGCTGATGAGGTGTGCAAAGATGTAAAGGCCCCTCTTGCTGATGCATGCAGCTCTCTCTATAATTGAATCCTCTTTCCATTTTCTTTATGAAGAATGGGCTCATGAAAACGTTAAAAGTTTTATGTTGTGGCTGCAAAGTCAATAATTGAAAAACTACAGCTTGCTAGGATCTCTACAATGTACATTTCTTCCCCTATGTGGACACCGGTGAAGCCTTGGCTTCCTCACAGAATGCCACTGTCATGGAGCAAATGTAGTGAGTCTGCTCTGGGTATGCAATAGGACTCTGCAGTAAAAGAGAGAGTTTTATGTTACCATCTTTTCATTCTTTTCTTTAAACCAGAAAATATGCATAATGAAAAAGGCAGTAGGAGTTTTGAGAAAGGTGGTCTAATGTATAAGAGAGTTAAGTACCAAATGAAAAAAAATAACTACTTTCCAGAATTTGTTATGCTGTAGGATTCTCTCAGAGCATATTTTTTTCAGAATTTATTCTTCTGTTTCTTTGTTTCTGAGAAGCAAATCTATTACCTGAGTGAAGCAGTGCAGGAATTCTCAGACATTTTAGCTTGTTGCTTTTACACTCCATTTTTTAACAAATCTGGCCACCCCAACTGAATAACTTGTACATTTAATGGTTCAAAAACAGGTGTATAGAAAAGTAGGAGAGGTAAGAAATGATCCAGGCTCTTTCTGGGGTCAGGGTACATGGGCTACTCTGAGCAGTGCCCAATCCCCATCTCCCAGGTCAGGGTGGCAGCAGCTGGCTGTGTGCTCCTACCCTGCACGGTGCCAGCTGCAGGGATGCTGCCAGCTCCTGTGATTGCACAGCATCCCTGGGGGAGGGGGAAATAGAGGGGAGAAAGCAGCTGGAGGCTACACAGTTATGGGTTTATGTGCTGCTGCCTTCTCTTCTCAGCTTGATTGTTATCCCCATTCCTCATTTGAAAACCTCTGTAAGGAAGTTTATAGAATGAGTGTCATCTCTGGCTATAAACATTCCTGTAAATTTTTCAAGCCACTTATGGAATTTAGAATTTATTAAAATCTATGTTTTTCCTCACTAAAGTCCTAAAAAGTAACCCGTTATCTTAATCTTTTAAAAATAGATGAAGCAAAATTCTCAAGATTATGTTGACGTGGGGTTTCGGTCAGAACCTCATAGGCCACATCTCATTTATTCACTTAAATCCTATGTAGACATAGTTCTGAATTAGCATAAATGTAGTTTGTGTTACCTAATCAGTTCTTTCTGTAAATTCTGTTATAAAATATTTTTCCAGGTCAGTTTTCAAACTGTTTATATTTTTTCCAGGATTTTTTTTTTAAATCATGCTAGAGCTTTTTGTGTGCATAACAAGAAGTTATATGATGGATTTCCCCTAGGATACACTTGTATTCTACTAAATATATATGAGAGATCATAAGTCTGGAGAGGAGATGTGTCAAGATCCAAAAATTTGCTTTGGGTAACCATACCAACAGTACAACAATCTATTAGGGACCATCTGCTGAAAATGAACCAGCATATGGATACCTAAAGAAATGTTCAGTGTCATTGTTCAGTCTTTGAGAGTAAGAAAGAAGACAGTTTGAAATTTGCTTATGTTTAGGATTTTTTTTCATTATGAATATTTACCACTGGATCAAGTAATCTCTGAATCTTACAGGGCAGTGTAAATTATTCAGGTATGTCTTATGGTTTATTAATAAACAGATACAGTATTTCCTAAAGTGATATAAGTGGAAACTAAATTATTTTGATTTTTTTTTTCCCCAAATAGCTACAACTATAAATTTTAAGTCCAAAGCTTTAAAAATAGTCAGTGTAATCTTAGAATCCAAACTTAGATGTAAAATAAGCATCGTGGTTTCCATAAGAGCTGATCAGCCAAAATGCCAACCAAGGAACAACAGGAATCATATTTCTAAAATTTACGTTCATATAAATATGGAATGTGAAGCTAAATCTCAAGCTCACATCACAGAAAGAAGCTGAGCTAATGAACTGTACATCTAGAAGAAAAATCTGCTTTTGAAGTAATTTATGTATGGAAATTTCTGCATGACACAGCTTGATAAGGGTAAACCTCAGTAGTGACAAAACCAGCGAAAACTCTATGTGAAATGTAAGTGCTCATAAATGGTGCTACAACCATAATTTCTATGTATTATGAGACTATTGGATGACAGAGAAATAAAGAACATGTTGCTATACAGTATGAGGCAATTTATTCCTGAATAGCTTGAAATTGGATTGTAAATGTAATCAAGTGCATTGATGTTCCCAGCTATTTGGTAATGATGAAGTATGCTTTCCCACAGAATTTTTCATTAAGAAAAATATTAAAGTCTAGGTACTTTAATGTAATATCAAACAAAATCAGAATATTTCTTCCTGAACATTCAAATCTTTCATGCACTTTTTTTTTTTTTCCCTGAAGGTTTGGGTTCCTTTCAACTCCAAAGATGAGAATTCACACCTCTCATAGAAAGTGCTTTACATTTATTCTATGTGTTCTTGAGCTCAAGTGCATTTCTCTCAAAGGTGAACTTGACCTGCTGTGTTGGTGGGATATGCAGGTTTCTCAAGGCAGCACATCTTGGTTTTCTTATGGTTGTGAGCAGAAGTTAACACAATGTTGAGGGTTTTTTCTAAGAGTTCTCCAGAAAACCAGCAAGAATGGTTGGTTCTAATGCTGTCAAGTTGGATTTCTTAGTGCCATTTTTAGACTAACATGCTTTTTTATTTTTGTCCTTCCAAAATAGTTTTGTGAAAAATAGTCATTTTTTAATATAGATTTATATTGAAAAACAAATTGTGTGTTCATTATGGTTGGATTACCAATGTTAGTGAAGCAATCACCTCTCCAATTCTCTAGTGCACTGTAGTCATAACTGAGGGTCAGGCTTTCAAAAACAAGGATTTTTATAACTTTTTTTAACCCATCACTTAACTCTCTCCATTTCTAACCTCTGAAAAGTTTCTATCTTCTGCTTCCCCTAGGGAGCATCTCCACTAGGCTATTCCTACTTTTTTTTAATATGAGTTGGAAAAGAGGAAAGGTATCTTCCAATTGATTTCTTCTCCTGGCAGCAGGGCATAGGGTCAACGCATCCACATTTGCAATAGCATTAATGGGAGAGTGAGTCTGCCCAATGATGCAATTATCCTAAACAGGAGTCACCAAAGACACATTTTAGCAATATGTGCTTTAGCAGGCTAGTGACTGTAGCTATTTAATTCTCAAAGCCAAGCTTTTTGATCTTATCCAATTGTCCATTATTGTCAGGAGTACCACACACTCCACTGTCCTGAAAGGTAGTCACCAAGTTCTTAGACTACAGGTGTCACAGTAGATCCTTGCTGGAAACAGAAATGTTGGGGTTTTGGGGTTTTTTTTAACATTTATAAGTAGATATACAAGTCTTCTATCAAATAATTCAAAATACCTCTAAGAGAATAAAACTTAGCTTTTTACTCCCTGTGACTTACTGGTCAAAATCCTTAATACTGCAACACGTTTTTTAAAATTTTAGCATTCACTCATTAAAACAAATGTAATTGCAGCTTGAGGCATTGCCAATACTAATCATACAATCTATTATAGGAAGTACTCATAATAGCTGTTGAAAAAAACATTGTGGAGTTACTGGGAACAATGCATAATGTGTTTTCAATAGTCCTTTTTTCTCATTCCATTACACAATAGAAATTAAGAATGTATTACAGTATAGTTCACTACAATATTAATGGCTTTAATAACTCTAAGATAGAATCTCCCTCAGCCCACGTTGGGTAAAGTTCACCCACCCACCACTGACTTTACATCCCAACCTCCTGGCACCATCCCACTTGTGCCGACCCACTTAATGCAGGGGGGCAAGCCCGAGGTGTCCCTGAACCACACTGAGAGAAATGAAAGGTTTGTTTATGCAGTGGAGAGAGTATCCTGAAGGCAAGTTCACTAGTGGTTTTATGGTCCCCTTTGCAAGCTCACAGACTTTACAATTTTTTTCCCTGCAAACTCTATTTTATTTTCTTTCCCCTCCAGTTCAGAGAGGGGACTCTGATCAGCAGGATTTCTCTGTGTATCAGGGAGAAGAATATTTGGTTTCAGATTTCTGAGGGCTTTTGTAATTGATGTCAGTGATATTCATTTAATTGAATGAGGTCTAGGAAGCTTCACAGAGGAATCCTTTAAAGAGAGTTTCTCTCTACAGATTCCATCCCAGGAGTCTGGGGAAGAGACAACTGAAAAAAAAGTTAATTAATAACATTAAGTGTTTATCCAGCTAGTGCCAGAAGGCAAGGGACTACTCTGTCAGCTAGACTGGGCAGGGTTGATCTACACAAGAGAAACCAGAATTTCCTTCTTAAGCAAAAAAGATCCTACATTTTAAATGGAAAAGAAAAAAATATATATTTATATCAAAACCTATTAATAAATGCAAAAGCAGTTCCAGTCTTTCTATGTTTCTATGAATTCAATTAAAAACCCAACAAACAAACAAACAAACCGCAAAGATTTAGCCAATATAGCTTTAAATTTAAAGATATTTTATTCTGACAAATGGAAGTGATCTGTTAATAAGGAAACTAACTTTGAAGAAAAGACAGGAGTAAATTAACTCTTCAGTCATGCTGGAAAGCTGTTTGTGGAAATCAGAGAGTACAAAACTAATGTTGCATCCTGGAGATGTAAGTCTTCATATGTAAGACTTTTTCTTCATGGTTTAGAATGGAGTACAGCTTTAAGGTCTATGTCATGAACATTTGCAGACTTGGTTTCTAGTAAGACAAGAGATAATAGAAAGTTTTCTCTAGCTGTAACCATTAAAAACAAACCTAATGTTTAGTTACTGTTGATTGCCAGATTTCCAGGTGATCCCACTAACTGGTGGATGATAGGGTTGTCCAGGACATAACGGGTATGCTTTAGAAAGCAAATGAAAAAAGCCCAACAAAAGGTTTATTCAATAAGAACCAAATGGACAGTTGAAATTACTGTGGCAGGTGGTACAGCCTGTGATAGTTCTAGAAAATCCTCAGGAGTTTCCACGAGCAGAAACTTTAGGCAGATTTTATATCTCCTGTAATCAGACAGCAAGGTCTGTGGAGAGTAAGGACTTTGATCTGTCTTCATGGTCATGAGTTTTCAGAATAGTTCTGATTTGCCCATACAGTGGTGTTGCTGAGAAGAAAATGGCCTACCAGCTTTTGTTCTGAGTGAATTTATTTTGAGGACAGATTGCTCCATATCCAGATATATAGTCCAGACTGGTTGCAATGGCATTTATAACAGTGTGCAGATCTGCCAGGATGAGACAGATTCACCTATCCAATCACAGATGGTAGAAAATATGACTCACAGATGCTGCTGTGTGAGAGCTTGGCTTCAGCAAGGATTCAGGAGCACTTGCATAAATGGATTTTATTAGCTACCATGTATTTCTCCAAAGGCTGATTTACTGTTTGCTTGAAGGAAAATGAAAAGAGGAAAAAAAATGAGGACCTTCCTCTTAAAGAAAAATGACATTTTTGATTGTGAGGGGCCTCACTAGCTCATTACTTTCTTTTGTCAGACAGAGAATTTGTTGGATTTGCAAGATCTGAGTCAAGACTCCTTCAGTGCATCTGGTGATTCCCGTGGAGTGAATGTACTGAATTTAAGGAGTTCTAGTGGGTGGGAGTGAGGGCTGGGAAAGCTGGGCTTCCTGCATGTGGAAGGGGAGAGCAGCAAGCCTTTTAGAAATGCTGTTAGTGATATACCAGTGGCATTTCTCAGGGCAAATCTCTTTTAGGACAAGCTGCTAATAACTGGCAGAAATGAAAAATAATTGAACCTCAGTGTTTTGTTCTGAAAGCTAGCATTCTGGTGGGGAGTTCTGCTTCAGAGCTGTATTCCAGCAGTGGTTTTGCCAAGGACAGGGCAGCGCTGTGATGGGTGTGGGAGGCAGCCCCAGGTACCCTGCATTCAGCCCTCTCACCCTGCAGCAGCACCAGCACCAGTGTGTTTTGCAGAGCTCATCATGCTGGTCTAGGTCACTTAGGTTATCTTATGGGCTTTCTTTTGCTTGCCTTCCTCCTGGCTGTCTGGCAGAGTAAGGGATGAATAATACCTGCTGCCAGTGACAGCTGCTGTTATACAACTCCCCTTCTGTCCAGAAAAGGGCAGAGTAATGCAGGAAAAATTACTCCAAGAGGTATCCAAGGAAGAGCTCAACTGTTTGCTGTTTATCTACTCTTATCTTTTTCTAATAACTACCTATCCAAAAAAAGGTTTTCAAACTAAAATACTGATCTGCAGTAGTGCAAGGTACAAATGAAAGATGTACAAGAGCAAGGAGAAGTGATGTGATAACATTAGCAATGTGATCATGAATAGGAAGTTTTTTATTTTGATTCTGTGAGTGGATTATCAGTATGACTACTTTTAATAATATATCCTTTCACTCTTTTGCTTCTGGCATCGCTGTACCAGATTGACTAATATTACCAGGGGTTGGCAAATCTGAATTCAATGCAACCTTACTTTCAATATGAAGATACTTCATAAAAATATGGGAGACATTGGGCTGCTTACATATCCTAAGTAAAATGTGTGCTATTTCCATTTGAAAGATAAAATATTTTGAGGGTTTTTTCAAGGAACCTTTTTGACTTAGAAGAGCAGAGGGAGACATTTCTGGCAAGATGCTTTCACATGGCTTTTAGTTTGTCAAATGCATATTTTTAGCTGAAGTTAATTGTCTTCACCTCCTCTTGGGGGGCGGGGAGGGAGGAAGGGAGGGACATGTTTCAGAACACTAATTTTTCTGACCGTAAATCTTTCCCAGGATAGGTGGGATGAATTGTCTTTTAAAGGCTTTTATCCCCGCCTACTGGCTACTGAGAAAGGCTAAACATATAATATTTCAGCAGCCAACTTCAGTAAAATAAACTACATCAGTAAAAAAGGAAGACCAACTAAAATATGCCAATACAGTAAATGCCCTAGCCATTTAAGAGGGAGGAAAAGAAATTTGAATTAAAGTGTCAACATTTCATCTAAATCCAAATTCTTTATGGACTTGACTCTCCATTGTTTTCTCTTCCATGTCTCCACTCATACTAGGAGCAGTACTAGGTATGTTTCACTCAAGGTCTGTTTGCAGGCATTACAAAAGAGATTAAAAAAGGCTAACCTGTTCCTTTTCAGCTCTGATTGCCACTTGATAAACAGCTAAAAGGTCAGACATAGTTCTGTTTTCCCAAAGAAGACAAGGGACCAAGCTGTGTCTGAGAATCTTTGCTTAATATCTGCTTTCATTTTAGCTTTATGAAGAAACACATTTCAACAATCTTCCTCCCCTTGCACAGCACACCAAGGCACTTTTTCCTTGCAAAGCTCTCCTTGCCAAATCACCCAGCAGCAAGACATTATCACCATGAAAGCTGCACCTCCCCTTTCACCGGCCCTCTCCCGACATGCCTGTGCTGTCTCAGAATTCTGAGATGGGTGTACTGGTTCCTTGCTGCCATAAACATGTGGAAAGCATCACTTTCCAGTGCTTTATGTCAGTGGTAGCTACATGGATTTACATAACTGGCCTCAGGAAATGAAAATATTGTATCGAGTCCTTTAGCTCATTCTGATTACTAGCCTTTATTTTACTCTTAGTTTATTCCAAATTATCTCTAAAATGAACTAGCAGATTAACAAAATGTGGTGCACAATGTTGCCGAAACAACTTTCAAAACAGAGAAGATATCACACCAAGCAATATGAAAACCAGACTTTCTAAAGTTCATTATACATGATTTCAAATTTTGGTCATTTTCATCATTTCCTTCAGCTTGATAAGAATGTAATGCAAATACAATTTATTCTACGCATGAATACTAACCTTGCCTCTATTAAGATTAGCTGACACTTCTGGCTTTTTAATGCATTTTTGAAATCCTAATAATTTCATCAAATTGAACTGAAATAATCACAACTTTCATAAGCTTCTCAGGCTTAGTATTTTTGAATATTTCATTTGGATTAAGTCAACTGTTTCCCAGAATGGAAACTTGGAAAAAAGATGCGTATTTGTCCATGTTAAAGCAATTTGGCAATAACTTTTGACTATTGGATGAGTGTTCTTAATAATAGAGGTAGATATTAATTAAGAAACCATGACCATGGACTCAAGAACACTGAAATAAAATTAATTTAGGCCTGATATTTCAACATGATTACAATTTTGCAACTGAAATAATGCAATTCCAGTATATTTTTTCTGTGTTGCTATGTGTACAACAGTAGAAATTACATAGGGATTGCATGCAGTTATAAAAGACTCTAATACATGGTTTGGATTTTTATTTTTATCAGCAACTCTTGTTTTTCTTTTTGGAACCTAAACCCCAAACAAAATTAAAAGCATGTTTTACGCTAGATGTGCATTAAAGCCTCTGACCTTTGTAATACAGAAAAAATATATCATTCCTTCCTGCTCCCTGGGTAACAGAGGCAAATATTAAACACATAGACACAAAAAACTTGCAGAGTAAACTTTTGATAACTTCTGCATTTTCCACATCCAAGAAGGTTATGAAAGAGTGAGAACTAAATCTTAGTGAAAACTACCTCAATGCCTTTTACTCTGAGAGGCTGATGAACATTTTTCCACATTTGCATGCATAAACACAGTAGTGGCTCCCTAGAATATATTTTTCTCATTTTCCAGGAGTTAATATTAAACCTGGATTTCAATATAAATGTTTGAGAGTCTTCCCAAAGTCTTTTTAGAAGTGGGAAAGCACTTCAGATATTTCTAACACCCATGAAATAAACTAAAATAATTTGTCTTGCTTTCATCTTTCTATATTTCTTTTCTTTGTTCATTGTTAAAAACCTTTAATATTAGCAACCTGTGTCTTTCTCCCTGTATAGGAATAAAGCTGTATAGGGTCTATCTGTGGCTCATGGGAATCTCCCTACTTCTTTTTTCTTTTTTTTTTTGTCTCTCCAGATCATTAAAGACCAGAAGCTACTGGGGATAGTTGGAGGGATGCTACTGATTGATCTTTGCATCCTGATTTGCTGGCAGGTTGTGGATCCTTTGAGGAGGACAGTGGAAAAGTATAACATGGAGGTATGTCCTCAAGCCCAAGTAATACTAATCGTTGCATATCAGTCAGTATCTACAGCTTTCCATAAGATTAAGCTAAAGATGCATTAGGTAAAATGAAAGCAAGTCAAGCTGTGTATTTTGGGGGAGGAAGGGTTCTGATTTTCAAAACCAAATAGAAAAGACAAAGAGACATTTTATTTGCAAGGGTTGTAAACACAGCAGAGCCCTCTGCTAAGACTCTCTATTAGAGTCTGTTGCAATAAATAATAGATTATCAGAACCCATTAGTGAATTTCAGTAAGAGCTCATTCAAGTGCAGGAGAGGTCACTGCTTAGACTGCATTCTTTGTGGAGATGGTCAGGAATTATGTTACCTACTGCTATATTTATTTGCAGTAATTTTATGTGCATGCACCCATACTGATTGTTTCTCTCTTAATGCTATTCCCAGAAAGGTCACACGAGCAATTTTGATAGGCAGGAGGTAATAGCTTAATGCCAGCTGTACACACGTTCCAACACTCTGGTTGGTTTCTAGAAGTGGAGCTGAAGTAGAGCTTTCTGGACAAACTGACAGTAAGAAACATGGAAGCAACAATTTATACCTAGGAAAAAATCTGTCTGTATGTAGATGTGCATTGTTTGAGAGTTTATTGCCTCCAACATGGAAACTGGTGATATCTGAAAGCTAGGATTGTCCTAGATTATATAAGGACAATCTAGAAGTGTTAGTCTCTTCTCCTATACTTGGCAATCAGTAAGAAAAAGAACAGTTGTTTTCTCTTCTGATGTTAACATTTGCAAGAAAATATATACCATTTCACTCCACTGCTTTTCCTTTGTTCTTACTTTCCAGTGTAGCTCTGGCATTTTATTAGGAGAAGTTTTCACTTTTTTAGTATAATTTCTAGAAGATATCCTAGAACAATGCATCTTAAACTGCAAGGAGATTTTTTTGAAAAAAAATCATTTAAGAATCTGAAAAGATTTGTCTCAGTCATTCCCTAGAGTTTGAAAGACTTCCCAGCTAACACAGTTGCCAATGAAAAATAGAAAATGTAGCTTAAATTTGTCTGCTGGAGACACTTCTGGTCTATGTGTGTATAGCTTGAAGCCATAGCAGCTTGTTGAGAACCTTGTTTATTTCATTTTGCTCCAATTGTATTGTAAGTGATATTTCAGTTGTCAGTATTGTTAACGTTGTCTCTGCTCATCTGAACCCAAACACATTATGACAAATAGTCAAAAAGTCCAATTAAAATAATCTCAGATAGAAGGAATTTTACTTTTTACTTTAGTTTAAACTAAAGAACCTGATATCTAGTGTTATTAGATTCACTTGAGGATAATGTCCATAGACAGCAGCAGTAACTGTGAAGTTAAACCATAAGTAACATATATTTAAAAAATAATGTTTGCTGTAGTTTTAAATGATTTTAAATGGTTGATTCAATTTCCATCTGAACTTTTCAGTGTATATTCTTTGATCATCTAATATATAAATCTAAAAACTTTGTGTGTTTTTTCCACATTTGGGGCTTTCCAGACCATGGGGCTGCACACCAGTTGCCTGAAATTTGCATAAGAGCTGAAATTCTCCTGGAATTATATAAGCCCATGCAAAGTGACACTGAATACACACATGACAATGTTTGATATTTTGATCCCTCAGCATCAATTGACTTGAACTTACTGTTAGAGCTCTTAGCTATTACTGTAAGTTGCGCAGAATATTTTTGAAGCTAATGGATTTCGGGTGGGAAGGAAATAAAAGTATCATGCTAGCAAATGTGATCATTAAACTATTGTATGTGCATAAAATATGTTACTATAAAAACAGTGAGGTGAACTGCAATTTACTTTCCTGAAGCACACCTCTTCGGGTCTCAAAAAATCTTGTGTAAAAGTAAATGACAATTGTCTTTGCTGCTATAATTATTATTATTATTGTTATTGTTGTTGTTATGCTATTTTTTTTTATTTTTACGTTACTAAAGTGTAATGGTGAATTCTTTAGTTGAGTTTGATGAAGCACATATTATCTTTTCTGTGTTTGAAAAATACTTGCCACATAGTACACACTACTGGTGGCAAGTTTCTGTTTTATTTCAGGAATATTTTGTAGTGGATATTTCTTGTCCCACTTGATTTTGTGAAATAATTTTAAAGGGGTTATTTCTGATAGTTGATGCTAATCCAAGTGATAAAGATTAAACTAAATGAAGGCTCCAAAGTTATGAATGCAATCAGTCATTCTAGCTAATGAACCATTTGAGCTCTGTTTATGAGCACTCATCAGCTTCCTGTGTGACAGCTCTGCATTTGGCTTCTATCGGGTGGACCCTCTGGTAGTTGTGTGTTCATAAGCACATGGATCAAAGGAACCAAGACAAGAAGCCTAAACACTGGTAATGTCCTGGGCTGCTTGCTGTTATTCACAAAATAGTTCATTTTAATGAAGCAACAGCAGGAAATTATCAAGAACTTTTTAAAAGAGTTCTTAAACGCAGAACTTTAAAATCCAGGCTCCTTTTCTGGAGTTGTTTGCAAAGTCCAAGCAACTCATGCCTTATAAGCTGAGGATAGGCAGTCTAAATCTAAAAAAACAAAGGGAAGTGAAGGCATTTTTAGAAACTTTATGGCTGTTACTGAAGGCAGAAATCCTATGGAATGTTGGATCTGTCAGTTTTCAGACCAGTTTCTGGCATCCTGACCCTACAGGTATGGTTTCTTCAGGAAAAGCACATCTGTGGCTGCCATAAGACGCCACGTTAAAAGTTTTAGTGACTGAACCATAAAGCATCCAGATCCTCCAGTCATCAGCAGGGGAAGTAGTTTATGGTATATGGACAATAAAGTTGCTGGATAAAAGAAAAGAGGTTAAAGGCCAAGGCAGGGACAATGTTAAAACTTCCCTAACTGTACAGTGATCTGCAGAAGAACTGTAGCAGTGTCCCTATGTACTTTTCCTAAGAGTACTGTAGGCTTGATTTTCTTATAATGCAAAAGCATTTGATAACACAAAGGGCTTCTAATCTTCAAGCAGCAGTGTAAAAAAAAAAAAAGGGAATTAATCTATAATGTTATCTCTATTTATCTGTTTTCCTAGATTCCCTGCCTGTAACATTTCTCCTTTTGCTAATTTTTCAGACCAGTGGAGAGACTATCACTTTTTTCCCTCACTAATTTCTTCCTAGGCTGAACCAGGAATTTGCTTTTCTCATCATGATTCACCTTTTTTGTCATAATCAAAATGATTATGCTCAGATCTGAGCCAGGTCCCTGCCAGACTGTTTCTCCCAGTCATGTGAACTGGAGTGCATCCTTCCTTCACTGTCTCCCTGGCTGGGCTGCCCATGAGGAACTATGGTGCTTCTCTGGATGCTGCTGTAGAAGAGATTTGCAAGGCTCTACCATTGTTTGCTTGTTGACCTGCCTTCTTAAGAAGTTTATGTGCTAGGGTGGTCTGTGCGATTTTTTTACTACTGCCTAAAAAACTTTGCCTGTTTCAGTCAAATCTGACAAATTTGAGCAGATACATCTCTTAAGGACTAAGGCCACAGTAGACTTACTGGAAACAGCCAGCTGTGTGGAGGAGACATTCTGGCAGTGTCTCCTCTGAGAGACTAGGATCTCAGAGTGAGTTCATCCCTTTGTCTAAAAACAGATATTTTAAATGACTTGCTACAGGGGGTCTTCACTCTTAGCTGAAGAGAATCCAGCCACAAGAAAAGAACACTTAGGAAACCAGATCCCTCCAATTTCAGTTGCTCAGCTGTGTTGGAATGAAACCACAGTCTGAAATAGCAAAATCCTTTAGAAAGTGCAGTGTGTGCAACAGCCATATCATAATTCAATCATGTTCTTAGTGCAGTTGAAAGGGTCTGTGTGTACACATGCACTCACACTCACCTCTTGCTCACAATTATCTCAGCTAGTCAGAGCATGGCACTGATAATGCCGAGAGCATGTGTTCAGTCCCTGTATGGTCCATTCACTTAAGAGCTGGACTGGGTGATCCTTATGGGTCCCTTCCAACTCAGAATATTCTGTGATTCTATGGTGTAGTAACGCTTTTACTCTAGAGTTGGGCTTGAAAGCCTCTGACTGGCTTATCTTCTCCCAACACAAATGTCTATGAAACAGACTGGATCTCTGTGGCCTTGGAAGGTAGACAGTGATAATGTTTAATAAATAATAACTTGTAGGGGAAATGGACTACCTTTTATAATTCCCAAGGTAAAAATATCTTGCATTAGTGTTAGATTCAATGAAAGTAGTATCTTCCATACTGGATGCCAATATTTCATGTAAAATTTTAAAAGGTTTATCCAGGGCAGCAGCCTGGATAAATTAAGTAGTTATTTCTGTGATGCTTTCTCTTATGCATTCTTATGATAGCATTATCAATATTTAAAAATAAACTTCATTCTGGTATCTGGAATACCAGTATTTAAGGTTTCACCCTAATTTGTCCTGGGATGGTAATAAACATGAAATAGAGAAAAAAATCTGAATGAGATGCCATTTTAGAAGACACAGAAGAGAAAAAGAGATCAATGAGACATGTCCTATTTGGACTTCTAGCATTGATATAAATGTAAAATTCAGAAACTAATATGAGGAAACCTTATATGAGGATGTTGTAATAACAAAAATACCAATATGCAGGAAAGATTAGTAGGCCATGCCAGCATCAGAGTAGTGCAGTATGTTAACGAAAGTTCAATTCATATTACCAAATTAATAATTTCAGTGAGTGAGACAGAATTCCTATGTATTGCAAGTGTATAACGATGCTGCCAGACACATATTACTGCACAACAAGCCAGAAGTTTAGCTTTGACTGATATGTTGAGGGACTCAAAAACATTGCAAAACCAAAAAAAAAATGCTGCTCAGACTAACTCATTTGTAATTCAACAGATTAGAGAACCCACAGACAGAGACTTAACCCTTGATTTCATTCTGAATAGCCCACAGAATCCATTCCAAAGTCTTGATATCTGAAAGAGTTTTCCATAGCTACAAATAAATTGTTCTTAGTTTTGATAGCTTTGAAGAAGCAACAAACAAAAAAGGTCTGTAGAGTGGTACTCACCTTCAGAAAGCAGAAGAACATTAAATTAAGGATGTGTCTTAAAGAGAGGCTAAAGAGTAAATTGTAGAGAGCTAAATCAGGTGGTTTAGAGAGTATTAAGAATTTCATACGTGAGACACAGAGTAATTACATGCCACACATCAAGTAAGACTTGAAAAAGAAAGAACTCAGCGTGACAAAACAGCAGGAAGACATCCTTCAAAAAAATAAAATAATATCCAAATGGGGAAAATACACAGGATCATAATGTCAGGTAAATTAAATGTAGAAGAAAATAAGGCAGTCTAAAAAAGCATCTTACAATGAATGAAAAAAGAATAATAAATCTTTCTGTAAATACCAGTAGCAGCAAGTTTGCCACAGAATCTTGGGAATAATGTTTAAGCAGAATAGAAGATCATTACTTGCAGAAAATAAGGCTACGTGGAATGATTAAATGATTGCTTTGCTGCTTTGTTCAGCAAAATTCTTAGTGGAGGGATTTTTGGAGATTGCTGTGCTAGAACCCTTTTGATGAACTCACTGAGGAGTGACTGGAGTTGCTGGTAGGAATAGGGAAACTGATCAGAAATAAATCAATGGAAAAAGATTCTATTCTCCCAGGTTTTCTATAGCAATTCAAAAGAATAATTGTCAAACTACTGACAACAGTATGTAATCATTAGCTCAGAACTGCTTTGATATCTGAGCAACATGTTGCAAATATCTTGCCATGTTTTCAAGACAGAGTAGAATCCTTAAATTTGTAAGTGAATGTAGTAGGCCAACTTATAAAAATTATAATCAGGAGTAGGATTAGAAATTGATATGCTACACTGAGGAGTAGTTCGATATCACACTTGTGAAGGAACAAGTCATAAAAACTTAGTGAAGTCCTTTGAAGAAGCCAGCAGACATGAATAGAAGCTGACACAGCCAGCTAGGTCTCAAAAAGAACTCATCAATTTCTTTCATCAAAGGCTCTCACAGAAAGGAAATAGACACGGAATAAGAGAGAAGCCCTCAAATCGGTATGAAGTTCTTTAGAATAAGGAATCAGAACTAAGAAATAAATAAAAGTTCATTTTCTAGTAAGGAGGCATGTAGCCAGTAGAGTCCTTCAGGACAAGTTCCAGTCTTTGTGCTGGTATCAGTATTGTTCAGTGGAAGAGGTTATATCAAGTTATTTTAGAAAATATAAATGAGGGCTGACTGTGAAGAATTTGGGACAGACGTTGCAAAGTTTAGCATAAAGTGAAATGCTCTTTCCTTATTGCAACTGCAGCAGTAAAAACAAATGTTGTCTTGTTTGTGATGTAACCTCTTTCTGATATAGAGGAAGGTGGAATTACAGATTTAAGTTCAGCTAGAGGAAACCCATAAATAGACTAAATAAATTGAGTACATCTTACATCTTTCTGAATAAGACAGAAAAGTCTGGCTTAAAATTTTCATTTAAATAACTAACCCAGAACAAAATCATGTTAGCTGGCTTGACACAGGTCTCAGAGCACCCAGATGTGTTGAGTATATCCTCAATAGATGGATGTACGTACAACAGGACTGGAGGAATAAATACTGTTCCTGGGTATCTGATTGTCTTTTCTGTGGGACTGCTCTAAGAACCTGAAGAAATTAATAGTACTGAGCTGCTACTTAGGCTGTACGTGAATTTAACTATATATAGATATACAATTCCAAAAGTTACTCACAATAGTAATTCAAGGTCAATGGTAAGTGAGAGTTGTGTGAAAATTACTGAGATGGGATGTAAAGAATACTCAGGAAGGAGTGCATATATTATGTGTGAAAGTCCAAGGTGAGCGTGGTGCTATACCCTGATGGACTAGTTAATAGGAGCTGTGGTCATCAAGTATAAAACATTTCCTTGGGAAAGATTTTGTCTTTTAAAATTGCTTTGTTCCTACATCTTTTTGATGAAAGTTATGTGAAAATTTGGATTTGGCTGCACAGATGTAGATATTTTTCTTTAATATCCATTTGCATTAATAACACTGCTGTTGAAGGAACTGGAAAATACTTTGGTCCAAAATCATACACAAAGGAGTGTGGGGTGGGCTGGGGTGGGGGGTATTATAGTATCCACATGATACTATGGGAGTAGCATAGATTTGGAATTGGTGAAGGTGTCTGGTTCAAATTCATGCACTCAAGGAGATTTTTGTAAATTCTTTGATGTTTTGAAAAAGATCAGATCATATTCTTTTCTCTTTCTGCATATGTATATATGCATAAACAGATGTGTTTATGGGGTTTTGTTTACATTGTGCTGTTCAGTCAGCTAACAGCCAGATTGAGAGAACTTTGTTAAATGTGTGATGTGAAATGAAGAATTTAATTGGCTGAAGCAGTTTCTGCGGGTGTTCAGCCTAATGCAGGTCAGAGCTTGTTAGTCAATTTGTGCTCTGTGTATCGTTACACCCATCTGTTTCCCCTACTATTTTTTAAATAAATTTAATTTCTTTCCTTCCAATTTGAAATATTACAGACTGTGGGAGTCAAATGTCTCCTGAATTCTGTAGCCTGCTTTCACACCCTGACATTGTAGCTCTCAGCAGGTGGCCTGCCAGGAGTAGCTGAAACTGAGAACCCTTACTTGCATCTGCTGGGACACTCTGGTGGCTGGCAGATGCTCCAGAGAGAAGGAAACTGAATGACCATAAAATCATCTGTAAGCCTTCTACTGGCCCAGAGGATCTAGCACAGGTCCAAAGAAAGAGTAAATACTAAAGAGTAAAAGCTGGTTTACTTCTCTCTTTCATTTGACATCAGTTTCCAAGGAAACAGAACAAAACGTGAGAGCTGGGAGCCAGCAGCTGAGATTGACTCAGCTGGTGGCTAGTCCTGCTTCTGTTCCCATGGAAACATGTATCAAATTGGCAAAAATAAGGATATAGGGCAGGGTCAGTTCTAAAATGGCAGGATGAATGGCTGCTGCTTAACAACAGCTACTTAACAAGATGAGGCTTGCTGGTACTTATTCCTCTTCAATAAACAATTCCAATTCTAGTTCTGCCTACCAAAAACCCAGCACTTAGAAAGTTCCTACCTTAGGAATGTAGGAACCCCTATCATTGACCAGACTTGTAACTCCTCTTGTCCACCACCTCGTTTAAAACAATGACTGGCCCAAATACTTTCAGAAGTGGGTACCAGAAATGTGTAGTGCACATCTGAAAGTTCATCTGTCATGCTTGAAAATTTCAGCTGTGATTCATAATGAGTAGTAACTTGAAATGAGCAGTTGTGTATAACTCATAGTTCTTATACTCTTGCTAATTGAACACTTTTGTTATTCTCATAAATGTCAGGGAGTTTTGACTCTTGCAAACTTTGCACAGATCAGGGTAATTGCTAACCAGACATGGTGTGAAGAACTTCCTTTCTCAGTTTTGGAAATGTTGCTTTTCAGTCTCATTGAACATACATTATTTTTCTTTTAGGGAAAAAGAAGAGAATTAAGTCTTCCACATTTCCTTTGGCAGCACCAATCATTACTATGCATCTGTGTTTACAACCTTATTTTCCTCTTTTCTCTTTGGTAGATAGTCCCAATCTTATTAAGCTCTTTTTCATGTGACATGGAAACTCTAAAGCATCCTTTTTAGTTAGGATGACTAATATTGCATATTTTAGAAGATCTGTGTAATGTGTTTTATCTATTATTCATCCTCTTCCATATATTTAGTGTATTATTTTTCACTGTTGCACACCATTGAACAAAATTTTGGACTTCACTGTCAAAGCGATTCCCAGAACATTTCCATGAACTAATTATGACTCTTAGA
This sequence comes from Agelaius tricolor, assembly GCF_023055355.1. Classification (NCBI taxonomy): domain Eukaryota; kingdom Metazoa; phylum Chordata; class Aves; order Passeriformes; family Icteridae; genus Agelaius; species Agelaius tricolor. The sequence goes on from NW_027269262.1 coordinate 33,749,732, forward strand.
AAATGTATAAGTAGTTCTGTTTTTACAGTACCATTACAGCTACTGAAATCAAATTCTACTTGTCATCATATGGCCCACTCAGCTACACTCCTCACATTTTTAGACTCAACCTCAGTATTTTTGTCTGGGTATTTTCATGGTTGTGCTGTTGGGCAAAACTGATTTTAGTATGGAACTATGGTTCTTACAGAACCATATATGTGGTTCTGCATCTCTTACAGAGTGGAAGTATTATTCTGGAATATGGAAGCATGATAGTGGAAGGGTTTTGTTATATAATTATTGTTACTTGTGCTATTGTTATGTAGTCACATTTCTGTCACTGCTACTTTGCAGTAGCTCCTCCGGTTCTGAAGGTTCTGCTACCAGAGGTACCCAACAGGACCCATCCTTTCAACTGCTTTTGGAAATACAGACTGTTGTTCCCCCTTTGGTATTTTAAGGCATAATCCCTAGTCCTCAGTGAATTAGTCTCTTGGAGGAAAGGAAATCAGATATCAGATATCCAACCCAACAATTCAGGACATACACACGGACCCGAGCAGCCGTTTACCGCTTGCGATGGCAGCGCTGCCGAGGTTGCTGCGTGAGACAACCAGTGAGTGATTCACCACCTAACCGTCATTAAAAGCAGCAGACACATCATCTGTCAGGGATACCTGGCTGCTTCACACAGAAGGCACTGTGACAGTTTTGTTGATTCATTGAGGAGGCTCAGTATATGATAAACCCAGTGGTACCTCTTCACTTTAAACTTCAGGTACATTGGATACAATCATTCAGATTTATTTCTCTGAAAACTGAAGCCAGAGCTAAATTTAACCCTGATTTTATGCTCCTTCATAAGACTACATTGTTGGGATAGGACAATGCTGATATTTTGGCAGTTAGGAACTGCCTACCAAATAGAAACATAGCTGGCTATAGGATATTTCAGCATTTGTTAAGCACTACCACATTAGCAAGGTCAGAGAAGCTCTTTTCCTCATACACTTACCTTCTTCTTTCAGAGATAAGTCTCTATGAAATCTCTGGACACATTTGCACTTAAACTTCATATTAAGTGTCAAGATTTACAGGCTTTATTAAGCCAGACAGGAATTTTTTTCTCTTTTTTTCAGTGATTTGATTTGTTAATATCAGAAGTGAAAAAAGACAAGAAAACTCTTCTCTCCATCAATCACCAAAACCTCATGAGAAAAAACTTCCAGAAAACAATCTAGGAACTGATTAATCTTCCTTGCTGCATTTTATCCTGGGTACTCAATGTTCAACCCTTTCTAGCATTGTAGCACCTCTCTTGTTTTCTGGAAGAAACCACCACTGTATAAGAAAGACAGACTTTAATGCTTATGCCTAAAAACAGATGCTGATATGGATAAAAAGAACCATAATGAATTACTCCACGAATATGCTAAGGCTGCAGTAGAGACCAATAAAATCTTTCCACCAGACATCTCTGAAAATAGAGAATTCTCCATTAAAATAGCTATTTAGGATAGAAGATTATCTAATTTAATTAATACTTCTTTGGAGGAAGAATATTCTCTTGTTCCTGCAAATGTTTAAATAGGCCAATACTTAAAAGAAATAATCTGGATATCCCAGTGCTACTTTAAAACTATTCTTTCATTCCTAAGCAACTTTATGGAGAAGGCAAGCCTCAAGTTTGTACTATAAGTAATTATAGGTAGTATCATTTGTCTAGAATGTCCTGAGTTCTGGCCAGCAAATTGCACTGGAAAGGATTAAGGGCAGTGATTGTCAATTTGGAAAATCAAGCCACAAGTAACCTGCCACAAGATCTTTATGCAGTGCTTGACTATGAAGTACTGCTCTCTTACTCAAAAGGAGCATCTTGGCTTTGCACAAAAAACACTTCAGTGCTGCTCAAACTTAATAGGAACTGATGTCCTTTTCCTTCGAGGTGAAGTGCCAGGTGGAGCACCTTGTGTTTGTAAGCACACCCGGGCAGACAGGGAGAGCTGCTGGACAGCCAGGGCACACACACACAGGCAATAAGCACATGGCAGAGTGCTGCAGACTTGACCCAGACTTCGTGCTGGTGGGCAGAGGGCCTGAGGAAGAGCTTCCTTGAACAAAGCCATCCTCTTTATGGCTATGCAGTACAGGTCATTTTGCTTCTGTGTTTGGTTCTCCTGGATCCCTCATGGTTACTTTGCTCTCTGACAGAGCAGCATCTCTGAACAGTGGACTGTACTTGTGCCCAAATCTTGAAGACTCTGCTCTTCCCTAGCACAGCAATGCAGTCATATTTTGAAAACTATTTTTTTTAAAAAAGTGCTAGTACCAACATAGGACATTTTCTGCCAGTGCCTTGGGCCATTCTCTGCTGGAGTTTCCCATATGGTAGTAAATCAAAGCCTCCATATGATTACATTTTAGGTATGTAAAATTGTTTTGCTGTAGAGGGTAGATTTTTTTTTTTCTTGTCACGATCCGTCCTTACAAAAGGGTTTCGTGATGGTTTGTGGATTGATCTCAGGGTGCAAAAAACCTGACAGGGCACAGGGGATTTGTAGTGATAATCAAAACAAATGCGCCTTTATTGAATGACCACAGTAAAATGTGATAGAGAGATTAAGGGAGAGAAAAAGATAGAGAAAGAGAGAGAAGAGAGAGAGAGAGGGATATAGTTACCAAACATAGAGATGAAGTCCTTTGGTCCAGTCCAGTTCGAGGATCCTCCTGTTACATCAGAAAGATCTCAAAATCTCTAGCTAACTCAGAGATTTTTATTATGATAATTCTATTGAAAATTGTGAGGAGCGGGAAACAGATACAATAAAGAATAGATGTAACAGGTAATCCATGTTCTCAGCAGTAAGCAAGGGCCATTGTTTTCTTGGTCCAGTGGTCACACCTGCAGGCAAACATCTCGCTTTGGTCAGCTTGCCTCCCCCCACACATCTGTCCCAGGTTAGGGGTTTCAGTCCCAGTCCTTGGAAGGAGGAGAGGGGCCTTTTCACATGGGGGTTTCATGTCTCAGTCCTTGTGAAGAAGCTTCTTACATCCCAGTTTGTCTGTCACAGCTGTTGTAAACAAGTGAGAGGGGTCTTCTGCAGGGGACCACCCAGAACTCAGGAGAAGTCCAGCCAGGCCAAGAGGTGGGACAGCTTCCAAGGCTATTGTTGCAAAAAGGGCACAGTGCCCCCTTCTTTGGGCTCAGCATAGCATACAGCAAACAACACCTGTGAAAACAATAGCTTAGCAATGCTCTCAGGTCTTGGGCCTGTGGCTTGTGTAACTTTCTCCTACAGAGAAGACGGGGGGGGGAGGGGGGGGGGTCTTCTCTTCAGTGGTCCTCCATGACGATTGTGAGGCAGATGAGGAAAAATTTGGACAGACTCTCACGCTTCTCTGATAAACATGTTCTAATATTTTAATGTATCTTTCATATGCAAGTGAGAAAAAACTTTTTTCTGGCTCTGGCAAACACTAGCATGGGCTTTTCTATAAAAATTGCAAATTTTCACAAATCTCAGCTGTGCAAATGCAAGGATTCTTTCTCAATTAGCTGTCTTCCGCATTCATATCCAGCAGAATGTGTTTATGCCTATGCATTTTTATTTTAAAATATCCTCCTGTATAGACTTCTCTCCCTGGATAAAAGAGAAGAAACATATAATAGCTGTTAACCACATTATAAGTGGGGCTAATATGCATTAGCAATACTTTGGTTGTATATGTATTTTTTAAAGCTATAAAACAGGGGGCATCTTGCTTTTTAAAGACCTGAATCACTCTGAAGTCTACTTTCCAAACTGCCTTTGTTCTTAGACCTTCAGCAGCTCTATTCTGGGCAGTGCATTCCTTCCTTCCATGCTTCTCTACCCTCCCAAAATATTTTCTCCTGCCTGTCTCCATGAACTGTCACGCTTAACAAATCTCACCTCATGCTCACTTTCACTCCCATAATGGGCAGATCATTGATACAAGTGACTCTGTCAAAGGACAGCAAACTTGTGGCTTAGGCCAGCTCAGCTCTAGATCACTATCCACTATTGAGCAGCTATTAAAGACTGGTTATGACCTGACTGCAGGTGACCATTGGTCATAAAAAAGAAGGAAAAGTGAAAAATGGATGCAGATTGGTCAATTTCCCAAGAGAGGTACTCACTTCTATTTTTGTTAAGAATGCTGAGACTGATCAAATCCAATCATTCATTTTTATTCATTTTTTTTTTCTTTAAAGAAAGGGTTATGAATCAACCATGAGCTGCACAGGTTGGTATGGACATACTTCTGGACAGTCAGTGGAAGGCTTCTCAGTAAGACCTGATTTAATGGTTTGTAGTTAAGACTCAAAAATAAATGCTTACTAAGTCATGTGGAAGTGGAGCGAGTTCCTAGTGCATGAGGGTGCCTTATAAAGGGAGAGACTCAGTCCCCACAGCTGTAGCTGCCTGGCAGCCCTCTTTGTTGTTGTTGATTTTTGTTCTTTTTATTTTTGCTGTTGTTTTTTGTTTGTTTTGTTTTTGTTTGGATTTTTTGTGTGTTGGTTTGGTTTTTTTGTGATTTTTGGGGTTTGTTTTTGGTTTTTTTTGTGGTGGTAGTCAACACCCTTTTCAACAGAAAATTCTGAGTTTTCATTTTAATGTCATCATTGCTTCTCACCTTAAAAGCAATGTCATGGATCCATTTTTTTTGATTTTTGGGTACATTAAAAAAAACAACTTACCTACTTGCCTTGTTCTTGAGAACTTGTATTAGCAATTCTAATTTTTCTCATGTAATTTCTGCAATAATATATGACTTCCTTATTATGACTGTGTTATAAAGGACTCCTGGTTATCTCAAATAACATTTTGGATTTTTGTTATTGGTGTACTTATTTCTTTAGAATTCCCATTTTATTCAGTGCTTTCCATTGATTTTGAGATATTTTTATTGCTTTCTCATGAAGCATCTCTGACTTAAGTAAGAGTTAGAGACCTGAGAATCTTTCTATGCAGCTGATAATTCCTTTATCACTTTATATCATGTTAGAGTTTAGAAAGTTAGAATCCTCATTTTATGGAAATACCCTGCTAATATTTTAAAATTATGTCTGCTTTTGTCATCAACGAATGAATTATTGTGTAATTTTTACCAGTAATTTTTATCTGTAATTTTTACAGATTCTTCTAATCTTTTCAGAATGAGATACTTGAAAAGGCACATATTTGTGAAAAAATGCTTGTCTAAATATTTATTTTCAATGTGTTCCATATAGATGTAGATGTATATGTATGAATGTGTGTTAATATGTACAAATATATGTATATATATATATATATATATATTTAGTATCTTGACTGTTGATATTTCAGTTCTGGTATTTGGTCAGGGACATAATGATTTGGAGTCTGGTTGACAAAAGCTGGATATTCCCTCTGTTATTTCTTTCTGTGTGCTGGTTACTTCCCTGCAGAAAGGGATTTTTTAATCTAACTGCTGTGATTGGTTCTCCCACATTTTGTGGGGCTGTTGCAAATAAAAGTGGAACAGTACACCTGCAACCTAGATCTGTAGGGATAATGATAGAAAATTCCATTTACTATGGAATTTTCTTTTTGCAATAATACCATTGAGCCAGCACATAACTTTGTGCAGCAGATGAAAGCAAAATGAAAATTTCTTGCTTCCAAAATGGAGATGCTCTTCAGCTTTGCCATACAGGTTGAAGGCACATATCTCTAATGCTTTCATTGGGATCTAATCTTACAATAATGCTATGAGCAACTTAAAGTATTTTTCAGTTTTTCATATTTTTCATTTGCATACATTAATATAGAAGAAAGAAAAGCCAGTTAAAGCACTTTGGAGACACATTCAGGATGAAAATGTGTGTGATGACAAACCACCAAACAATATTTTAAGACATGGCATTACAAAGGAATTGGGCTGGAATAAGATGGAAAAGATAACTGTGGGGGCAACTTGGATATTTTTAACCTTTTTTCTAATGTTTGGCCTCTTTTAAATAAATTAATAAAATTTTAATTAATATGAAATGAGATCCATATCAGAAATCACCAAAGTAATTAGTTATGGAGTTAAAATTATGAACTTTGACAAGTCATTTTACAAGTCACTATGACAATGATTTCATAAATTGAATGCCAAACAAGATTTCTGGTTTAAGGGAAAATGACAGGATAGGTGAAGCTGCATATAAATAAATGCCAGGTGATGGTTAGATCTTGATACAAGACCACTCAGTTTTAAGAAAATATCATCTTATTGCACAATAGGAGTCAAAAGGCAAACCAAGGGTAAGGAATTATAAGAAAAGAAATAGGGAACAAGATATAAAGCGATACTATGGCAGTGTTTAAGTCCAGAGTGGAGTTATACCTATACTGTGTACAGTCCCAGCACAGTTCCTGACCTCCAGGAGATGGAAAACATCCAGAGCTTTGTAGAGCCTTGAGAAGTATGGATGGAATAGCCCCCATCCAAGGAATAGGCTAGAAAAGAGATGGATGAGGACTGGGCAGAATAAAATCTTCAGTGGCTTAGAAAATGTGATTAGAAGTGATCACACATAGTCTATTCCTATGCAAGAGCTCAGGAGTGTGAAGTGGAACTGGCAGGTTCAAAGAGCAGACAACACATAATGCAGGTGGTGAACTTCTGTGCAAAATGTTGTCCATCCTAAGAGCTTACATGGGATTAACATAGCAACTGGGCACACTGATTGAAGAAAAAGCTATCTGGTGTTAAATAAGCACACATGACCTCACTCTGAAGAAATCATTGTGTGACAGATGACAGAATATTCTAGAGTGATGTTTCTATATGCTTGGCCCTTTTGAGATTCTTCCCTGGGGGGAGGCATGGTTTGGCAGGACTTGAGAAAGATTTTTATGAGTACATCCGTTATATACATCAGCTATGGAGAGAGGAAATACCTCTGTATTTTTAAGTTCCCTTTGCATTTAATTTTATTTTTATTCTTTATAATTGTTCTCATAGAATAGAGACAATTCTGACAAACTGAAGACAGCATTTCTGAACATTGGTGGAAGAATATTTAGAATGTAATTCTCGACACCAGGTGTCCTGCATTCTTTTCCAAGTATGTCACATATTTTTAGATCACTTGATAGTTGTGCTATGATGGGAAAACATATTCTTCTAATATGTCACAAAGAGGAAGAGATCTTCAGTGTTTACCCAATTTTTATTTAATTTGTACAAACTGACTTCTGAAAAAGAAACTGAGGTTAAGAAATTAAATATAGAATTATAGAATCTTTGAGACTGGAGGAGATCTCTGGATATTTTCTGCTCAAAGCAGAGTCACTTATAGTGCATTGTTCAAGACCATGTCTAATCATATTTTGAATATATTCAAGTGTGGACTCTCTACAACCTCTCTGGGCAACATGCTACAGTGTTCAACCACCCTCATCATCAAAAAAGCACTTTTTTTCCCCAGTTTAAATGGTACTTCCTGCATTTCAATTTGTGCCTTTTGTTTGTTCATTGAATACCACTGACAAAAGTCTGGCTTCATCTAGAAATATATAGCTAAAAATTGATCACAAGTAAAGAGATGCTGTGTGTGGGAGTGAGACTGTGTTTCTAAGGCACTAGATTAGTTGGAGATCTAGAATTGTCTTCTTTTGGGGGGGGGGGGTAATGATATAACTTGAATTTCAGAGTTTAATAATGATATGAAAGAGATTATGTGATGTGAAGACAGGCCCCATGTTTCTGTGTTTTGGAACTGGTCCCCAGATTTTTACAAAGACCTTGTGAAAACTGCTTTCATCCCTGCTATTTTCCAGTTAAAGGTTGGCTAGCTTCATCTGGATTTTGAGATACTTTTTCAGCTGCAAATGGCTAACACAAGAGAGAGAATACCACAGCTATCACTGCATCTCCTTTAAAATGGTTCATTTGCCTCAGGCTTTAGGATTTAGCTGTAATGAAGATGAAAGATTGATGGCTGACTGCTGACCTACTTTGAGGAAATGAAAGAGCAGGTGGCATGCTGCTGACTAGGAAAGTAAAAGACTGTACTAAATGCAGGGAAATAAAGCATGGCTGAATAAAGTCTCTTTTAGATCACAGCTTCTTTTCAGTAGCCCAATACAGAATAATACACATCTGGAAACCTCAAAACCTCTTTTATATCTCTGCATGTGTAAATATATTTAACCTATTTGAAATAGTTATTTTCATTTTACATAAGAAGGCTCTATCACTTACTGCTAGGGCTTTGAATCTATCCAACTGTCACAGCATATTGTAGAAACTAATAGGAAAAGCTAGACAAGGCAAATTACAAAAAAATGTAAGGCTTAAAGTGTGACAGATGTTTCTTTCAGTGCTTGCAACAAACTGTTCTCCAAATTTTGTTTAACCTTTGGCAAAAGAGAGAGGTGCATTCACCTAAACTCAGAATTAAGGTGCTCCCAACTGTGTGATGAAAGTGTTTAATCATTGTTGTGAACCAGCCCTTCAGAAAGGAGCTGCCACCCTTCAGCTGGGAGCAGTGTACTGTACTTTGTGTCAGGAACTTCAGGCATGAAGCATGAGAAGGGATTAGAGGAAAAAACATTTTCAGTTTCTTGGTAGCAGTCTTGTGTTTCAAGCAAACCAGTAATACCTTGGTGGATGCAGCTGATGGTGACCACCAAATATGTCTGCAGCTTCTCATAACTGATACATTAACAGAGAATGGCATGATTTTATAAGCTAATTGTTTTCATTAAAAAGCAGCTGTCTTCCATGTTTTGGAGCAGGTACAGAAGAAAAGAGCTGTACTGCCTACCCAATGGGAAAGGATTGAGCTGCAAGCCCAGAGACTGAGTTGTAAGCAATCACACTCCCTTACAGCTTGCATTTCTGCACTTGCAACAGCCCTCATTGATAACTGCAGTGTCATGCTGACATCCTGAAATGAGAGGCAGTTTCACAAGCTAAGCAGATCCCTCTGTATTCGGCTTCAGATGGCAACATGACCCTGGGATGTCATTTAAGATACCCAATTCTCATTCCTTTTGAGAAGAGTCAAAGGAGTGTGCCATTTGGAGAATAGGCAAAGGTGTGTGGCTCTGACTTTCCCTTCAGTAAATTATTACGAAGGTCCAACTATGTGAGAAAAGACATCTTTGTATGTCTTTACACTCTTTTCCTTTAACAGAGAGAGTTTATTAGTTTAGTTTATTTAGTTTATTCTTTGGGTGCAAGACATGGGAGATACCGAACTATTAGGCTGTCAATTCTGTAACTGTTCCCAGGAACTTTCTTTTCTTAAATTCTGGGAATAAAAATCTGATTTTATCATCTGACATTCAGCCCATATTCTAAAACAACTTAGTAACTCATGGTTATTTTTGTACTGTCTTCCTCTGTTCTGCACCTTTGAAACAGGAGACAGCTAGAGGAAGTGGACATTTACTATTTTGGTGTTATTCAAACCTTGAGAGTGATTTAGTGGAATAAAGGGGGGAAGCATGTATGTGTGTATTAGGGAATGTGTGATTTTATGTGCTGAATCCTTTTTTTTTCCTTCCCATCCTGTAAAACATTCTAGTTAGGAGAATACTTACCTTGGGGTTTTCTTTGTATTTTTGGTGGGTACAGGACAGTTGCAGGAACTTTCTCCTTTGTGTACAAATAGTAATAAGCATTATGTATGTGTATCCTGTAAAGGAAAAAATTTAATTTTATAAATCTTTTTTCTCAAAAGAAGTCTGATTTCCAAGTTGTTGTATTAATGCTTATGGGTGTGGTTTTCTTCAGGTGTAGGAACTGTGCCATCAAGACTCCCTTTTCTCTGGTTTTGATCTATCTCACCAGGTGTCTGATAGCTGTTCTGGTAGCTTGCACTCCTAGAACCCACCTGATAGACTCTCCATCATTTGTTTGCACCATATACAGCTCACCGAGCACAGACCCTTATTGAAACTTTGCATAAAAGCTCTAAAAAGGACATAAAAATTAGTTACTTCTTTAATGTTAGATTTAAGACTTATAACAAATTGAAACCTAATATTAGCATTTTAAAAATAATTTCATCTTAGGATGATTCAGAATCTTTTAATCTTTTATGAATAATAAGACTGCCTATAAATAATAGTGATATGGGAAAAGGAGATGTCCTTTTTCTATTGTTCTTGCTTGGAAAAAACATGAGAAACAGGAGTGAAGGTGAGGGTGACCTAAAGAAGAAAGGTAAGAGGAGAGGAAGATTATTCTTTTGAATCAGAGTCCCACAAGCCAGCAAAGAAAGAAACCAATGCAAAAAATACATGTCTACCAGTGAAAATGCATGTGCCTGGGCATAACTAAGAATCATCTATAAAGAAGATACCAAGATAATTATTTTATTGTCATAAACACAGACTAAAAATTGGTAGCTGAATAGATTATTGTTAAAAGGTTAGTGAATTGTAGCCATTAAAATGGTGGGGCTTGGAGTGTTTTAGAAGTTAGGACTATTTTAGTGAAGTTTGTAAACATAAATTAAAAGATGACTGTAGCCTTAAAAGATCTATTCTGAATATTCTATGGTGAAGTGATGTCAATATTCTTCTGTGTTTGAATCATAGAATCATAGAATGGAGGAGGGGGAGGTTGGAGGGGACTTTAAAGATCATCTAGTTCCAAAACCCTGCCATGGAGAGGGACATCTTTCATGAGCCAGAGCCCATATTTCCCCTAGGTGTCACAGATACAATTTTCCTTTTGTGTAACATTAGAAGGAAATTTACTGCCATTGCTACTGAAAGATTTAAGTGACTCACATACAAAGCTGAGAGAATTAAAGTAAAGGTGAATCCTAAGATGGACATACTTTGTGGCATTTCTAAATTGATTTTTACCTAACTTACAGCCATTTCATTCACATCAGAACCCTGGCTGCTATAAAGTTCTAAATGTAACCTTTTTCTAATTCTGCAATTTTTTCACCATTTTAACTGACATATTTTAACTTCTATAAGTTAAGCCAGTGATGTTTATTATGCAGACAAGCTACCACTTTCCAAGCTATCAAGTTACCTGTCACAAAAACATTCAATCTAGGTGGTGGAAATTGAAGGATTGTAATCCTGTCTATTAGGTGTTTGAATACCTAGATTTGGGTCTGTCAGTGTACAGAGATTAACTGTATAACTTGTGAAAATTTAGTTTTCTTTGGGATTCAGTTTTTACTTGATGTTGTCAATGGAATTATTCATCATAAACAATTTGTGGGATTTGTGATAGGAGTGGTCTGTAAAAAATCTTTTGGTAGTAATTCGATTACTGTTTGCTCACATTTTCAGTCTCAATACTCCTTTTTCTTTTCCTCCATGTTTTCCTAACTCTTTCAATGAACAGAACTGTAGCTTTTCACTTTGATGTATGTCCCTTTTGATTAGGAGATCATCAATTATTTAGATTGTTCCAAACCTTGCAGTCTAATACTTTGAACATAAGACTGTAAGTAGAGCATTTTCAAGATCAGTGTTTAAAAATAGGTCATGTTTTTCAAGAGATCAGCCAATTCAGTGCTTGAAAATCTGGAAAATCTCCTGATTAACATCCAGTATTTGTTAACCTAATATGGACTTGTTTTTAAAACATTAGCTCTATTATTTTCTCCATTAGAGAAAAGTCACCTAGCTTAGATACAACATTTAATGCCCGGTATATCATTAACAGTATCTGTTAAAAAACAAGAATAATGATATTCAAGGGGTTTTGCTGAAGGAAAAGAAGTTATTTTCTCAACCTTATAAAGGTATCAGTGGGGTTTTTTTGCTATGATAATTATTTGGTGCATGTGCTTCATTATTATTATTAATAGTAATAATAATATTTTGCATTTCTGAAGCACTTTTCATCTGCCAACCTCACTTCTTTTTGCAAACAGCTAATTAGACTTCAAAACACAGTAAGTGGTGCTATACCCACTTTTCTGCAGGGCAGTACTGGAGGGCAAACCATGCTGCCTCTCAGTAGGCAGTCCAGGAAGCTTGAGGGGATGAGTAGGAACCCCCATGAATATGAATTGTGAATTAATATGCCATGAAGCAAGTTTTCCTGCTTGTTCTGACTAATTAGCTCATGGCCTGATAATGAAAAGAACAGAAATTTCAGACTGTTCCCTGCAACTGCATGCTTAAAAGTTTTCCCCTTATCTCATTATATGGCAATGACATTGTGACAACCACAGAGCTTTTCACAGTAGTTTCATACACCAGAGAGAAGTTCAAAATTTGTTGATTAAATGGTATTTTCCATCCTAACCTGTACAAGTGATGATAGTTATATTTCTTCCAGATTTGCTTCTTTCATTTTGTTGCTTTTCAGATGAGTTCTGGCCAAGTGCTTTCAACAGTGTAGCTACTGATACTTGTCTAGTTTTGGTGGCTCTCCAAGCACTGGCTGTCACACTCAAGTGTATTAGAAATGTTCATTGCACATAAATGATGAGAGAGAGCTAGTTACATCATCAGACCACAGATTCAGTCAAACATCCTCCTTTTAAATAAGAAGGGTAGGAGCAGTGGATACTATCTCTTTACCTCAACTTTAGGAGGGCATTTGACACTGTCTGCCCTATCCTCATAGAGAAACTGCAGCTGATGATGAGCAAGCAGACAGTGGATTGAAAGCTGAATGGCTGAGACCAGAGGGTGGTGATCAGCAGCACAAAGTCCAGCTGGAGGCCAGGAGGCAGGGGTGTACCCTGGGCTCAACCCTGTTCAACATCTTCCCTGATGATCTGGATGATGGAGCAGAGGGTACCCTCAGCAAGGTTGCTGGTGGTGTGTGACTGGGAGGGATAGCCAGTACATAAGGGGATTGTGCTGCCATCCAGAGGTACCTTGAAAGTCTGGAGAAATGGACTGACAGGAAGCTCAGGCAATTCAACAAAGAGAAATGCCAAGTCCTTCACCCAAGGAGGAACAAGCCTGAGTACCCTGGGGGCTGACCAGGTGGAAGTAGCTCAGCAGAAAAGGACCTGGGCTTCTGGCAGACACCACATCAAACGTGAACTACAAATGTGCCCTTGGACAGTGGAGCCCTGGGCTGCATTAGACAAAGCACTGAGAGAAGGTGAGAGGAGGATCCTTCCCCTCTGCTCGCCACTGATGAGGCCACACCTGGACTGCTGTGTCCAGTTCAGGGCTCCCCAATACAGGAGAGACAGGGACACTTAGGAGAGTCCAATGAAGGGCCACAAAATTAAGAGACTGGAGCATTTCTCCTATGAGGAAAGGCTGAGAGAACTGGGATTGTGTGTAAGTACAGATGATATACATATATATGTATATGTTACACATGATATACATACAGCTATGTGAATAAATACCTGAAGGGGGGGGACAAAGAGGATGTAGCCAGGCACTTTTTAAAGGCACTCAGTGACAGGACCAGAGGGAACAAGCTGAAACACAGGAGGTTTTATCTGAACATTCAGGAAACACATTTTCACTCTGAGGCTGGCTGAGCACTGGCACAGACAGCCCAGAGACACGGAGGAGGTATTCTCACCCTTGGAGATGTTCAAAAGCCACCTGGATATTGTCCTGGAAAACCTGCTCTAGGTAGCTCTGCTTGAGCAAGTGGGTTGAACAAGATGACTTCTGGAGATCCCTTGCCAGTCTGTGATTCTTTGATTCTATCAAATATAAAAGGTGGATTTCCTAAGAGTCTACCTCAGGCTACTTGGGATTTCCTCTCTGCTACTAATTTTACCTTGGTTTCCATGGAGCCAAAGGCAGAGGAGCAGAAGAAATCAAGTAATGAAGCCTACAAGTAGTTTCTTAAGGGAATGAGGAGCTGAATAAGGTAAATTGATATGAAATAAAACAGAAACTATTGCTCACTTCATTGAATGCCTGAAAAAATAACAGAAGTACATCTCTGAATGCAGTACTCTCTGGATTGGTATTTATCATCATTTTTTAATATCTTTAATTTTTTCCTATTATCTTATTACTAGTATCACTTTTAAACAGTAACACCATTTAATGCTTTCTGAAATATATTATGGACACAGAGGGTATTAAGACCTGTAACATCATTTAAGTCTTGTTTTAAGAGGTAACTGAGGCATTGATGGCTGTCCTACACACAAGTGAATTTCAGTGTAATTTTTTACTTAGATTTTAAAAAGAATGTATTCACTGTTCACAAATACTTATCCTAGAGACTCAGTGAATAATCACTGTGATGTGAAATGAAATACATCATTAACATAGCAGAAATAGTGAAGTTAATTGTACCTAATATTTAGTATTTGAAAAAGAGTAAGGTAAAAATACTGGTTGAATTTTCTGTTCTTAACAACCAGAGTACAGAATGTCATTTTGTCATCTGTGTCTCATGAAACAGCTCATCACAGCACATATCAGAGATTTTTTTTGTCTCTGCCTTTTTTTCTTACCTGCTGATTCAGGCCCTGACTCTGCAAGCTATTGTGCACAGCTACCAGCATGTGCTCACTGCCTGAACTGTGGCTTTTCTGAACACGTGCAGTGTCCATTTTACGCCAGATTCTGCATTAAGATATTGGAGATTATTTAGGAAGTGGTGGGGGGGGGTTATTTCCTTTTTTCCTTTTTTCCCCTCTTCTTTCTCCTTTTTTTTTTTTTTTTTTTGTTGTTTTGTTTGGCTTTTTGGTTTTTTTTTTATTGTATTGCTTGTCATCAAAGAGTGTTACTTCAGTGCTCCAAGGGTGAAATACTGTTACAGAAGGCAAAAATATTAAGTAGCATGTTGTAAAGTCAGTAACTACTGGGAAAAATCCAATGAGAGGCTGTTTATCAGAGATTGTAATGTATTGTAAGGAAAAGCATTAGGAAACTGGCAAGCAGACCAACTAATTTGTTAAGAAGATGTTAAGAACTCAAAAACTACTAAGAACCACAGTAATGGAAAATTACACGGATCATCAAATGGAGACTGTAGACTCAGTGAAAACCAGTATTCTACTGGTTTCTTATGGACTTACATGAAATTTGGGTTAAAGTTATTCACTTCATAACACCAGAAAGAGTGACTTCTCTCAAGACAATGGCTCCAAGGTCCTCAAGCTGCAGAATAACAGCATCCCCTCGTGTGACCTATTTTATGTGTTTTGGCTGGTACAGCTGAACAGCTGCAGTCGCTCTGATCTCCTCTCTTAGTTTTGCAGAGAACTGTTGGGTTTGTAGGGATGACCATTTATCAGGCTAACCCTGAGGTGCCCCAGGGGTAATTCTGATGGAATCAGAGCTACAGCAGTAAGTGATATTACTTACTGAAAGAAAAAAACTATGAGTAATAAAAATTATTAGAGAGCTTTGTTTAGGAAAGCTATAAATCCATATTTTTCTTCTCTTGCTTGTTGTTTTCATGTAACACATGTCTGTTATCAGGACTTCTTCCCAATATCCAGCAATATTGGAAATTGGAAAAAAGAATACACTACTGTGTATTGTGTCTTTTTAAAATTTTGAAAAGCATTTTTAGCATGTCCATATTTTGGCAAGAAAAAGTATATATTTTTTTTTCCTTTTCATTTATCATTATGGCAATAGCTGTGGGTCTCCTGGCTGGGACACTAGAATGACTAACAGATAAACTTTTGCTAACTTTGCTTAGTGTTTATTTTGCTTTACCTAGCCATAAAATACACTGGGTATATACTGGCATAATTATTACCCCAAAATTCCTCTGATTGAAGATGTATCTGCTCAATTGCTTCCTGCAGTGTAAAGCAAGTGCAATGCCACTCAGTGCAGGAACTCAAACTGGTCACTGCTCCTGTCAGAAATTCCCCAGGCTGTGTGCTGTAGTTCATCTGAGGGCAAAATAGATGCTGTCCTGAGAAAGTGTTTTGAAATTACTTGTAGATGACTTCTTATACATGATATAAATATGCTACATGTTTTTTTAATTTTCCACAAAGTGCTTTTATTGTAAGAAGTCTAGCTTGGGGTATTGCTCTTCCCACTTTTTTTTTTTTTTTTTTTTTTTTTTTTTTTTAATTCACCCATTCAGCAATTTACTATGCACCCTGGCAACTTTCAGATCAGATGTCTCCTGTCTGCTCCCCTCCTCTCTCCCCTGTTTCCCTCCTAAACACCTTCTTCTCAGGCATGTAATCAAAGGTTTGGCTCTTTCACTGTTTCCATAAACTACATCTGCTCCTGAGTCAGTTCTCTGTGGTTGTGGACTTTGGTGAGTCAATGTAATGAGTCTCTTTTAAACTTCTCAGAAAAGGTAATTTGGCCTTTTGGGTTGATTATTTGATTTGACCATGAAGGGAGGTGAAATCTGAAACTTTCTTTCCTGGATTTTGTTTGCTTCTTTTAGTGGAAAAAATAATGATAAAAAAAACCCTGTCACTAAACTGAAGGAACTATGGATTTTGTGTAAATAAGTACTGAAAGGGTGCTGGTTTCCAAGCCTTTCTTCACTTCATAACACTTACAGAGTACATTTCCATCCATCTCAACACACATATACTTCTTTTGTATTTTAAGGATCTGATAAAATTGCACCAGAATTGTCTGTTATTTCTTGCTTCCCTCCCAGATCCAACTTGTCCTAAATGAACTTCTATTCCAAAAAAATACAGTCACTAAAGGAGCAGTGAGGTGTATATTCACCATATCTCCACAGACTTTCCAACTGAACCCACAGGAAACACACATAAACCATTTTATTGCTTATGTGAGGAGAATTGTTTTCCTCTGGACCTGTCAGCCCAGCATTCCTGTTTATTTTGAAACAACCAGATCCTGCAACTTTTTTTTTCTTTTGCTGCACACAGTTTCATGTCTAACAGAAATACAAACTCAAGTACAACCCTGAGTTCCCTAATTCCTGTTGAAACTGATGAGAAAATATTGCAGAAATTAGTGTCTGTGAACTGATCCAAATAAGTATTTAAATGTTCTTCTTTCCTCCCCCTCATTCCCTGGGTGCCTCTCTCTCTCATTTTCTCTTTTCATTCTTTTAGCTGCCTTCTTTCCAGATTACTCCTTTCCTCTTTATTCATTCATTCTTAACCTACTACATCTCTTAACTCAGATTTTGCCATTGGAAGCTTCCTCTTTCCAGGAAAGATGTTTGTTTTTCTCTGAAAGATGTTTGTTGTTCTTGGTTAACTAGAGTACTTCCTTTTCTGCTACTGTACCTCTGCATGCACCAGTTTTGCTCAGCTGAGTGTTCCATAATGTGGTGCTACAGAAAAATTATTAGGATCATTGCTCCTGTTTCATCCTAACTGTTGGAGTTATGAAGTTGACCATATTGCTAAAAAACAAGCTGGAAGACATGTCCCCTGTTTTGTTGTTGAAATATCTATGTCCAATACTGATCAAGCCTTTATCAGCCTCTGGAACTCTATTTTCTTTTTCACTTGCCTTCAGTGTGTAACTGGATGTAGTCAACAATGAGGCATAAAGATGTGCACCTATTACTGGGAAGTCACTCTCCTCACATAATTTTTAAATCTTAAAAATAAAATAGAAATAAAAAGCTAAGAAAAGAAATTAATGTTTGGCTAATTAACAATGCATATTCTTAATAGAACTCCGGCATAAATGTTCATACATGCAAAAAATTCTTTTTCAGATACAATTATAAAAGGGCACCCTTGCCATAATTGCAGCATCAAAAGTGCATTTTTTGGTGTTGGAGCAAACAAAGCATTTGTTTTTCAGACTGCTCTGCTCAGTGCAGTGGTTCAGTGAGATTCAAACCCTACCATTACCCTTCTCTGAGGCACTTCACCTGAAAGCTCTTCCAGCCATTGACAGTTGTCTGACCCAATCGTCACTTCAACTTAAACTTTTATACAAGCTTAACACCCTCCCTGGGCCCTTGATTCATGTGTCAGCCTTCAAATATGTCTTCTTGTGCTGAAAAAAAACAAAATACAAAATATTTTATCTCCTTTAAACTGAGAACCCCAAAATAAACAGTGAAAGAAATGTCTCATATGACAGCCTATCTCCCACAGAAAACAGAGCTGTGAAGTGCGTAGACAGATGGCTTCTGCAGGCAAAGCATATTCTCAATGTGTGATAAATCGGATTTTTAAAAAATATTCTTGTCTCTTTTTTAAAAAAACTGCTGTTATATAAAGGTTATTATTAACTGTTAAAGAATGGGCTATCGATTTCATCCTCAGTGCTGAATGGGAGAAGATCATCATTCACTTGAGACTTCTCACTGGCAAGGCTCTCCTGAGAGGCAATCAAGAGTGGTTTGTTCTCCAAAAAATATTCTAGTTTTGGAAGTGACACACAGATTATACATTTTCAGAGTCAACCACCTTTGACAGTTTTAGCTCCATTCTTTCCATTAACATGTATGTTTTTACTATTAGAGTACAAACATCTGACACATACGAAAAAGTTTTTCTTCCCTGGAATACAGAATTTCCACTTCTCACTGTTATCTGCTCTTCCCAACAATAGTGAATAAGTGATATTTTAGGGTATTACATTTTATAGTGCTTATCTTCTTCCCTTTACTCAAGTTTCCTCTCTTACTGGTGCATATTTTCCATTTATCAAACTTAGCTATTCACAGTATCAAGCAAACACATACACTCCCTTTAGTGTGAAATTTTGCACAACTGTGTCTAATAATTTAATTGAGTTGAGAAACATGGAAAATCCACACTGTTAAAAACTGAATTACCTGGATTACTCTGCTCTGTAATTATGAATGCAAGAGAAGCTAACATTTGTATTTTCCCACAAGCAGCTCACTTTTCTGCTTTTTTCTGTCCAAACCTAGGACATGAATTGTTTTATCCCACACTGCATGCTCAGAAAGTAGAACCCAGTTGACTGTTTTGTCTTCTTTTCCTGTTCTTAATTGTCCCCTTGGCACTCTAATACATTTTGAAAGAGCCATGTCTGCTTCTGTAGCTGGGGGGAACTGTCAAACTTGACACACTGCTGAGTTTCTTCCCTTTAGCAAGCCAAGCCAGGTCATAGATTGGGGGAAAAAATTTAAAAAATCAAACCACACTTGGGAAAATTTGTTACTGAGACTTCACTCCAGCAAAGAGAAATCCTGAGCCAGGTCTGAGTGAGAAGCCAGGAAGAAATGTGTCAGAGAAAGCAGCATAAAACAGAAGTGCTGTTAAATCTGTTGTGGTGAACACAGTTAATGATCATGATCAGGCAAGGTCAGTGTTTGTCAGCAACATTCAGTAGGCTGAGATGAAAAGCCTCTCACCAAAGACAGAATTAGTTCCTGACCTACAAGTCTAACCTGGAAGGGAAAGGGCCCACCCCTTGCTGTTGCAAATGTAAGTGGTTTTGTTAATTGTGCTCTCCATTCCACTGGGGTATTGGTTTTGTGTCTTCTGCATCATTGTTTGTATGAACTAATAAATCATTAAGCTTCCACCTGAATTCAGTGGTGAGGGTTTAAACAGTGCTTGGATTTAGATTTTAAATCATGACTTTTCAACTAAGAACAAGGTGTACCAGTCAATGGCAAGATTGCTGCAATAGTCAAGCTGTTGTAGGAATCCAAATCCCACCTGTAATCTTTCACATAGATAAAAGTCCTATCCTTAAAATACTTTGCAACTTTATTGGTCTTTTATAGGGCAATTATAAGCTGAATTCCTTTCCTTATTTTTTTACTTCCATTTTATTGTTAAGATCCTGGAATGTTATGAGAAGGACAGTGCCTTTCTGGTTTTTGGTGCACACAAGGAGAAAAGCAGTTGGGAGCACAGAAGTGAGAGCTAGGAAAAATATAGACAAAGAAGAGCAGCAGTGGTGTTTCCTGGTTATGGTAACTAGCAAAAGTGAATGAATGACATCTACAACTTAAAATGTCTTACCTTGAGTGAAACACATGTATTTCAGTGTGTGGTTTAGTTTTTTTTAATAGGCTTATCTCTTGTAAAGCAATAATAGTATTCTGTCAGTGCATGCAGGACTTTTCTCAGTGGCAAATAATCCTGTACCAGTTTTCTGAAGCGCTGTCATAACCAAAATAGGGGTATTTTTGCAAATACTTTATCTGAGGCTTTTGCCTTCACTCTATGTTTTGTTGTACTCTGTTAATGTTACATTATTTGCTTTGCAGCCTTTGAGGGAGGGCTCTGGTGGCCTCTATGTACCCTGTGTACCTAGTATATTTGTCTAATTCACAGTTCACATGTAAATTACACCATAGTTTGCACCTCTGATATTTCAGGAAAAAAACCAAAATTATCTTTAATTGTTTGTTTGGTATTTCCTTCAGTTCTGTCCTTTCCTATTTTCAGGTTTCATCTTCTGAGAAGAAAAAAGACTCGTACTTTTTCTTGGGAAATTTAGCAGTATTTATACTTTGTTTAGAAATCACTTCCCCTTGGTCTGCAGACACTTAGGTTTCACTGGTTAGTTCCCTCACACCTGAAATTCTGCATCTGGGCATACTCCATGTAAGTGAATGTTCACCACCATGCTGTGTCTCAGGCCCTCCTCTACATATCCCTCTTTAGGCATTTGATCTAGTACCTTGTGGTAAGAGCAAGTCTGATACATACAAGCAGTATAAGTTCATCTGAAAGCATAGCTTGGTTAAAAAGTAGAGGAACTGTTCTTGGTTCAGCCACTCCAGCTGCCATGTGCCCCATCACCCTACATTTTGTACTTGCTGCCTTTCTCCTTGTAGCCCAGCACAACCAAGATGGTTTCTGTTAGGAGCAGCAGCAGTTTCTGCAGCTGTAGGTGTGGGACTGTAGCTTCTGGGACTGTAGGTGTGATGGTGGTTCAACATCTCAACATCTTCAGTTCCCTGTGTCCTCAACAAGGCATGCATTATACAGCTGGGGGATTCCTACAGCTGCACTATCCAGGTGTTCCAGTCCAAAAACATTGGATTAAAGTCTCCACAGATTTGGCCTGAAGCTAGGAAGCTGGTTTTCTCTACTGGAGAAACTCTGGTGTGTGACTATCTAGCATAACTCTTCCCTTTCTAGGAGTCCAAAGCCAAGGGAGGGTGTGATTTCAGACATACCTCTCTTATTAGTTTTGTACTTGGAGTAGTGGCTCACTGCTCAGCGTGCTGCTGCTTTAAATCTCATTCAGAAGAGTGCTGAGGAGAGTGCAAGCAGCTGACACATCTTGGTGGATTGCACTTCAAAAGAAGATGCCAACTACTTCAAAGCCAGACACCACAATGCCAGGTCTCACACTGTGTCTGCATCCTTTTGCACAACTGAACTTTTCAATTTTAATTTTAATCTTTTAATCTGCCACCGACAGAAAGCACTTAAATCATCTCTTTCATCTATTGGACCTTGCAGAAATGCACTTTCATGCTAAATGATTTCACTCAGTCCATTTCTGCACACAGCCTGTCCAGTCCTCAGCTCAGTAATCAGGCAGGCTGGCAAAAGGTAGGGCAGGCTTGGGCTGCCCTTGGACAAGCAACTTGGACAAGCCAATGAGCTCCAGGATGCTGAATTCCCTGACTGGAATGCTGTTTTCTTGTTGAGCCATGGTTAATTGTCCCTTCACACCTCTGCTCCCTCAGTGTGCTGGGGCTTTCCTTTGTGTGCTGGTGCTTGGGAATGTCAAAGAGTGCAATGGTGACCCTACACAGTGTCAAACATCCTCCCAGACCACTCCAAGCTGGAGATGTGTCATTTTACATAAAGCGCCTGCTCTCAGCAATCTGCATCTTCCCTTGTTATAGTTTACTTTTAAACAGCTTTTAGACATACTATTAATATAGATATTTTAAAAACACACTTTCTTGAAGTTTATTCCTTTAAAATTCTTGCAGGCAGGTATCCAGGACACATGTCATACAATGTGCTAATTTTTTTTTTTCCTAGATTCAATATTGCAGTCCTGTCCATCTTAGCAGCCTTTCTCTTGTTACACTGCACTTCCTGTTTCATCCAATGTTCTGGTTCTGAACAGGGAGAACCATATGTGGAAGTTCCCATTGTGACTCTTCTAGAAGTCTATTGTCCCCATTAAAACAAGTAGAGGGATGAAGATCACTAAAAACCTTTATCCACTTATCCAGTTCATTGTCTTCAGAGTTCTGCTATTAACATTAGGAGTTTCTGACCTGCAGAATTTTTATGGGCATTGGTATTACAGGTATCCTGAGGATAGTTTTCCTTCATATCCCACTGTATTTCATGTCCTTAATCATCCTCTGCAATTACCTTGAGCCTTACCTTGAGCCTGCTTTCCTTTTGTGGGTAAACTAACACTTCACAATCTCAGATCACCTCAAAATTTGGTACAAATTTTTCTATAAAACCATTAAGAAGTACATTATTAATTCAAACAATTTTAATTTTCTGTGACAGGCGATAACACACTCTTCAAAAGATGGTGTGAAATTTTCACTGACACACAAACACACACACACACATCAAGCTGTTGTGTACCCATAGTGAAGGTTTATTCCTTTGCTACAGCAATCTGTGCCTGACTTATGGCTGTAGTGTCCTGTAATTGCTCCTGTGTCCATTCCTGCTGAACTTGCAAGAGGGTCACCTGAAAGTGTTTAGCTCCCTTGCCTTACTGAAGACCAGTGATGGTTGTGTTCCTGCTTCTTTTCAACTCCCAGGATTTTGTCATCTCAGTAACCTCTTTTAGTAGATTTTTCTTCTTCTGC
Organism: Agelaius tricolor; assembly: GCF_023055355.1. Taxonomy (NCBI): domain Eukaryota; kingdom Metazoa; phylum Chordata; class Aves; order Passeriformes; family Icteridae; genus Agelaius; species Agelaius tricolor. The sequence continues at coordinate 33,772,340 of NW_027269262.1, forward strand.
ACCCCACCACCCTACACACGTACTTGTGAAATTGCACAATTTTCTGCAGAGATTTAAATGTTATTTTGACAGTGTAAGTGCTGGGTTCTGAATGAAAATACAAATATTTTCTGGGAGATTAACTGAATGTCTCCATTCTCTGCGTGGAACCGTACTTGACCACACAGTAACAAAAGTTAAAGGGTACCTCTGAACCATTTCAGCCATCTTTTACCACCAAAAAAAAAAATTATTTAAAAGGACGATGAGTACTAAAAGCTAATTTTTCCTAGGAATTAAAAAGCCACAAAGATTAATAGTTCCTGGTCAAATGGAGTGCCAGCTGAAGAAAAGGATTAAACATGAAGCAGATTTTTGCTAATGGTGTCTAAGGGACCATTTTTTTCCTCTAACCTACAAATCAAAGACTGCCTGTGCTAATAATAGCAAACTAACTCTTTCAAATTCAGCAATTAATTTTTTTTAATGGAATGATGAGTATGTGTTTTGCTAAAAAAAACCCATCAGTTTTAGTGTAGACCACATAACCTTGTGGTATTTTGAATATTAACTGCCAGAAAAATAAAATGCAGGAGGTCTGGTTTAGTTTTAACTCAAACAATACTGTTTATCAAAGACTTGCACTTTTATTTTTAATTTTCAAAAGCCAAAGATTTTAAATTCTCTAAGCAGTGGAAAAAAATGGGAGACAATTACTCATGTTAAAATCTTGATATTATTTATAAACATTCTCTACATATGGGAAATATGCTTCATAGCTGTGAATGTATTTCTTTATATTAGTATTCTAAAGAAAAAATTGTTACAATTATTATTACGGATATTTTAAGGGCAAAAATGTATTCTCAAAGCTGATTTACATTCCTTTAAAAAACTAAAATGCAAATATCATGAAACAGTAGGCTGAGTACCAACTGCAGCCATTTAAATGCATGTGCTAGGAAAATGTTATTTGATTTAACAGCTAAAGATGTTTCCTTACCAGAGACAGATCTAATAAGAGCTTAGAGGCAGTGAGGCTAAATTCAGATAATGCTTATGTAGTGAGGGTAAGATGTCTCTGTGAGCAGCAGTCTCTGGCAATAACACCAATTTCCTTGGATGGAAAAGGGAAGATGGAGGTCGCCTCGTAGCGCAGGGAAGGGAGGGTGCTCCAGTCAATGCCTGGTGTTTCACTCAGACCCTGCTGAGTGAAACCCCTCAGCACCCTGCTGATGTGCTGCCTTCAGAGTGCATCATACCCCTCCTCACCAACCAGAAACACTGGAGCTGTAGATGGGCTCAGGCAAGGGTGGCTTAGTCCTCACATAACTCTAACCAACCACCCTAAGCTGAAACTTTTAGTAAGATAGTAGTGCAGAAATGAGATCAATCTGCATTTAATTGCATCCTTTCACTTAACAAGCCCAGCTTTCTTTGGGTTCATGTAGATGATGGTAGAGATGTCTCAATTTATTTTCTAGCAGTTAATAAAACCCCAAAACTAAAAAATCTTATAATATGCTGCTCACTGTGTAAGTTAGTGGCTACCATCACAGCAACACATCATGAGCAACCTAAGTTACATGTTTGATAGCTTTTTCACCAGTTGAAAGTTATTGTTTCAGTAATTGTTTTCTTGAATAACAAAGGGCTAATTAACACCCAGTGTTCTTCACAGAAGCATTTTGTCAATGTTATTGAAGAAGTTCTGACAAAACCAAAAAAAGAAAACTATTATTTCCAAAAGGGTGTGTTTGTGGACAGAGAATTTTAGTGGTTTGTCTCAGACCTTAGAGAATTGGCTACAACACCCAAGTTACATAAGATAGGATGGGTTATTTTGGTTCAGAATCTAGCTGCCTATTAGTTACACATAACACCTTTCACTATTGTTGTGCCCAAGTTTTTCTTGGGATCCCGTCTGGATGCCTGCCTAAAAATGTGCCTAACTGGCTAAGGAGGGTATGACTTTAGTGTTTACCTGATATACTGTCTACCCAGAATTGTACAGATACAGCACTTTTGCCCTAGGTTATCAACCTCTGAAAATGAAGATCTAAAATAAAACTGATGATGTAGCCTTAGCTGCAGGAGAACTCAAAGTCATTTCTCTTTCAGCACAAAGTGGGGACATTTGCTTTTCCTCTGCAGCATTGTGGCATGCTTGGACTGAGTCATTTCTTTGATGTGTAAATGCACCTTAAGAAGGACATTAAATATTTCAAGTAATTGGTACAAACGTGAAATCTCTCATTAGTGTCTGCTAGACAGCTGCAAAGTGCAGATAAGAAACTGCATGTGCTAGTACAAGAAAATATTCCAAAATTCTTGAGGGAAGCTTCCTGTCTAGAAATGCCCCGCTTCTTTTTGCCCTTCCAGACTATGTCTGTGCAATCTGTGTCTACTGTAAAAATTCTGGTTGTGTGGAAAAGTAAAGCACTGTGTCTGTTAATCTCTTTGCCACAAAGGCTTTTCCTTACAGTGACATGACATCCAACATCTAGGCTGCAGAACCAAAACTATTTTCCCACCTACTTGCAGAATTGAATTTGAATGGTGCTTATTTAAAACACTTTAATTTGTCACGTTTGATTTTGAAATGTGTTTTCAATAACATCCAGTGAAGTCCATTCTAAAACTGATATGACTGTCTAAAATGAAACGACAACAGTAATTAACATTCTACTTCATGGTTAATTAAAATAGATTATATATTAAGAAAGCACACATTTCATATCATAAAACTAGTTAATTAGTCTTCTCAAAGCTGCTTTTATGAGGTCTGTTGTTTTCACAAGCTCTGAATCTGTCTGTTAGTGCAATTTGGATGTAAAGAAATCCTCTGGACTGTTTTTGTGGAAGGAGAAAGTTTACTTCCCCACATGTACTTCTAGCAGTTTCTGAGAAAGTCTGGATATACAAATTCATCCTTCCTGAGACTGAGCAAGATGTCAGTGGGAATTAAGGAAGAACCATGAAAGTGAAAGTAATTTCATAACAGGCTGATTTTCAGCATTCATTGAGGTTCCTGACTGCACTGAGGAGAGAAGGGCAGTCAAGTGTGTACTGCCAGTATAACCATGTAGAATAATCTAGTTTACTGGGGGGACCAGAGATGAGGGCAGAAAACAGGACTTGAGTCCTTCAGAGAGCTGGATGTTTTCCCAATACGTGGCAGGGTAGAGTTGCTGTAGTGAAAATCTGCTCTTTTTTTAGTACTGCTCTGAAAGCAGGGTAGGCTAATGTCCTTGCTAGTGCAGAATCCCAAAGTACTGAGAACAGCTCTCCCTGTTATCTAATGTTGTGACCTGCATTATGCATTAACCATTAATTATTTTACAGAATTTTGGTTTTTCAAATTTACAGATTTCTCCAAAGATTACCTTCTTTCCTATAAATTTAGAATGATAAAAGAATACCAGCTGATAGCTTTGATGAATAAAACTTTATGTCTACAGATGGGGAATAAGACAATCTTTTCTCTGACAGTGGTCTGCAAACATGAAAACCAGAAGGGAGAAGGAACTTCCTCTGGAGATAATAGACCTTTCAGTCATAAGAATTTGTGCAGCTCTGACTTTCCAGTGAGTATGCAGACCATGCTGGTGGACACGAGCGCTGGATCCAACAGCCAACATCACCTTGTGAGTCTTTTAAGCAAGAATGGCTCCAGAATCCTAATGAACAGGGCTGCAGTGCAGTAGATATTATACAGAGGAAGTGTTCTTCTCCAAAGGAGAAATGCTAGTTTAGTTTTGCTTATAAATAAAGTGAACTTCAAAAGACCACAGTAGCTATCATCAGGAAATCAAATTATCATCAGGTAATCAAACTCAGGCAATGCTTGAGTTATGCTTGAGCTACTTCTGGGTCAATCTTGCATTTATGTGCCTTATATCCTGAGACATATAAAAAATAGTTTTTCCACTTTTGGACCTTTCTGATATACAGAACAAATGTTTTCCTTTAGTGCTGTAAGGAGAACCATAGCACAGCACCTCCTAGGAAGTACAGTCATAAATGATGCTGTGATAGCACATTAGATATTTGGTGCTTGGCTTGCCTTCCACAATCCAGGAACAAGGAAGTGATAAAAACACCTGGTTAGCCATTAGTGCTTATTATCCATTTGTCTCAAGTTGTCCTAGGTACATAACACAGTTAAGTTTAACTCAGAACTTTTTTTTTGCATTACTTTGAAGTGTTTGCTGTCTTTTCAAACCTGATGATGAGCTCATAAATAAATTTATTTTAGTCTTCCAGTCAATCTAACAAATCACCTGCTCCTAAACCCCCTGTATTTCTATGTCATTAAACACTGAAGGTGGAACAACACTAATATTGCATATATTTTAGGAATACTGTTCTGTGGCACAGCAAGGGAAAATGTTTGCAGCTTTTTCATTAAAAACCTGTGGTTTATGCTCAGCTCTGCCTAAAATATCCTTATGTAACCTCATGAGTGAAATGAATGATACGTACTTACTCCTGAACAATAGCACTAAGAGGCCTTGACTGATGCTAAGGGGTTTGAATGTTCAGGAATATTACCATATGTAAGTGGGAGAGCTGGGACTGCACAGCTCAGTGAATATTCCTCTGAGCTATAAATAGCTTTTGGAAAAGGTATCAAATGCAATTTAAAAATGCCCAAGTGCCCACAATTCATAGCCCTGTTATCTGGCATTACTGAGTATTTTTGATCTGTTTAGAGTCTGATCTAATTTTTGTGCCAGTTACTGCAATCAGGGTTGCTTATTTTTCAATACAATATTAAGGCAAATTCAGAAATACCTATGCAGAGAGAAAAGATACAAGTTACCTAACCCTTTGATCTGGCAAACAAGAAAAGCATGATTTTTGAGTGACAATCAAAATTATCACTGCCCACGTTAAGAAGCAAGATGGAACATTTTGAATACATCAGTAATGAGCCACAAGGCCATCCTAATTGTGTAGTAAATTCCTCTTTCTTAGCAACCCTCAATTCAGCAGTGCTCTGTAGCATTCAAACTGCAAAAGGCATAGTGATCCAATTTTGTATTACTGTGAATTAATCTCCTTCTAGTCATCCCAGAATATAGAAGTTGTCTTGCCATTTTTGTGATCCCTTTCTTTTTCATCTTCCTAATTACATTAATAGCCATGTTCTATTTTTTTTAATCCTGACACAATTATAAACCTTTCCCATATGAACTCCACACCATTTCAGGTCTCTAGAAGAAGGATCTATCTTTTTTCTAGTTTTGGTTTCATACCAAGATGCTATTTCAATGTGTTGTACACTTTCTGCATATGGGTACTCATACCGAAGTCAACAGGTGACTCATACTTAGAGAGAAGCATATGGTTAAGTAGTGGGATTTTTATTTTTTTTCCCAGATTTGGATCTAAAATCATGCTGAAAAAGCCTGAATATAACAAAACTGCTCTTCTTCCACTGTATGGAAGAGTAAGACACCTGATATACTTCCATATTTCCTGTCTGTGTGCCATGAAGCTATATTTTGTGGGATTTCTTTCTATATAAGTGTATGAGGTTAGAGGAAAAGCTGATGTTGCATGATCCTGTGCAACCACAAGCAAATTACATAGACTTCATTATGTAACTGAAAGGCTGGATGAGCAGTTCTGCTAATGCTTTCCAGAGATAATCTGTTTGAGTTCTATGAAGACTGACAGCATAATATCAGGTTTTGATACCGTAACCAAGGTTTTGTTGCATAGATACTAAACAAGATTGTGTCCTAGCCAGTATTCCAGGTTTATTTCTTTGTACAGCTCTGCACAGAGTTTCTGTTCAGGTCATGAAGTAGTGCTAGGTTTTCACTGTTCATTCTATTCATTAGCTTTGAAGGTGCTGGATTTGAATGCATCAGTTTTCTGCTTCTCTTTCATATGCATTCCTTATCTGTATTTGCAATAAGTTAATTGTGTTAGAGTCATCTATTTAGCTTAATCCATTAATGGTTTTGGTTTTTTGTTTTGTTTTGTTTTTATATTGCCCATTCATGTGATGGAAAGCAGAGAGACTTCTGGGAATAGGGTCAAAACCCAGCTATTTCTCTCCATCCTGGTTGTAGCTAAGCATTAGGTGTTTGATCTCTTTGGCATTTGTGTGGAGACAGATCCCTGTTGACACGAATCCTAGGAATCCTCTTTTTTGGTGAGTTTGCAGTTACTCACAAATATTTCTTACCATATCTGCGGTCTTTCTCCTGTTTGAAAGGAGAGGAGGCAGTTTCAGAGGAGGATTCTCAGTTCTGGATCTGAGCAGACTGAAGTGCCTGCCATGGAACCTTCATTCACAGCCTGAGGCATCTGGGAGAGGTCAGTGGTCAGGCCCAGCTTAGCACTCCTCCCAAGATAACTTCTGCTCTGCAAGAACATTGAAATGCCTTTTAAAAGCACTTTTCAGTTGCCGTCAGCTGTGCTCTGGCAGATGGACTCTGGGCAATTTACTGCCACCAAACATACAAGCCTGATATCTATTGGGGCTCTCCAGATTGCTACCAGAAGTGGCAGAATGACATTTTGGCTGCCATAGAGTGCCACCTAAGTCATTAACCTAAAAGAAAGTCAGCAGTGATTTTAAGTTAATGTGTGAGCACTGAATCACAGCAAGTATATCATCCATTCTGCCATGTGGCTGCAGTGGCAGTAGCCTGTGCCAGAAGGAAACAGCTCGGATTGGTGACCCCTTGAATCTTCATGAATTCCCAGAGACTGCAGACTATAAATCTGTCACTGGCTGCCCTGGGAGTTTAAATGTCTAACTTGGATACTTTGATACTTAGGTACTTTGAATCAATCTCTCTTTGAAATAGTGGGGGAAAAAAAACCCCAAAAAACCATCAAACACCCTCTCCACTCCTCCCCACCCTTCCCACCTCCAACCCCTATATCAAGCTTTTAAAGCAGATGTTTGGAATCAGCCCTTTGTTTTAGGTGCATGTTTATCTTTTTGCAGTTCCTGACTGTTTCATTTACTTTGCCCATCACCTCACAGCTTTGCAGTAGCCTCTTCCATATGAAATTGGATTTTAAAATGACATATATTAACTCTTTTTCTCACAGTCACTATTCCATTTACAGTCAAAGAACAGTAAGAATCCATGCCAACTACATCACGTCATCAAGCCTGGTCTCTCAGGTCTCTTTTCATTCTGCTTAATTTATCACTTCAGCCCATTTGCCAAGTTTAGACTTGTGGTTTAATGCCAAGTTCAAGCTCTGGAATTTTTTACAATACAGACATAACCATGGCTATGCTTAAATAAGGTTTTGCTTTTGTAACTATTTTTTAAGGATATCTGTTTCCAAAACAGACTCTTTTCTTCCTAAACTACAATATTTGAGGGATGTAGAGAAAATATTCTCTGAAATCCCAGCTGGTAGCTAAGGGCATGAGGCACTGGAATTTCTCACATTCTTCAGCAATCTTACCTATACACTGAAACTCCAGCAGGACAAAGGCTTCATTATTAGGGTACAAATTATTTTCCTGATGGTGACTATTACATAAATGAAAACTGTAGTCTGCCCTTCTAAAATGTGTTTGCTGAAGAGCAGTTGATTGTAGAGCATGAATCCTGAGCTGAACATCCCAATCCCTGCAGGAGTATGCTGGTTTCATCTCCATGCTCTTCCACCTGACATGTCCTGCCTTTAGGTTTTCAAGGGTGCAGAAAGTGCTGCTGTACCTGAGAGTTCAGCTCTAAACAGGGATGTGTCAGCATTGCTGACATGTGTGCAGGTCTTGGCTATTGCATTGAGAGCTTGCTGCATTCTGGATGTTTTAATATGTGTGAAAAATGTATTATCAGGAATGAGTATAAATCACATCATCTCAGGTGCCAAAGTGTCTCATCACAATGAAAGACCTCCATGGTGGATTGTACTGTTCCTATAGTACCATAGGAGCTCCAGACCTGGATATTTAAATGCTGTCACTCTTGTAAAGGGATATATGGCAAATATTTGATGTACATTGACAAAATCTGATCACAGAACTTTTCCTGCAAGACTTGGCCAATCCAAGTTCACACAACACCAGATCAGGGCTGAAGCTCCTTACTGCTCATAGTTAAAGAACTCTTACCACAATAACGAACATATTGAAAACAAATTAATGATGAAGTGTTGCAATTTGGACAGTAGGTGTTTCTTTCATGTTTGCATCATCTGGCTATTCAAATGCAGCTGATTTAAAAAAAAGTCCCTCTCCCTAATCTCAGATGAAAGATAAGGGAGCTGTTGGGCTTCCATGGGAAGGTTCTGATGGCCACAACATAAACACATGTAATAAAATATTTGAAATAATTAAATTTTTCAGATTAAGTTTACGACTAAGAAAAAACCAGCACTTACTTGCATCTGTTGTTTTTGGTGTAGAATTCTCTGATGAATTCAGCCAGAACTGACACGTTATTTTGTGGCTTTTGAGTCTTATCACTAAGGTTGGCTCCATAATATTCTAGCTCAGCCTGTCCTGGGATGTCTGCAGCCACTCTCATTATTTGTTTAGTTTCCCAATATGTGTCAGTGTTAAATCAGTGAGGTAGATGAACAGCTGTGGCAGAAAAGAATAAAAGGAAATCTTTTGCTATGGTACTAAATGTTCCATGTGTGCAGACCATGAATCCTACAAATTACTGTCTACAATATTCCTACCTATAATACACTTAAAAACCATAAAATATTTCTTTTATTTCTTTTATATCCCTTAAATGTGTAATAAAAACTTGATCTTTATCACTGTTAGCAATATGGCAGAATAGCAGCAAACTTAGGACTATTTATCTAAATTTATTATGATTAAAAATATAAAAGAAATATATTGTTACGGAGGAATGCCTTTTACTAGCCAATTTAGTGCTCATCCCTCTGTCTGAGATTGCTTGTGGACCAATATAACTAGTTTTATTGCTATTTATTTGGACAAATGTCAGTCATATATTTCTCTTGACCTTTTAGTCTATTTAAAGCAAAAAGGAAATAGATATTTATTGTTTGCCAGCCCTTTTTTCTGTCTCATTTCACTGCATATGTTCTGCAATCCAGTTTTCTAGGCAAGCTGACTGCATTCATTTCATTCACCATTCTGCCATCTGTGAAGTAATTAACTTTTGACTTATGGAAAAAAAATCATGAAGAATGACAATCATTTTATTTGTTTCCCAGTACCCCTGGAAGATCAGCAGTAATATTGTTTCTATTTAAGCCAGGGGTATGCAGGAACATCTAAAATCTGGAAATTGCTCAGAGTTTCTTTTACAGTAGCAACTGGAATTTTACTACAGCTAAAAATTTACTGTGACTACTGTGAGCTGTATTTCTGCATCTGGGTTGGCTGTGGCCCTGAAACTTAATATGAGGACTGGGCTAAACTTTGATACAGATTGACATCCTCCTCCACCAAACCACAGCACCTCTAGAATCAAGATTAACAAAAACATTTAGAGATTTAAAATGTTTTATGTGGTTTGAGGTAGGAGAGAAAAGTATTTTTTTTCTAATTTACAAGGAGATTTATATTACTATAAATGTTAAGAGAAAATTCTGCTGACCGTTGTTACATGATATTAGTTTTCATCTCAAAAGGAAGACACTTTTACAGGACTTTACAATGCCGATCACAGTAGAAGATCACAAGTCATGTTATGTTGTGTGGAGGAGAACTGGCAAAAATTCTGTTTACCTGCTTTGATTATAGCAATTCACAGTCTGATGAAGTAGCCTGAAGCATTGCCATTTGCACTATAGAGCAACCACGTGTAGTTATTCATCCAGGTGGGTGCAATGATTACCTTTCTTCCCTTCTGTTTTAATCCAGTTGAGTCGGCACAGGGTGCATTAGATATGGCAGAAGTCCATGTTGCCTTTACCAGTTTTTCCACTCCTTGCCCCAGGTGTTGCCCTGTCCAAAGCAGGGCTGGCTGGACCTCACATGAGGTTTGCAACCCAGAAGATGAAAAGAATTATAGTACCTGGGGGAGTATTCTCCTGCAGTTGTCTGGGGACTGCTTCAGATGTGGTTTAGCCATCCTTTGGCATGGTTATATAATAGCTTTGGGTATCTTACTGCCATCCTCACTGTGAGTGAACAATATCAGAATTACAGTCTTTCCTTTAGAGCTGCTAATATTTCAGGAAACATTTCCTGAGATGGCAATTTCATGACCTTTTCTCTGCAGTATTTTCTGTTTCAGTAGCAAGCCCGTCAAATATCTCTTTCTCATATGACTGCCAGGGATACTTCACCTATCCAGTGGGTGAGCTGAACAGATTGTATGGAGAATGACTGAGGAAACACAGTTTCAGGCCAGGAGTGAGAGCAATTTTAGGCAAATCAGAGTTACAGCATAACAGACTATCCATAAGCCAGCTCTCCTGGTGAACCAAAGGACATCCTGCCAGCTAAAAACAATGAAAGAGATGAACAAAGACCAGGAAGGATGGTCAGAGAGCAGATATACTAACCCACAGCCAGGCTCCATCAGGTGGGATTTGAAACTGCTGTGTCTGTAACATGGCTGGGAACAGTGGCAGAGCCATTACCACTTTGCATACTGGAGAAAGGAAAATATTCACCACAAGTTACCACCAAAGCACAGGAGCACGCTAGCTGCTCATCTCTCCAGCCTTTGCAAATCTTGTAGGGAAACATTGCTAAATTGTTAAATGAAATAGGTTATATATTCGTATTTTCTAACGGGTTCTCCATCCCAGATGCTCTGAAAGTTGTCCAGCTATAGTCAGCTTTTTTTTTTTCTGAGGGGATGGGAAGGATTTTAATAAAATATAGACAGTATAATTTTTTTAGTTCAAATACATATTTTAAATGGCTGGTGAACTCTGTCTTTCCCAAAGTTATTTCCTTTCCAGAGTGCCACAAATTTAGGCCTTGTTAATAAAATTTAGAAATTCAGGTTTGCTTATGTTCATTGTCTCACAGCTCCATCTTGTAGTTTCAACTATTCATTCAAAATTATAAAAATATGAGTATGCATAATATTCTTGAAAAATATGGATGGGTGCTGTGGTACTGCTGGAATCAAAAATCTGGCACGGTATTACCTGTCATAGTCTTTTGTCTCATTTTTCTGTCCAGGTCATGAAATTTATTTATCCATAGTCCTGTATAGCCCAAATCCAAGTAAGTTTTCCAGGGATTTAGTTAATGTTTTCATTATGCTTTCAGAAGGCAAGGAGCTCATTTCTGTAACATCTGGTGCAAGACAGTTCAATCCCCCCAATTTGTGCAAATCCTGCTGTAGTTTAAGTCCTTTGCAGTGTTTTAATGTCTGGAACCATTTAGTCCAATCAGCAAACTTTAGTAATGCACAGTCCAGTTCTCTCTTCATATGAGTAGCTAAAATAAGTATTGCTTATAATAACTTTATGGGATAGAACCTTTTGACCTTTAACCCTGCTGCAGAATGTGAAAATGGCATCTTTCTGCCATTTCATGCTCTAACCCAATGTAAATCTACATTTTTTGTTACTTGATTGACTAATCTGCTCTGCCTTGGGCACCCAGGAATGGGATTGGCTTTTTGGGTTGTGACTACTGGGGGTTGCTGCAGAGAAAAGTATTGTAGGTAGAGGCAAACTTGATGAAGAATGAAATGTGCCAAAGTTTGTGCTTCTTTTTTTTTTTTTAATCTGATAGATCAGATGTTAATCACCTCAAATTGTTTCAATGTTTTACCAACTTCTGAAATAGATTCTCAGACAGTTTCCCTGGCTCTCATTTAAGTTGCTTCTCTCTGTAGATTATAAAACTGTCTTTTTAGGAGCAGCTTTGCTATCTTTAGAAACAGTTGCTATTTTAACTTGCATAAGAAGTAGGTTTAATTGCACTGGATTATGCAAAGTATTTTCTGGATTTGAGGTAGAGCTAGCTCAGTATGCAAAAGTGTCCAGAAAAAGAAAGGAAATATGTTTTCTAGCTGTTAACTGTTACAGATTCATTTACTCTTCCATATTTAATCAATTCTAATTGGCCAGCATGGCATGGTTGAAATATATGCCCATTCAGTGTAAAATGCTATGTATGCTGCTTGTTGAAGTAGTTGTTACCAATCTTAAAAACTTGAATTAATATTCAGATATTGATATCACTTTCAGACATTCTATCTATTACTCAATAAGCATTTTGAGTCTTTATTATTGAATACCAGACTATTGTGCCATACTTTCTGTACAGCCTCGATTCCACTTGTCATTGCTATCAAAAATATAAGGCTGCTTTGTTCTTAAGCATTGGTACAATGGCCATTAAAATGTAGCCCTCCCTAAAGATCCTTCTCAGATTTTTGTGATAGATAAGGTAAGACATTAACCACTCTGATGATTCTATAAATTAAAACATGTATAAAAGACTTCATTTACATGTTTATTTTTCTTTTTCAAGTGTTCACCTAAAGGTTTGTTCCTTGCCATTGCTGAAAAGAACCTCGTGCTAAACTTTGGGCAGACAAAAAAGCAAATGCACGAAACTCAGTCCAAACTTATAGACCATATGAGAATGAGTGGTCAACAATAGAGCATTGATAAAGCATTTATCACTTAACAGAATCAAGGAGAGTTTCAGGGACAATTCCCAGGAAAGTGGATTTAGCTCAGAAGACTCATACAGCTTACTCTGGGATGGGACAATATTCCCTTGGGTAGTCCTGTAATCCTGTGGCATCCCCTTACCATGAGAGCTGTCCCTTACTGTTGGCAGATTACACATTAGCCAGTTTGTCCCTTTGCATTGGCACATCTCTTACTAGCCAGTTTTTTATTTATTTCATGGATTCAACCAATCCAGCTTGGACAATATGGATTACCTATTTCAAGAAGGAACAAACACAACAGTTTCTGCATTTCTACTAGTTTTGCTATCTGAGATTGTGGTAAAGTTTGAGCGTTTCATCTTGACCTCTTGAAACCATTTTCTCAATAGAAATCACTCAATATCAAAGTCAAGTTTTCTGCAGAGTTCAAATGTGTTGAATTTCAGAGTTAGAGTGTAAAACTCATTTTTTTTCTTCAGGGAGCAGCAAGAACCCAGTGATCAGAGCTTGCTCCTGTGTCACCAGAGACTCAGTGGACAACTGAGTCCAGGGCTCTTCAGTATGCTGTTCATTCTGCTGAGAGTGAAACCTGCCTCTTTGGAAGCTGCAGAATAAATATTCTCTTCAGTACACTCTTTCACATTATTCCTTTCAATCCTTGAATGAAATACCATCTGGTCCTGATGACTTACTGTAATTGCATCTCTAATTGCTCTGTAGCTTCCTCAGAGAGTTCAATCTCAGGGAAAGACTTATTCAGATTTACCATTAAAATTGCCTTCAGTATAGCGATTCAGTTATCAGGTCTCCTTTTTCTATATCTCACTGTATCCAAATTGTGTAGAAGAATAAAGGCTACCATAAGGATTTTTTCTGGCTTACAGGAATCCTGCTTTGGTTAAATAGAGATGTTTTTCTTGGAAAATGTATTACAAATCTGACAAGCTGAGAAATAAGATTAAATGGGAAAACCCCCTTAACACTGAAAAATCTGATATTTATTATCACTTCTGTTGATTACATCTCTCTAGTCTCAGGACTGAAATTATCATTGTCAATCACAATGATATTAACACCTTTACTATGAATACTTTCCTGTATTTAAAGTCTCAATCCCTATGCTGTTCTCATGCTCTGTTCTGATGGTGCTCCAGGTTACACTGACTTCCCTAATATTTTTAAGAAATCTTTTTGAAGTACTGAAAATTATGAAAAAAATGTACACACATTTTTTTCCATCATTTTGTGTGCATCTTTCTGGCCCCTGTAATTGTGGTGTAATACATCAGCTTCAACAAGCTGTTGAAGCATCCTAGTTAGTGGGAGATGTTGCTTAAAGGTAGTCAGTTCTTTGTGCAAGCAAAGAATAGATGAAAAGATGCTATGAAAGAATAGATGCTTTCATAGACTTAAAGCCCACACTTCATTTTAAGGATCAGACAAAGGAAATATTTTTTGATCCCTGAATCACTTACAGAGATCCTAAGACATGATCATCCTGCAGACAGGGAAGACACAGGACATCTTTTCCTAAGAAAAAGCAGCATGTTTAGCTCTTTCTCTTCCTTTCCACATTTTTCTGTTTCCATTTCTTCTTCTCCAACATCTGAAATTATTTGCAAATAGGTTTTGTAAACCAGTGTCCTTTACAGAGATTACATACCCTTGCTTTCATCTCAGAGATACAGAACAACTTTCTGTTGCTATCTGTGTCACTTCCTCCTACAAATCCAAGAGAAAATGGGAGAATATAACCAATATGGCTCAGTCAGTTTTCCCATATGGATCTTCAGCTCAAGACCATGGCATCACCTTTGTTGTGCTCATTAGGATCTCAGGACTCTTTCCAGATACTGAGTTCAGTTCCATTCTTTCCTGGGACTGTCCCAGGATCCTGAGCAATTTCAGCGATTTCTGGTCAATATCATTAATATGATCAGCTGAAATCCTTGCATCACAATGTTATTATAATAATTATCTTGTATGGCTTCACTTGCAAGATTTCACCTGAGGCTGCTTCAGAGCTGGCTGCCAGTCCAAAGCAGCATGTGAGCATTTACAATCTCACTTCTCCAGCCTTGTCTCCACACAGGAGTGGTCAAAGGATGCAGTCTCAGTGTCAATATTTCTCTCCCTTCAAACTTATGGTCTGAACACATGCCTCAACACAAGCAAACAGGAGGCATATTAGCCATCCACTCCTCCTGAAAATGTATCAAAACTCAGACAATCCAGAGAAGTGACATCTTGCATCCTGACAGATGTTATGTTGGCTGCATCCGCCGGGTAAGGGAGAACTTTTCACCCTGATGGGTTCAGCATGAAATAGTTTGCAGAGCACTGCAGTTACCCAGTGTAAGCAGCCACCCACCAGACTGTTTTAAGCAGTCAGTAATCCCCAGGCTGCCAGGTAAGGTGAAAGACCAATCCTCTCAGTACTAGAAGGAAAATGAGTAATGAGTTGAAAACATACCATTTTGTGCTATAAGGGGCCACATTCCTGCCTCTCTCTGAGATGTCCTTTGGCATTCTTATTAAAAAAAAAAAACCCTACTACAAGATTCTAAACCTATGTCTTGTTAAAAATGGCAGTAATTCAAAATGGTTTGTCTCTGTGGATCCTATTATCTACTTTTCTTTCTCTCTTTTCCATCACCTTGCCATGCTTCCAGGGTGACTCAAAGTGGTAGATGGAATATAAGTTTTAAATGACTCTGAGATAAGACTCTTGAAATCCTCGAATTTCAGTCCCAGTAAAAGAATGAGAGAGATATGGGAGTGTCCCTATGGATAAAGGATGCATAAAGACTAATATTCAGAAAAATGTGCTTATAGTAAATTCAGTGACTGTGTGAATGTCATCTGATTTGGTTGGTGGGAGGAGAGGTTATACAGAAATAGTCTGGATTATTTAATTTATTTTTGAAGTCTTCTCCCTCTTCTGGAGTTTGTGTGTGTGTGCAAATCTGATTGTTATCATGTTTGAGTTCTACCACTACTACAAAGACATTTATACTGTTGACATTTTTATAAGTAGTATAAGGTGTTAGCTATGGTATCAGCTAGAAAATCCTTCCCAAACTAGATTATATATTCCTGTCATTTGTGAGGCACTTATTCTGGATTTAAGCTTAGGAGTCTTAGAAAAAATTTTCTCAAATCTAGAAGCATGTTGAACTTTATGGCAAATTAATGCACATTATTAAGGCAAATTTGGTTTTCCAGAACAGTGGCTGTCCACTATTTCTTTTCCTTCTTGTAAAATATTAATCATCCATGCAGGAAGTTCAATCAGTACTCAAGTGATAGGCAATAAATCAGAAAATACTATTTCTTTGTTGTTTTGATAAGTGGCTTGCTATTTGTTTTCAGGTTATTTTTGGTATGAGGGAGGGTGCTAGCATTTGTCTAGATTTGTTCAGCAAATGTTGGAATGGAATATTTTACATTAAACTGCTCAACTCTATGACCGTTTAAACCCTGTAAAATTTATAAATAATTCATATTTTATAAAGAGAAGGGAAAATGTTGGCAGAAGTGTAAGTTATGGACCCTTTTTTTAAGATACAGAGACAAAACACATGATTTGTTTTCAGGCAAGAATAATTGAAATGTCACCCAAGATCCATGCACCTTGACCTCTTTTCACTGAGTAACACACCAGTTGCATGACAGGTGCATTTGAAATATTAAATTTTGATGGAACTGGAAAGTACAACTAGAGCTAGATATGTATGTCAGCAGAAATGAAAGACATGGCTAATCTACCAGGAACAAAAAACTATTCCACGTCAGACATAGCACCTGATCAGACATTGTATCACAGGAATGATCAGAGTTCAAATCAGTTTCTCTTATAGGATGATGAAGTCTGTCAGATTTTTACAAGCAAATGACATGAACTCACTGGACTGGGATTTGAGGAGAAAAATGGATTTAATCCAGAAGTAACTGACAGCATGAGAGATAGAAAGGGTCAAAGGGGGGAAAGCAGAAAGTGCTTTCTTGGAAAAGTAATTTTTTTTCAATATAACTAAACCAACATAGATGAGCTTTCCAGAGAGTCAGACTAGGTAAAATATTCAGACAGTCTGTTTTAATCTGGTGTCTGTCCTAATTTATGCTCCCTTACCCAATATAAATAAAATAAGATTGTATAGTTGAGATTAAAATACAAGGCTGGTGGTCTCAAATCCAGCCTAAATTTCTGAATTGTGAGGCCACTTTCTAAAACTATTTTAAGTCTGTCATCATACTGGTAGCTTCAGTAGGAAATGGAGGGGTTTTCTCTGTACATTACTGTACATAGAAAAGCCTGACTTTTAAGCAAAGAAGGACTTTACAGAAACCTCTCAGTGATATATTCTGATATTCATTGCATTGCCAGATGCATGTCTTTAACCACATTGTTACTAAAAAACCAGTTATGGATGGTGATATGCAGTCCATTGGCCAGAGCAGCTCTGCAGAATTGGATATAGTGGGAATTCTGGACTGAGAAGCATGTTACCAGCTGACATGATGATATTTTGCTGCATATTACCAGTATTTGCCCCTTCTGCATCGCCTGGAGTCAGTTATCATAGTAAACTAGAATAAAAGGGAGGGTTTTCTTCTGTGAGATGACTGCATTTTGAACCAAAAAGCATGTCACTCATTCAGCTGTACTTATCTGCAGAAGTTTATTGGTGCAGACTTATCAGAGATCCTTTCAGGCATTACTCCGTCTTATTTGAAGAAATATGAGCAATGACAATGGCTTCTCCATGCTGTGGTGAAATAGAGGAGCAAGAAACAGAAGCTGAGACTCCATCCCTCCAGGCCAGCAGTCTCAGGGGCCAGAAAGATCAGGTTCTCTTTTTCTGCATCAGCCAACGTTAAACTGCTTAGTTTCATGTGTTCTAAGGTCAGATATTTGTAAATAAACATCAGCCCAGCTGACTTCACAAACTTAGTTTTATAAGGGTTGAGTAAATTTTGGTTAAGACTTGAGACTCTATGAAGAGAAGTTTGAGCCTACAGAATAATATTAATGACTTTATTTTGTTCTCAGTTTTGCAATGCTGAGCAGATATGCAATATGAAGAAAACAGATAGGAGGCTAACAGACAAATTAAAAACTGGAATTAAGATAAAAAGTTCAAGAACCTTAACTGGAACTTCAGCAGAATTATGTGATTAAATCCAAATTAGTGCAGCTGTAACCTAAACCAGTAACACACCATTTACTGCTTTAAAATCCTCCAGAATGATAACACACGTGATGAGTTGCCTCAGTCTTGGCAGAACGGATTAAGCTCTTGGTTTTTTACAGCAGTACTTGGAAGGGAAGCGTCACTCCTCTTATTAAGTTTGAGCAACCTAATCTTTAGGCTTAACACACTCTGACACATGTGGACTTCAAAAAAACACCAAACAAAAACCTCTGTGACAGTTGCCCCTTCCTTGTAAAGTGTAACCCTTTAGGTTGCACGAGATGATGGTGAGTTTGTTTGCCCAAGAACTGGGACACATCTCAATTAACTGCTCAGTGTTTAAGCTCCCAGTTCCAGGCATTGACTGGCACATTTGTCTGTATCCTGGAAAATTGTCACTTTGCATTATCAGGTTGGAGACAAAAACTGCCTTTGTAGATGATTGACCCCTAGTCTTAAGATTACTTTTTTATTATTATTATTATTTTATTCAATGAACCAGGAAGTAGTTCCCTTCTTCCTGATCAGTGGTCTAAGATACCAATTTTTATGTGGAAATGGAAAATCATGTCTTTTGTTAGCTTTGTTTAAAAAAAAAAATCACAAGTATGTTTGATGTGTAGATTTTATGCTAGAGAAAGAAAAAAAGAAAGAAGAGGAATCTGTATGATGTGCCTAAGAGGCAAGATTTAATGATCTTGCCATCCAGTCGCCTAGCTCTAGGTAGCTTTCCACTTGAGATTCAAATTGTGCTGGTTTCCATTTAAGGATATATCTCTATATCCACAATCCAAGGACATTTGAGGATATCTCTCTATGTCCAGCCACCAAACCTGTGAAGGCAGATGCTTGAAAGATAGCCATCCCTGTCCTTACTTTCTGGATCATCTTATTGGATCCAGCCTTGAGAGCCCATTGCTGTTGGGTAGCAGCAAATTAACTTTATGAAATACAGGTTTTGAAAATTCCTTCTTATCTATCTAATAAATTGCAACCTTAAAAAAGAAATAATCTGGCCTAGAGACTTAAATTTATCATGGCATTAATCTGACTATGTTTTTACTCCGTTTAAAGTTTAATTTGATTCTTTCCCTTCAATAAATCTCATGTTAATTAAGACAGCCCAAAATGAATTATAGGGCCTGTTACTGGATGCTCATTGTTTCTCAATATTTTAAAGATAAGTGAAGCTGACTCCTGCCTTCAAGTGAAGCAGAAACAGCATGAGGGCATGATCACTGATGGGCATGAGATGGCAAATTTTAACATGGACAAGAGCTGTGAGGCTCCTACCAGCAGATCCTGGCTTGTAGACCCAGTAAAGACAGAGACAAATCTGTAATTTCTGTAGGGAGTACATTAGGTGCACTGTCAGTCCAGTGTAGCTGTTTGGGCTTTTTTTTTTTCAGCAGTGCCCATCAACACAAGTACCCCATGCCAGATGTGCATAGCACAGCTGGAATAGAGTGTAGAAACTCATGTACAGAGTCAACAGTATCACACTGCAGCTGAGCCAGTGAATTTCAACATTTATCTATAACAGGCTGCTGTCCCAGCCAAGCACTTTTCCTCTCCTTAGAAGAAGGCTATCAGTGATGCCAAACTCTACAAAGAGCACTCAGTTCTTCTTTCTAATTTGCATTGGCTTGAAATGTAGTTTTTCAGATATACTTGAAGGTAGAATTGAGCCTATAAAGGCTCCATTCCTTCAAAGTGGGATGTGCATGCAAATAACTCATTTTACAAAGGTTCCCATTGACAGCATTAACTTTATAGCCAGATGTTTCATGAAATCAATACCTTTGACAAAAGGGAAGTTTTTTAAACATGAGACCCAGAGCTTTTCACAACTATTAGAATTGAATATTTGGTAAAATTCCCATATTTGAATTTCAGATATTATGAAACACATTATTTCTTCTTCATAGAATATGACTAGTTTGATGGTTATCCTGGTTGATCACAGATATTGACAGACATAAGGCAAGAAATATCTGTGTCAGTACATGACTTCATACTCTAAACTGTCTTTTTATTTAAAAGTTTGTTACTTTTTATTTAAAAGTAAGAGTATCATGAGTCCTTAACAAGTTTATTAGACTCTATGTACTGCATAAATAAGATTTCTTTTCTAGTATGATGCAGCTGGTGCTGTATATTGCAGTATAATTAAAATCAGTTGCTGAAATGGCAATAAGGTCACAGTTAGGATCTCTTTTAGGATAATAAACTAACTGTGTTAAATTTTTTTTCCCAAAAGGATGGACTTATAGGTTGGTGGTTTAAATGAAGAGTGCTCTCCAGAGTGTATAAAGCAGTAGCAAATGGTAAAATAATCAGCAGAATTGTATAAAGACAAAACCAGCAGAAACTGATAATGTTACAGGTTGATGCCATCCAGTGGTTCACCAGAGCACTCAGGGACAGGTTTTGGGTAGTATCTGGTATCATTTATAGGTTACAGAATTGTTCCTCTCTGATATTATCAGTCCAGTTGAACTTGCTTGTATTTAATAACTGGTAATTTACTTTTGTTCTAACCTGCAATTGTGTAATATTCTTCACATATGCTTTGACCTAACTTCATATACACAGGTATATATTGTCTTGTCTATATCGTGTGTCTGTGTGCACATACAGGCAACAGTAATGTTATATGGTACGGTTTCCATCTGAAGGGGCCTGCCTCAGCTATTCAAAGAAAAACCAGCTAATTTTTCTGTAAAACATTAAAATATGTGCTCCATAAGTGGAGTGATTGCTTTATATCACAGCTCTACACAGCAATAAACTTTTTATTTTCTCAAATGCCTATAAAGGGGAGACATACTAAATGGGCTGCAAGCAATTAAGATGAAGCGATTATGAATGCTTGCTAGAAGTAACCTGCTGCACCATCCTAACAATATTGCAATTTATTTATGTGGCCACCATTTAGAAAATAAGGAAATACCAAAGGACTCAGTGTAGGAGGTTTCAGATGAATGCATTGCATTACCAAGCTGCAGAAAAATTGCCTATTGACATTAATTTTATAATATTCAGTAAGCAGAACCAATATTTTGGTTAGTTTCAAATCAGGAAATCAGTGCAAAATGTTAAAACAAGATTAATTCAGGCCCTGACAAGAAATCTGCTTGATAGTATACACCTGCTGATTTTAGGGGATTGAAAGAGGTACTGAAAGTTGTTTCTTCCTTTGAGAATGGACATCAGTGCTAAACAGCTCTGAGAGACCATAAAGAGCTCACACTGCTTTTCCATGCACAAGCAGCTTCAGGATTGCTCTGCATTGGAATGCCTGCAATTCCCTGTGGAGTCACAAGGGATGGCATCAGAACATGGTAAACACACGTTGCAGTACATTAGAGGAACTACTAGATTCTGTTGTCCTATGTGGTAACTGCATCAATTTCAAAATTGCAGATTTGGGTGGGAAGGAGTGTGCAGTTATGAAGGGGAAAAAATATTTTCTGTGTGGCTCCCTTTTTCTCTTCTGTAAATAAAAGAAGCAGAAAGAGAAAGAGAAGGGCTGAGAAATGCAAAATGACTGACAAATGAAGTTATCCCTCTTCAATTTTGACAGGAATATAAAGGGTGATGAAAACAAGCCAGTTTCCTGGCAGTCTGTTTCATAGGAATTCCTGTCTGCTAACAAGAGTGATTAAACAGCAACTGAAATTTTAAGTCTGAGTTACCAAGAAAGCCTTTTGAAAACTTAATTGTTGCAGTTTTTCTATTCCCTTGAGTGCCAAGCAGCACACAGTTAATGTCATGCCAGCTTTCCCCCCACAAACTTGTTAAGTCCACAGCATTTCAAACACAGACCTAAGGTTTCTGTGTGTCTGTTAGCAGGGAAGTGCCTTCTCTCATTTAGCAATTATTAGGTTTTTTCCCTAATCTCAGCCACAGGCGGTTTAATTTTACTTTGATCAACTGTCTTGTCTTTCTATCACTTGTCTGAGATCTGAAGAGAGAGAAAGATCACTGAGAAAATGCTTCTGAACTGGCATTAATGTGATTTAACTCGTTTGAATAAGTTTTGGATTAAATTTGGCACTTTTTTATCTCTGAGTTTGGATAGTTAGTGTTCATAGATATTGGGATGAGAAAGCATGAACATGTGGATTCACTGCAAGAATGAATAGTTAGAGGTGCCTGCATACATCTGTGCTCTTTGTGTGTTAATTTTTAATACATAATCCTGTGCTCTCTTGTATACTTACATCGATTATTCCCCACCTCCTTAAACTTTGATCTTGCCTTTTCCTCTGAAATACAAGAATATTGGTTGTCCCACCATGCTGAAAATTGACCAATGGCATGGGTGAGGAGAGTAAAACCGAAGATTTCTCAGGGCAAAACTCTGTCTGCCTGTCATGTCTCTGCAGACTCTGCTTCTCTGGTACCCTTGCAGGCTATACTGCAGAATAATTATTTCAGCAGTGGATTTTTGCCATTATTATTTAGACCCTTGTCAGACTATTTAGGGCTTTATAGGCTTAAATTGTCCCTTTCACTTCTACCCAGGAGCTCACTGAAGGCCAGTACAGTGGTGCTGAGGGTAGCAGTGTAATGGGCTTACCTCCTACTCATCCTTCCATGTAACCCAGGTTTCAACATCTGAGGCATCACAGGCAAGCTCGCTGAAAAATTGTATTACAGTGACCTTATTTTGGCAAATCCTGCAGTGGAGAGCAAACAGCATGGAGATGAACTGGTCTTTGCATTAAGAGTGCAGGAGCAGCATGGCCAACAAAAAGAAGGCCTTGATTTACAAAAAGGAGTCTCTCCTGTCTAAAATAAGTTGCCAGGGTAAACTGGGGTGATGTTATCTCTGACTTAAGTGTGTAGCCCCTGAGTGCTAGGTTAATGTGAGTATTGGATAATATATTCCCCTAGTTCAGCACCTCCAGACAAGATGAAGCTGTAGGACTGTGTACCACAGAAAACTGCTTATCTTTCTTACTGCATCCAGTCTAATCCTAGGAGACAAATAGTAAGGGAACACCATTCCAAATAATGACTTAGACCAAACAGTTCACAACATAATTGTCTTGTATGTCATTCAAAGCATCCAGATGTCTTACAGCAACCTAAAAGTATTTTGTTACTCAGTCTTTTTTAAGAACAACACTTGTTAGCAATATTGTCTTGAGGCTGAAGTGATTTCTGGTTTATTATTTCTCACCATCCTTTGGTGCACTGCATTGTACTGTGAGCTAATTAAATCTGTTGTCTCTTAGAAATTACAAATTTCTTTTCTGTGTTTATCTTGTCAGGCAGAACACAAAAAGGAAAAGTTTGGAGATAAAGGCAGATATATAACTAAGATTGATGTAGATAGATCTTACTGGATCTCATGTTTAGTACCCTCAAGCTTCACTGTCCAAACATTGAAATGGTTTCAATTCCTGAACATTTGCAATGTCAATCAGCAAAGGAAGAATAAAACATGCAGTCAGTGGCTTTGTTTTGCTAATTGTTGTTAGGAATTTGCAGACAAACCCATAGTAAACCACTTCTGGTTCACTAATTCTGTGTCAGCATCATGAAGACCTTCCAGAGGAGGACTTTGAAGACATGTAAGAAAAGAGGTTTGTGGGGTAATTCAGAGAAGGAATTCAGAAATATCTCTGTAGAGTCCTCATAACTTATTACAGAGTAAAGAAACAGGCTTGTAGCAGGTGCAATAGTATAAGAAACAAAAAGCAAAACCCAAATTCAGAGAGATAGAGATATAAAAGCCCTTCTTCAAATTTGTAATTTGGTTTTAAAAATGTGTAATATCTACAATTACATTATAAACTGTTGACTTGAGCATTTAAGAACACTCACTACAGTAGAAAGGATCATTATTTTGTGAAATATTGCCAATGACAAAATACAAATTGTAGAACAGCCACCCTGCCTTCAATAGTCAAAAAGTTACCAAAACAATTTTTTAAAATAATCAGTTTATAGGAAATAGATAATAAAATAACAAAGTTATATGAAGCAGCCAGCATCAATTTATCAAGAATAAATCAAGTCAAATCAGGCTGTGTTTCTTGTTGACAGTGTAACTGGCCTGGTGGATACAAAGGAAGCAGGGGATGTGATATATTTGGACATTAATGAGGCTTTTGACACACTACCAGTTACATTCTCATAAGCAACTTAAAGAAATGCTCTGGATGAAATTGCCATCTGGTGGGTGCACCCACTGGCTGCAGAAATGTACTAAAAAGTAGTTATGATAGTTCACTGTCAAATTGGGAAGACATATTATATAACATTCCTTACAGACTTTTCCTCTGTTTTGTTCCAGTTTCATTAATGATCAGAAAACGCTCATCAAAAAATGGATTTTATTTTTTTTTTATCCACTGATAAGATGGGAATATTTTGGAGGATTAAAATTCAAGTCATGGCAGTTTGAAGAAGTGGTTTGAAAATCATTACACATGAAAGAACTTCTACTCTTACCAAGAATAAAATACTCAAACCAGAAGATTTGAAGTAAGGGTGATAATACTGTACAAAGGAGCAGGGATAGATCACAGTCAAAACTGCTAAAAAAAAAAAAGCAGAGGATTTTCAATTTTTCTAGCTAAAGCATGGGAGGTAGGAGGTATTTTGTTTTACATATGGCATTTTAACTGGACCATTATGTCAGATGCTTGGCTTTCAGAATAGGTAAACATTGTTTCAAGTAGAAAGGAGAGTCAAAAGAGATATCAGAAGTTTAGAAAAT
Organism: Agelaius tricolor; assembly: GCF_023055355.1. NCBI lineage: Eukaryota > Metazoa > Chordata > Aves > Passeriformes > Icteridae > Agelaius > Agelaius tricolor. The sequence goes on from NW_027269262.1 coordinate 33,796,819, forward strand.
GGCTTGTGAGGGAGGTTTGAGAATTTGCTTATTTGTAGTGGTTTCTTTGTTCTGAACAAAACAATTATGAGAAAGCTTGTCCTAAAACGAACTGGGAAATATTAAGATTATTGTAATGATGAGAAATTCAAGTTCCCTCTTATCCACTGAATATAGGACAAAAGTAGTTAGCAGAATTTATCCAAGAGAGAGTTAAGTTAGATTCTAAGAAAATGTAAATGTAGGGACAGATTGTGCTGGAACATGCTAACTGTGCAGTCTCCTTCACTGGAGATTTCTGAGGACACATTAGATGAATGTGTAATCAAGAGTGAGCTGGGTGTGCTTCATCCTGTCTCAGAGATTTCTTTCAGCCTAGCTTTGTGTGATTTCTACTTAGTAATGCAAATGTCTGAAATTAGTGCTTAGGTGGATTCTAGAAAATAGCTCTGAGGTGGATTCAGGCAAAAGTGTCTCTGCCAGCAGGCTGGCAGCAAAGCCTCCTGATGACACCTGGAAGCTGGGAGTCAGGGGGTGAAGAGAGATGGTGACCCACAGTCCATTAGGGATGTGGTGGGCTGTGTTGGCAGGAAGGTGCAGTAGACAAGACAGAGCTTAAGAGTGACAAAGCAGGGTGAAGAGCACCCACTTCAGGCACATGAAGGCAAACAGGGAAGTGCCACAGACAGCAGGAGGAATCAAAAGCCCGTGTGAGGGTGTAGGTCTTTGACCTTGCACAGGCGTGGTGGGGCAGCTCCCAGAGCCTGCAATGGGCTGCAATGGGTGGGCACAGGCACTGCAGCACCAGCAGGTCGGGGGGAAGGTTGTGGAGCCATTTGTCAGAGACTAACAGAAGAGCCTTGCCCTGGGACAGGCAATTAGACAGTTCATGGCTCAGGATTAGAGGGCAGACCATGTTGTGGTAGGTATCTGCTGCAGACCGCCAGGTGGGGAAGAGGTTGCTGCTGTCCTCAGACAAGGAGAAGAAGCCTCGTGTTCAAAACCCCACTTCTCACAAGGTTTAATGCTGGACACAGCATGAAATAAGCAATCCCGATCCGTGGATTGCATTGATGGCAACTTCCCAGCAGGGGTGACTGGTGATCCAGCAATGGCTGACCCTCCATTAGACTGGATGCTTGCAAACAAGAAAGGCTTAGGGATATGAAAGTTGGGGGCAGCCTTGGCTGCCCATGAGGTGGTGGAGAGCCCATTCTGGGCAACAAATAGGAGGAGCATGACTCTGGGTTACAGAACAGCAGACTTTGACCTCTTGAAGGATCGACTTGATAGGAGGTGGTCATGGAGAGAAGAGCAGAAGAGCAGAGGAGCTCAGATTTCCAGGATGAATAACAATGAGCCATGCCAGTGTGGAAGAAATCAAACCAAAGTGGCAGGAGGCCTACATACACCTCTGCTCAGTTTTGGGCCTCTCACTGCAAGAAGGACATTGAGGTGCTGCAGCCTCAAGAAGGGCAACAGAACTGGTGAAGGGTCTGGAGCACATGTCTTATGAGGAATGACTGTGGGACCTGGGGATGTTTAGCCTGGAGAAAACAAGGCTGAGAGGCTTATTGTTCTCTATAGCTGCTTGAATGGAGGTTGTAGAGAGAAAGGGATATTAGAAAAAAATTCTTTTGGAAAGGGTGGCCAGGCAATGGAAGGGCCTGCCCAGGGAAGTGGTAGGGTCACCATCCCTTGAAGTGCATGTGGATATAGCACTTGAGGACACGGTTTAGTGATGAATATGGTGGTGGTGCTGAGCTGACAATTGGACTTGATGATCTAAGAGGATGAGCTCCTTACTTAATTCAGACCTAGAAAGGAATAGTAGAAGAGGTGAAAGCTGCAAGAGATGAAAAAGAGGAATACAGAGATATTCTCTGACTATGCAGGAATGGCATTAGGAAGGCTAAAGCCCATCTACAGCTGAATCTTGGAAGAGACAGGAAGGGGAATATGAAGGACTTTAACAGGGCCATCAACAACAAAAGACAGATCAGTGAAAATGAGGGCCTGACGCTGAGGGCGGTGGGGAGAAAGGACATGGGAAAGGGTGATGTGCCCAGTGGCTTCTTCACCTCAGCCTTACTGATAAAATCTGTCCTGAGGGATCCCAGCTCCCTGAGACCCATGAGAAAGGCCAAAGGAATGAAGTATTATACTCAGGAAGATCACATTACAGAATATTGAACCAAGTGCATGTACACAACTGTGGGACACAAGTGAATGCATCCATGCCATATGGCATCTGGCTGATGTCATTGTGAGGCCACTCTTTATTATCTTTGGAAAATAGTGGGGACTGAAGGAGGTTCAGAGGACTGGAAAATGAGAGGTCATTGGTATGTTCAGTAAGGGCAAGCAGGAGGGTCTAGGGAACTACAGGACAATATACCACACCTTAATTGCTGTGATAGTGATGGAGCAAATCCCACTGGAACTATTTCCCAACACATTATTGTGGTTTAGGCATTTTCCAATCCTTTGTAGAAGAATGCAAAATATTTTTTTGTTATTTTTAGTATGATACACAGAGGTTTCATGTCTACAATGGTGAGGCTCTATTTGGTTCAGTGATCTTGCTAGTCAGATGTCACTTACCTTTTTCTGTCTCAGCAACAAGCTGAGTCAAACTTTTGGCATCTCATAAATGGTGGAATTCCACATAGTCAGAAAGTCTCTTCCAAACACAATCCTACTTTCTAGTAGGGGTCAGATTAAAAAATAAAAAAAACCTCTTCTTATTCTGAACTCCCCCATTTCTGCATGGCCATCCTCATGCCATGGTTGGGCATAATAAAGTGGAACCATCTGGGACTAGCAGATATGTATGAGAGAGCGTGAGGATGAGATTATCTGGGCGCAGACTGATTGCAGTTGCAAAAGTAATAAATTCATTTTTAAGGGAACAATTTTCAGGAAGTTTAATTTGCAGAGTGAGAAAATTAATTGAGAGCATAGGCAATTTTCATCTTTCCATCCAGCAAGGAGAGAAAAACTGAAGGGAAATACTGAATATAATCAGAATGACAGGAAAAAGAAACAGTCACTCATAATTGTTCTTGGTGACAGCATAATTTTTAGAAGAATCCAGAGCTGTCTGAAAATTACTTTCAATAGCTCTGAAAATATATTAATGATATCCAGTCAACTATTTATTATGACCAAAACACTTACACGATAAGTCAGAGCCTTGGATGGGACAAACTCATATTCTCAAATTTAAAATATTTTAAAAATCAATAATTAACATACAGATGAGACATACTCTCACACAAATATAGTGTCTATGCAAACAAAAAAAAATAACCTTTGTAATTCAAGAGGAAGAATTGTACAGCTTTATTAAGCACAGCATGGCTGTGAATCTCTATTGAGGCTGTGGAGGAAAAACTGTCCTGAAAAAATTAAGACATTTAACATTTGTATTCTTTCTGAATTAGCATAAAATTACAATATCTATTTTTTTCATAGAACAAAACTACTTTTTGTAAGAGGCTTGTTTTCATATTCACCATGGTCATGGCTGAGACTGACTGGCTCCTGATTCTGGGGATGGTTCTGCATGAGCTGTGGTGTTGGGAGAATGTAGTGCTGCTCAGAAGACTGCTAATTAGCAACTGGTCTAAAGGAACTGTTTGCCAAAGTAAGCAGAGTACGAGAAAACTCCAGCCCTTTCCAACATGTTTCCTTTTCTAGGAAGGGTGGGATACTGCTCTGTTTGTAACTACAATGAACTGCCTTGTGCTGAAAGGACCCTTAGCTGGCAAATGTGTCTCATTTTTAGACCCTTGATACTGGTTGAGCTGTGAAAAATAAGTGAAGCAGATCTGATAATCTGACCCACTCGACTCCTTTACAAAGCAAACATTATCAATGAACACTTGATTTCCTGTATCCTCGAGGAAAATTACTTTGGAAGAAGAGACCTCTCATGAGTGGCTCTTGATAGCCTCTTTTCAAATGCTTATCCTCCTGGGTCAGCAGGAAAGTCTTGTTTATGATGAGGGCTCCACTCCACCTCCTTGTTTGGGATACCAAGGGTAATTCACACACATCTGTATCTTGGTTTTCATCATGTTCTGCTCTGCTGTAAGTACCAGTTTTATTGACAGCTATCAGCCTCTCTGACACTCCTCTGTTGGCTGGAGATGTGAAATTCCCCAGCTCCATGTTTTGTCAGAACATCTCCCAGAGATATAATGAGCAGCAGCAGGGATTGGAAAAAAACACTTGATAAGTGCTCAAAACCCAGCTTTGTTCATTCTTTGTGAAAATCTCCTCTAAGGTTTGCTGCCTAATAGTGCTCACACTACAAAACACTGCTTCCTACATGATTAGCCTTTCCCACTACTAAAATATTGCATTCTTTATGTTTAACCTGATTGTAAAAAGAATTTTCACATCAGGCTGCTGTTGGAATTGTTTCACATGGAAAACAGTGCAACTATGTTTTAGGCACTCCAGAATCTCTAAAAACAATACAAAATAAATAAGCTGTCATTGACAAGGACAGAAAACAAGTGCTGTCATGGAAAAGATGCCATTTCTTCACATTTGGGGTATTTCTGTAATCTTTGCTGCATAGCACAATTACTCTGGAGTTGCAATTCTTTTTTTTCTTAAAACATAGTGTCTTTAATGGCTAAAAATAGCTGTCTAACGTTCTGTGCTTCTGCCCTATAGAATTCGCCTTGCAGAAAAATGCCTCAAGGCAAAAAGAGGCAAGTCTGAACTTGACCCACATCCAGAGATTTTTGTGAACACAAACCCCATGGGCAGTTGAGTTGGTAACAATTGGAATTGCAGAAAGTTTTCCTCTAATTCAGTTCTTGGCAATGCAAAGCAACAAGAAGAATGATGCAGAAACTATGTTAGGTGCTCATATCCCAAATTCAAAAGCACTAAAAAAGTAGAAGGTGGAGAAATAATATTCTGGCTGCAGAAATAATACCTGGTTATATTAAAAAGGCAAGGTATGTATCTGTAAGTCCAGTTGGATTTTAGAAAATAAAGATCAGCCCACTGTCTTGTATTTTCCATAATATTATCATGAGCTTCACAGTTTTGACGGTTTTCTTGACTTTCTTATCTCCTCTCTTAAAAAAAATGCCTTTATTCAAAATTGTTTGTTTGTTCTGTTAATTTTAACAGGACACTTCTCATGATAAACATATTTGTCACAGCCATACATCTTTGAAATTAAAAGTGAACTCATCCCTGTTACATAATCTGCACTTCATTGCATCTTTTAAACAATGGTGAACTGCTGCTTTGTTCATTGTCTCCCTAATTATCTTTAGGACATATGTAGCCTCCTAATAAAGACTTAAATATATTTAAACTTTTGTTTAAGTGCCTGTGAAGTCAATACCATTTATACTTTACAAATAAACAGACTAGAATTAAAGTAGAGATAAACTAGGGACATAAGTGAAGTTTTTACATGCTACATTTTGCTATGGCCCTTGCACCTTGAGGTAGAATAGAGCAAGAATAGAGTATAGGGAGGTAGTTTTTGCATGTAAAAGCCCTGTCAGTTGCAGTTCTATAGGCTGGGCTCAGGTGTGTGTGTGGGAGCACACCTGCTGCTGGCAGAAAGCAGCCCTGGGTGGCCCACGCTGCCACCATCTGTGGTGTATGCACCACTTGGCAGTGGGATTTCCCTGCATTTCCTAGGAGGCAGGCCCCAGCCATCCCTTTGCTGTTGCCATGGCCACATTCTGCCTCTTAGCATCCTGGAGTGGAGAAGAATGCAATGGTGCTGCTGCCCCAGGAGATTGCCCGTGTACTTCCACCTTCCTTGGGCTCAGCACCAGCATGGCAGAGCGATGGGATTTGGTGATGGATCTGGTGAAATACAGCAAGATGGGGGAACTTTAACCACAGAAGAGGGCAAACCAGAAACTGCTCTTCAGCTGCAGGCAGTTTGTGCTCCTCATTGCAGCACTGAATTTAGAAGTCTTCTTAAAGAAATAAATAAATCTATATATATATATTTATCTAGATATACTCTCTCTAAATACATAGTTGTTATGTAACACATTAGACCTAGAGGAGAGGTTCCATTTTCCCTGGTTTATCAAATTTGAGGTTGAATTTTGAGAAAAAAGAGTAGCACCTGAGATCTGGTTCAGGGATTATCTCTTCAAATACTCACCACTTTAGTTTATTTCACAGACCTTCCATAATATCAGTCAATATTCCTATTTTTATAAGAATAGCTTTGATTTCTCAGTAAACAAATCTCTTTTTGCTAGCTTGCTGTGATAACATTTTGCATTACAAGCAGCTGCTCTGTAAAGATTGAAATGAGGTCTATGTGTTAATACCACAAAGAAGAAACACTGGGCTGCAAAGTGCTCTTTCTTTGTCCAGGTGCCAGCACTATGGAGAATCAATACAAAATGAATAATTAGGAAAAGAAAGAAAACAAACATAATTCTGTCCCCTCTGCTTCTTTCTCAATGTTAAAAACCTAGTTATTAAACAGGCAGAGGGGAAAAGATGGAGAAATGCTGTGAGATATGAAAAAATGAAGCCCTCAGAATTTAGGACTTTGTCTTCCTCTAAAATGGCAAAGAAGACCAAGGTCATTTAAGTCAGTGAAACAGGAGTTATTCTGTTGTGCCGTTCAATTAAAGCAGGGTGTGCATAAAGATGATTTTCTCTACTGCATCCTTTTCAGGCTCTGACCCAGTAATGACAACCCAGTTTAGCATGATGACTTTGATAATCATTGTTATCCCAGGTATGCAGAGGTGGTGAGGGGAAAAAAGCATCTTATAAATGCCTGCCACCAGAGGTGGCAATATATTTCATTGTTAAGGAATGGGATCTTCAGAAAAATTGTGGAAACAATTTAAGCAGTCATGGGTAGAGAGAAAAAATTTAAAGGGAGAGGAGCTCCTGCCAATGAGAAAAATCACATTTCAAAGGATGGAGTACATGAAAATAAAAATTGGGATTTTAGGGTGCACAGGACTTTTGCTGCATTATTCTTTGCAGTAGACAGACATCCAGCACACTCAGACACACATCCCACTTGCATTTACTGAGGGATACAGCGTTGAGTAAGCAGGGAATAATCCTTCCAGATGCAGAACAATAATTCAGACAAAACGGCCTAAAGGAAACAGAAGAATTGAGTGTGAGGCTTTCACACTATCTCCTAGACTGAGCATCTGTTCAGCAGCTGAGGTGGATTCTCAGATTCAGGAGCAAATCTTAGTATTTTTGCATAAGCACAAGCCCCTTTCTCCTGTGAGAAGGGATTTTCCAAGCTGCGATGCTCCAGTGTGGAGAGCCACCTGCTGGGGGCTGGCAGCAGCGCCTTGCCGGGCTCACCTGCAGAGCCTCAATGCTCTCTTTGCCTCAGTCCTTTGGGTATTATTCTCGGCATCTCTGTTTGCAAAGTCTTCATGGCCCCCTAAGTTCTTTTGCTGGTTTTTTTTTTTTTTTTGGGGGGGGGTTTTTTCTTATTTTTGTTTTTGTATTTGTGCAATTGTAGTTATTCTTTGCCAAACAGGATTCATGAACAAGACTGACTGTTAGCGAGCCAATTCATAGATGGACAAAATGTTTTAGCAAAAAAAAAGAGTGGATTTCTTCAAAGTAAAAATTCACAATATCTTACAGACATAAACCAAATTCACAAAATAATTTCATGGGGGGGGGGGGGAAAGGTGCCTCATTCAGATGCATGCTTGAGCTAGACAAGGGGGGATTATTTTCTGTCTGCCTGCTGTCTCAGGGCTTAGAGCAGTGTGGAAGGCTGGAGGGGACTTGATTCAGTTCTAATAAAATCCATCATCTGTAAGACTGAAGGCTGGATGTGGGCTGAGGAGGAGGTGCCAATAATCAGATCATGAGATGTTCTATACAAGGGCTTCCTCACTCTTCCCTTTTGAGATTGTTTCATTATTTATTAAATATGGACATAATTGCACTCCCCCCTCTCCCCTCCCAAAAAAAAAAAAAAATAAAAAAAGAAAAATACAGAGAGAGCTGTTTGAGACTGATTCTGCAGCCATGTGCTGGGACTTTTGCTGGTTAGACAGTATATTAATGCTCTGGGGTGCACTACAGGGGTAGCAGGGGTTGGAGCAGATGGCATTTAAAGGACTCCCTCCAGCCCACACTGATCTGTGATTCTGTGGTTCAGCACACACCAGTGTTCACACAAGTTACTGCCAAGTAACACACAGAAAGTTCCTCAACAGCAAAGCAGACTGACCATTGTGGCAGCAGGGCACTTCCCAGGGAGGTAGGAACTGGGAATTCAGATCCCCTCAAGAGGAGTCATCTGAGCTTGGGGCTTCTAAACTGTAAATCCCTGAAAGGCTGAATAAACCCACCCCTTTTTTTTTTTTTTTTTTTTTTGGCAAGTCCTGGCTTTCTTTAGCATTGTTCTTTTAACAAGTTCAGAAATAATATTTTATCTAAGAGAAAAAGAGTTTTTATTTTTTCAGAGTAGGAGAAAATGAGGGAACAATCTATATGAGCCACATAAATGTGGGTGTCAACAATTTGATTCAGCTAACAAAAAGTCTCACAGCCTTAATTCCAAATGTGGTTTATTTTACCCAGTACTCATATTACCACTGATATTTTAAAAAAGCATTTAGAAAGTGCTTCACCTATATTTTGCATCAGAGTTTAAAGGCAGTGTAGGAAATTCAGGCAGTGACTTTTCTAATTTCCCAGTATTTCAGGAAAACACAAGCTCCTTTCAGAATGTTGAGCATCCTTTAGCCTGAGAAATATCTGGGGCGTTTTATTTCCCTGCAGGAAACAAAAGCAAGTACAATTATTCTCTTTTCTGTTGTTTTAAACTGTCGCCTTCATGTAATTAATTAAATATGCAACACAGAACTCTTATGAGAGGGTTGAGTGTGCTAGACAGTGGCTCTTATCTTGCAAGAGAAGTTGGAAAACCACTTACCTATATTCTTCTCAGGGCATTCAATGTTTCTTGCAGGATTGGGGTGAGCTGTGAACCACTCCTGCCCCCATCTCACCCGATGCCCTTATTCACAGCTCACCTGCACTAAATTCAGTAGGTCTGCATTACACCCCCATGCCTGCTTTCCTGCAGCATCAGGGGGCCCCCACATCCTCAGATCAATCCCACTGCTCCCCTCTGGCCGCTCTGACATCGCTGCTCAGTCACCATAATGAACATTTTCTGTCTGCAGCTGTTTCTTAGCTGGTCTCAGGAGCAGGTGTGGGGTGAGTGAGTGCCCTGGCAGGGAATGCTCAGCCTCAGAGGTGCAGCCAAAGCACCCAGCCTGCAGAGCAAAAGTCAGTGCAGGCTTTTCAAATTTCTCTGTTTTTAAAATATTGTTGATTTCATATTTTTTGGTCCCATTTCTCTTTCCTTAGTTTAAAAAACACATTCTCATATTAATATACTTTATGTCAGAGACATTTCTCATTTGAATGCCAGAGCAACACGGTGGCTGTAGCTCCTCTGCTTAGTACAGGAGTTGCTGTTTTTTCTAGAATGTTTTTCAACAACACATCTTATTATCTTAGAAGAAGAAAATGATGGTGCATCCACAATACCCTTACATCATGCTTCTAATTATTATATAAACATGTTGGTAACTATTTTCACTGTAAAGGTAATGGAACAAAAACAACTGTGTTTGTCAGAAACACAAAGTGGAACATCAACTTTTAAAATCTTTGTCTCATATAAAGTACAAACCATGGCACATGCTTCAGAATAAACTTTACTTCTTTCTACTGTTCACCTGGTTTGTTGCACATGGAAGCCTTTTATTGCAGTTCTGTTTTACAGAATCAGCTACTTGCCATGAGCATTCAAGTAGAATTGCTGATTTTACAAACATATACATCCACCTGTCAAAACCATAATTCACATTAAATGGAGACTGCAAAATTAACATTCTTTCATGAACTAGGTCACATGTGACAAATCAAGAATCTAGGACAGAGCCAGTTTGTTAAAATTACTGCTGTTAATGTCTAAATTGATGTGATTAAGATTTCAATTGTTTATATGGGCCATTCACTTAAAATTTGAACTCAGTCCTTGTGAGTCCCTTCTAACTCAGAATATTCTGTGATTCTGTCCTGTCACTCTATGTACTTGATCAATTTTTTTGAAAATAATACAAAATATATTTGAAATTTTCTATTTCAAGGTATCATTGATGATTCAGAAAAAAAATGCAGTTTTATTTGGAATACCATTTCCTTGAGTTCTTGTACTATTCCAGGAGACAAATCAAAGCACTAACACATCCTAAATCTCTGTTGAACTCATTACTGGAACAAGTTCAGGATAGGGCCACCAACATGATAGGGGCTGGAGCACTTCACCTTAGGGGAGATGTTAAGGGAAAAGGTCTTGCTCATCCCTGAGAAGAAAAAGCTTCAGGCTGGTTTAACATCAGCCTTCCAACACCTATGAGGATGTTGCTGAGGAGATGAGCTTCCTCTCAGAAGTGCATGGGGCAGGATGAGAAACAATGAGCACAAACAGAAAAGATAGGCTTGGCCTAGACACAATAAGAATCTTTTTTTGCAGGGGGCACAATCCTGTGTTAAACCAGGTTGCCCAAAGAGGTTGTGCAGTCTCTGTCCATTGTGAGACTGGACTGGATGAGTAACTGGTTCTGACCCTGCTTTGAGCAGGGGGTTAAATTACAGATAGGTCCCTGAGGTGTCTTAGAATTTTCCTCTGAACTTATAATACTTTTTTTGAAAGGAAAATTGTCTATTAGTATTTCAGAAACAAACACAATACTGACACAGTAGGAGTGGCATGAGGAAACCTCCAAAGTTCTGCCATCTCAAGAGACCTCCAAAAATGTCATGCTAAACTGGATATGTTCTGATAAAGCAGCTTTGCTGTGATTACACATAATGATCCCTAAGCCACAGGAGAATATAATTTTCTCTCCTTGTCATAGGCATGGAAATGTCTACAGCAACGTTGTCATTGGGAAGGAAAATTTAAAATAAGAAATTCTGACAGGAAGAACTCATGAAGTGTATCACCCTTGTGTAACAGTGGTTATGCACTAGAACGGGTTACTTCCACTTCTGCCATTCTTTTTAAAGAGTTTAGCTTAAAGAATCTAAATCTCTAAGGCTCTGTAGCCTTTTATGTAGTTATTTGAATTTTATTTAGATGTAAGATTCATGTTAAGTGGAATTGTTTCTGCTTAGTCTGAAAGGGCTCTTCAAAATAATTTGCTGTGGCTGTCACAGTTCTCCCTTCTTCCCCAGCCAGCAGGGTAAAATCTTACATGAGATGTGCCTGCAGATTTCATATACTGTTGAGTTGCATATTTAAAGTACAGATTATTTGTGGTGACTGCGAAGCAAGCTCTAAACATAACTTCTCTTTTCTGTATGTTTTAGCTGCACAGTACAGGGAAATTCGTTTCAGTGCTCATTGAAGGTTGTTTCTTGTTCTTGATGTTGAGATTTTTTTAACAGAGACTTGCTTTAAAGTAGTAAATCTGTGCTTTTGCCAGGGCTGAATGTAGTCCTGGATTTAATTCATTAATTTAGCACCTATGAACAAAAACAATTAAAATCCAAACTGAAATATTCAAAGAAATCTAACACTACCATAGACTCCAGCAAATGAACAAATGATACATTTCTGCAAAGACGACTGGTTTTTTCAGGCATATAAGAAATAATTGGCTGACAACCTGGGTATATGAGCCTTTTTGGGGAATAATTGCTTCAAAAATGAAAAGAGCAGCCACAAAGTATGAGTCACTACATCCAGTTGTGGAAAACAGGAATTTAATATATTTGACATGCTCTAATAGTCATATATGAAAAACGTAGAAACTTTCAAGCACTTTTGTAGGACAAACCTCCCCCTTTCAAGTATGAAGTGTAAAGAGAAGTAATCCTAATAAATAAATGTGCAGTCAGTGAGGATACCTTTGGAGTTTCACTTTTGAAGCTCAGTAGAAGCTGAAATAGCCTGCCCTCAAATAACTTTTAGGTGTTTGGAAAGAATACAAGATTACCATTCCTTTCAAACATCGGAAAAACATAAAAAAATTCCCGTCCTTTATATTTTCTTTAAAGCTTTAAAGTTTCTTAAAGCTTTAAAGAGTATACTGAAAGACTTTATTGTCAGAAATACCAGAGTAAAAGTATGAAGAGCAAAATTTGAAAGTATGCTGGTTTGAGCAGTTGATCCATTTTCCAAATGTTTTCTTACAGGTTCTATCTTTAGTACCACAAGATACTAAAACAAAAGTATATCACAATAATAGAGCTTGTATGTACTATATAAGCCAGTGATCTGGGCAATCATTACTCTATTACAAAAAATGTGTGACAGTATTGCTACCTTACATTTTAATAGTGAAAGTCAGAAGATGGTGGTATTGATCTGCTATTTTTGTTGAAAAAGCACATAACAGATCAGAAAAGGCTGCCTTCATAGATCTAGTAGTTAGAAATAAATATAAATATAAATATAAATATAAATATAAATATAAATATAAATATAAATATAAATATAAATATAAATATAAATATAAATTTGAAACAACAATGAAATGCCTCAAGATCAGTATGAAGATCATAGTTACTTAGCAAGTTGAAATGCAGCCATGAATGTTTGCATAGCGAAACTTACAGCTGGCCCTAACTTCAGTTATATTTAAATTGTTGTGAAACAACTTAAAGGATTGAGAAAAATGCAGCAAAGAGAAGCATAATATAAGAGTTTCCATTCTGAAGAGCAATTTTATAGCTGATGAGAGTGGTAGATGTCAGTGGCGCACAGTGATGAAAGTGGAATATATACGGAAGCAAGATCAGAGAGATGAAAGAGAAATTTCAGATAGTAGGAGGATAACAAAAATCATAAAGGAGTTTAGTTCAGAGGCTTTCTAAAATCTCAGAAAATATAAGAAAACATAGGAGCTAATAAGATAGTAGTATAAAAAATAATTAATGGTGGAAAAGGCCAAACAGTGTATTTACTCTTCAAATGTGACATCAGAAAACTGTTCACCAAAGTCTTAATTTTATCAACACCTTTTTAATAGATAAGAGTGTATACTTTGCACACTATGCATAAATAACCTGTTGAAGTAAGTTGTGCAAGAACTGAAGAAGAAAAAAACCTGCAACCTTTATACAAGTAATAAAGGCTTTACTAGTCCTTCATAGAAAATTTCAATATTTTGGGAGGAATATTTTGTTTTCTTTTTCCCAGAAATATGGTTAGCTAGTAAACTTGGACATTTCATAAAGCACATCTGGAATTAAGGTTCCAGCAACTGTACTATGGTCTTAACTACAGTGACAGTTCCTTTGTCTTTGCTGTGGTGCAGTGCAGATATATTAGTTACCTTAAAAAAGTAGAAAAAACACTGCAACAAATTATGGTTTTAAGTGTAAATTCACACTTGTCTGTGAAATATAAGTTGCACTTCTATATAGCAACAGCAATAATTAAGACCTGACTTTTTCTGTAATGTTGTTTTTAAAATCCACTTAAATGAAATGAATTTTTCTTTACTAGCAGTAATAAATTAATTTTTTATGCAAAATAAGCAACTCTGCTACCACAGCAGAAGTTTATGCTGCTTGTATGTTGTCATGACACTTCTGGGTAGGTCATTCCTTTTCCCAATCCACTTCTCAGAAGCACTTTGGATATCAAAGTTTAAGGATGAAGCTTCATTTCCTACCAAGTTTGTCCTTGATACTAATTTAATTGTTATTTATGCCATGGAGAAGTGTTCTGCCGCAAGGAACACATGAGATTTTATGAAGCTCAGTACAAAATGCAATTGAAGCTCATCATAACCAGGGTAGGAGATTGGCATAATGGTCTGATAACTTACTCAGGATTCTTATTGAGTCCACTTGAGTGTAGTCATAATTCCCATCATGGCTTTGAATGATCCATTTAGTCTCTCATCATGCCCCACTATTAAAATGGGAAAATCATTATTTTCTTCAAGATACACTGGACGTATTTGCTGTTGGGATTGGAGTGGGAAAATTTCAATAAAATACCCTATTTCGGGGTATCATTTCTTCACTCTATGGGAGGGTTAAAAATGCAGGTTTTTATTACTTCATAATAAGATAAATAGTAACATTTCTTTGTGATAATACTTCTCATCCTTACAAAATTCCTATGAAAAATACATAGGAAAGTTTTTCTTCTCTCTTTTCTTACCAGCCAACTGAAAGGTGACACAGATAATTGAGCAGTTTCATATTCTACCAAATGCAGCTTACCTCTAATTAAGTGTTGTCCATGTATGAGAAGGATTACAATATTAAGGTCTTAAGGGCAGGATTAGCTGTAGAAGCTGTCTTCATCCTCAGGAAACAAATTAAAGTCACTGTTGATTAAATAGGTGATTTCCAATAGTCAGTGTAGGTAGTCCATCAACATCTCCCTGTCACCATATTTTCTCAAAGTGACTGGTACGTGCATGTATGACACTATTGCTCCCATTCAGGAGAAATTAGATATTTACTGAGTGCAAGGAAGCACTGCAGAAAATTTTATTTTGAAAGTATGATGAGATTTGTTGATGGCCATTCAGGATGTTGGTGACTCTGGCACCTCCTTGTTTTATTAGCTTCTTAGCTGTTTGAGTCATACAGCAATTTTTCAATAAATGTTTAATTTACCTCAACTTCTACCACATTTTGAACTTGTTTTGTTCCTTAAAGCCAGTGAAACTGCTGGCAGGATGGATTTCTGTGCCATAGAATTAAGTGTTAGACCAAAAATAGAAAAGGATTAGAGACACTTAATGGCCAGTGATTTCTGTATTCCAGTACACCACCTCAAAATTTTTCAGCTCCTTCCTAATCTTTCTACCTATTTCTTTCACTGCTGCTCATCCACACAGAGAACTAGGTCCATTTTCAAGTGCTTGCACTAGTTAATAGAATTCCTGACGCCAAATTAGGTTTTGAGGTGCCTCATTTCAGCATCTCCTCTCCTCCAGCTGACAGCTGTACATCAAGGGGCACAAGGAGGTGTCCCTGGCAGCTTCTCTAATGCTTCTCTTCCCAATTTGAGTACCAGGTTTTAAATTCCACTGTGCTTCAGCAAATTAGTGTGCAAAAGTGGAAGGTGCTGGTTCAAATTTGATGTCATGGAAGCAAGTTTGGAGTTCATCTGTATTCCATCCCAATAAACAACAGCTGGGATGGGAGAGGGAAGAACAAAAGGATGCCTCCCTGCCCCTCCCACCAGCTCTGTTTCACACAAGGGTAGGTACTGCCAGAGCAGAACCAGAAAATCAAGGCCCACATGTCAGTCAGTTGGGAAGCATTTTGTGGTAGGACTCATCAAAAGACAAGCTACAGGTGAACAGATGTCCTGAGGTGCCATGCATGCACCTCACTGCCAAAATGGAGGTCCCTCCTGGGAATGTTCGCAGAGGAAACTGAAATGTCACAGGGATGTGTTGCCTGCAGAGCTGGTCTGCCACAGGTACTGGTGATATCAAAATGGTGGACACGTATCCCTGTCCTCTTTGTAAATGTGTCCTTGAGCATCGCTGGTAGTTCTCTCCTTCTTATTTGTTCCGTTGTCTTTGACCTTAGTGAGAATGGTCTCATGAATTGTCCTCTATCTAACAATTGGAAGAATTGGCTATTTATTCCTGTGTTTTCTTTCTTCGTCTAATGGCTGTATTTGAGATGGGTTGGAATTTTCATGATAGATGTAGATAGGAATTTCTTTGTTTCCTAGTCTATTTGCCTTCAAGGAAACTGGTTATAATTACTGTTTAAGGTCAAACTCCAGTTACTGATGAGAAAAACTTCTGCTTCTCAACTTAGTACTCAGAACTGAGATGCAAATAAACATGAACTGAAATAATTAAATCAATTACTAACTCTGAATGTTCTCCTGGTAATCTGTGTAGGCTTTATATTTTCAGAATAATAATGTCCAAATTCATCTTAGCTGAAGTAATTTTTTGGTTGAGATTCATTCCTTCCTCTCAGTACTCAGAACTAGGTCTTGCTTGAGGCAGTCATTTAATTTGTAAAGAAATTACTTCTCTAAACTTTGTCCCAATGTGACTTTTGACCAGTTTATGGGTGGATAGCTGAAACAATACATCACCAACAGTTTATTAACTTCAGCTGCCATGTCTTTCCTTCAGTATTACATGTTCAATACTTATGATTTAGAGGCCATAATTTTAACCTGCCAAGTATGTGTTTCAGATGGGGTGAATACACATGTAGTTTTGAAGTTAAATATAATAGCTTCTGTTGGCTTGGGGAGTTCTGGATACAGCAGGCAATTATTACCAGGTTCCTGTAGCTTTACTATTCCAACCTTCTCTCAGACATCTATTTCTCTTTCCCACTCACCACAAGTAGAAGATTGCCTCTCACTCAGCCTCCCATGGGCTGAGCTGCCCTGGGCTGCATGGGTGATGTGGCAGCCTCTCTGGTGCTTCCCAGGTTTTCTCATCCTCCTGAAAACCTGGCTGCTTCATTTTTACCTCTGCCACCACAAAGGAAGAAAATCATAAATAAGGAAAGTCCGCAAATGTCAGGGCTGCATGGAATCAAACTAATTAGCTACATGGAAAATGTTCAGAACTATTCAGGGGAACTCCTTGGAACAGAAGGTCGATGGCTGCAAGGCAAACAGAAGAAAAGGAGTTGGGGATGGCAGGCAGTGGTTGCATGTTGACAGTACTTGCTGCATGGTGGTGCATTGTCCAGAGAAAGACAGCAATAGTTAAAGCACTGCAGGAAGTATGTGGAAATGCAGGGTCAGGACTCCAAAATTATTTAAATTCTTAATTGCCTAGATGTCACATAGGCACCAAGGTGCAAATTCACCCAATCTCAGTCTAGCAGCCACTTCTTCTTTCATGCTTCTGAAATCCCAGCTCTTAACTTTTCAGATGCCCAAGTGCAGCATTGAGGACAGAACTGCCTAAACTTTGCTGTGGAGCTCCAGCTCTGCCAGGGTTCACAGGCTGTACACTCCTCCATCTAATATTCTCTTTGCACTCTTGTCTGTATTAGAGGACTCAAAACAGATTAATAGTAGTCTTTTTACTCTAGCAACCTGTGGAAATACAGGATGCACACTTACAAAGTTTTTCTACTGGCTTTGATTACATTTCTTGGAGAAGCACCTTGATCTTTCTGTTTGCATGATCAGGAGCTGAGACTACCACATGCCTTTAATGAAGTTCTCTGTTTTTACAAATCCCTGCCTGACATTGTTCCTCCTCACTACCCTGTTTTCAGAAAAAAATAAACAGCAAATCTTTAGGTTGTAAGGTTTAATACCCTAGGTTCTTGTGAGCCTTACACATAGTCTGCCCTCCTAAGGACACTGTGACTTACAACAGATTGGGCACAGAAACCAGAGAAAATCACTTCAATTTTGAATCTGTTATTGAAACTTCTACCCACAAACTGAGTATCATTTCAGTGCTACAGGTGCACATTCACTGTACATCTAACAGCAGTTTAACTGTAATGCTAGGCTTTTTTTTTAATTTAATTTTTTAATTGGAGATCAAATCGTTGCTGCCTGGCTGAAAGCAGCTCTCATTTATGTAATAAATTTATGTCTAGCAGCTCCACTCAAGCCATTGGAGTTGTACTAGGGCCACTGAGAATGATATCATCTTTAGAACAGTGTAAATTTATTAGGATAATTTTTTGATCTTATAAATGAATCCAGCAAGCTAAAATCACCCTTCATCTAAAGCAGATAATTGCATTAGGGTTAAATTAATTGATTTATTTGATGGTTATGTCCTGGAGCTTGCCAGGATCCTGAGACTATCTCCCTCTTAACTCCCTCTCTTTCTTCCTGGCATGAAAGTGATGGAACTGGAAGAAATGTGCAAGTTACAAATTTAAGTGTGTCACCACTGACTTTTCAGTTATTTGTTGCTGTTTATAGAGCAGCTCAGGTTTGTGTGACACAGCAACCAAGTACAGCATCATGTTACTGTCTGATGCATGAGAAGCCTGATTGTTCAGTCCTTGGCTTAGGCATTGCTGCTTGCAGGAAATGCAGGTGATGTGGGCATAACCTGATGGCAAATCTGAGTGCTTCGTTCACCTCCCCTCCATTAGAATTTTGCTAGAATTTTGCTTTATTCTGACTGCTCAGGGAGGCATACCAGTGTAAGAGATGTGTGCTCTGTGGTCCTGGAACAGGAATCAGATATGATGAAAGTTTGCTATTGTGACAGCAAAGCCTGCAGTTGTGGAATCCTTTTCCACACTTCCAAGGAGTGACATTTAGAAAGGCAAAATGCAGATGAAAAACAAGTGAAAATTTGCAAGGAAGATATTCTTTTGCATACCTCTCCTGTTTTCCTTTATTTGTATATGTATTTCCTCTTCTATCTGTGGTGGTTTTCTATTCCTACTTGAATCCCAGATGTTTTTAAAAGCAGTTTAAGTTAACCCATATAGAAGTATGGGTCATCAATTCATTACTACCATGTGTATCATACATCACCTCAAGTCCCTCTAATTTTGTTCCAGACTTCAACAGACAGTAATATATATATATATATATATATATTTGATTTATCTAGCATCATGTCATTATGAACACTGGTTGAATATGAACACTGGTTGAATATCAGGCCTCTGGAAAGCATGTTCATCCTTTTGAATCTCCTGACAGGAAAGCACCAGTGTGAAAGATCCAGGGGGATAGAAAGAGACAGAAAGAGAGAAAAAGGAGAGGCACCTTTCATCTCTTCCTTCAAAGTTGGACCTTATAAAACACTTGCATCTATCAATCAAAAACACTGATTCTGAGATATCAGGCTTTGTTAGCTCCATTTGATGCAGGACTAATTGTTTAAATACAGAGAAAGATGAAAGAAGTCATAAAAGTTAATCTGTTTCTTAAAAAATTTGCTTCTGGTAGATGATAGGGTAACTTTCATTGAAAATTAAATTGTAGAAAGTCATATATGAATGTGGCTAAATACAGCCTGGGAAGTTTTTCTGAAAAGAATATATTCTGTAGCTTGGGATAAAACATTCAGAAATGTAGGAGTTGCTATGGAAATGCTTAAATTAAATGTAAAGCATGCATAAATTTTCAATATACCCATCACTTTGGGAATTGGGGACATATGTTAGGGGGAAAGACATATACATGGAGACTAAGCAGAAGGTAAAACATGGGATTTTTTTTTTTTCCTGTGGGTCTGTGTTTGGAATATTCCACTGGCATATCTATACTTCATTTTGAGTGCAGACCAAAATCCACACTTGAATACCAAAAAATTCCTGTGCAAACTTCAGGACAAGCCAGAAAAGGGGGCCTGAGATAATTGTGCCACCAGTGCCCTGTCTTCTCATGCAGCACTACAGCTTGGCCAGCTTTGGGCAAACAAGCTGAATATCCTGTGTTTTCTAGGAAGGTGCTGGGTACCACCACGGTCAATCACAACACCATGTGGCTGACTCTAGCTGGTCCTGTGTGAAGGAGAGAGGACAAGATGAATTCCAAATGTGCCTTATGACCTCAGCTATTCCATGGTTTCCTGAAGTTGGAATTGTGTGAATAGCCTGGTATCTTGTTGTCCTTGCAACAGTTTGTCCACTGAGCTACAGATGTTCTTTAGCAGATGTAGTTAAAAAGACAGAAAAGCACACTGGGTAAATTCCACCCTTTTACCCTCATTCTCCATGAGCTGTGAATTTGACAGACTAAGAATTTGAAAGCATACACTTTGCATTATACTGCAAAAACTGCCAGTTAACTAGCACAACACTCTTTTGGCCATAAGAAGAAATGCTTGGGAGAAAAGAAATGCTCAGCTTTTTGCTAAGTGCTCAGGCTGTTGGCTCTGTCAGCTCTGTGTATTAAGGAGATGACAGGGCACTGTGTATTCTCTCCTGATCACCTTCAGGAATTCCTGGACTTGCTGCACATGCACAGGAGTTCCTGCCATGCCAGAGGACTCCAAGGTGCAATGGTTGGGTGCAATGCCTGTAAGGCACTGCCAAGAGTGACTGATGTTCTGTACATGGGAGCCACCCTCACAGATCAGCCTCACCACACTTGGTAGTTTGCTATCACTGTTTGACACAAGTTAAAACACACAGATCTAGGGAGAGGGTGTAGCTAAAAAACCCCCTCCAGGTTTCTGTCTGTGGTGATGCTGACATAGTGAATGTCTAATCAGCCTGAAGACTGCAATTTGCAGAAACATTCTGAATCTCTCTTCATGCTTGAAAGACAGCTTCTGTAAGGTGGTTCAGTTTTCTGTTTTGATCTTCTTGCTAAATTATAGTTCAGCATTCTAATGTAAATTAAAAAAAAAACTCTGAATCTTCAAATTGCAGCTTCTTAAAAGTTGATTTCCTCTTTATAAAGAAAAAAAAAGATATCTATATCAGAGATATGTCTCAGGAAACTATACCCATACAAAGGCACATGCACCTTTAATAAGTTATTCAGTTTAATCTAAGTCTTGACTTATGAAAAGGCTTTCCTCCTCAAGAAACCTTGTGTCTATTTGTCTGCCTGCATCAGCATTTTGATTTGGGAATGTGCACTTGGGATTTGGTTTCAGTTTTTCTGTAGAACTACATCAGAAGTGCTCTAAAAGTGTGCCTGATGTGCTCTATCCACTGGTGGGTAACAAGGCTACAGGGCTTTGTTTGAATAGTTGTGCCCAGCCCAGGCAGTGCTGCAGGTGGTGACTCATAGTTGCACTTGGAGGAACCTGTTTGGTTTGAAAAATGTAAAAAAACCCACAGGCATAATCTTGACTGCACTAAAATAAAGAGTAAGATTCCCATTCACTTTAGGGAAGGCTATAACTAGAGTAGGTGCTCTTCCCACCCTAGCAGCTGCCTGACAGGGATGAACTATGGCAATCAATTTTTAGATATGGCTGCTGGATCCAAAACAATTATATAATCTGAATGGCACTTCTCTGCAGAGCTAGAAAAATAAACCCTTTTGTACCCTTTAGCAAATACATATTAACCCTGCTGGACAGCCACTTTAATGGATAGGTTTAATAACATCATATCTTGTTTGTTTGCTATTGTCCATGCACACAAAATATATTCCTCTGCTAACATGGCCTGCCTGTCTTTCACACCCATTGTAAACACTATTTTATACAGATGTGAGTGTTCATCATTCATTAAAAATCAGCATGTTGATGGCAAAAAATAAAAAAATTATGATATGACTGGTAAAATCCAGTCATGTCCTTCATCTGTGTATTTCTGTCATTTCTCTTTTATTTTTTTCATTTAGATAATGATGGAAAGCTAAGGGTTGAAGACAGCCATGCACATGTGCAGATAAGCCTAGGAGGCTAGGAGATGCCAGTAAAGATATTCTTATGTCCATATAGGCAGGGGTTCTATCAGGGAATTTCAGGATATTAATTGTCCACCAAGTAAAATATTCTGAAAAAAACCCCTCAGAAGCAACAAATGGTACCTGGTGGATTTGATTTCAATCTGTAAGCAATATGGTGTGTCTTTGTAAGCCATGGCATAGGCAAATGATTTTAACCATGGAGTTAAACATTAGTGGACTCATTGGAGACTATTTTGGCAAACACAGAGCCTATTAAAGAGAGAACAAGAATTCATACTTGTGAAAATATGTTGGGAATAGAAATTGAACTATAAAATCTGCATACTATTTAATCAAAAAGAGCATATTTGCACAGCTAATATATATCAGACATTAATGGAGGAAGCTTCTTATTGCTTGTCACAAGAGATGTTGGTCCTGAGGGTTTGATTTGATTCACACATGAGCAATGAATATCTCAATGTTTAGATTCATGATCCTGTGAGTCAACCCAAATTGCATATTGTGACTATTAGATTTGATACAATTCTTGAAAGCAGTGTCTTTAAAAATACTGCATTGAAAACTGAAACCTTTTATTTAGTCATAATTAGCAGATATAGGAATCGAGATACCACAGACTTTATGTCTTCAGGGGATAAAAGGTATTTAAAGAACAGTAAGAAGTTAATATGTCTCCATAAAAATTTAAATGCATAGGGCCGTACTGTGAGAGTTTGCTCATACAGTGCTAAGTGACCATTTAACAAGCAAGTTGTGTAATGGGGATTATCTCATTTTGAAACACTACATGCGGTTATTCAGGTACTTTTTGCTTAACCAATTGTTCCTCAATTTGTCCAAATTACTACAGCAAAGAATTATTTGTAGAAGATGATTCTATTTAATTAAGGAAGGCTGTCATAATCTGTCTGTACAGAATGGGTTCATTTAACTTTCAGCTGTATAATATTTTATATTATACATATAATATAAAACTGTGATATTTTGAAATATAAGGTAAGCATTAGTTTGGATTTTTCCCTGAAAACAATAGTATGAGTCCACCTTTGAAGGTGCTTTCAAAAATTTTCATAAACAGTAGATTTTTATAATCCCTCGATTGTATGCAAACAAACCATGCTACTTATTCACTGTCTGGCATGTATAAATCCCTGTGTTTCAACAGATTAGCTAAATCATGGTCTACTCAAAGTTTTGCACTTGTTCATTCCATTGAACATATCCTAGCACTGCTCAGTGGTGGATATACTTGTCTGTTCATAAACAAGTGTATGAAAAACTGCCATATGTCCATTCATCCCTGTCCATTCATCCCTGGAGGGTAATATTGGATAGGTATTTTTCAAATTAGGATTTTGTTAAGTCAAGCTCAAAAGACTACATTTGTATTTTTCCTTTATAAGAGTTCCTGTTTTTATAATAATTATAATAAAGTTTCTGATTCATACAGAGGTAGATTTCATAGCCTTCAACCATCTCCTAAGTAATTTGCTGCTTCTAACCAATAATTGCTGTTGTTTAATTTGTTATATTGAATGACCAGTGTATTTATAAGGTAATGTCAAGGTGATTGTGGGAGCCTCAGGCCTAGTTGCATGGAAATAAAGATTTACTTATACAAACACATTTCAAAAAGAAGAAAATCACTTTTTCAAAAGTTCATTAAGAAATACTTTTTTAATTAATATTCACCAGGCTGCAGAAAGAATTCTTGGCTATTTTTGGTTTATATATGTTGGTTTATATGTGTTAACTGGGGAACTATGTATGAAGTTAATGCTGAGTCAGTTCATATCCCTCTTGGTGGTGAAAGAAGGAAATGCTGTTTAGGAGGATCATGTGAACCTGTCCACTTTCTGCATTAGCTCTCTCTTCCCTTTCTTCGTAATTCGGCAGGCAAAAGTGTTCACCACCACTTCCTTTCTTCCCCACAGTCTTCCTGAGCCAAAATGATCTGATGTTTCAGTCTCTATATCCTTGATATATTTGTGAGATTCTTACTTAATTTTGTCAGTAATTTTCCAAAAGTCTACTTTGTATAGAAAATCAGGTGACCAGGAATTGTCACTGCTGATGCTTTTTGAAGCCTCAGATGAGTTGTGAATACCGCCTCAAGCTTCAGTTTAGTTTCTCAATGGTAGGAAGGATTACTCCAGCAGAGGACTAAGACATCTCACCTTACTAAGTTGGATCACTTGGCTCTGGCACCAGAGGTGCTCTAGAGATCCTCAGTGTGGATTTACTTTGGAGAGAATCAATGAAGAGCTCTGTAGCAGAACGTTCTGCAGTTTCCTTAGCTCCTCAAAGCACATCAGCAAAACTGAGATTTCCTGGGGCCACAGCACTGCTGCTTACCCAGCTGTTTTGGCTGGTCCTGCTCCGAGGAGCTCCCCAGCACTGCCACACACAGCCCAGCACAAAGTTCCAGAAGATCCCACCTCCCATCTCTCCTAAGGTCCTGTCATGCTGCAACCTTAAAGAGGAGATGGGGACAGCATAGTAATTGCTCAGATAGCTCAGACAGAAGGGTTTGTTCTGAAATGTGTGACAGGCTGGTTGGTGGCTGTAGGTGAAATACTGCAAAGGAGGTGAATGCCAAGTCAGACAAACCAGGCTGACACCAGCCATCACTGTTCATAAATGTGCTGCTTTTCCTGCCCTCATGCTGATAATGCCTGTCTCCCTGTGCTTATCTCATCCTCTACTGGTCTCTCAGTGGGCTATGAAAAGTGGTATCAAGAACAAAGGCATCAATCCCTTACTGTTTCTCTTTAATGCCTTGATCTCAGAAATGAAAATTTGGGTGCAAATGTAAGCTGTCAGGGGCTATGCCGAGAAATAGTTTTTGATGGCTTTCATGTCAGTTCTGGAAGTGCTCTAGAAGAATTACATATGCTCACCTGTCAAAATAAAACTATGGAATAGACATCCCTAAAAAAATAACAGGAGAAATTATTAAATTGCTAAATACACCTTATTAAAAAAAGGTACGGATAGATTTAGACAGTTTACCAAATAACCACCTCAATGAATTCTTCAAGTCCAGTAAAGATTACAGACTTTGCTTCCAATACTGAAAGAATGCAGCTTCCTGAAACATGCTGACACCTGACACAGTATGATACACCTGTACTGGGAAGATGTTTATAGGTAAGGTTGTCTCTACCTACCAGGATAACTTCAAGTTCTCATGACAAGAGAAAAAATGTAAAGCTATGGATATACACTATATATTTAGCTATAGAAAAGAAATGAAAACACATCAGATAAATGCTTCCTATAACTCTCTAGCTTGAAAAAATAAACATTTTGTCTTGTCCAGATTTTCTAATGCAAGAACTCACAGAAACATCACCTTAAAAATAAGCAAATGTACTAATATTATCAAGAATATGTGGGAATTGCAAGACAGAGTAGGTTAGAATTATCTGTTTGTGTTACCTACATATATTTATACATATATTTATACATATTTATCATATATATGCTTCAAAACCAACCAAAGAAAAACCGTTATGATTTCAAGTTTAACAATGCAAAAAAAAATCTATGGAAATATAAAATTGATTTTATGGTTGCTAGGTTTTTTCCCACGACGGCTTGCTTTTTCAGCTGAACATTCTTCTGTTGTATACCAGAGCAAAGGACCTGCAACATTTAAAGTGTTTGGTAGACTTGTGTTAAATGAAATCTGGTCTGACAGATGCTGAAAGAAAATAAATTATTTAAGAAAAATGTTGCATAAAAGTTTTACTGAACTGCGAGAAAGAAAAAATTCCCATGACTACCTGCTTTGCTCTGAATAACGTCAATAGAAGTGGCAACACGGAAATTGCTATTTGTGGAAGAAAGATGTCATGGAAAAATCAAAAATCCCTGTAACTGCTATTCTTTTTGTGTTTTGAGGGCATGTAGCTTTCAAGGTAGCTTACTGCAACTATTATGGTTTTCACTCATGTCAACTATTCCTATGAAATCAAGAGAAATACTTGGTGAAGAAGATTTCAAGATTATCTTTTTTCTTTTCTACAGCTTTTTAACTACCTTCACATTTCTGTATTCATTTAGAATAGAGAAAAGAAAAATGAAGAGATTTTTGTGGCACCTTTGGTTACATGTATACATTTTGGTCTAACTTGACCTTGGGTGTTACGATGGTATTAATCCTGGATATGTCTGTAGGGAAGCTATGACAGCTGAGCATACTCCATTCCACTCTTCAGATTTCAGGAAATGTGCTGGTCCAATGGTCCAGTGAAGACCAATAAGGCATGTTAAAGAAAGATAAAATATGTCAACAGTGAAACATGAGCTTAAGACATAGCTTATCAAGGACTACATTAAGAGTTTACTAGGTCAAAATCTCTTAATAACAAGAGAGCAACAAAATTTTGTTGTGCAGCCTTTCAATTTTGGTAGACAAAACATAGTGAGAACTAAAGGAACCTGATATTTCATTTTAGACATCAGAACCAAAATTAGGGCTATTTTTTCTACAGTCAATACAATTGGCTGAGCAAGAGCTATATAGGTTTATTGTCACAAGATGTTTTTTTCTAAAAGAGATGCTTTATTTCAAACTGGAGCTGAAATATTAATATGAAAACCTATATTCTGTGTTTTGCTGAAGATGAGACAGCTAGTAAGACAGTCTCCTTTAACTGTAATGTCAATATAACTGTGAAATATTTAGCCTCATTCCAGAGTCTTTCTTTAAAGCAGGATGAACATTGATTTAAGATTCTAAGTGTAATTTTTGTTTAGGCCTACATTTTTCACTGCTGAAACAGGACTCTAACAAAGATAAAGGCATATATGTACACCTTTAATCACCTGCTTTTACCTGTAAGCTTTGCTGGCATAATTATGTCTGTAAAAGTTGCAAAGATGTGTGGTTCATTCATTGGTTTCACTGCTCTAATTTAAGTTCAGTTATACTGGCCAGCATGAATCTTTGGAAGTAATCTGTCAAGAACATGGATTTACAAGCTAATTGCTGATGATATTCCCTAAGTATTGAGATACGTTTCTCAGAAAATTTTGAGTAGCCATAAGATTCATATACTTATAATAAAAAAGGTGGTCTCAGTCAGTTTTTCCATGCAGAATTATTTTTGGTAGGAAAGTGCTAAAATATTCTCGTTGACCTTTGTTAACTAAAGAACATCTCGTTTGAATTCAGCATGACCTTTCTTATCAAAATGGAGTTAGGCTATATCAAAGAAGGTTATCAATTTTGAAAGGTCAAAACAAAATCAAGTCTTTAGAAGTAATCAAAACATTTCTGTTGACCTGACTTTTATTGATTTATTCATCCACTCATTTTTTGCATGAAAATTGTATGTAAAAATGTTATATCTGAGAGATTACTGGTGTTGCAAGGTGGGAGAAAAAATCAAAATCTTCAAAATTTTTGTCAAAGACTAACGTTTTCATGTACTTCTGTACATTGAGATGCACCTTATGTTTGACTGTCAAAAAGAAACTGGGAGTTGATTGAAGAGAAAGCAGCTTTTGTGTTGGGGAAGTTGAATTACCTAATTTTAGAAGGATTCATGGAAAAGAATTAGATGTTTCTGCTTGAATCATCGTGATGAAATTATGGAATATACTTACTAAAGTAGTCTTAGATTTTAAAAATTAAAGATGTTTGAAAACAAAGGAAGTACCTCCCCTTACTACAGCAGTTCCTCAATTATGTCTTAGTGCAGTCATAAAAATAGCAGCAAAATCCTCCAATAGGTTGATGGACCATCATCTTATTGTTTTGGAAAATATAAAAAAAAAACAAGTGAGGAAATTAAAATCATCCCTAATGTTCATAATTAATCTCTTTTTGTTTCCTACAGCCCAGAAAATATTAATTTATCAGTGCCTGCATAAGGTGGCAGTGGTCTCTGCTGATATTTGCTTCTGAAAATGTCATACAACCCCATTTTATGCTTCCCTCTTCTCCCACACATGATATATATGTTTTTAAATCCTCTTAGGGAATGGATTTTTCACTTTCAAAATTAAGTCAGTGTCCATTTGTTGTTGTTGTTGTTGTTGTGACTATAATGCAAATAAGCATAATAGTAAATATTTTTAGAATCCACAAATCAAGGGAATTATAGCACTAAACAGAAAATATAAGACAATTGTAGAGGTGAGATTGCTGTCCTCCTTGACCCAAATATCTGGGCACAATAGAGGATCTGATTTTTCTTACAGGAAGAAGCAACTGATGATAGATTCTGTTGGTTGTTGAGTGCAAGCCGAGTTTGTTTACAGGAAAAGTGTTAAATCCAGTTTCTCTGAGTGCCACATAATGGGCAGTAAGTCATATCCTTGCTTACAACTCAAAGCCTACCCACTAGGAAATTAATTAAAAAAACAGCATCTAACTTGGTTCCAGCTGGGGCCACCCAAACAGTTTGTCCCTGGCTGTCCTCTGTGGTTTCACTCCACTGTTCTCCTTTCTGCCTTTGCTGTCATTCCCAAGAATGCTGTCTGTTTCCATTACCATAAGCAAGGAGGCACTGAATTGCTCCAGCCACCAAAAGGAGTGCCTGGCATGGCCTTCAGCATAGCAGGAAATCTAGCTAGGAAAGGAAAAAAAAAACTAGAAGGAACTGCAAGTCTGAGTTGTGAGCCACAATTCTGGGCAGCTTCACCGGAAAGGAGGGGACAATATTCATCTTGTGAAGCCGATACCAGGATCTGCACTTTTCTGGAAGAATCTGTACAGTGCAAGAGGGTCTGGGTAGTAGCAGAGTTCCTCATTCCCCTGACCTACTTCTCTTGTGTGTCTTGGCCCCTTGCCCTCCCCTCAAAGGAAACCACACGTTCTGCTGCCGAGTGCTTTATTAAGTCTTTGGAACACTTGTCCCTCTGTCTCCATGCACATACACAGAAAAATTTCATTACCCAGTCACTAGATATGCAACTGGGGCAACATTCTCTGAGGAAATAATATGATGTAAAATTTCTACTGAAGCGATGGCTGAGTGCAGAGTGGGAAGACTTAGTCACAGTTGTTTGAAACTCTCCATGATTCAATAGAAATTTGCCTTTTCCCTTTTATTTCCTAGTCTTTGGTTGTTTGCAAGCATCACAGAGGTTTCTTGACTCAGTCTAAACTATTATTTTGCATTTTATGTTAATGCAAATAAATGAAACTGCTTGGATTAGGAGATGATATTAATAAAAATAGCAAGAAATCTCTGGGAACCTTTTGCGTCTCATTTAAAAAAAAATGAACCACCACAACAGGGAAATAAAACTCATTAAGTAAAGTGATGTTATAAATAATGCTGATGGGGGATTTTCTCTGCAAATAAATGTATGGACAAATTCATGATACAAGAGTTTATAAATAGCTCTTCTGGCATTTTATCATCTTTAAATCAGACTAATTTACAGTATGTATGCTGACTGATTTATGGAATTATTTGTACAAGAGGCAGATGGGGACCTTAAAAGAAGTTTTCTTTTAAATATATTGCAGGATGATATCACTATGTCTGTATTATCAAACCTTGGTTTTTTGGGATAATAGGAATTACAGTGGTTATCTCTAATACATATGGGGGAGGAGAGGAGGTTTCCCATCTTTCTTCAATCCCATTCACTTGGAAATTTCGGAGTGGATTCTGTATATGTAACAAGCTGAGGGATGTAAAATAGCAACATCAATATCCTTGAAGGCCCCAAACATATCAGTACACTTTCCTTGGCTTACATGCTCCATTTTTATTCGTTAGAAAACCAAATTGAGAAAAGGACCGGATAAAAAAAGGAGATATTCATGTTGGTATTCCAGCAGGTGTCATTTTGTTGTGTCATGATTTCAAGCTAACCATTACTGAATTACTATCTCACACTAAAATACCACTTGAAATGAAGATTTCTAGGAGTTTCAGTATAAACATATATATTGTTATATCAAACTGTGGGAATAGTTTAATTTTTGAAGTATTTGTGAAACTAGACAATGTCTGAAGTCCAGTCCATTGACTCAGGTAGGGTGGTGAACTGGATTTCAGTATAATAAGAAAATGAATGAAGCAAAAAATACCCTTTAATCCCACTGGATAACCTAAAGAAATCCTTTAGTTCATGTCAAAGAGGCAAGGGGTGTGTATTCAGATCTGTGTAAGAAAGCTTGTGTCCTGAAACACTGCATACCTCATCTTTCAATCATTAGAATGTTACAGAAATGTCCAAACTTTTCAATTAACATTGGAGGGAAATTAAATTGGTCGCTGAACTGCAAGAATTCAGTAATAGTTTTGTGCTTTGCTGAGATACTCTGTGATATAAGATGGGATCCATAATGTAACCCAAACCTAAGCTCAGGTATCAACAATGACAAACAAGGTTGCCTATTATTCTAGGTTGCCTACCAAATTTT
Source organism: Agelaius tricolor (assembly GCF_023055355.1). Lineage (NCBI taxonomy): Eukaryota > Metazoa > Chordata > Aves > Passeriformes > Icteridae > Agelaius > Agelaius tricolor. The sequence continues at coordinate 33,826,554 of NW_027269262.1, forward strand.
TAATTGGAAGACATTCCAAATGAGCTACCCTAGCTTAGTATTGCCATTCCTATTTTGCATTAATGGAAAGTATGATTGCACAAAATAAAAAATACATGAAACAAAAGGGATCCATTTCCTGGAAAATCTCTTCTTCATATCACTGTTCACATCAGCTGTTTTGCTCTAAAAATACCTACAAATTATTAAGTAATCAAAAAGTTGACAGTGTCTGATCCTTCTCTTTTCATCAGTAATTAAGAGCCTGGCTCTCAATTTCACACTGTGTGCTCAAACTGTTTGAATCCTTTTATGAAGCACCTTTACAGAATTCAGCGTTTAAACCAACTATAATTATCCTTGGGAGGAAAGAAAAAAAAATTCAATTTAAGAAGTAAGAATGATCTTCTAATTTAGCAAAGTCTGAGTTTTAAGACAATCACATGTGAGCTCCATATGACTGCTAAATGTGCCAAATTAAAGATGCCAGAGATATCTAATTCATACTGCAAACTCACTGTAGTACAGTCATTATGCCAGTTCAGTTGAAGTCATTTAAAGGGAAGATAAAACAGAGTGGGATGGTATATGAAGGCCATTATAACAGTGTGACAGAAGAGTATGATCCTGCACTTTCCTATACTGTGGGAAACACACAGTTTCTTTTGAGCATAGTAAACAGAAGCTGCAGCTATTTACCTTATGTTCCATACCCATCTTTGGAGAAGGGACTGAGGTCTAATGCTGGGCCTTTCTCACTGGTGAAAGTGCAGCTCCAGAAGTGGCCCAGAGCCACAGTGGGCTCTGCTGCAATGTCCTGAGCCAGCTGCTGAGACTGACCCCGCTGAGCTCTGTCACAGCAGCACCACAGCTCTGCAAACAGAACCCTCTGCTCTACTGGCCAAGGGACCTGGTGAGGAGATTGTGTAGAAAAACTGGCAAGGACTTTTGGATACCGTCTGCTAGCCCAGTCTGTTCTTCACAGATATTTGCTGGATAAAATGCTCCAGGGAGTACAGACCCTTCCTCCTTTTAAAACCTTTGTGAAGCTACAGAAAAGGAATAGCAATAAAGACAAAATAAGTCAAAGGTAAATTAGTCACCATACAAATATCTGCCTTTTCCAGAGAGATTTTGGCTAGTATAATAACCACTAAGAAATTGCACTTATAGATTTAAAAATTAAAAAAAACCTCAGATTTCCCTGATGGTCCCTGATAGTTTTAAGCTTTACTTCTCACTCTGCCAGTTGCCACCTAGGCTATCACTCATCTGTTATGACAAGGACCTGCCAGCCCTCCCAGAAGACTGAAGAGCAAAGAAAATGAAAAGGCAACGGAACTACAGAATTGACAATTAATAGCTTGAACACTCACACACACAGGGGATATCAGCATTCTGTGGGTAATCTGTTTACTGGTTTGGGTTGCTTTCTGGACCTAGCAGATCTCATGTAAAACAAGCATTTTACTGGTGATGATACAGAACTCTTGCATGAAGTGAACAGATTAAACTATTTTTGTTCAACTGCTGAAAGCACTCCAGAAATTGATGTTAATGTCAGAAACCTTATTAGGTTTCAGAAGAGGTAGGAAAGCTTCAGCCTAATCACAAGATAGGAGGTCTTCAGGCTTTTGAGAATGACATCTGAAGGGCATTGAGATTGTTTTCTATAAAAGGAAAGGGCAAATTTCCAGTACATATATAATCACTGGTAGCATTTATGTTGTCATCCTCTCTAAAGCAATAACAAAGTGCACAAATGGTGGATGATTAGAGAGGTCAGTCAAGTGCCCCATTCAGCTGTAATTGTAGAGTTTTCAAAAATTCTTTTGACATCAGAAAATATCATACGTTTTTTTAACCCTGCCTTTTGCTATGATTAGTTAATTCATGCAAAATCAGTGAAGAAACAGAATGGCAAATTAAAAACAGTAGAACACAAATGTCATTTTGCAGTAGTGGTAAGTAATCAGCAAAATCCGTTCACTTTAAAATTGCTGCTACCTGCCAACATTTAACCGCACATGCACAGGACCTCAGCAAATCTTTGCTTAAAAATTTTACCACCTTGCAGATCTCAAAAGTCTTTTGAAAGAAGTGCTACCCCATATACACTTTTTCTGCAATCAATATTCTCTCTTTCCCTGGTCTACCTAGAGCACTTCACAAGATTTTCCTATCTCACAAAAAAACCTGAACACACTGTTTTACTTAATTAACATCGATTTTGAACTATCATGCCTCATAAAATCTGACAATCTTCCTACTAAGGAAATGATGCTTACTCTCTAATAGTATTTGAAAATAAATTATGTTTTCCACTTCATCATTTTTGTGCCTGGATCTTAGAAGTTTTGAGCAATAAATGGACATACACTTTCCAGTTTTGAATTACATTTTAATTAGAAAATATATAAATTGTATAAAAATATATAAACATATAATCTGCCACAAACCAAATAGGAGTTCTCATTTCATTAATATTTTCCAAAACAGGGAATTATTCCAATTACTCATAGTTACTGAAAAGTGGAGGAATCCTTCAGTCCAGGTGTGATAAGAGTTTACAATTGAGGAACAAGGAAAACAAACCACATGACATCATCCATCACACCTGGTGAAAGTCCTGATTATTTATACACATTCTTGCTTCAGAAAGGTGGGAAACTGAAATAGAAGAAATACCTGGCAGGAAGGATGTGGAACTGGGAAAGCAAAGTCCTCTGCTGACTCGCCAGTGTAAAGGAAAAAAAAAGGAAAACATTCTGATGATGAAAACCTTAAATTTTATGTCACTTCTGTAATTCCAGACCATAAGAGATGGAGCTTTTGGCAGGTTAGAAAAATTTCTCTGTAGTACAGTCCTGCTGACACATCAGTAACACATTCAGAGCTCAGTGTGAATGATTTGTCCTGTGAAGTTTATTACATAATAGAAAAAAATGATGTTAAACGTATTAGGTTGTAACTTTGACATGAAAATGTGCTTTCAGTGCACCTAAATTTTAGCACTGGGCTTTTGTCATTGATCAGGGAGAATGAGGTAGTTCAACTGATCCCCAGACAAACATTTGTAGCTTCTTAAATGTTGTGATGACACTTAATGTTCACAGTCATTTCAGTTCTTCAGCTAATGGCTGTTTGCCTGCCATCAACAACCATTAGGATGGAGTCATAAGCTCTTTGGGAGACTTAATATTGCTGCATTGTTTTTTATCTTATTTTATTTTAGGACACCATTTTTTTTCCAAGAGCTTTATTTTCCCATTTAGGGTTTCTACAGAAGTTCAGGGTAGGAAAAGGTTTTAAATGTTAATGTCTTGCCTACTAGAGGCTTTGCAAAGAAAATTGTGAATAGTTTCACTGTGCAGTGCATCATAGCACAAGGTTGTTTGGGTTTTCTCACTGTTTTTACAGTGCATGAGGTCAGGGGAAGAGCCTCACATACAAAAACACCAGTGGAAGAAAGTGAACTGAAGATTTTTGCTATGACCACTGAAATACATAGCAGAAGTCCTACCTCATCAGAGGAAGCAAAAATAACCTTTAGGAAATTATTCAGATCTCCCCAAAGTTCTTCCACGTACAATTCTACTTTTCAGTTAGTGAAAACTTTATTTTTCCGTATATAATAGTCATTATACTTCTGCATGAGACATTTTACATGTGTTATTCATAAAAGAGGAAAATTGAAAAGCCTACTGGGACAACCAGGTACAGAAAGCTCCATCTGGGTTGACCTTAGTTTGGGTGAAGCTCTAATCCATTCTTTGGAAGTAAAAAATAGCTTTCAGTATTTCAGGATTTTCTGTGGACACAGTGGATTGTAGGTACATGCATCTCTCAACGGGAGTGCTCAGCAGTATGTAACTAAAACAAGTTCTCTTAGAATCACATACAAGATCCTTGTGTTCTTTAACAATGTACACCATTAACAAGCAGTCCAGCAGTTTGACCAGACCCCAATATCTATTCTAATGGCATACAGCATAGTGGCTAGTAACACTTTGCCTGTCAGCTGTTCTTTCCCTTGTGCATTAAAAAAACAAAGTGAGTAGGTCAAGGGGTGGTTCTTGCAGATTTCTCTGAGCCTTTGTTATTGCTTCTCCTTCATACAAACAGTTCTGATAGTCTCCAAGTCCTCTTGATTCTGCAATATTATACAATCTCCTTTTCAAAATAAATGGAAAACTGCAAAGCTTCATCTTCATTTTTCAATGTTTTATTTTGCACGGGCAATCACTGGCTCTAAAAGATGTTTCATTGGGGGCTTTTTGTTTGTTTTGTTGTGGGGATTTTTTTTGTTGTTTTGGGTTTGGTTTTTTTGGTTTGGGGTTTTTTGTGGGTTTTTTTTATGATTTATGATCTCTCCGAAGCTACTGCTACAGTTCAGATAGTCTTTGATTAGCTCATGGTTATCAATGAAAAACCACCTGAAACACAGCAATGTTTCAAATGTTTATCAGCCATTTGCCAGTGACACAAGAACTGCAGGTGAAGGAAAGAGACATTTGAATACATTATTTTTCATGCCTGTGCTTTCAAGCTGTTTGCCTTATAGAAAAAGTAGATGTCCTAAAGCTGATAAATATGACTGACACTGTTAAATATAGAGTTTAGACTTCAGATATTTTCTTTCAGGTTTGCAGTAGATGTGACCTCACCAGGTAGTAGCTATCTAGCAACTGTTTCCTCAGACCCTTGCTTTTCACTGTACTTCTCTGCAGGTTCATGGGTCTGCTGTCACCACAAGTTACTCTTAAGTTGTCCACTCTGTGTCCTACACATCCTCAATCTCCTGAAATTGAGAGCTAAGTATCACTGAGGTGTGAAGCAAAGGAAATCTGAGTCCAAACATTTCACCTTTTGTTTTTGCAGCCGGACCCTGCGGGCAGAGATATCTCCATCCGACCAATCCTGGAGCACTGCGAAAACACCCACATGACCATTTGGCTTGGGATTGTCTATGCCTACAAAGGGCTGCTGATGGTAAGCACAGCTTCTTCTGCACATCACTTCAAGCTGCTATTTGCTGATAGGCATGAACTGAATTATATTTGCTTTCCTGATGGCTGGGATTGAGTGAAAAGTGCTTTGAGTACAACTTCTAATATCAGTTCTGTTCTAGTGTTCATTAGACAGTAATATGTGGATATATGCATGTGTAAAATAAATAAGACATCAGTAGCATTTGAGCAGAATATTATGGATTTACCACAAACTTAGAAATTCAGTACTGAAAAGATGGGTCTATAAATGAGACAACTTTGTAAATAAAGAAGTCAAATCATCCAAATTCCTGAAGGTTCTCCAAAAGGTAGAACTTGGTTGTTTAGATGTTTGCTTCTTAGTTGCTAATGGATTTGAGGAATAGTCATGAGATGGAAGATTAATCTGGGACCTGAATCAAAATAAACCTTTTGTCACTGAGGCCCATCTCCATAAAAAATTTCAGTAACTAAAACAGACTTCAGGAACCAGGGACCCTGAGGCTTGATAGTTAAAAAAAAAAAAAAAAAAAAAAAAGAGAGAGAGAAATTGTATAGGTGATTAAAAGCTCCTGAGCCTGAAGGTTTTGAAAACATCTGATATGGACAGCACTGACCAGCAGAACACCTTCCTAGAGTTGAGCCCCATCTGGATCCTAAGCCTGACAGACATTAGTCTACACTGCCTGAAGGGGTCAATCTGCTCTGTGCATTTGGAACATGCTGTTTCATTAGGACACTGGGGAAGGATTGGATCAGCTGCTTCCACTTGGCATGGTTGGTGCTGCTGCCCAGAGGGGGCTGCTGGTGCCTGGTTCCCTCTCCCTTGTGAATGACTGCTCTGATGAGCCCTGCTGCTTTTCGTGCTGCTTTTTTCAGGCTGAAAAGTCTTTAAATATCCAATATGAGGTTTGGCAGGGAGGGATGAGAAGTTTTGTTTCTGTAAATTCTAAACAGTTGCTTTGTGGTCAGACCACTCTTCAAGCAAGGAGGCACCAGCATCAAGTGTCTCCAGGTGAGAGCTCTGATCCTCGAGCTGCTAGTCAAAAGGAAGCTTTCTCAGCTTCCTTTAAAGAAAAAGAAATTTTAAAAAAAGGCAGCTTTAGGTGTAGATGCCTCCTTTTCAGAGAATGCCCAAGTAGGAAATAAAGAGCTAGGACATATGTAATCTCTCAAGAAGCATCAGGAATTAGGAGAGATACCACACCTCAGCATGTCTTACTGGTTGGTCAGCTTGGGGTGGCCTTGGATGTAGCACAGCATCAAGGAATATACCATACATTTTCTGGCAACTTTGGGCTTTCAAGTTTGTGTGGTGTTAGTAGAATCAGTCAAACTGCTTGGGTTCTTACTAGCCCTTTGCCCTAGATAGTCAGCACATATGTTAGACTGTTTTCTACAAGATATGTGACTCTCTTTAAGTCTGCAAGTGTCATTTGCAAACTTATTTTGCAAATGCCATTACATTATTAGACAATAATATGTGCATATATGTGCATACATGCATGCATAAAATGCTCAATTCACTATCAAATTTCTTGGCTTGTGGTATATCTATAATATTCAGCTTAAGCGCTGCTAATATCTCATTTATTTTACATATGCCATTACTCAATAATTTCAGACACTGCTTCATAACCACCAGTGAAATACACACTTTTTATTACTCCAGTGGCCTCTTAACACACAAATTGCTACATATTAAAATGGAAGATACTCATCTGAATCATTTAAATAATTGCTATGAAGAGTGAATGAGTGATATGAGGACAACAGAATTGATGCATTTTATCTCATCACTAAAGACATTCTGTACACCACATACTTTGCCTTCAGAACAAAAAAAACAGAACCTCTCCTGTTACTGTTTATGAAGGTTTAGCTAATACAAAATTCTGTGATTTTTAATAATAAAACACATATCTAATTTAACATGCTATATACTAAAGAGCTAGTATTGCTAATTACAGCACAATGTTAAGGTGAAATTGCTTTACTTAGGCTAAAATTATTTACTGTGACCTCTTGCCTCAAAATGGTAATATGAAAAATGGGGTTAACCTAAAAAAGTTCCTTTCTTTTTTGTCTTGAAGTAAAAGCAATACTGTCCATTCAGATGTCTTAAATGCACTGATGCAGTGAATGAATCACTCAGGGTAGGGCAGAGCACAGAAGGGCAGGAAAGGGCAGGGAAGGCAAGGAATGGCAAAATAAGGGAAGGCATTACTTAACAGGATACACTGGATCCCTTTCCATTAAAGTTAGCAAACTCTAAAAGTCAGATTCACAATTCTTCAATTGCCTCTGAAGGGATGTGACGAAATGCTTACTCTGCATGAAGGCTTCTCAGTTATTAGATTTAGATTCCTCAGGTGACTAGAGAATAACAGGGAAATTACCATCCGAAATTTTGCCTTTACCATTTTATTAATTTTCTTAATAACCAGTGTATTAGTCTTCTCCAGCTCCTCCACATCTAGAGGATTCACTGTTTTCTCCCATCTCAAGCTCAGCTCCAAAAAGGCTGCATACAAGTTCAAGGTCTGTCTATGTGTATGTGTTGACCATCACAGAACTACAGAATCAATTAGACTGAAAATGCCTCTGAGATCAAGTCCAACCTGTACCTGAACACTAGCATGTCAGTTGCAGTATTTTGATTTTTGATGAGGCAGACATAGTTGAAAAGCACCTTTCTTTCATATATGCCAAAGGATGATAGAAAACACGCCACCTTAAACTTGCTGGTGGTGCATTATTAGGGAGTGCACTAACATCTTTCTGAGGGGTATGAGTTACTTGTCTCATCTCAGCCACAACAATGCTGGACTGGGCTCCTAGAATGCTTTGCTTATTAATCACACACACATTAGTCTTGTCTACTGTTTAATTCCTCTCTTCCTGATAAAGCTTGGTGTTAACATTATACTCAAGGTGTACATATGTTGGAAGTTTCATTGTGTCCCTGACATCTTATTACAGGTACCTGTTATTCAGCTACTGAGAACCAAGCTTTTGAGGCAAAACTATATTTTAAGCTTGACTGTTGCTCTCTGTATGAAATCCTATTTTCTCCCTGTGTTAATTGAGGGGGTTTTAAGCTGTAACTAATAATAGTGGCCACTTCTCAGACACTGTTTTGTCCTCAGCTAACCTTGCCAAGAATGAAAATATCAGTATTTCATGACTGAGATAGGAAAAAAATAATGCATATTCATCATGGGACTTGATAAATGTCACTAAGAATAAGAAATTTATTTTCTTCTTACTATTCATATTCCAACATTTCACTATAGTTGACATACTGCTCAGCACAACTCTGTAATGGATTTAGAAGCCAAAGAAAATATTAATTCAACTAAAATAGATCCTTGGGATAATGTTCAATCTTAATTTAAAGTCTGAAAGAACCCTCAGCTTCTTAAGGCTCTCTAATTGCGAAGCTGAATTTGTCTTACTTCCAAGCCTTGAATTTTGGTGGGTCTTGCATATATGTCATCCCTCTTACTGTAAAATTACCTGATGTCCTTATTTCTAGGCAAATTTCCTTGCATTCAGCCAAATGTGAATAATTTCTGATTCACAGAAATCAATTTCTGTGATTTCTCTAAAAATCTTTCTGTGAGTTGTCTAACACCCTCTGCTTCCTCTGCATCATTTCCACCCATGTTATTATCTCCTTCAAGTCAATGTACAAATCTGGGACAGCTTAAGTTGGAATTTTTTTTAAAAACTATCTTCTTTTTTTTTAATAGCTTCTCATTAATAGTAATATGTTGAGATCCATCACACAGATTTCAGTTTAAATTTTTTGTATTGATTTTATAGCATTCTGTATTTAAATAATGATACTGTGCAGTATTAAGACAAACACTACTGGGAAATCCATATACCCTGCATGAATGTAATTACCTTTATTCAGTCTTGCAAACTCATTTAAAAAAAATAATAGCAATTTGAATTATATTGGTATCCCTTTTTTTTTTCCCCACTTATTGGCTGAGTTCATGTGTCAGCCATTTCATTAATTTGCTTAGGATAGAAATTATGGCAATAGCTCTGTAATCACTGGGGGTGTTCCACTTTGTCTTTTCCCATATGGCCTCTTTGTATCTTAAGTGGAGCTTTGCCAGAATTCCAATAAATATCAACAATTAAGCCCAGCAGTCCAGACAACTTCTAAATCAATTCCTAAAACTACTGCATGTAAGTTACAGGATCTCTGTGATTACAACACCTTGTCTTGACAGAGTTTTCAAGAGCTCTCTCTTACTGCTGGAATAAGCTGCACTTCACTGTTTTGGCAAGCTGTGAATGGACTCTTTTATCTCTATGTAAATATAGGACAAAACCCCTTGTTAAGCATATCTTATCATGCATCATTGCTATTGAATCTGTCATCTCCCAAGGAATGAATCGTTATTGCGATTCATTTTTCTCCACTCCTCCATTTTTATAAATCCTTAGGAATTCTGTTAATGCTGCTAGCCATTCATTTGCTACTATACATTTAACTTACCTTTCCACTATCTCCATTTTAGATCTTTGATTCACAATCATTATTATGAATTTCCTCTTTTTAACTTTTGTTACATTCTGCCCAGTCTTTGGCCAATTTTATTCCCTGTTTGTTTTACATTCCACAACAACCAAAACAATTTTTAAGGTAAGAATAGCTTTTTTACGCATGTGCAGCTTTGGACATATCCTTTACAGCACATACACAAACATTTTTCCATTGCTCTTTGCAAATATACCTGCTGCTACCCCTTCTCCTCTCCAAAGGCTTCCTTTGCTTTGTTGGCTAATACATAAACAGTACTTTTCCATTTTTTTCACGCACTTGGAAGTAGATTTTCAAAAAAAGGAATTAGGTACCATGGTTTAGAGCTTGGGTTCCAGTCAGTGCCCTGCAACCCAGTCTTCAGTCGGCACTTGGTGTTCTTGCCTCAGCAGGCAGGAGGAGAAGCGGATGCTGGTTCTGTGACAGGAACCAGTTCACAAATATCCAGCAGAAAACTCAGTCACTGACAGCATTTAGGTACCTGCAGGTGCTACTGAGGGATGGTCTGGCTGTCCTTGCTGGATACTGGATGTAGCTTCTCACTGCTGCTCCAGGTGCTTAAGCCCTCTGTGTGTGTCGAGCCCAGGAGCTGGGTATGAACAGTACAGCTGTGGTGTGCAACACATGCTCCTCCTTTTATTATTTTACTCTTATTTTATATTTACTCAATGAAACCTGGATGTAAAGAAATATTTTTTGTCACTAAGGAAAGGGAAGCAGTGGAGCAGCTCACCCAGACACTTTGATCAGCCTTTGTCCTTAAAAAGTTGCAGAACCAGACTGAATAAAAGTATGAACAACCTGAAGTGAACTCACATCTGAGCCTGCTTTTTGAGCAGGAGGTTCCACTAGATTATTTCCTCAAGTCCCTCCCAATTATCTTATCAGATTATATCAACCATATTATTAATTAATTTCTTTATAAAATTAATACATTCTATGTGTAGAAAAACTGAATAGTTTTCAGTTTATGTTAAAATTCCCCATTGTTTTCTGATAGTACCTCTGATTTTTAACACGTATATTTGCATTCTTTTTAATTCTATTCATGATCAAAAAGAAAACTCAGAAGAAGGACCTACCTCCTTATCAATTAACTTGCATGATTCCAACTCATATATATGGTGGGACCCATCTATCCCATCTTACAATAATTAGAGAGGAAGACAGTCAAGTTTTGTGGTGGGGGAAAGTAGTTTATAGTGGTACCAGATATTTATTATTTTTTCAATAAAACGTGGACAGTATTTTAGCATCCAAAGCCACATTTCCATATGGTTTTGTTGGATAAATTTTTTCCTAATATGACCATAAGGAAATATATTCAAATATATTTTTGAAATGTTGCAGATAGTGCAGTATTCCCTTACATGTCTCTTGGCATCAGTTTTTGTATAGCAGAAATAGATTTAAACTGTAGCACACACTGGCTTTTAGCAGAGGTGCTTCACCTCTTTACAGACCTGTAATTGTGGTAATCTTATGCCAGAGACAGTAGAAAGCTATTCCAAATGGATATTTGCTAATGACCAGTTATGTATTTGTTTCAATTGGGTTCTATAATTGTTTCATGACTAAGCAGAATTTTCATGCAAAAAGTCAAATATACTCTGAATGAAAAGAGGGGAAAATATTTTATTGACCTGTTGATTTGGGAGAGTGGAGTACAAAGTGAAATCTGGATGCCTGTTAGTGTTCATAGCTTTGTGCAGATGCTTTTCTGTCTTGCACTGGGAATAAAGGGTTTTGCCAAGACCTTTAAGAAGAAAGTCCTTCAGCTGAGTGGCTGAATATGCATATCTTGCAATTAAAATCAATATTTAGCTCTTGTCCTAATGCTCAATAGAAATATTAAGCTTCCTTTTAGTAATGTCTATCCAGAGCAGCCCTGTGAAAGTTAACTAAATACACAGCTGACTCATGGCAGACCAGGGGAGTGAGCAATGGTTTAACATCAGATTGTACTGACAGTGCAGGTAAGAGACCTAAAAGGGAATAGTTTGCCTTTCAGTTTTCTAACCCTACTTATTGTACAGGTAATTAAAAAAATTTTTTAAAAAGTCATTTTTCTATGCATCTTCCTGGAAGCTGCTCAGTATTTTGTACTGCACAATTCTGCAGTGAAAACATGAAAACCAAAATTACTTTTTTTTTTTAATTGAAAAATATCTGCAGCCATTTCACTGAAATAAAAACGTGCCTGTGTCTGTGATGATCTGGATTTAATGAATTAACCCAAATAGAGAAACACACAAGTCAAGCTTCACAGTTACTTCAGGCTGAAGGGTCTTCATGGATCAGAGTCCAGAACTGCCTTGGTTTAAGGGGGCCAGGAGGGGAAATCTCACAGTAATCTAGCTGGAAGAAACAAAACCAAAACAAACAAAATATCCAGATGTAAAATCTTTGGAGAAAAGGCTTGCTTTTATTCTTTTATGTGGCACACATCAGGGCTACAATCCACAAGTGAACAGGGGCTGTGCTACTACAACACAGCAATTAGCTACAAAGCTACAGCCTAGTCCAGTATATAATTTTTCCAATACCATATTCCCTAGTTATTGGCAAGCATGACTCCTGACAAGACTGGAGATCTTTCCTCTGGTATTTCTCTGCTCTTGTCAGATATCTTTTGTGTCACTTTCTCTATCTTTCTTTCCTAATACTGTTCAGAACCTAAGCTGGCATGACTTTATAATGAAACATTTAAAAAATAGTTTAAGGGCAGTGCAGGGAAATGGAGGTGAATAAATAACTTCTTTCCTGTCTTGTGACAGTCTGTGCAATCCAATAGCAAATTAGGCACTTGGTTGCATTGATATACGTTGTGGATCCAAGCAATTGTTATTGTGTTTAGCAGTAATTCTCATGAACAAGATTTAAAATTAACTAGCTGGTAGAGTTCTAAAAATCAGTTTAAGTGTCTTCTTCTTTTATTATATTTTCAGGTATCAAAATTTGGTCAGTACAACATTTCTTAAAATTAAAGTTTGCCGGTTGAATCTAAACACAAGTATAATATTCTCCATACTCCTGTTACACCTCTAACATTTTAACACAGATTTCTTTTATTCTGTCTTTAATCACAGTGATGATACAATCCTGTTGTCTTCAGATACTCTTTTCTCCAAATTTATACAGTGGTTTTCTCATGATAGACTTTCTCACTGTAGCCTTTTTAGGTGCACTGACAACACAGCCTAAACCTACCATACCAGCAGCTGCAAAGGCAATACTCTAAATCAGTGTTAAATGGAAGCTGCCTACCCTCAAACAAAAGATGAAACAAACCAATCCTGCCTGTACAGCTGCCCATGTCTTCTGAGAAAATCCAAACCAATATTTTATGGCACTTTCTATATCAAGAAGATGTGTGTATTAGACCACCAAAATTGTAGAAGTCTTTAAGTTCATGAATAACAGTGTAGGCGGCCCTTCCTATCTGCCTTCTCAGTGTCATTGGTTGAGAACCAAAAAGGACTAAAATTAGGCCATTAGGCTTGACAGTAGGCTGAGGTGTCCTTAAATTTTAGGTGACAGCTTTCTCTTGGGGCATGTGTACCCCTGAGTTATTCAAACTCCTTCAGAGATGCGTGGGGTCCGTCAGAAGCCTCAGGATGGGAATTGTAACTGGTGTAAAGCAGTGACTGGGGACAGATGTGTCCTACACCTCTCTGAATCCAGCACTGGAGCACTGCTAGGAGCTGCCTGCCTCCATCCCGATGTGTATTTATGCACATTGCCTTCCCTAAAGACTGTTTAATCAAAATTCTCAGCAGAGATCAGAACTAACATCCCACGCAAGTGCCCAATTAATTAAGACAGTCACTCTCTCATTACATAAAATCCAGCAGCTCTGAAAGAAGTTTGAGAGCTCCCTCTGAAGCCAGACTCTGCTCTGGGGTTAGGGAGCACATCTCAGGCAAAATTTGGAATTGTGCTGTGTTCTCCAAACATGAAGCTACACAATGGTCATCACCAACGTCATTGTCTCAAATGAAGACGGCTGTTGATGTATTTTGCCAGCAGACAGTCTTGAGAAGCCTTTACCAGCTTGAGCCCTCTAGGAGCCATAGGAGGAGAGACAGCTGCATTGCAAATCCCATCAGGCAGCCTAAAAATATCAAATAGTCCTTCAATTCCACAGCAGCCTCAAGAATTAGGTCCCCCCGAGGCATAATTTGAAATGTAATTTTATTGTCTGGGAAGATGAATGTTTAAAGTTTAGGTACCAGGAGTAAAGAGGAGCTGAACTAGGTACTATGAGTCTGTGTCTTTAACTGTAGCTCCCAAGTCTCATATTCAAAAGTTGTCAAGGGATCACAGAAATCTGGACCTTTCACTACCAATGTCTGCATCCCATTCCTCAGCCAAGCCATTTTGCAGGATTTTACCAAGGGATTTACAGGATTTCTACAGTCATAAAACTGAATCTTTCATGTGTGCATATTGTCTGAGCCTCGGGAAGGGGTAAAATAGGAAGGGCAGGCGGAGAAAAAGCAAAGCATGAAGTTCCCTCAGGAAGGCTTTATCTCAGAGGAGAACTCTACCAGCCCCACAGAGCCCTGCGGGCATCTGTACCCAGCAAACAAAGAGCACCTCTGCAGCCACCACTGCCCTGGCAGCAGGATGCAGAAAACTCTCAGCTTTTATCCATGTTTGAGTCTCAAAGATGAGTTGTGACTTCTAGAAAAGGAGATCTCTCTTCCTGAGGCAAGCATTTTACCCGATATGCTAATAAAAATTAAAAGCAATGGTCCCAGATTTATAATGCCTCATTCTGAGGAAACGCACTTGCTACGAGAGCCTCTCCATTCCTTTAGTAATCATATAAATAAATATATATCTTCCTTTCATCCAAAAGATATTTAACCATTTTCCATGCTGTTGTCAATTATGAATGAGAATGGGCTAAATTGTAACCCCCCCACAACACTCTTCAAACGATCTTTTTTCCATTATAATTGATCTTTTAGATCATTTTATAACCACCTCAGCTATAAATTCATCCCCGTTATTTGTAATAAGTGCTGGCCTCATGTAAGGATGTTGGCTGTCTTCCCAGAATAATCCTTTTGGAATGGAATCTGTTCATAGTGGGGGAAGTGGAGGAGAGGGAGGGATGACCTACAACCTTAAAAATCTTATTAATAATTAACCATAGTATGATAAGATAGAAATGTTCTTCATAGTTCATCAGGGTCTCATCCCTTTAAAAATGTGATGTAGAAATACAGACAAGGATTCCTTCTACTCTTCAAAACAGCTCAGCCCAGACCAGCCTGTTTGTCAGTTCAGGGCTGGCAAAATGTAAATTTGCAGCAGAACTGAGTACTGCAGCACCAAGAGTGCAGGGAGTGGAGAACAGTCAACCCCTGAGAAGATGACGTTTGGGGGATCAGGTTTGTGCCCTGACAAAAGGTACCACCACTGTATGATCCCCCATGCACCCAGGTGAATACAGTGACAATTTGCTTCCTCAGAGCCTGAAAAGGAGTCTGTACACTCCTGCTCTGCCTGTGCACAGTGCCAGACCCAACAGCAAAGGAGTGCTGCCTGCATCCTTCCCTACTGGAGAGATTACCGTGTTTACCAGAGGGGCTCTGAAAACCAGAGGATGAGCTGTTGCTCCAGAACAAAGCTTGATAAGGGGCTCACTCACCTCGGCTGCTCTGCCTAAATGGCTGAGACCCCTTGCTGACCCAGGAAGCTGTCCACAGACCCCTTAAGAGCATCCCCTTCCTACACTCTGCCTGCAGCAGCCCCTACAGTTCTTCCTGCAATTCTAAGGGAAGGCCAGTGGCAATGTGTCTTGATAGGGACTGCAGCAGTGACAGCAGCATTGGAAAGTGGGTGAGCAAATGGTTCTACATCCTTGCCTGGACTAAGAGGCCCCCACACTCCATGGGCTGAGTAGATGCCTAATCTTCCAAAGCCTCCCAGCCAGCTCTGCTTGTGAACAAGTGGCAGAGTGACGTGTGCTGTAGGCAAGAGCATGAAATAAGCCAGCAGACAAGGTCAGGAGGGCAGGGCTGGGAGCTCAGCAGCATGTCCTGGTTGGAAGTGCCTGGATGGTAGGTGGCTGCAGCCTGCAAGTGCCTGTGGGAGTGCAAAGTAGCTGAGTGGTTGTCTTTATTGCCATTGTTACTTGAGATTAAAACTAGGCAAATAATCAAGAAAATTTGCATTACCAGTGTCCTGGTGTTATTACAACTTGGGTTGAAACCTAAGCTTGTAGAGCAAACATCAATCTGCCATTTCTCTAATCTCTTTTGCTTGTCTGGCAACCAAATACTGTTCTTCCAGTCCAGCTTATTTGCCACAGGAAAAAAAACAAAGAGAAGAATAGAAGGTAAACTGTACTAGACAACTGCAATTAATCCCCCAAATGGCATCACCATTAACCTCCAATTTCCTGGATTGCACATAAATTACAGTTGTATAAAAGAGAATATTATCTCCGTGACATGACTATGGACAAATGGGTTGGTCTGGGGGGAAGGCTACTAAGGTCAATGGGAATGCACATTTGTTCTTTCTCCTTCTTGTCTGTCCCTGCACTGTGATCAGAAAAAAAGCTAGAAAATATGGAAACCATGTCCTGGACCTTAGTGATAGTTCCTCTCTCTGTCCTTACCTTCCATGCAATACCATCTGCTGTCTGTCATGCTTCCCAACGCTCTCTACACTCCTATGGGGCTGTGCCGAGACCGTAGGCTGGGTTACCTTACAACATCTTCAGTTCCTTTTGGCTTTTACTGCATTGCCAGAATTCCTCTGAGGAATGCAAGAGGAAGAAAATAATTGTCTGCAGCAGTTCATGTTGCAGAAAAATCTAATTAAATTTCAAGGGATGGAGATGGCTTCCTTCCACTAAAGGCTTTCCCCTGCTGAATTGCAAAAGCATATTGCAAATAACAAAGGGGCTAAAACTTAAAAATACACCAAAGGAAAAAAGCAAACAAAAAATTGCCACAAGAATATTTTATGCCAGAAATCATTAGACAACTGCAATTGAAAGGCCATTACCAACTCCCACTATAATAAAAGGCATTATAATTGTAATTTGAACAACTCGGGTGACACTTTCTACATGATATATTTATCCCTCATGGGACACATCTTGGCACTGCTGCTTATTTATGTAGGTGATAATCATGTAATGAATAGCTAGATTGATAAGAGTATATTGAGAACAGCTGCTAAAAATAGCTAAAAGAACAATGCACATTATATTTTACTGGAATCCTTGAAAAGAAACAGGAAGGACAGTCTTTAAAAACTATTTAAAATATAAAGATAACCATAGCATTTAGAAAAATTTGTTCCAATCAGAACTAATTTTAAGTTTCACATTTTTCTTGTTAGAGCAGGAATCTGTCCTAGTGAGCAAAACAAATCACACAGGTAATTAGATATTGAGGAAAAGGTAGGTGTATATCTCTGAGTTGTAATATGTCCTATATTTGTCAAGTTGGAAAACATACCTGTTTCAAATCAGTGCTTTTTCTGGATGACAGCAAATTCCTCTTAAAACTATCATCATTTCTCCTCCTTTTACCATTCCAGTTATTTGGGTGTTTCCTCGCCTGGGAGACACGAAATGTCAGCATTCCTGCTTTGAATGACAGCAAGTACATCGGGATGAGTGTGTACAACGTGGGGATAATGTGCATTATTGGTGCTGCTGTTTCATTCCTCACTCGGGACCAGCCCAATGTGCAGTTCTGCATCGTTGCTTTAGTCATTATATTCTGCAGCACCATCACTCTCTGCCTTGTGTTTGTACCTAAGGTAGGTGAATTTGTTTTGCATAGATCCAGATATTTTTCCTGCTGTTTTGTAATTATGATGTAATATGTAGGTATTTATCAGCTTTTCAAGTGCAGGGGATGTGTATGAATTCTTAACCAAGCCCATCCATAAATGCTTCTCTCTGGACCCTGAAGGAAAAACAAAGCTTCATGACATTTTGGAGAAATTGAGAATACATGAGTTAATAATGCCTATATTTTTACTGAAATGGTGACCGGGGAAACAAAAGTTGTTTTCTGCAGTTTCAGTAGAATAGCCTCCATTTCCAGCTTTCAGGAAATTTTTGGAAAGAGTGGAGATGTAAGTGGAGATTCAGGGGAGACAGGTCCTGTTGTCTACTCTGCCATGTTTCTTCCCTTCCCTCTTATTTGTGGTGACCAGTTATAGGTACCAAAGGAATGGCATAAAGCTGTCTCTGAGGAGTTATCAGTTAGATATTAGGAAAAGGTTCTACCAAGAGGGTGATTGGGAACTGGAAAGGGATATCCAGGGAAGTGGTAACAGCACCAGCCTGACACAGTTCAAGAAGCATTTGAACAATGCTCTTGGGCACTTGGTGTGATCCTTGGAATGCTGCTGTGCAGGACTTGCACTTCAGTGATCCCAATAGGTCCCTTCCCAGGATATTCTAAGGTTCTTACATACCCTAAATAAGATAATCAAGATCTCTGTTTCTATACCTACAAAAATAGTAAAATCTTTTTAGTTCACTAGCATGATAAGAGATCGATTGTGTTGAAACCTCCAAGTATTCATTTATGGTGGTACAATAGGCTTTGTCAGTACCTCAGAGGAAAACTGTATGTATGCTGCAAATGCTGACTCTGAGGTTATATTTATTAATGGGTATATTAGAGGATTAAGTGAGGCACAGACTGGAAGACCCATGCTTTCATTTCCTTTTGCTCTTCTGGGCTCTGTGGACAGGTTCATCGTGCCTTGTCAGAAGAATTGAGAAGATACCTACAAAGGGCTGGAACTTGATCAGTTCCCTTGCTGAGTTAAGCTTTAAACATAAATATGACAGATCTTGAATGAAGGGAAAACTGGTTTTTATGTAAGCTTACTTAGCAAAGCCTAAAGTAGTAGGGAATGCATTCCATGTTTTGGAGTAAAATGTTCAATTGCATTCCTTTTAAGTGGCTTGTGTAAACATAGCTTATTACCTCAAATTAGATTCATATGCAGTTGGATGTCTGAAAAATTTGCAAGGCAAAATGTAGGTCTTTTTGCCTCTAGAATCTGTTTTTAGATTTTTCAAGTGAGTATTTATAAGAGGCTCTTTATTGGACCACGTTCAATCGATGTATTGAGCAAATTGTAGTCAGTAGATTCTGGTGCTAAGTGGCATCCCATCTACTGGGCAGCCGAGAACTATGTGTGCAAAAGAAGCAAGAAAAACAAGCTAATAAACTTATCTCAAAGTGTAACCACTGAAAGAAATTAAAGGTGCAGACTAGAGATAAAAGCTGATTTGTGATCTGCAAAAAAAAAGCAAAGTAATTCATTCTCCAGGACTGACTAAACAGGATGTTTTTGCAAGTTTTGCAATTCATTTCTCAAATATTAAAAAGCCATACAGACGTGTATAGTCATATTTTTGTTCTGGATCTTAGGAAAGAATCACAACTTTGTTCTAAATTGAGGGAACATTCACAGACATGACAATAGAGTGTACTTTGAAACACTACAAGATTTAAGTGGGTAAGCCATATGAAAATGCATATTAAAAGTCCTATGCCAAAAATACCTCCAAAGAATGTCAGAACTCTCTTCAAAGAGAATTATTAATGCTGTCCATGCCCTTTGCCCCTTTGCTTTCATG
The DNA here is from genome assembly GCF_023055355.1 of Agelaius tricolor. Lineage (NCBI taxonomy): Eukaryota > Metazoa > Chordata > Aves > Passeriformes > Icteridae > Agelaius > Agelaius tricolor. The sequence continues at coordinate 33,845,728 of NW_027269262.1, forward strand.
GTCCTTTGCCCATCCTTCTCTTGTCACAGGCTGTGAAATTACTTTTCTGATTCCTTTTTAACCCCTTCCTCTGATCTTCTTTTAAACCTCAATTACCCCACCCTCATTTTTCATCTGTTCTTTTTTACTCAAAATGCAAACATGAACTATAGCCCCCTAGCATGAAGTCCCTAACCTTTTTCCATCTCTTTTCAGGTTTCCAAATGCTTAGCTATTTAGCAATAAAATTCTTCACTGGCTAAGGTACAGAAAAAGATGTTGAAGCAGGGGCTGGAATGAAGCACTTCCAATGCCCATGGGAGTGTTTTCACAGCTGGAGAGTTCTTCTAGCACTCATATATATTGTTCTACATCTCCTCTGGTCATGCTGTGCCACAGCTGGCAAGCCTCCCCTCAGCCTGCTCAGGTTGCCCAATAACTCCTCTGGACACCACAGATTATATCCAACACTACCTAGTTTGTAAATCTAGATAAGATGCTAGTGTGAGACAGGCACCAAATCTCTCCCCTCAAGGAATTCTGTTGTAAATTAGTACAATATTGGCAACTCAGGTATATTTCTGGTGAATACTAAAGCCTCATCAAGCACAGGGGATGATAATGAAGACCTGGAAGACTGCACTTTCTCATTTGTTAAACAGACCAGACAGATGCAGGCAGTAATGTGGTTCTGAGCCAGGTGAGTGCCACTATTTCTCTGCTGTACTAAGTACATTCCTTTTAACTAATCTTCAGCAGTCTCCTGGGTCAACAGTGCTGAAATTCGATTTTACCCCACAACCCTTTTAAGTATGCAACTACTCAACAATGCAGACACACTAAGGAATGAAACATGACATTTTCCCTTCCTTCTTGTCAGCTCTAGTAATCTTATTTACTTATAACATGGCAATTACTATCCTTCTCCAGTTAAATGTCCACTTCATCCATTGCCATTTTGTTCAGTACCAAGTGCCTCAGAAAAAACCATGAGGAAAATCCCATAGTAGAGTAAGAGATATCAGAGGAAAAAAATCCTCATGACCTTCTCCATTGCATGGTACAAGTGTTGATAGCATTATACTGCATCGTACTTATATTAACTGTACACATTCTTGTTATCTAACTAAATGCTTTCCAAACACTGTTAAAACTATTCTAGATTTCTGCATTCAAGGGTACCTTGTAGAAGTTATCTGCAGAATTCAAAGACCTGTTATGTATATTTTTCCTGTCAGAAATTAACTGCAATGTCTAATTATCTTTTTAAGGACCAAGATGTCTATAGTACTTTTCAACATACTCTTCACTTCCTTAAAAGAAAAAAATCATAATATGCATTCTCTCTTCATGAAGTAATTGTCACAAACTTATCCATGTCTATGATGCTTCCATGTCCTTCCATTTTTCTACTCCATTCATTTTGAGACAGAACAATGGGCTCACTTGTAGACTTGTAGTTGCCCAGCAAGTGCATATCATTTCTGGCTGCAATGGCACTAACACATTAATTCTGATCAATTTTCCTGCAGAACAACAAGGCAAAATCAGTTCTAGGGATTAAAACATCCCTTTTCTGTGTTGGTAGCATTTTATGCCTATTTGCAATTGGCTCTGTGGATATTCAATGTTGACCCTTTGTGAAAATTGAAACTACACAGATATAAGACAGCAATATAAAAGTTCCATTGACTGTATGGTAGAAAAAAAAAAGTCCCTGTTGCAAAACACCCAATTTTTAGCAATAAACTCCCAGATGAAGATGATTCAGTGGCAATACTTCTATCTTATATTCAGTTTGAACTTAGACCACATCAAATTGCAGAACTTTTATCTTGTAACAGTTCTACCTGCTGTTTTAAGAAGCGTTGTAATTACCATTCTTCACATTTAACTTAATTTTCATGTAGTTTTTGGTCTGGGACTTAGACACATCAGTCATTACAATCATCCTAATTTGAAACAAAGACTTGTGAGAGTGAAGTCACTTCCGTCTAGGAAGGCTCAGCTGCAGCAAGATACCCAGGGCCTTAAGCAGTTGGGCCTTGGTTACTTCCTGATGAATAATTCCCAAGTCCTCTGAGTATCTCTACCAGCATTTCAGCACATTCACAATAAGAAACGTTGTTTCTGATCTTTAAATGAAAATTTTGGATTTTGGAGCTTGCGTCTCCCTCCCTTTCACTGCAGGTCATTGAGAAGAGTCTGGCTCCATCCTCTTTAATCTCTTCCATCATATATTGAATACACATGAATAATATCATGCCCCCACAATGTCTTCCATCTCAGGGCTAAATAATCAGTCTCTACTTGTATCATAAGGGCTGGGACCTTCTTTAGCATCTCTGTGGCCCTCCTCTGGGCTTTCTTTACTACACCTATGTCTCTCTTGTTCTGGGCAGCCCAAATCTGGACACAACACCCCGGGTGTGCTCTTGCCCAGGCTGAGTAGAAACAAAGGATCACCTCCATTGGCCCAGGATACTGTTGGCCCAGGATACCACAATTTCCAGTGCCTTTACTGTAAAGGTACTTTCCAGCCAAACAGACCTTTTGCTGTTTGGGTAGGTGCTTGGGGTTTATTTCTCCTCAAGGGCAGGACTTAGAATTTCCCTTTGCCTAGCTTTAGGAGATCCTTGTTGGCCCAGACCCGTTTCCTTCCAGACTGAGGAGCAACATTAGTGACTGGCTACCACAATCCTCTGAGCCTGTCAGTTCAGCCCAATTTGCATTCACTTCAGTGGTTCCTTGCCCAGTCACTTTATCAGTTTAAGTCTGAGGATGCTCTGGGAGACAGTGTTAAATCTTTGCTTAAGTCAAGAAAAATAACTCTCTACCCTCATCTACCAGCCCAGACATCTCACTGAAGACAGCTGTAAATCAGATTGTTCAGGCAGGATTTCTCTTTCATAAACCAACAATGAATGCTTCTAATCACATTCTTGCTCTTAATGTGTTTGGAAATGGTTCCCCAGAGGATCTACTGCAGCATCCCCCCCAAACTGAGGTGAAGGTGGCAAGGAGGCATTTCCCCAAATTCTTCTGTCACATCTCCTGAAATCAGCTGTGACATTTCCTTTCTTCTAATCCTCAAAAACTGCTCAAAATCAACATCATCTTCCAAAAGTAACTGAGAATGGTCTCGTGATGACATGGACCAGTTCCCTTAATCCTCAGGCATACAACTTGTCAGGTTGGCTGAACTTAATGTATTCAATTACTTTAGAGGTGCGGAATTTTTTAAGGCAAGTTTTACCAGTAAAGACTAAGGTGAAGAAGACAGAGAGCACCGTAGCCTTCTCCATCTACTTTACCACCTGAAAAATAAAATGTATTATCTGCAAGCATCATCCCAATCTGCAGCCTTGGTCTGTAAATACATGCCAGGGATCACACTCTTCAGAGCCTGAGAAGTCAGATCTCTGTTGATCAGAATTTAGGGCCTTACATTATGCCACTGGAGCTGCAGAACAGTTCCATGCTCTCAAGAATAAGAGGAATCAACTCCAAAATGCAGCTAGACCACAAAATCTGGCTGGGCTATGCATGCAAAATGATTGCCCATTCTCTCTTTTCAGACAACTCAACACCTTTGGATTTATGAGTCCATGCCTATCCTCTCAGGGCAGGGAGCTCCTTCAGCTTTGTCTGTATATGAATCTATATGTATGCTGCTTGGCAAGTAACATAAATTTTGTATTCTCTAGAGTAATCTGAGAATCTCTCTCCCCCTGCTGCCAAACAGCAGTTGCTTTCTCTCCTCATGTTGAGGTGATATTTTCACATTGTCACTGAGTGTTGAATTTTACTTATATTTGCTTAAATTAAATATGTTTAAGGTTAACCTTTTTCTAAGTGGCTTATTTAATTTTTTTGAACAGATTTGGTTTATTTTGGGTTGCTAAAAACTAATTAAGTTTCTGTTATCTCCAGAGTGCAATCTCCCATGAGTTCTCTCTGTTAATACTCCTGTTTCATGTCTCTCACTGCTTGAGCGTTACTTGTAACAGTAGGAAAGGAGAAATTTCAGATGAAACTGTGCTTAGGAAGAGGAGGGTTTGGTGGATTGTATTTTTCTTAAAGAAGGAATATATCCTTTGAAAGTATGAACATATCAATGAGGGAGAAAGATACATATTGAAGAATATTAAAATATATTTTAGTGTATTTAAAATCCAGATAAATATCTTTTGAATGAGTTTTTTCCTAAATTTTTGAATGCTTCCCTTCTCATAATCATTTTCATTCAACCTATTCTATAAAGTTATTCAGAAATCATCTCAAGTAGTGCACATGGCAAGCAGAGCTCACTTTCCATAGTTTTATACTTGAAAGTCAAAAAGAAGCTCTTGGTTCACCTTTCAGTATTTTGAGATACAAAATAAATAGCTGCAAAAATAAAACAGGATTTCTTAAGGCTTTTCAACCTTTCAGCTCATCACACTGCGAACAAATCCAGATGCAGCCACACAGAACAGACGGTTTCAGTTCACTCAAAATCAAAAGAAAGAAGATTCAAAAACATCGACATCAGTCACCAGCGTCAATCAGGCCAGCACATCTCGACTAGAAGGATTGCAGTCAGAGAACCACCGCTTGAGAATGAAAATTACAGAGGTATTGTTTACTCTATTTACTGCCTAGGCACTTCAGTTTTCATTGTTTTTTTGTTGCAATTCTGCAATCTGCTTAAATACTGGCTACTTTTTAGAGAAAAAAGTTAACTTTTCCCATCTAAATAATAGGAAAGAGGCAATTTATATGGATTGCTAACTAGTACAGCAAATACGTGGCAGGTGTGATAAAATGAAAATGTGCCTTAGCAAAATGGAATTAAACTTGCCCTATTTATTTGTGACAGGCCAATTACCCTGCTGTTTCACATGGACATGCTGAGCTCCACAGCTCCAGAAGTGTAACCTTTACAAGCAAGCATAACAGAGATCCACAGCCCCAGGGGCACTTAAGGGCTGTCTTTGTTCCTGTTTATGGTTGAGTTCTGAGGCTGCTGCTGCTGTTATTTCTCAGCCTCTCTTAGAGTTTGCTCAAAAACTTGCTAGACATATTTTTACGTCTTCCATGAAACAGAATTACATATTTTCTTAAGGTAGAAAGATACCTTTGTGAATGTGTGAGCTGACTCTTTTGACACAAAGGTGATGGTTGCTTCAGTACCTACTGAGGGAAAGGCTGAGTACGTGGAGTACATGAATTACATAACAGCTACAGCATGTACATTTGTAGTTGTATCCATCCTTGCTCAGTAGACCTGAAATGATGACAAACCAGTCTTGAAGACTGCCCCATTTTTGAGACAAGATAACCATAACTGATCATATCATAAAGAAATCAACCTGTTCTTAGCCAGTCTGTATTCTTATACCTTGAAGAAAAACTATTTTATTGCAACAGTTATTTCTTTGCCCAGATATTAATGACAATTGCCTATGTAACTATAAAGTATTTACTCAGGCTACCAAAGAGTCCAAAAGTAAAAGTTATCTCTGCCTTGTTAAAGAAATTTAGTTCAGCTTTGCCAGGTCCCTTTCATGTGAGAGCCTTGAAATTTTTAATGAAGGCCTAGCTGCCTGCTGGCTATTTCTGTTCCATTACTCTACTGTAGTTTTTTTCTGCTAAACCTCCTAGCACAAGCTCTCAGCCTGTGCCTTACAAGGCTCATGATGGTGACCACAGGTAAGGATGATCAGAGCAGCCACATTAGTGCTTGCAGGGCCCTGACTATTCCTTTTGGACTTTACTTAAATAGATAGAATTCCTAGAACCAGTGGGTCCAAATCAGTTTCATTGTCAAGGGGATTTGGAACATGCCCTACCATGGCTAGCAGCTACATCTCTGGCTCATCTAGTTTGAGTTGCTGTGCCCCAGTTCTACAGGGAAAAACATAAATCTAAATTCAGCACTTCTAAAATTCAGTAAAGCTGCTAGGGAGTGGGACATACTCTGGACACTACACCGTGCACAGCTGTTCACAAAGAGGATTAGGAAGCTTGTTTCTTGTTATTTTCTATTAGGGCTGTAGACAACTGAGTACAAGTCAGCCTCTGAGGAGAGCACACTGGGCTCTGCTCAGTGCTGAAAGTGCATTCCTGGTAGAGTTGACTGCAGTCACTCACATGACTGGACATGCCATAGCTCCCTTGTATTCTCCTGTAGGTTCAATAATTTGATGAATGAAATGGTTATAGCTATGTATGCCACAATTTTGCATGTAGATAATAAAGAGTCCAGATGTTTTCAGACTGGGCTTTCTTATGCCTATATCTTTCTCATTTGTCAGTACACCTGAATTGCTTCTACTGTCAACTACTAAAGCTTAATCCTCTCCTATGCCCTGTGTGCAATGTCACAGTTGAACACAATTTTTTACTTGTAGCATTATTTTTAGAGGTAGTGTAGTAGTGCTATAAGAAAACTGTATTTGTCACAGTGTAGTAATTGCATTACCACCTGCCTTCCAGCCTGACTATGGAAAGCTGTGCCTCAGTGCAGATGCCTGAAGCAAAGACTCATGAATTTTGAAGGATTTGTACTCTTTGTTTTGCAGCTGGACAAAGACTTGGAAGAGGTCACAATGCAACTTCAGGACACTCCTGAGAAAACAACATACATTAAGCAGAACCACTATCAGGACCTTAATGACATTCTTAGTATACGGAACTTCACAGACGGCAAAGGTGAGCGTCAGTAAAATCCATTAGTAGCTTAACATGCCGAACCTTTCAATTGAATTGGCTTCAGAGCACTCAAACCTTGGTAAGACAGTTTAAATATTTTGGTTGAATTACTGGGAGTATGGGGATTCACATAATAAGCTACATGGTACCCACAGATTAGTTATTTCTGTATATACATCTTCTATCGTAATACACATGATGAAGGGGGAAAATTTAAGAAGTGTACTTGTGTTCAGAAGCCAAGTTTTTTGTGCTGCATGGAGAGAGGAAAGCCACAGAATTTTAAGCCCAGTTTAATATGTGCTTGCCTGACTAGGATGCTGAAATCCTGCTTTTGGACGCTGCTATCAAGCACATAAAAAAGAAGCATGTAAATATTTCAGTGCTGGTTTGGATTCTAAATGCAGAATTGAAGCCACTCATGTATGAAAGTTCTTCCCTAGGAACTGATAAAAAAGGATTTAATGACAACTGTAATATTCCTAAGTTGTTTCTCCTGTGTCTCTTGCATTGCTCCCTGAAGAAATACATGCAAGAGAATTTCTTCCATTAGAGCCATTTTGCTTTTTGGGAAGCAATAAAATCTGGTGCATAGTGCAATAAAAGTGGAAGCCAGGACGCCCACCTTCCATATCCGACTCTAGAATGGATCTAATTTGTGACTTCTGGCAAATAGCTTTGTAAGCAGACTATTACTATAGTGTGTGACAAACTGGTTGCTCTGTGTTTGGAATTTGTATATTTGCATGTTTGCTAACTGCGAGGCTCAGGCTTCTTATTGATGTAGCACCATAGGCTTGATTATGTGGGACAGAAGTTACTCTTATGAATATATTTGAACAATTCTACAACCACAGCAACAGTTCACATATGTTATTGAAGTATATTGAAAGTATATTTCTGTTGGATAAGGTTACTTTTTCTTGAGCTTTTTGTTTTAACCTGGGTATACACCGGGTTGTATAACTTGTGGCAAAAAGAAGAAAAAGGGAGTGTTTCCAGTGTCCTTTTTAAAAGTAAAAAAAAAAAAAAAAAAACAAAAAAAAAAAAAAAACCAAAAAAAAACCCAAAAAAAACTGAAGAGGGGAAAGGAGGAAAAAAGGAAAACGTAAATAGCTGCTGGAGGCGTGTGATTATTGGGCTGAGATCAGGAGCAAGAACTAACATCAGTGAGTGGGATGAGGCAGTTTGAAAGGAACACATAGAATGTTCCTCTCATGTCAGATGCTCCAGGAAAAATGATAAATCATGAATAATATTTCAAGCAGAAAAGATACATTGCATTGTGCCAAATGCCCATCTGAGTCTGGGTATGAGAATCAAAAAATTATTCTCAAGAAATACACTGGGTATAAATTTAGGAAGGATGCTTCCCACAGCAAGATGCACTCCATTAGCAGTAGGAGGCTGGCAAAGAAATCAAGGATAAAATATAACCTTTCTGCACTTACTTGTGGCTATGTCTACAAAAGACATTGATGCCTAACTGCTGCTTTAAGCAACAGCATCCAAGATTGTCTTTGTTCCTAATTTCCCCCAGTACAGCTCCCTAGCTTTTACATTTCTGCTGTGGAGTGCATATTTAAAATCATCTGTAAGCATGGAGCCTTAATTTCCAGAGTAGCTTGGAGCTATTTAATAATTGGGATTTACAGGGTAGATATTCTGCATACTGAAGTTGCTGGACACAGTTTTCTCAATGGATCTACCACATAAATCTCCACACAAAAGGTGGGACAGATGGAGAAAGATGCTTTCACTTGTCAAAATTTATATGGAAAGGTGAGAGTATCCATTCACCTGAGAATGAGGAAGACCTGGATCCCAATTTGCAGAAGGTGTTTGAGGCTTGGTCCCACACCTGGTGGCAAATACTCCACACATGCATATTGTAGTGTATCCTGATTCTGACACAAGGGACACTAAATATTCATACTCCCAGGCATTGAGCCACTGTGATAAGCAACCCTTGCTAGCCTTTTCCTGTCCCTCCAATTCCATTTCTTCTGCCTCTTATCTTTTCACATTTCCCTGTCCCTTATCTACATCTGAATCTCCTGTCTGTTTCTCTCACTGCACCCATTCCCAATAGTCAACCTATGTGCTTAATATAAATTTGCTGTTCCAATCAAAATAACAAGGCTTTGGAGAATTCATGCTGCTGAGTCACTGCTGATTCTGTGCAGATTCAAACAGACACCACTTAAATGGTACTTAAAAAAATTCTGGCCCTTACGGCTACGGGAAAGCTAACTCCAAATGACATGACTATGCTTTCTGTAGCTATGCATTTCATGAGCTTTCAGTAAAGGAAAGTACAGAAACTTGAAATTATGCATCCCTGGTGGTACTTGAGTGAAGCTTCAGAATTGTAAATAATCTATTAGCGTGACCTAGGAGTGACCATCTCTCTCATCCCCACTGTGCAACTGGGGAAGCCAGTCCAATATTAGTTTAAAGGTGATGATGAGGTTTGTGCCTTCCTTGATCTTGTGAAAAATGTGAGCTGGGAGAGTGGGAATAGGACAGTGAAGATAGAGGCTCAAAATAGCAGCTGACTTGGAGCTAAAAATCATACCAGATAATTTGCCACATTTGCTTTGTTGATCACTTCTATGTGAATTGTTTTTATAAAAGACCTTGCTGTTCTGGAGGAGCTCACAGGGAGAATGCCATGTAGGGTAACCCCACTGCTATTGCTTACACAAACTCAGGGCACTGCTCTTCACAGAACAGATCATAACATGGGATTTAGGCAATGCAGCTCGAACAAGCCCTAATCAAACTTTAATGTCATAGTACACTTCAGTAGGCTTCTGATCTGTAAAAATTGCCTGGAGTTAAAAATCCTAATTCCTATAGCCAAGTGCCAGAGGAGGTTATTTGATTCATCTCTTCCTTCTTCACCACCCTCATTTACATCAAACATATGGATTTAAGATACTAAACTTAAATTACTTTAGCCAAAATAGGTAGATACAGCTGTGAACTCCTATATCTGCCTGACCTCAGGCAGCGTTTCATAACTTTGGGATTCCTGCTTAGTTATTAATAGCAACAGCTCCTGGTGTATCCCAGGAGCTCTTTGCTGGCACAGGGACTCCTTCTTTACAGCACACTTCAGTACATCTCATTTAAAGAGAGATATTATCTGAGACACTCAACTCTTGTTCACAAATGCATGATGTCCCTGAGACATCCACAGCAATTGGCTATGTAAGAAAAGCAATTAGGAAAATGTGATTTGTGGTTTATGGCTTGATTGCTTTCTTTTAATGCAGGCTTTTTCACTGCACTGCTGCATAGCTTTCTGTGGTCAAGCAGTTTTTAGCATGCTCCATGGACTATGGCTCTGCAACTTCAGATGCTGGATTTAAAAGGGCATCCCCTTAACTTCATTTCCTACATTCCTCGGATGACTTTGAGTCACTGTGCCTGCTAGTGACCTCGGCTCTGTGCACAGAGCAACACTAACTTCTCCCCTGGCATTTGTGGGATCTGGTCTTGCTGGAGTGGCAGAGCCACATTATAGCCTGGGTTTGAGGCAGGGATGGGGCGTGGGGGAGGCTTGGCTCAGGCCATCTCTGTAAGAGACAGTCATTCAGCAAGAAGAGTCAGGCTTGGAGGCACGGTTCTGTTTGTCAGGCTGACATTTGGAAAAAAGGAGGACAAGTGCCTCAACTGTGATGCTGTGTAAAGGAAGGGAGGAGGGGATGTTAAATAATATTGCTACACTTGGAATCTTACTATCTTACTCTACTTGACTTCTTTTTGACATTTTAATACATGAAATTATTTCCATGTGACAAAATTCACAAAATCGTGGATTGAAAGAGCTTCATATAAAGCAAAGCTCAGAAGAAGTCCTGCAGAAGAATGTCCCTCTATTTCTACCTTGGCCAGTACATTTCAGAGTAGCATGTTAGGGAAATTAAGGAATGACAGCCATTTCTGTGGGACATACAGAAGAAGCAGGAGACAGCCTTGCCACAGTCCCCTGTTATGAGCAAGCCCTTTTTGCAGGTTCTCTCTCTGCAGGCGCCCTTCCTTGCTCAGAAAACCTTGTCTGTTTCAAGCCAGAAAGCAGTCTTTACTCATTGCTGTAAATGGGCTGGGAGCATTCATTTACATGTCAGATATGCCTACATACTGTCACTTGTCACCCCACTCCGATGTTTCCTGGTGTTAGTTTTTCCCCATGTAAAAGCAGCTCAAAGAAAAACAGATTTCAAAGGCATGCTGCTCACAAATGCAAAGCAAAACAGAGTTCATCTGTGGTAGGTGGGGGAAGTATTATTTCTATGAAGTTCATGCAATTCAAACATTAAGGATGAGATTGAAAAAGAGGTTCAAAGGTAAGGGCTTTCAGAAATAACTTTTTTAAAGGGATGTTGTTTTAAAGCAAGGATGTAGTTCCTTTCTTTATAGAGATGTGTAGAGATATGTATGCTAGTTTCTATGAAGCCTAACAAATGGATTCAATCCTGAAATTGGATCTTGTTTCTGTTTCAGCAGGGAGACCAACATATCAGAGGTTCAGTTCCTGCCCTTCCTTGCACAGAAATGAACCTGTAGTAAAGGGAATTTCTTCTGATTTAAAGTAGTATAAATCAGAGTAGAATCTTGCTGGCTTTTCTTTTTAAAAAATCTTCCTCTCAAAAGACAATTATCAGAAGCTATGATTTAGATTGTCTGTGCAGAGTGCTTACTTCAGGAGAACTTTTCTCTGATTACCAGCAGACATTGTGATCGTTTTAATTTTTCCTTTCAGTTTACTTTCTTATCACCCTATTTACATGAAAAACAGAGACTGGCTAGTCATGTTTCACAGTCCAAACAACAGAACTGGGAAAAATTACAGCAGGTTTTCAAAATCTTCCTCTAGTTTTAAAGTTTCCTGAGTTCTTTAGTAAATCAGCAATCTCTGCCAGATCCTGTAAGTCCTTGTTAAATCACACTTGCTTCTTTGTGGAGCATAATATATGTTTTCTAGCAAAGAGAAACAATAGTAGAATTGAAAGATATTGGATGAAGTGTAGTTCTGTCATCCAGTTCTAAGCCGTCAGAGGAATATTGCCACTAAAGCATAATGATGAAGATGTTCAATAAAGCTGCAGTGTACAAACATCAACCAAACAAGCACCTAGTTAAAAAAATATGTTTTCTAAACTCTTGGAAGAAATTGAAGCATCATCAGTCACCTGGTGCATTCTGCCTGCAGCTGAATGAAGGTTGTTAATATGCATGGCACAGTTGAGCCTGCCTAGGTAATTTTGGCAGCACGAGGTTGCAGAGTGATTACAGGTCACCCCTGGCAGAGGGAGAGGAGAGCAGCTGGGAGCAGTGACCTCCTCTCTGAGCCCCTTGGCAGCCTGCATCAGGTGTGCTCTTGCAGCTCAGAGCTTTGTAAATGGAAGCTGGTTTTTTGCTACAGGTAGACAAAGGTCCCAGGCTAAAGCCCTCTGCTCTCCCCAACCACTGGCAGCGAGCTTTGTTCTATAATGAGCCCATTGCCGAGCGCTCTGTGAGGCCCTTGAGATGTATTTGTCTTTTCTCCCGACAGCTTTCTGAATGGAAAGCGCTCAGGCATCACTTATCCAGACTTCTGAGTTCAGGTTTGAGGTCTACAAAGGTGAAAATTATTTAGAAGGTGCTTCTGGCTAATGTGATTTCAATTTAAAAGGTAGTTACATCATCCCAGTGCAACTTACTGGGTAGAATCTGCAGCGGCACACAGTGCCCTGAGGATGATGGCATTTTCCAGCCAGCATACTTAATGGACAGAGGAAGAGAGAGCATGGGGAAGTATCAAAAACACTGTGACACTTTCCAGGGGAAACTGGGAAATCAAATGTTTACCACTACTTTCAGTTGTTCATGTATATAAAACTAGTTTTCTAAACTCTTAAGTTTTTAAGTACATATGGCAATAGTGTTTTGTCTTTAAGCTCCAGCTCCCAGAAGCATATGACTAAGTGAGAATCTTGCTCTTCATTATTTAAATGAAAGGTAAATGAAAAATAAAGATATTCTAGTTTCCATAGCTGCAAAATAAAAATCTAACAACTCCTCTCACAAAATGCTTAACAAATAAGAATTACCTTTTTTTTTATTTTGAAAGAAGCAAATGAAAAGGGGGGGGAAAAGTGTCTGTATTTTGCCTGCATTTTATATACGTACAGTAAAACTTGCATTTGGTAGCCTTGTGTGCAGAAATTTATTCAGTGTATTAAGGGCAAGTAATCTGCAAGAGTGGTAGAAAAGAGTCTATTAAGAATAACACAAGGTGATATATGGGCAGTTGGTGTTGAGAGGTGAGTAGGAAGAGAATACATAATTTCTGCTCTACTCTAAACTAAATCCCCCACCTTTTTGACAAGGACCACCTCCTTCTCTTTCTCTCTCACAGCACAGCTGAAAGTACATGAAACTCCTTTAGTGTGTACAACACAGATTATCCTATTAAATAACAGACTCCGCAACAGTTGCATTTTCCAATCATTTGATGAAGAATTATATCTTTAGTGGCTTTTAAAAATGTTAAATTGCTTATCTTGGCAAAAGGAGTTGGAACCCTAAAATAATTAAATTTAGAACTTTTCCATCCCTATTTACAAGGGTTAATCAAATTTTTACTTTGGTCTGTATCAAAAAGTCGGCATTTTCCATTGTCAGCTTTGATCAGCTCAGGACTGAATATTGGTTTTAATCACGGAAGTAAAAAGTGGTTTTTCTACATGTCTTCTTATAGACATCACAAGACTTTTATGCAAATGTCAAACTTGATATACAAAGAAATGCAATGTACAGAAAATAAAAACTGAACTCTTCTGACAGCAAGTGCCACACCAGCAAGTTTCAGGCTGCCCTGAGATGATAGACCTCACTGCTTATCTTAACCACTGTCAGATTTGACTCTTTGCTGTACTCCCTTCACATCTAAACCATCAGCGAACCCTGCCAACTCTTAATTTTAAATACACTTCTTGTTACAACTGAATTCCTTAGCTCTCTTCTACTGACATTTTTTTGCCCCAGCTGAAGCAGCTTCATGTGTTCTGGTCACCTCCTTTTCTCACCCAGACTCTTCTCTTCAATGCAACATCAGTGAAAATTCTTGACTCCTCTCCTGAGCTATAGTGATCCCCATGTCTGCACATTGCTGCCTCCTCACCTACACACTCAGCTGTTGCTTGCTTGTTAGGTTTTTCACAGCACGAAGTGAATGCTATCAAATAATGCCAGGGATAACCTGGCTGGGAGGGCAATTCTAGATGTTGGAGTTTGTCCTCAAAACATTTATGCTTCTAGCTTCTTTTCTCAGTTTGTGTTTCTGCTACTTGTTTTGTCCCCCCAGTGCCTGTTGACATCATCCATATTCCTAGCATGCTGGGAGCTGAGCATTATTTGGGGCTGCTGAACATGAGTACAACAGAAAAGCCTTAACCCTTCAAAACATACCAGCTTTTTCATGCCATTTTCCTTTTTTCTTCACTCTTTTCCTGCTTTTCCCCTTCGTACCCACTTTTATGTTCAAATCCTCCAGTACCCTCTTCAAGAATTTACCTCAGACTCCTCTTCCATGATGCCTCAATGCCTGCGGCAATCACTGCTGCTCTGCTTGTGTGGCAAACAACTGCTGGTGATGGATTTGGAGCTCTCTGTAATTATTTATGAAAACTGTGAACTGCCCTCATTATTCAGATGCTTTCTGTATGATTTTATTTGGCTTACCACAGAAAGAGACTTTGAAAAGCAGGCAGGAACAGAAAGGGTCTTAAAGTGGCTGTGTTTGCCCGTGTTTCTCAGGGGGAATGATGCCATGGGCTTCAGCACAGCTAGCCAGGGACACCCAGAACACCCAGGAGAAAATTCTGATCTGTTTCATTATTGCTATGCAGAAAAGAAAAAAGTGTAATGACATCATTAGCTGTCCTTGCTGTAGACAGCCTATGGACCAGTGCAGCTGGTATGAATCATGTTTCCAGGCTGAAAATGATGGCAGTAGCAGACAGGCAAATGACAGCACTTAATTTCATGTGTGATCGTAAGAGTATCAAGGTTTTCACATCAATGAAATTAAAGTTTTTCTAGGAAAAGTCTTAAGAAGGAGGGTTTATGAAAAGGTTACAATTTCTAACTGCAAGAACAGTACAGTTACATTATTTTTTCACATAGCCCAAGACTAGATGAGAGAGCATGATGTCACTTTTGTCACTTTTCTGTTTCTTCATGATGGTTCCTATGGAGGAACACTTCATCCAAAACAGAGGAGTACCAAATTCTCACAGCAAAACTTGGAACTCTGCTGGAATATAGGTAGTATGAGTTTACTTTATGGCATCATGAATATGTGGAAAAAGTTAAAATGAAACTATTTTTAAATGGTCTCTTGGTCACAGTAAAGTAAAATTGAATGTGTTGTCCATGCAGATGGTGAGAAAGCCATTTTGAAAAATCATCTTGATCAAAATCCACCAGCACAGTGGGGTTCATCAGACCCTTCCAGAACAAGCAAAGATGCCATAGAAGACATCAACTCTCCAGAACAGTAAGTATACATCATTACCTTGCTGACATTATTTAAATTATTACATTTCATCAAAGCCTGTATTTCCCTTCCATGCATTTTTTTATGGAAAGACCTTCACTGTAACCCCCTTTCAGCCAGCCCAGGCTACACAGAAAGCCTGAAACATCAACAGCTAGGGAATAGCATAGCACCTCCTGAAGCAGCTGTAGGCAGCAACATTGTACTGTGCCTCCCTGCCTCCCTGCCACCAGCTCACCACCCCAAAGGAACTTAAAGGATATCAGAGGCTTTAGATCCTAAGGTGCCCCAAAGACAAATCAATATGCTCCCTTTCTCTTGCTAGAAACATCCATAGCATGATGTCCAAAGTTTCTGTAGAGAATTACAGAATTAGCTGTGCCCAAACTGTGTGGAGGAGAGAAGAGGATGTACATATATGCACAAATGTCTTATGAGTCTTGTCAAAGGTCCAAGTCTTTCCACACACCAGCCAGAGGGGTTCATAGTGTACACAGACATTTTGTTCTTTTACATTCTTTAGCTAGATGAGAAATAAAAAATGTCCTGAGGGCTTTTCAACGTTGCCATAGCAGCTGGACCTGAGTTTTGGCACAGGAAAGCCCGCACTAAGTAGTTTCCCTTAGAAACAATGCTGCAGCTACAAGGAGAGGATGGCACAAAACACTGGCAAGATTTACAGAGGGGAAAGAGTCTTCTGGTGTCAGCTTTTCTCCCTAGGATCCTCTACAATAAACTCGTGTCCTACCCTCCACGAGCTGGGCAGGATCTGCCATGGGCAGGAGCTCCAGGAAGCGCTGTTCTCGTGTGTGCCCGGATCTGCCACTTCCCCACGGCAGCCTGGTTACACGGGCATCACTTCATCAGTGTCTGAGCTAATAGCTGTCAGACTCCTGGGCAATTTAAAAGCTTATTTAAAAACAGAATAAATTAAACAAATTACTAGAATGAGTCACGTTACATCAGCAGCAGCAACCCTGATTGCAGATAGTACTGTCTCATACTACCTGGAGCAGGAAAACATGTGGATGTCTAAATCTGTCCTTGCACTCAAAGAAAAAACCCAACCCAAATCTGCAAAGAAGCTAATTCACACACACACATATGCACCAAAAAGAAATCCCTCAGTAGATGAAACATCTTGTAATTTCACAAAAGCAGGTCTCTTGCTGAGAGAGCTCTCATGACTTCATGGGGTCAGCAGAGTGCTTTAATGCATAGCTATTAAAGGCCTGGGTTGTTTTCAGCAGCATTTGTCAGAAATAATGTAGTGTGAATTCAGCCTCATCCACATGGCCCACTTACATTAAGGAAGATGCTAAGAAAAACACAGACACTCAGATAATCCAATTGTCTCGATACGGATTTAATACAGACAAAGAAAAAGAAAAATATTTGGTGGTGACAGAACTTCCTCTAGGCTAGTGATAACTGATGAGAAGACTGAGATTTCCTAAAGGTTCTGGAGAGTGGTTCAGTACAAATCTGAGCAATCTCTGACATTTATGGAAAGCAATTAATAAAATCCTGCTAAATCTAAACAGTGTCATTCAACACTTGCACAGCTGTGACTGTGCCAGGTCCAAGCGCCAACCTCTCCCCTGAGAAGGAGTTGGCACTTTGGGTACCAGAGCCACACTGCCCAGACACAATGAATCTGCCAGGGAGGAGAAGTATAGCTGTCTGCAAGACTTCCCTCTTTTTCACAAGAGATTGCCTCTCTCCAAAATTTGTACTCTTTAAGATATCCTTCTGCACCTCTGGGATTGTTTTTAAACTTGTCTGGCAGCACTTCTGTCACTTGACGGTTGCTAAATGTATAATTTTGGGGAAAAAAAAAAGGAGTAAAAAGCAAGCTGTAGTTTCTGTCTTTCTTATATCACTTCATACATAGGACATCTGATAGGTAGTCACACAGTCTGAGAAACTTATTTCTTATTCAAGAGCACAAATCTCAAGGAGAATTAGTCTGAAAAAGATTTCCTCTTGGTCATAAACCTGTGAAAGGAGGATGTCAAGACAATAATTTTCCTGCAGAAGTTTTAGCTCTTTAATGGCTGTGGGGGGAAAAAACGTCATGCCAGCTTCCTGTGTTTGTCAGTACTCATGAGATTTGGCATCTTCTAGCATGAAAGCTCTTATAGAGTCCAGAAAGGAGCTGATTTGGGATATTTTTTTTCCATTCTTTCTCACCATTAGTGCCACATTTCTTTCTCACCAATAGTGCCACTCATTGCAAGATCCCTTATTCTACAGTTGTGCACAAAGTAAAGGCACAACAGTATACACACTCCTCAGGCAGTAGTGTAGGAAGTTGTTTCACATTTTTTGATGGGGTGATGTTTGCACTGTCTCAATCCGAATGTAGAAAAATTTGGTTTTGTGCTTGGCTCAGATTTAGAACCCTGCACCTAGGCAAAATGCAGTCTGTATGACTAAAGCAGCCTTAGATCATGAATATAGACAAATCTCAGTTCCCTTGGCAGTTCCTGCTGGGCAGGACCCAGTAGATATCCATACTGCCATGTAAAATTTTCCATACCCAGTCAGACTATCAGATAAGAGGAGCAAAAAGTGGATACTGACTGCTTTCTTTCCTGTTTACACTGTTTACACAGTATAAATTAACACCTCCTAAAGCAGGCAAAGTGGTGCCAGTGCACAGGCACAAGCCCTGCCCTTTGATTTCCCATTTTTTAGCATACTCCCCAGCACAGCTGTACCAGTTTGTACTCTCCCAGGTAGTGCTCAACAAGAATCCTGGGGGATGCTTAGCTGTGTGGATAGACACTGTACTGTGCCAGCTCATCTCAGGTCCAGAGAGCAGTCTGAACCAGTTTAAAATAGATATCATTCTTTCCCCAGTAGGATGAGTTGTCTCTCAGGCAAAGTCATCTGCTTTGATGAGTATTAAATTGTGCATATTTCCTGATGGGCAGTCCTGCTTATCTAAAGATCACATCAGTCAGCTTATCTGCATGATGGCCACATTCAGTGGTTTATCTTCTGTGACCCTTAAAGACATCTGTCTGTGCACTTCATCCCTGCATGTTGTCCCTTCTCATCAGTGACCTACATCCAGCAGGTCATTACTTTTTGGCACCATTAGAATTTATTCCATTCTCATTTTAACAGCAACACTATGCAACAGTCTTCCAGATCTCTAAGTAGACGTGATGACAAATTTCAGTAGGACCCCACTAAAACTTGCCATCTTAATAGACTATTTCTATATGCAGGGTTTTTGTAACCTTCAAAGCATAACTTCAAAGCATAGCTGGAGCCAGTTATGTTAATTAAAGTAGTAAAAAAATTCTCGTTCAAAAAAGTTGGTTGTAACTGGATTATTGCATTGCAGCCATATGCCCCAGCATGAGCAGGCCCTTGTTATTTGGTTTGTTCACTGAGAGCGGTTTATCCATGGTCTGTGTATCTATGATCTTACTCAAATGTGTCATTAAAATAAGGTGGGTTTAGAATGGTTAGTTCACTTGCTAGTAGAACATCTTGCTTTACTGCAGTGTTTTAGAGCTTCTCCAGCTTCCCTGCATTTGCTAAAAATCAACATTAATGTACTGCAGAATTAACTGAAATAATCCCTGAGTGCTTAGACACAGTTTACACACTCCCACAGAACTTCAGATGTTTGACTGCTGCAACAATTTGTTTCAGTCCCTCCACTTACCAATTGATCTTATTAGTGGTTTTCTATGGCAAAACCAAAATATATTTCAAATGCCTTGGCCACCCTTGTGGTATTGTGCATTCCCATGTGCATTGCATTGTGCTCCTGCATTGACACTGGAAGTCAAGGTTTTACCTGATTTTATGTTTCCCTAATAAATGGTGTTCTTGTACAGAGCTGAGGACAGTTGCCCTGACACAGAACCTGATGAGTGCGTGCTCTGTGTGTGAAATCATCTTTGCTTTCCATCCCCTTCAGTGGCTGCCTGTGATTCTAGACCCAGTATTACCAACCATTACCTCTCCAAAATACTTGACCATAAATATGCTTTCACATACATAGCTGTATAGTGTGGACAACTTGAAACAAATTCCTAGAGTCATATAATGGTTTGGGCTGGAAGGGATCTTTAAGGGTCAGCCAGTCCAATCCCCCTGCAATGAGCAGAGACAACTTCATGTTGATCACGTTGTTCAAATCCTTGTCCAGTTTGGCCTTGAATGTCTCTGGGGATGGGGTGTCTGAGCCACCTGTGGCAGTGTTTCACCACCCTCATCATAAAAATTCATTACTTTTATGTAGTCTAAATCTACCCTCTTTTGTTTAAAACCTCACACAGCATCCTCTCACTCCATGCCCTTGTAAAAAGTCCCTCTCCAGCTTTCTTGTAAGCCCCCTCTAGGTATTCTAAGGCTGCTTTAAGGCCTCCCTGGAGCTTTCTCTTCTTCAAGATGAAAAACACCAGCTCTCTCAGCCTATTTTCATGGAAGACATCCCCCAGCCTTCTGATTTTCATTGTGGCCTTCCTCTGGACTCACTCCAGCAGGTCCTCATTCTTCTTATGAGAAGAGCTGACTGCAGTATTCCAGGTGGGGTCTCACCAGAGAAAAGCAGAGGGGCAGCATCACTTCCCTCATACTGCTGGCCACACTGATTTTGATACAGCCTAGGATATTATTAACTTTCTGTGCTGCAAGTGCACATTGCTGGGCCATGTCCAGCTTTTCATCCACCATCACCCCCAGTTTTCTCTTGACAGGGCTGCTCTCAATCCCTTCATTCCTTCAGCCTGTATTGATACCAAGGATTCCCCCCAAAGCATTGGCAAAAGTGTGGCAGGAGTGGAAGAAGTGAAAATCACTGATATTAGGGGAAAAAAACCCCTAAAAACAGCGAGGCAAGGCACAAAATTTGCTTTCGCTTCAGGCGAAAATACCAGGTTTGTTTGGATTTTGCTACTCGTTTTGTTTTGTTTCGTGTTTCGCTCTAGGGGTTTTGTCTACAATCTTGATTGTGTGCAAGTCTCCAGGCTATAGTTCTCTGCCCCAATTCCAGGAACCAAGTTTTCAAGTGAAAGTAAACTTTTAAGTAGAGTTAAAGCAAAATTTGCCACCCACTGCAGCCACTGTTGGCATAGCTAAATAAACATGCTTTGTCCATGGTATGGCTAACACTGAAATGGATGGAAAAAAATCCTATTCACTTGATTATGCAACTGGATTCTCTTGGAGTAGCTTCAAAAAGCCCTTTAATGAGAAGCCTATAACAGTTGAACAAAGTAAGCATTTCCACTGGTGGGAAAATAAGTGCAGGCAATTCTGCATTTGACCCCTCAACAAGAGACAGAATGACAATCCACAGCATCAGGCTCATAAGGATTCAGCACAGGGAAACATCAAGCCATGCCCCCTCTGCACTCCTTGGGAACAAGGCATGACTTCATTGATAGCACCAGGAAGAGCTGAGCACCCTAGCAAAACAACAATGAATGGATTTTGTTTAGTTCCAGGAATGCATTGCGAGCCCTAGAATGATCACTGAGGACTAACATTGTGTGAAACTTTAGAAAGGGGTTTGAGGGGGAGAAACAATGAGAAATAGTTTCCTGGGTAGGCAGACAACAGCTACTCCTACTGCACCTCTGTATAAACAAGCTGAAGTTTGTAGTGGTGAAACTAATGAGGAGAACACTACATTTCTTTCTGTTTGAATTTAAAAGCTATACTGCTTCATCCCCAAGCAGTGCAATCGATGCCTTAGTATCTGTCTTTGCTACCTAGCACAAAGCAAAAAAGCAATTAAATGTCATTTGAATCAAAAAGGCTGTCCAAAGGTTAGCTTTCAAAGAAACACCTCTTATAAAGGCCTTTCTATACACTGACATTATATCAGATAACAGGCAAACATAAATTTAAAACTCTATTATATTGATACAATGCTTTCTATGGGCATTTTTGTCCTGAAATCCAAAAGTCAGCTCAGTCACCTTGACATCTCTCTTCTCTTTAGAAAGTGCCTCTGTGTTTCAAGGGGAAATGTCTCCAAATACAAAGCCATCCTGATGATAAAATGACTGAAAACATCTTTTACACTAGCAAACCTCAACAGGATTTTGATTTTGTGGAAGGTGCTAATATATCCACAGCACAAGAGCAGCAGAGCCCTTTTCTCTTGGCACCATCTTCTCCAAAGAAAGGGCTTAGATGCAATACCTGTGAGCATGACTTAGTATGAATTAAAAAAAAAAAAATTACACCTGTTGTCATGATGTCAATCCACTTGGAAAAATAGATACAGAATGCTGGGTTCTGGAACACTGAATTTTAGTATGGGTGTTGGGCAGGACTGCTGTTAGAGGGCCAACTCCTCAGTCCCATGGCACTCAAAAGCATCTATCACCTCAAAAGCAAAGACCCACACTTTAATGGGGAGCTACTTAAAAGAGGAAAAAGCCATCAGTCCCAAATCCTTCCCACCATGAACCTGTGTTTGCTTTAGCTGGAGTTGCAGAAATGTCATCCTTAGTACTGACATCCTTGTGCTAAGTGGTGCGTGGCTTGAAACTCAGTCTGTGACCTCATGCATGTCTGGATTGGGGTTCTGCAGGCAGGAGATCTCATGTATGACTGTTGGATGGGACTCTGCAGGCAGCAGATCCCTTTGCAAGGGGTAGGGGGTCACCAAGCCATACACCCTCTTTGCAAACTTAAGGTTTTCCCTTTTCTTGGTATCAGCAGTCTAACAATTAATCTGATTGTGGCTGGGAATTTCAGAAGTGGGGTGCTGAGAAAGCACACTTAGTTTCCCTTGTCATGTCCAACCTGTCAGAAAAATTCTCCAAGGGGAAAACAGCACCATGGTGGCACAGTTCAGCATCAGCCAGTGCGATGCTCGTGGCGTTAACCCTGTCGGTGACAGCGGCAGGCACAGGGGACTCCCTGGCAGCAGCCTGGGGACACGCCAGCCACATGATGTGCTCTCTCTGCCCCTTGGTAACACTCCTCTCCCTGTCTCCTGCAGCATACAGCGCCGGCTGTCCTTGCAGCTGCCCATCCTGCATCACGCCTACCTGCCGTCCATAGGAGGAGTGGATGCCAGCTGTGCCAGCCCGTGCGTCAGCCCCAGTGCCAGCCCTCGGCACAGACACGTGCCACCCTCCTTCCGAGTGATGGTTTCAGGGCTGTAGGAGGGCGAGATCAGTGCTTCCTGAACTGCTTTTAAGTACTCAAAGACTGGACTAAACATCTGACCTAGAACTCTGCTACAAACATGTAACATTGGCTCTTACCGCAGAGGAACTTCTGCTGAGGCCCTCGTCACAGGAGTGCCCACATAACTCGTGTGAAAAAGCAAAGGAGGACACAAAGAGTTTGATCTGTAGCCTTATTCATGGAGTTTTTATTTCTTCACCTAGAAGTCACTGAAAAATGTTTCTTCCAAAATTTCTACTAGCAACAAGGATGCTGGGATATATGGATCTTGCAAAAAAGACACTAGGGAAAAATAAAAAAAAAAAAAAAAACAAAAAACAAAAAACCACTCAAATGTCACTGAGCTTCACGTGGCTGCTGAGAACATGCAATTCTATACTGTATCCATGTAAGGAAAATGTAGTGGTCAAGCTATACCATGTCGGAATAGATACACTCATTTTTACAGGAGTTGTGTTAAATCGCTGGAAACATTCTGCACTGGTTAGTCTTGCTTTTTTTCATTTCAGGGATGATGCTTAGCAGGAAAGAAGAATTGTGAGAAATGATTCCTCGGGTGTCATTGAGACTCTGCAGTGCTGTGAGCAGGGTCACCTTTACCTTGCAGCTGTATGTGTAACCCAAGCAGAGCCTGAAGCTCCAGCTTTGAGTTGCCACCAGCTGGAGAGCTGCTGATTGCAAGCAGAGCACTTCACCCTTCTCCAGGGCAATGATAGTGACTGCTGACCATCTGCAGCTTCATTTTTAGCAAAGTTTCTGCACTTATTTCAGGATAAACACCACCAACCATAACACACTAAACTGTCTGAAAAAGTCCTAGGGCTGATAACTCAGGAAACTGAGGACAGATGGGTAGTAAAGTCTTAATGCCACAGGATGAATTGTTTTTCCTAGTTTGTTTGAATTGTGTCACACATAATTACAATAAAATTAATTGAGTGGACTTGGGGGGGAGGGATTAGGGCACAGCACTTTGCTGCTGCAGGCAAAGCCTGCAGGGCACATAGATGTGAATATACACTATGTTTGCTTCGTACCTGCGTACGTGTGACAGTTGTAGTGGATAGGAGAGGACAGATCAAATCTACCAATAGAATATTTTACCTGACTCCTGAAAGGACTGTGAAAAAACAGTGGAGTTTATACTTTAGCTCCTTTCCCTGAACCAAAGTAATTAGGAGGAACGATAGTGGTGTACCGTCTGGACCAACTCTGGAGCCAAACCCTCAGGCACAGGTGAGACACACATACAGCTTATTTTTCCAAGGGACTGGAAATGTATCCTCCCACTGCCAGGGCTGTTTGCTAAAAGCAGGGGGGAAAATAACCCACATGAAGCACCCTCTGGGCTCTCAGTTTTCTTTAATCAACACTTGTGCCCCTCAGACCAAACCTTTGGAATGACATTCGTACAAAGGTTTATAAATCAGCAGTGACTGAAGCACAGCTGAAGGGGTTCCTTAGCTGAGGGATTTAACTGCAGCTTTGACAAGCTAGCATAAATCTCCATTAAAAATAAAACACACCTCATAGTGGCCAAAAACCAACATGAATATGTATCTGAATCTTACAATCAGGAGCATCACAAAATATTTCACTTGGCACATACAGTAAGAGAGGTTGTGGAAATATCTGTAGCTTTTAGAACAAAAAAACATGTAAGTATAAACACAGATAAACTAGAACTCATTACTCTGTTTAAGCACTAAACACTGACGTCGTCACTCAATGTGTGTTGACAGTATTCTCTTGCTTTATTAATATCATCAGGGCCTGGTTTATTTTAAAAGGAATGTTAATTTTTAAAAAAAGAAAATTATGATATTGTATATAATGTATACACAAAGATCTCTGTAGAAATATTATTCCAACTTAGCAGGAAAACAAAAAATAATTCAGAAGTATCGGACCATTGGAGGTGAGTGTGTGTGTGTGTGTGTGTGTGTGTCTGTAACTTCGTGAATACTGACTGTGTGACGTTTATTAGGTTTAAACCATGCAGTACATTCTTTGTCTCAATGATACGGTAGTTTCTCCCATAACATTTTTTTTTTACTTTACTGCAGATAACAAGACCAACCAAGTGAATATAGCTATTTAATGTTTCTGTTCTTTTATACTGCAGCAAAAATGTACTGTAAATTTATGAAGAGGCTGTGCCCCAATGGCATTTTCCAATGATGTTAGTGCACAAATGCTTTAAACTAGACTGGAACTGCCAGAATAAAATGTAAATGAAGAATTTCTTGTATAACCTTATACTGCATGAGATCAATTTTTAATAAATTGTTGCAAATCTGTTTTTATGAATAAAATATATAAAACATAGCTTTTTGGACTCAATGCCCTCTTCCCCCATTGCAAAATCATTTTTGATGAGAGAGAGTGTGTGTATATATATATAAACATAGATGTAAATAAAAGCCTCCTTGGAGAAAGAGGAATCCTATTACAACCCTACATTTCAATAAAAATGTAATATGTAATAAAAATACACATCCTAGTTGTAGAACAGTTTGCATTTGGAGATAACAGGTAGATGAGCTCTGCCCTGAAATACAATTACTGCCGTACCCAAGAGTGAAGTCTAAGACCTTTTGCAAATGGGAAAATAATCAAAATGTGTACTGAACATTTCTATCCAAACCACACTTAGCCCACACACTGTTCTCTCTTCCCCACAGTGAATGTGAATTCAGAAGAAAAAGAAATATTTTACTATTTCACACAAGTTATTGAAGTTGAGCCAATGTTCCAGCTCAATAGTAAAATCTCTGCATCAACAAATAAGAAGTTTCTGAGAATAAACACCAATTTCTGTATGAAGGCAAACACTAAGCCTCTCCATCTAGTTTTGTGCATGTGGTGGGATTTGTGTCTTAAAGCAGGTTCTAATACATGGCAGAACAGGAGGAGGGTGGGAATATCGGGCAATGAGAAAGTGAGTGGAAAGTGAATTTTGAGTTGTTTGCTTTTCAACAGGGGAGCAGCCTCAAGCCAGCAGAAAATGTCATAAAGCCCAATGTGGGAATTAGATCCACTACAAATGGTTTTCCAGCAGATTTTTCATGCATCTCAGAAGTCCCCCTGAACATATGCAAAAAGAGAAAATACCAATGAGGAGTTAACAGTGTGGATCGTGGCTCTCAGTGCAGAATACCAGATGGCAGGAGAAACTCAAACAGATACATCAAAGCTCATTCAAGAAAGGAAAAAAGTACAGAACGACTTCAATGTGAAACCTATATTCAACCAGAAATTGTGGGAGGATGTGAAGAACTTAAAATTGCTCATGAATAATAGGAAACCAGAACAAAGTGAAATATTACTTTAAAGGGTCATGAAAAAAAGAAGAGAGAGATGTCAGCAGAGCAACTTTACTTGAACCACTGAGTTTCCACAGCCAAAAGAAATATGATTCCTATACAATCATAAAGTTGCCATTGAATTAATGGAAGGTTGCTAATCTTGAAACACTACTTTCAAATACATAAAATCAAGGAAGGTAAGGAAAGAGCATTTCCCCCTTCTTGGTTTGTTGGGTTGTTTTGGGGTTTTTTTGTCTTTTTTTTTTTTTTTTTAGATAATATCTTATTATACCTTTCCTTAAAGGTTGATAGTCAAATCTTTCCTGATCTTTTCAGAATTTGTTTGTTCATTACAAGTCTCAGCACAATGTGCCTGTTCTTCCCAAGACTGGATTACTGTTTCTGCTGATCTCCAATCAGGATTGCTGAAGTGCTGGAAGCCAGCCCAGTAAGGTTTGTCCCAGCACTTCCACAGCACCCTATGGATATTGGCAGGGCTTACTGTGTTCTCAAACCACAGTCCAAAGGATGGGCTGGTTTCCCTATTCAGCAAGCTGACTCTCTCTGTCACTGGTTTGTTTAATAGGGATTTTCTGCTCACTGTCTGAGAAGACTGACAGATTTATTACAGTGGATTAAGCATCATGATTTTTTATCAGAGTTCAGTTCTCAGTTATTGACTGCCTTTTCCATCTCTTGACAAGGTGAATAGTACTTACAGCCATTACTTTAATATGCCTGAATATTATTCATGAGTGCATTTTCAAGAGCACTCTGCCTCTTGAGTCCATCAGGACTCTGAGAGCACTACTGTGCTTGTCACTACTCACTCAACAACACTGCAGAGGATCAATAGAGGGTCTAGAGATGCATTGGAAGAGGTTGGAAAGGGAGAGCCCAAGCTGCTGGCAATGGCAACCCTGGGTAGCAGAACCACCACATCAGTATTGCCACAGACAACTTGCAGACATTTTGAGCCACAAACTTTGCAAACTGCAGCTGGTTTAAACTGCATCCCTTGATGATGAAGTAGGCATCTCCAAACACTGAGAAAATCCTTTACTTCCCCAAAGAAAGTGGCTGTTAGTTTCTTTTTTTGATGGATGCCCATCAAAGCTAAGCCTCATACAAGGATTTAAACAAATTCCTGACCTTTAGAGGATAAATTCAGTAGAGGTCAAATAGATCTGAAGACAGGATCTGTACGTACTAGCAGCAAGCAGCCTGTGGGTTCACTCACTAACAGAAAGGAGCATAGCAAAAAGGAGTTCACAAGGCATTAAGAAGGACAGATACCTTCATGAACTGTCAAATACAGGCTTTGACTAGAACTGATCCTGTGCCCACATCCCAGATCCAATGGGTGCAACAGAAGTAAAGAAGAGTGTTAATTATATTTACAACCCACAGCGGCAACCTCCTCAGGGACCACATCACCTACCTACCCACCTACCTACCACTGCCTCAGCAATGTAAGATGCCTGCTTGAGCAGAGGAGCTGCCACTGGTAGCAAATCATCCCACAGATGTGAAGTTGTCCATTCTGGGAAGTCAAATTGACTGGAAAATAGTGGGCGGGTGTGGAGCAGGGAGTGTGTGTGTTTGTGTTTGCATTTGTGTTTGTGTTTGTATGTGTGTGTGTATGTTGCAGAGAGCACAGGCAGGACACAGAGAAAGTATGAGCAGCTCAGCATTAATAGCCTACAAAACACCATGAGTGTCAAGGCAGAGACACCCATGCTACCTCCTGCTTTGAGAATCTGGGAAACATTTGAAAGCAAAAGCACACAAACACACAAGCCTTCCCTAGCTCAGAATTAATTCTCCTTGGTCCTGGCCCACTCTGCCACAAAACCCTGAGCCTTTCCAGCTGAACATTCCCTGTTTGAAAGCAAAATGGAGCATGATGCAGAAATTAAAAACTGGAAAAGAGCAGGCAAGAAAACATGCACATGACTTTGTCCTCATAAAGTGCTTTGCTGTACTGTTACCCAAGGGACTCCTACTCTGCCTTGTCTAAGGGTACTCCAGTAATCCCAAACACCAGGCATCCTTCCCAGCAGACAGAGGGATGGAGGAACCTCTTCTACAGGAGGGAGGAACCTCACATCCTCACCAAACCAGCTAGGTGACATAAAACTAGTCCACATGATTAAACAAGCTGTCAACTGGTGATACAAACCAGCATGAGCTTCATAAGAGCAAAGTATTCTCCAGAGCACAAACATCCCTCTTTGGGAAGCTTTGTGTTCTTTTTATTTTGGACACATCATGTACAACACACCACAAGGACAGCTCTTACTACTCCAGAAAACAAAACCGTTCCTCCAACCTGAGAAACACTTCACTTTTGCCCCTACTATAGGTGTCTGAAGCAGAGAGGCAGAGACAAAACAGAAGAGGTGAAATTAATCTCTTGAGCAGTTCAGGAGATAAAGGCAATATCTCCTGAAAAGGTGCTAGGACCACCTGCCTGAGTGAGAGGGTCATCTGCAAATAGAGGTGCCTCTGAAAGACCTGCTGAGAAGAGCAAATTGCTGAGCATGGATCAGCTCCTCCTCCAGAAAGGTAAAAGGAAGAAATGTGTTAATTGCTCATCCTAAAGGCAGCCCCATTTCCAAATACCTTGACTCTCCTCATGATGACTGGTGAGTGAAGGACACTAATAACGAGGGGAGCAAGGGTAGTAACTTCACTCTGGGGTTGCAGAGGGAGTGTGACAAGGGTAAGAATTCCATAAGCCCCATAATTCATCCTGACTCAACACTGGAAAGAAATCCTCTTCAGTTTGCCTTGGCTCATACTAATGTCACTGGGAGAAATCCATTTGAGAAATCCAAAAGAATTCATGAGAAAAAAGGGGAAAATATCAAAACAACCAACACACATGTACAAGAAGATGGCTTGGAGAGTCATAAAGATGAAAATGAACAAGGGATTCAGCTGCAACCACTTCTGAGGAAGATACATCAATGTCAGCATCAGATATGAGCACCCCTAGCAAAAGATAGTAGTCACTGTCACTGCCAGAAAGCTGGCTGTACAAATAAAGCTGTTAAAATTGTCAGAAACTAAGCCAACACCGTCACTAACTGCCTCAGTGTTGCTAGTAACTAAAATGGGAGCAGCTTTCCTCCAGATTTTGACCTCAGATTCTAGTAGGCTCAAAGTTTGAAATTCAGTTCAGTACCTCAATATCCTAGGCTGTTTCCAGGCTTTCATTATTACTGAAAGGCTGCAGGAGTGTGAAGCTTGCAAATTACTAACCCTTATGAAAATTTTACAGACACTGGTTCTTACAGACAAAGAAAGGGTTTTTTTAACCAAGCTGCCTTAGTCAGTTTGTGGGGAGAGAGAATATTTCATTTTTCTTCCTTTGTACACATAGTTTATTGTTTTTAGAGGCCTCCACATAATTTTCCTTTGAGATTATAAACTCTCCAAACTGAAAGTACAACTGAACGTCTGTTGTACTGCTGGGTGGTAAAGAATATTTCTCTAATAAGTGTCCCCATTCTTTGAGAACCTTTTATTCTTTTCTCTCCCAAGAGATTCTGTATTTTCTGCCTTGTTTTAATTTTAAAATCCAAGAATCTATTTACCTGGGAATTAACTGACATTTGAACTTAAATAAGCAATTTATGATGAGAGTGAAGCTCAATAAAGTGGAATAAACACATGAGTTGTTCCAGCATAATCCATGCAAACAAATAAGAGAAGTACTTACTACAGCTCAAAACTTTCAGACATATCTCACTGAAACAAATGAAAATAATTTGAAAACAAAATCAAATAAACACATCCCAGATTTAATGGCCCTTTGAATTAGAGGACAGCTTTCAGTTATCTTGGAGCAACCAATTTGGGTTGCTACAACCTGGGATCCAAACCTGCCTGCTCCACCCACAAACGGGGCCCGTTTGCTTACTGCTCATTAAAGCCACCTTCATCTCTGCAAACGCTGCCATGTAGCTTTTTGAGGGTGAAAGAATTAGCTTTGAAATTCAGCCTTGCACATAAGAATTCTTCACAGATCTTTTAATGCTTTCTGTTAACCTGCCCTTCCTTCCATCTCATTTTGCTCTATGTGATACTGTCATTTTGTATAAAACTGCTCTTATTAGGGACAAGAAAAATTTTAATGAGGATGGAAAGACATGTAAAGACATTCTTCTAATTGGTCTGTAGCAGAGCATTTCTGTAGTAGGAGTGACAAACTGATGAAACCAAAGGCAGCTGAAACTACCTGAAAGGAGTTTGTAGCAAGTGAGGGTCAGCCTCATTTCCCAAGCAACCAGTGACGGGAAAAGATGACAGAGCCTCAAGCTATGCTAGGGAAGGTTCAGGTTGGACATCAGGAGGAATTTCTTCATGGAAAGGGTCATTAAGCATTGGAACACACTGCCCAGGGAGGTGCTCCAAATGAGACTGGACGTGGCACTTATTGCTGTGGTCTAGTTGACATGGTGGTGTTCGGTCAAAGGCTGGACTAAATAATCTCAGAGATCTTTTCCAACATAAATATTTCTGTGATTCTGTGTCTCCCCCCACTGAGCAGCAAGTTACCTGTCTTGCCATGGGACAGAAGCAGTTGTGTCAGCTGCCCATTCATTCCTCTCAAAAGAAGTCTGCTTGAATTTTTATGCTAATCTGATCCTATAGCAGGAAGACTAACTACCCATCTCTTCTTCCAGACTTTAATAATGTCTCCTGACTGATTCTTTTAAAAACTATTAAGAAGGTGAAAATTCTCCTTCATCCTCCTGGACCTGGTCAACTCTGCTCCAGCACCCTGTGCTCCTGCAGGCAGGCAGAGTGGCTGGGGCACTCAGCAGCCAGCCAGACCCACTCCAAACCACATTTCTCCACAGTGCAACATCCAGAAATGCTGCACAGTTTCACACTCCATCTTTATTTTCTCTTTTTTTCCCTTTTCATCTGCTTTACCAGATTTACTCCACTTGCCATCTCCATTGTTCTTTGTGCAGTTGTAACTGATGCTGGAACATGTGAGATGTTCAACTCTTTCTGAAAAGGCTGTCAGTCCTTACTTAAGAAATCATGACAAGCAAATGTTTCAGAAGACCCAAATGTGATAAAAATAATTTCAGGAATCAAAAAGTGACTATTTTAATACAGTCTCATTTCAAATAAGCTCTATTTTTTCCCAGTGTACGTCAGCAATCATCAACCATCATTGTCTTCTATGAAGACAAATGAAAAACGTGCACACCCAGCTCACAGGCATGCTTGCACTTCTTTTCATACCCCTTGTTTTTGCCTTTTTATTTTTTCATGTTGCTAATTTATTGTTTGTTTGTTTTCAAGCAAGACAGAAATAAAATTAACTTTTCCATATGGAGAACACCAGCCACAGAGCACTTGTGTCTGTGCAGTACAAATGCTCAAGAATAAACTGCTTCTCCTCATCCAGCATGCAGAGTGCATATCCCAGGCTGTGCGGGTAGAAGCTTAGAGCTTCAGTCAGATGAAAGATAATAAAATGAGCTTGGGCCTCATTAACTTACCCTGTTGATGTGAATATTAACATAAATTAAAATCCAAGCTCCAAAAAGAAAACGCAGTCCCAGCTCTCATCACAGGCAAACTGCAAGCAGTAATAACTTCCTTGAATTAATTTACTTCATCATACTCTAAAGCTACAGTAAGACACTCAACATAAAGGCCTTCTTCACATGGTTTTGGAAGTTTTGTAACCAAGTGCAATTTCAAGAATTAAATCTCTGGTTATGCACTTTGTTTATGGCTTTGATTAATACCCTGCTGCTTTGGCTTCATATAGAGAAAGAGTCTAGGAAGGCAATTTCTTTCTTTCAGGACCTAGTTCAGCTCAATATGCAAAAAAACATTTATGAACATATCAGAATCTAGACAACCTTGCTCAAATTAATTTAATGAGGTGTATTGAAAATTATGAAAAGATGTTTCTCATTAATTTCTCTCTCTTCTGGAATAATGCTTTCCTTTTACTGATGTTCAGTTCTTTTACTCTGTTCTAAATAGATGTTATATTACCTTCATTATGGTTACATTATTAGTACTACACTAGTTATGCAAATAAGGACTCTTCATCTTATTTCTCCCCTCTGCTATTCCTACAGGGAATGTGTGTTTACAGTGTAGTCTTTGTACTTAAGAAAAACTAAGGTGGAGGGAAGAAAGGAACTGCTGGATTTTTTACTTATACTATGAACTTCATGTTTATCATGGAAGTTAGGGCATGTCTTTAACAATTTAACAAAGGGAAAAACATTTATGGAGATCATTCATTCCTCCTAAAGTTCAGTCCAGTGAACTGGACTGTCCCTTAGAAAGCATCACCCTCTCCCTGGTGTAAGAAGTTCAATGCTTTAAGTGGTCATCAGTAATCCTCACCCAAAATCTTTAGGCCATTTTTTAGCTTTGTTAATCCCAGCCACCAGCTGAATATTTAGAAAGTGCTTTCCCCAGAATCCACTTCCTCATCTGACTCCCATCATGAGATTTGTCTGCCACACCACAGGACACTGCTCTGTTCTTTCCTGACATAGCTGACATGGAAAGACACTGAAGTTGAGTTTACCCTCAGATTCCCCATGCTGAA
Organism: Agelaius tricolor; assembly: GCF_023055355.1. Taxonomy (NCBI): domain Eukaryota; kingdom Metazoa; phylum Chordata; class Aves; order Passeriformes; family Icteridae; genus Agelaius; species Agelaius tricolor. The sequence goes on from NW_027269262.1 coordinate 33,878,042, forward strand.
TGGCCAAGGGGATTTTATTCATCATGGAACTTACCCCACTCTTCAGGATACAATTGCCTATTTCTCCATCTACATTCAGGGTTGTAAGCTGTCCCTTGTGAATTGTGGTAGTCTTAAGATAGACATCTGTTCCTGCCTCTGTGGCAGAGACATTTCCTACCAGTAGCTTGTAAGATACATCCTTACATCCCTGTAAGATAACATTAACCCTGCAGAAGGGTAGAGCAGCAGATCACATGATTTTCCAGCATGTGTTTATTTAATTGGCAAAGATTGATTTGGATATTTTTGGTACATCAAGCTACACACTGCTTTATGCACTGTAGTTTTCCTTATATTTAATACCCAGATCACTGGCTTAGCATACAATGGATGCCTCTGGTGATGACAGTCCTCTGTCAGACCTTCTTTCTGACACTGTTCCCGATGCAGTTGCTGTGGGCAGAGCTGCATCTCCCCAAAGGCAAACTTTCTGCATAAAAAGCATCCCACAGTCTGCTAGATTGCTTTTGCACCTGTCAGGCAGTCATTTGGCTACCCATAAATTACATTATTCCTTCTTGCTCTACGTAGCATCCTCCTCATGTTTTTTCAGTGCTCTTGATGAGGGCTTCTGCTTTCAAATGCTAAAAGTCTCTTCTACTTTTTTCTAATTACTCAATTTCATGGTTTTGTTTTCTTTGGTGGCCAAACATGCCACTCACAACTGCCAAGTGCATCAGGCCACCTAATAGGTCACTAAATTGCTGACTGAGCTCTTCTTTTGCAGCTGAAATGGCAAGAATGAAAACCAAGAACAAACCTTCTTCAAAGAAGATGTAATCCAGTAGATCAGTGATGTTATTGCTATATGGGTCATGTTATCTGCATTTTCTGAGTGATGACTCTTCTAGCAAGACTTACTAGGTTGAATTTTGGCACCTCTGATCTTGGTTCAGTTATGGCTGCAGAATCACAAAACACTTGGTATCATCTGCTTAACTTGTTCTTTAGCCTGAAGCTGATAGGTTTCAGTGTATATGGTAAAGGACTAAGAAAAGACAGTGATTGTAGTGTAACTACTGTTGTTGGCTTGCCAACAAGAAAGACTGGCCAAACAGACTAGCAGGGTACAAAGATAACCTCTCCAAGCCAAGAGAGAGCTGGAGGAAGGGAGTCCACTCCCACTTCTGAACTCTTCCTGGTGAAGAATTTCAGGGACCAACATCTCACCTCAAACACTTTCTTCTAAAGGAACTCTGGTGCTCTTGACCTTCAGGGCTCAGAAGGGCACAGGAAAAGTGTATACAAAAGCCCACATAAGTATGATGATACAAAAAAAGGAAAAGTGCAATTTTTTCATCTGAAGTCATTCAATCATTTGGAATACCGTGTGTCTGATGGTCTTCTCCCATCTCCCAGAATTAGCACAAGAGAGAGCACAGAATTCACCAGTTCATGTGAGATGCAAGGTATTTTCTGTGTAAAGTCTTTATCCTGAGAGTTACATAAACTAAATGATTCAATGCTCCCTGAAATTGCCATGGAAAAGGCTGACAATGAGAAGTGCTTTCCCATTCCTGCCTCAGCACTCACCATTATTTTCCACCATTATATTTATGCCACTTCCCCTTAGGTTTACTCAGTTTACTAAGTTCATCTTGTCTATAAGGGAGAACAGGCTGTTGCCTTATTCTGATCATTTTTAATCATTTTTAATTCTAGACATGAGCAAGAATCTGGAAATCAAATGTATTTTTTAAAAAATTAAAAAGAGAACTAGGAATACCTGAAGAAGGAAGAATGGTTTTCCCACTCTTTCTCCTTGAGAGAAAATATTTTTACAGGTGGTTTTCAGATCAACCTGAGCAATGTCTCAAATAATGTAGAAACAAGCAAACAAAAATAAGAAAACAAACCAAAACCAAACACAAACAAAACACCACACACACACATGCATTACAAAATTAAAAAAAAAAA